>NC_081249.1:23796658-25002435 GCF_030490865.1 Poecile atricapillus
ATGAAGTATTCATCACAATCTTTCTCATTAAAAATATAATTAAAAATGGTACCATTAATAAATAAAAGAAAAATTATTTTATTATATTATTTAATATATTATTTATTTGTGTAAGGACTGTCCCCGAATGTTAAAAAAAATCCCCAAACCACTCAAACCAACAGCCTACTCTCTCAGTCTATGGCTTTTTGTGTGTTTTCATTTCTGAAATACTGGAATGAAATATCGCTTTGGCATAGTTTGCAATGCATAATTTAAAAGGGCTTGGGGGTGTGAACCTGTGAAAAAATAACCATCAAATGAACCTCCATGAATTCTTGAATTTCTGAGTGAGCTAGTAGGGGAAAATGCAGCACTGATACAATCTATCAAAAGTTCAAGGACAACTTACCTCGATATGCCACCATAAAGATTGATGTGTAAAGTCATTGGAAAGAAAACTGCTGCAGGAAAACCTGGCTTACATACTGAAAGCAGATGGTTTAGGTAAATTGTAACAGTGCAGGGTTAGTGGGGCTAATAAATGAGGTGACATGAAGGTCATTAAAAAACTCACGTTTGCACATGTGTTTTGAAGACTTTTCAGTTAGAATTAGAAAGGTGGAGAAAAAGCATTAACTTTCCAAATCTAGAATAATTGGTGTGGTCTATGTGTGGAAAAAGTAGGTAATTCAGTTCAGGGTAGAACAATATAAAATAATGAGACTGGGTTGGGTAGTGAAGTGTAGGAGTTAAAGTCATGAAAAGAAAAATAGTGGAAAGTTGGATGTATTTTATTTTTTCTGTTTTGATAATGAGCTTGAGGAAGATGTGGTTACTGCCTGCAAGGATGAAAGGCTAAAAAGATGTTGGAAAATATATAAAAGCTGGCTTATGAAAGCACAGGAGAAAACTAGCCTTTATATTCTTTCTGAATAACTGCTGTATCTTCAACTATTTGAAGTTGAAGCTTATTAAATCAGACTTGTCTTAAATTTCATATTACTCCCATTAGAAACTATGATATATTTTGAATTTTTAAAATATAGTAAATAATATTTTTCTGAGTGTTAAGTAATGGAAGGTATTCATTGAATTAAAGTGAATACTGCAAAATTACTGACTTGCATTTATTGGGAAGAAGGATGTTCCTTAAAATTATGACAGTACTGGAAGGTGGAAAAATTCATTTTCTGAGATGAAGACCAGAGAATGGTAAAGGAATGATTATGGACAATGGTTTCTTGTCAAGGTGATAGGCAGCTGATAGATTAATGCCTAATACTTCATCATTGACTGCTAAAATTACACTCTATGAGCATGAGGAAAAAAATTTGTCCGACGAAACACAGAGATAAATCCTTGATGGATGGCCTAGCATTCTGTCTTTAAAGTATTTATTTCAATTTTGTGTAAAATTTCATCACTTTTCCTATATATATATTTTAATCCACAGAGACCAATTATTGCAAATAGACCTGGAGTCTTGTGTTTAGTTAATGTATAAATGTCAGCTGTGGTTATACTCGTATTGGTAGGATTTATAAGCATATGTTTTTCCTTTCATATAATCAATTTCAAAATTTGGCATGGAGTGTATACTTCCCCCACAGCTGTATTAGGGACCAACTTGCTGCTGTCCCACACAGCAAGTTACTACTGACTATGACTGGAAGATTTTCTTGTCTACTTCACTTTGTTCATTACCCAAGAACAGGGAAATAATAGAGTTTTCTGCTTTACTTGTGAGTTCTCTAATTATATGCTGATGTTCTGAGAAGCCAGTTTTGTATTAAGGTGACTGGCACACTAAACTCCCTAAATAGAATTGGTATTTCATGGGATGATTTGTTTATAGAAGATCTAGATTTAATTACTAACCAGCAAGACAGCATCACCCAGAGTGCAGATTAAGCTACTGTACAGTCCCTTCCCTGTACACTTGGGAACACATTGATGTTATCAATCAACACAATGAATCTGTCTCAGTACAAAAATGCAAATTAACTGAGTTAAAATAGCAGTTTTGTATTCTTACTTCCTTGCATGATACATTTATCTTTGCAGAGACTATATGGTGTACACAGCTATCGTTTCTTGCATACTGTTTAATCTCTTGGTTTTTACACCAGAGTCATGTAGTACAGATTGTCTTTTTACTGTGTGTGTATATGCATTTACATGGGCTCTGACTTTTTTCTGTGTTAATAAAATGGTAAGATCTGATGTTATACCTGAAGTAGTGCTATTTATTTGTATGCCATTTCAATTGTATTTAATTTGCACACATACACACACACATATATATACACACTATGCACATATGTGTGTGTGTGTGTATGTAATCTCAAAATGGACTGGAGAATGAAATTCAAAACAGTCAGCATCTATTTTTCAAAAGTTACATAAACACACAGACATGTACCTGACAGTGTGCACAGACAGGAAGATGGCTTCCCAAACCATGGAGATTAAGGAGAAGACCTTCATGTTAAACAGGGCCTTGAGGTTTGCCTCTACTTAGACTTTCCACATTTGTGTTATTTACACTGAACCTATAAACTACAAGCTCTTCAAAAAACAACTTTCCATCTTTAACAAACCATCAAAATCAACTTCCCTTCTTTGCAGCCATATGTTTCTTTTGTTTGTTCTGCCCTCATCTCTGGTGGGCCAAGGGTGGAAACGCTTTCAAGTGAAGCTCCTAGGCAGAACTTTCTCCTGCAGTTTTGTTTGGAGTGTATAAATATATATATATGTATATGTGTGTGTGTGTGTGTGTGTGTGACTACTTCCCCATGTATATGCATGTATATATATGTATATACATACAAGCACATAGCGTAAGGAAACATATTAGTAAAACTTTAACCTCAATGTCTTATATTTTATTTGTACTTATCAGTACAGTAGTGGACCATCAAAGGATGCTTCTTATCTCCATTTTGCCTACAATAAAGCTATGCCTTACTAACTGTCCAATTTTGTATACAAGTGACTGTTCTTGCTAACCCCAGGGAGTGATCTTCTTAATTCCTAAAGTATGAGATTTGTTTGACCTTATGTAATTACAGTCTTGCTTAATGGTTATAGAGTAACTGTTAACTCGAACTGTGGTGTCAGATTAAAGGACTTTTTGACAGACAATTCCAAAGGCACAGTCCCTGCTGTGTGAAGGAGAATTTCTTTCTATTCTAAAAATAAAAGGCAATAATTTCAAAAAGTGACCTTTTGTTGGAGTATTATATAAGTATGTAAGACAGGGACTGATCATTTTTCTGTCTGCCTGTCATAATTTTTAATGATTACAATTAAAATAAAATTAGAAGAAAGTGTCCTTCTATACTGTTATCAGAGGCATTCAGTGCTCAAATAATTTCATTTTTTTCCATAAGCTTTGCTACTGATGGGAAGTTTGCAAGTCCCATGTGCAGAAACAGATGGGGAAATTTTAGTCTTTAGTCATCAATGCTCTTTGAAGTTTCCTTTCTAATTTCCTTTTCTTGCCAAATAATTTGAGAGCTGGCAATATCAAGTCAAATACCCCTCCTTCTGTACTTCAACTACCCTTTTTTTGACCTCATTCTGATCTTTTGGATTTTTGCTGCTGTGTCTTAATAATAGAACATAATGAGAATGCTATTCTAGGCAAAGAGAACTTTTTTTTTGTGATATATAACATACAAGTTTAGTTTTCTTCAATTCTTTAGTCTATGTCCACTTTCAATAAAAATATGAAATTTCAGTGAGAAAATGTATTCTGAATCTTTTTTCATGCTTTCAGATAAAATGGTTTTAAAATAGTTAAAAGTATTATTTTTATAACTTATTATAATTTATTTTTGTGACATTCAAAGAGGTACATCCAATTCATGTAATTATTTCAAATAATTTTTTTTTTTTTTTGCATACTAAGATAAAAGGAGGGTCTTCATTGTCTGAGAGCCCTTCTGATACCCTGATACCTCCTCATCTTTTTGTCTCTGAGAAGCCCTCGCTGAAAATGTGCAACACGTATTTTGAACCAAGAGGTGCCTCCATAAAGTAGGAAAGTAAGAAAGAAACACAGTTGTTTTCCTTTTTGTCATACTTGGCTTTGGAGATGAAAAATAGATATATATTCTTCATTAGCTGCTCTCTAATGTAACACCTTTTTTTTTAATGGAAGGAGAATCTTTGGCAGGTAGAATATTGATATTGTATTAAGACAAGTGCATATCTAAGAGAAAAATGGGTTTGTGTAATTTCTGGTTGAATGAAGCATATGTGCAGAGACTGGAGAACTGGGTGTTTAAACTCATAGCTATGTGGGAGCCCTAGAATTGAACATTCTACCCATGGGCTGTCACACCAGAAACTATAGATTCATTTGCCCTACACTGTGGCAAAGCACACCTAGCCAATAAAAGCAGGAGAAGAAATATTGTTATTGAGGCCTGTTTCCTCACAGATATAAACCCAGCAGTGATTACATACAAAGACACACTGAGGCTGAAGCAATTAGTGTTCAAATTGTATGGCAAAATTTAGTCATGCATTTGAGGTAGAGATTTTCATGATTTTAAGAATGATCAGTTGAAGTTGTTGAAAAACTTCGTAATGAAGTATGGAATTTAAGATATAGACATGGATTCAACAGAAATAATTCCATCCTTTCAATTTCTAGTCAAGTTATTCTCAGTGTTTCCAGATATTTGTGTGGGAGAAGAGAGAAAATAAGAACAATTCCTTGAGGCAAAGCTAAGTCAAGGACATCAGACTATATTTAGCTTAGGAATTAAGACCTTAAATTCCAAGAAACCTTTGGTAGTGTGTACAAAGATTCAGAATATGAAGAACCACCAGGAAAGACAGCTTACTGTCTGATTAAGATCCAAGTACAAATCTGTATGCCTTTAGAATTAATTAAGTGTTCCCCAATCCTCATGAATGTTGTACTTTTAGGACATGGAAATAGTGGTAACTTGAGAAATTACTTTTTATTTGACTGCTTCTGGATATGTAGGTTTTAACTTTTTATTTCATAACAGCATGCTTAGTTGTATTTTACTTTGAAAGATGCTGTTGCAAACATGCTATACTTCTAGAGTGTTTTCAGGAGTGTTCAGTACTGGAACTGAGTGGGATTTTCTTCGCCTTTTTCATGCCTTCCAGCTGATGGGCGGAGTTTAAGTCCCCATGGTACACAAACAGATGGGAAAATGTTGGTCTTTCGTTTTCAGTCATCAGTGCTAATTCTTTTATCTTCTGCATGCATTTGTCAAACAGACTATGCCTGTCAAGCAATCTGTAATATGTGCCATGAAAGCCTTTTTTTTTTTTTTAACTCTACTGAAAATCTTTTCTATGATCTGACATTGCCTATATTCTATTAGTTTAAGGAGGAAAATGCCTTATTCATGAGCTAAATGATTGTCAAAATGGTAGTGGAACTTTGGTGACTTTAAAGTACTGGTTTTTTACTATTTTTTGAAGTAATTCAACAGCCAAGAAGTACTTTTTCAAATACAATTGGGTATTTCTGTAGGCGTCTTATATATATACAATGATATGATGTTTTTTATGAACAGACACTGTAGTGGCACGTACTTCTATCCTTTCTTACCCAGTGTGTCAGAGAGATACACACCTGGGATTTCTGGAACATTCTGATGTTCTCTATGCACTTTGACATGCACCCATAAATCTTAATTTCTAGACTGTAACAAGTAAGTCTGCTTTGATGAACAGTTAAGTTGCATATTCAGATTTTGGTGCCCATTTCTGCAACATGGAACCCAGGAGTGCCATGGATCAAAGAACTTTTATCCACAGAGCAACTGAAATACTTTACTCACACAAGGATGAGTGAATATCAAACTGCATTTATATGATCATTCCTTGACTGGTTTAACATGTACCTATGATGGAAATAAGTGAGTAGTAGAGGCATAACATAAATTTGTATTGATGGAAATGCATTTATTTTAGCGATTATGTAAAAGTATTGGCATAAAATTTTCAGCACTGCATTATCCCCTGATTTCTTGGAAGTGTTTTTTTGGAGATATGTGTTTTATCCTGTTCAGTTTATTTCATATGCCTGGAGGGCACTTATAAGGCTCTGAATTCAGCTTTGATTCTGTAGGCTGTCTTGTCACAGACATAAGGGATTGAGCTTTGTGTGTTTGTGTTTTTGTGATGTGGGTGGGATCAGGCATGCTGAAAATGAATTCAGACCTTTATTATAGCACAAGTTAAGCTCATCCAGATGGCAGACAGCTCCTACTCCGTGTGAAAGAATAGTTTTAGTAATGTGGCAGGCATGGGTTTATAGACAGTAGCAACTCTTACAAGTTGAAAGCCCTAAAATGGAACAAATATTGCAGACAGATGATCATCACAATCTTCCCTATGTGAGAGAGGGAAACTCCTGCTGCAGGTAACCATTGATTCAAGGTTATGAAGGAGTCCTGTAAATAGTGCACTGGGCCAGCCCAGTTTGCAGAACTGTGCTCTCTGCATGTCCACATAAAAGGAAGTGAGGTCTTTCCTATTTGCATTAAGGGAGAATTTGTTTTCATGAGTACACCTTAACATGATGCCCTACTATGAAGGAAATCAGCTGAGCAGGAGGATTTGTTCCCTGCATTTTCTCTATAGCTACATAAGCCCATGTAAGGCATGCATGAAACATTTGTTAGTGTACCTAACAGTTGTTACTTTGATTTGTGATCCACAGATTTTAGTTCTTAATTTTTATATATAGTTATGGAGTTTGGGTCCTTGTTCAGATTATTTTGCTAAGAGACACTCTGGAAAGAAAGGAAGAAAATATTTTCAGTTTGGAAACTCCCATTTAATGAGGCCCTTTTCATTTCTTCAGTGCTTTTAGTAGTTCTGGTTTCAATACATAAGAATTTATTGATGAAAACCTTGTATTTTGGAAATGTTATGCCTAGGTCTGGCATCCATTATGGTTGAGGGATGGTGGTGTTTTGGTGTGGAATTTAACTAACTGAAAGCAACTTAACTGCCCAAGAAAAGGCATAGTTTATTATTTGTAAAACATAATACTTTGAAGATCGAATCATCAGTGTGGAGCAACTGAAATTCCCATTTAATAAAATATCAGGTGTGTCCCCCTCAGATTGCTGTGATGGAAATTTCCCTATAAAGAATGAGATTTTAATGGATTGCTTTTGAACTGGTGAAATTTCCACTTGCTTTTCTTCAAGATGTATGAAAGGAAGAAGCCTGCTAGGGTTAGCTGTGCAGCAGCTATCCCTATTTGGAGAATGATTTTCTATCAGACACACTCTTGTCTTCCACAAGGGTAGTATGTTGTCTTTTTTTTTTTTTTTCTTCTTTTCATTTGGTGAGCTACATTAAGTGCCAATAAAGTCAAAACTGAATTTAAAGCAGCTTTGAGGTGACTGTACTGTTTGTCATGGGCTGTACTGAACTTGCATATCTTTGTAAATAGCTTATGAATGTTTGTGATCCCCTTTCATTTCCTTGTCAAGCCCAGGGGGAAGAAGACTAAAAGTAAATATTTAGAAATAAGTATCCTTCATGGGTGACTTACAGTCCTGAATCAGCCTTTTTCATGGGCTTCTTTTGATGTTTTGTTGTGGAACAGGAATCTTTTCTTTACTCTGGAGTGTGTATCTCACAAATATCTTAAGAATCTGTGGTGTCATGGGGAAGGGTCTTCCTTGAAGGTTTATGTGGAAAAAAAGTTAAAATGAAAGTATTAAGAAAGCAATCAGTGTTCTGAGAGACAATATTTAGATTTAGTAAAATATTTTCTAGATTGTTTTGTGCTCATAAAGAGAACACAGAAGAGGTTACTCAGCTTATGTCTGTCAGTTTTCTTCTTATTAAGCAAGAAAAACTCAGTTATGATGGCAGCAGGTAGGGGAATTGTCAGTGGAGGATCTATAATTGTAATCACTAGAAACTTTTTTCCCCCAGATCTTCTAGTAGCTGCTGTGATTTCTGTGAAATAATTTTCTGCCTACAGAAAATCTGTTGTTGAAATCAGTTGGAAGGAAGACATGGTTTTGAACTGAGAGCAGCTGCTCAATCTCACTTAACCTTTTATTTTGTTGTCTGTGGTTTGCTAATGTGGTGAAGTCTTTAGAAGTCTTTTGCTTTTTTTTTTTTTTTTTTTTTGAGCTTTGCCTTGAGAACTCTTCCTCATCTGTTCAGAATCATGAATTTGTGTAAAGTGGTGTCCAGTGCTAATGACCTAAAACACAACACTGTGTAAACCAACTTTATTCCTTTTGTTTTGTTAATGACTGAGATTCAAGCAAGTCTAATAGGCCTTATTAGGAAGATTACAAAGAGGAGTCATCTAGATTTGTGGAATTTGGTATCTTCAATGAAAATTTATGCAAGCCATTGAGGTTAGAGAGCAAGATTGCATGGCACCGTGGAGCCTGTGAGCATGTGGGATTTCCTGTATGTTTCCTTATTCTCAAATAAATAAGCTTTATGTCCTTATTACTTTTGCTTTCTTTTTAACTGTTTGTGTACTAAGGGCTTTGGCAAGGATGTACAATTACAACAGTAACTGTGGCACACATGCAGGTGTATGTGTGTGTAAACCTTGGATATCCTTCAACAAGCAAAACCTTTCCATGGAATTAATGTGAAAAAGTAGGTCAATGAAGGGGGAAAAGCTAATCTACGCATGTCACAGGAATTGAAATGCCACAAATATTTTATGAATAACTACATTTAATCTTGGTCTATGTCCATGGCATATAAAATTGACATTTTATAAAATGGTGTGGTTTGTAAATCATGTGGTTATATTTTAAAAAAATGCAAAAATGTGACTTGTCCAAGCTGGTAATGAAAAAAAATACTAGCCTATTCTTGCAGGAAATTGATGAACATAGATGAGAGAATACTATGAAAATGTTTCTACATTTGTATGTATATAAGTTATATACATATGGAATTATGTGGAATTGAATAAAAATAGATTACTAATATAAGAATATAAGTAGGTATAAAAAAGTCAGGTTTTGTGATGGGGTTGGCATGTAACTGCGCAATTTGCACATAGCTAGCATATTATAGAACAATTGAACCACTGTAAGAACTGTGCAGAAGCCTCCTATTATGAGAAAATTTAGGTTGTTTGTTTTGGTTTGGTTTTTTCCCCTCAGAAACAGGTATATTATTATTTTTTTCTGCCTTAGTCTTTTTTTTTTTTTTTTCTTTCTTTTCTTTCTTTCTTCTTTATTTTTTAAAATATCCTCACATATTCCTCAGGGTCTACTGTATTTCTGATTACCTTCATAAAACCTCATGAAGACAATGGTGGTAATCCTAGGTGACAAAAGCAATTGCTGGGTCATCGTTTCTGTATGAAAAATATTTCATAATGCACCTGGGACTTTCTACTGTATGAATAAAACTAAATTACTTAGTTATTTCAAATATTTAAATAACCTGTGTGGCCCACAGGTTTGAGAGAATAATCTAAGGTATGCAGCAGAAGAAAGGATTTCAAGAATTTCAATGAATCATAGTCAGACTTTCAGGAATCTGCCCAATTTCCACCTAAAGCAGATTGAGGCTAACTTGGGTTCAGAAAGCAGTTCCACCAGGAAACCCTTCTGAGCACAATGTTTTCTGGGTGCAAAACCTGTGACATCCTAGCTGGGAGGGTAAGCAAGAGGTAGTAATATCTAGGCAGAGAAATGCCCAAATCTCTCCCAGGTCCCTGGGGAGCCTCGGTAAGTTAAAAGTTCTCAAACAATGCCTAAATCAGATTACACTGCTGTCCATATTGTTGTGATGGCATTGAGTTCCTGGACATACAATCCAGTGGTTACAACTCTGTCCCAGAATATTGAAGATATCTGGAGAAGATCTAAGCCCACAGCTTTTCATATGGTTTTCACCTATCCGGATAAAATTACTCTGCTGATACAAAAAATATTGTGGATTTCAGAGAGACAGAAAGAAAGAAATCATTTTAAATATTTAAATAAGGACACATTCCTCAGAATGGAGATTCCTGGGCTCTTGTTCTTTTTTTTTGAGTAATGGTAGGTAAATATATTTTTCATTTGGGAATCATAAGTTGCATCACAACACTGGAAACAAGAAAGAGTAGAAAGGAATATCGGCCAGAAAATAATAAGTACAGAAGGAAGCTTTAAGACTTTCTAAAAAATTAAATGCTTAATGAAAAAAATGCCCCCATGCATGATCAATTGATTTTTAGAATCAATTAATTATTAAAAGAAGATTGAGAGGTTGATTTTATTGATTGCCTCTGAGTTAATAGTATCACTAATTAGGCTTCCTAACTGTAGAATGTGAACTAAACTTAACTTTTAGCTTACCAGTGGGAATTTGGACACTGATCCATGGGATAGAGCAACATACTCTGAAGAGTTTGTGACTGCATTTATACTTGAGTGCTTCTCCCAGGGGGCAAGGCATAGCTTCTATAGGGACAGAGCACTGTTGAGGACTGTTGTCATGTGATGATGACATGAAGTTACTAGTTCTTGTATATTCTTGCAAATCAAAATTTCCTGTAGTGCTTAGACTGCAGTTATTTGGTTCTTTCCCCATCTTTTGGAACATTATTTGGGGCGGAAGAGTTCTACTCCCTGTAAAGCAAAAGCAGTATTCTTCCCTGTACTATCCTAAATTAGCTCCAAGTTTAGCTGTACAAAGATGCAATCATCGGATGAGTTGCAGTGGGGATGTACAGTGTATCACGTACTCTACGCTGACTGAATCTGAAGTTGTTAATCTCTCTTCCACTGAGTGGGAAGTCAGCTTAAACTGCATCGTGTTGGCAAAAAAATGTGGGTCTGCTCATAGATTGGTATTCTGGAACTGTGCACATCTAACCTGCCTCAGCTATATTGCTCCTGAGCTCTTTAGATAATATTTAGGGTCACCACTTTATGTGGAAATTAGCTATTCTACCCTGGTTTTCTGAAATTAAAACATTGAAAACATCAGAGATTCTACAGATAAGTAAATAGAAATTGAAACAGAAATAAAAAATACAAAGAAGTGTGATCCTAATAAAAATTGAAGTATTTTGAATCATCATTACTGGAGCTAGAAAGGAAATCTTTTGCCCTTTCACTAGCCAAAGGTATTTTCTCTTTGGCAGCAGGCTCAGGTTTCTGATTATGTGGGCATACTGTGTAAATCTGGTAATGACTACTCAGTTATTATTGATCACCAGAGTTCAATCTCTTTTGCTGTATCTACATATGGATGTCATTCTGCATAGCGCAGATGCACTTGCATTTTGCATTTGGTGTATTTAACTAGGTGTCTTTAGGAACACTTTCAAATAATATATTTAAAGATGTTCCTTCTGTAGTCTTTCTAAAATAGAAACAATTAATCATTGCAGGCAATTATTTCAAAAATATTTTTGGTATATTTTGGATATATTACATAAAATTCTGCAAAACATTTATCATTTTTATTGAGAAATGACTTGAGAAGGAGGATGTGTTGAGAATAAATAAGCCAATAACTTTTCACATACATTGAGCACCACATGCAGAATTCAAGCAGTTTCTATTGAAATGGAATAAATATGGAATAGCATTAGAATATAAACAAGGTATGTATGTAAATTTGTAAACTAATATCAGCAGCATGGGGGCAGTTTTCTTCATGTCTTCTTCAAGAGCTATGAACAGAAACCTAAGAACAAAGTAGGACTGTGTTCAGTTAATCTGAATTCTGTCTCTAGTCACATCTGGATTTCTTATTGTCTGGCCTACAAGGTTGTACATGTTGTATATGTAATAGAGCACTCAAGTTCATTAGCACAGTCCTGGCCATCTGAATCTAAATAAGGTACAATATTGGTGGTGTTTGCCACCTGCAGTGTGTCCCACATGTCTGGTAGACCCCTGGTTAACAGTGCTCTTGTCCTGTTCGAGGTCTTCATTCCTGATGTGGGCAGTGAGACAGAGCACGCTCTCTGTAAGCTCACAGATGGTGCAGAGCTGGGAGGCAGGGATGATACACTGCATTAAAAATGCCTATTACCAAACCCATAAAATGTTTATTTTTAAAGCAAGATCCTACTTTTAGATGTGCATAATTGTACAGAGTTATTTCTTTACTTAAATTCTGAGAGCTTCTCCTATAGCTGCTGCCATAACTTTCACCAAACTTGACCAAACTGTTCTCAAGAAATTAACTAATATAGAAATACTTGATAAAAATTACTTGGAACTGAGTAATTCCATAGTGTCCTTCCTTCTGTGATATTACATCTTAGAAATTAATTAAAAGTGTGCTGCTGACCAAAGTAATTATCCTACTTTTCCTGAATTTGATATGTCAGAGGTCTTTTGGTTTCTTAACACAGGAGAAAATGTTCTTTTGACATTACCTGAAGATTATCTGTATGTAAAGCAGAATAGATACCAGCAAGACTTTGTGGGTTTTTGTTATATGCAAAGTAATGAGATAAAATTGTTTTGCTTCCACAATTCTACCTTCACCAGCAAACTCTCATGGGTCAGTGAGTAGAAAGCAAAAAAAAATCATACTTCCTAGTACTGAAACAAGAGCAATAAATTGTTGTTAAACCATCCCCTAAAGATACTATGATCTTTAGATACACCCTTTATTTGATTTCTTACCACCTTTTTTTTTTATCTGGCAGGACAGACAGTAGAAATTTATTTTCATAGCACTATAATGAATTTAAGATTTTACACTTTTAATTCTCCTTCCATTCCTTGTCACTAAGCATGAGAGTCAAATCCTCTAATCTAATTTCATTAAAATATTCAGAAGGTATACATCTAATCTAAATTTGCTCTCTAGGTTCCCCTTACAGTCAGTGCAACAAGATAAGACTAGAAGAAAGTAGTGTGTTTTGTAGGACAGGTTATTTTGCTGCATAGTATATGGTATAACAGGATGTAAGAGATGTTTGAGGCAGTTGAGGTGAGTCATTTTTGATGCCTGTCTGTCCCCTGGTCACTGTGTTGGAAATTCAGATCACCTCAGAGTAGCAATTCAGCTTCAAGTTTGATAATGCAAAGCCAACATGAACTTGCTCGTTTTTTGTGTCATATTTCACTCTGAGCCAGGACCTGAGCCTATTGCAAGTTTTTCTTGGATACAATACTTACAGAGAAAGCTCCTGAAAAAAGCAGTCATGTCTTCTATTCATAATTTCATATTACATTTGACCTCTGCTGCTGTGGTTTTAAGGCAGTCCTTGGCACTTCTCATTTTTATTAGCTAAAGTTTTTATCATACAAGCTGTTAAGCAAAATAATTAAATTTACCTGAGGTTACACTTATTTCATAATTCCTTGCCATTAAAATCCATAGAGAGAACATTTGAACTTAATTAATGTTACAACCTCTTAAAGAAGATACATGACAATTCACTAATAATGTAACAGATAATGATGTAACCCTAGTAATGTAAAACTAGTAATGTAAGCTTCTATATCCACCACACATTTATGATATTCTCAAGGATGAGAGCTTTCTTACTAAAAAAAAATAAAAATATTTCTCTATAAATTCTTACATTGACAATATTTAACACAGAAAATACAAGTTTTCTTGTCATGTTGGTGATTTCATTTCAAGCTTCTCATGAATCTGCTCATTTCACCACCTCTTACCCCCAAGGCCTTTTCTTAGTTGTCACTCATTTATATTGAATTTTGAATGAAAATTAAGAGAAATTTCAGCCCGGCTTATTTTGAGACTACAGTTAAAATTATCAAGCTCACTGTCATTGTCTTCAGCTGGTGACAAATGGCAATTTTATTTAGCAATAGATGGTTCTCTTTGAGGTTCGATTGATGGATGAGGCCTTAAGAGGCCAGGCCAGCTGACGAGGTTAGCCAGGCCAGCTGTCTGCCCATCCCTACTGCAGGGGTGTCTGTGCTGCTTTTGAACCACTGCTGGTTACTGGTGGAGTGTTTTAAGGCAGACTGTAGTCAATGACAGCTGACTTTAAAGTGTTGTGCTGCAAATGGTGGTGGCTCCAGAACTCACCAATGAGTAATGCAGACATCTGTGTAGCAAAGCCAGACTGGACTGCTAGTGTAGCAACAGTGTCAGCTGTCTCAAACAAAGCCAGCTTTTTTAACATTCATGAGTCCTTCATTTTGTCTTTGCTTTTTTATGTGTTTAGTTTTGTTTCAGGTTATAATCAGCCTGCTGTCTAAGAACCCCAGCTTTGAAATGTTTTTGAATGGGATTGTGTAAGAACCCCAGTCATGTTTTGAGATTTCACTACAAAAATCTAAAGTGCTTTTAATTCTTGTCTGTAGGCTGGAGCAAATGTGCTTCTGCAAGATGTTAATGGAAATATTGCCCTTGATTATGCTGTAGAAGGGACTGAATCCAGCAGCATCCTTCTGATGTACTTGGAAGAAAATGGTAAGTCAGCTCTTCAGCTTTTGGAAAACATTATTGAATGTCATAAAAATGATAAGGATGTGTATTGATCTGATGTAAGTCACACCAGAGCCAATTGAACTATATTAGTTTGGGGATGAAGGGGAGGAAGGTGATTTGGAACCACAAACGTTTTCAGTGTGTTTAAATTGTAGCTACTAATGAAGGTTAAATGGGTGTTGTCATAGTCAAAACTGCTTTTGACCTTTTGTATGGAGATGTTAGAATGTGAAATCAAAGTAGAAAAACCGAAGTGGTACAGAAGCTTTTAAAACAACTAATTTAATTTTCAAGGTCTAGGTTTCACATTTTGTTTAATTTCTGATCTGTAGTCTCAGAGAATATTGTTTTCAAGTGACAGACTGCTAAATAAATAAATCTTTGCAAATAATTTGAATGAAAATGCATATGATACTTTATCCCTCATTCAGAAATATTAGTATTGGTTTAGGTTTGGATTTTTTTTAATTGTGAAAATACTGTATCTAGGATTGTATTATGAGTTATGCTTAATATGTTATTGATGACAGGACTTGTACTGAAAAACTAGATTTGTTGCTCATCAGTTCTAAATTTAGGCAAGAATTCTGAAGCAAGATTTCTAGAATTGCTTTTGACTGTGAGAGGTTGTCTTAACATTGTATGTGGCTCATCTTAACACTGAGGAAAAGGCATTATGCAAATATGATGAAGTATAATGTAAAGAAGTGTATTTTCAACACTCTCTTCATATATGGATCTTTTTTAATATAGACTAAGTTAAATTATATTTTGTTAATGAACACTTAAGGAAAGTGTCAAGGAAATCACAGTGTCAGGTCCTATACTGCACACATCCAGTGTATTACATGTTCTAATGTTTTGCTTCCTCAGTGCCTGGCAGTGTCTTCATAGGTCTGGTTTTGGATTTTTCTAATGGCAAAGAAGCCATTAGCTTCTAAAACTTTCATTGCCTTGAAAAACACAGATATTTGTTGTCTAATGATTCATGTTTGTCCTGGTTTAGGGCAAATTTGGGAGAGAACCTCTGAATGGGGTCCGTCCAGAAAGCAAATTCAAGCAGCCCCTCTCCCAGCTGGTTCAGGAAGAAATTTCCTTGGAGAAAAGAGGAAAAAACTGTTTATTTAACAGAAATTGAATAGTATCAAACAATAAAAACTCTCACTGTTCGATGAGATGGCAAATTCAGAAAAGTCCTTTTCATGTGGTGTAGCTCAGCTCGCTCAGTTTCTTATCAGTCCCTCTGGCGCTGGAAAGTGCTGAGGCCCAGGCCCCGGTGGGCCACAGGCTTGTGAGCTCCCGGGGTTTGGCTGGGTGTTCAGTCCAGAGCAGGCTTGCACAGATCCAAGAAAAAGGGAAACAAACAGTCTGGGGAACTTCTCTGCCTCAGTGATCTAAAATCTAACAGTAAAGGAGAGCTCTGTCTGCTGTCTGTCCGTGCTGCAGACAGCGCAGTCCAGGAGTGGGATGTGGAGGAGTCAGGGCTCTTTCTCATCACAAACTGAGGCTTCTTCTTCCCCCACCTTCGCTCTCAGAGACATCTTAAACCTGCAGTACTTAATATGTAACATAAACAAAACAGGTGATTTGGGATACAAATATCATAAAGTCACCTGTACTAGGACATAATGAAAAAAGGTGATTTTTTTTCACTATTTGCCCTGCTTTATTCTAGACCTGATTAGCACCTTCCATAACTATTGTTTTGATTAATAACAGCTTTATATTTTAAGGCAAATCTTTTGAGTCATTGATGGCTTTCAGAACAATCAAAATTTAAATGACTGCCAGTGTATTCTCTGTTTCTCTATTGTAGAACTGTGTCAGTGAAACTCTGATCATGGCATATGATCCTTGTCTCCTCCTTTTTCATTAGGCTGTTTTAAATATTTAATACTTCAGAAAATGCAATATTTTTGTTTATTTCTTTACTTGATATTTAGTTTATAGTGGATTGCACTAGTCATCTATAAGCTAAAAATTATTGACAGATAGTTCTTGGTTCTGTATTTGACAAGTCACAGGAGGTGACACATTCATTGTAATTCATTTCCAAAGAAAGAGTTGTTCTTTTGTCCCCCAAGACCTCAGGCTTCAGTTTTCAGTAGGATAACTCTGTGTTCCAAAAACATCAGCCTTGTTGTTGAATCTGTAAAAAGAATATTTGGACGTTTGCTTTTTTTTTTTTTTTTTAACATATCACACACATCTCAAAGCAAGTTCAATAGCTTTCTTTTCTGTTGTGTTGTGAAAGTTCCATGCAGTAGCACATCATTATTTAAGCAAAATAAAACCATCTGTTGTGTTTTTATTTTTTGAAGAATGATAATATTTAAATAACATATCTACCCAAAGGTACAGATGGTATTCCTTTTTCTACTGTGACACAGGTACAGGAGAAAAAAATGGGTATTGCTTTTCTGAAAACTATTTTACACAGTATTATTCACTTTCTGTGGGAACTAATTCATTTAAAATAGCTGGTTAAAGGTTATTGACCTTTGATGGTAACGGGGATTTTATGCACTTAAGCAAAATCCATTATGCTATTCCAAGCTGAAGGAATAATGGGTCTGTTTTGTTCCCTTAATATTAAAAGATCATATTCAGGTGTCTCAGAAGACTGCATATAGAGCCAAAATCATGTGCAAGCCCTATCCATTTGGTCTGTTTTGTATGTTTTAATTCTATTAAAATATTGTGTAGATTTTGCAGATATTGATCGCTGTTTGTTAAATTCTTAGTAGCAAGGGAATTAAGCCTTACTCTTCAGCTGCAAAATAGAAGAAATAATATTTATTTTTCTCCCATAGCAGTAGATAGAATAAAAAAAAAAAAAGCTACATGTTAGCACAGAATCCTACACTGAAGACAGCTTTTAACATTAGCAAGAAATAGCCAACTTGTCAATTACTACAATTATGAGAATTTCCCTGAAGCCAACAGTTAACAACATATGGGACATATGACATGTGCAGAAAAATCTAATTTAGAAAATTAGTGGGCAAGGATTTACTGCAAACCTGACACTTTACTGTAATCTAGAATGTGATAGGAAGATATACGGAAAGATATTTTTGATTTAGACTGTAAGTTAATTTGAAGTTATCCATAAAATCTGGTGTGGTTGGACTAAAAGCTCCCAAAAAACTGCTTGCCCATTTCATTCCTGACAAGAACAGCAAGATTGCTTACGAGTTACTGTCACAGGCTAAACAGATTCAACTTGGTGGAAACTGTCAACTGGAATAGGCTCAGGTAGTGAGAAGCAGAAAGACAAATATTAGAACAACACTTTTCCTGCCCTCTTCCCAGGCTTCACCTCTCCCCTCCAAACTCTTCCACCGACACAGGCAGCACATGGAGGTGGGGCAACTGGTACATGGCAGACTCTCTCTCTGCCCCTTTCCTTCCTCACACGTTTCCTCTGCTCCAGTGTGGGTTTTTCTCAGGTATGGAGCTCCTTCAGGAGTGTCTGCCTGCTTTGCCATGGGTCACACTTGGCTGCCAGACTCAGCTGTGTCCTGCTGAGGGTCTCCTGGAGCTGACAGGACAGTCCCTGCCTCTCCCCACACAGCCCATCCCTACCGCCCCACAACTGCCAACACCTGGACAGTACATCTCATTGTATGTTTCTCAATACTCTGGCACTTTTTGTGAATATAAAACCAAAATGAAGATTGCAGTTTTCTTTCAACAGTATTGGTGCAGTAGGTTGACAGAAAACTAGGCAATCAAAACAAAACAGCCTCAGAGCGGCTCAAAGTTTTTTTCATTTTGATTCTTGTTGATTGGGAACCACCCACCCATAAGATTATCACACACAAAAAATCTATCTTATGCACAGAGCCAGCTTAATTGATGGTAGGGGTTAGGTGTTGGTGCTGCCAGTGAGAACAGAGGAACAAATGAAATGTGTCAGTAGGCCCTTTCAAAAAATGAAGCACATGAAAAATGTGACATACTGGAAAATGTCATAGTTGAGAATGCTCACTTTCCTTTGTGTTTTCTAATATAAATGTGAATGAGCTACCTTAATTTTCATTTTTCTCTAGTTCTTGTGGAGCTTTGAAATCTTAGATTCCTCTTAATATTTTTGTGCTTCCAGAATGTTACCCATATGTTTCTATCAAAGGGAAAACCTTTACATTCACTGTGCAGACTTTTGACACTGAAATTAACATTTAAAATTATAGCCAGTATTTTATGATCTAATTTTCTAACAGATGCTAGAAGGAAAACAGGCATCCCATTGATTAATAGGCTTTGCTAAGACTTGGAAAAAAGATTGCGAAGAACATCAGAAGCTGGGGATGCCCTTTCTGTATCCTTTTAAATAACTTATCAAGGAAGAATCTAATTAATTACCATCAGAAGCATATTTTCACTTTTATATAGAATTCCTGAAACTATAACCTTAACCAAGTTGGAAAAAATTATCAGTACCCACAGCACACCCACAGGCCCTGTGATCTCTTCTTCATCCCTGGGGCTTGGCTGCTTGAGCTCAAGGCCAGCTGTGATGACCTTGGGACCTGGGAGCTGTCAGATGGGAAAGAGCCAAGCTGTGAGGCAAAGCTGGGAGCACCATTGTCATAATCTTTCACCCATCCTTTGTCTTTGGAGCCACATTTAGTCTCAGGTCCTTGCTTGAGGTAGTCCTGTGTCCAGGCATGATCCTTGCTGACCCCAACCCTGGAGCACTGACTTGACCCCTTGCTTCATCTTGATTTACCTGGATTTGTCACCAGAGACTTTTCTGGAAATCACAGGACTGCTGTTGGCCCTGACTCCCATCCCCAGACCTGCTAAATTTTCTTTTTTTGTGTACTGTGGGACTGTGCCCTGGTCAGCAAGGATGGTGACCTGCTTGGCCTGTGTTCACCCTCAGCTCCTGCCTCCCTTGCCTGTGTTGAGTAGCCTGTTTTTATTGCTCTCTCCCGAAAAAAAAATAAAAAAAAAAAAAACAAAAAACAAAAAAACTATAACATATTAAAACCTTGCAGTAAAATCTGCAGTGTAGAAATACCATCTGTGATGATCTCAGTTCAGACATGATATTTAACACAAGTAACTGGAGAAAGTGATATACTTATTTTGCTTCTGTTTTCTAGTATTAATATAACAAATAAAATAATAAGAATGCAATGCATATCCAGAAATGAATGCATTAATATTAAGCCTTGAAATTCTGGAAGCCTCTTGAAATTGGAAAAGGTATTTTTGTTTTCATAGAAGTTGAGACAGTTCACTTAAGTAATTTTAGCTGAAAGGATCATCAATGTCCTTATTGTAGATGAGAAAGGAATAAAAGCATGTTCACTAGAGTGGGAGAATTGTCACTCTGATATCTACATGAGGAGGAGGTGGGAAATTCACTTCTGATAGCATATTCAGACGAGAAGGAAATAAACCTTATCAGCCCAGAAAGCCAACTGTGCCTTGGACTGCATCCAGAGCAGCGTGGGCAGCAGGTCAAGGGAGGTGGTTCTGCCTCTCTACTCCACTCTGGAGAGACCCCACCTGCAGTGCTGCATCCAGCTCTTGGCTCCCCAGCACAGGAAGGACATGGAGAAACAAGTACAGAAAAGGCCACCAAAATAATTAGAGGGATGGAGAATCCCTCATATGGGGAAAGGCTGAGACAATTGTGCTTGCTCAGCCCTGAAAAGAGAAGGATTTGCTGTGACCTAGTTGCAACCTGCCAGTGTCTGAGGGGAGCCTATAGGAAAGGTGGAAAGAGACTGTTTACATGGGCATGTAGTGATGGGACAGGGACAATAGGTTAAAACTGAGAGTAGGTTTAGACTAGATATTAGGAAGCAATTCCTTACTGTGAGGATGGTGAGGCACAGGAACAGGTTACCCACAGAACCATGGGGAGGGCTCAAGGCCAGGTTGGATGGGGCTCTGAGTAAAGTGGTCTAGGGAAAGGTATCCCTGCCCATAGCAGGGTGATTGAACTAGATGATCTTGAAGGCTCTTCCAGCCAAAGCCAGTCTATGAAACTAAGCATTTAGCATTTATCACTAAACATATGTAATAATATCTTTAAGGTCAGACAGGCAAAACCCTCCAGCAACAATCAGTTGATACTGCTGCAGTAGGTTAGAGCTTGTCGTGGTTTTAAACCAGTAACTAAAAAAATTACTTATTTCTTGCTGTGAGATATGGATTAGAACAAGAGCAAAACAGGCATAAAACTTAAAAGGAATAAAGAAAGTTTATTAACAAACTACCATAATAAGAACACCAGAATAAACTTCCAGAAAAAAACTTTTTGTCTCCTACTACCCACCATTCCTTTGTTCACATGACAAGAGAGACAAAAACTTTGGAACTTTGATGGTTAAAAACAGTCCCAATACCTGCTACAGTCTTTTCACCAGTCTTTGTAGAGAAACAGAAGTCTCTTTCTGTTAATTTATGGAGTTTTTCACAAGAAAACTACTTCTGTTATAGTTTTCTATTGCCCTGATGTCAGCTGCCCAGAACTGCTGTTATCAGAGTTCACTCCTCCCATTTCACATCACTCTGAGGTGTGTATGGGCCATGAGTTTAGGGATGTCATTTTAAGGATGAGTTATTCAAAAAGTCTTCTTCATCTGTCTCTGTGAGCTTCACTAGAAAACAGTTTTCTCATTGCCCCCCAAGGCTTCAAATTTTCACTTCACTGTTTCTAGCACTTCACTGTATCACAATCACTCTACTTTTTACTCAAAATTTACACTTTGAACACTGTATTCCTTCCTATATACTGTCATGAATTAAAGGAGTTCTTTCAGGACTTTATTGTCCATCTCCATAGCTTTAACAGAAAAATATTTTAGCTCATAAGAGCATCTTCTTATTCTCTACCTTTTCTGAAACTTAATTCTTTTCTTTACTGTCTCTGGTAGTTTTATAAAGTCTCTTTACATGTTGATCACTCTCTTTTTCTCTCTCTGGGTAAAAGGATTAATCTGCAAGTCTCATCTGGGTAATAAAAAGTTTAAAATCTTGCTCAGGCTTTGTAGATGGTTCTGTGACTTCTGCCGGTGCAGGAGCTGGAGCTGTCTGCGATAGAAAATTCCCCATGGCTGCTCTGGAGAGTGTAGTCGCTGTTTCGGCCCACCGCAGGTCCAGATTTTTTTCTCTTTCTTTACTCGGCAGTCCCCAGTGAACTCCGTCACTGCAGCCGAGCCAGGGACCGGCCTGGCCCGGCCAGAGCCCGGGACAAAGCCCCGCAGGCCCCATCTCCCGGCCGGGAGCCGCTGGGCCCAGCCCAGCCCCCGCCCGGGCTGCATGGCCTGGGCAGGGAACGGGAGGCCAGCCGGAGCTCTGTTACCTTTCACAGCCAGGAAACAAAGAGAACTAAAGTGCCTTGACTTTACATCTTAAGATAGGGTTCACAAGTTGATCTCCCTTTTCAATGGTTAAAACTGCTGTCAATTCTCAGTAATGACCAGGTCAGGAGAAAAGACTCCAGTCAGTCCCCAGCAACTTCAACTTTCTTAGCTCCCAAAACCACCTTAAAGGTAATGTTACCCCATGACAGAGCTATAGGGCTGAGTAGTTTTAGAAGTATACATTCTTTTGCAGAAACTGAAAATATTGGCTTCCCTTCTCACATAGTAAATGTTGCTGGCATGTATCTGTTTATATGCTGACCTTTGAAAATCAGATTCACCTAATGCCAAGTGATAAGCACAAGGGCTATTGAACAATGTAATCTAGCAAAAATAAAGTTGTTTACAAAGATATCTAATAAGCAGTCCAAAAAGTCTTTCTAAAACTTTAAGAAAATAAAGATAATACCTACATCTGGATATTTCAATGAATGAAAATTAGTATTTAAAGAATCGTATCATGTTTTGTTTTTTGTTTTAATGTGTCTATCCTATTCTACACTGCACAGAAGAAAAATACAAATTCTAAACTGTGGTATCTTCTGAATTATAGAAGAGTAAGAGAGGCTCATCATATGTGGGGTGAAAAGAGCCTTACTGCATCTACAGCTCTGTGCAGGAAGGGTAGATATAGATAAGATTGAGAGAAGACTCAAGTATGAGAAGAGAGATTGGCTTCTCAAAGCTGTTGCAAGTTTTTAATGTACATTTGTGCTTGCAAGACAAGATGCTGTTGACCTCTCCTTAAGAATGTTAAGCCCATTGGAGAATGAGACCTGCATGTTTAGTAAGACTGGCTGCTGGGGGTGTGTGCAATGGGTGTTTGCCACAGTACTTCAGTATTTTGCTTTGTACTGGTCCCAGGAATGGGTGTTCCCCTTGCACACTTCTTTGTACTGAACATTTGTGAGGAAAATGTGTTTAATAGCAAGCCTCAGTGCTGTTTGCCTTGTATTTCTTTATCACTGAAACTTTTGGAAAGTTACTTTTGCATTATTTATCTGAGGTCTTTTCTATTCCTTTTGGTTGTCACTTCTATTACCATATGCCAGAGAAGGTGAGACAGCCAATGCACATGAAATGGCCTTGTCAGGTGTTTTTCTTAAACAGAGTGAGGTAATTTATTTTGTAACTTTTAGGTTATGCTCTGCACCGATACTCATCACAAAATGTGTGCCCTGCAGGGTCACTGCTGTTTTAACTGTTCCTTCTCCATCTTATTTCCTGCAGAACCCCTGACTGTGCAGCTCTTCTGATTTTACATGCTACTAGGAGTGTTTTTTCCATCATATGCCTTTTTTTTTTTTTTACTTTCCAGTTTTTGAAATGTGAATCTGTTCCCAAAGTAGATGCCAATGTGTTTTTCTTCCTCTTTTTATTCATGCTGGCTGTCGTCCCATTTCAGCTGAATATCTAAACCACATTTCCCCTTTGAAAAGGAATGTGAAGGTCATCCTTTGATTCAGGGAGTGAGAGTTACTTACTGCATGAGTAGCATTTTTTTGTTCCATCTAAATTCCTGGAAAGTATTACTCTCTGGGGAGGGAGAGCTAACTCCCCAGAATTATGAAACTTGATTAATGGAAAGCACTTATTGACAAGGTCTCCTTGTTTGAGCCTCACAGAATGATACATGTGCATGCTTGATGAATCTGCTTCTCAGCTCTCCATCTGGGGCAGTCTTGACGCCTAATAGCTCCTGAGTTCTTGGAATTCAGAACTACACTTCTAAGACTGAAACTTAGATTATTTTTGCATGTTTTCATTATATTTTTTGTAAAGGGAAACTTGTTTCTGTAGCATTTTCTAACCTACTCTGGATATTTAAAAAGTGAATCGTGTGGAACCAAAAAGTGAATCGTGTGGAACCAAAAAGTGAATCGTGTGGAATCACGTGGAACTCTTTTGCTGGGTTGATTTATTTCTGTTTGTTTAATGAAATAAGTATCGTTCATTTATACAACTATTAGTTTGAAGCCAGGAAAGATGTCTTGAATAGGTTTCAGATTCACACAGTCTGTGACTTTTGTTGCTCTGTGGCATGGTTTATGTGTTTTCTCTGAGCTGATGGCCGCTTTACATTTATGATAGAAAATAACAACGCAATTAATGCAAATGAATACTTCTCTTGATTTACTCTTCAACATGAGCAGAGTTAATCTTTCAATGGCTAGTTTTTTTTGTGGCCCCAGATAAGTCACACCAAGGTTCTATAAAAGGCAATTTACAAGAAGTAAGGATCAATATTTCACTGTTAATAGAACAATGTACTGATATGTTAATTCTCTGACTATGTTGGGTGTAAGTCAGTAGTAAATTGCTAGAAAAGGCTGAGTGGACTCAGTTGGCCTCTGCCCTCAACCTGTAGGTGTCACTATATTTTAGGTTAAACATGATGAACGAAGCAAACACATAACTGTGTTGAAACATGCTCTCAGTATTTTTTTTTTTTTTAGTTTTCATTTTTTATTCCTGGGAAAATCAGAAACTGTACTTTTAATTTGTGGAGTGTGAACTTTTTTTTTTTTTTGAGTGTTTGAGGTATTCTCAGACAAAAGAGGTAGTAAATTAATTTCCACCCATTTCCTCTCTCCTTGAAACCCAAAACTTGTAAATGTTTCCCTGACATATCAAGAGGAAGAAAAACTTGACATAAGTTCTGTCAGCACTACTTAAGCATGTCTGCCTTCATCAGGTATAAAATGCTTAATCTATTTTTAAACTTTAATCTTTCTTACCTGACAACATTAGAAAAACTTCATCTGGACCAGTGAAGTTTAATTTTGTCTGCTCAGTCTTCAGTGTTGAGTGTTTAAAATGTCAAGTCAACACTACAAATGATAATTAATTTTGGGTGTATATTGCCTTTAGGTATTTGGGGGACTTCTGTCACTGAGACAAGAGTGTTAAGCCATTAATTCACTATTGCAAAAAGCAGGAAATAGGTAGAAACAGAAAGAAAAAAACATATTTAATTGACATCATGTGGCATTAGTGGTCTGTAAATATCACCAGATAGTTTCAAATCATTAGTCTGAAATGTGATGAAGGCATGAAAGCTTTAGTTCTGACAAAATAACATTGTTAGGAGACACTGAGAACATTCTGTAAAATTTGCATTGTGTTCTGGTCTAGCAGCTTGCAGGCAGTAGGATGTTAAACATTCTCCTTTGGGGACATTTTCTAATTTAATCTATCAGTGCCATATATATATAGATATACATAGATATATATATGTGTTTGTCAAAGTTGCATTCTCATGAAAGATTACAGGGTTAATGCAGATACAGAAAACTTAAGTTTATCCATCTCATGTTTGTATTTGTGTTTTACATTTGGTGTCCTTTAATAGCATTTAGGTGACAGGTCTAAAAATAAGAGAATAAGAAGATAGTGCTCACACTCAACATTCCACTTCAGAGCTGAAACACAAGTGTTGCAGATAACAGAACATAAAGCAGTATCTACAGTGGCATGTTGGAAAAAAAAATTGGAATTCTTTGATGAACTACATATTGTGCACCCATTTATACAAGTTCCAGGGCAGATTCAAACTAAGAAACTCAAACTATGATTTCACCCTGAAACATGCATCAATTGTTTCAGTAATGTAAAGAACTTCAAGAACTGTTGAAGATAAAATATTAATTTAAATACAAATCAATTAAATTAATTTACATATTGTAATTTTTTAACTCAGTGACAAATGTGGAAGAGAAACAAAAAATTACTTATTCATATGATTTTTTTGCTATGTCATGGCCAGAATAGAATTTTTCCCCTTAATTTGCTTTTTCTATATATGGGTTTAAATAATCACCTGGAACTAGAAGCAGTAGAATGAAGCTCTGAATTTGATTATTTATTCCAATCAAATTACAGACAGTTGCTAATTTAACTGCTTCACACTTTTGTTATATCCTGGTTCTTATTTGAAACCTTATTCTTATGTATTTGAAACCTCTTCAGACTAGAGACCATGCTTTCTTTTGTTTATAGACTGCCTTGCTTATCTTCTTTTTAATACTGTTCTTTGACAATTGTTCTTTCAGTAGCAATGCTGACACAAGCAACCCCATACCCTTCATTCCTTTCATCCCCTCCCATTTGTTCCTTCTGCCACACCACATTTCCTCTTGGTTTATGGGGCCTTGCAATGGTCTAGGCTCAGCTGGGGAACTAATCCCATCTAAAAATAACCCAGGCACATAAAGATGTGTTGAGTTTTAATGTATTTGCTTGACTTCACAATCTCTCAAGCGGTTTAGCCACCAAATTTGAGATACTGGTCTGGGTACTGTGATGATTCTGCAGGGCTGAAAGAATGCAATAAAAAAAAAATTAATTAAATAAGTCCCAAGCACTTGAGTGACTTCCTTAGATTTTTATATTCTTTTCCCAATCACATCTATTTCACACTCCCAGAGGGTTTCATGATATTGCAGCTCCTTTACCTGCCACTGCTCTTGCAGTCAGCAGGAGATCAAGGTGGTTTGCTGGATATTGCTCACTGGTTAAAATTATGCATATATCAACTAAATACAAATAGGAGTAGATTTTCTGGTAACTGTAGGTAAGTAAACACTTAAAAATATGCACTAAAGTCTATTTAAATGTTGATTAAGTTTTTAAAAATCCAGAA
This sequence comes from Poecile atricapillus, assembly GCF_030490865.1. Classification (NCBI taxonomy): domain Eukaryota; kingdom Metazoa; phylum Chordata; class Aves; order Passeriformes; family Paridae; genus Poecile; species Poecile atricapillus. The sequence goes on from NC_081249.1 coordinate 23,823,101, forward strand.
CAAAAAATCATATATCTGTTCTTTATTGATGAACAAAAGAGCAGAAGGTTTTATCCTTTTCTTTTTCCAGGTGTAGACCTGAATTCCTTGCGCCAAATGAAGATTCAGAGAGCTATGACAATGCTTACAGACGTCCGACAGCTCATCTCAAGTGGAGGGAGTGTGAATCAAAAGAATGATGAAGGAGTTACCCTGGTGAGTGGGAACATGTAATCATTACCCTGGGAATATGCATGCATTACAACAAATTCAGCATGTTTGCAAGGAAATCCTCTTAAGAAGGTTTTGGTTCTATCCAGTGTTTTGAAAATAGATGTAGGTCAATTCCATGCATAATACAGATTTTAAAATAGGGTAGTAAAACATCTCAATGACAACTGTTTTTTCTCCTGGCTCTGCATATTTATATATGCAACATAAAATTTAGAAGCAAAATGTTAACACCATAGTTGAAAGCTGCAGGAGATACATGTGGTCTCTGACATTCTGCATTCACCATATATTTGGAAAAGTACTCCTACTCTCAAATTTGCATGTTATTTGTAGTCACTGGGTTTTATTATATTTTATTTTTCTGCAAATAGATCTTCTATCAGTTTGTTTTGTCAGGACGTCTATTTCGTCAGCTGTCAAATAATTCTAAATTAATGTGTATTTCCATAGTACATCTGTGGAATGTTCCCTTTGCATATAAAATCTTCAACACCGTTATCAATCAGTGAATCAATCAATCAGTCAATCAGTCATCCAATCAATAAATGGAAAATCAGCAGCATTAATATATTGAATAAATTTTTAAAAGTACCTTGTTTTTTTCTGAAAATAATGTACTAATATAGTTTAGAGCACTAATAATTATTACTATAATTTCTAAATTTGCATTGAATTACAATTCAATGTATTCAGAATGATACTGAATTAATACATTAAATCATTCCATATTTTGATACCTGTGAAGTGTTTAAGCTATAACTGAAAAAGGGATCAGCCTCATATCTGGGTTGAATCCAGCCACTGGCTCTAGAAATGGAACACTGATTTTTGGGGTGGCAACCCCAAGGCAGTTAACTGTATTTAAAAACAGGAAGGAAGCAGGGAAGGGGTGGGAAGAAATAGCACAAGTTTTAGTTTATTTCATAAATGCATTAATTTATCTTCCAATTTTTGGATATTTTTTCTCTAAGTTGCTAAATCACAAAGGTATTGTACTTGTATTGCTATTTTAGTCAGAATTGTCTGAGTTAAACTGAGTTATGAACTTAAATAAATCTTACTGTATAAAACCTTTCCTGTAGTTATCTGGCATACTTGAAACACATTTCTGAAAGATGTTTAACAGAACTGCAGATACTGGGAGAGGAACGTTGTGGATACTTTGGGGTTTTTGCTGTTTGCTTAGTAGAATGTTGACAAAAGGGATACTTTTTTGCATGAACAGTTTTTATACTGAAATCTGGGGGTTTTTTTCAAGAAATAGATACAAAGTATGTAATTTTGCTTTACTTTGAGATTTCTATTGTGTGAAACTTTTGTTTGACAAACTGGTGGAAAATCCAGAATTTGTTAAACAATTATCTCTTTATTCAATGGTGTTGAGTCAGCCAGTCTGGGGTGATTGTGTGGATGTCAGAGGGCTCTGGGAATAGTTTTCTGTTCCTCTACATCCATCTGTACAAAAAGAAGTACAAGTATCTGTTTTAAGTCTCAAATGAGTTTTGTTTCCTCTTGAATGAATATATATCTAAGTCCATGTGTAAGTTAAGATGAACTGAGCAAGAATTTATCATTTTAAATATATAAATACACACATTCTCATAGACTCATAACACCTATATTTGTGCACAGGCAATACCAACAAAGTTTTTTGGGTTTTTTTTTTGCTGTGTTCTCCTGTAATAGTTCTTCTTTGAAAGATTTCAGCCATAAAATATTTCTTAGGAGCTTTTACACTGCTTGAAAATAGCATATGTCAAGTTGATCCCTGAATAGAAAATGTAATTTCTTCTTTCTTTCTAAAACACGCCCTCCCACCATCATGAAACTATGTCGAATTACAGAAAAAATTTGAGGGTTTTGTACATTGGAAATCATGGCATGCACAATAAAAGTTCTGACCCCAGGGGAGTTTTGCATCCTTTCCAGGGGAAGATTTCTGATGAGTTGTACTGTATTCCTTCCCTCTTCATCAATCATGTTCATAGTGAAAACTTTAAACTTATTCCGCATGTGCAGCTGAACCAGAAATAGCAGGTAAGGGAAATAATATCCCAAACTCTCATTTTAGTGCCTCCTATTCTTACAGTAACTTCGGAACTACACAGTCATAGTAACAAGTTTATTACAAGACTTTTTTATTGCCATTATCCATCCATTTCAATCACCAGAAAAAAAACATCTTCTGCTAACAATGCTTCAAGGAGAAAAAGTCATGTAGTTGGGCTGTGTGGTTTGGGGATAAGGGACCAGCTATAATCTGACTTCTCAATTTCTGCAATATTCCTATACCCTGTTTTTACTGACCAGTGTATTAAGTTATTCTGACTGGGGATGAGCAGTTATATTGTGCCAAATTCCAAATTCAGGTCTTGTCCCCCTTTTCACAGAAGTGAAGAGAATGTTTGAAATCAGCAGAGGATTTTGAGAAGGCAATGACCCCTAAACTGTAACCTGGATCAGTCTCATCATATGAAATGTGTGCCTTAACAGTTATTCACCATGCATAAGAAACAATTTCCACCCAAACCTGGAAATTACAATATTTCCCTAATACAGGATTCCCTACTGCATTTTATTCTGCTTGATTATTACAAGAGAAAGTAATTTTATTGCCCTATCATGTCTTTCCCTTTTTCTCTGTTTGTAAGACCTATTCTGTATTATATTTTTTTAAAATTTATTTTGCACACTTACTATTTGTTTAAAATAAAACCCCAATGTGGCTGTTAGGGATTTCTATAAAAAAAAAAAAAAATCTCATCCTATAAATAACATATAGTGGAATTGATTCCTGATATAAAGGCCAAACACATACAGAGCCTCAAATAATAATACATCACAAAAAGATAATGTCCAGCTCCTCAAATCAGCCATTAAAAAAGATATTTTTGAGTTTGTTTTTTTCCTTTTATTGCCATAACAGTTTTTATAGTTTATCACTCTTACAGTATTTGCTACCCAGAGTGACAAGCCCTGGGAAAACACAGCTACCTTTGAAGTTGTCCCTGCTTCAGCAGCAAGTTGCACCACTTGACTTCCTGAGCTTCTTGCTGACCTGAGTTTCTCTCATTCTGTTACTGCATTTTCCACCCTCCTTCTCTTCCACTTTGACTCTTAAATGAAGTTTAGAGATACAGAAAATCAACTAAAATTATTTAAACAATTATAAATTAAAATAATGAAGTATCTAGGGAAGCAATGCAAGTATAGAAAATAAAATCTCTGTGGTTCAAAACTGAGAAAGTAATTTTTATCACAAGTTTTGTGCTGCAGTCTCAATGTGCTTGGTTTTATGATGTAGTAATGAATTAATTTTGGAGTAGAGTCAGCTTAATTCTGGAATATTTGAACTGCTGCAAAAGAAAGTTACTTCTAGGCTCAAAGAGAGCTCAAGCTCTGTTGAAATCCATGTTTTTACCTTGGCTCAGGAAGTCTTTGAATGTATTTGAAAGCATGTTTGCTTGAAATTATATGAAAAGTGATAGACCAGATTTTTTAATAGCTCACAAAAAGCTAGTCTTTTTTTTTTTTTTGTGCATCTTTTTTATAAATGCTAAAAAAGATTCTGCAGTGGTTTTCTAGACTGTAGTAATCCTATGCACTTTTTGTATTTGCTGTAACCGTGGTTTAGTAAGGATAAGAAGTAGCACACCACGGATGAGTTGTTTAAACTATTAACATATGCAAAATTCAACTTTTATATTGCAGCTGCATGTGGCCTGTGCTAATGGATACAAGAATATTGCATCTCTGATACTCGATCACGGGGCTGACCTCAATGCAGCAGATAATCAGTACTGGACACCCCTACATTTGGCTGCAAAGTATGGACAGGTAAAGCATGATTTTTCACCTGCTTCTCATTCCTTTATGGTAGTCTTCTGTAACAATAGCAAATGCTTTCAGAAGACTGTTCTTACTTCAATGTAAAAAACTTTCTCATTCATGTAGCACAGACTGGCATCTCAAATGACAGAGACCATTTGAGAATTACTTTGTAAAACTATCAACCCAATACAGCTCAATCTACTACCAGCAACAGCTTGTCTACAGGAAAAACTAGGTTTGCATGGACATTTGAAAGGAAGACAAACACTTTCTCTGTTATTTTTTTACACTCTGATAACAAGTTTATTTAGCTAACTTTTTTGCTGTATTTCTGTGGATAAATGTCCAGGATTCATATATCAGTTGTGTTCTAAGTGTTCCAGTCACTGAGTTGTGGAAGAGTGTCCTGGGTTTGGGATTTAGAGGCCATGCCTAAACATGACTTTTCTCTCTTAATACCTTTTCAGTTTTCAGTTTTCTTACCTTTTCATTTCTCCTTCATCCTCACTCTCCTTAGACATGTTCAGTGAGTCTTTGTTACCGTTTGACCACTTTAGGGGAGTTCTCCACAGCTCTCCCACCCACCTCAGGGCTCACAAATCACCGCTTACCCATAGGTGTCTTCCAAAAATCTCTGTGATGCATCTTAGCTCAGACATCAGAAAATAAATAATACACTTTATAACGAGAAAATAGTAAAAATGTAGCAAAAGCTATAGTAAAATAGTAAAAAGAGATGTGTTTATTTAGATTAGTTAGTTCTGCTGGGTAATTGATTTCTCCTATTGAGATACCCTGTGCATGCTCTTTTATAGAGTGTCAAAGCTCTGCATATTTTCATAATTTATTAAGTCATTGGGTTAGAATAAACATACATATATATGGCCTGAAGTATATCATCAATAACTTCAGGCAGTGTAAATTTACAAAGAAAAATTTCACACGAAGATATACTGAAGCAAATTTTGTTAGCAAGTCAGGTATCAGAGGTATTTTCAATTTACTGTAGATTTAATTTTCTCATCCTGTCTTACCCTGTGCTGTTCTGCAATTCTGCTACAGTTCTACTACTCTCACTGATCCCTCTGCACTCACTCTGACAGTGTTCAGACTTCAGTAGGGCAAGAAAGCTCTTACTCAGAGAAGGGGATGTGATGCACTCTTGAGCTTCTTATTCTCACATTTTAGGATGGCTTACAAGTTAGGGCTTTGTACTGCAACAATGTGGTTATACTACGGTTGTACATTTCTTCTATTGTGAAGCTAAATCTGAGTTTAATTGAAGAGGACTTTGAAAGAACTCACTTGAAAGGGCTGGGACAATTTTCCTTATGTATGTGTAGCATGAGTATGTTTGCAACACTAACTCTGGATGACTTGAAATACTCTTTTTTCTTCTGAAGATAGGTATTTTTCTTTTAGAAACAGGCCTGTACATGTAAAGTTTGTAGTTGAAAGTGGTTAATGGAAAAAAATGTCTTTTCAAAGAATTCTAAGAGCACAGGGTGCTATTTTTGAAATGATCCTTTTTGTTGAACTGCATCTCCCTTCTATCCCAGATGACAATAGTGTTCTTACTGTTTCAGGAGTTTTCAGTGAGGAGTCAAGGACCAGCTGCACTAGTCTCTGTACAACCAGTATGGGTACACACAGAGAAAGACTGTGAAGGAACACTGTACTCTTCTTCACTAAAATTAGCTAAATACACACAAACACCTTTCCTTCATAGTGTTAATGATTAATAAAGTTTAGAGATATTTTATTATCATTATATCATTATTATTTTGTTATTATTATATCATTATATATAATTTGCCAGTGCTATTAAGGAGGTAAATACAGCTTTCATGTGATTCTGTTTGTAAGAAACAAGTAAATAATTTAAATTTCTTTATAAAAGCGATTTATTACATATCTTGTACTTCTTTCAATAACTACATCATCAGGATGTTTTTAAAATTTCCTTTCTTATGATGATAATTTTAAAATATCTTTTATCCTTAGAATGAATTCACATGCATACTGTATTTATGATTCCATTTTGAGTAATTAATTCTAGACTAATATAAGCACTGTTCCTATTTTGGTTAAAAGTACTATGGCAGAAAGGGAATAACCTTAGACAAGACATGATAGTTTCTTTTAAATAATACCATATCTTATATCACTATATTTTAAAATATATTTATGAGGAAATAGTTATTTTTTAGCCAAAAATTTTAATGTTTCCTGAAAAAGTAATTAATGTAAATTCTGGACATGATCCCTTACACTTTCACACTTTTCTAACATGTATTTGTGACAAATTTTTTTAAAAAATCACACTTGGAAAACTTGCTACAGTGATAAATCTCTATCTTGTACTGGAAGAATGTCATAAAGTCTACTTGATTTTAGTTTGCTGTCCTTTTAAGTTTTTGGGAGGAGTTCTGTCCTTCCAGAAGTGTATTTGAACAGCAAAATATACTTTTCTTATCTTAGAGCTTGTCTAATAAGAAATGATCCTTCAATGAGTGGTCACAGAAATTTCAAAAAACCTGTTATAAACCATTGTCATTGAATACTTTTCTAGCACTGGTGCTGCACTACCTGCAGCCCAACCCCATCCAATTAGGAATAATATTATATTCCAGGAGTCATAAGGACTGATAATTTTTCCTGTTCAGAAAGTAGCTGCAGATGTATTTTTTTATGTGGAGAAGCTTCTCACCTTAGTAAAATGCTATTGATTTAATTATACAAATTACAGATTTAGTTTTTGAACTATTTTGTAGTATAGATCTTATATATGTATGTTTTGCATATTATCTTACAAAAAAAAATGTTGTGATATGAAGAAATTGTTACTCTGAGCTGTATACATACACTGTTCTATATTTTCAAAAACACAAAATAGGAAAAAACCCACACATTTGACTACTTGTTAGAGCATAACAATAGTAGAGATGGTACTAATTTGCATTATCTAGGGAAAAAGCCAAAACCAAAACCAAAAACAACCAACTGTGCAAGTTTTAAATTTATAATGAGAAAATTCAATTTGCATCTGCACAGGTGGAAACTTGTAAAGAATAAAGGTCCTGTGAGCTTCTTGTTACAAATCTCAAGTTGTAAATGAAGTGGATTATAAAAATCTTACTGCTCCATCTTCCACAGTAATTTATATGTGAATATATTGGTGAAAGATACATCAATCTGAGTGAACTAATCATGTGAAAGACGTTGCATCCACACCTTATAATAAACCTGACTTGCAGAGATTCCTTGATAATGGCAAACCCGTTTTTATTTAGGATGGGGTTCTCAACTAAATTTAGCCACCTCAACTTAAGGTCAAAGTCAAAGCTTTTTCTTGTCAAATGTGAAGAGTCACCTCTAGAAGTCAACTCAGAAAATTCTAGGGGATGCATTTAAAATAGGGGCTTCATTGCTTATAGGTCTGACCCTCCTTGGTTATAGAAGTCATGGGCACTTAGCATATGTCAGAGGTGTAATCTGGACATTTTTAAACCCTTCATGAGAAATCCAGTTTGAAGAGTGGAGTCAAAGGAAGGGGCAGCTTCCCACTGGTGTTTTGGGTCTCCCCAGTTATCATGAAGTAAGCATGGAGTTGATGTCCATTTAGAAAACATAAAGTTGCACAGAGTGAATCCTAGAGGAGTAAAATTAGATACTTACAACAAAACCAATCTTATCAAAAGCAAAACATAGCAGAATGCTATCCAGATAGGGAATAAGTAAGAGTTTTAAGAGTCAGTATGTATTTTCTGATGTTGAAAAAAAATATTATCTGTGTCTATTTTTACAAATATTTGTAAAGAAAACTACTTTAATAGATAAATATACCATGTAAAAAAATTTTTGGTCTGAATATTAAAACAGAGCATGGGTGAATGATGAATGAATTGTCCTGTTAGTGACAGAATGTGTAGCTCCAGAGCAGAATATTTTTCTTGTATAATAGTATAGGACATTGCTGATGAGTTTGAGAGCTGTGTACAGGATGTAGCTACTGAGTACAGAATAGGGCAGCTGAGGCTACTGCCTGAAGGTCAGTCTCTGTAAGACAAGAATCTGCTTTACAGGAACAGATGAGGTTATTAGTGAGTGTAATAGACTGTTAATTGAAATACTACCAGTCTGCAAACATTAAAAAATAGACCTATTTTTAAACAATGTTATTCTGAGTTCCTAGGACTGCTGTCATTTCTCTCCCCATAAGTATTAAGGCTAAAGGCAATTTTGTGTTTTTAATGCATATTGAGATATTAATGTTATATTAATATGTTAAATTTATATTATTGAGGTATTAAGGTCAGAGTTGCCTATCTCAATCATTTTACCCTAATACAATGATGGAAAATAATAACCTCTACAACACAAATTCAAATCTGCATCTGTGACACACAAAAACCTCTTCAAAATAAGGTAATTAAGGCAACAAAGCTAGCCTCAAGAAATTAGAATATGTCAGGGTTGCCTATGTAAATTTAACAGGGCCTTTTGGACACAGACAATTTTAGCCCTGTTTTTGATGGCAGCTGGAACTCCTTTGTCTCCCTCTCACGCAGCAGGGGCAGTGCTGGTGTGTTTGTGGTTGCTGTCTGTGCACACCAGAGCAGGGCACGTGTGGTCACTTGGGTACCACCCTGCCCGTGCTGGCACTGGTGCCAACTGCAGAAGGGCGAGTTGTTTTTCTCAGGCTGGCCCCTTAATTTGAATTTAGCACAGCAATCACTTTGTGGACAGCTAGTAATCTGGCATTGGTAGTGCTGTCCCTGCTGGACATCTTCCAGCTGCTGTGATCAGGAGAGCGCACACTCACCCTCCCCACGGTGGGAATAGGCTGCAGTTCTGACATTTGCCTTGGGTACTTTGGCACAATTCCCAGGCACAAGCTGTTTCTTTGTTGTTTATCACAGAAATGTCACCTTTCAAACAGCTATCGGAGACACACAGGTCAGAGCTGACTCTGCAGTAGCTTAAACACTACCTCTCCCAAAATGTCATCCTTGGGAGATGATGCCTATGTCTAAACTGTTAAATCACTAAATAAAAGGGGACTAGGGATTAAGCCAGGCAACAGCCTGGCTCACATTCATATTGTTTAGAGCTAGTTTCCTCTATAGGAGATTAGTCATGTTTGTAGAGAGCTGGTTGGAGTGGTCCAAAGGGGAGTCGCGGGGAGAGCTAACAGTTAAGCAATGTGGATTATAAGGGATACTTAAGCTTGCTCCATTGCACTCTCTTACTTACTAAGACAGATTTAGCCTCTGGCTTTGAGGTTTAAAGGGTTTCATGATGTCAAAAAAACAACAAAATGGATAAGACATTTGTCCAACTGCTGACTGGATCTCTGCAAGAGTAGCTCCTGTACTAGCAAGGATTTAGTCCAATATAAATTGGAAATGTTCCACATAAATAAAAAAAAAAAAATAGATGTAAGATGCCTACCTCATGTTTCATAGCAAATTATATATGTCCTGTGTCATTTTCAAATATGTGAAATTGTCATTCTGAAAGTGTATTCTCCCTTACACACATTTGGTTGGTCTGAATCATAAATACCCCTCTGATTAGTTAGTTCATCAAAATACAACATTTCTTTCAGATTAGATTTCAGTAAAAAGGACTCTGCTCCTTGCTGAAGTCTCAGAGAATGCATCCTCTTACTATATGAACTAATTTGTTCATCATTACCAAAACAGATTAGTCATTTGACTCAGCTATGACTTGTGGTTTATTTTTTTTTCCTTTAAGTGCATGTTGCACTCAAAACAAACAAACAAAAATAATCCATATCTGTTGTTAGAATATGTTTCAGTGTTGATGGAAACATGAACTCACTGTGGGAAATGATACTTAATCTAAGGAAGTTTGGCCATTGCCACAGGAGTTCCTTTGAATGCAGCTTCTGAGCTTCTGCAACCACACTCCACAAATGTTTTCAGTGAGAAGAGCCTAAAGAAGGGGATATTTGTTTAGTGTTTCAAAAAGAATAGATTATAGTCACTCAAGGGAATAAATATTTTCCCTGTCAAGTAGTTGGAGTCTTTAAATTATGGTCAGAAAATCCTCTAGAGAATGTTTTATCCAGACATGTCTCACCCTTTTTTCATTAGTGTTTTTGTTCACGTTTGGCATATGTGATTGTACTCAGGTGGAAGAGCTGCATTTCCCTTCAGATCAAATTACAGTTTCCTCAAACAGAGAGCCCACTTTGGGATTTCTGCTTGTGATATCTTTTTTTCACTCTCCATATATTCACAAGATTTCTCTAAATGAGTCAAATGCTAATTGTGGTCAGAGAACATAATGCAAGGAATCCTAGATTCACACAATACCAAATGTTAAGAAAAGAGTTTGAATTTCATATACAGACAAGGAAAAATCTCAATTTACAAAATTACTAAAAAATTCTCAGTGTTTGCATGTATGTGTTTAAAGCTGAGGTGTGCATAGTCTACACTTAGTTATTGCAGGATCTCTCTGATCAATATAAATTTTATTTTCCTTAAAATACCATTTATAGAGGTTTTCATATATAAGAGGTAAGTATGAAAAAAGAAGGCTTTTCAGGCACAAACTTTGAGAAGTGGCAGATTTATGATCTTCTCTGTAATATAAATATAAAACTTATAGGGCCATAACTTACAAGCATCTTTAACCACAATATCATATAATATTTCCTGTGATTTATTTTTTCTCTAATTTTCTAATGGATTGAAAAACATAAATGTAGGTTATCAGTCTTCAAGTAAAGACTGATACAGTTTTTGCATCAGCTGTAGAAAACGGTTCAAATTACCTTTGTCACTTGCTTTTGTAGCTGAAAACAGCATTAGGCTTCCCTTTTTTTGCTGGAACTGTTCCAGAGGTTTAAAAGGCATCCTCTTTGACCATGCAGGTTAAACTTGCTAACTGCAGAAAGGTATTGGTGACACTTGGGGAGCTTAGGGTCCATTCCAGGCTCTGTGCCTGAACAGACACAGTATTTATGGTTCATTCTTCCCACACACAGCCTTTTTGTCCCTTTGCCTCCAGTCTGTTCCGTTCTTGTCCTTATTCTATTGTCTTATTCATTGTCTGATTCATTTGCCTGGCTTCATATCCTCTCCTTACACATTTTATCCTGATTCCTTGCACAGTCAGCTTCTGCTCCTCCTCCTCTCTCTGGTTTTCATCTAAGCTTTCATTTTTTTTTCTGCTTTGACTTCATGCCAACCTTCCTTCCCTTCTGTCCCACTTGTTTACAGTCCCAATCTCCCTTGTTCAGTCTCAATGGTTTTTTTCCTCACCTGTCACTTTCTTCTTTCATTTTTCTGATTAGTCTGTTTCTACCTACAACCTGGCTCTTTGCCACATTTCTCTTCTTCCCTTTCACTTCATTTATTTCATGCTGTTAGTTCCAGATTCCAGCTTTTTATCTGTGCCCTCTTCCATTCCACACCCTCCCCCTCAATGCTTTCTACCCTGCTGCTAGTATTATTTCCACAACCTACTTTTTCTAATCTGTTCTATTTTGCTGACTACACTTGGTTATGGTCTCCTTTTCTCTGCACTCAGAAAAAAATAGCATCTTCCTAATGTATATTGTATTTAGAAGGGTGACCTGTAATGAGTTTCAGACATAATTTCCTGGGTTTAGAGAAGTACTGTGGATCAGATTTGCAAATCAGAGGAAATGCTATTTAGCCTTTGAACACTATTGCTCCTTTTTAGGGCTTTACCTGTGAAATTTTGTCTTTAAGGAACACACAGTTATCTAAGGCATACTATTATGTAATGGAGAACAAATACATGGTCTTAGGAGCTCAGTTCACAGGAATTCTAATGGCTTATTAGTTACCTTACTCCCTAATGTTGGGAGTCTCTGTCTTGGAATTTGTTTCACTCCCCAGGAGTAAGGTTCCTAACCTACTTTTTTTTTTTTTTTTTTTATGTCCTTGATGCTTGGTAAAGTGCCTATTATCACCCCATTTAATTAGTTAAATAGTCTCCAGTGTTATTCTAAGGAGTTATATTGCTCCATGCAAAAATGAAGTGGTTACCTGGGAAGTGACAGCAGGTAAAATAAAATTGCAGGAAGAAGGTGCTAAGGGCTTAGGCAGAGAGAACTGAGGAGTGAGTATGAAGAAGTGCCTGGGGAGTAAAAAATGGAGGAGGTTAGGAACCAAAAGGTTGATGGTGAACCAGGTCACTTAGGGATGATAGAATATGTCCAATGTTGAAACAGACAGAGGGGAGTAGAGAAGTGGAGAGAAATATTGGTGTTGGCAGGGAAGAAAAGTGAAAGACTCTAGGAATTTACTGTTGGGGGTTCATGCAAATTGGATAATGCATATTCATTGCTGTGCAAAACAGCACATGAGGATATTTGCATAAAACCTCCAGCTTTCTGAATTTTGGACTTAAGCAGGTATCTCTCTGATGGTAAAGAAAAGAGAATAAATGATCTGAGTTAGTGGCTCTGGGACTGGGACTTGGATAATAAGAGCTAAAAGCTCAGGCAGAGCCAGCATTTTATCCTTTGCAGGTACTGGTACACATCTTCAGAGGAAAATATCTGACCAGACAAGAGAGGAAGACACTTTTCAGGAACACTAGTTCTGCTCTCCAGCTATTTAAGTACCAGTAAAAAATAGCATGGTTTGAGAGCAGTTTGGAGATGCCTTTGCAGCCCCAAGTGAAATGGGAGATTCTTGAAGAACCTCAGTCTTACCTTCATGCCCCATATTTCCTACTCTGTCACTGCAGTTACTTATCTGTGGCATGAGGCCTTGCAGTCTAGCCAACACTGGTGCTCCTAAGCCTCTGTTTTATGAAGCTCAGCATTGTGGGTTTTTTGGGGTTTTTTTGGCTAACATTTAGTGTGTGGTAAAAATTATCCCCTTTTTTGGCACAGGGCAATTTTATTTGTAGGCTTTATAACGTGCATATTGCAGTAAATTTATTTATACTGCCTTATGTCACAGAATCACAGAAGGGGTAAGGTTGGAAGGGACCACAGTGGGTCATATGGTCCAACCCCCTGCTCAAGAGGAATCATCTCAGAGCACAGGGCATAGTGTAGTGCCAGGCAGTTCTTGAATATCTCCAGTGAGGGAGACTCCACCACCCCTCTGGGCAATTGGTTCCAGTGCACAGTCACCTGCATGTAAAGAAGTTCTTCCTCATGTTCAGGTAAAACTTCTTGTGAATCAGTTTCTGCCCATTGCCTCTCGTCCTGTTGCTCAAACCATGGAGCAGAGCCTGGCTCCATCCTCTTGACACCCTCCCTTTATATACTGACAGACATTGATGTGGTCCCCTCCCAGTCATCTCATCTTCAGACTGAACGGGCCCAATCTATTTATGCAAGGGAGATGCCTCAGTACTCTTCTGATGTGTCACTAAGCACCACTGAAAAGAGCTTGTCATCTTTATGCCCTCCCTTCAGGTATTTACCCACATGGATGAGATTCCCATGAACCTTTGCTTCTCCAGGTTGAAGAATTCCAACTCTCCTGGTTTTTCCTTATATGTGAGGTGCTCTAATTTTTTTATATAAGCAAATATATTTGCTTAATTATCTTAGTGGCCTGTTGCTAGAGTCTTCCATGTCTCTTTTGTATTGAGAAATTCAGAAAAGGGCACAGCATTGCAGGTGTGACCTCAGCTGTGCTGAGTAGTGAGGAAGGGTCACCTCCCTTGAGCTATGGGCAACACTAGTCCTAATTGCTGTTCAGGAAACCTTTTGCTTTCTGTGCAGCCAAAGCACATGGCTCACTCATGTGCAACAAGGTATTTATTTACCAGAACCCCCAGGTCCTTTTATGCAAAGCTCCTTTCCAGCTGGGTAGCCCTCAGCATGTTGGGGTTGTTCTTTTGCACTTGGCCATGTTGAGCTTCATGAGGTTCTTGTGTGCCCATTTTTCCGGCCTGTTGAGGTCCCTTGGGATGGCAGCACAACCCTCTCACATATCAGCCACTCCTCACATTAAATGCCATCAGTGAACCTTGCCCCATCCACCAGATTTTAATGGGGATGTGAAACAGGACCCATTACTGATCCCTGGGGTACAGTGCTGGTTACTGGCATCCTCCTTGTCTGCTTGCCACTCATCACCAGCTTCTGGGCCCGGCCAGTGGGCCATTTTCCAGTCCATGTCAGTGGTGGAAAGGCTTATCTCCTGTTTCTCTTCAGCAAGCATCACATCAGAACAGGCTGTGAATGGATATTCACAATGTAGTTTTGCCAATATTTTCAAGATTTCCTCACTAGTATAAGGCACAGTCTAGAAGAAATACAGAAATGGGTATCTTAAAGTATTGGTGATGGCCAAAGTCTGAGTCCAATGTGCAGTGGGAAGTGGAGCAAGAATACTGCATGAATGGGAATACATAAAGCGTGGAGAATCTCTGAAGTCCTTTGAAAATGAGGGTGAAGATCTTGGCGAGGAAAGAAAGAGCCAGGGGAATCTAAAAGGTGGAACTTTCAGATTAAAGCATGAGACAGGAAAATATTCTTTGCAATAGCATTCTCAACAGTCAGAGGGTAAGATATCCAGTAGGGGATGTCAGAGAGAGGTAGAAATATTGCAATTTGAGCAGAATACCAGGAAAAGAGAGACTTATGCCTTATGAATACAGAAAAGGTAACAAATTTTGTATTTTGGCGAGAAGGTTATTCAAAGATAAGATCTTGAAGCAGAAAATTAAGGTCTGAGATGTTTCCTGGTGTTCTTTCTAAAGGTACTGAATAAATAGTTAAGGGTACAAAAGGAGAAGCAAGACAAATGATATTTTATAGGCAGATATTTTTAATAACTGCCTTTGCTGTGGCATTTTCTGCACAATGAGTCATGACACTGTCTAATTTTTTTAATTTATATGAATTGGCAAAGAGACTACACTGGAAAAATGGGAATATTTATTTAGCTATATATATATATATACACACACACTAATTTTATTACACATAGGTTCTACAATAATTCATTAGGTATTATGTTATTTCTTGACATAGTCATATGTATATTATTTGTGACTCTGCAATTGAAATACTTCTACTTAGTGGCAATTTGGTGTAATTATTCTACAGATGTTTCTCTTGTTAGGCACAGTTCTGAATATATGGCGAGTGTATTTTAAAATACTCCTGCTAAAACATTAGTGAATGAGGCAAATTCCAACACAAAAGAGTTACATATCCAAAAGCAGGTTATTGGAATTGTCAGTGACCTGGATACCTTAGTCCTGGTGACATGCATCAAGGAATCCCAGCAGGAGATATTTCATTGGCAGCAGGAAGCACTGATATTGGAGCATGGTATTTCTGATATCATAAATCCAAACCTTTGGTAACCCAAAAAGCTGTGTATGGTTACTAAACTGAAAATACATTTAAAGCCTCCTTCCTTTAATACAACTACTACCACTTTTCAGAGATTATGCAGTAACTTCATAACTAAACGTGTTTCTTTTTTTTTCAAATAAAAAAGACATATGTGTATATTTTGATACATGTTGCAAGCTCTCAGTGGAAAGCAGAGCTAATTGGATTTGGAAATAAACCTGTTATGACTTCCCCACTTGGAGTTTGCTGAATTTTCTCTTGCTACTTCAAGAAAAGAAAGCCAGCATTAGAAATCTGAGGAGAGCAAGATCTTTTTATTTTTATAGAAATTTGCTACAATATTTTCCTGGTTTTCTATGATTTGAAACTTGGGGTTTTCTTTGTGTTTAATGGATTCTTCAGTACTATGGTCTTTTCTAGTAAGTTGCCTCCTGTGTACTGAATCCATATTGATTTTCTTTTTATTGCAATGATTTCTTTCCTGTTTATTTATTTATTTATTTATTTATTGGGTTTATGCCAAATTACTATCTTTTCCCTTAGCTGACTTCCAGTTCAGGTCTCATTTATCTTTAGGTCAGTTCTGCTCTGAAAAATTCTTTTATTTCCTTCACGGCTTTTGTTCCCCTGTGCTCATCCTCATCTCTCCTGTTGGTTACACTTACATTATTCATTCTATTTGCTTTAACATACATTCAAAAATGCATACAGTTCTGTTATTTAGTTGGGCTCTATATTCACATTCTAAAAGCATTTTTTGTTCCTTATGCAGCCTTTCACTCATTTCTGACCAGTTTCTCAGGATAGACATTGCTACATTCTTTGATGGGAAAGTATCTCTAGAGACTGGCGCAGCCATAGAAGAGCTCACTTATAACAGTTTATTGCAGGAATTGAAAAATATGGTTTAGACTTTTTCATTATATGATACTCTACCCTCCCCTACTGTGCTATAATTTTTACCTTTATTAATAGATTATTCTAGTAAACGTAGATAAGTGTGCCAATTTCTACTACTGACTGAAAACAGGTTTACTTCTATGATGGTGGCTGTGATCAGACCCCTTTGACAGTGCGAGCACACACAGTTGTTGAATTAGTTAGGCACAAAGAAATATTTGTGATCTAAGTCTTAACAGGTGGTTTCTTCCTTTGTGAAATTGTTTACACATGTGTTAATGGAAGGAGATTTGGGGGTGGAGGCTACCCTGAAATCAGGGGAACTGAATTTTACTCTGACACTTGTGATTTATAGAAAGGTGTTTAGTAGCTGCAGAAGGTGGGGGTTGGGAGGTACTGCCAATCATATGATTTCACATAGTGCAGGAAAGGAGGAATAAACTGAGATACAGGCACCTGGCCTACTTCTTTCAAACATCTCTGGTTTTGCCCATTTTAGACCAATCTTGTGAAGCTGCTTTTGATGCACCAGGCAAATCCCAATCTTCTTAACTGCAATAATGAGAAGCCTTCAGGTAGGTGAAAATCCATGTACATAGTGTATGTATTAGCTATTGTGACACTGTTTTCTTTCCTTCCTGTTTTCTTAGCTCTAGTTGATTTAGTGAGTAGTTATACACACATACACGTACATACATTCTTACATACATTGCTAAAAACTGCTGGTCATGGTAACACAGGATACCATATCAAATGATGGCATGTCCTTCACTTGTTTCATTCCCTGTTTATTTTTAGCTACATTTCTTACTTGAGAGTTCTTCTGTGCCTTGGTGGTAGCTGCATTTACACATTTTTGTGTAATTCCTTTGTCTCAACTGCTTATAGTACGTGGCCTCTTGAGTTGGAATTTCTATAGCTATTGTCCGAAAACAAATTCAAAAGCTAGTTTTGAATTGTAGCTGCCATTGTTTACTGCAGAAGGCACCTTCTTAAACCAGATAGTAACACAGAGCTGCAGCACTAAATATAATAGAGTTGTAGACTCTGTTAGGTAGGAAGGGACTTCAGATCAACTGATCTAACACAGAGATCAAAAAAGAGCTAATGTCAGTAATGCTAGCTAGCAGTGTGGAAAAAAAGAAACACATGGTTGTTCAACATTCTATGCCTAGGATAAATGAAGATGGAACTCTAATAGAAGATAATAGAAACTTTCTGTCAGGTTATGGGTGAAATTCCCCTTGCATAATAAAGCAAAATATGTTATGCTAAAAAATCTTTACTGCCTACAAATGCATTCACAGGGAACTTTGTGACACTTAAAACCCTAGAAGTGTTGTTTTGGGTTAGACACAGTTTTAATTTGTGAAAAAGACTGTGGACTAAACTCAGATCATCTAACAATACAGTTAGCTAACCGTATTTAGTAAGTATTTATTTCTGGTCTGCAAACAGAAATTATTTCAGCACTTCTGTATATATAAAACATATGAATTTAGTTTTCAGGAAAATAAAACATTTTAAAAGGATTCAAGTGAATATTTTCACAGAAATAAAGTTTTGAAAATGGTTGTATTGTTTTTCCTGAAGTCCTGTAAATTATTGAATACTTTGGTTTGCTACACAGCAAGAATGGTTTTGAAGTTTTGCAGATGACAGCTTAAGTTTATACTGAATTTACTTTGCCTTTGTTTTACCAGTAATTTCAAATATTATTTTATGATTGATATCTGAACAATTCCTTTCATGTTGTCTAGCCACATGTTTAGTCTTAATCTGGTCTAGCGATTTTAATTCAAAGGAGCTTTTCTGCACCATTTTCTTGTCTAATATCTTGGTGTTCCAATGTCTTAGATGTTGCAGCTTCTGATTTTATTGAGGAAATGCTTCTGAAGGCTGAAATTGTTTGGGAGGAAAAAATGAAAGACCCTTTAGCTGTTTCTACTTTATCTCAAGAAGAGCCATATGAAGAGATCATCCATGATTTGCCCACAATTTCCAATAAACTGTAAGTATGTGCTGGTGTTGTTACAGATCAATTCCCTGAAGCCATATTATCCTTTGAACCATATCTGCCAATCTGTGAATCCTAACTGTGTGTGTTTGGAGATATTCAAATCCCATCTGGACATGGTCCTGGGTAACTGTCAACTGAGCAGGATGACTAGACCAGGTGCTTCTAGGAAGTCCCTTCCACCTCCAACCATTCTATGATTCTGTGTGATTTGATGGATGAAGTAACTTTCCTTTTGGAAATCTCCTGAATAATTTTTTGCATTTGTATATCTCATATCTTGTTGTCAATCTTAGTTTTATAATTATAGTTATTTTAATTATAATAATATTTTAATTATTATTATAATTGCCAGCAGCAATTACCTGGGGTTGCCTTAACAGAATTATTAGATGTTAATACTGTAGACTTGAACATCCTTTAATGTAGATGGGTATAGTGTAAATAAAACTATCATTGCCTATGAGAGAAGCAAGGACAAATACTGAAAAGAGAAAAATCAGATATGTGATTGCAGATGAAATGAAACTGGTCAAAATTATATTAAAAAAATTATATTTAGATTTGTGCTGCTTAAAATTCAAGAGGAATAAAGTAGCGTTTAGCAGTGAGGACTTAAAAATCAGCATTGAAGAGTCAATTTTTGTCTTAAATTGTAAATTTTGATACTTTTGTATTTCCTTGTGAATCTTAAAAAGAGGTTGCCATGGGTATGTGAAAAGAGATGTCCAATAGGTATGAAGCACAATTGGCTGTTTTATGGTAGTACAAGACATACTGATATTTCAAATTCTTACTTCCAGATACTGTGATCCACGGAATTTTAAAGCTACAAATAATGTTTTTACACAGTGTGCATTTGCTGTATATTTGAAGTATATAATTGTTAGATGCATAATCTTGCAATTACTGACATTATTTTTTCTGTAGTAATCACTGAAGAGTGTGTGAGGAAAACAATAAATAAAACCTAGTATAGAGAGACAGATAAGGTATATATGTTTCCATTTCATAGTAGTTATAATTTATGGTTGGCAGATTGTATTTGGATACATTAAGTTTGGAAGAGGTGAGAAACTGTCATGAAATGATCAATCTGTTAAATTCAGAACTCCATGGGATACACTGATATTTAGTAAAGATTGCATATTTCATGGATGGTAAACACAGTGTGTTGCTTCTGCTTCATGATTTGTAGTCATTAATACTTGTAGCTGGGAATATGATACTAATGTTTATGAAATTACTAAGTTTTCATGCTTGTTAATTCCTTATGAAATAAGCAGTCCTGTAGTCCAACCTGCTGTTTCAATAACATAAATCATACTCCTGAAATTTATGTGGCCTTCAACTGTCTTTTAAATTAAAAAAAAATAATTTTTGAGGCATGAAACTAAGCCTTTATTTTATTAAATATAATTAAAACTTTTATTTTTACTTATTGATATGTTGTAATACTAGAAGTAGATGGTAGATCACTCTTGTACCTATGTAATGATGCCTAGAAAAAGTTATTTATAAGGGTTTTAGAGACTTCAAGAACTTAGTTATTATTCTTGCATCTAGATTTTCATGTATTTTATATTCTAGAAGTTTGTACTGCAGTGTACATATTGTACTGAATACTGGTTTTAGTGCTAACACCCATTAACCTTTGGAAGACATGACTTGCATGAATTTTAAGTGGTCTGAAAATATTTTTTCTCCACTCTTTTCTGCTTGTAATATGTAGATTTAAATAGCTAATTTTTGAGAGTTTTCCAAATAGTTACTCTTTACATGACAATAATACAGACCTGCCATGTGTGCAAACTTTCACCAGAAGTTTTGAAAAAGCAAAGTGCACTGAAGAGAAAAGCATAGATAATTGATTTTTGTGTGGAATTGGATGAGTTTAGCTTCTATTGCCAGCTGTATCCCAGTGTGGGACTGCATCTGATTTGTGGTGCCTGCAAGAGAATACAGCACCAGGTGAAGCCAGAGCCCTGTTCAACTATGTGCACTGACTTTGGCAGTGATCCTGTGCACATAGCCAGGGGGGCATTATTAGGATTGTAAGTAAGCTTGAAGTAGTGTCACTTCAGCCTGCTGTTGAGACTTTTAGCAGTCTTAGGTTTAGCAACTTCCTCAGCCAGAGCTTTGCAGCACCTCCCTATCAGGTCTGCTATCAGTGCAGGACAGTATCAGCTGGCCAGTCAGCGACTCTGAGATGGGAGCATTCTTGGAAGGCAAAATTATTGTTGTATTTTGCCCGTGCATGTCTCATGCTTTTTATGGAAAACTATTGGTTAACCATACCACATAGAGTTCCTTGCTACTTATAAATCCTTTAAACCTTAGTTTATAGTGGCTGAAAATCAGATGTCATCTCAAAGCTAGTTATCTCATCTCTGTAGTGTCATACTCGTAATTGTGAAACCCAAAACCTTGCAGAGAGGTACTATTCTAAATGATAGTAAATATTTTCTTAAAATACAATGAATTATCCTACAGAGTGGTTCCATGCTGCCTGTTAGAGAGGCAGCCTAGATGACTGGTTTAAACTCTTTTTTTTCCCAATGACTAATGTTGAGAACAGAGTTTCATCCTTCGTGTTCTGTTAAAAGAGTCTGTAGAGAGATGTGGAATATGCTAGGCTGAAGATAAATATCTGTGCTGTTCTTATCTACCAATCCAATTTTTTAGTACTGAAGAGGAGTGCACAATAGTAACCCACACGTACTGTTGCTTTATTCTTTCTTGCATCCATTCTTCATCAACTCTCCTGATGTAAGAAAGTAATCTGAGGTGAAAAGTTTTATAACTTACTAGGTGTAGTAACTTACTAGTTCCATGTAACTCTATGTTGTGTCCATATTGCTTTTTGGCTGTTTCTCAGAAGAAAGCAGTATTCAAAAATAGACTCAAAAATTGTTGAAAATGATGAACAAACCATTGTAAATAGCATGTGATCTGTCAGCAAACCTAGTTTTGCTGGTTCAAATTTAAATTACAGTGTTGATTTCTGGAAGAACACTGTGAAGAGGTGAATTGAAAGTCAGTCTCTGCTCATTTAGAAGAAACAAAATTTAGTAGTCAGTGTATTTGAAATATGCTGCTACCAAGCAAACCTGGCTTTCTGCATGGTACTCAGTCTCATCACTGAGATCATCTCTGAGGTGTGGGTGGCACAGGGCACGGTTGCATTTATTTCTCCTTGTCACTCCTCTTGTCTTGCTCTTTTCTTGTGCTTCATACAGGCCGTCCACAAGCTGCAGCACCTTTGAGGCCATACCTGCTCCAGCATCATTCTTTGATCATAATTGACCAAGTAAATTATCTGAAGGACAGAATTCTAGTTGTGTCATGAAGTTAGTTGAAGGTTGACCATTGCAGCAAACCTAAGGTCTATGCTGGAAACTTTTCTGAAAGTTTATTACTCCACTGGCAAAAATACCAGCGCAGAATACACTAATTGACATAGCTTACAGTTCAGAAGATTAAATTGGCCATAGCTATTTAAAAGTGACTTTAGGCTCATGTTATGATCCCAATGATCACTGTACTTCTACTCCAGTACGTGTGCCTGTAGAGCACAGATAGTGCAGTCATCTAGTGATAAATACTAAAAATATTAAGAACTTGCACTCAAAGTAATGCTAACTTAATTATATTGTGTATTTTCCAATACATGTTTAAGTAAATATTAATATAGTAATGACATGTTTTAAAATCAGCACAAGAACATGAAATAAATCAGAAATAGATGTGTTCAAGACAGAAAAACAGAAAAGAGATTATTTTTTTTCTTACATTTCAATTCTTCTTTACCTTGTAACCATTTATGTAGCACATACTTTTTAATTATTCTAATGTTTAATCTATTCTGAAGTGTCTTTTAAGTAACTTTAAGAAGATTTTTAGACTGAAATTTCAGAGATTATGCACTTTACAGGTGTCAACTATCTTAGAAATTGTTTGAAGCATCTTAGAATTGCCTGTGGAAGAATTACAGAAATTTTCTCCAACAGAAGCTATATGCTCAAAGGACCCATGAAAATATTATTGCAGATTCTGCCTTGATATAATTGTCTTATTAAAGAAGGTGCCCAAGTGCTTCCAATATTGATGATAAAACTTCCAATTATTTGTTAGCCCTTAAATTTAATATGATTTCTTTTTATTTTTCTTTTTAAATGACATGGTAGAGGATGACAATTTATAGAAAACCATCTTACTTTATCTAAAGAAAGTCCAATAAAAACACACAATACTTCAAATTAATTCCATTCATGAAGGCTTCTTTGCATAAAACATAAAATCTCTGTTCCTCCATATAACATTCAATATTTTTTCCAGCTGGATAGGCAGGTAGAAAGTGCTACCATGTTCAAATAATATTTCTCTAGGTAGCACTTCTTCCTGTCTCCTGTGCAACATTATTTGGGTATAAGTCTTCCTTTGTGGTAAATTATTTATTAATTATCCATTAATTTTCCATTAATTTTCATAAAAGAAGACAGTTCATACTAATCTACTTGTCTACATTAACATAAAATACTCCCTTGCACTGTTCTATAGTTGAGCTTTCAGAGGCATTGCTTGACTTAATTTTTTGACTAATAGAAATACTTTTCTAAAAACCACTGTTTTCTGGAAACATTTTATTTTGGTATATTTTTCATAGTGTCTTCTTGAATCTGAATCATAATGAACTGTTGGAGTAATTTTAATGTTTTTTCTTTCACAGAATCATTCACATTATTGTTTCAATATGAATTATGTCATCTTTTCCATCCCATGAAGTCCTATTAATATCTCATAAATGTAGATAATTTAAAGGGTATTGTTATGTGCATCAGTACATGAAATGCACCTGTTAAATTAGGTTATTATTGTCCTCTTAAGTTCAAAATGCATCTATCAAAACAGTAGGCACCCATTTTCCCCCACACTTTGCTGTGATTTACAACCTAATTCTCTTTAGTGACACCTGGAAGGTTTATTTGGTTGTGAGGAGTTTATAGCTGAACTTTAAGAAGTGTTTCTAATGGGTTTTATGTAGTTACCACAAAAAGGGATAAAATTAAATGGGAAAGTTTCAACTTGACAGCAAAAAAAAAAAAATTCCTGGATCTTCACAATTTAAAAGCATCACATGAATATAAAGAAATGTGTAAGTGGCAGTGTTTTGGGTTTTAATTATTGAATTTTGCTTAAGCTTATCTTCAAATCTTTCTTTGTCTGAGATTAAAGAAATTTGAGCAGTTTTGGACAGTAGCAAAAGGCTACTCAGAAGGAAAACTTTATATTTAATTATGTTTTGTTCAATTCTGAATCTGGTAAAATGTGAATTAATATTAGTCATTTGTGTTTGTGTCACAGGTGTTTAATTTCTTCTACAGTCTAATCACTGACATGTCTTATTCTAATTGTCAAGTTCAGTTCTGCAGTTCAGACCGAGAAAAATGGGGGTGGATCTTTTGTCCATGTGACATTTGGTAAATTTGTTACAAAATTATCTATGGTGAATCTAAGCAGTAAATAGAAGTTTTTTCTTTTCACAAATGTTTCTCTGGATGTTTTACATTTAAATGTCTGGAGCAAAACATCTTGAGGCAAAAAAACCTCATTTATATTTCATTATAAGATATTTAAACTAATTTTTTTAATATTTGCAGACTGACAGTTTCATCAAAAGAAAAATTTTGGCTGTCTTTTATTCAGGGGAGATGACTGTCTTGTTTCTTCCTAGAAGATATTTTATGGTTTATTTCTAAAATAATTTGTGTATTTCAGTTCTGTTTCCTACTAGAGCAGCTCTTATCCTGAGTTGTTATCAGTGTTAGCTAAGAGTATTCATTTGAGTTAACTGTATAATCATGGGGTTTTTTTCATAATCAGTAATTAAACTTAAATCATTTAGAGTAAATATTAGATTTGTTTTAACTAAGTTTGGGCTTTATTCCCTAGTGGAATGCACTATTCCCACATTCCTATACTGAGTTCACATTTCCTTTCAAAGAAATTGTGTACACATTTTGGCAAGGAGCTGATGTACACTCCATGAGATTGTCTCATTTGCATTGTCAGAATCCAGACAATTATTTTTTTAAGTTATTTGTATTCTCAACTCCTGCAGCTGATTCCTTCCTAATTCCTTGGATATACAGCTCTGAAAAATCATCCAAGATTTGGGCATTGTTTAACAGAGCTGTCATATTGTCTGAACTGCTGGTAGGAAAAACAAGTTCACGTGTATAAGGATAGTTTTAACTTTTATGTGGATGAAGAATATTGCGCGTTGTTTGAGTAATTTCAGGAATCTTCTATTTACTTGCTTATTTGTTTATTTTTACCTTAGCACAAATTCAGAGCAGCTACTGGTCGTAAAAAGTATCTTGGTTACTGCTGGATTAAAAGTAAGCTAAAAAGTGATGCAGTTTAATTTTAATAATTACAATGGCAATATATGTATTGTTACTTTTAAACATACTATTTTTCAAAACAGTATTGTGTAGTTTAACTGTGCTTTTTTAATTCAGTTGCAAAATTGGCTGTTGAATTGTGAACCTAGTGCTGTCAAAAGCAGACTCATGCATATTCTCTTTGGCTTGCTCAATTCTGCTTCAGAAAAGGCATGCATAAATGTGAATTTTAAATCAAAGTACGTTGCTTTGTGTCTTTGGGAACAGACCAGCCTGTATGAACAGTTTATTTCTCACCAATTCCTTTACAGTACCTGGACCAGGAGTTTGTGTGCCAGCCCTGGGTTGTTTGGCAGTTCTGTGCTTGTGCCACCCACATTGTTTGTCTGTCATTAGTAGGAGTCTAATTGCTTTATCAATTTTCTTTGTAGCAATCCCCTGGCTTTACCGATTGCCAAGCAAGACAGTTTGCTGGAGAAAGATACCATGTTCAAAGATGCAGCTAAAGGCTTATGTAAGCAGCAATCTCAAGACAGTGCATCTGAAAATATCACTGTGAACACCACAACCAAACTTGAGCAGGTAACAGTATGCAGTGTCTTGAAATTTTGATTAGTGCTTAGGTCTGGAAATTGTAAGCTTAGTGGAGCTGAAGACCATAGTATTTTTTTCCCTCACCATACAGCAATATCTTCTGCACTGTGGAGCCTTGTCACCTTGATCACTCCCTGCAGTCTGTCTGGCCCCGCAGAGATTCCTCTGCAAATTGAGCAGCTGCTTCCTGCCAGCTACTGGTGGCAGGTCAGGGGCTGTGGGGAGGGCTCAGAGCCCCTCAAACTCTATTCATGGATCACAACAGGGGAGGGACAACTGCTGGCGCTGCCCAGAGCGTGCACTTCTCTCAAACTTCGAGTTACAAAGGAAACACAACCTGGGAGACTGAAAAAACAATGTCTAAGGAAAATGAAGTTGCAAAGTAAATGCCTGTAATTCAAAGCTAGGAATTGCCAGATTTACAGCTGCAGTGCTAACGGCTTTTTTGTGATAATGCATTAGATTATCAGCACTGATTATTTGGATACACTTTACAGTTTTCTCTACAGGAGGACAATCTTGTTCAGTATATAGGAGAGATGCAGAAAGGGGCAATTATATATTGCTTATAAATCTAGTACCTCCTGGGTTTGAATGTGTAGGACTTAATTTTTTTTAGGTTTTTCTTTGTGTTTGATTTGGTTTGGTTTTTGTTTTGTTTGGATTTTTTTTTTTTTTTTTTCTGTTACATGCATTTGGGAAACGTATTCCAGAAATATTTCTCCATTTAAGAAAAAGCTAATTTAGAATCGAGGGAATGGGTGAAGGGAGTATTTCCATTAAAAATAATTTACTGTGAATTTGAAGCATAACAAAAGGAGCAAGATATTGGCTTGATTTAAGCCACATTTGGTTCAAAAATCTGCATCTCCCTCTTGGCAGAAAAACTCATGCTCAACTGGTTTTTATTTGGATGTGTTTCAGAGGAATGGCTTGATCATAGGAGATCAATCAGTGCATCCATATGTAAATGATATGAGTCAGTCTGTGAAAGAACTTCAGCTTTGGAATCATGTGGAGTGCTGGGTTCCCTACCCAGTCAGAGGATACCACAACATGTTTTGCACTTGGCTTACATCTTGTTTCCATGTCATGAATTTTCTGATGTTGCTGACTGATGTGATTTGATGGAAACTGCCATTCCCAGGGACAAGCACTGCTGGTCAGAAAAGTGAATGTTTGCAACCCTTTAAGTAGAAATCCTCCTATAATTGTAGGAAAAGAGAGGGGAATATTTAGCTTATGGTGTTGCCAAGATTACTGCTTGCTTCTAGATGTTCAACAGAAGCGTGTACAAGAACACAGATACTTCTTCCTGCCTGATTCTTTTTTAATGTAAGCCTAGCCAAAATTATTCAGGTTTTCATTAGCTCTAAGCTAAACTTTTGCTTTATAGTTCGTGCACTGAAACATACACAGAAACTGATTGTAATAACAACAGCTTGTCTTCCAGGTGAAAATGAGCAAACAGAAGTCTTTATGCTGGTAATTTCATTCTCCACCATGACTTTAAGTCTCCTTAAGGGTCCCAGGGCAAATTTTGAAAAGCACTCCTGTTGCTTCATCATACTGCAGTGGAGCTTCCCACAATAATTACAATTAAAAGATAAGAATGTGAACTTAAAGGTGAATCTCTTTTAGCTCTTTTATTTGAGAAATTCTGCAGGAAACAGTCTGAAATTCTGCTCTAAATAAGCTACGAGTGTGTATCCTATGTTTTTTTAGAAACAGGGAAAACTAGAAAATATTTGTAGTTGCTGAATTTGGAGTGTTGCTCCTAGCATGGAAGGATAGGGAGAGTCCCATCTGAGAAATTATTGGCACTATTGTAGTGGGTTTTTAAATTATTGGTTGCATTAGAAAAGAATTAATACTACTTTTCAGTTGGCAAGGGCTTAATGAGCTCTAGCTCTTATTTAGGAAAGAGTAAACTACTTTAATCACATCAGGAAACAGCTAAATTTTAAGAAAGTAAAGAGTCCCTAGATTTTGTCAAATTAAAATATGTAATATTTTTTCTTTTGATGTAGTTGTGATCTTGGAAGTAGAGGGATTATATTCTCTACTACTTGCCATGCATTATGAACTGTAGGCATATATGTATCATGTCTGTATTTGTCTTAATAATATTTAGACCTTAGCTTTCAAAGATGAAATTTATCCATTCAACACTTTGTTGTTGTTATTATTATTATTAATAATAATAATAGTTTATTATTAATTTACTTTATTTTTGTTTTATTTTTTTATTTCACAACTTGGGAAGTAAAGTATAAAATATATATATATAATTTTTATTTATTTATTTCATTTTTTTAAAAAAAAAAGTTCTTATTTTTTCCTGATACCAAAGGAAATCTTTGAACAACCCCTTTCTGCTGTTCCTGCCTTTTGGGTATCCTAATTCTAATGAATTTCTAATGAGTTGTCTTTTATTCTTACCAGTTGCATTCAAGCTACACTCAAAGTAATCATGTTCTGTTTAATTTTTCAATAGGTTATGTGGAGTCATTACTTGGATTTTATGTTCATATATTATTAAAATATATCAGGATGATATTCCTTATGTGTTATGTCAGAAATGTCACCCATTCTTAGGCAGTATGGCATGCAGATTAGGCCTTTATTGGGGGATCAAAAAGAAAAATTTCATCCCAGCACGTTTCAGACATGCATTTTTAATAGAAAAAGCCTCTAACTTTTTTTGTTTGGAAAGAAATAACTGTTCAAATTTATATATTGCTTCCGGTTTTTTAATTGCAAAAATTATGAAAAAGAACCTTAAGAAAATATTATTTCTCATAAAGATTTTTATTACTTGAAGTATAGGAGATAGGATGAAGTGACTACTTCGATAAACCATTTTGGACCTCTGTTGGCTTGTATTAGCTTTTGCTTTTTTCCTGGGTAAAAGGTGTTCTTTGATCATCAGTAATTGTCAAGATCTGTGCTGCCAAACAAAGAAAGAAGTATGAATAATTTCCAGCATTTTCTCATATTCTAAATTTCTCTTCTCTCATCTGGGAAGGATATTTTTTGATATCAGATTGAAATTAATGCCTTGGAATTGAATTACATGCTCCATTCTGCAAATAAATATAAATAAATTAAATATTTTCTTTCTCTTAATTAAGTCTCTTTTTAAAAAATAAAATTGTCTTTTTGTTCTTGTTTATGTTGGCCACATGAACTGTGTGATAAAGTATCCCCTGATGACCTTTTGATTGTTCCAGTATCAGTTATGACACAGACAAGGCTCAGCTTGTGCATAACATATTACACATAAGAGGTGGGAGTATATATATTTCAGTGACACAAATATATAAATATATATATAAAAAGCGAAATAATATATATAACTATAATACATATATAAAGACTATTATATGAGCAAATTCTGTATGCTGTTAAGTGTATGTAATTTAATAGAGTGAATAGAAATCTTCATTGTAAGCATTACAAAAATGTAAAAACTAATCAGTCCCAGAGGCATAGCTATACTGGAAGTTATGCTGTATGGCTATTTTACTTTTATGTCTTACAACATGTACATCATGCAATTAGAATGATAGCCAGATAAATACTTTGAATTAAAAAACACATCTCTATGCTCAGAAAAGTAGATTAGAATGGAAGTTTAGAATGCCCATAAATAAGATATTAATAATGTACTTAACATTTACTGTTATGTGAGTTTAAGGGATTTATAGTTTCTTATTTCTATGTGATTATTTGCTTGTTGAACTGTGAAATTTGATGCATTGAGTCAGATAGAAAATGCTGAAACACCAAATCCTAAATTTCGTAGAAAAAAAAAGATTTTGATTTCCATACTTGGAGTTTTACTGAGCACTTCACATTTCTAACCATACCTACAGAATGAGCATTTTTGGTCATGCCTAGATTATGAAATAAATGCAAGCCAGTGCCTGTTTGCTGGCCTGGGGATGTGTGGGGTGAGTCCATAATCATCTGTAAGGCAAAATTTTTCTCTGTCCAGAGCTGGGGCCATGTCCAAATGACCTATGGGAAATAATTTTTGTCATGTAACCTGAACGATGTCTAGGTTTCATCTGCATCAGTGCTAGCTGATAGGGATAAGAAATGTATAAGGAAATGGGCTAAAAAGTTCAGAAAATATGGAGAATCCCAGGGCAGGTCTTTTATCTAAACCTTGATTTTATTTACAAATACATAGCAGAGGTTTAATCTTCATAGAGATAGATTAGAAGAAGCTCATTCTATTGCACAGATGTTCTGAGTTTTGATAGCACACAAGGGAGTGCAGTGAAGGTCGATGCCTGTTTTGTTCCTGCATGCCAGGTGAGCACACTACTAAGGAAAGGACACCACAAACTTCTCTTTGCTCTCTCTCTACAAGACATGTAAAAGTGTTCTTGGAAATCTTTTGTTTTTTTTTTTTTTTTTTCTGTTCCAATGTACATCATCAAAGACAAATGCCAAAATGTAATTTAATTTTTTGTTTTGCCACGTGGAATTCTTGTTTTCTAGTCAGCTGTACCTCCAGCTGCCATGATTAAAAACAAAAAAAGCAAGAAATGCCATCTTCTGTGTGACAGAGGAATATAAATTCACCTCAATGGGGTGAGGAACAAACCTCTGCTATGAGTAGAAATACATCTGTAACGCACAGGTAGTGAAATCAGAGTATCAGGTTTTCTGAACTCAAATGAACCTATGGCAACTGAGTTTCAGCTTAGAAGTTCTGTGTCAGATTCCCAGTACTAAACACAAGTATCCATAGTCTCTGCGGTCTTCCCTATGAGGGAAACATGCTCCAAGTTCCCTCCAGTATCTCCCAGTCTGCATCTGCCACTGATCTCCTGTCACTGACAAAACTAAAGGTGCTAGGGTGTTCACCAAGAAAGGGCAGTGTCTGCTTTTCTTCTAAGCCTTCATTTTAAGAAGAACAATAGAAGAAAGAAGTTTCATCTTGATTGTCCATTCTCAAAATAGACCCTGAGCTGTTATTATAAACTCTGAAGAAACCACTTAATTCTATTGCCATTCATGTGAGAATTTTATGTTTCTGGGTATCTTGCTGACATAATAAATGAATCAAACTACATTTTAAGTGTAGATCATTATTTATAAGCACACTGCTTAATGTGTCAGTGTTTATTTTGTCTTTAATCATATTTCCATTATCACTGATTGTTTCTTCTGTCTCCCATCTCAGCCTTTTGGATCTTTTCTGTTTCATTACATTTCACTCTAATCTCAAAAGTGTTAAACAATTTCACTCACCAGTTTTGGCTAAAATGGACTCTTCTGATTGGCTTCTGGTTTCCATAACAATACATTTCCAATTTCTTACTAACTTCTGTTCTTCAAGACAAATTCCAGCACAGTTTCAAATCCCATATGATAAATAGTGGTCTGAGACCTTCATTAAACAGTGCACAAAATACTTTACAAGTCCACTAACTAATTTCTTGATTTCTTCTGCTATAAATGTTGAATAAAGAGAACAGGAAAATTGCATTTGGTCCAAGAATCTTTATGAGTTTTAGGATAGCAAATGGCACTCTGGTATGTTCTTAAGAGTCATTCAGACTCATGCAGTTATACACCATAACATTGTTAATAATTTTTATATTCTTCCCTTGATTAAGATTAATTATGTGGATTTATTTGGGAGTGACATCTTTCTGGTTGCCTAATGCATTTTTTTCCCATAAATTCTAGTGGTCTTGGATTATACTGTAAATTAGAACATTATGATATAGAATGATTCGTTATGAAGTGACTTTATTTCTCTAATTTGTGTTTGCTAGATCAAGCTAATGCCTCCAGCTCCAAACGATGACCTGGCTTCTCTGAGTGAGCTAACAGACAGCAGCCTGCTTTACGAGATTCAGAAGCGTTTCAACAACAATCAGATATATGTGAGTTGCTATTCACCTATCAATAATAAGCTTTCAAAAAAGACCAAAGAGAGAATAGGAGAAACAGGATTACTATCATAACTACTGGACAGTAACCTGCCTTGAACTCATGATTAGTTTTAAATGGATGAGGGCGCGCGCACGTGTGTGTGTGTGTGTAAGCACTGCACTTCCTCAAGTTTGTGTAGGAAAAGGAGAAATACAAAATTGAATATCACTTCAGACAGGTTTGAATACAATTTATGTGTGGTTTTTTTTCATGGAGGAAGTAAGTTGGTAAATATTCATGAACGCACTTGCCATGAATGAGTGTTTTAAGGTCACTCAGATCACAGTGTGTTTGGGGCGGGGGTGCACCACCGTTTGTGATCTTCCTTCTCAAACCACCAAAAGAGCCTTCCTGTCACAGAAGGACACAAAATTATTCATACTACTACCTTCAGTGTCAGAACAAACACTCGTCACTTTATTTTGTGACTCCAGTATTTATAGATTCTCGACAATGACCAGGGATCGGATAATTAAGTTACCACCTTCCCAATCACACTGGCCATGCAAAACATCCATCAAAAGACATTTCTCAGAAGGAATGTGATAAACAACTTATATTTATAGAGCTTTCATGGGAAAACAACCAAAACTATGAAAACATTATCAGAAGGCTTAATTTTCAGGGCAACACCTGCCATTTTCAATGCTATGTTAATTTATTAGAGCATGATTACTGGAAATGTAAAAGAAATTTAGTTTCTAAAAGCTTAGAATTCTGCATGGGAGATTTAATTATTCATTTCTTCCAGCAACACAGAAATAATTATATTGTCATGTTAATCAGCTAGATAGCAAAAGAATTTTTTTTATCCCTGTCCATATCTTACCCATAACTTATTACTAATAAGTACTAAATACTTCCTGAACAGCTGAGTGAAATGTAAATGTGAAACATGCATATTATTTTTAAATTTATAAGTTGATTACATTATTTAGACTAAAGGAGTATAGGGAACTGTTATTTTGCTGTCAATCCTTTTGAAATTATGGGAACTTCAGTTTTAGGTATTATGGCATTCAATGGTAGAAAAAATTCTGGGGTTTGGAATCACAGATCAAATGTTAAAAAATACTTTTTATGTGAGTATTTATTTTTCTTTATCTCACTTTCAAAGATACCAGATAACTTAAACTGAATTCATGAAGATCCACAGAGGAAGTTTTTATTTTAAGATACTGAAGATTTCACCTGTAAGGATCTTCTCTTCTGGAATTCTCTTAGCTTAATAGAATTTGTAGGCAGCAATTTCCAGTATTGTTCTCAGCAGCAGCCACTGTGCATTGGTAAAGTGTCAGCACCAGCGCTGAAGGTGCTTTCATCTTGACTTAATTCTTAGACTAAGGAAAAGTTCTTGGGCTCCAATTCCAAGCCAAAGTTCTCATTGACACTAGATGACAAGTGTTCTTCCTGCTTCATGTTCTTTTGAAGCTCTATAAAGTTTCATTCCACTGGAAAACCCAACAGTGAAGTCAGGGTAAGTGAGAGAAGGGAAATAAATTCATGCATTTTAGAAGAAAACCAGTACATTTACTATGAAAGACAGTATTTCCCACCTACCCAAATCAAAATGCTTCATCTTGAGAAAGACAACACAACTGGAACTGTTCACACGATGCTTTGCTGTCTGACCTCTTCAGAGACAGAAGTCTGGCAATTTTTGCATTCTAAGAGTGTGATATAGCAGCAGCTATTTATGTGGAGTGAAAAGTATAGCAGCAAGAGTGACCTACAATCTTACACTTAAGTGCATAGAATTGTAGAATGGTCATGTCCAACCTCTCATCCATCAATAGCCCCAAATATGAAATAGTAAAATGTTGCAAACATGCAATCATTAGATGGTTTACTTTTTCTTATATGGTCAGGATATTTTTTTCCACATGCATGCTCAAATGTTCCTATACACATACACTTGCATAAAGACATATATGTATCAATTTCTCCATCTCACCCGACAAGCAACATATTTCAATGAATCAGCTCTGGATAACCAGTACAGCATTTCTAAATTATGTCATCTATTCCATAAAAAATCACTTGAGGAGCTTGTTTATGTGGGAGGCATGCCAGAAGTTAGACTCTATGATCCTTGTGAGTCCCTTCCTACTTGAGCAGCTTCTGTGGTTCTGTGACGTTTTTGTAGTTTAGCAAGTGGTAAGTTACAAATTAACTTTCAAATAATCTACCAATAATACATGTAGTGCAGTTTTTCTCTGCATAATTTTCAGTTATAAAGAATTCAGTTTTATCACAAAAATACTAATTAATTCTGTTCAAAATGTAAATTTAGATCTCAAATTCGAACTGTGGAGTTAAAAGCTCAGAATTCATGAATTATGTTTAGCAGGTTGTTAACTAGATTTAAGAGGCTTTGCTGAGAGTTCTTTTTGGAAGAAAGCCATTAGCCTCCTTAAAAAATTAATTTATTACTTAATAAAGCAATTATATATTCTTTTTTTTCAGACTTACATTGGTGATATACTGTTGCTTGTTAACCCATTTAAAGAACTTCCTATTTATTCTACCATGGTAAGCATTCTCTTTTTTAAGTGTTTGCGGATATTTTTTCACAATTCATATAGTTCATTTGACTGGTCAAACCCCTAAAATTAATTATCCTATATGCCCCTTTTATGTGGTAAGCATCTTAGTTTTAGTATTTTAGCAAAACCTTAAAATTTCTTCCAATATACGACTATTTTTTCTGTGTCTTATTGGTAAAGCAGCCATCTTGATTGCACTTTGAGCAGGAGCGCTTTTGGTTGTTTAAAAATAGTTCCTGGTGACCCTGGAAGTTTCTCCCACGGTCAGACTTATAGAAATAGATGCATACTTCAAGCAGCGGTCGTTTGAGTTCACACCCCCTTGCCCAAAACATGATTCTGGAGATAACAACCTCGGATGGTGCACGAAGGCTGAAAATGTCTGTGCTCCACATGCATCTGGGACATCGCACAGCACCGAGAGCAGCGCGCTCGGCACGAGCTGAGCACTGCCCTGAGTAAGGCATAGAGAGGTGGCTTGTGCCAGGCACAGCCAGTGTTTGGGCAAGGGGGATTGAGTCATCCAAATGTTTTGATCTCTCCTTCATTTTAACCCAGACATTTTAGTGATACAGTGTGAGTATAACTGTTAATTTATCCTCCTCTCTTACCTTCTTATTGATGCACTGAGATCACAGAGTTCAGCCTTCCTGATATGGAATGTCCAAATATGTCTGTTTAACTTAAAATAATTGTAAGGGGTTAAAAATTTGGTAAGCAAATTGCAATTTGTGATTGTTTGTTGCATCATGTGGCTTTGTGTGTAATAGTAGTAAATATGAAAGAAAGAAGTGCTGTGATGTTCACAGTAGGAGCAGCAGATACAAAGTTGGGAGTCGGAATTTATTTATAGAATTGGAAATCATCTATCATCCCCAGGATTTCAGATGATGGTATTTTTTCCTGTCACTGTGTATTTTATATTAGATACGTGATTTTGTGCACCAAGAGAGAACTATTAACAGAGAAAGAGTTTGTGTTAAAATGTTTCCTGAATGTTTACTGCATCTTTACTTCTCTGCAGCAGCCTAGCTGATACTATATTTAAGTCTCTACGTGTTAGATGGTCTATGTATTAAAGTATTAAAAGGTGATGATGCCAATTCCTCACTAAATGCCGACATGCTATATGACGTGGCTCATTAGTTAGCATTTTTGTTTCAGGTATGTAGTTTGTTAGCTGTCAAAAAGAAAAGGAATGCAAACATGTATTGAGCATGATGCTATTTTTAAAACAAAGATGAAGAAATGAAAATATCATATATATCTTTTAATAACAGCAATATTTTATGTTTCCTTCTTTCTTTTTTTAAATACTGTATATAACTTCTCAACAATTTTGTTATTATGTACTGATCACCTACACTTTGTTCCAATAGAATGCTACTAAAATAAATATTTTATAAGCAATTATTCACTCTGAGATGACAAAGAATCACATTGATCTACTTTGCTTCTAATGAAATTCAATGCAATTGCTAGATGATAATATTACTGCATTTTTACATGAAAATACACTGTGCAACTACACTACACATTATGATAGCATTATACAAGGAGCATGCAAATACAACTTTGAAGGTAACTTAGTGACTGTAGAAGTGCTTGAGCTGTGGTCATACTGCTCTGTTACATTCCTGCAGAATTTACTTGTGCCTGATTAGGACAAATGCACTCTTGAAGTTTGTCTTAGAGAAATATGGAAACTTGCAAAACTTTGCATTGAGCATACTTTTGTGAAGGTTTTTGTTTGTGCTTTGTCACATTCTGAAATGATTCCTGGAGAATTAGTGTGGATTTAGTCTTCTTTTTGCCTGGTAGCCCTTAAGGCCTGGCTGAGAATATATCATGGAGGATTCATTCAGCTACGGTGCTATAGATACCCCAGAATTGAATAGTTTAATATCTAAATAAATAAGATGGGCATGGGACAGAATGGGGTGATATATCAGGATACCCTCAGGGGAAAAAAAAAAAAAGGTTTGATTTACTCAGGTTTTAAGGATAGTATATGTTGCCAGCCATGTGTTTGAGGAGTTATTCTATATTGCAGAGAGAGAGTATTTCTGGGAGACTGCTCTGTCATGTAATTAATTAGTTTATAACTTATTCCTTTGATTTCAGTTTTAACTTTTCATGGTATGTTCATATTTCATTTTGTAAATTTTCAAGTCAAGACAGTGAAGTAAGGTATTAAAAAGTAGCTTACTATGTTTTGTTTTACATAATGCACACATAAGTACTGTTAAGTCCTCTAGTTATGTTTCATTTCGTATCTTAATTCGACCTTTTGTTTTAAAGCTCTATTTTCTGTAATTAAGATCTTCACCGCTGTTGTAAAGGTATCACTTCTATACATAGATTCTGTTCAGAATGCTTAGAAAGCTTTACAAAAGACCCAAGATTGAGGGGGTGAAACATAATTGTTTTGAAATGTGTTTATCATTTTAATTTTCTACAATTTTTCAGGTCACCCAGCTTTATCTAAGCAACTCTGGAAAACTGTGTTCCTCACTTCCCCCACATATATTTTCCTGTGCTGAAAGAGCTTACCACATGCTATTCCAGGAGCAGCGTCCCCAGTGCTTTATCCTCAGGTGAAAATTTATCTTACTATTAATTAATTTGTACCTCCTGCCTTTCAGTTGTTTCCCTTGGGCCTCAGCAGTTAAGATTTCCATTTTATTTTTTTCTCTGATTTTTTTTTTTGTGTGTACTGATCTCTGTATCATGCATTAGAGCAAAATAGAAATGAAAAAGGTTTAATTACATCTCAAGTTCATAAATTCTCTTGGGCAATTGCCACTCCATGTAGCTGCATCTAATTAGGAACAAGAGTTAATGGTAAGGAATTCAAAACTGCTGTGTGTGCTTGATAGTATTACATGAATCAGGATTAGAAATAGAATCTATTGACAATAAAAATTATAAGTCCTTGACTAAATTATAAACCTCTGTGGTGAGGCGCCTGTATTGGAGCTTGCACTCTGCCTCACATATTTGTGTGACCATGAGTTTGTTCTTTAACTCTCCAAGCTCAAAATGGATTTTAAAATGGACTTTAACCTTTATTCTCAGTCTTGTTTCTATAATAAATTACTTCAATATTACGAGTAAATGTAATAGTAATCTATGACAAAGTTTCATCTAAATATGTGGGATTTATAATGGTGAAATTTGGCATTCACCTGGGAATATAATCCCCAAATCTATTAATCTTTCTTTTCTCAAACTCTCTGGAAGCAGTGAGTCTGGTGAATTTGATGTACTTAGTCAAAGAAATTTGTTGCTCAGTCTTATCACTTTTCTATCTTTCACATGTTACACTCATATCTTCTGAATCTTTAATCTTAATATCCTCCATGGGATTACAGAATCAATGAGATTATAAAAGACCTTTGAGCTCATCAAGTCCAGCCTTTGACTGAACACCACCTTGTCAACTAGACCATGGCACTGAGTGCCGTGTCCAGTCATTTCTTGAACACTTCCAGGGACACTTCCTGAGCAGCCCATTCCAATGTCTAATCACCCTTCCTGAGAAGAAATTCCTCCTGATAGCCAAGCGAAACCTCCCCTGCTGCAGTTTGTGGCTATTTCCTCTTGTTTTTCACTAGTTACCTGGGAGAAGATGCTGATCCCCACCTGGCTACAGCCTCCTTTCAGGCAGTTGTAGAGAGTGATAGTCATCCTTTTCTCCAGGCTAAACAACCCCAGCTCCCTCAGAGTTCTTCACAGGGCTTGTGCTCCAAATCCTTGACCATCTCCGTTGCCCTTCTCTGGACTCCCACCAGCACCTGAATGTATTTTCTTGGAGTGAGGAGAATAGAACAGGACACAGGACTTGAAGTACGGCCAAATTTTTTACCATTTTAAATTTATTTCTTTTTCCCTAGTCACTTCATATCTGATCAAAAGTTCACTCAATGAAATAGAGCATTTTACAACAGGAAAGCATTTGTCTAAATCACTGAAGAGCTTACTACCAGTTATTCACAATTATTTTCAGTTTGTAGCAAGCCAGCTTTACTCATGTATGCTTAACACCAAGAGCTGTCTTTATATAAACTCCTAATGGAAGAGACAGGATAAAATAATGTTATTAGTTATGCTCTTAAATAGCCAGTAGCTGGACTTTTCATAATTAGCTTCCTTCTGACTGCATTTTGCTTCTGCTTTTCAGGATATGAAAATACATTAAGCATTGACAAGATAAATGAAGATCTGTCTAGGGAGCCTAAATATAGTCCTGTTAAAAGCTAAGGATCCTTAGTAAATCAAACTAAAGATTTATGGCATGCTGATGGCAAATTTTGTGAGTCAAAAAGTCATAATAAATACACAAAATGAAATGGTCTAGCTTTTTAACAGCCAGGAGTGTCAATATCCAGTGATACTGTTGTGATATAAATCACATTTTTAAGCCAAATGATGTGGAATGAAGTCCTTGAGTTTTACAGTGGAATGCACTGAAAACTTTGTATTTCCTCAGTTTAGCATCACCAAAAGCATTCTGCTCAATTTAACATTTATTCTTTGAAAGTATAATTCTATGTCTTTTAAATGCAATGGGCTGCTGCAGTGCTGTTACAGATTTGTATTATAACATTGTTTAGAAATACACTGTTGAATTGAACTTAATTTTAGAAATATAATTTACAACTAACATGAAAGATTGGTCAGTTACAGATAACATTACTGATAATACAAAACTCATTCTTTTGTATTTAACAGTTTTTCTTGCACGTATTTGTTTCAAGTCTAGAAACTGGGAGCAAGACTCATTGTCTCACATATTCTGAAAATGGAGAAGAAATAAATTATTCTAACCCTTGAAAGTGTGTGAACTTAGTCACTCCTCCCTGGATATATCTTACTATATTAATGGGAATTTGGAGTAGTAATGCTCACTGTAGTACAATAAGAGATTGGTTTAAAAAGTTCATGAAGAGCAGCACACCCGTCTTCCTTTAAATCTGATGGAAATCTTATATGAACACATTCTGTCAGCAGTTTTCCATCATTTCTGATTAGAGTTCAAGTACTGCAGAAGTAAGGCTTATATGTTAAATATTCCTGCACTTCTGAGTGTGGTACCTTTGGTCAGAATTGAAAATGAAGCACAAAAAAGTAAACCTTGTCATTTATATCATCTGAGATGACAGTTACATTGCTCCTTACATGTTTTGTATTTTGTCATATTTTCCCTAAACAGATGATTTATATTATTAATTTCTTTATAATGGGATTGTTGCTTACCAAACAGTAATAATGATCCAGTGTTCTGAAATCATAAAGGTATAGACAAACCCGCCTAATATGCAGAGACTGGGGGTAGGCAAGTACTTCTCATTACATGCAGAAAGTATTTCTTAGGGGTTGCCTCTTTCCTGACTCCTTTACTTGGGCTTCCTTGAGTAACTGCTTCCATGGGATGGTTCTAAGTGCCCCTCCATGCAGTAACTTTTGAAGCAGGTGGGCACCACCAGCAGCGGTGGTCTCAGAGCTGGGATGTTCTCATGTTCACACAGGCTTTGTGGGTTTGGGGAGTCACAGCAAAGGTGATGCAGTAGGAACTCCATCCACAGCTCTTCACGGCCAGGCAGCTCATGTGGATGTCCAGTAGGCACAGGCTCTGCATGGCTCACTCCAATGTTAGGGACACCAGCAGTCCAGCTAGACTGGCACAAAAAAAGCAAAAGAGCTAGATAAAAATCCAAATGCTGTGGATTTAACAGATGTAGTAGCTTATTTAGTTCCCCTGGGTGTTGAATGTCTCGTGTTCTTTGCTTCACATGACTTTGTATTTTCACACTTTGAATTGGTCTTTTCCTAACAAATTTAGATTTTAATTTTTATTTATAAAGTACTAGTAGGAAACAGGCCCTCCATAAGGTAGTTATAAAGAAAAGCTGGAAAGCCAAAGGATCAATCAAGTGAGAAAACTTCATGAACTTGCCTAAAACCTTATGTGAGCATGGGATTTCAGATTTTCCATTAATTTTCCTTTCCTTTGGAATACACTGTTCCTAATTTAACCTTTTGTATCAGTGAAATAAGCCTTCTTTGTCTGTTCCATAATGCCTTCTAAGTAAGTATTGATGCAGAAGAATGTTTTTTTGCTTCGATATTAACTTAACCTGCACTTTGCTAAGGCAGTCCAAACAAAAGCTCTAAGAAACCAACATTCATATTGTAAATCACATGTTGAAAAATATAGTGATGAAACAATTATTTAAAAGAGAAAACTGGAATTGTTCTCTAAGCAGCATTAAATTGGTAGAGCAAAAATATTGCAGACAATGGTGACATTGCAAAAAAATTTACTCAACCTAAAATGAAATTAAACATTGAAATGTACAAATTTCAATGTTTAACAAAGTAAACAAGATCTTGTACAAGGTACCAAATAAAATTTTCATTGTTAAACTGCCTTGAATATTCCAAATAATGGTATCAGAAATTATTTTTTTTCCTAACATAGCATTTCTTTCTTGGTGGTTCAATCTGTATTTCACTAGAAATGAATATAACCCATTGAAATGTACAGAAAAACTAACTCACATTGTGTGTTTTTTTCAGCTGCTGCATTCTGGTGATTTTTGAAGCCCTGAACAATAATCTAGCAACCACTTTGATAAAAAAGCTCCTGTGGCAGGACTGTAAAATTAATAGTTGAGCCAAGCTGTCAAATCTTTGCAGCTATTTCACTGCAATGCTCAGAAAACATTAATCTTGAGAAGAAATATTTAAGAATGGATGGAAACTGTCCACTTTGTACTTGTTTGCATGGTCCTGCGTTGCCCAGGCCACATTTGTCTTGCAGTGCAAAACAAACATAGCTTTATATTAAAAGTGCAGAAAATTAATGCTTAAGGGAGGAAGGTCATGGTGAACACTCCAGTTCCTTTGTTTAAGAAGGCATGTTTTTTGTTTAATTTTAAGTTGCATGCCTGCTTTGTAGTTCTTGAAACAATCAAAGGCATATCAACTGTTATTTTAGCATCCCCTCTCCCCACCCTCAGTTTCTCCAGTTGTGAGAAAGATTTTTGAATCCTGGAAAAACTTTCTGTTGAAGAGTCTGTTTTTGGTAGATGAGGTTGGGCCTGAACAAACAATAAAATGCTACAATAATTTATTAAATAACAAGTCTTATATAGCTCTCAGGAGGATACAAATATTTATCTGCTGGATATAAAGGGTGGTACACTTTGGATAAGCTGTGAGCTCTTACAAACCATGAATTAGATCTGAATATCAAGCATAAATGAACACTTTTGTTCAATAGCTTAATAACTGGAACTGTGAATGACTGTACTAAACATCAGAGATGTTTTAATTTCAGAGAAGTTCCTTAACAGCTGAAATAACTAAAGGGCCACTGTTGCTAATCTTTTTGGTAACCTGTGGTATAGTGATAGCAGGTTGCAGCTGTAACCTTGGATTAAGTATGTTGTGGAGAAACAAAACTATTTCATCATCATGACACACAGTTGCCAGTGAACTGGCCAATGTGAGTGGGCAATAAGAGGGGAGCTGTGATTTATATCTGTCTATTAGCTCACTGACTTTATGGATAATACAGGTATAAAATCAGTAATTTGCAAGACTTTGAAATGTCTGTGAGGGAGGAATATCACAGGACTAATGTCCTGTTTCAATTTTTCTCTACTTCTGTTAGTGACAGCAGACAGAGAAACGTGGAATTTGGAGATTGCCATTATAGGGGCAGAAGGCTTATGCTGGATCTTAAGAACACAGGCAGCATGGTACAATTAGCATTTGGAGAGTGAAATCATCATTAAGAAGGTAGAGATGCATATTTTGTAGGGTGACATCAAGTACCATCTGACTTTTTAACTCTTTCAGAAAGTCAGAAGCTGAAAATCTGGTCAAAGAATAGAGCACTTAAGGAGAACCTTGTCATTTCTGGAGAGTTGCTAATTCCATATTAGCTGTGACAGTGACCATCTTGACGTTACACAATTTCTTTTCCTCTTAGATCTGGTCTAAAAATGGCTTTGTGACCTATTAGTTGAGATTTTCACATAACAGAATCATAGAATGAAGAGGTTGGTATTGGTCTTAATGGTCATCTAGTCCCAAATGCTGCTGCTATGGGGAGGGACACCTCATCCTAAACCAGGTTTCTCAAGGCCTTATCCAACCTGGCCTTGTACACCTCCAGGAATGGGGAACCCGCAACCTCTCTCGGCAACCTGTTCCAGTGTCTTACCACCCTCACAGTAAAAGATTTCTTCCTAACACCTCACATAAACTTCACCCCTTTCAGTCTGTAACATTTTTCCTTGTCCTGTCACTACAGTTCCTAAGAGTCCCACTTAGGCTTCCCTGTAGGCCCCCCTTCAGATGCTGGAAGGTTGCCATGAGGTCTCCACACAACCTTCTCTTCTCCAGTCTGAACAGCCACAACTTTCTCACCCTGTCTCTGTGGAGGAGGTGCTCCAGTCCTCTTACCAGCTTTGTGATGCTCTCCTGGACTTGCTCCAACAATTCAGTGTCCTTATGCTGGGGACACAAAAGCTGATGTCCAAAAGAGTGCTCAGAAGAGTGGAGTAGAGGGGGACAACTGCCTCCTTTAACCAGCTGGCTACACTGCTTTGGATGAGGCCAGGGTTTACTTGGCTTTCTGGTCTGTGAGCACACACTGCTGGCTCACTGCTGGTGAATGTTTCTTTCACCATCACTCCCAAGTCTTTTTACTCAGGGCTGCTCTCAGTCACTTCTCTGCCCAGCCTGTAGGTGTCCATGACACAGATGCAGGACCTTGCACTTTGCTTTGTTGAACTTCATGAGGTTTGCATCAGACCACCTCTAAAGCATGTTATGGTCTCTGGGTGGCATCCCTTCCCTCCAGTGTGAGGTGTCACCCCACAGCTTGGTGTCATCAGCAGGCTTGATCAGGGTGCACTCGATTCTACTGTCTGTGTCACTGACAAAGATGTTCAACAGTATCAGCCCCAGTTCTGACCCCTGAGAACAGCACTCATCTCTGGTCTCCATGTAGACAGTGAGATGCTGAGCACCACACTTTGTGTGATGATCCAGCCAATTCTTTATCCAATAAATGGTCCATCCATCAGATCTGTGTCTCTCCAGTTTAGAGACAAGAATGTTGTGCAGGACGGTCTCAAACACTTTACTTAGGTTCAGGCAGATAATGTGAATTTCTCTGCCCCTGTCCACCAATTCTGTAGCCCTGGAATTGAATACAGACTGATTGATCTGTAGTTCCTTGTGTCTTATGCTTTCCTCTTTCTAAATATGGATGTTAATATTTGCCTTTTTCTGGACAGCAGGAACTTCACTTGACTGCTGCAGTTTATCAAAAATTATGGATAGTGGCTTAGCACCTTCATCTTCCAGCTCCCTCAGGACCCACAGCTGGATTTCATCAGATACACCACCATGTAGCCAGATTGGAAACCATTGCAGTCTTGGACCATAAACCTCCTACTGATCCCAATAGGAGTTTGAAGTCCAGTGTTAGCCCTCCATCTTGTCATAGAAACATGGACAACACAGACAAAAGCAGTTTGACACATCATGTATAGTAATGAAAAAAATCTATCTTTACATTAAGACTGAAGTTTACCAGGCAAACAATAAAGTATTCACCAAAGCTGCATGTATGTTCCATGAGAGTTGAATGAGATTAAATGGAGCATTGCTATCCAAGTAGGAAACTCTTTTTTGTCCTTCCCTGTTTTTGTCCTTTTTTTGGTCCTTTCCTTTGGAGGGGTATTTGAATAGATAAAGCAAGACAGTATCTGGCCAGACAGATACTGTATTTTGCTACCTTCTCATTTTCAGAAGCTAAAATACAAAGGTAACAGACTGATCAGCACTTACGTCCATTGTACTCATGAAAAATCTAACTGGCTGCTGTAGAAACAGCCCTTTAGATTTGATCAAGTGATTAAATGAAGGAGAAGCATCAAATTACATTTTATTTGATTCAGCTGTCTGCAAAGAAAATGTCTTATAATTCAAGCAAGAAATTCTTACATTAATTTCTTAATCAGACTTCACTAACTTCATCTTTTCCATCTCTTCTTTACTTTTCCTTCCTTCTCCATGCTTAAAGTGCACCACTAATTTTGCTTCCTTCCTCCAGCCC
The DNA here is from genome assembly GCF_030490865.1 of Poecile atricapillus. Lineage (NCBI taxonomy): Eukaryota > Metazoa > Chordata > Aves > Passeriformes > Paridae > Poecile > Poecile atricapillus. The sequence goes on from NC_081249.1 coordinate 23,867,046, forward strand.
GCCACTTTTCTATTGTTTCTTTCCACCTTTGTCATTCTATTGCCTTTTTCCTTATTTACTTAAAGTCACCCTGTCAGAAATTCTCATTCTTTTGGATAATTATTCCACGTCACAAACAAGAAATCACAGTGATCTAGATAGAATCACTGAAGTTGGAGTGTATTGCAGAAACTGGGCAGGTTGTAAAATCAATCAGCTTTTTCTTTTCCTTTCTATTCCTTTTGTATTTTATTTCCATTCTTCCTACTGTATTCTTCACTTTCCATTTCCTCTGATTCTCCTATATTACCACAGCAATAATTTCCCCATCTGTAAAGAAAACCAGGCAATATTAGTGAGCTCCTTTGCTGGATAAAAGATAAAGGAAAACATAAAATCTGTGCTATAAATACCTTCAAAATAGCTTGAAAGCATTAAATTTGATTGGTTTGACCTGTGGTACAAGACAATGTATCTTGACAGCTCTGACAGCCTTCTTGTGCATAGACAGTCAGTCAATCTCCCATGTTCTGTTCTTTATTTGTCATCCATAAACCTTCTGTTATTTGAAATGAAAGTTTGATGGAAGTACCTTAAATCCATTCAAACGAAGCTAGCAGGGAATATAAATAACATTTCAATTGTGAAGCTAACAATGATTCCTCCCTCTCTTCCTTGCCTGTCGTCTTGCAGTGGAGAAAGTGGTTCTGGGAAGACTGAAGCCTGCAAACAGATAGTGAAACACCTTGCTTGCAGAGCCAGCTGCAGCAGAAATACCTTTGATACAAAGATAAAACATGTAAGTAGCATTCCAATCACTGAGTGGAATGAAGCAAAACTTTGGCCTCTTGGATAGAGAGAGATATTTGAACTGTACAGAAAAAGGAGTCAGCTCTGTAGAAATTCATAAATGGCTTGCTTTCACCTTTGAAGTCAAAAGAAGTATTTTTTCATGAATGGGAATGAGATTAAGCTCACATTTATGTGATAAGAAGAATCTCCAAAGTGGAGGCAGTTTTTGTTTCTATATTTAGTTGACTTTGAAAGTCAGTGTTGCAGTGAATAGGAAACACTTCTGTGATAAGAACCTGTTTCTTAAACATGAAATTAATTGCCTTCTGTAAATAAATAAATTTGCCTGTATGGTGTGGCGATGACTCACTGGAAGAAGTGTTGAGACATCTGAATTAATAGTATGCAAGACAAAAACTGTAAACTTGCAGGAAAACTGCAAGGATGGAGCGAAATTATATGGCTCAATATTTGAGTACTAAATGTATTTAAGAAATAGATAAGAGTTCTGAATATTTGTTCAGTCATATTTAATTTCCAAAATATGTGTTTCCAAATACCCATATTTAATTCCCTATGATGAACCTATTACGATCCCTATTAATGATGAACCCTGGACTGCCAATTCAAATTCTGTAAATATAAATACCTTTCCTGATGAAACTTTTAAGCTGAGATCTCAACTCAGAGACATCTATCAATGGGTCTTAATGGAAGTGGAAGAGCATTATCAAATTTTAGTTATAGAAAGATCCTTTAAAATGGCTTAGATGGGATATCTGACTTTAGATGGTAGATGTATCAGCTCTCATTCATAGTGAATAGAGATTCTAATTTAGCTGCCTTTGAAGGTGCCTTAATAAACACAGTTGTCTGGATTAATTCCTGCTGCAGTTATACATAGCACCATTAAATTAATAAAGTTGCACAGTTTAAAGCAAGTGCTGAATTAGTCTAAAGAGCAAATACATCCTAAACAACACTACTGGAGTGGAACCGGAACCAAAAATAGGCTGACTAGTTTTCTGCTGCCACCTACTGCACAGACAGCTGGTTTAATTAATAATTGCGAATGGCTTAATTTTTAGAGCTTCTGTGCCACTCCACAGACCTCATCCCTCCCCAGCTAGTTCATCCTGATTCATTGAAAGAGTGATGTCAGAACAACAGTGTATATGCACCACATTGCAATCAACTTCAAGGATGCACGGAGGAAAGTTCTGAAGGGAATCTGTCAGAGTCTAAGGGGTGCAATCAACTAATTATACGCAAAAAAGCTAAATACAATGGTTGTGACCATGAAAGCGTAACATGGAAATGCATTAGTGAGACATGCCATAAAAATATCAGAATCTGTTTTTTTCCTCAGTTTTCACTAGTATAATCCTGAAATATTTCTATTTGAAATCAATAATTTATCCAGTTTCTGACATTATATAAAACTTGTAAATTCCTTTGTTGGGTTATTAGTATTGACTGACTGTAGCTTCATAAGTTGTCTTCAAAGATTTTAATACTTTTGCTAAATATGCTAGCTCCAGGAATATGACTCCTGTAACTCATATCCAAACTACTGATAGGGGCACAGCTCACATGGGAACATTTCACTTACAACTTCCACTATTCTGACATTGCTTTTTTTTTTTAATATATTATATATGTATACACACGCACATACACACATATATATATAGATATAAATATTGATATAGATAGATATAATACATCATTATATGTAATATATATTTCTTATATATGATACATATTATATTATATATATAAATTATATATATTTATTATCATATATATGTAATATATATTGTATATTTTATATATCTATATATATAATTATACTTATATATAAATTATAATTTACTTCAATTTCTATTTTGGAAAAAAAATTCCTACCAATTATTTTTTTAAATTCTAAGATGAAAAATGGCTTTTTTTTCCCCCCAATTTACTACTAATAAGCCAACCTTACTAATATGTCTTGAAATATCTTCCTGTGTATTTCCTCTCATTACTTCTTTACTATTGTTTTGCAGGTAAACTGTATCTTGGAGGCCTTTGGACATGCTAAGACACCCTTGAATGATTTTTCCAGCTGTTTTATAAAGTATTTTGAACTACAGTTTTGTGAGAGAAAAAAAACATTAGTTGCAGGTAAGTATCATTTAATCTGTAAATTTTGATATCAGGCAGAGAGTGTTAGATCAGAGCTCCCAGTGTGCCATGCACAGAATTGGACAGCAAGGGCTTCAAATAGCATGAAAGAGTCAAGGGGGGTTAGGAAGTGCCAGAGGAACAATTTTCATAGCCTGGGAATTGATCACTTGTCAGGAGTGAGCAGTGCCCTGTTCTGAGCAACCACAAGGTGGCAGGGAAAGACAAGAAACAAACTGAAACCAGTGTTTCCTCACATTTCCCAGGAGACGTTTCATTTCACTGATCAACACACTGAGAGAGCTGTGTTCTGCAGTGCCGTGAAGTGAGAGTAAAAATGGATTAGTTTGTTAAGTTGTGCATTTCTACCTAATATTGTATTGGGTATTTTAAGTATCCCTTAAAATAGTGAGTGTTATAATTTGTTTAGTAAAAAAAAAAAAAAAAATAAAACAACAAGTATATTCTGTAATACTGAAATTAGTAGTCATTCGTTACAGCTTACAGCTTATTTTAAAACATCTTGGAACCATGTTGTTGTTTATTCTTCTTAAAGGCAAGATAGCATGAAATTCGTTCCTGCTTTCAGAGTAAGAGTGAGTCCTCTAATCCCTAGTAAGCATTCCTTAATAAAAAAAAAAAAAAAAAAAAAAAAAAAATTAAATACAAGAAAACTGAGCAAACTTTCAGTTTGATTCTGAAAACTCTGCTCTTCAAAAGCAGTCGGAGAAAGCTTTCATTTCTGGTCCACATGGGTCATCCTAAAGCTACTCACTGTCAAAGCAAGGTATGTCTGCAGAAATAACTATATACAGACAGCTTCCTACCTGCGCTGTTCCTGGATGGAGAAGCCAAATGGCAAGACACTTTTGTTCCAAGTAAATTAGATTTTGTTAGATAAACATTTCCAAATCTACTTATCTTTTTTTTTCTTTTTTCTTTTTTTTTTTCTTTCCCTAATTTTAAATATGTTTATGCTTTCTGAAGAGTTTCCTAAAAATTACTTTGGAAAATTTCCAATTAGATTTTCTTGAGACAGTTCACTATACTCTAGAAAATAGTTTTTCACAGGAAATGTCACTACATGGGAAATTAATAACACTTTTTTCTGCCTTGTTTTATAATGAATGTAGGATAATCATAGAGGAAATTGAAAACTAAAAATGTGTGATTTTGTTCTTCATTTATAAGCTTTTGTGGGAGGAATGCAATATTAAATATACATTAGCATGGGCTGAAGAGCATCTCAGTTCAGTTTGTAAAAATAAACTTCAATCCCTAAAGCTAATATTTTATAGACCCTTTGTATTGTATATATTTAATTTGAGTATATTGTGTTGGCAGGGATGTGGTTTATGAACAGCTTTACTCAGAACTGCCAGTTTAATTCATTGCCATTGCCTGTGACAGGATCAGTTAACCAGGTTCTTGTGCCAGTTTTCTGGTACACTAATTCTGTGTTTTTATGATTCTCAAGATATAGGCATCAAATGAGAAAATGTAGGGGTAGTCAGGTCAGTTAACAAATATTAAAAAATTACTTATCTAGCCTGCTGTTCCCCAGTTATTTAGGAATTGAAGTTATTTAGGAATCTTACCAACTCTAAGGCAGCCTAAAGTTACATAATTTACTGTCAAGAGAGACAAGCCTCACTACAGCAGTCAAGGTGTGTTTTATATTCCTAAAATTTGCCATTGTTCCTGCTGTTTGATTTGCATAGTAGATATTGCCTTTCCTCAGCCACTGCTAAGCATCCCATCTGAGTGAAATTGTCCCAGGTTTAGACCACCATGAATGAGAAAAGAATCAGGTATGTTGTCTTTGGCAGGTTTAAATTCCACCTAGCTATACTCTGTATTTGTCTGCAAGATCATTTGCAGCAGTATTTATTGTCTTGAACTGTTTAAACATAAATGAATATTTTAAATATGCAGAGCACCTGATTTTGCTGAGCCATGAATTTATAACTCATTGATACTAACGGGGCAAAATATGCCTGGTTTGTAAACAAAAATCCAAGTGACATGGCTGCCTCCATCAAAGGATTTAGGTTGTTTAAATTCCTCCACAGATATTAAGGGTGGAGATCTGGAACAATTTGCTGGTAGGGACATGCACATTATGTGTGTACAATTTTATTATAGAGGGCAAGCCGAGGGTGGCACTTCTTGCTTTTTGGGTGGACACCAGTGAAGTTTGTTACAGCTTTTTGTTCATGCTGAAATTCTTTTAGACCTTGGAAATACTCTGACTTTTGACACAAAGTTTATTTTTTCTAGCAGAAAGTACAATATACCTAAATAACTGAAATGTTCCCCATAATTTTCGTCATTAGATTTTATTAGTTCTTTAGCATAAAGTGTATTCTTGCCACGATGTTTTGAAAACAAGGATGAAAAGTTTTAGGTTCTACTCAAAGCCAGTATAGATATCTGAATGGGTATTATGTAGTAAAAAGTTTTAAATTAGAATAAACACTTCAAATAAACTACAGGCCAGTGATTTCATTAAGTTTCTAAAATAAATTCAGAACTCAAAGACTGATCTTCTTGCAAGAATATTAATATAATTTCTAGAGAATGTTTAACTCCCAAAGCATAATGATAATATTAGAAGACTGATTTTTTTATTTTATTTTTTTTCTCCCAGAATTGTCTTTCAAGTAAATTGATACAACTCCTAAGGTGAAAATTAATGCCTCTATAAATTTCCTGAAATTACTCAAAAAAGAAACTTAGGAAGAGAAAATAAAGTCTGAGAAACTTATTCTCCAGGTTTTCTGCTTTGCTTTTCAGGCATTGATTTTTTCAGTCCTCACTTTTTGAAAAGCAAGGACTGATATTGTTGTTATTGTTGTTGTTGTTGCTTTGTTTTGGTTTGGGTTTTTGGTTTTTTGTTTTGTTTTTTTTTTTTTTTTAAGTTACATTGAAATGGACTGACAAATATTTTCTTGTCTTTATAAATAGCTGTGTTTAGGTTATTGAGGAGGAGCAATGTAGTTTCTAAGAACACATAACTGAAAGAGATTTCACTGATCACACTTCTAATACAGACTCTGCTTGCTGACTGTGTAGCTGCTGAGGAGATCAAGTGAGCTGTTAAAGGAAGTAGAAATTTGTTTGTCCCTGTAAGCACAATTACCATTGCACAAAAATGAGAGACTTTGCTTTGGAACTTTATTAATTTCCCCCCATTTATTTCACACATAGATTAACAAGCATATTTCACTTTGTAGAAAAGCATACTACCATGATTATTTTCTTTATGACTCTTAGCACCATTAAGATGATGCTATATTTGATTCTTGCTGATTGGAAGCTTGGCTTTTCTTAACAGCTCTTCCCACTGCTGGAGATGCTAGTTGAAATTGAATGTGTTTAGCCTTATTAAAGTGCAGGTGACTTGAAGTACTTGGAAAGGGCTGAATTAATTTGTGTTATCTGAATATGTGATGTTGCCCATCATAAAAGTTAAATGATAGATGACCTTTGGTAACATTTTTCCTGCTTGTATTAATCAATGAATGTTAAAAACACCTGAAGTGGTAGTTATAAAAGGCTTAGTAAAGAATATTGCATAGAAAAATGTGATTAAAGATTTACAGTGAACTCTTTTCAAATTAATTGATGGTTGGATTAGTTTTACTGTGAAATAAGTTACAAGCACAATAAAAGATGGAAATCATCCTTCAGGTTCATCTTTTCTGTTTTACCCTCTAGGAATGACGTGTTTGTCTGGGCCAGTCCTGCCATGATCACTTCAATTTATAATGTGTTGCAAAGTTACTGGAGCCAGAAACATACATGATTTCCCAAGTGTGCCTTTCTACTTCCAGTACATGTTTGGGTTTTTTAGTTTTTTCTGTACTGTAGCAGCAGAGGATTAGATGGATGATACACAATTTCTCATAATATTGATTCCATAATAGCAGTTCACTACTCCATTTTGTAGGATGATTAAATGGGCGAGATCACGTTTCCTTGCTTCAGCAAGTCAGATGTACAGCTCCTGTCTGCCAGTCCTGCTGTCTCTTAGCCAGAATCCCAGACATGGTTTTGGTTGCCCGCACATGCCAGGACATGTCTGTGCTGTTACACAGAGAAAGTGTAGAGGATGTCCCTGGCTAATATTCCACTGACCTTCTGTACTCCTTAACTGGGATGTGTCCAAGATGGTTTGGCCTGTGCAGACTAGTTCTTTAAGAGACCTTGCAAAGTTATATTTAGTTCTTGGACAGAATTTAACTGCTGAGATCTTTCTCAAAACAATATGCTCAAGATTCACCCATTTAATTTCTCTCCCATCTACGCTGTCTTTCATCAGTATTCTCAAAGGCTGTGTTCCCTCATACACACATTTACAAGTAACCTCAGGTTTGCTGTGTTTATTTCAACAATGTAAATGGAAACTTAAAGAACTTCAAAAGATAAGTGGAATTTAAAATAAAATGACCAGACAAGTACAGATGATACAGCAATAACCAACCCAACAATGAACAAGCTATAGTGGACGTTAGCAACTCTATGGTGACAGGAACTGACATTCTGCCTGCTGGCCTAGCATTAGGCTAATGCAACTACTGTGTCTCTGATACACACTCTCATTCACCAAATTGTTTCACTTTGCATTGAGCAACACCTGTGAGTCCAAAACTGGTTCTGAAAATACTGCTTTAATCCCAGCCAGCTTAAAAAAAGTAAAAAAATGAGAAAAAATCTAAAAAGACAGTATGCATTTAGAGAACATAATTGCTGTGCTGCAGGATGCATGCACCAATATTTACAATGACTGTATGTTCAAGAACTGCTTCCAGCTCATGAAGAAAGGAGTCCTGAATGAGTTAGTTGAAAGCCAGGCTATGGGAAGCTATAGTTTAATATTCTTCTCTTACTCCCTCTACTTACTGGGTTGAAAAATATAGGTCCTTCATTGCTGAGAAGTGCACCTTATGCTCTAAATTCAACAGCCAGGGCAAGGAGGCTTGCAAAGAGTCTGTGAAAGCTCTGCCATACTGCAGATATTGAAAAGCCTAAAGCTGCAGCAAAATGGACTGTGTCCATGTGATGGAGATACTCAATTGTGTGTGAAGAGATGTGCTTCTGGTCTTTGCACCACAGTACTTAAGTAATGATGAGATAAAGTATGCCAGCCGCTGGGTAAGTGGGAACTGGGATCAGTTCCCAATGCCCAGAAGGGCCATGACCTCCAGCTGCAGTTGGACATTGTTCTCTTAGTCTCTTGCATCTGGAACCACATGGTGTTGTACTCCCAGGGGACAGCTCAAGAGTAGCCTGCCCAAAACGTGAATCTGTCTCTTCACGGCTATCTCTAAAATTCCTGTTATCTTGCGAACAGGTAAATGGATCTGGGGGCTCAAGATTTCCTTTGCTTCTGCGCTTTGCCTCTTTCAGAGTCTTAGTGGGCCTGAGGTTATGTATGATCCTGTAAGCTGGTTTTTTTGTAGGCAAATCTCACTCAGATTCGTCCTCCTTCACTTTCTTCCCCAGACTGCTGATTCACACAGCTTCAGGGCATCATAGTCCTTGTTTTCCCAAGCTCAGGTCAGTGAGCTTGTTGATAACCTGTTCTGCATAGGATTTGTCTCTTTGCAGCCATCTAGAAGCTAGGTGGTTAATCTAAACTATTAATCTCTATGTTCTTGATTGCCAGCAGAGAAAGAAGAAAGGCTTCCAAGTGTGTTTTTTCAAGAGGTCTTGAATCTCTCTTCCATCTTTCTCTTTTTGTTTAGAAGGAGGATAGAATAGATGCCAGTGCTGAGATGGCCACAGCTTGGTGAGATGACTAATATCTTGTCTCTTAGAAAGTCTTGCCAAATACAGCAAGTGGTACAAATCACCATCAGTACTTTTAAAACTAAGTAGTTTTAATGGTAATATTAAACAGTAAGTAAGTGTGGTAATGTGTTTGTTCCACCAATTTAAATGGAATTAGGGTTTTATATGTGATTTGTATAGAAAACCATGGCAGTATAATGGTAAAACTACTTTTTATATGCTCCCCTCAGATAATTGTATAAGAAATGTTGTTTATTCTTAACTGTTGCAATTGTGAAGGTTTAAGATATTTAAGTTTAGAAGAAGCAGTATAATGATGAATTTATGTGTTTGTTTTTTAATCAGCTAGGATTTATACATACATGTTGGAGAAGTCTCGTGTCGTTATCCAGCCTCTCAGCCAGAGTAATTTTCATATTTTTTACTTGATGATGGATGGATTGTCTGCTGAAGAAAAATACACCCTGTACCTAAGTAATTTGTCTGCACACAGGTAGGAAAACAACTTTATATTTAGTATTTATATTTTTCTTATATTAACGCCTCTCTACTGTTGAGATCCTTCTTCCAACAGTTAAAATTTTTCTAAATTTTCAATGAGTTCTGACATAATTTATTATAGATAACCTGCTAATGAGGATTTCATTCTGAATTACATATATAGTCTCTTAACAAGATCAGAGCTTTATATCCATTAATATTGTTGCCTTAAAGGAGAAAAGGAATTTTATTAGATATTTTTCTGTCATCTGTGGACTAGAGTAGGTCTATTGTTTTTTGTTTTTTCCCTGGCAAGTTTGTTTCTTAAGGTAAAAACTGTTTAATTTTCTTATAATTTTCTTATGGAATATATTGATTTTGATGAAATGTCACTAAATGTTACTGTTATCTCTATTTTCATTTCGATACTTACTTTACATCAAATTAGTAAGGAAAACAGAAACCAAAGTTTTGACTGCCTTGAACTCAAGGATAGGATTCAACACCCAACACCTAAAATTATGTCTTTCTGTTATGACTCCACATGAGCTGGTTTTCTTGGCTCCCATTTGCAATCAAAGGAGATTGAGTCCCTACTCAGCTGTATATAGATTTACATTGCTGTGTGCTTTGGATGAACTGAACCACATGTGTGTACGTTGACTTTAATAGTAAGAGCTTAAGTATAAAGAGCTGAATATAGACACCCAAATGTAGCATGTCTAAGTCTTAATAGGCTCCAAATGTTTACTATAGGAGGAGGTTTTGGGTTTTTTTCAGGAAATTGTGTATCTCAGAATTTATTAATTCAGATTATTTTAGAATGAAAAAATATTCCTCACTTAGTTAATTTTCCTTTTACTTTTCAGTCTTTCCTAAGTGTCACTGAAATGGGAGAAGTCTATTTAGTATTAATGATCTTCTCTTAAACTGACTATTTTTGAGTATAGTGAGTAACTGTAAAAAAACAATAGTAATAAAAATTATGTAAGAAGAATGTTTTCAGCATTTCACATCTAAGCCTTTTTTCCCATGGATTTTTCTTTCTCAACATTTTCATTTTCCACTCTGGCTACTTACTTGAATAAAATAACAATTCTAGATTTAGGACCTGTAAATAGACACCACATTAATTTTTGTAGAGAAAAACTTTCTTGGTTATGATATTTTTCTTGTATGGAAATCTTCTGGCTACTGTTGTTTGGTAATGTTTTAAGCTGTTACCATTTCTGTATTATACAGAACAGCATACAGCACTAACTCTGAAGAAACTTCAGGCTAAATTCCTTTGCTAAAAATGATTCACTTCAAAGCAGGGAGAAGAAGTGTTAAATTCTGTATTTGAAATCATTTGAGGATGTTGAAGGCCAAAAGTATTCTAAGTTCCAGATAATTACTTTATTCCTCTTCTAGCATAAGTTGTTTGGAAGCATTCAGTCTGTTCAGAAAATGAAACAATTTGAAGTCCCCTTGTAAGAAGCTCAGACAGGAAAGAACTTAGCATAAATCTGAATAATTAGATTCACATGAACAAAGCTTTATCTGATAAGATATCTGATAATCATCCAAAAAGAACAAAATAATATTTCTAAATAGATGTCTGAACATTGCAGTACCAAAGCTTTAGAAGTAATTTATAGCTGAATATTTCCATAAACCTGCTTTTATCAATAAAGCTTTGCTTTGCCTCTGTAGAGTAGATTATATCTTGCATTACTGAGAGCGTTTGGGCCAAATCTTTCTTACCTTAAACTCCTGAGAGCAGTACTTCAGTGAGCTAGATGTTTCTCAGCTGATAAAGTTATATTAGGGATGAATTTCTGCTGCATCAAACTCACTCATGAATCAGGAAGGCAGGATCTGCCCTCTTTTATAAACCCATAATTTCTGGCTTAGTCAAACTTTGATGAGATCACATCATTCTGGTAACATGCATAAGTGATTTTTTCATGTTTTCTTTGAACAAGTGTAATCTTGATTCAAATAGTAAGATTAACTAGATAACAGGCCTTTTAAAACCTTTGGCAGGTTGTTTCTGCCCAGTTGCTATTTTGATAATTTTTCTGTTCCTCTTCACATTTTTTAATATTATGAAGGCGTATGTAGAAGATTCAACAATCTTAGTAAATAATGGCTATTAAGATCACAAAGTACCCCTACTTTAATATAGTTTTCTTAAGCCATTGCAATGCAAGAAATAAGATATAGCATGTATTTTTTTATTCTTATTTTAGATAAAAGTACCTCAAAGATTTAAAATAATTTTGTCAATGTGATGCTGTAAAAGATGGGATGTAGACTGTGTTTTATGCAATATATAATCTTGGACTGAGAGTTAATGTAAATTGCTTAAAGGGGAAATCCCTCCCTTTTGGAATCACTAAGAATTTCTGTAAGGCTGGAGTGTCATCCCATCATGTAGGGGAAGTTGTTTGGTTGTAAATCTCTGCTGTTAGGTGCTGTCCTGAGAGGGAGCTTGAGCTCAGAAGCTTAATTCTGTGTTCTTGTAAGCGTTATAATTGCTAAGGCATTGTGTGAAGACAAATAGCTGGACACTTTCTATTGAGCCTGTATACAACTAGGATGTTAAAGTAGCAAAAATCTACATAGGGAAGGATCTGAATGAATACATCTCCCATCGTATCTGCACGTGGATCATGATGGATAAAGACAGAAGTAATTGCTGAAAGGTAAGATCATTTTTCAAGACTGAGCAAGGGAAGCATGTCAGAAATTAAGAGAGAGTCTCAAAAGGGCAAGTCAAAGCTTTTTGATTGACAACTACTCCCGTGTGTTCATTATATTTGGAAACTGATTTTTATCAGCAGATGGTTGATTGAAAAGTTCCAAAATTTCTATTAATTTACTGTGTTTCAAAGAACTCTAGGACTTCTTTATCTTGATGATGATAATTATCTAATACAAAGATGTTAGCAATTTGAAGTTATATTTTCAATTTGCTCTTGATTTGCTCTGGATTCCTTTTTTTTTTCTGGGTGCAGATTACAGTCCATGATGGTAAGCAGTGCTTTTGTGGTCTCTGAAGTTTAGCCTCCCAAAAAAAGCATTTAGCTTTTCTAGCACATTTAGTTTAGCCTCATAGTTCCAGTAGGTGCTAACTTAGTGATGGACTTTACAACCAAGGTGAAAGAGAGAGCAGTATGAGAAGTGACAGTGGTGACAGATGGATTAGTAAATGATCTTCAAATCTGATGAAGAAAGGATAGGAAACAAAAGGAAATACCATAGGAATGTAAAAGAAAACATACTGGGAAAATCTTCCAGAAAATAAGTAGAAAGCCCTGGTTTTGTTGCTTTGGGACAATTGCTTCATATTAGAATTTGTATTTCAAAGCTGTGGCATATATAACAATGTGAGAATGTCTTTGTGTAACAGGTATATGTAAAATACTCAAACATACTGTTATTAAAAATCATGTCCGTACATTTGTATATTTATATTTAAAAATATCGCTTAAGGACATTTAACTCTAGAAAATTATTTCAGAAAAGATGGTAGGTTTGAGAGTTGTTCAACTTTATGTCGCTATTTACAGTTTAAACGTGGTTCCTACTTCTCCTAATTCACGGTACTGTAAAAATAAGTGAATAATTTTGAGCTGAGGAAAATGTTATATACACATTCATGCAAGCTGAACTGTAGTCAGGGCATGCACTTTTTGTATTTGCATTATCAAACTGCTGTTCCCAGATGTTTTAAACTTTCCTTTCTCATATAGAACAATGGTGTGCACTGCACTGTGTGTTCTCTCTGCTGTGATGTTTCTCACAGCACTTAAAAAGCAGTGAAAACCTTCTGCTCCAACAGATGTAGATCAGTTCATGATCCGATGTATCTTCTTTTACAGTTTTTAAGTGCAGGTGCCCTCTTCACTGTCAATAAGAAAACTTAAATTTTATAGATAAAGGAGTAATTTTAGTAAAGTGATTGAATTTTTTATTGAAGTTTCTAAACTGATCTGAACCTTGATCAATGAAGAAATAATTTCCCATTTTAAATTATAAGGTTGGTCTTTAAAAAAAAAAAGCTTACAAATTAGTGTGGTAAAGTGGATGAAGGAGAAAAGATCCCAGTAAAGAGAGCCTTATGTATGATGTTTTGTGTGCTTCCAGTCATCATCTTTTCTAATAAGCACTAATACAATTTGTGTTAAAAATAATGATTATATTAGTAACATCCATATGGATCCTCAATCTTCCTTTCACTCACATATAAGAGCTCAAGATGTAAATTTTCAAGACTGAGTAGCCAGTTACCACACATTTCCCCTTTTCAATACAGTCAGGTGACAGCCTCTCTATTTTCTAACTGTTGTGGATATGGACCATGAAGACTGCTAATTTCCATACCTTTTCTCTTCCTTTTCTTTCCTTGTACCTTTGTATGCCTTTTTTTCTTTCCATCCATTTGATTAGGTTCTCATTTAAAATGCAACAGAAAGAAATTACAATCTTGAAACTACCAGGTTATCATACCTATGCCATTTGTCTGCAAACCTTGCTGTGGTAGTCTAACAGTAAATTAATAGAGAAAAGTTTTGTGGGTTTGTTTGTTTTTTTTTGTTTTATTGTTGTTTGGGGTTGTTTGGTTTTATTTTAGGTTTTTTGTTTGTTGCTTTGGTTTTTTTGTTTGGTTTGTTTTGTTAGTGGCTTTTGTTTGTTTTTGTTTGTGTGTGTTTTGGGTTTTGTTTTTTCCAAATTTTCCCCACATAATTAGAAAAATAGGCATTTTAAGTATGCTCCAGTCCTCTGATGTTTCCGTGCTCTTTCCTTGTATTCAAGTCTGATAGATAATTTTTCTCTTGTGGATATTTACTTTGTTTTAAACTTTCAGTATGGCCAAAAGCTCAGTTCACAGGACCATTTTGATGCCTTTGCTTCACTATTTGCTTGATACTGTTATCTGTATGACTAGAGGAAAATGAACTTAAATGTTGTGAATGAAACAGCTAGATCTGTAAGAGTTACATCAGATTTTCCCATCCTGCTGGAATGATAATTTCTGCATGAAGTGCCAAGTTACATCACTTTGTCAAACTGCTGTTAGACGTTGTGTGATGAAACTCAGCATAAGTTAGCTGTACCAAAATTCTGAGTCTCACTCAAAGCCTAGTGTTGAGATGCCCTGAACTTCACTGTTGAGGATCAACTTAGTTTTAAAATCCTGCTGACAGAAACTAAAGCTTTAAACTATCAGGAAATTGGAATAAATTGTACTTAATTTTAGGAAGAGGATAAAGATCAAACTGTCGTGGTTTTGAACCAGTAATTAACAAAAAGGGGAAAAAAAAAAGAATTATTTATCTCTTGCTGTGAGATATGGATTAAAATAAGAGCAAATCAGGCATAAAACTTAAAAGGAATAAAGAAAAGTTTATTGACAAACTACAAGAATAAGAACACCAGAATAAACTTTTAGAAAAACCTTTTCATTTCTCACTGCTCACTATTCTTTTGTTCACATGACAACAGAGACAAAAACTGTATAATTTTGATGGTTTAAACAGTTCTAATTCTTTCTATAGTCTTTTCCTCAGTTTCTGTAGAGAAACAGAAGTTCCTTTCTGTTAATTTATGGAGTTTCTCACAAGAAAGCTATTTTGTTATAGTTTTCTGTCTCCTTGATATCAGCTGCTCAGAGCTGCTGCTATCAAAGTTCACTCCTCCCATTCCACATCACTCTGAAATGTGTTATGGGTCATAAGTTTGGGGATAGCATTTTTAAGGATAAGTTAGTCAAAGGCAAACAGTATTTTTTATCTGTTTCTATGCGCTTCACTAGAAAACAGTTTTCTCATTGCCTCTCAAGGCTTCAAATCTCCCAGCACTTCACTATACCACAATTACTCTGCTTTTTACTCAAATTCACACTTTGAACACTCTATTCCTCCCCATACTCTATTATGAATTAAAGGAGTTCTTTTCAGGACTTCATTGTCCATCTCCATAGTTTTAACAGAAAGATATTTCAGCTTAATTAAAGCATCTTCTTAATTCTCTACCTTTCTTGAAGTCTCTTTTCTTTCTTGCCACTAGTAGTTTATAAAGTCTCTTTTCATGTTGATCACTCTCCTTTTCTCTCTCTGGATAAAAAGATTAATCCGCAAGTCTCATCTGGATAAGAAAGAGTTAAAATCTTGCCCAAGCTTTTGTAGATGGTTCGGTGATTTCTGCTGAACAGGAGCTGGAGCTGTCTGCGATGAAAAGTTCTTCATAGCTGCGTAGTCAGTGTCTCTGCTTGCAGCAGGCTTAGAGCTCCTCTCCTTCTTCACTCAGCAGTTTTCTAGTGAATGTAGTTACAGCAAACTCTCTAGCTGAACCAGAGATCAGGCCGGGCCCGGCCCAGCCCGACCTGGCCCGGGGCAAGCCCTCGCAAGCCCCATCTCCCGGCCGGGAGACGAGAGACGTGGCAGGCCCGGCCCGGCCCCCGCCCGGCCGCATGGCCTGGGCAAGGAACCGGAGGCCAGCCGGAGCTCCGCCACCCTTCACAGTCAGGAAAACAAAGAAAAACCACAGACTTCTGGTTGTACACTTTAAGGTGGGTTTCACAAGTTGATTTTACTTTTCAATGGCTAAAACTGCTGTCAATTCTCAGCAATGACCGATAATTGGTCAGGAGAAAAGACTCCCAGGAGTCCCCAGCAACTTTAACTTCCTTAAAGGTAAACTAACCCCATGACACAAACTCAGAGGGTCCTCTGCTGTATTCCACTTTTGCATTATGGGCAGCGTCAGCACAGGAGGAGGGAGAAGCTGTGGCAGGATATGCTACGATCACCACCCCTGCAGCTGAATGGCCATGAAGGTCAAGTCTTTCTTCTTCCAAAGAGACCTTCTTCCAAAGATCCCTTAAGTTTAAAACAGGCATTCAAGTTCTGGTTGAACAAATAAAGTCATATATTTTTTTGTTGTTTTGTACCAGTTTTCCTGTCCTAACTTGATTACATACTTGATACAGCACATTCCTTTTCTCCAAAAATCTTGCATCTTTAGTACATTAACTTTTATGAAACAATGCAGTGATACTAGAAGCTCAAGCTGTGTACAGTAGCATGCCTAGAGAGCAAAGGGTATAAAGACTTCTGGAGCACACTTGACAATCTAAATAATGTGGTATTATGAAGATACAGTTTCAAACAAATGGGATATTTCAAAAACAAGAGAGTTAGGTATAAGTTATTTTTGCTGGAATTTGTTTCAGTACAGTAAATGAATATGGATAAGTGAAACCCTAAGTAAAAGAGAAAAGTTTGAGTTGTTTGTTCGTTGTTTTTTTTAAACTGTGTGGTAGCAAATAATTTAAAAATTATACCCTTCCATCAGTTTACGTCTTCCTGATACAATTTCCTCACATTTCCGCTGTCTAGTGAAAAGCTTTAACTGTGAACATTTGTTTTTTTAGTATCTTCATGCAATGCTACCATGAAAATCTGATTTGCAGAGTAGTGCTATTTTAAGGGCAAGATCTGTGCATTCTGAATGTAATGAGGCAATTCCGTTTACTTAGATTCCAGTGAGGTCTGACAGCTAAACTAAACCAGGCTAGTTATCAGGAAGGTAATGGGGAGAGATATAAAGCAGATGTATCTGTCTGAGATTCTGGAGCAGATTTAAACTTGTTTCAGCAAGTTTAGTATCTATGTAACCTGAAATATTTTCAATGTCAAAAGAATTGTCTAAATTTTATCTGTAGTCTTTTGTGCTTTGCTTGTTTACTTTTGCTGCTTACCATGTATTCTTTTACTGTTTACACTGCATTTACTGATGTCTGAACTTTTAAAATTATTTCTTTTTTGAGACTGAACCACCTTTACTGCATGTAGGTCATATGCATATTTGAATAAAATGTGCTTTCACATTGTTCTATTTAATATTCTTACCTACCCTCTTATAACTTCAGCCTCCAGTTCCCATTTATTTCAACTGATAATAGTCTTTATCAGTTACTTTATCAATACTCTTACCTTCTTCACTTTTCCTTTGTTTTCCTCATTTATGAATGTTTTCTGGGGAAATAGTTCTCATGAGTTTATGTGACTTGGTTTATTCTTTATGTAAGCAGGAATTAAACCAAAAGGAATGTTTATGTTTTTTGTGGTTTGTTTTTTTTCCTTAGCCTCTTTTTCTTCTCTTTTTTTTCATTGAAGCTCAGGCTCCATTAATCTTTTGGACCATGATCTCCAAGTGTCAGTGTTGCTCTTTGCACTTCAAAGAAGGAAGTGTTCAGAGACAACACCAGTAAATGACTGATGTGTGTGATTTGTTATGTTGGATAGGAATAATCATGACTAACTCATTTTTATTGAGGATGGACACCAGAAACTATATTATATGTTGTATTAAGATACAACTTCATGTGTCAAAGTGATACTGATTGACAAAAACTAATTTTATCTAAATCTAATGTAACATTTCACAATACATACTTTCAGATATATCTGAGATTAAAAAATAGAATGGGGTGTAAATTCGGGGATTTTTTTTTTCATTCAATGTTGATTTCTAAAGAATATTCAAAAATATTGGTTTTTTTTTTTTTCTCTGTGGTCTAATTCATCTCATTTTACTTTTTTGTGTTCTTCACTTCTGTTCAGCTAGCTTTTAGGTTTTGTCTCATATTTTAGGCTTAGAATGACATATTTTAATGAAAACTAGATGGAACCTGAAGGAGCCTATTAGTGTACAGTATCTAAGAATTTTTTCAGTGTTTTTTAACAAGGGAAATACGTTGACTGGACCATGTAGTCTAAATCTTCCTCCTTAAGATCATCACTGTGCATGTTAATATTCAGGAAATACCTGATTAAAATGTGAGTGTTGAAGTTAACATTCAGTGTGTTTCTGAAAATTGACAACATTTCCTCTATCATAAACCCCCTTTCTGTGAGACATTTGTGGATAGTTGTGTCCCACGAGATACATTACTGGGAGGATGCCATAGCAGTTACTGAATAGATAATCACATCTTAGGTTCTCAAAACAAAGTGAAAAGTTAATATGTGTCATCTGCTTTATTTTGCTAATTAAGTGGTTATTTTTCTATTTGCAGATCTCTATACCTCATAGATAACATAGAGGTATATCTCTATGTCATTAATTTTATTTCACAATATTTGTTTTGAATATCTGACTGTGCAGTTGCTTTGAGTAATTCAGGGTTAGTTACATACACACCTACAAACTTGCATTCTAATTACATGTCAAGATATCCAAAGCATTTTTCTTGTTGAAAGCAGAACCAACTTAGCTTTGGATTTTAATGATTAATATATTTATCCCAGTTTCAACATTAGCAGCTTTTAATATTACTGCTTTATTCCCAAAGGGTACTTAAAAAAATTATACCTCCAGTGATGTTTAACAATCATTAAATTACTTGAAATTCAATAAGAATTTTTATTTGGCAAGGTAAAGGTAGTAAAATTGCTCTGAGACAGCTCAGGGTCTTTGTCTGAGGTCCCAAGTGTAAGTTGTTATTTGTCTGGCTCTCAGAATAAATGCTGTAGAAATTCTTCTTTGTTCAAGAGTGCAAATCTGAAACTCATATTCCTCTGGGTATTTTCTTTCATTTGATGTTAACAATCCCCTCTTCATTGTATTGCTCTTCATACATATTGATTGACTAGTGGCAGAGGATGTTCAGTCCTCCATTGGTAGATTCTGAGAGGCAAAGAAATCATTCATTTTGATTACCTCTCTTTTCAACTTTTTTTTTGCTCCATCATAATTCTAACAAGCTGAACCTATAAAACTGTATGTAAATGAACATATGGTGTTTTCTCAGGAATGAAGTTTATGTTTATAGAGGTACAGTAGAGCCAAGGCACTCTTCTTTGTATTTCTGTGTTTTCCTAAAATAACTCAGATATCTGATAATATTTGGTAAATTACATTCTCTTGGTATCAGTTTGGAATAGAAAAAATTGCATCAGATCGTATATAAGTGCTCTGGCTTTTTCTTGTTTATTGCTTTAGTCAGTTTACTTTTGCATGTTTAGTTTAATTCCATGAACTTGCATTTTGTCATTTTACTGGCATTGATTCCATTTGATATTTATTTGATTTAGAGGCTTTTTCTTTCTTGCTCTCTTCGGTGTAAGCATGATATAGAAACAGGTACAGAAAATAAAAGAATACTCCATGTTTCATGTCCGTGGCATGGCTTGAAAGATGAAGAATAGGAGAAAGGAAAAACTGAAATCTGTTTAATTCAAAAAAAAGCAATGAACTTAGTAATTAAGAGCACTGGGATCTTTAAAGTCTATTGAACACATCTGTCTTAATTTTAGCAGAAAACTATTCACACAATAAAACATTTTTAGAATAAATTGATTTAAATGGGGAAAACAAGTGCAACAATAAGCATAATATATTGATTTAAATGGGGAAAGCAAGTGCAAAAATAAGCATAATATGTACCAGATGATTCTCCAATTTGAATTCTGTTGATGAGTATCTTACACCTTAAAGTTTCTGGGCCAAGTTCAACCTTTTATTGAACAAAGAAATCTCCAGAGAGCAATGAAAATCATATATGTGTGTGTGTGTGTGTGTGTGTTATATTTTATCCTCTAGAAGGATCAGGTTGAAGAAATCAAGTCCTGACTGTTTAAGCAGCTCACCAGTGTTTCACATCAGATGGAAAATGGATGTAGCTCTGAGGGGTGAAATTGCTGCAGAAACCCTGGCTTGACAGTAGATGTGATAACTCCTATAAATGGTAGAAAAGTTAATTTGACTTTTACTTTAAGTACAAAATGTATCTCTGCACTTTACTAGGTTGCTAATAATCTCATAAGTGAGGGGAGATTCAGTGGATTCAGCTCCTGAAACCACTTAGCTATTACATTACATAAATCTAGTGTGATAACACAGTTCTGCAATTTATGTTTCAAAAGACTCTTAGAATCATTTTGATACAATTACTGTGGATGAATTTCCATTCAGGATTGGGTGTTTCAGAAATTGTTATTGACTTACAGAACCCCAGTCACTGAACCCAGCTCATCTCAGTGTTCGATCTAGTGGAGCTGATACCTCTCACCGTTGTTTGAACTTGCTGCCTTCACTCAGCCCCCTGTGCTGCCATGGATTTTTCATTGCACTGGTAGCCAGCTCTCTCTAGGAAAGTCAGGCAAGGTCGACCCAAAGTGTAGCATGGTTTTCTTCTTCTAGTTCTTTCATTAATCGTAGCTCAAGATTAGCAGTACTCTGAGGTTAAACCTGGTTGTGTGAGATTAGTGCCATTTACAGGTTCCATTTACTGGATTTCCAGTGTTTTCTGAAGTTAGTTATGGAAAATGAGTTGTGTCTAAAGCCTACAAGTAACTAATTAAAATTTTCTGAATATGCAACCCTATTAGTTGAGTGCTAGTGACCAGAGGATGTCAGGATCTTAGTTTTATTCAGCTCCTAAGAATGGCAACTCTATCAATCTGGCTTCTGAATTTATTTTATGCAATATGATGCGGGACAGAATGGTGTGTGACTGTCTTTCAGTTAATCACCCCTCACTCAGATGATCTTTGGAACTTCTAAATTCTGTGAATTGGTCTTGTCTGTATTCAGTTAGCTTATGACACATCTCTTGGATACATATTACATATATATATATATACATATAATATTTTTATAATGTATTTATATGTTTCTATAAAATACACATTTTTATACCAAAAATATACAAAAATTACAAATTTTATATATTTTTATAAAATGCACAGATATATTAACCTATTGAACCAGGTCTCTGCCAGCTCAAGCTTTTCAATAATGATGATGATTCTATATGTTTTTCTATTTAAATCATTGTTCACTAGACTTTATTTTTTATCACTTTTCTGTCTCAAAGAAATGGGTTAACATTGATACCGTTAGAGACTGTACGTTTTTGTCCTAAAATTTCTGAGTATTTCTTTGTGTTTGCTTCTGTATAACTCATGTCTTTGGCTTTAGAGAAATCAGATTCACTGTTAGAGATGCATGTACTTCCTTTAGCTGCAGTCCTTCCCCCATTTTCATCATGCTCTCTGACATTCCTTTCCCAATATATTTTCAGCTCCATTATGTATATTTGCCACATTTCAGACCTAATCTCCTGTATAAATCAGACTCCTAAATCAGGTAGCAATCAAGAGGAATGGAGCAGCATCTATTAAAATATGTCCTATGATGAACTGAACTTCAGTATGTTATGGAATTAGGTTGGCCCCTGAGACAAAACTGGAACAAATGGGAACATCTCAAATTCCTTGGTTATGTAGTTTATTCTGGAGCCTGTTTTTTAAACATGCAGTTGCAATCCTCTTCAATCTACTCCCATTTTTGCTTTCCATATATTTTAGGAGGGAAAGGACTAGTTTAAAGCATAATTTATTGTCTGATCATCTTTCTTCTCTGTTTATTTAAAATTCTTTTAAAATTGTCTTTGTTTTTATTTTTGTTAGAAAGCAATGTATTTGAATAATATGTGTAAATACAGTGTGGATTTTACTACTAAGACCCAGTAGGGAATCACTTTGTCCTATTTTGACACACAAACCATGAAAGCACTCTAAATATTCGAATGTGCTTTAGGAAGACCAGTTCATTTTATCCAATATAAGGTCAGTGTACCTTTAGCACCTAAGTAACCTGCTTAGATGCAACCCATCAATCGAGATCTCAGTGTGCAGCCTCTGAGGTTTACTTTGGGTTTGCTGAGCTTCTGTGTCCTTGGTGCCCCACAGGAGGCAAAGGAAGACACTGCAGGGGATTTAATGGCAGAAATATCTCATTTGAGACCCTTCATCAAGCATGATTTTATTGTGAGAGCTGAAAAGATATGAGAGAAATAGGCACATACATCCATCTGTTCACATTTTGGACTGTCCTGGAATGCATCTGGGACAAAAACGGGTCCTGAGGCAGAGGGCAAAGTTGGTCTTGCTGAGCATAGGAGAGCAGATGGGGATTCTCCATTCCTGAACCCTGTGTCCAGCATGTAGGTTGGTGGCTGTGTGAAAAGTACAGCACTCTTCTTACATTAAAGGAGTGGCAACCATTGATTGTGGATTGTTGATTGCTAAATAGATAACATATATAAACACACATGAATTTGCTCCATTTAAAGTTGCAAGGAGAATATTCCTGCTCTGTAGAAATAAGTTACAAGAAAGTTTGGTACTGCACCAAATCATACTTGTGTAGTGTATGATACTTCCTTACCCTATGAAAGGTGAATAATTGTTCTTGATTAATGAATTAATTATAATAATACTTATAAATTTAATTTTTAAGTAAATAAAATATGTATTTCCCAGTATTATAAAAGTTTCCAAGTGTCTGGGGGGGGGGGAGGAGGGGGGGGCTTTCTTTTTATTTTTGACCAAGTTAAAAGTGCTTTAAATGGATCTTACTGCTCAGAATTATTTGTTTAATATACACACATGGTCATACCTGCATATACAGGACGAGGAGTGTCTCTTGTAAATCAGCTTATCTGGAACTGATTTGTGAACTTCAGTAAGTGGTTATATGAAATAATTTTGAAGGCTATTATCAGTATTTTAACTGCATACTGTTGAAAGTTATAAGCAGGTTTCCAAAGCACGTTTTATCATTTAGATCTGATACTGTAGCTCTTAACACAGTTAGCTTGATTTAATGAATCAGCATTTTAAAAGCAGCAAGTTCTGGTGGAGAAATGCCTTTGAGGTTCATAAACTTCATGACATCTGCCTGGCAACCAATGCCAAAGTCTGAACAGAGAAATACAAAATTGCTTTTAGTTGTAGGAATGAAGTTCAAACAATTTTTGAAGGATTTCAGGAAATGGATTGGACCAGTTTGCACTTGCATGCAGACTGGCTTACTGTTTTTACATGTTCAGCAATGCTTATTATTTGCTACTTTTTCATCATAATGCATCAGCATTATGCTCCTTAGTTCATGTATATTAACCTTCAAAATTACACTTTTAGAGTGGTAGTTCACAGAAGTATGATCTCTTGATTCTGTCCTGTAAAATATCTGAATCATAAATCAGACAAACTGTTCAAGGTATACTGTCTGTATTAATTCTTGTATTACCATCAGATGTGTGAAAATTTCTATTTTGAGTCACTCCTGTTGGGCATTCATTTTTTCTTTAATTGAATAATTCCAAATTTATGCTTTTGTGTAATTTTAGGAACAGAATTCTTGAGTCTCTTATTTCAACTTATTCCACAGGATTATCAATATAATTAGGAAAAAAACAAGCATACCTGATTGTAGCCTACCAACATTTGGCATTTTGAGGCTAAAGACCTATGTGTATTTCTTTGCTTTCCTTTTCAGTATATCCACTGTCTATAAAACTTATGTACTTCATAGTACTCACAGGTTTTCTTACAGAATTATTTGAAGTTTCACTCCATAAAATATCAGGGCAAAACTACTTACTGCATAACACATGGGATAATATAAGCTTTCTGTGCTAAAACCAGTTTACAAAACACATGCATAACTTGTAATTTTGTTAGTTTAGAAAACTAAAAATAAGATCTGTGTTCTGGCTGTCATCAAATCTGTCTACAGTGTTTAGTTAATTAGTATTATGCTGATACCTTGCCTCTTGACATTAACAAAGCTATTCAGATTTTTTTAAGTGCTGCTTCTGGTACTTTACTGCATGAGTTATGAGCAGAAATATGTGCACTTAAATGATAAGCAATAACTCCAGCTCAGTGCTACAGGGTAACAAAGTTCAAAGGGTGTAAAATTTGTTCAGATTCAAATATGTTTAAAAACTGTGGACAAAGGGAAAAAAAGGCAATAATACATGCCTTTTTTTTTTGAGAGAAAAAAGCCCAAAGCTATTCATTATTATGTTCTGGAAATGTCATTTACTTCATTGATGTCAACTGCTTTGCTTTGTCTTTATCTCATTCTTGTTTACATATCAAACAGTGCTAAGTGCAGAGCAGCTTTTCCTCACTAAGCAGAATAAATTGTCCTCCCATATTCACATGAGATATTTAAAGAAATAAAAAGGTTTATTGAAATTTCTTACTCTGTGAGTTTGTAAGTATGGTAGAGATTAGAGATTTTATTTTTGAAAGGTAGTGGCTTGCTTTGATATATTCAATATCCTTCATCCCAGCAGTTCTGAAAGCATTTTTTAGAACATATGTAGAACTATGAAGTCATTTATTTTTAGGCTAAACAATCCTAAAGTTTAATTATACCTAACTTGCATCTTGGGATTTAGTAAGTATTTAGAATAGCTAAACTTTTACAAAATTCTAATGCATTTCAGAGAAATACTTCACAAATATTTAATATGAGGGCAGTAAACTGACCTAGTTGTAAGAAAACTGGTTTTTAAATGCTTATATTTTATCTGTAACCCATATCTGAGATGTTGTGATTTCTGATCTGGTAATGTTGAATTTTTAGTGATGACCATTGTGCTTAATCAGGGCTACTACTCTGAACTGGATGAGAAGGAGGAATGGGGACTGCAAAGGAAAAAGCCATACGCCTTTCACATGATTGTGCAAGTGCATGGTTCATTGGGCAGCACTAATAAGGGGAAGGAAGGGATTTAGCTTGTTAATCCATGCTTCTTAATACAATGTCACATTAAATGACACCCACAACATGCATATCGATTGTGTTAGAGCTGGAACCTGATTATGAAATATTGCTTCATCCTACTGTGACATTGGCTCCCTTGAGAATTTTCAAGCAACAAAGCATCAGCTAATGAAGATTTTGTAATAATGTTCTGGTTTAGACTTTATATAATGACAAGTAAGCTGAAAGATAAGTCTCTGTGGCTCTTTGTGAAGTGTATCAGGGACTCCTCAGATGGCGTTGAGCCATGGCTGTGTTGGGGCAGGGGTTCATCTAAGCTAAATAGCTAAATACTCTGTTTTCTGCACTATGCCTTGGTCATACAGTTACAGTTCAGGAATCTTTGTGCATCTTTGGAACCTTCATTGCATAGAGTAGAAATAAGTGTAATATTAAGATAATGTAATATTAAGACCTAAAAATTATGTAAGCAACTCTTGGGACACTTTAAAGTCTATGTTGCCAGTAAGTACTTCTTTCCTCCAGTCTCACACACCTCAGTCCGCCTTTCCTTCTTTCTCAGTGATCCAGAGCTCAACATAGAGTGCTCACTTATAACTTCCTGTTACTGATATTGATTTTGATACCAAGAGTCAACTGAAATCAGTGGGACAAAGCAGGGGATTGAAGTTAGTTATGCAAAAGTGTTTTGCTGAATTGGGACAATACACAGCAGTGAAATAATTCATTATTCTACTTCACACTTCTGTGAAACCTAGCAAGAAAAGGAACCATCTTCTTGTTTTTAGGCCACAATAAGTGGCCTAAAATCACAAAACATGATGTCATGATGGGCATGGCCATGGAACAACTGATGCACCATTCCACAGAAGCTGGCACTGAGACCATACTTGTGTGTACTTTTTAATGACAAATTTTAATTAAGGGTAAGATGTAAGAAAAGCCTTTACAGCATTAGAAGAATATAAATGCTTCCAGTAGGCATTCCCGAATCCATTCAGTCTGACTGATGTGCTCTTCTCTAGGCTATTGGCACAGTATTTCCTACCATTTCCTATAACGCTGACTTATGGAGGGGCTCACGCATAGCAAGTGACAAGTCAGTTCTACATTCTGCTTATCATCACCATTAGAAAGAATTTGGACACCTCTGAGTGAAGGGAGATATATAAAGGAAATCATATCCAAGATGAAGGTGATATTTTGAAAGAGCCTTGTTTCAATCATCTCTTCTAAATTTCTTTAACTGGACAGGACATAATGGCTTTGGAGAGCTATTGCATGACAGGCTTCCACAGGCTTACAGCATGATATATTAAAAAAAAACAAACAAACAAACAAAAAAACCAAACCAAACCAAAGAAACAAAAATACATGACCAAAACATGGGGTTTTTTGTCCTAAAAGTGAGAACAAAAACCTTCTGGCTTGGATAAATAAATATTAAGTATCAGGATCTCCGTTTTAAGATTTTTCTTTTTTTTTTAATATTTTGAATTGGAAGGAATATTAAAGCTTTTATTTGTATATCTTTTTGTAAAGGAAAGAAGGGTGTATAGACAAAGTTCAGAATTTCTGATTCTCAACATGATCTGTAGTGGTTTGTACTGCCTAATTAAGTATTGATAGAGAGTCCTGTATTTAATGATTAGTTTATCTAAAGTATTTATTCTTACTCCTTCCATGTAAATTATTTACCCTTTAATTTTGAAATCCTTTTAGCAATAGAAATATACTCTATTTTGTTTTCAGTTGTGCTAGAGTAGGAGTTGATGCAATTTTATTACTCTACGGGTTTGTTAAGAGGTATCCTACTAATAGGAGAGAAATGACATGTGGGCAAGTGGATCAGCAGAAGAAAGCACACCATAGAACTTTTAATTCCTCACAGGAACCAGTTGGCCGGGTGTCTCAAAAAAGAACAGATTATGACATTCAGCTCTTCTCATGCATTTATTTTCTTTTTATTTTTTTTTTCTTTTACCAACTAAAAGAATATAAACAGATAAAAATAATATTTTCCTTTGCTCTTGGTTTAAAAAAGGCCTCCAGAGATCTGGTATACAGAGGCCCAAGCCTTTGTATCAAGACAGGCTCTACTGTGCAAACAGAGAAGTCCTTTGAAAATCTATTGCCACAGCTGAACAAAAGAAAGAAAATGTTAACTGATTTGTGAGCTAATGCCACGGCAACTTCATCTGTGTTCACATTCATGTTCTCAGTTCTTATCAGGACCATGATTCTATCATTCCCAGATCTTGAAACCTGGGGTTTTCTGCCTCGGGATGGTATTTGGAATAACAGGAACAAAGTTTCTGTTGTGACTACCAGCCCTATCTTCTTTTTCACTTCATAAGTGAAAAAGAAAAAGAGCTAAAGTCTGAGTAAAGTAAGTTTGAGTTAATTTACTGTACACCTTAACCCAGAAGCCCAGGAGAATAAAGATCTTGTCCTCCCTGAGGGATTACATGCAAGGAAGGATTCTTTTTCAGTCATTCTGGTAGCCTTATTAATAAATAATTTCATGTGGAAGGTACAAACCATTTACTGTCTAGATACAAAATCAAGCTAAATTGTATTGGCTTGGAGATATGGTGGTCATAGCATGTGTCCTGAAAATTACTTCGATCCAGCTTACATTGGATATTTTCAACAATTCCAAGAGTTTGGTCCCGTGCCCCAGGGCTTTTTAAAAAAACTCCAGGTATTTTGAAGGTATAAAAAAAAAACCTTAAAAAAGTTTTATCTGGTTTCTAGCTCATAAAAGTTAATCAAAGTGCCTGGAAATTTCCTGATGATAAATTGGTCATATCAGTTTTTCTTAAAATTAATTTCTATAAAATTTGAATTTTCTAAAATTTTAAAAAAGAGATATGATTTAGAAGTTGGTGACAAAATATTTATTTTCAAGATCTAAAGAAATTTTCCTTCTCGTAAAATAATAGTGCAGTGCTTTTTTAAATACTAGATAGATTAGTGGAAAGGGTTGCTGATCTGAGCAGAAGAGCAGAAATATTACCTTCCTATTTTGACTCATTCTTTGGTATGTGTCTGGTGTTTAAGACTGTTCTGATTTTAGAATGCTGTCATCCCTTCAGATATTGAACAGTGCAAATTCCTGATCAAATTTTCATCCTCAGATATCTTATGGCTCTAACACCTGTAGTCAATTTTAGCACTTTAGGAACAGCTTAAAGATCAAGGGAATGTCTGCAACAATTAAAGACCTATTTTTACTTGATGTCCCACCTTTCTGGGGCCAAAATTACTGATATTACATGAAACTTAAAAAAAAAAGAACAAAAAACCCCAGCAAAACAACAAACAAACAAATCCCAGTTTATCTGAGAAATAAATTTAATGTGTTTCACAGGATCACAGAATAATTCATTTTGGCAGTGACTTCGGGGGGTCTCTACTGTACTGCCTGCTCCATGCAGGACCAGCTGGCAGATCAGATCAGGTTGTTCAGAGATTTGGCAAGTCTTGAAAACCTCCAGGTATAGTCCTCCAGACTGTGGGAATTTTCATCTTTGTAATATCTTTCTCAGTCTTCTGTAGGTGACATTTAATGAACAGTTTTGCTATCTATTTTCTGATACATTTTTGCTGCTGCTTTCCTCTGGGTTTTCTCTCAACTGATCCTGATTTTCCTCAAATGAGATGCCCCAAATCACACAGAGTAGTCCAGTCCAAACTTTAACCATGCTAAGCATTTCATGACTACTATGTTGGCCTATGCAAATAAGGGTGTTATTTGCATAATGATTAATTTTTTTGCATTATCAAGGCATACTTGACTCTCATTTAGTTTATACTAGATGCTGTTCTGATGATCCACTGCCTAATCAGCCTTACCTGCCTTGAATTTGTACATTCACTTACCCCTTTGTCTTATTCTATAATTGTTTGCTGTTGAATTGTATCTTTTTAATAGTCATTTCTGTTTGGCCTAATTCCTGGACAAAATGTCACTTTTTCTGACCAGTAAAGCAGGATGCCCTTATTCACCCCCTTGCTTTTCTGTGCAGTTTTGGTTGTTTGTTTTTTGTTGGGTTGGGTTTTTTTTGGTGGGGTTTTTTGGGGTTTTTTTTTGGTATTAAAGATATGTCGTCTGTTTCTACTCTGAGCACAAATTGTTATGAGTATAAACAATTAGGAAATGAAGGTTTTTGCCTGTAACCTGAGGGGTTTTTCACTGAAGATCTTGACTGTATTTGCTGAAATCCTTATTACCACAAGCAGCATTTACTTCATTATACTATAATAAAATCTGTAACAAAGTTTCAATATTTTTCCTACTGATTTTATGCTGTTTCCCTTATATCATGCCTGCTATATCTCAGCAAACTGTATGAGAAAACTGAGATGTGTCAGCACTCATCCTCCATCAGGAGAGGAGTCAAGTGGGAGGCAGCTAGATGCTAGCTTAAAAACAACCCCAACCCCCTTTTTTAAATCATAGGGTTTTATCCTAAAATTTTACAGTGACTTAAACCACTTAACAATATTGTCCTACCCAGAGTTATTTTAATTATTCATGAAAAGATGTATTTACTTCAGGAAACCCCTTGGAAAAGAAGTGTCCATCTGGCAAATCCACGGTTCATCTTCATCTTTAATTGAAATACAATTCTAACTGTCCAGGCAAAAGGGAATTTCTGATGAACTGGTCACAACCAACTAATCTCTTTCAGACAGTTTCCCTGCCAGATATGACTTGAACCACTGCAACGAAGTAGGTATTTCTGTATCATACAGAGTAATATGTATATAGGTGTGTGGCATAAAATGGCTGATCCCACAGAACACTTGAACATTTCAGGTGTTAGATTATATAAATGAAAGTGGTTAGGATGGTGTTTTGGTAATGTTTTGCATACTCTGCTAGTGAAATATCAAGGTTTTTTATCAGATTTCAAACTTGTTTATATTTTTTGTCTTTTCGCAGATTGCTACGTAAATGTAGCAGTTTTAAGAATAAACACAAATTACATGAATTGTTTATGTTGAATGAGGCAGATCACTTTGATACTAAATGCTCTTGGGTTACAAGTCAAAAGAAAATAAATTAATGTAAATCAGGTATTATTTTGCTGAGTTTCTGTCAGTGGCAAACTGATAGTCAAAACTTTTATTTTTAGTCTTTGCTTGTCCTAGCCAGTTGTAGCTTTAGTCTCATTATTTGCTCAGTCATCTAAGGAGAGGATTAATTACTTGAACAAAGTTTTTAACTGGTGGGGTTACGTAGGAAATTTTGAAATATATTTATGTCACTGAAGTACAGTATTGTTCAGGTAAGCATATTTCTTCTTCATATTTTAGATCTGTGTGTCAGATATGTAAGTTGAATAATTGTGATGATGTGTAACCATTATAATGAGAATAAGGTAAACAGGTAAGGTAATTATGGAATTATATGGATGGTTAATGTTTAAGAACTGAATGTCATACTAAGTACTCTCATACTCTTGGTTGTACTAGTCACACCCCACCTGAAATATTTGATCTATGATGTCATTCTGATGACATTCTGATTCAATGATGGTTCAAAAATTGTATATCAATAATAAGCAACATACTTAAAAAATACCACCATTGGCTTTTTCTTCTAAATAGTAATTTTTTATATTTTTTTCTTTTAGAGACTGGAATAGATAAGATTGCTGCAGTGCTGCCAATTAGAACTGTTAGAAAAAAAATCAGAAAGAAAAGCTATATAGTCCCTTACATT
Source organism: Poecile atricapillus (assembly GCF_030490865.1). Lineage (NCBI taxonomy): Eukaryota > Metazoa > Chordata > Aves > Passeriformes > Paridae > Poecile > Poecile atricapillus. The sequence continues at coordinate 23,897,575 of NC_081249.1, forward strand.
TCTTAAGAAATTGTCTATCTAATGTAGCACTGTGCTTTACTGAAAGCAGCTATACTACAATTCAATAAGTTTATCTTTCTTAAGAAGTTTTGTGAATCAGTGTGTTTCTTCTTTTATGAAACAAAAATCACTGATCATGTCTTTTTTTGTGTGCTGATAAACTGTCTGTTAATAGTACTAGTCTGATGCAAATGTCCCCGTGGGGTAGCATTCAAATAAACAGTTACACAGTCAGCAGAAATGGGTTAATTATTAGAACTGCAAAAACTCTTTGGTTTGTCACTTTTGTGAGAGATATAAATATCATTTGTCTGAGTAGCTACCTTCAGTTAAGAGGCTCAACTTCATCCAAAATCTGAGAATCTTTTTCTAAAGCTACAGTAAACTAAAAAGTGAATGTGTATTGGCAGAATAAATTTGCACATAGAGATGTCAGTAAGACTAGTAAAACTAACCTAAGTAAGCATGAAACTAGTGTACAGCCTGTGTGCACCGGCTATTATGGAACATCAGCCTTGGATTGTAAAGCAGTAGTACCTCTTTTACTAAAATTATCAGCAACAAAGATCTCAGGAGTCACCAGATTTGGTTTACATTTGAACACAGACTATCTTGTTGGAAACTTATGGGAACATTGGACACAATCAACTGACATCATAGGTTTTCATGGGTATAGTTCACAATAGAAAAAATCTAAGTAAAAATAATAGCTAAAATCTCCATGGTAGGTTCAAAATATAAATTTTAAGCAGTTTAGTTCTTCTTCATCACCAGCAGTGCCATTCTGCCAAGGCCACTTGAATATGAAAGACAAAAATGCACTATAAATATGAGGAAAGAAACACATCCTGGAAAAATATTTGCATTTTATGGAAAAGTGATGTATCTTCAACCAAGGAATGTTTATTATTGTTAGGACTTTGCACTGTGACACATCTCTTTCCCCTCTCCTTAATTTTGTAGGAGAGGGGAGAATTTAAGATTTGTTCTGAACTCTAGTTGTTAAACATAAACAGGTTATAGTATGAATATTGACACAAATGGTGTCTCAAACCTGTTTAGTCCTCAGCATCTTTAAGGTGGAAAGAATGAGCTGCCAGGGAACTGCTTTAAAAGAAAAATAAAATTCTATCCAAATGTTAGTGTGTTTCTGGGGCAGAATGAACTTCATAATTGGGAAAATATGCTTCCTTGTATGGCTAGAATGTATTGTGTTATGCTGTATATTTCCAACATTTTGTGAGGGTTGTATGATACCCATAAACAGTTCCAAGTACTCTATACAATTAATCCATCCTTAATATGTGTATACTCTATATTATAAACGTTTAACAGTCAAATGTGCAAATCTTCAAAGCTATTTTTTATATTTTATTAATCCTTACATGGTTTGGAAAATGAGTGGGCCTCATGAAATGTTATAAAATAATTTAATTGCTTTTAGACTGGGGAAACTAAATTGAAGTGCAGCTTAGAAAAAGTGCAACTGCATCCGTTTCCAAGAGCACCTGCACATCTGCTGATTAAGTCTTCAGGACGTGTATAGCTGGGAAAGTCAGATTCTCTTCCAACAGGCAAGTTCCAGCAGCTGCTGCAGTTTATGGATGGTTTGTTAGAGCCATGGGCACCTGGTTTGGCAGGTACCCATTTTACCCCTGCTGTATCAGCAAGCGCTGTGCTGAAGGCAAGAGCTGGCACGTGTCGCTTCATCCCCTCAGAGAGTGAGTGTTCTGCAGCACTTTGCTGTGCTGCAGCCTGCTTTCAGAGGTGTTGCTAGTGCTCACACAGCTTTTCACAACAACGGTACCCACTTTTTCAGCTGTGCTAAAAAAGTGCTGGTTAAATGGGGCTGCTTAAAACGGAGAAGTGTGGAGTATTCTCTTCACAGAAGAAGAAAGACTACTCCCTGCTCAGTACAGAGACACAAAGAGTTATTTAGGGAGAAAACCATTGAGGAGGAGGCTTTTTTTGCAGAAATAGCCATATGCTTCCAACTCCTACAACATTCGACAATAGGATATTTTGACAGCAGAGTGGCTGCTGCTGCAAATCTCCTAATTATGGATCAAAAGTGCCACCAGCTCATGATGCATAACATGTTAGTGGCATAATCTCATGTAGCAGTTCAGAAGAGCGGAAAATTTTCTGATGGATTAACCTTTACACCAGTAGGTTCTATGCCAGATTCAGGATTAGATGTATTCTAGGCTCCGTTTGAACCTACAGGCAATGTAAAAAAAAACAGGGGAAAAAAAAAAAGAAAACCAACATAAAGCTGGCTATACTTTGTATCATCTGCTCTAGCTGATTTGATAGTTGTGCTATCATTTGTACCTGCCTCAGTTTGACAAAATTAATGTTTTGGTATCCTCAAGGAATCAGTGCTGAGCTCTGGCAGTGATGCTCACAGAACTACGTTGTCAACGGTTTGTGAACCACCAGCTTTATCCACTGATGTGAGGCTTGTTCATACTTGAGATATCTGCTGAGTTAGTCCTCCTGTGGGTGCAAAAGGCACCCAGGCAAACATTTTTAACCCCATCATTCTCCTGCCCACCTCCTGGGGCAAATTATGCCATTATCACTGCAAGGGGAATCCACACTGGTAAATCTGGTATGGATTCACTAAAAATGCACTTTATGTTTCATTGTGGTACTATTTAAACCTCATTATCTGTTAGAAAAATGCAAGTAATAAATAATTCTTCCTACACACATTAATCTAAAAGGGCACCCTTATAAGAACTATCACCCTTACTAGAGTGTTGTCAGACCCTCTATGGTAATAGGAGTTTATTTTGAAACTGTCTCCTTTATAGTGGTGTGAGTACATGATTGTAAACAAGAATTGACAAAAATTAAACCAGTATTGCTTCCCATATTTAAGTGAAAGGTCATGGACTGAACATCAGTAGAGAACAGAATAATTGTGAGGAATTTTTGTTGTAATTGTGGTGAAGGGTGAGGGCTGAAATCTGTGTAAGTTGTCCACCTTTTTTGGTATAGTGATGATGTTATTTGGACAGAGGTGTGGAGAGTTCTTTTGCTTATTTAAGTGACACTTGTGAAGATTGCAGATTGTGTGATAAATGTGTATTTTAATGATTATGATAATTTAATGAAAACAATAAAAGAAAATATCTTACATTTAGTATTATTTAATTAGAAGTCAGATCCTGTAAGATATTCAGACACCTCACTCTTAGTGATTTCAGCTCTATGAAGATACCTAAATACTTTTAAAAATACAGACTTAATTCAAGAGGGTCAAAATAAATGGTTGTAAAGGCTAGATTGCTGCACTTTTCAATAATTTGTTTTACCGCAGTTTGTGATTAATCTGTTTTGTATTGTTTCTCTTTATGTTGCTAATGGTTTTTTTTCTTTCCTGAGTTAGCTGCCGCACTAGGTGTCTCTCTTTCTCTCTGCTAATCACTGGTTTTGGGAAAGTACATAAAATTTCCTTTTGCTTTGCAGTGTGCAAAGGAGTACAGCTTAGGGCTGTAACTACTCTGTATTTGGTTTCTGCTTCATTTTGAGAGACATTTTGAGAGGCTGAGTACACCTGTCTCCCATTCAGCTGCTGGGGGAAGGAACGATCATTGTGGCAGTAAAGGGGTGACCTATTCCCTTGTCAGCAAGAGGGGAACTTAAAGCAGTCAGAGTTATCAGAGTTATCCTCAAATCTGCCTTCTGAAGGGAAATCTCTGGTAGTGAGAGAAAGGCAAAGCTGGAGGTGGTATAAAACAAGTTTGAACTTTCAGCTTTCATGTAGGGCTAAAGTTGGGCCTGGGGGGAGTCTGAGGTGAAAGTTTTAGAAAGAAATATAGAACATCCTGTCGCTGGTACTGCTCCCTCCAAAGGCTGAGAAAAATCTGCAAAAAAACTCCGGTTAGAAATGCAGAGCTGGAATTTCACTTCAAAAGATTCATCATGCACCAGCCTTGTAAATATCAGATATGCTGTTTTTCCTCTGTGCAGGTATCTAAGCCAGACTGCATCAGAAGAGACGATGGTAGCAGCCAACCCTCAAAACAGGGAGAAATTAACCATACTAAAGCAAGCTCTAGGTGCTCTGGGATTCAATAGCCTGGTAAGTTACATGAGCTTATGTTATTTGTGGCTAAAATAATTACATTAGTTGAAAGCAGGATGTAAGTAACTCTCACACATAACGCTTTGTGGGGAAAAGAAGCTCCTTTCTGTCTTTTTATTTTTTTTCCCTCTTAGTTAAGACCTTGAAACAAATACAGCACTAGTTCACTCCAGGAAAATTACTGTAATCACTTTTAATTAGACACAGAACCAACAATGTAAATCTTTTTCATTCTTAAAGATTCACAAAACAGCTTCAAGGTATAATACACTGAACAATTAAATTACATAGATAAAAAGAAGCAATCAAATCCCATATGACACCTCATAAAATCCATGAAAATTTTTTCCTCTTCCTGATTATCTCCCCATCCTTTTTAATTTTGTGAAACACACATGTGCTAACAGCACCTGAAAAGAAGTAAATACCTATTTAGGCAAAGAAAATTAGAGCCTGGTAACTTGAAAGAGCTAACTTAATTCCCCAAAAGCAACAAGAAGATAGGCCTGCTGTTTGTCTTTAATCCTATGAAACTAATGAAGAAGATAATTTGAAAAATTAATCAAGAAGAGGTTCTGGAGGACAGAGGTGTTACAGAAATCAGAAGAAATAGAAGGATGAATATAAAAACTCATGTAAACTGTGTATCCCTTCGGGATAGCACAGTGCTTAACAAATTCCCTATATTTCTTTCACATGTATGTGCTACCTAGCACACTGTAGCTGGAACACTTCTGCAAGAGAAACACATGAGCAATAGTGGTTTTAGAAGGAGGTAAGAACTTCCCCCTGTACAGTACCATTAGAGAAAGGGAACAAAAAAGTTCATGTAACTCTAAGTTAAAACATCATCAAAAATGACAGATGGGCAGCAGTTGTAATACAAAAGGATCAAGGGCTATCAGCAAAAAATGTGTGAATCTGCTGAAGCTGTTATTTAGGTGGGAGATAGACTTCTGTGGTGGTAGTTGTACATTATGGAGATGTTTGGCATTCCCTAGTTAAGGCAGAAAAAAACGTTGCCTTTCAATGTAATGAAGAATAGGGTTTATTTTCATTAATATTCATGAGACCATATCCAAAACTGAAAAAATTGGCAATAATTTGACAATATTGTTCCTACTCTTAGTGTCTCAACCTCTGTACTAGTACATTTCAATAAATACAGGTCCAGACACTTCTGGATTTAGCCCAGTGTTCACAGTTCGGCGGATCTGTCTTGCTCTTTCATTAATGTTTCTGTTCTGTTGAGGAAGAGGTTCAGCCCATAAGTAAATAATTGATTGCTAAATGAATCATGATTTATAAGCCTCCAGTAGGTGTCTGAGAATGCTTCATATACAGCATTCTTTCAAGTCCAGTACTTACTTTCACTCAGAATTCTTGAAAAGAAGTTACCTCTCAGAAAAGTGTCAATATCTTGAAGGCTGGTCTGTATTCAGCATTAGAATAATATTTAGGGGGCAAGAAATCTGTGAAACTCTCAAGTACTGCAGGCTCATTTTCTGTGTTGAATATTAGAGGACAATATGTAGATAAAACACATTCCTAAAATTTATACCCGTTACTTCTGAGGTACATAGAGAGGGCTGTATATATCATTCCTTGACCTACCTAGCCACATTTTTGATGATAGAATAGATAATATTTTTGAAGAACTGCATAAAAATTCCTTAGTAGTCATTATTGATATATTCCAAAGTATGTTAATGTTTATTAAAAACAATTACTATTTTAAAGGTGGGGGAACATGCATCGTTCTTTTACAACAAAAAAAAAAAGTGTTTGAGCATCTGGAATGTGAAATATACTTGAGACCTTATCAAAAATCACCAGACTCAAAAGCTTTCCCAGCCCACTGCCATTCAGTGCTGCACAGTCATCCCCAAACCAGTTCTGAATGGGTTAACCTACAAGCAAGGAGTGTGCAGTGCTAGTGTGCCATTTCATCTTGCCTGAGATACCATCCCAAGAAGCAGAGTATAGCACCCTAGTTCGGATGCTGTGTTAGCATAACTTCTATTTTAAGAGCTATCTTGTTCAGACTTTCTCTGTATATATTGGATTTTTTTGAATCTTCAGCTTTGGTACCGTGTAATACTAAAATACACTGTTGCCCTACTGACATCTCTCTCATACAGTAAGAGGTTGGCGTAAGTGTAGTTTAGAGAAGCAAACTTGTTTAAACAGCACTGGAGTCACTACAGTCTATCCTAGAAAGACTGTAAGCTTCTCTAATGCCCTTTGATGATTGGCATATTTATAAGGGAAAGGAACATGAAGAAAATAAGAAAACTTGAGAAAAAAGAGGATGTATTAGCTAAGTATTTAATTAGTAGTGTATTTATAATCTTCATCTCCAAATTCTGGTGAGTGAAATTTCTCACTGTCACTTGTGCAGCTTCAGCAGAATCAGGTTCTAAATATTTTTCAAAAATATTTCAAGAATTATCAATTAACTTTGCTGTACATAATGCCATGTAATTTTATAATGGATATCAGGTTTCCTGTATTACCATTTTAAGAAGCACCATTGTTATATAACTAACCTTAAAAAAAAGAACTTCCAAAAATACACAATGCTTTCCATATTTTAGGATTTAAGGTTCATATTCCATGGATCCTATTTTTCCTTGAATTTAAAAATATTTTAAATATAATTAACCAACCAAAAGAACTGAAGAAAGTTAGTTTTCTTCTTGCTGTGATAAAAATGAGGCCAGGAAAAATCTGCCCCTAAAGATAACTACTTCACAATCTGATACATCACAGAAGAGTATGCAATCCTGGAGGGGAAGTGTGAGGGTAAGGAAAGTTGCTTTTGTTTCTTTCAGACCTTAATTACAGCTTTTAATACCAGGAACCTCTAGAGCTAGACACTTCATTTGTGAATTCAGCTGGCTGAGGCAAAAAAACCCCTTGCTGTTCCCAGATACAGAAATTGTCTCAATGGAAATTCTCTATGGACAAGATATGTTTTATTTTTTGCAGAAACAATGCATCCATTAAAGATATTTTAGTATTTTTATCACATTTGGAAAAGCTTTCTTAACCTAGTAATTAATGTGACTTACATTAAAACAAAGGAAATAAAAAGTAATTTTTTTGGTACATGTCCTAGATAGGTTCCAGTTTGATTTCAAATTTCCTTTAATAATTCACATGTGAAAGCTTTTCAACTGATCAAATGCTGATGATACAAACTAATAGAATTTGTATTTTTATAAAGCATTGCCTTTCATTGGTGTGCCCAACAGATCTTTTCTTTATCTTTAATTCTGAAAAAAATATGTGCAGGAGGTGGAGAACCTGTTTGTGATTCTCTCAGCAATTCTGCATCTTGGAGACATTCGCTTTACGGCTCTGACAGATGCTGAGACAGCATTCGTGTCAGACCTGCAGCTACTGGAACAAGGTCAGTAGGACACGACCTTGGAGCATCGCCTGCTCGGTCCCACAGCAGGGAAGTTGCGCGGTTCCACCGACAGATGGAAACACAATTCCAGGGAGACAAAAAAAAATTACTTCTGAAAATTCATAAGTTACTGTGGGAAGAGAGTATCCAATTGATTTGGATGTTTTATAAATTGAAGATTTTTATGGGATGAAATAAAATGCCAGTGTTGCAAATTAGCTAATTAAATGTCATATTTAATGTTATCATTTGCCAAAAGAAATTGTACAGTGCACTTTGTGCAGTCTTGTTTGGAAATGCTTTTGCACTGCTTGTCAACAGCTGAACAATTTGTCTTGAATTGAATTTCTTACATTCAAAATCTATGTCTTAAAAGGGTCTCTTGTTTCTGTGCGTTGAAGTTTCCCCTCTTGGTCACTAACAAATCTCCTCCGAGTGGCTTATGGATACAGAATGTCAATAAGTAGCATACTTTCACTCTAATACCACAGAAAGTCTGCCAAACCTTGGGGAAAGTCCTGAATAATTTTTGGAGGGGAGAGAAAGTTGTACTGTAATATACAGATACATTCAAACTTCATAAAGTACTGACTGTAATCATCCTATTTTATGTCTTTGTTAATTTTGATTACTCCTGTGACACCACCCTTTTCTTTAATGTTTGGATTCTTTCACTATTCAAAAAAACATCTACAGAAGAAAATCCATTGTAAAAAATTAAATATGCAATATAACATAAATCAGTCTTTCTTTACATTTTCTTTTCCTTTCAGTGGCAGGGATGCTGCAGGTTTCACCAGATGAGCTCGCTTCAGCCTTAACAACTGATGTTCAGTATTTTAAAGGTAATCTTTTCCAAGCTTACATTCCCATAGATCAGATGTGTTGGCATATTGAGCCTTCTGTTTTAAAAAATTTAAAAGCTGTTGATTTTTGTTTATTTCTAGTATGGTCCTGTAAATGTTCCCTCTGAGGAATATGTAGGCTTATCTGCCATGCAGTAAATCAAACTGGACCACCAAATTGGAAATGCCTTTGTAATATGGACCAAAGTTTCACACTGTGATGGTGATGGGCTCCTAACTTGATTATTGCTACAAAAGTGTGTCAAAATAACAGATTAGATATTAAGAGAGAATATTACTAAGAACTTTAATCAACAGGAGTGTCTTTGGAAAAAAAAAACTGAAAAAATATTTTCAGTAAAATATTAGTTCTGTGTAGTACTCATACACGTTTCTTTTGAACACAGTAGAAAGGCATGTATTTCCAAACTTAAAATCTTCTGACTGTTGACAGTCTTCTCATCTTGCACTAGAGGCTTCAGGAAAAAGCTAACACCATGTAAATGTTTGGCAAAGGAGAAGTAACTGTAGCTAAATTTACTGTAGCTAAAATTACTTAAGGCGAAGTTTACAGCACACTTTCATCTCCGTTTTCTGCTTTTTCTCTTAGGAGACACGATTGTTCGGAGGCACACTATAGAGATTGCAGATTTTTACCGGGATCTCTTGGCAAAATCTCTGTATGGTCGTTTGTTTAGCTTTCTGGTCAACAAAATCAACTGCTACCTTCAAAATCAAGATGAGAGTGGCAGGTAGGAGTGCCATTGGAAACTATTAGATGTTCCATTTTCTGTTCAAATCCAGACCTGTAAAAGAAACATGATTCCATTAAATGGTGGAATTTAATGCACACTGATAAAGTTTTAAAGAATTTTATAATAGCATGACTGTGATGCTTGGATCTTTAAAGTGCTGGCCATTCCTTCTAGTTGTTTATACTGTAACTTGTTTATTTATTTGCTTATATAGGGTGCCATGGTACTTCTTGAGGTAATCTAGATTGATGGTTACAATTAATAGTCTTTTAGGACTTGACAATATAGAATGAGCTAAGTCTTTCAACATGAAAAATGCTGCTTGGTACTTTTTTAATGCAGAACATACTTGTTCTTTCTTCCCAAAATAGTGACCTTAGCACAGGGTATTAAAACCAGAACTTTATTCAAAGGCCTTCAAATGAATGTTTAAACTTAACTGATTTAAATGTTCTAAGAATGTTCTCTAGGTTGGCATCTTCTAAATTTAATTCTGTTGCTATCCAGCATGGTTTCTTGGAAAAATGAATGCTAATTAATGTGCATCAGTGGAGCAGTCATGAAACAAATTGAAAGAACAACAAAAATGAAATCTCAGTAGAATCAAAGTAACAAACTAAGACAGTAGACCTAATTAGATGATCATATGCATGTAACTTAATCAAAGTTCAACAGCTCATATGCTCAGTTGAGCTCTCATGAGCATGAAATACAAGTGGCTTGGAGTTATTAGTAAATGGTAATCCACTAATGACAGATGTGGAACTTTTATAAGGGTGTTTTCTTTATATCATCTCTGTGGCATAGGACAACTGTTTAAAAGGTGCCCTCTTTTAGAGTTTGAGGACTTCACAATCTTGTTTTTATTCCAATTCATAGACCAATTAGTGACAAATCTTTTCTTTTCCATGGGTGTAGCTAAGGGAAAAAGGTACCATGCCTGAATAACTCAGCTTTCTGTACCTAAAATCTGTCATTATACATGCACCACCCCAGTGTCTCACTTCCTTCTGAAGGCAAACAGAAGTAATATGGAATGATTTTACTTGTCTGTTTGTGACACTAAGCTAGAGCAATTTTCCAGTCCATGGCCTAATTTGACATACTCTGTATCTAATAAGCAAGGGCAGTAGCATGAGCAATTCTTCCTCGTTCATTCCTGGGATTTATGGAACAGAGGCTTAGCTCAGTGCATGTCTGTGACAGACAACAATCCAGCTCAGTCATTTCTAATTACAGTGAGCTTTTTTTGTAGTGATTGTTGAAAAAGAAATTTAGAATTGATATATTAAAAATCTATTAAAATTATTTGAAGTAATTTTTCAGTGTGTAATTTTACAATTTGATATCTTACATTTTTTTAGAATAGGGTGTTGTGTACTTCTGTTGTTAATATAAACATATAATTTTTAGATATAATAGGATCTTCAAATAATGAAAGTCAAAGATGTTTGTATATTGTCTATCTTGTAGTCTCCTTTTAGTGAAATCACTTGGTAGAAGAGGTGATCTTTACCTTGTGAAAATATTTCTTCATTAAACTATTTCTACCTGTGAGGTAAAGTGAACACTGTGTGAGGTTGTAAGTCCCAGCTAAAACAGGAGAGACGTTTGATGTACCAGAAATGAGGAGTTTGCAATAGTCTCCTCTGGCCATATATTATACCTATGCTTGAAAAGGGGCAGTTCTTCATTTAGTCTGGTTACAGAAAGCTAACCAGCTCAGGATTAATTGGCAGTACTGACAAGATATATTAAGTTTTATCAGGTCAAAACTAGTTTCATTTCCTTTCCAAACTCGAAGATAAATAGCTTATTTTAAGTGGAAGTAAGGTTGATCATATTTCACTGATATTTAAACTTCAGTTGAAGTAGCCCACATATAGGTTTTGTTGTTGTTGTTTGGGTTTTTTTTTTTTTGTTTGTTTTTGTTTGTTTGGTTGGTTTTTTTGTTTAGCCTAATCATATTGTTTAAACTGGAGGAGTAAATCAAGGCATAGAATAGTTCTAGATGCAAGCTGGATTACTGCAATGAGTTTGTGTTTACTGGGTCAGATTTACTTCCAAATACATCCAAGTAACTATCAGTTAGGAGCATTATATCTCCAGTTTGGTGCAGTTTTAATAAATCTCTACTGAAAGATCCACAAAAAACATTAACTTATGTGACTACATATGTCTGATACATTCCAGGCCACACTTTATTTCCTGGTTGGAAATAGTCAGAATTACTACTTATCAGATGGTATGAGGCCTTCATAAGAAACCTGGAATAAGATTTCTAACTCAGTTCTCTTGTTCTGTTGTGAGGCAGCTTAGCTGTACTTAAATCACACTTCAGAGAGAGTTTATGAAGCAATAAAATTAGATTTCTCGGCTTAGTAACTCTAAAAGAAGCATCTTCTTAGCCTTTTTTAGGAAACCGGTTATCCATATTTAACTTTTATGGTGGAAATACTTGATTTTTGTCTTTAATTTTGATTTATATTTACTAACAAAAAGCTTGTGATAGGTTTCAGACAAAATAAAATGAATTATTATCATTAGATATAAGCAAAGAGGAGGTGATTTGTGAAAGCCTGCAAAGACCAAGCTCTAAAAGTATGAAGTAGAGAGAATAAAAAGTGTTGCCAGAATCCAGCAAACTCATTACTTTGGAATACTATTCAATAAGTACAGAGCAAGAATTTTAATGATGTTGTTAAGTGAGATAATAAACCTTTAGAAATGTTGTTCTATTCCATAAAAACTTATAATTTTGTCTAGTTTTAACTAAATGATAAACCTAAGTTTTGACTAAACTATAACCCATGCTAATTTATACTGATTGCAAGATCTGAAAATTGTTACTTTATTAATTCTGATATTATTTTTAAAAAATCAACTGTGGAGAAATTATTTTGCCATAATTGACCCCTCGAGTGGGATTAGAAGAAAGCTATTAGCATTTCTCACAGGTGCTTATAATTATTTTTTTTTAATTATTGATATTTGTCTTCACTCATCTATATAATGGTTTCCTATTCTACTGATTTTATTATCATCAAAATAATCTCAGTGAATTTCTTCCTAAGAGTCTTAACTCTTCAAAGTTTACTCTGTTTTATTTCCATTCAGATAAGTATGCTGATTTTCAGTTCTGTAGATTCATGGTTGTCTTAATGTGGCGTTTCGATGCAATTGTTTGCATGTTGGCAAAGTTGGATCTGGTGATTCAAATGAGTAATGAAATGACTTAAGGTAATGTTTTAACAATTCCAGACTCATTCTGCAAGAGGGCTTTTTCTTTATGGAGATTAATGAATGCGTGTGAATTCTTGTGAAATATTGTTTTTCATTTCTCATGGAAAACAAGCTAATTAGGTATATGGGCCTGAGAAAATCTTGATACTGTGTTCCCTGCCTGCTACTAAGTTGAAGGCATGTTGTTTTATCAGCTGGTTAGGAAAGATTTTCTCTATTTGTAGATAAAACCTGATAAAAAGCTGATAAATATTTTGTAGATAAAGCCTGGCTGAACAGCAGGTCCCAGAGGGCCTGGATCTAGCTGGAGGCCTCTCACTAGCAGTCACTCTCAGGGTCCATTACTGGGCACAGTATCGTTTACCTTATTCATGAGCTGGGTGGTGGGATAGGTGCCTCCTCTGCAGGTTCACTAAGGACACAAAGCTGTGAGGAGTGGCCAATATCCTATGCAGCCCTTCAGCAGGACCTCAACAGGGTGGAGAGATGGACAGAGAACTGTGAAATTCAGCAAAGGCAGGGTCCTGTCCTGGGGAAGAACAATCCCCTGCACTAGTACAGTCTGGGGGCTGACCTGATGGAAAGCAGCTCTGGGGAGTGGGACCTGAATGTCCTGGTGGACAGCAAACTGCCCATGAGCCAACAGTGTGTCCTTGTGGCCAAGTGAGCTGATGGTGTCCATTAGGACACCATCATTAGCTGATGTCCATTTAGCTGATGGGGTGCATTAGGAAGAGCACTGCCAGTAGGTCAAGGGAGGTGATCCTGCCCCTCTGCTCAGCCCTGGTGAGGCACATCTGGAACACTCTGTCCAGTTCTGGGCTTCTCAGGAGGAGAGACATGGAGCTCCTGCAGTAGGTCCAGTGGAGGGCTACAGAGATGATTTAGACTGGAGCATCTCTCTTATGAGGGAAGGCTGAGAGACTTGGGCCTGTTTAGTCACGAGAAGAGACAACTGAGAGGGGAACCTCATCTCAGTCTATAAAAATCTAAAGGGAGGGTGTCAAGAGGGTAGAGCCAAGGTTCTGCTCAGTGGTGCCAAACAACATTACGAAAGGCAACAGGCAGAAGCTGATGCTCTATCTGCACATGTTCTACAACTTTTTTACTGTGGGTGAGCATGCACTGGAACAGGCTGCCCAGAGAGGCTATGGAATCTCCTTCACTGGAGGTATTCAAAAGCCATCTCAATGCAGTTCTGTGCCATGTACTCTGGGATGACCCTGCTTGAGCAGGAAGGTTGGACCAGATGACCCACTGTGGTCGCTTCAACCCAACCCATTCTAACATTCTTATTTGGCACCATTACAGACAAACAAAGCAAGCTGGCATTCAGTCATGCTTTCTGTCCATATCACCAGGACAGCCATAGATTTCTGTTGCGCATAGACCAAACAGAATATTTCTAAAGAGGTAGTTTCTGAAAGCTTTTATATTCTGACTGTATACCCATACCCATCAAAATTCAAATAGTGCCAAAGAGTACCAGTAGGAACGCTTATTTGGGCAAAGGAAGGATCTCAGAGGTCTCATTTGCAAAATCCGTAGTACATTATCTGATTTATAGAACAAGATATTCTGGAATAGAAATCTTCCCAGCTTCAGAAAAAATACCCTTAAATATTTATTTATCTATTAGTGAACTCAGTAGAAAGTTGCTGGGAGTGCAGGAGGGAGGGAAAGGAACTTCCTGTTCAAAACCTGAACCCACAGCTTAATGAAAATTGTTTCTATATGTGTAGGTAGGGAAATCTTTAAAACAGACAAGCAGTACAAAACATCTAGTATAATATGGTGCAAAATACCATAATCTGAAAATTGCTTAATTCTGGATAATTTCCAGTATGTCATTTAACAAGATAATGCCATTTTTTTAAAGCACAGAACAAATTTTATTTGAAAGAGCTGAGGAAGAGTATGTGCTGATAATGAAAGAGATATAGATCTTGAGTACACTGGCAAATATACTTCTTCTTTCCTGCCATAACTGTCAAATCACTCAAAAAATGGGTTTGTTTTTTGTCAGCTATGGAGCCAGTGTTTCTTTCTGGTGTATCCAGCCACCATATATATATGCATCTCTGGGTAAGGTAATATTAAAAGAAAAATTACAGTTGTTGAGAAAGATACCTGAGAGACATGGCAATGACACCAAATCTCAGCAAAAATCTCGTACTATTGAAAAATCTCCCTCAAAAGTTTCAGAAACTAATTTTGTTTAGTAATTGAGATGAAGAGCATCATATCCAACTGGAAGTATTTAGCCTATTACCTTCAAGAGCTGTGTTTGTGACATCAGGTATAATCTGCTCCCCTGGGAAAACTGAGGGCTTCTTAATTAGTATTCTGAAGGACCTCATTTGAAGGCTAGGCTATATACTTCATCTAATCAGAGAAATATTTCCTCATTAATCAGTATCACTTCCAGTTTATCCAGATCAGACATAAGCCTTCCTCATTACTGGCAGAAGTTGGAGGAAGAGCAAGAGTTGTTGTGTCTTGGGCAGATGAAAAGGCACATAAAGTCACCCTCCCACAACAGATTGATCTCACTGCTTTATGCTGGCAGATTGCAAAAGATAACAAAAGGAATGGACCCTCTGGATTTTGGAGCTAAGAACCCTCTGCATTGGAATAAAAGTGAATATATAACATTCTGTAGGTTTGTCTGAAGCATTGGGTCAGATGTATTGTAAAGGGAGTTCTGTTTACCTTGTCAGGAATGGCAAATGGTTTGAGAGCATCTCATGACGAACACAAGATGTCTGCCAAGGTGGTAGATTATCAAACACGATGTCTTCTATATGTGTTCTGTTTTTAGAGTTGCCAGGAATTTTTATGTAGTTTCTTTATAATGCAGTTGTTAAGTGTACAAAATCAAAAAGCTATTTCTAGTCTATAAGGATATCTTTACAGATGTGTTCTGAGGAAAAAAAGGCAAAGCTGGAGACATTGTAAAATGTTGTGAGCTGAAATACTCTTTCATGTATCAGAAAACCAAAATGACTTATAGTGGACATCCTTGCTTTTTCTTAAGTGTTTACTCTTGCGTGCTGATATAAGAGAAAAAAAAAGTTCATCAAACATCAGCAAATTCTTTTTTTCTGCTTTCTGTTCTGGGAAATATTTTCAAACTTGAAATCAAAAGTCTCATCCCACATTAAAACCATAATTCTTTTAGTTATATATCGTAAATATTAAATATCTGAAACAAAATAAATGTATCAGTGATGATTAGTAACCATAAAATAAGAAAATAAGGAAATATTTCAGAACAAAAAGTGCCTTTTTCTAATATTTGTTCTTTTAGACCGTGGTGACATGCCTTTTCATTTGTTAACATGGAGTCATTCATGCTTTATTTTGCCTTGGGAATCTCTGCTATGATTATTTAAGGAAAGTAATTTTGCTGGAATTAATATGATTGACAGCTAGCCAGTAAAAACATCTATGGACCTTCCTTCTGGCAAGAAAAGTGATATGAAAAAGAGAAAGACAAGAAGAAAGATTAAAAGAACAAAGTAATTTGAAACCACATATAAAGCAATGTTTTTAATTTGGATGTTGTGTTTTCAGTTGTTACTTAGTTTTCAAAATCTGAACAATAATTTAGTACAGAAAATTACTATCATGGATGTTGAGATTTTGCACATGAATAGCACAATGTAATAGTAAAATGTTACTATTGTAGAGGATACAGAGCCTAGTGCTGTTATACTTGCCCTATAGGCAAGATATTAATTATGTAAAACCTCCAGCTCTTTTAATGTGATGTGTGCATCTCCTAATAATACTAGACCAAAATTATCAAGAGAAGTTCATAAAAACACTGAGACTACATGTTTTTCTGTCGACAAATGCATCTCCAGTATATTAGCAAGCCAGTATATTTGTCACAAATATCACAGTTTTGATAAGGAATGCTATTTGAAGTGGGCAGTAAGCTGGCTGCTAAAGCTTTTATCCAGAGTTTTGGAAGCTAGGACCTGCTTTTGCCTTTTAATAATTCATTAAATCAGTTTGTATTGGTCTTTTCCTAATGCAAATGTTTATATATTCCTTGAGGGAAAGTAAGAGAGACTAATTTGACAAAATAACAGTCATGGGCTCAACTGGGATGTAAACAATCCAGTCTCAAATTATTAATTGAATCAGACTGAGAGGGGATAAGCTGTTTCTTCTGTATTAAGTAGTTCTTAAAAATCGAGAAATATAATGCAATATTTCAGCTGTTGTACAATGTTGCACAAGAGTTCATGTTTTGCCTTCCTATAAGGAAAGCTGAGTATAAATTGGAAAAAAAAAAAAAAATAAGAGAAAAAAAAGCAGAGTGAAAACCTATCAAGTATTCTGAAATTTCAAGCTTCTCTTTTTTTTTTCCAAATTACATTTAAATAAAATTATAATTATGGATTTTCAATATACATTTCTCTGAGGTAGTTTGTTTTTAAACATTTAATTTTTCTTTCTATAAATGGACAGATTTTGTTGAAAGCTTGTTCTGACAAGGAATGTACACCCCCCATCTCTAATCAGGAGCAGTTGTGAATGCGCCTTACATTTTAAAACCCAATTTAAATTGCATTCA
The DNA here is from genome assembly GCF_030490865.1 of Poecile atricapillus. Taxonomy (NCBI): domain Eukaryota; kingdom Metazoa; phylum Chordata; class Aves; order Passeriformes; family Paridae; genus Poecile; species Poecile atricapillus. The sequence continues at coordinate 23,914,517 of NC_081249.1, forward strand.
TTGCTAGAGATGGAGGTGGTGATATTGCTTTATGCTTTTTCTTGTAGAAATTCCCTTGGAGGCAAATCGACCTCCCGATAACCTCCCCTGCCCAACAAAGCCATTCTGGACTAGATTTATTATGTAACAATCTATGTCTGACATTTACGCACACAGCCAGTCTTGTGACAATCAGTAGTGCACTGAACTTGTGCTCTTTTGAAATGAAGACAAACTTCTTGAGCATGATTTCTGAAAACGGCTCTGCTTGCCCCTGAGGATTGTTTTTCCCCAGCTTGTTTTGTAATATGCATTTTTTTTCAAATTATTTTAGTTTGTTTCTTTGCTATATAGGAATTTATTTTGAGGGCTGGATCTTTGTCTAATGGCATAGCAGGGGTTACAATGACTGCAGTGGAACTATATTCATGTACTTCAGGAGTGGTTCACCTTTTTCTCCTGTACATCTATAGTCTGATATGCACAGAGATTTAGACATAGAGGAAACGTGGAATATGGAGAAAAAAAATAAAAATGGAAGGCTCTTAGAACAAGCAGCCTGCAATATTATTCTTGAAAAGTAGGCAACAGAATATCCCAAAATATTAATTTTGCTCACTGCAGTGAATTTAGTTTCCTCTAAGGTCACACTTACAATGAGTCAGTTCCAAGTACAGAATAGTAACTCCTCTGTCCTTTTCCCATTTCTTCTGTCCAAATCTTAGGTGACTGCTCTACCCTGATCCTTCCACTCCTTCCACCTGGCCACAATAAAATCCCTTCCCTGAATGCATGCAGTGACATGACAAATTAGATGCAACATCAACAACTGCTCTTTTATTTATACAGAGAAGCAACATCTGCCTTCTTCAGGCCTGACCCCTGACTGTTCTTTCCCCCTGGGGCATGCAGCCTCTTGGGCAGCCTGAGCCCAGAAATTCTACTTGATGCTGACACAGAGAGGACTCGTGTTTAACAGGTTTCCCTCGAAGTACATTCTGTAGAATCCATTCTGGCTGCCAAAGAAATGTAAACAGGAATGGATAACTGAATGCAACCAGGCATTTTGAAACTTCTCCGAAATGGTTATCCATGATGTCAGAAAATAGGTACATATATGATTAGAATCTGAACTATAGGAAGTTAAGATTTTTCCTCCTCTTACAGATTTAGTTATTAGCATAGCTGCTAAAGCAATCTTGAACCCTGCTTTTTTATTTCTGTTCAGTGTAATAGGTTGTGAGTAGAATTTTGATTCTGTTCTATACATGGTCTGCTTGTGTATTTCATCCATGTTTTTGAAATACAGCCTGCTTTTGTCCTAGAACAGAAATACTTCTTGTCAGAAACAACAGATGTATTATTCACTTGCTTGAATTCTTATTATCTGTAATATCTTTTTTTTCCCCAGTGACCAGGTGTTTGAAATTGGAGTATTAGATATTTTTGGATTTGAAGAATTTCAAAAGAATACTTTTGAACAGGCAAGTGTGGATGCTTTGCTGAATTTACTGTACCTGTTGTTATTTCTCTAATTAACTAGATTTGATCAGAATACATGAAGTGAAAATTTTCTCTTAAAATATTTTTTCCCATTATACCTATTTGTGTATGAATTATATGCTGGGTTTTGTACAGTTGTTGGCAATTTTAAAATAATATAGTAAATATCTATTGTGATTTTGAAGAGGGGTAGTATTAGCACTGAAAGAATCTGAGGGAAATAGTGTTGTTTGTTTTCATGCTTGTGGTGTTTATACTTCAACTGGATCAGTGAGCAGAAGGACAATACACTGAATTGGAAGAAAAATCAAAAGGTCTTCATATGCCTTGGAGAAAAAATAAAATGAAAATGCTTCATTATGCTAAGTGCCATTACTGGCAGATTCAACTCTTTTTGACTTTACAACATGTGACTTTTCAAAAAAATTTAATTGCATTCATGGAAAATAAATTGAAATTTATGTCAATTAATGCTTTAAAATCCTTTTAAATATCAAACTTTCTTTAAGATGTTTGCCTACCTTCAACATTAATCACTGAACACCAGAGCTCTTGTGAATTACGTATTTCAGAAAGCATTTGTGACTCTACACAACACACTCAAGGAGGTGTTTAAGTGGTTGTTCAGTTGCTCATTCATTCTGTAATGCAGAGGAAGAAAACCAAAACATAGAAAAGAATCAAGAAGGTATCAGCAGCAACAAAGGACTTGCTATTGTTTGAAACTGGGATTTTCCCCTTTGTCCCAGTACCTTTGTCCCTTGTTTTATGGCTCAGCTTCCTCTTTCTGGTGAGTTCAGCTTGTATAACATGTTTACATTGCTACCTGATTTCCAAATGTCTGAAAGCACAAAATAGGTTTACCTGTACCTTCAAAAGAGCATGTAAGAAGGCAATAAAATAAATTCTAGTTTCCCTCTCACAAAATTATTTTTGCTGTTACAGTTGTCCCTTGTTTAAACATTTGCTGGATTAAGGACTATTGATGTGTTGCAATATTCCTAGTCATTTACTCATTGTGAATGCCACCTTCAGGGGAAAATAGAAAGTGAAAAATTAATAACATTTTAACAGACTGAATATATGAAATAAAAAAGAATCCATAAGCTTCCTGCCTCATAAGTATGAAGTATTCTATGCAATTTAAATGCTTCTCAAAAGAGACGGATTCATCTTGGGAGTTACTGGTTATTTTCTTTTGACTCTGTTCTGCACCATTTTTTAATAATGAAAATCATAAAAGATCTAAATTGACATCATGAAATACCATGAATTCTGTTTTCTGGGTTAAGTAATTTTCTGCTTAATAACTGCAAAAGATACTTGAATAGAAAATACAAGATTTAAGAAAAATGAGTAAAAAGGAATTTATTTTATTATTTCTGTGTAGCAAACATGATAATTTCAAAGTCATATTTGCATTTCTATTTTATTATAAATAAGTGTATTTCATGAGACACTTACTGTCCCTCCAGTTGGGCTGAATGATATTAAATAATAATTTGAGTCATAATCTCAGGATCTATTTAACTGCATTCCTGAAAAGACAAAGCAGAAGTGAAAGTTTTTTATATGAACTCCATAATGTAATTAATATATCTGATTCCTGAAGCGGTAGATTGTAGTATCAGTGAAGAGAAGCAGTTTGTATCTCCTTGTGGTACATAATAATAATGCAGACTTAGCCCAAAGAGTCTGAACTTCAAAGCAGGAGCTCTCTAGCAGAAGAACTCAAGTTCAGAGTTCTGCCTGGGCTCTTTAACCCTAACAATAAACAGTCCTGTTAGCCCAGATAGGGTCCTCATGCTAATCATTGCATCATGTCTGCAAACACGCCCAGTGTCAAGGCCTGTGACTGCAGAATGTTATCATTAAATGTTACAACCAGACAGTAGTGGGGCCATAAAAATTATTTTTTAATCACATTTAGATTAGCGTATTTTAAAATGTCATTAGGAAAGTAATCTTAGGGAAAATGAACCTTTTTAATTTTTTTTTTTTTCAAATTAGCATATGATAAGGCACTCTTTGTGATATCTGTTCTCCTGCTTTCTTGGAAAAAAAATTATGACTCTTTTCCATAGAAATTAAAACCTCCTGATTGCTCAAAACATGTGACATTCAAAGTATCTGTGTGAATCTTTCTGGTGCTTTATATCAGGCCAGTAGATAGTTTAATATCATAATTAAGAAAGCAATAAGATAGTAAATCACATGTCGGTTTTAAAAAACTGTATTTGAAGATGGTTCAGGCAAACAGAGATGAATAAACCAGGTAGAATAACAGTTTGTTTACTCCAGTGTATGTTTAGGAATGACAAGGCATTAGAGTATTGAAATATCAAAGTCAAATGAAGAATTGGTCTAGGAACAATTTGTGAGCAATACAAAGGAAGACAGCTGTCAAAGAATTAGAAAAATAAGATGAATTATGCTTATACCAAGAATCTGATAAATTCTGCAGGCAAAATTATGTGGCTGACAGTTGTAGAGGGGAAACTTTTAGAGACCATTGTAAACAAGAAGGCATTAGAATTTTAAAAACATTATTAATTATGTGTTCATTTTTCCTTTTGCTTGGTGAGTATTGGTAAGTATTGCATAGAACATGTGTGGTATGTTCTAAGAGCAACAATGGGACATGTAATTTTAAATTAAAAGTAAATAAGTGTGGAATAAGCAATAGTGAGGGGAGTTTTGATTCATGGTATGAAATTTAAAAGCTGAAAGGCAGGGAATACTGTTTCTAGAAGTCACAGTCTAAAGGAGTCATTGCTCAATGAAGACTGAAGGCTTCTGAATTACCCGGACTCAATGAGTTACTGCTTTTACTGCCCATCAGCTGAGCTATAGTAAATGACTACAATACACTTCTAGATAGCCCTAATAATAATTTAAAATCACTTCCGAGCAGTGATCATTAGCTTGGGAACAACATTTTCCTGGAGCAGTTGCATACCTGCTGGGTCAGAAGAGCTTTGTGTACAACCACACTGGTACATGGTCAGAAGTGAGGACAATTTCTCTTTCCTGTTCTTTAGAGAAATGGCCTTCATTTTGTGGTCGTTTCAGGAAATATGAGTGCTCTACCAAAAATATCAAGGGCAGTTTCTAGTGATAATTCAGTTTTATCAGGCTTCCCTATTTGAGAGAGACTGTATTTGTTTACAGTTTATTCTGCATCCCTTTAAAACTAGAAGACTGTCTGCTTCTCTTCTATTAATTTAGAACAATTTAAAATTAGGTTAGATCTTATTCATGGCTCCTTCACAGCACAATTCCAAATAATACAGTCAAAGAAGGCTACAACCTTCATACTTATGGTAGTATATTTTCAGCCACGAACTCATGGCCGATGAATATAACAAGCAATAAGCAGGAGTTGCCTGTACCATTTTCCTGTGGCTGTTTCTAGGAAAATTATATTATAGCAGAAGAACCAGACATTAGAGTAGTATGAGTAGCTTTTCTTCCCCCTGCATAAAGTCAGTCCATTTCTACAGAAATGGAAGTCTGTAGTCGTAGATTCATTGTAAAGAGCAATAAAGTTAAAGGGACAATGCTACTAGTCTTTCCCGTCTGATATATAATTCAAATGTGAAACTGAAGAAAGAATTTAGTTCTTGCTAAATCACGTGTTTAGCTCTTGCATGGGATTTTACATCTGTAGGTCTCTTAATTTTTGCAGAATAATTTTTTTATTATTCTTTTATATAGGAAATAGAAGTGATTTATCTAATTTAGTACTGCAGGTCACTGGAACAGTCAAGTGTCTCTTGACTCCCATTCAACTCCATACCCATTAAAGTACACACACATTTTCTGTGTGATGCAGTGTAGCTCTGGGAGAAGCACAGCTTCCATGGCAGCTCTGTACAGCACATCTCCTGCAACAGGAGCCAGTTGGGTCGGAGAGCAGAAAGCATTGCCCCAACCAGGACTCTACTTCAGCCATTATGGTGAAGCAGAAGAGGTCACAGAACCCAACTGTGTTGGAATTTTCACCTATGTTTACTATTAGGTGTGGTATATTATAACTTCTTAGCCTGTTATTTCTGTGGTTAACTCTGCTGACACTAAATTTTTGACATACAACATTTCCTGGCCAAAACAACCATAACAGATTATTTTACATTAAAGTGCATTGTCTCTGCCATTAGACTGCTTCTAGCAGTCTGAAGGTAAGGTCTTGTTGCCTGTTTTGAAGATGGATGGATATGAATAGACAAAAGGTACAGGACGTAACTTTTCTACAGTCGTTGCAGTCTCAGTGATAATAGATGGGAGGTTACACACAGGGTTTTACATTTGGACAATCTGAAAGAGCATTTCAAGAGTTTGTTCTATGCAGAAGAAATCAACCTTCTTTTGTTTTTTCTGTGCAGAGCATAGATGGAGGGTCCTGCGTACCTCTGTGGAACAGGCAGCTGCTGGTGCCCACTGAGCTCTGTTACTATGTAGGGACTTAAAGCAGAACCTTCCACAGCAGTTCCCAGTGCTGGAGTATTCCTTATTCCCTATAGGATGGTGGAAAGTGCTTACCATGTTAATTCAGCCTTCAGCAAGGAAATATGGTGTGATATTTTTAAGCCAGAGTTTTACTAGCCTCCATGCAGAGGAAGGTTTTAACAATCTAATTGGGAGCAACAAGAACCAGCTGATCCTTGGCACCAGGAAGCCAGGCCACAGGAGGACCCAGGGGATGGCCATGCTCCCTGATGGGCAGCATGCCTGGAGCATGGAGCACAGAGCCAGGGCCAGTGCCAGTGCCCATCAGCAGCCCTGACATGGCAAACAGCCAGACGGGGCTGGGACCCTGTCACAGGCAGTTGGAGAAAGAGCTGGAAGCTGGCACTGCCATGGCATCCCTGGGACCGGACCATCAGCAAGGAGTGCGTGGGGGCCCCAGAGAAAACTGAGCAGGGCTGTAAAAGCCTACTCCTTCCTTCAGGGGCCTGGCAATCCTATGTTTCACTTTCTTCCTTAGTCCAGTTCCTGGGCATCTACACTCTTCATCGCCTTTGTCAGGGTGCACTCCTCCCTCTTCCCTCTTAGTCTCTTTGGTCTTCTTCCCATGCACAGATTTCTTTCCATTTATGCGGGGCACTATTATCTGTTCAGTGTTCCAGTCACCCACTGGACGACCAGTGCTACTTGACTTTAAAGCTGGCCTATCATGTACCTGACATTAAAATAATTTCTTTTTTTATTCTTATGCAGTAGACATCTTTTAGCCAAAAATAAAATAATTTTTCTAAAGTTGAGATTCCCAACTTGATTTAGTTTGTAATTGATTAGTGAAATACTGCACAACAACATTTAACTGATATCTTACTTTTCCACAGTAGCATCCTTTTTTATCCCATAGTACTTAATTTCTAGCTAGCATTATGAGTGAATAAATAATTTAGAACTATTTCAGTTTCAGAATAATTCCAAACTCTTTCAGGGAAAGATTGTTGTTACCATGTTTTTTTGTTATCTTGTTTAATACGTTCATTTGTACAAAAAACAGTGGAGGGGACTATTCCACTTTGTATTGAAATTGTCCCTTTCTTGTGGAGCATTTCAGACCCTCCTTTGTGGAAGGATTCTCAGGTGATAGTAACCTGAGGCAAAGTTTTGATGTAGCATCAGGCTCTCTTTTACATTATTTGAGGAGCACAGATCAACTAATGGCAACTGATCCTAGAGATGACACGGAGTCCCATGGAATTAAAGTTCTTCTGACAGAGGTAGAAGGACTGTGTCTGAATTTGTTACGGAGCTGCATGGAAAACAAGAAATCTGTGTTAGATCCTACTAGCCCTGAAGGAAGTAGGAAGAAATATAATGGTTCTGGCTTTGTTATCAATTCCTTAGAAATATTCTGATGGGTACTATACATAAAGAGGAGGATGTTGAAATGTTCAGGTAACAGATGCAAAGTTGAACAGGATTCAAGATACTTCTGAAAAAGTATCTTAACCTAAGTTAAGCTTAGGTTTAAAAATATTTTCTGAGTCCAACCTCAGAAAAAAGATGATTCTGTGTTTCATTATCTTAGAAATTACATTTTTTAGAAACGTTAGGGCAATTCCTTGCAGGTTAAGTTTGACATTGTAACTTCATCATCCTGACCCATGAATTAGGGCCTGATAGATATGTTGAAATGACAGCTGTAAGATTTACTCCATGCTCTGAATACACATTCCTTGGGGGAGTTAATCCTTCTGCATGACCAAAGGATGTAAATGAGCTTTCAAAGGGTCTTTGAATCCATCTTTCCCTCACTGACTGACAGTCATCAAATTTACTTTCCACAAATTTCCTTCTTTGGTAATGCCTTTTTCAAATAGACATGAGAGCCTGAAAATTGAATAGAGTGAAAACCAGGAACATTTCCTTAATCATGGGTGCTTTTCTTTCTTCAGAGCACAGTACAGTTTTGGTATTCTACCTAAATTTTCATTTGGAGTGTACTTAGTGGTACTAACTGGTCAAATGTAAAAGAGAGATCAAGCTAATACTGTCTAATGTGAGGAATACTTACTGCTTTTACCAAATATTATTTTTCAAATCTACAATTTGGATGGTGCTGCAAGTTGTGGTTGGTTTTGAGTTGTTTGGTTGGTTGGTTTTTTTTAAATACTTGAACAAGGATTGGTTTTTTTAATCTAATAATATCCTAAAGGACTTCTTAGAGTAGTCTTGGACAGATATATGGCTTAATTATTTTCAGAGACATGATAGTGAGGTAAGGTAAAAAAAGATTGGTAGAAAGAGCAATATTTAGAAGACATAATATGGAGCCCGTGAGATGCAGATTAAGAATAGCTTAACAGTGTTTAATAACAAAAAGTGCTATATGTGTTGTTAAGTAATACTGCTAAGTAAAGCAAATACAATCCTTAAAGGTATTCCGCAATTATTTGTTTCAGGTAAAAAATTATTTGAGCCTTTTTCTTTTTTTTTTTTTATAATTACTTTTATTTCTGTCTAAGTTACATGAGTAAAGTTAAATACATTTTTAAAAAGTGTGGTTTTTTTAACTTTTCAAATCATTGGACAGAAAGTACATCATTGTTTTATATAATACTTAGAAGATATGAATTGGGTTTGCAAAGCTAGTTCAGGTCATATTAATCCCATTTCTACATTTCAGCTGCTTTAACTATTATGTCAACCTGTGTCAAGCTTTTAAATTGAAGCATCCATTTTATTACCTTTATTTTTTATTACAGCAGGTTGTATAGAACACTGAAATGGAGAAAGATCTGATCAGAATGTGTTGCTTTTCCTGGCTGGTCTCCTGGTTCTTGTTCTGCAGAGCCATTCTCAGCCACTGCTTGAGAGAGCAGCTTTGGGGCACTTTGAAGTTTGTACAAGTGCTTGAGCTGCTTTCTGCTCTGGTCTGCAGCACCTTAGTGGCTTTGTGGCAAGTCTGCCAATCCAGCTGACAAATGTTGATGCATGCTACATATGAATGTTTTAATAAAATACAGTTCTTTTTATTTTTGTACTTAAAACCAATGCTTTTTATTACATCTTTGTAAGATGTCCTTCATCTCAAATTGTGTAGTTCAATAATTTTGTTGCACAATCAGGGTCTCAAATATTTTTTTTTTTTTAATGCATTTTAAGAGATTGGCTCATGATAAAAAGTAAGCTTAAGTTTATCGGGATTTTGACAACTTTTCTTATTGTAAAATATGCCTTTGTAAAGTTGAATGACCTGGTTCTCTAAATAAGTCATCTGCAAATAAAGATATATACAGCATGCATCGTTTTAAAGCTTTACCATATTCTGCCAAGTGTAAGTTTGTCTGCCTTATAAAATAATGTTAACAAGCTTCTGGAAAGATTTTGCAATTAGAATTCCAGAAGTGATCAGTAAAGAACATTTTGCCTTCGACAAAGTTAAAAAAAAAGCTGTCTTTTCCATAAAAAAAGTAGATACTGGAACTCAGTTGTATACGTCTATTGTTAATGAAATTAGATAACAATCTGAATGTTTATAAATCTGACTTTAAAGAAATATTTGTTTTATTTAAGGCTGTCTTTTGTCTGCACTGTCATGCATTAGTACAGTTAATAGACATTTGGTTGTAAAATGAGCTTTGTCTCATTTCTTCTTGCTGTTTTTCACACTAGTCTATTTTATTGTATAACAAGTACAAGTTGGCTATACTAACAGGAGGTGTTAATGGAAAATTCAGGCAACTCTTACACATTACTTGGGTTCTCTTCCCTCATCTGGGTGTTAAGCCATGTAATTTTAGGATTGTTCTGAATATTTCATACCTTTTAATATGACTTTCTGGTAGAATTTCTTTTACATACTTTATTCATGGAAGATATAGTTAATGGCTGGCCAACACAAATATGTGACTCGTTTAGACTGAAAAGAAAATGCATGCAGGCATTCCTTGTATCATTCCTCATATGAAGTGTTCTTACACCCTTTTAGGAGTTTCTGTTCTCTTAATTTCTCAGTCATAGTTAATGTAACATTGGAGGAGGTTTTCAAATGTTCAACTAAAATTTCCACTTAAATGTCAATAAAACAGTTAAAACATTTATTCCACAAGGTTATTAAATATTTGCTTATTTTAGCAGGTGAACTTTGAATAAAATATAAAAACACACAAATAAGCTGATAGAATTCCCATGTTTTTTAATTGAAAATCAGATTTCTGTGAATCTGTTTCATTTTAGATCCTATAAGGCAATCAAAGAAAATATATTAGAAGCTTCTACACTATTTATCTCTCCAAACACTGAACTTTTCTATGCAACATAATTTTCTTCACAACCTTCCCTTAGAATATGCATAAAATGGAGAGCAGCATCTAGTAAAATGTTCCTAGGTGTTTTATAAGTTTTGATAAAACACAATGAGCTCTTCAGAGGCTGCTTTAGACTTCAGTGGCATTATATGTAGAAAGAGAGTTTTGTCTTTGTTAGCACTGAACTAACTACAGACTCAGGATCTTAAACAAATATGTAGGTTGTTGGTTTTTTTTTTCCTAAAAGCACGTTGTATAACCTTCATGACTATAAAATGCAGAAGAATATTAAATATACCAATTTATATGTAGAGTTACCCTTCTCCATTCAATGGAATTAGTGTAAAATTCCACTGTATTTGATAAGGCTGATATTTGATAACTCTTATGTGGAATTCACAATGAACTGTGAAAGCAGAAAACTGTATTCCCAATTTAATAGTAATAGTTGTTAAAATCTAAATTTTCCTAGGGTCTTCCTAAATCTGCAGCATGCCAAGAGTTACCGTATTGTGGATTGACATTCCTTCAAATTTGATATTAGACATGCAGTAAAACCGATATTGATGAATTATCCAGTAAAGGTCTAATACTCACTTTTTCTTCATTTTACAATAGCTGTGTGTCAACATGACCAATGAGAAGATACACCAGTACATCAATGAAGTGCTTTTCCTACAAGAGCAAGCAGAATGTGTACAAGAGGGAGTTGCCATGGAAACTGTGTATTCTCCTGGTAACCATAGTGCAGTCCTGGATTTTTTCTTTCAGGTAGTTTCCAGACCCATTTTACACCATGTATATTTATATACAGTCTGTGCACGTTAGGCTAATACAAATTTTTGCTTGCATTTTCCAATTTATGAATCTTCAGACCAGGTTATAGGCCAAAGAGGCCACAGCTCAGTGGCTCACAGAGCTTACTAACACAACAGGGCTGAGGAAGATGCAGCACAATTTCCCTGCCTGTAGGGATTCTTGTGTAGCATCTGTGTATGGTGGCATAGCAACTGTGCTGCTGTAGGACTGATGAGGAGGCTCTGGCATGAGCCTGACAGTTTCTTTAGTGCCTGAATCTAGTTTCTGGACAACTTTTAAGAAGCAGGTAACACAATTGGTTTCTAACAGATCGTCAATAGTGACCAGTTTTGGCAACTGAAGTACTGTTCCCTACATTTCTTGTAGAAGAACCAGCCTTGAACACTTACAAAAATATTTTAATCTTTTTTATATTTCCTGTATTTTGAAGTGATGTATGTTTCTGTTTACTAAATTACTAGCTGTGTTACTCTACAAGGAAAAACTGAAATTCTATTGCTCCTGTATAAAATGAGAAAAATCTGTTTTTCATTTCAGAAACCATCAGGCTTTTTGTCAATGCTAGATGAAGAAAGTCAATCTGTTTGGTCAGTGGAACAGAGTCTGTCTAAACGTATTCAGTCTTACCTGGATGCATCAGATACAAACACAGTCTATTCGTCCACCAAAGATGGAAATGGTAACCTTGCCCCAAAGGATCTGGGCTCCACCTTCACTGTTATGCATTATGCTGGGAGGGTAAGTTGTTTGAACATCATTTACATGCAGGTAATGAAAAAAGTTAACAAAACAAAATTTTACATGGCTTCTCCAACTCCTGGCTATCAATAGGATTTCACTGTCAAGTGATAAACTTTCAGAGGACAACTTAGAATCTCAATTACACATCTAGTGTATAAAATGTGTAGCTTACATCACAGCATGTAGGATATGGGCTACCTAGTTCTGGCTCCTAAATTTTTTCTTCCTTGTAAGCATTTAATGTAGAAGGAGGTGATTCAGATCCCTCAGTATAAATGTGTAATGCCATTTTAGTTGGCTTCACTTTGCATGCAGATGTGGTTCCAGGACAGTACAGGTTCCCTGTAGCTCCTCTGCTATATATGTAGATACCTGGGTTACCAGCATGAATCTGGAAAAAAATCAAAAACAGAACCCCCACTTTTTCTGTAAGTTGTCATAATTTTTTTTTCCTACGAAAATTGATGAACATGCCAAATGTCTTTCAGCATGGCTGTAAAATTAATATTTTTTTATTCCCCTTTCTGCAGTGTTTACAGGAATAGTGTAATCACATCTTTTAAATAAGCTTCTTACCCTTTCCAATACTTCATTTTCACATTGTACCCACAACTATGTACAAATCAAAGCAAGCATGATAGATGTGTTTAAAGGGATAGTATTTTATTTCTTTTTAGATAATCTGACAGTGGTATAAATAGGGACAGATCTATTTTATGGCTTCACATTTGTAAATGAGGCTGATGGAAGTCCTGAGCTGTGTTTTGATGCAAGCAAATATGTTCCTGGCCAATGATAGAAATGTCGTCATTATGGAAAGGACTATTTGAGCAGTGTTTAAATTCCTAATCCAAATACTCTGAATAACTCCCTGTAGGTTCTTCTTTCATCACAAGGCCTTCTACTTAGAATCAAATTATTTGCCAAAGTTAAGTGGTTTGAAGACCTCCACTATTGGGATTCCACTATTCCACCAATAGGAATGTGGGCACACAGTGGTTAGATAACAGTTACAACCAAGATTTTGTGAAATTTACTAGGACTTCAAGTGATGAAATAAAGGACTCACTATGAGCTTCAGATGCCTAATTTAATTTTTAATTTTTTTATACTTGTTACATAAGTACTTTTTAATGCTGCTCAGTTTATACAAATTTATCGTAAGAGCTCAAAAAGGTTCCACACCCCAAAACTTGACATGGAAGCAGAAGCAAGGCATCTACATTAAAATCACAACTAGAATAATAAGCAAATTTCTTCAAATAGAAAGAAATTTTTGTTTCATTCTCTGAAGAAGAATTCAGAAGATTTGTTAAGACAAAGGAGCCTAGTTCTGAAAGGTAAACTGTGAGTGGTAAAGAGGACACTTTTCATTAACACATGTTTTAGTCTTGCATGGTTGTTTAGATTTTTGTCTTATAACATAGACACTTGGTTTGACCTTTTCCTAATAATAGTAATGACATTTAATCTAAAAGCATGAACAAATAGACAGGTCTCCAAGTAATGTAAATCCACACATTCTTTTGAAGTCAGTGGAGATCCTTTGATTTACATTGTCCAAGGAACTATTCCAGTCAGGCTGTTCTTTGCATCCTTACAACAGTAAAATGTTAGCCCTGCCAAAACAGAAAAGTCCTCTTTCAACTGCTTAACTCTCCTTGCTTCAATAGTAATTGAGCTAAATCCTTAAAGACACTTGCATATTTGGTATCTTGTGGGACTGTTATCTAGCTATCATGGATTGAAATTGCCAGTGTTTCATGATATGCATTTATATAAAAGTTCAATGATATCATGACACATTATTAAATATTTTGTGTATTAAATATTATTTTGTGTATTAAATGACACAAATTGAGTTTATTCTGAGACTAGTATGTCTTCGTATGCTGAGAACCTGAATATAAAAAACTCAGACCTTAAAATGGCTGATGTGGTTCTTTAGATTGCACTACTGTACATTTTGTAGCTTTTTATAGAAGTCATTGATGATATATGCTTTTTGAAGGATGTTAAAGGACTTTTAAGTATATCAGGATTTATTGGCACTTAAAAATAAGAATTTCATATATAAAGTATTGATATACTTTGGCAGGTTTTGACGCCCATTTTTATGATATCAATTAAATGGGTCTAATGTAAGTGAAGTATAAAGCAATCTTACCCTTCATTGTTGCCTTCAGAGATCTCCAGTTTTAAAGCAAGGGGCCTTAATTTTATTACCACCACAATTTTTCATTGATTTTTGCTCCTTTAACTTGGTGAAGCTTCTCTGTATTTACATAAGTATAACTGAAAGATGAATCAGACCCAGACGGTAGAGAAAGAGTTACCAGTAAATTGTGACAGGTAATCAAACATGAAAGTCTTCATTTCTAGCGTTAATCATTTATGTTCAGGTGATGTGTCTAGGCAGGCAGTTGAGGAGGAGGTCACACTGAATGCAGCAGGCTCTGTGTTAGAATGTGAAGGCAGACGTCTGGATTTCTCTAGGTAACAGTTGTAACTGCAATCTACTTCACTGCCAGGGTTAAAGAGATACTCTGAATTATCAAAAACAAACAAACAAACAAACAAACAAAAAAAAACAAAAACAAAACCAAAATAACCTCATCCCCCCAAAAAACCCCAGCTGATATGCTGTGGTATGAGCTACTTATGACCCTTGTAATTTAGGCTTCTTTTCATCAGTAGTGTATGGGTGTAGGTCAAAGTCCAGAATGAATTAGGTTCATTTCTTTACTCAGACACTTGCAGTAGCTATTTTAGCAAGTCAGAAGTGCAGTTAAACCGGAAAATGAAGTTATTAGAAATATCTCCTCACTGAAAAAACCTACTTATGTATATTTGAGATTGACAGACAACTTTTTGTGAACAAAAATGATACATCTAGCTTTATATTCTGAGACAATTATAGCTGATACAGATGTGTCCATGAAGCTTTAAAGACCTCTAATATGTTCATATTTGGTGAAATTTTGTGTCAGGATACAGTAGAAAAATTATGTTTTCTTCAACTATCAAGTCTTTTTAATTGAATGTGTCATGAATTGGGATGTAATTTCTATTCCCTTAAGTTTCATGCTCAGCAACTTTTCCTAAGACTAAATATGCCATATTATTGATCCAAGCATAAAGAGTCTTAAACTATTCCAGAAAAGCAGTAGTGAGAGAAAAGGACAAGAGAGAGTGCATCAGAAGCAAAAGAAAGAAAGCACAGTGTTGAATTGAGTCAAAGAATGCACAGGAGGCTCAAAGTAACATGTAAGGAGGAAAAAAAATCCAAATAATTTGGAATCCATACTTAATTTTCTGGCTGAATCATTACTTCTAGGAAGTCGGTGTGTATGATACCATTCTGAGAGACTTGGATGTTTTATTTCCTTGTCTCTTTTGGAGGGAAGAAGGAGGAACAAGATGCACAAGTTAACTTCCTGCACACGGAAGAAATCAGCACAGGGGTCAGATATTTTACTGGAATCTGAGAATGAATATTGTTTCACAAAAATGTGACAGAATGATCCAGTGGAAAAGAGAAAATGAATTTTGCCTCATTTCTTTTGAATTTTGCTATTATTCCTGAACAAGATTGAATCTGTCTTTTTCTGCATGGGCAATATGATATATTGCTTGTGAGCACACATGAACACATGCTTAGCAAAGCCCACTGTGAGCATCCCTACTCTATCATATCAAGTATTTTATTTTATCTCCTAGTTTTAATTTTACAGCTGAACAGAATCCTACAATGCCTTGACACATTATGTGTCTTTTCCACGAGCTGCTTAATGTCTTGGTATCTGAGTGCTGTAAGACAAAAAGCTTATCTGTTTTGTTCAGGCAGAAGGTGGAAGAAAATTATTTAGGTGTTTTATGACTAAAATAAAAATAATCCTAGTGAAAGGCTTTATCAGAAAGTTGTTTAACACATTTCTCTGAATACTGGCAGTCTGATTTCTTCTAGAAAATTTCTGCTCATCTGGGGCAGTGCTTTGTTTCTGATGCCTGATATGAATGTGGGTATACGGAGATGCTTCTCACAGAGACTGTCTGTGGGAAAAGAGGCACAGACTACACATTGCAAGCTTGCCTTGAGGTAGCAAAGCATTTTATGAGTTCATATGAACATCAGCTGAAACTATCCTAAGAATTTGTAATACTGAATTTCTAGGTTTATTTATTGATAACATTAATATTTATATTTTTGGCTCTCACTTAAGAAAGGGCTTCACATGAATTTTATCTTTGAACTATCAGGCATATCAATAGCCATGATTTTTGAAGAATAACATTTCCATCACTGAACTTTCTCAAGGACTCAGAGTACTTTATTTTTTTAAAATTTTGTGGAAGAATTAACATATCAATAAGTAAATCAAAAATATATTTTCTTAGCACAGTGCCAAGAGACACAGCTTTACCTATTAGTGATATTTAACATACCAGTATTTGAGATAATGAGCTATTTTCCCCATTGTTCGTGTGATCTGAATAATACATTATCATAATTTAAGCTTTCTGCTGTTTAAATTAAACTTGAATTTAGAAATTAGATAAGCCCCTTGTCACTGTGTGCCTTGCCACTGTTTCGACTTTTCATACTGTAATAAACCAACCAGACCTAAAGATCAACTTCTTTGCTCTGTAAACCAGTGCACGTAATGTTCCTTAAACTGCAGATCAATGTCTTTCATTTCTCAACTACCTGCATATCAAAAATACCTCTCAGCTGTCATCTCATCTTCACCAGGGCAGTCTTCTCTGAAATGCCTTGTATATCCCAGGTAGACACTGAAACTGAACCTCTAAATCAAAAGACAAAAGGAGGTGGATTAATCAATAAGGATGCTTTCATTTCCCCTATTTTTTCCCCAGGCTGAATCCCCAGACACAACAATCAAATCAATCCAATCTAAACTGTACCAAGGCATATAAAGGCTACTTGACATGGATTCTGTTTTCACACAGGCAGGACAGTTTTGCTTTTTCTCACTATCTTTCTCTCTTTCTTTAAATAGTCTTGATTTGGGATTTTCACTTACTGGAGAAAATGATAAAACACTTTCCCCTACCCATCTATTTTGTTTCTAAATACTTCCTTCTTTCAAAATTCTCTTCTATCAGAGTGTTAGAATAAGAGCTGACAGCCTATAGTATTGTTTAGCTCATTCATTGCTTAACAAGACTTGTTTTGGGAGGTTGATAAACCTAGTGATCCTTAAAAAAATGGTACATGCAGTCATATCACTCACATTCAAATACTGGCAGAAAATTAGCAACTACAAGTGTGTCTCTCTGTGCACTAAATTTTCCTTGGACATGTTCTCAAAAATTTCTCTTTTGCTACATGAACTAATTATTTTCTTATTAACTTAAATTTACAACACAGGCAAAACTGAGTTTTTGAGTTATATTTTGCTATTAAAATATTAAAATTTTCATTTTTAACTGGTAATGCAGATAAATTTTTCTTAATATTCCAAGTGAAATTTTCCTAGCTTTTTTTAGGGTTCATGGCAAATCTGCCATTAACCATGAGCTTTTTTGGCCTATCACAAGATATGAAAATTAGTTACCAAAAAAAAGAGTATTTTAAGGAATTGGCAAAAACTATATGTAAAGGTGGTCCTGTTGATAAAGTATCCAGTATATTTGGGGGATTACCAGTAAGCTTGGAGAAAGTCCCGTAAGCAGGTCAGATCTTATGAGAGAGAATACTTTTGTTCAGAAGAAAATACATACAGTCTTCTGATTTTCTGGCATGAAGATGATTAATGAAGCAAAGAGGCAAGAATATGTAAAAAGATAAGAGGAATATGCAGTTCCCAAAGTCAGCTCTATGTTCATCTGTTGAGTTTCCTGTTTTCTGGGTGTTCTACCTCTTACTTGTGTCTGGTCGGTCTCATGGTATTAAAATCAGATATGCTAATTTAAAAAATCAGAAAACAGGTTCAAAACAAATAAAATGAAGGAATTTTTTTCCTCATACTTAGTGAAACAACTTGACACAGAGTCTTAAAAGATGCTAGAAATATTAATGAGATATGGAAACAGAGATCTGAGGAGGAAATGTGAGTCAAGAGATACTATACACAAAGGTGAGATACAGCCTGCAGGATAAGAGCACCTTCATGGGCACAGTCCTAAAAGCTGAGAAGGGAACTGGTGGCTGGCAGAGTTGAAATACTCCTCAATAGTTTTCCCTAAATATTCAGTCCTAGATGAATATTTGGCCATGCCCATTATGACTTATGTTAAACTCTCTTTCTTTATGAACTTAAATTTAGAAGGAAAGCAAATCCAAATCCATTTTGCTTTAATGTCTTATAATGAAATAAAATGTAGTGGAACAGTTCTTTTTCTTTTTCTTTTTCTTTTTCTTTTTCTTTTTCTTTTTCTTTTTCTTTTTCTTTTTCTTTTTCTTTTTCTTTTTCTTTTCCTTTTCCTTTTCCTTTTCCTTTTCCTTTTCCTTTTCCTTTTCCTTTTCCTTTTCCTTTTCCTTTTCCTTTTCCTTTTTTCCTTAATAAAAATAGGTCAGCTACTCAGATACTTTATAAAGGTCTTGTTTCCTTTGACTAACACATATAGGTTTGCATACTGTCTACCCCAAAAGGTCATCACATAAAGCAAGATAAAGGAAACTGCAATAAATAGAAGTGGCAATAAGGAGTATGTTTTGTAATACTGGACCCATTATCTAAGTGAGTGCACAGTTCCTGTCTAAAGCATACAATATTTGCTTGGTTTTCGTCTCCCCAGAATAACTATCCACTGTGCTGCAGTGCCAGCCAGTGCAGAGTTTGGGCCAGGCTTATTTTACAAACACAGTGGAAGAAAACTGAGGGAAATATATGTGCTCTAGGTGTCATGTATTTTGTCATCTCTGATGAGGGCAAGATTAAATCAACAAAATTGGCAGCTGCAAGAGGACTTATTTCTTTTTCTTTTTTGTGGCACTGGAAATGACTATGGAACCCTAGAGTGTCATTTAATTGAATCAGTTTTCATGACTTTAGGCAGTGAATTAATTTATCAAGTCTATGGGAAAATCATTTAGAGCATTAGCAGTTTCTTCATAAAAGGGAATCCTCCTAACTTCTATCTATTTTTTTGTGATATGAAATATGTCTTATGAATATAGTTCTAGAAGTTTGTGATGTATTATACCAGCATCAATACTGAAACTTCTCCCTGTTTCAATCTAGGCAGTTAATCATAATGTAGTATCTCCAACTGCTATAGTTACCTACTCTTCCCACCAATACTAATTCTCTTCTTCTAATTTAGTCAAAGCCCAAGACACTCAATTAGGAACTGGCATTATGGATTTGTCATATAAGTTTTGTTAATTACCTTTTATGGACCAATATGGCACAACATTTATGTTGAGTACACTAAAAGCATCTAATAGTATACTTAAAGTATTCTAATAGTTTGCTAACTGTGTTGTATATTCTTAGGAAATGTAATTAGAAAATATATAACATTGCATCTGTCATGGAAAAGAACTATAATTCTCTTGTTATACCTTGTTCATGGCAGGCACCAGAGTAATTGCATCATTTATCAATTACTCTAACAGATTATACACTTCCAAGTCACATAATTTCGTTTGTGAGCAAGATAGCATTGCATAATTTTCAAATGACCCAATGGAAAATTAATGCACTGATTAGTGTTACTAATCTTAATTATATATTTATGGCTTTATTAAATGTACAAGGATAAAATTCCCCCCAAAACACCTAAGGGGTTTAGGATGTAGATCCAGTACAAAGAATTAAAGAAGGCTTTAGATAGAAATATGGTCCCAGGGTAAATAAAACTGAACTGTATTCTAAGTTCCCATTAATATCTGCCTAATCATGCAAGTACTGAAATCTATAATTTTCTTTCTTTTTAACTTAAAAATTCCCTTTGGGTTCTACTACTGTGCAAGTTAAATCTTCTCATATCTAAAGTCTGTAAATTAACTAGTTGTTTTGTTTCCATCCCCATACAAAGTTTAAAAAAAAACCAAAAAGAACAACTTCTTTCTTGTCTTAGTGCTCCTTTTCTATCCAGTGTCTTCAGGGATGGGCTCAGTATTAAAAGAGACATTTGATTGTATTTCTTCATTTTGGATATACCCTCAGCACCTCTGGCTAGAACTTGGATTTTGCTCAATTTTTGGAGTGTCTACCACATGTTAGAATTTATCTGTAGTCAAATGACAGATGCAGGGATAATCCAGCTGTCTATTTTTGAAATCACGACGTCGGGCAACTGATGTGACCCAAAATCCTTGTAGGTGTGGTTGTTAGAAAGGTAAATGGGATTTGTGTATAACCTATTGACTGAACTTACCTCCAAAGGATTTATCAATGGCTGGAACTTGTCCTGAGTGTGAGTTTGGACTCAGATTGCTTTGTCATGGTTAATGGGGACAGTTTCCTGTTGATAAGGAGATCAGTGAGCTGGGAGTGACTTGCTCATCCTACAGGGAAACTGTTGTGTAAGGCACTGTCTCCTGCTTTACAGTACATATTTGATTCAGAGACTTGCATTGTGGAAATGTTTTAAAATCAATCCAGTGAAATTTCTGTATAGTTGCAGAAGCACATAATGTTCATCAACCAGTTCTGGTCAGCATTGTAGGCACTTAGAAAATGCCAAAATACCTGGTGCCAGCCTTAAACTGTTGAGTGGAAAAAGCCATAGCTTCATTTCTACTGCTGTACGGTTATTAAAAAATGCATTGGTCATTACTAATGATATCACAATATTTTATTATAGGTTACATATGAGATTGCTGGTGCGATAGAAAAAAATAAAGATTCCCTTTCACAAAATCTCGTATTTGTAATGAAAAGTAAGTAAATGCTTTTGTGGTTACTGTTGTTAGAAATCAAGATATTATGACTTGATTTTAATTTTCATTTTAGTTTTAAGAGACATTTGTATATATTTTATTTCCAGTAAAAAAGTCACCCTCATCTTTATGAAGTATTTACATATAGTATTGTTTGAAATTTGCTCCAATTTAAAACTTTTAGATTCATGAACATAAAGCATCTTTATCATGTGATGTGATGTAAAGAACAAGAAGGTGTAATATGATGGGTGAGAATGATGTATTGAAGACAATGAGTATGAACTAAAGCAAAACTAAAACTCAGAAAATAGGGGAAGGAAATTATGCTCCCAACATCATAGAGGCTACAGTGGGATGTGCTGCTCTGCTTGAGTATCCTTCTAAAAGCAGTAACTTGTGGGCGTTCTTATGTTTTTCAGTGAATAGATATAAATGTCCATTGAAATGCAAAATTAAATGTGTTTCAGTGTGCATATTATACAGTTATGCTTAATAGTAATAATGCATCCAATTAATTAATCATAATTAATGATTTATAATTGGATTAATGAAAACATGTATCATTTCCCCTGTCTGAAGAGGAAAAACATAAATCTTTTCCTCAGGGAAGTGCCAGTGCACCCATTTCCTCAATCAAAACTATTAATTATAATAATATAATTATTAATTAATTAATTATAAGAACATTAAAGTTGTTTGCATATATGTGTTGGAATGTGGGACATACCTGCTGGGAAGTCATCAGAAGAGACTGTTGATATAGGATGTATTTGTTTTAATTTGAAAGATGTAATTTCTATGCCTCTCTTAATTCTACTTATTATATTTTAAACATATGGCCCACTGATTGTGCTGAAATAATTTCAATTATCTGCTTCCATATCTTCCTCATATTTCAATGTTCTTGCTAAGTAAGGAATAGTAATCTCATCAGAAAAAGGGAAACAAATCTATTGCATTTAATCATATAGGGAAAACCTTTAAACAGTTATTAAAGAGCAGACTGAGGATTTTTACGTGCTATGCTATTATAAACATTATAAACTATTATTTATGGTGCTTATCCCGTTCATCTTTCTGGTTTTTTTTGTTTGTTTATACATATGATGGGTGTGATCGTAATGCCAGTTTTCTAGTTCTTAAAAAAAACGTAACAAGAATTCAGTATGGTTAAGGATGTGTCACATAACAAATTCTTAACACTTATTGGTGCTGTGGCAGTACAAGCAGCATGTAATTATCATGGTCATCTTAAAAACCCTATGACCATAAATTCATATAGGATAATTAGACTGAAATTAGGATAAAGTATACTATCTGTCATAAAATTCAGATTTTTTCTTTTGTTTAAAATCACCCCTTGGAAGTATATTTATTTTGTACAAATAATAATATAAATGTATTATAAATGTATTGTCTTTTTTCTGTAAATGTTTTTAAGTGTGGTATTGATGTGGAGAAACCAAATTTTCTATGGTTCTGTTCTCCTCCCTGCCTTTTTTTTTTAAATCCCTTCTCATATTTTGTGTATATATAATTCTTTAGTGCAATGAGTGTCTATAATTTATTTCTATCAAGTGCCTTGATTATTTCTAAATACTACAGGTTAGGAAATTGTGCAGAACTCATCTCTTACATTGCTTTAATGGATGGATAAATTGGGAATCTGTAATGGAACAAAATTCAGAGGTGATGATCCCATAAGTAATTAAGTTTAGACAGATTCATCTGAAATATTTTGGTTTATGCCCTCTATTTGTTCAGCACAGGACCTGAATATGTTGAAAATAGTGTTTTTTTCAGATACTGAATTTTCTTTGATAACTTTGATAATGCTCATTTTTTTGATTTGTCAATTTGTTTTAGGTTTACTTACTTAATTCTCTCCTGCTGCATGTCTTTTTACTGACAAATATAATATGTATAATTTCCTAATTTATATTTTATCTTCATGCATTTCTCTTTTTTTGTTCTCAGCTAGTGAAAATGTGGTCATCAATCAATTGTTCCAGTCCAAACTGACACAAACTGGATCACTTGTTCCTCCATATCATTCCCTTAAAATCAAAGGGTGTAAAGCAGCTTTGCTCAGTAAAAAAACACCTGTAACCTGTGCAAGTGGAGAAGCAAAGAAGTATATTGAACTCAGCAAAGTAAGAATTTAGGATTCTTTCCACTCTTGGCTCCTTGAAGATTTTTCTGTTATTTTGTGCTTTCTGAAGTCATCTTGTTCTCTGCTTCATTCTCTGTAGTCATTATGCTATTAAAATAATTTAGTACTTTGTATCAACACTAAAGCAGCAAAAGTGAGAAAAGGTTCTAATTTACAAACACTGATAATTCTGGTTCAAGAATTTCTGTCTTGGACTCTTTGAGCAAAAGGTCAAACAAGACGATGAGGTCCTTCAAGCCTGAATCATTCCATGATTGCCTGGTTCCAGGGCTTATTAGCAGTGAATGCAGTCTTACTAATTTCTGGCTGTATAGATTATGATGAATCTAAGTTGAGTTAATTAAGACATAGGAAGTGTAAAAATAAAATCTTAATGTCCTTATGTCAACATGAGAAGATTTCTGGTTTCAAAAAATACAGTTTTTTGTGGTTTTGTATGAAGATCAGAATGTAAATTTTGGCTAGCATTGTTATTTTAAATGGTCTCTTATATATAAATTTTCCCAGTCAATTTGAAATCAAATCAAACATGCCTCATTTCTGAACTTATCTCTTTTCCTGCTAACTAAGACAAAAAAAGTTGGAAGAAAAACCCAAACAAACACCAACAAACCACAAACAAAAGCAAAAAAAAAAAAAAAGAAAAGAGCAGAAGAGAAACTTTGAAGATTATCAGAAAATTAATTGTTCATGTCACATGGAACATCTCTCTTGAAGAGAAATAATGTGATTTACTGAGTTAATTCATGACAGAGCTTTGGAATTTATCCTTCTAGAAAAGAAGCATGCACTTCTCACAATACATCAGCTGCTTCACCAGGCATCTTGAATCTTACAACTCTATTTTTGGTTTACAGCTCCATAAAATTGATTCTGTCATGGGATTAAGGAGCCTGCTCTCATGTGTCGTTATGGAAGGCTTTGTACATCCATAGAATAGCAATGGGACTTTCCTTATAGTCCCCCTGCTGACAACAGCATAATTCCTGAGTACTGTTCTTGTCAGTAATCTCAGTGGAAAAACTTGAGTTGAAGTGAATGGTGTTGGTTTAAGGCTATATTTAGCAAACAGCTGAGGCATTGCAAGGTGCCTTTAGGTGCCTTTCCACTATAGTAACAGCTTCATAGAGGAAACTTCCTAAGGATGTGGAAAAGATCCTAGTCCCATACATGGGAGGAAGTATGAAAAGCACATCTGAGTTAGAAGCCTAATCAAACCAAGGCAAAACACTGCACAGTTGGGAAATTATGCTGGTTTTGACATCCTCAGAATAGCTTTTACCCAGTAGTTACTCTCTTGAGAGACAGAAGATATTCAATTCCTTTGGGGAGGGTGATATCTGAAGTCACACATTTCATACTCAGTGAGAATGCTGCAAACCTTTAGGCATTAGTTGGAAGGTGGGAAGAACTTTGTCCTTCAGAAAAGGATGGCTTTGCTTCTCAAATACAGACTTTGAGAAGAGCTGTGCAGGTGAGACAGAACACTTTATTGATGTTTAATTGGCCTAATTTGAGCGAGGTACTGTGCTGCCCTGCAGGACTGGAGCAGAACTTTAGGAATCCAAGCTGTTACATTGGCAAAAAGCAACACTTATTTTTTTTTTGGAACAGGCAATCAATGCAGAAGCTGGAAATAGGAAATTTAATACTTAAATTCTATTGTGGATCAAGCCTACATCTGTAACTGTGCTGTCCCAAATAATTCTGTCCCTTTTTCAATATAGCCTTGAAAATCTACTACGATTGACTGAAATAATTATTTTATTACTGTAATTGCAAATGCAGTGTAAGGGGCTTTTTCTTCTCAGCTTAAAATTAAAATTATTACATGTTGCATAATCATAACCACCGTATTTTTATTGGAGTTTATCCAGAGGTTAAAGGCAACAAAAATAAAAAAAAATGGGAGAGAAAGGAATGAAGGAGGGACATTAAAGCAAAAATTATCAACCAGAGACTGACATTCCTTTTATATATGAAATTTGAGTCCCAACATACATCATACTGTAGGCAGTAGGAAACATAAAATGAAAGGTACACATGGTGCTGTGTATGTGCAGTCATCTAGACTCCACCATACCCAGGGAAAGGAAGTAGAGAGTCAAAAAGGAGTTTGTTATGAGTCCACTCCTCCTCCATCTTGTCACTGCAATCCTAGCTAATTCTTAGGTTATATAATTATAAATGTCTCTGTATCTGTTTACCTTTCCATAAATGACTTTTCTTGATGTTGAGCATGCTGGCACAACTAAGGATAGTCCATCTCTTTGAACTAACGCTACTAGGGTAGGATCCAAGACAACAGTGCATCTAAGAGAGACATGAACAGATCTGTTAACTGGCCAGAAGTTTGGAGCACATAAGGACTCACAGGAATTTGGGGATGCCAGCTCAAGCCTCTGTGACTTATGAAGATCATGCCCCCTTTTCAAATAAAATATATTTTCACTGACACTCTCACAACTCTCGCTCACATCAGCTCTTGATCCCTTGTTTTTTGTCTAATCTTTTCCTGATGGATACTTTGGTTCTGTTGTCTTCCCCTCACTTACTTTGGAAGAATTGGTATGTTTCAGAGTTTATACAGCAAAAGTCTTTAGGGATTTTTTAGGAGGAGATTTTTAACTTCTTAAGAGATATTACAAAATTACATATATGTCTTTGGCTTTTTTTCTGTAGATTAGAGGTACAAGATATTCCAATGTAAAGCTGCATATTAGAGGGTAATAGAGACGTACAGCTTGGGTGATACAGCCTTTTTCCTTAGCCCTTAGCTGAAGATTAGAGATGTCCAAGTTTGGAGAGTTTGAATTATATTAATTTTTTGTCTTTTTTCATTTTTTCTCTCTCTCATTCTGAAACAAATATTTCTTCCCCATAGGAAGTCATACGTAACATGGGAGAGCAGGCAGGAATTTTAGCATCTAAAGTGTTGTTCCTGGATATCCCATTAAGACAGGAAACAATCTTGAACTATTGATTTAAATATTGAGAGGTAGAGGTGACAGCATTATCAGTGAGGTGGAGAAAATTTTATTTTGGTTATATTCCTCAGCTATTATGTAAACTTTAACTGAAGAGTGGCATTGGCATGCTAGTCATTCTTTTTATGAGAAAAACTGTAACAAGCACATCTCTTAATTTATAGTTTTGAAGTTGAGGGTGAATTCGCCTTTAAAATCTTATTGCATCC
This sequence comes from Poecile atricapillus, assembly GCF_030490865.1. NCBI lineage: Eukaryota > Metazoa > Chordata > Aves > Passeriformes > Paridae > Poecile > Poecile atricapillus. The sequence goes on from NC_081249.1 coordinate 23,940,553, forward strand.
TAATAAGTGAAATAAAAAAAGAGCTCCAAAGTTTAGCATGGTGAGTAGAAAATTGCTTTCACTGCAATATTTTTGATGGCATTTGGCTTGAGTGGGCCAAGCTAAGAAGATGTATGCTTTTTTGACAAAACTGGAAAAAGGAGTAGGCCAGAACATTCTGACTCAATGGAAAGGGATTTTTATGGGGTAAGTGGACTGAAGAAAGGCAATGGAAAGTCAGAGTGGAAAAGGCTGTCATTGATAAAGAGCTTTAAATCTCACAGCTTGCCAAGTCCTGGAATAAAATAATTTTACAAGCCTCTCTGCAGAAAGTTTATCAAAAGACTCTAAATTATGGAACTACTTTTAGTATGATTATTGCCATTTTAGTCTCACAGATAGGAAGTAAAATAGTGAAAATTAAATTGATTCTCCACTCCCAATTCTGATGTATGGGGTAATGTTGGTTCTAATGAGATAGGAAGTTATTAATAATTTACATCTCTAGTTGGTGAAAATGTGATAAAAAAGTTTAACTGTGTTCACATGTGCAAGAAGAAATGAGAAGAGTTTTTGAAAATATTTATATTATTGTTTTTCTGTCAAGATTTTTTTAAATGATCTCTACTCTTACATTTACTTAAACGTCTTACATGACTTAAACATCTTCCAAAGGCATAAGGCAGCTTCTTACAGAGTTACAAAATTATGCTACTTCTAGGCAGACTCTGTAGGATACTAACTGCATAAATCCTGTTTCTGCAATAGAGTTCTGAAACATATTGATTTTCCTAGTTATTTGTAAAAGATACATTGTCTTTATAATGTATGTAGCTGCTTTTGAAATCAAAACTTATTCTCCAGTCATGGCTCTACAAATACCTGAGGATATTTATCCACTACCTGTTTCTTTCTGAAACTCAATCCTAGTCTATGGCACAATGTTTGTACAAATTTTTGCCTTCATTAGTCAATTGCAATGAAGACAATAGAGGTGTACTGCACATCTTAAGATAAGATTGTTGTGTGTGTGCTCTTCTCTTCCACAGCTATTGAAAAAGAAAGGAACATCCTCATTTCTTCAGAGACTGGAACGAGGGGGCCCGACCACTGTGGCAATACAGCTCAGGGTTAGTGAACTTATGGAAATTTGAAAAAGAATCTCCAGGTGTTTTAAAGGCAGGATTACCCTCTGCAGATTGCAAGGGAAAAAGAAAAATCTTACGTTTGAGAAAGCCACTAGCATGACCTGGTCAATCCTTTAGAGAGAGGGATTGAGAAAAGGATCTCAATCATTTTGAGAAAAAGATGTTAAAAATTTAGGAATAACATATGTGTTGAACAAGAATCTTAGCTGTACAAGAATGATTGATAATTGATTTGTTTGTTTGTTTGTTTTTTCCCCAGAAATCACTTGCAGATATTCTTGGGAAGCTGCAGAATTGCACTCCACATTCCGTTCATTGTATAAAACCTAATAACTCCAAGTTGCCAGATACTTTTGATAATTTTTATGTGTCTGCTCAACTGCAGTATATTGGTGTCCTAGACATGGTCAAAATTATACGACATGGCTATCCAATACGTCTCTCTTTCACAGACTTCTTGTCAAGGTAAATTCAAATTTCATAAAACCTTTTTCCTTATCTACAGTACAAAGCCTTCTGTCACGTTCTGGTGGTGCTTGCAATATTGTTGTGTTTCAAAGAAAATCTTGTCTACCTGCAAGGGGTGTAGGCATATCACTTTTTAATTGAATGAATCATGAACTTTAGAAATATATTTAAAAATTTATAAATTTATAGAGTTTATATTGATGTGTAGAAATATATTTATAAAGGTTATCAGAAAAATTAGGTTTTAGAGGTATGGCATCATAAAACAGCTCTTTTTTTACAATTTATGCTGTTTCTATGATTTAAAAATTATTGCATATTTTCTGCAGGTAATTAAAAAGAAGGAGAAATTGTCTAATTTTTCAGCTTTCTAGGTATAGGTGTCATGGGTGTCATGGGTTCACCCTGATTTCATAGGGTAGGATTTGTTTATGCGTGGTCACGAGGTACTAATGCTCATACCACAACTCCATTTTTATTATTGTCATTAGAAATCAGAGACATATTGAATTAATGTGAAAAGATGTAAAGGTTTGCTTCTGTCTGAAGGCAAATTCTTGTTCCCCATTCCCAGTTCAGTACTGGGATTTTGGGTCACTTACATTCTCAAAAGATTCAAGAAAAAAAGAGGACTGTCTTGCCCAAGAAGTATTTGTTTAGCAGCCTCATGCACTCATGACAAGTTACTTCTCTCTGGGTGTTCTACTCCTTGATCAATATATATAAACCAGTCATGATCTGGCCTTTGTATTACTTTACTTCTGAAAAGCAGCATGGGAATATCAGCTGCTTACACACAACTTTCAGTTGTCTTCCTGGAAAAAGTTGTGGATGTTAAATTACTGCTTGGACAGAAAGTTATTCTTCCAGTAAAACAGTGAGGATTATAGGAGTTTATAATTCCTTCTCTTTCATAAATAAACCACCTGTGCCCTACCACAATATTCACCCTCCAGAGTGCATCAGGTTGGGCAGGCTGGTTGAGGAGAAGATGCACATAATGGGAGATTTGTAAAAGCTCTCATGTTCTGAAGTTGTATGAAGCATGCAATATCTAAATAGCCATTAGTATAATATTGAATATATGATCAGTATATATATATATATATATATATATATATATATAATATATAGAATTAGTATTAGTATAATTACTATAATTAGTATAATACTGAACTGGACCTTTGAGGTACTATTACATGAGCACAGTGCCACAACCTTTCCTACTCTTAGATCCTTACTGTGATTTCTGGCAGATGTTAGCCTCCTTGCCACCCAGACTTTTTCACTGCAATACCCAGATACAGGCTGGGAATTACCACAGGACTGGGATCAGTCCTGGTGGGCAATATCTAGTTTGCTGCTCTCTTTTGGGGGGTAAAAAAGGTACAAAGGTAATTTTCAGTGCCAGGGAATGCCACTTTTAACAGTATAGTCACAAATATGGCATATTTTCTTAATTTTGAGTTTTGTTAAAAATGTAAATTCAGTCTTTTTCATCCACACCTTCCAGTACCTTCCAAAGACAATTTTTTACGTGAAAGTCTAGAGGATATCTGGTGTGTCACAATAAATATTTATTTTCAGTAACAAGTATAACACAAAAATAGCAAAAACCCCCCAACAATATGATGCCAGCAACATTTATGCTGTTAAAATGTTCTGATTTTGTTACTCTATAATCTTTATCCCTTTTTCTCCACAATAAATTATCTTTGCAGGTTTTTTGCAGCTGAGCCCCTGCCATTTTTGCATATTTGCACCAGGTCATAATATTTTTATTGTTATACATAAAATGAATTAAACAGTGATGAGGCTAGCATGGTGTCACAGAAAACGAAGTTCATTTTGTAATATTCTTTGTCACTGTATGTTGAACCTACTCAGGAGTTAGCAATAATCACTCTGCATAAAGTCTCTCAATACTACTGAATTTTTAGATTTGTGCACAAATAGAAACATGGAGCTCTTGATCCAGAGGCATTGGAAAAGACCATCAGCATTGTAGGGCTTTTCATAGTAGCCATCCATGCCACACAGGCCAAAGGTTATCTTCCTCTGTAGAGGACTGAATTTTTCACTTTACTCACCATGACAAGTTAGCCTTCCTAATTACATTCAGTGTATTTGGATAGTTCTTTCCATTTAATAGTTTAAGAGTGTGGCTGTTTGTTCTTTTATTGGCTGAAAATATGAAATTTTTAAGCTGGAGATATATTATTAGACTACATTTTAAAAGTACTGTCAGTTCTTAATGCTGTATGTTTCCTCAGACAATAGACTGCCGGTAAGAAATACTGAATTCAGAGACTGAGTTACCTTTTCAAAAAGTTTCCTAAAAAACCTTCACTTGTGCTACATCTCTATATTGCCTTGGTAACGGGACAGGATATTTTTAGAAATCAGATAATTAGTTTTGGTGATTTTTTGCTAACTAGTTTTTTGCTAATTAGTTTTGTTGGCTGTTCAGCCAAACTCAGGTCTCATCTTACTATTCATTGATTGGAATGAGAAATGATTTTGTAATATTTCCATATAGGCTTACAGACCTGAAGCTGATATAGTTTTTCACCTTTTAAGTTTTTGTTTCCTTTGCTGTCAGACTGGTACTTCTAGTATTCTAATGAGAATATGTGGCTCTAATCCCAACCTGAATCCTCAAAAGATAGGGAATTACTGTCCTCTCTCACCATTCCTGCAGTTTTTGTGCATTTACTTTGTGAGTATTCCTTATTGTATAGGTAATGTGGTCAGAATTCAAAATAGTTATTAATCAAAAAATTAAACCTGTTTGTTTGTTTGTTTTTTGGGTTTTTTGTGGGGTTGGTTTTTTTTGTTGTTGTTTTTTGGGGTTTTTGGCTTTTTTTTGTTGTTTTTTTTTTACTGGCTTATAAGACAGGATGTTTGAATTAGGGGACTTCGTGGGGAAGGGATGGAATATTGGAAAACCTATCAGCAAACAAACAGTAGCAGTTCATTCTTAATTGGATGAATTTGAATTTTTATTGCTATCTAATTAGGGATTAATATGACTTGTCTTTAACCTATTTATGAGTTGCATCTGAGCTCCTATAATGGCTTAAGAGAGAGTAGCTAAAAAAATGTCATATTTTGCAACAGCATATATTCCTGGGCTACAAAGCTTTATCATTATTCCTGTTGCTATCCTTTTGGATTTATAGGCTCTTCTTTTGTCTTATCAAAGTAAAAGCTGACAGCTGGGAGGTGAACCCCTCAATCACCAAAGTTTGCTGATCAGAAGAGAAATGTGGAAATTCTCATTATTAAATGAAAGCTGTGGCACTTATTCTCAATTAATATATAATAAAATAAGAATTCATAAGGTCAGATGCTATTAAATCCTGTAAAAATAGGATAATTAAGAGATCATATATGTGATTTCAACAGATTTGCCAAATCCAGATTCAGTGTTTCTGCTGAATTTACCTGCAGTGTTGGCTCAATTTCTAAAGCTCTGTGAGCAGAGAGACAGGGATCAGTTTTTACCTTATGTTAAAACCAGAAAACCTTGAGTTACATGCATTTTACACTCCTGGAAAAGTTTATCCATATATTTTACTTAATATCTTCAGAATGGTTCTCAGTGGACTATATTTTTAGATTCTAGCTTTGCTTTTTAAGTCAAGGCTGTGGCACAAACAAATTTTTTTTAAGGGTTTAAAGTTTCCAATTTGCAGCCCAAATTGTACACATAGGTAAAGTATCCTCAAATATCTTTTATCTTGGAAGAAAGAAAACAGAAAAATAGCCATGGAATTAGCAACTGTCTGCAGATGTGTTTCTTTCCAGTATTTAGTGTTTTGATATCTTATTTAAAATTATATCTAATTTAAAATAATTCTGATTTAAAATATATCTAATTTAATATATACAAAATGCCCATTAGTATAAACAGTAATTTATTATGGTTTTGGGAGTCGGTGCCATGGAATAGGAAAAGTGAGTATCAAGTATCTGCTCTTTTTCCAGCGCAGAATAATAGGGCTCAGAAACTCTCTGGGGCACAAACAGAGAATCATTATACAAGTTTAATATCTAGAATCTAATCTCTTTGCATCAGTTAATAAAATGGACCCTGGCTGACTTTTGTGTCATTCACCTCACGTGGTGCTCAAGGAAGACATGTAAAAGCCATTTCAAATATAAATTTTTAAAAGTAATTATAGTGATCAAAGACCCATGAGGTGACCTCAGCAAAGTATATGAATACATCTATTCAGGGATGTACAGGTAAAAATGAGGCAGTAAGATGCTCTATTCACTCCCTCTCAAAAATCTTATTTTGGTACCATCCTCCTCTACAAACACCCATGTCCTCTAAACTGAAATAGAAATTAAAATAATTCTTGATTTCTCTTTCTACTTTAATGTTGTTCACCAAATTGCTGAGCTATGCCCAGTTCTTCTCTCCATCTGTATTTCAGTTTCCTTGTTCAAGGAACAATTTCTGCACTACTGACTTAGAAAGGTTCATGAGGTTCACATGTCCCGTGTTTCCTGTGTCTGGGACACTGCTTAGCAGTGGGGACTGCAAGGTCCAGTTACACAGGTCCTTAAATGAGGCATCTTTGCAGTTCCCTGCCAATTTACAGGAAACACTCTGAGCTGTTGAAGCAGCTGTTATCTGAATTGATAAGCAATTTGAGCCTTTCACTTAGCAGATGAGAATGGCAGGATCTCTTTGGCAAAAATCATGTTGTTCAGAAAATTCTAGTGTTCTGTTCCTTGCATTTACTTCTGCCCCTTTTGAGTGTTTCTTGGAATTTCATGACTGTCTCTCAGGTTTCTAGGTGGTCTTTCCTGGGTTTAATTCTATTTACCATTGTAGTTTCTATCATGGAGGTCCCATCCTGTCTTCTCTTGCTGCTCAAGGAAGAGCAGAAAAAATTTCATGGTCTGAAGGAGAACCTGAAGGCTGTATGTAGTGACATTCCTTATGGTGCTGTTGCAAGAAGAGATAAGTCATTAGAATGTTATGATTACTATTTCTAATAATCTTTTAAAATTGCTTACATTTCACTAATCTAATCTTTAGTTTTGTTTAGGCTAATGCAGCCATGAGGCTTTGTAAGTAGTTATTTATCCTGTTAAGACATTGTCAGATGCTGGTTTGGAGGTACAATGTCATACCTTCTTCCTTCTCATCTTCCTCCTCCTTTCTCTGTCCTCTTTCCCTTCCTGTTTCTTCCCTATGTTCCCCTCTTTTTCTCCTTCTTTGCCCTCCTTTCATAATATAACCTAACCTCCTGTATGAGTAAGCTAAAAATATCTAAATCACCAACTGTAAGCTTTATTTAAAAAAAAAAAAAAAACTAAATAAAGAATTAACTTCCTGATGACTTTTTTGTTTTAAAGTAAGTTCAAAAGATGGCAAAACATCAATTTTAGTAGGAAATATTAGGAAGGAAGAATATGGAACACAATGATAATGGATACTTATGGTAAGCATAGCAGTGAGGGTGAAACAAGTATGTTCAAAGACTGTTCTAATTACAGGTTTTCCTCTGATTTTAGTATGAAGTTCTTAATTTATTCTTCAAGCTACACTGAACTGCAGATCCTGAATTCTGTATTTCAGGGCAGCATTCATTGATAATGAATGGTCTTTAATAATGGTCTTTACATCAAAACTTTAGTGCTTCAGAGCACTAAATAATTATTAACTATTAGAGATGATTCTGAAGAGATATCTTTTTTTTCTCAGGAAATATTATGTTAATGCTGGATATCACTGCTTTGTCAAGTAATATCTGTCCTTTTCCTACAAAGCCCTTTTTAATAGCTATTGTAACGTTTTCACCAAATTCGTGCTATTAGCTGATGATGTATTGCACAGATGTGTTTATGTTTGTAAATAATTTGCATGATTCATCACTGTATATCTAAACTCCCTTCATCCAGAAGCATTTTGTTCACTTTTTTTTCCTTTATTTTCCCTCTCCCTTTTTTCCCCTCTTGAAAGCAGGGATGTTATAATGTTTAATAATACATCATTTTTGAGTGTAAAAAGTCAGCAGAACATTTCTGAATCTCATGAGCAAGTTAGGGCATTAGTGAGAATGATGTACAGGGCAGATTGAAAAGTGATGGGTCATCATCACACTGGCCCTTTCAGCTTTATTGTCTGCTGTGCAGTATCAGTAATCTCTAAGAGCACTGCATTGATATTGCCATGATACCTTAAATCTTTGCAAGGAGAGCAAGAAGTAATCTGACTGGTGCTAAAAAAGAAGTATTTCATTAAAGTAGATGTAATGATATCAATTTATATCAAATGGCAGTCTTGCTATTCTGGAGTTGGTTGCTTGAGACCTGGAAGTGATATTTCTGATTGAGGGTAATCATTTTTGTTTGTCTTTCTTTCAGAATGAAAGCAAAGGTGAGTAAATCAAGTATCTTAAAGTCATCAGTTTTGAGGGCACTTTACATGCAAATTCATAAGCCTGGTAATGACTAGATTCCTGTGAGGAATGAAGGTCACATCCTTGAAGTTTAAAACTGTGATTTTCAAAATGTCTGTGTCCTTGGTGATTTTGGTAGTTACAATAGAATCATAGAGTGGTTTGGATTGGAAGGGACCTGAAAGATCATGTTGCTCCAAAGGACCTGCCATGGGCACCTTCCACTATACAAGGTTGCTCAGAGCCATATCCAACCTGGCCTTGGACACTTACAGGCATAGGGCACCCACAACTTCTCTGGGTAACCTGTTCCAGTGCCTTTCCAACCCCACAACAAAGAATTTCATCCTAATATCTAATTTAAACCTGCCTTCTTTCAGTTTAAAGCTATTGTCCCTTGTGCTATCATTTCCTGCCCTTGTCAAAAGTCCCTCTCTGGCTTTCCTGTAGGCCACTTTAGGTTCTGGGAGGCCGCAGTAAGGTCATTCCAAAGCCTTTTCCTCTCCAGGGTGAACAATCCCAGCTCCCTCAGCCTGTTTTCATAGAGTAGGTGTTTCAGCTCTCTGATTATCTTCATAACCCTCCTCGGGACTTGCTCCAACAGGTCAGTGTTTGTCTTGTCCTGAGGAGCCCAGAGCTGGGCACAGCAGTCCAGATGGGGAATCACAGGGGCAGGATAACCTCCCTTGACCTGCTGGTCACACTTTTTTTGATGCAGCCCAGGATACAGTTGGCTTTCTGGACTACAAACGTACATTGCCAGCTCATGTCCAGCCTCTCGATCCACCAGCATCCTGAATAAAGCACTTGGATAAAGAAGTGACATTGGTTAACCCCAGAGGGCAGCTCAACCCTGTCATGGCTACTAGCTCATTCCTTCCTTAGTGCAGTGGGAGAGGGAATTAGGAGAGAAGTCAGAAAACTCATAGGTTGAAATAAATACAATTGAATAGAGAAAACAAGAAATGAAAAATAAAGAATTCATTCTCTACTTCCCTTTGGCAGACAGGTCCAGCCACCTCCAGAAAAGTATTTCATCATGTATATTGCTGAATTGGTAAGACAAACACCATCACTCTGAGAGTCTCCTCTTTCATTTTCTACCCTCAGCTTTCATTTGTTCTTTTCTTTTTACCAATCCCTCAGATAGGGAACCCAGTTTAGGATAATTTACAGCACTCAAAGTTACTCTAAATTACTAATTCCTCATAAAACTTTACTATTAGGGGTTGATTATACTGTAGGAGGTTACCAGAACCCAGAATGCTCTGGCATTCTTCCTGACAAGCCTAGAATTGGAGTAAATCATCCCCTGGGGAATTTCTGAGATGTAACTAGGTATTTGGGACTGTCTTAGAGGCTACAGGCCATTTCAAATCTACTGATCTACTAATGAGATAGTGTAACAGGAGTTACCAGGCTCCTCATATTATGGAAAAACTAAATAGCTCTTTCCACGGAGTCTGTGTGGAGATGGACTATTCTGTTTTGCCCCCTTTGGAGTTGTTTCTTTGTATCCATTTGGCTTGTTTGCCCCTTTATCTGCATTAGGTCTTTTTTGGTATTTTCGAAACAAGAATTACACAAGATAACTTCATATGCCTGTGGTGAATTGCCTAATTAACCAGGACTTAATTTGTAGGATGTAAAGAAAAGTAGATCACCTTCAGGATGGGATTCAACTGACTTGTCTTAGGTTTATCCATTTTTGCAGGTATTTCCCAGACTCTGTGTAGATCCATTCTATGGCAAGGGAAAGAATTAATGCTTTAATTCTTAAACAGACTCTAAAAAAAATCAGAGAACATTTTGGAGTCAAGACAGATGCAGTTTTTGAAGCTATACAACGGCATCATCAATTCCTTAGCCCACAGACTTAGTATTGTAAATACAAAGTATCAGTCCTTATGCCATATCATAGAGTTTGGGGTGTGAGGATGGTAAAGCTGCTGGTGTTTCTGGGGCTTACTGAGAGTGCACAAATAACTGACTATAGGAGAAAATAGTTTCTCTTTTGGCTGGAGTTTTCAGAGGGAGGCCAGACACCTGACTTTATTTAGAAGGCATCTAGCTGTGTTTTGATGGCAAAAATAAATATCAGCATTGTTTGCTGGGCATCCTCAGAATCCTATAATACAACTCTCATTTGCTAAAGCAGTTGCAAATGTGTGAATGTGTGTAAACTATTGAACTCAGTTGTTATTCATGTCTGTCACACATTTAACAGCTCTACAATATTGACAAGAAAAGGGGTCCCTTGAGCAGGAGGATGTAATTAGGTCATTAAGTAACCAGACACAGGGAAATAAAGATGACATGGTCAGTTAAGTCTGATGGTTCCTAACTTTCAAATGTTTGGTGTGCAATCTGAATAATCTTCCAGCATTAGGTATATTACATTATTAGAACATATTATGCATTATTAGAATGCATAAAACTTAGTGAAGCTTCTTGAAGAGTCTATTGTTTTGTGCAATAGAGAATATACTAGTTTTTTGGCTGTTTCAGTGAGAATCTCAAGGTGTTGTTCTCCCTCCACTATTAGGTACATACAACTACATTAATTTCCTTAGGCAATCATAAATCTATTGGGCACACACAAGCATAATTCTGGCTGAACTGTTTCAGCAGTTCTTGTGGTTTTCTTTATTTTAATTTCAAGATCTGTGAAATTTTAAAAAAATTATTTCATTTCTAGATTTAAGTTCCACCCTTGGTATCACTGCTTTCCACTAGCACTTGACATTTTTTATCACTCAGATTTAACAAAATGTTTATTAGATCACTCAATAACCCTTACAATCCTTATAAAAATCTATGCATGTTTTCCATCTGTGAATTTTAAAGCTTGTACTATTTCTAAACATGGAGAAATGTTGTCACAAGCTACTAAAATACCCACCACAGCAGTAGATTTCATCTAAAAGCATGGATTATAAAAATAGATACAATTATATTTGTATACAAATAAGGATAATTAAAGTTCTCGACCTATATCTCACAAACTGAGTTTGATGTGCCTATAACAAGCAGCTATAAATAACTTTTTTTCAGAACCTTAAGGTTCCAACAAAAATCATTATTGAGTACTTCATAATTTGCTGACATCACATAATGACAAAGATAATGGACATAGATTTATGTGTGGCAGTAGGACATTCAATTAAATGCCTGCCATAGAAATAAACCTTTTAAAATATTATCAAGTGCTAATATTTTCACTAATCCTTACACACTGAAACTCTTCTAATGAAATGCTTTAGAATCGCTGACCTCTTAAATGAATACAAACAGTATACATTTAAAATAAATATTTTAAAGAACTAAGTATGCAACACATTATTTTATGCCAGCAGCACCATGCAGGAATTTTGAATTGTTGGATTAAGGCACAAATTGTCACATAGACTAATTTTACTGTATAATTATAGAACAATTCCTTGTTATTTAGTACTTAATTAACTATATGTGCATGATTTCAGTGCTTAGAAAAGTATTAATTGATCTTGAGTGCTGCTTTTTTATGGTCACAGGACTTGAATAGGTCATAGGACTTGTAGAGATGCAGTCCAGCTGCCTCGCACTCAAAAACAACTGTGACCCTCCTGCTGTTTCTTCTTTCTGTGGCTCTGCAGCTGTTAAATTCTTTCCACTCAACTCAGATATTCATGGCACCCTTTTTCTCCTTATTCATATCTTGATATTCTTTACAACCATTTAATTTTCAGCAGAAGAACCTGGAATGACACTTCCTAAAGCTAGATTTCCTAGCATGAGGCTGAATAATGTAGGCAGTTTATACTGGTGATATCTGAGACCAAGCACAAAATCCTATGCAAGCATGCACGTAAAATCTTTTCATGCATCTTAATCACTGGGTCTTACTTTGCTTTCTTGTTTAGACCAATGTGGCATTAGTCTAACAATATCTGTTTTAGCAGAATTACTCCAAATGAGAGCAGAATATGATCCACTTTTGGCACACGACCTTAGCATATCTTGAAAAATGATACTTTTGTACAGTTTGTCTAACCATTATACAATCCAGAGCCAGGAGAATCCCTGTTACCCAGACTGACAGTACTAACAGGGTTCACAGGCACAAGGGAAGCTCCCACAGAAGACAGCAGAAGTAGAGATGATCTCACAGAGAAGCTATTTTGCCATATGGTTTAAAAAGGTCCAAAAATCCTTCTCCATAATCCTAATAAACATTGTCTAAGCTATTAGTGAGTATTGTGGGAAGGGTTTTATATGTTCCCATTCCTCTTTGGTTGAGTACTGGTTGCACAGGAGAAAAAAAACACTAAAAAGAATGAAGAAACAAAGCATTATCTAGGTGGAACAGCAAATCTAATTTTATTTCTCTTAATATCACAATTTCCATTTGACTGTGGTTTTACTTTCTGCTTCTGCAATATACATCTGTCTCAGTATATTTCCCAATGAGCTGGGCAGTGCCTTTTTGGCAAACAGTGAGCCACTGAAGTAGCAATGGCACCAGGAGACCAAGCAGGATAGTTGTACAAGCCTGCTTCAGTGTTTCAATTGAAGGACTTTTGATTTTGATGCCCTACTATCACATTTTTATTTTGATGCACTACACACATTTTAGAGAATTTAGTGTGTCTTTAGAGAAAGGAAAGGAGCTTCTCTGGATACCAGTCCTACAACACCTTTGTGTTAAACAGAATCAAATTAGCAGGTTAACAAAGAAATTCAAATTTATTTTATAACCTGTATATTCTGTGTACAGTGAAGCATTTTATGACCCCATGTGCATGTTGGTGGGATTCCCAAGCATGAAGCGGTAATTAGCTGTGGTAAAGACCTACCTAGAAAGAGCGAAATGTAAACATTTGCTGAGGTAGAGTCAGATGTATATGTTTGTGGATATAATAGAGCTGCATGTTTGCTCAATGCTAGAGTATTTCTGAGACAATGTGTGATTTTTGCCAGTTTTAAAATAAACATGATTTACATTGCTTTATCAAGAAGAAATGTGTAATTTCTCTTTCTTTTCTTTGCCTCCTTTGGGCTCAATTCTCTATGGATATAACTTTTCTCTAGTCTCTCAGCCTTCTTTGGACTGAATTCTTCTGGGATCCTCCCTCGTGGGGAGTTGCACTTATCTTAGTCCTTATGATTCGAAGTAAACTCTCGAGCTCATTAGAATCTTGTTTCTCGTGTTTATTGAAGGATCCTTACAAAACTTAACAGGTCTCTCCAGGCTGGTTACAAGGTTAATCTTTGCAGTTTGGTACATTTCTTTCTTCTGATGGTACAAACAAGGCCTTGTGGCACACTTTGTGTCTGATACACAAAATGGCCCCGAACTACACAGTTCTTTTATCTTTATACCTATTTTTACCCAATTAACAATAGACACGTTTATTATTTTTCTTAATGACCCAATGACCCATCACCTCTGTGATGCACTGCAGCATTTTCTATCCAATCACTAACTATTACCCAAAAACCTCTAGGAGAAGAACATGAAGAAGAAAGAAGGGACAAGGGACAAGACCCTAAATCTTCCATCTTGTCTCCTGTTCTCTGAACTAACTTTTTCACCCAGTGATTTAAGAAACTTTCTAATCTACACACCTACCTTTCTTATCTAACTTTAGCATTTGTTTTCATGTATCACTATGAAAACATGCTCATGAATTTCATGTTATATGAAATTCAGTGTTTTCTTGAATCTTAGAACTAAATATTAAAAACAAGGGCACACAGTCTGTATCTCAGACTCCAACAAAATGGGAATGTCAGCTTTAAGCAAGATGGTGCAAAAGTATTGTAAATTTTTATCAAACTTTTAGCAGATGTTGAGAATTCATTTTTTTTTATTTGCATAGTTGAATCCACTAATCCCAAGTGGTGAACTATAATTTATATTCTATTCACTATTCTGCTGCCACATTGTCTGAGATGAGGAAGCCTCTACTTAATTTCAGGAAGTATATGAATAAATAATCCTGGACTAAGACACACATATCTTCATTACTTCTTTTCTTCAGAAGCTGAAATTCAGATGTCTAGAAAAGATTAAGGGTCACAAAGCCTAATGCAGGAAAACCCATAAAACTCAGGAAAAAATAATTCTTCCAATTAATTTATTTATCATCTGTCATAAGGTAGTATCTTTATCTGAGAAATTTGTGTTACTTTTTATTCAGTCTAAATTAAAACATCCCAAATGGCCACTTCTGCAAAGTTGTTTTGATCCAGTGAATGTCATAGTCACAACCCCCCCTCAAAAGTCTGTACTGAGCTCTATATTGGCCCAGTGGCTGACTCACATTTGAGTCACTGTACAAGTTTGCTCTAGGAATTTTCTGAGTATTCTTCCAATTTTATTTCTTAGTCCTAAATTTTGCTCTCTTATGGCAGTTACATATTGGCATTCTGAGTATATTTTCCTTTTTCCACAGACACATTTAAGCATACTGTATATTTCCTTATGACCCCTTGTATAGAAAGTGAATTTTTAATTGCTGAAGTAAAAAAAATCAGTATATTTTACTAGAAAAAAATCCAGAGGCATATATAAAAACAAGGTAAAACTATGATAACTGTCAGTTTGTTGTAAGATCACTTTTACCATTATTAGATTTCGAAAATTGCTGTACGTTTATTTCCTGCCTTAATTCTTATTGGTCTTCAGATTTAGTCACTTGAGACTGTGTTGCTTGATATCAATTAAGATATTAAAAAAACCCAATACTGGTATGGTAGGCAGGTACTTCGAAGTTTTGGTTCATTGCCATAAATATTTACTAATTGTTTCAGGTACATTGAACTTCATGCTCACATTTACAACATTCTGAATTTTTTCTGTAGGTCTCTGTGAAGCAGCCTTGGTGCAAAATTTTTCACAAAAAGGTGAACCTTATGGTCTTGTTATACTAAATTTTTGTAGTCCTATAAAGGAAGCCCCAAATGCAGACTGTCTGATGTAATTTGTTATTTCTAAAAGTATCTTTTTATTCTTCACATCCAAAGATTTATTCTCTCAAAAAATTTGAATACATGCTTTGGTTCTTGATATTTATGCTCTATAATAAGATATTTATGTCACATATATTGTACAGAGATTGACAGAATCACTTTTGTTTTCTTGGAAACTATAATAATCTATTTCCTCTTTTCTAATTATCTGGAATTTACCATGTTCTTCATATTTAAAAAATAATTAGGTTATTCCTTCAAGGAAAAAAGAATATAACAGAGGGAAGAGGAATTAATGAATATGTATCCTTTACGTAAAGGTAACTAATCAAAATTCCATCCTATTCTTTGCTGCTCACTGATTTTATAAGTTTTCTACTGATTTTTTTTTTTTCAGGCAATCTCCCTTCAGTGAATAGGCACTCTAGATATTTCAGCTTTCACTTGATAGACTTTTCAAATACAAACCGTACCTAACCCGTTCTTCCCACCCTCCCCAAACCCAAACAAACAAAACCAAAAATCCTGAGTTACAAGCATATAATGACAAGTTTGGCAAGCAAAGTCCATTTCTTTCACATACTTTAGATATCAACAATTAATGATTGTCGAAGAAGCAGAAAAGGAAGTCTAGAAAAGGGAAAAAAGAGAATTTACCGAGACAGCACAACCTGAACCTTTATGACGTCAATTTTTGCATGTCTTCTAGCAGAAGTATGGGACACAATTTAATTTTGATTGCTGCCTTTTATTCACTACATTTTTATTAGATCTTGTTAAGTAATACCAGTTTACCTCGGCAAAGAGAGTACATTGTAGTGAGCAAAAGAGAAAATTAAACTACAACGTAATGATTTATACTGACAAGAGTGTCACTCATTTTTCCTTACATAAGTTGTGTTTGGATATTTAAAACTTAAAAGTACATAACTTATCACTCTTTTAAAGCAGTTAAAAGACATAGAAAGTAGGAGCTTCCTTCAGGAAAGATTTGACTTGTGGTGTTAGAGACTATCCCCTTATTGAGGACATTGGATTACAGTCAGTAGCTACCTCCAACTTTATTATTTTTGGTGTTTCTTTCTTAATTAGGCCAGAGAGAGACCTGAGAATAAGAACAGCAAAACAACCAAGCAACAAAAGTAATTCTGTGGCTTCAGTTCAAAGACATCTTTTATTAAGCTATTGATTTGGAGCTGCTTGTTTTTCTGCCCTTTGTACTTGCCGTGTTTTTTCCTTTAGTGTCTTCTATCACGTTGTGCTATTGAAATTGAGTGAGTCATGTTTATTCCAATGCTTAAAGATTTGCTGTGCGTACAGAACTGGGAGTACAGCCCTGCAGCCTATTTGTGCACACTCTGTGTAAATCAAATAGTGTGCTGAGCCTTCGAATATTGCTGTGGGTTACTGTGCCATAACCTGAACTGCAGAATATTCTGTCTTGGGGAAAAACAGCCTGCTGGATCTTGTCAGCTGTGCACTTAGGGAGGTGAGGGAGAAAATTATTAGATAACATCCTTATCTGTAAAGACCCAAGAGAACTGAGTTTTCCCTATTCACAAGCTATTGGCAGCAGTATCTACTCCAAGCAAATAAAACATTTCCCTGATAGAGCACATCATTCAGAAGCAAAGGAAGAGAGGTCAGAGCACATTTCTGCAAAACCAGAGAATCCTGGCTAGTCTGTACATGCTCACAGTGTGAGTCTGTCTAGCCAGAATGTCTTTCTTATGTTTATGCCTCTGAAAATGACAAGTTAGGACAAGGAGGGTGCTAAGGGAAAAAGCTGGGGAGAATGGATCTTCTCTCATACTGATGTCGTATGGGTGGGTGTGGGAGAGACCCCCCCTTCACCCCAATAACAGAGTTCACTGTCTCAACTTGTAACTAGAAGAGGTTTTGCGTTTACTTCCTAATAAACAGTACATTAGTGTTGACGTGGCAGTGGAGTGGTGTTGATTCAAATTAATTCTTTAGATCTCCCTGTTTTGTATTTTATTTTGGATCCCTTAGTGAATGAGTTGCTCTGGCTAGCCATGAAATACTGGGGTTTCTTAGCTTCCTGGCTATGAAGGAGATTCATTTTGTCTCAGATTCACTTTGTCTAATAATAAGCTGGAGGCAAGAGCATCTTTATACTCAGTGGAAAGACATGATGGTCTTACAGTGCACAGTTTATCTGACCTATTGTAAACATCAATATTACACTAAGGAATATGACA
Organism: Poecile atricapillus; assembly: GCF_030490865.1. Lineage (NCBI taxonomy): Eukaryota > Metazoa > Chordata > Aves > Passeriformes > Paridae > Poecile > Poecile atricapillus. The sequence goes on from NC_081249.1 coordinate 23,957,746, forward strand.
CCAGAATACTCTAGTCTACTGAATCTTAAGAAAGTCTAGACAAGTAACTTGTAAATCCAAGTTTAGCCAAAATGTATTTCACAGAATTAAAGACCTTTTTTTAGAAGGTAGCGCTGAGTGTGCTTTCTGGATTCCTTAGGATGCTCTCTAAAACCCTACAAATACATTCTGTATTATATAGGTGACCTGTCAGGTGGGAAGAAAGCTGGTACTTAACTGGGTTTGTTCATTCACTTCAGAGTAAACTAAGGCTGGAGTGCTAGGGGAAGAATTCTCTGTAAGGAAAAGTTACAAAACTCCCCAGATTGCATTTTTCCAGAAGCAAGCCCTGCTGTTGCAGGTAATTCAAGTTTATCTATGCAAGCCTGCACGGTAGTTTCAGTATTCTTATTACTAATTTCTGTGATAGAATAAATTCTGAAAAAAATAAGTTCTTTTGCTGTTCCTGAGAATGATTAAATTTAAGATTATATTAAATTATTGTGTCTACATAGAAACACAAGGTCTAGCCATAGTAAAAAGTATCTGATACCCAAAAGAGATTTTGAACTTTGATAACAATCTCACACTTACAAGTTTTTATTTCTTTCTTTATATCTTAGTTCATTGTCAATTAATAATAATAATAAAAAAGGGTTATTTTTTTTCACTCATTCAGAACTAAGTACAGAAGAAATTATGTAAGCTTACGTTTAGACCATCACTTCTGTCCAGGACAAATTCGGGCTGCCACCAACAGGAATAGTCCTCTTATTCCCATTTATTCAGGAACTTCCATTAATTCCCTGGCATTCACATGAGTATATACGTAACTGGACTGAGAGTCAAATTGGGGAACCACTGTGGCTGCAAAATAGCTGCAAACTTTGTGTTGTTCTTATTCAAGGTGAAAGTGATTGATAACAGATGATAACACATAAAGGTACTTTTTCATTCTGGGTGCTTAGCCAGTAGATTTGAACCAGTGACAGGACAAATAAGGAATCTCTCTTAGACCTCTCTTAGTTACTCTGCAGGATGAGTAGCACAGTCAGACAAGGAGGCATAAAGGTGAGCTTCCTCTGTCACCCAGAATGAAAGTCTGGGCTTCTCTTCTGAGTCCATCTGTGGCCAGTGGAGGAAGGCACCTCCAGATGGCAATGTCTTCTCATGTTATCAAAAATATCTAGAATGCATGGAACAAGTCACCCTGAGGAAATACCTGTCTTCACATACTGTTTTGAGAACAAGGTGACTTACTCAGGCTAGGAGTGCAGCTTTTCAGTGTTCAACATAGGGAAAAGCAAATCTTCCAAATGTCCTGCTGTATTTACAAAGGAAGTTTATGGCAGTTAAATTACCCTAGCATCCTCTTTCTCCACTACCATAACCCATTCTCCTTTTCTAAGACAGAACTTGCTTTAACACATAGAAAGGGATTGTGAACTCTGATTAGATTTCCAGGAAAATGTGGTGGAATTTCAGAGACTTTAAAAGCTGGAGGGAAATAGTGGATCATTTTTGTCTGGCATCCTATATAATGCAGATTGTAAGGAATGTTTGGCTTGAATTCTATCATTTTCATGTCTTTAAAGAAAACTTGAGCCAAACTTAGAACTTCAAATTTTAATTGTGTTTTTTGTCACTAGAGAAATGTTTCTTTGGGTTTCTGCTGTAAGGGAGTTTTAGGCTGACCACTTTTGCTGTTCTTCATGCATTGTGAGTCAATGCTAGGTCATCTTTGCTTCAGTCAGCAGTTGCTAAGCTTTCCAGCAGCTGTTTCTCTAACACCTCCAATTCCCATTATTTCTAGGAAAAACCTGTTGATACAACTAGAGAAACAAGGTTACTCTGGCCTTAATAGAAACACATAAAATGAATGTCTTCGTGACCATACAGCTAGTGGAATACTGGGAAAGTGCTATCCCCAGATTTCTAATGCTAAAAGTAAAGTAATGTGAGGCTAAATACAAGGATCTGTGGTAGTTTTGGATCCTTCTTACCAGCATTGCTCCAAACAGTTCCTGGGCACAATTTGGTAACTAGAACAGGCTAGCGACCAGTCAAAGAAGGTGGCTTAGGCATGGTTACACTCTGTTGGAAGGGGACAGAGTTGAATAAAACATAGCAGATTACATAATGTTAAATGCATAAACAAATCATCAGGCTAGGGCTTCGCCACATGGCTTCTATGCCAGAGAAATAGTCCCTCTCACTTTTTATTTTCTAATATAGGCTTAGCCATGGGGCTGCTACCAGAGCTAAGGAATCTAGAAATCTAGGTGAAATTTGGTCCTGTAGCAGCTTACATGCAGATGTTGCTCCAGAGTTGCCACAGCATCTGGGACAATTGAGGCACCTGGAGTCATTCTAGCACTTTAGCTTTGCCTACCATGGTGTGTGCAAGGGGTCCCAAGACAGCAGAGTTTTAGGTTGCAGCAGAGCTATAGGTTAATTAGTCTGTTAAACAAACAAATAAATAAATAAATAAAACACCAGGAAATGTAATTAGCACACAAACTTCAAAACTTTCGTTCTACTGGGACTTTAATCAAAAGTGACATATTTGCAAAGTGTATGTCTTTTTCAAAGCCTGGCTTTTTGTAATAAAAAAAACATTCTGACTCATTACATGCAGTCAGTTCTAGATAGAAAAATACCTCCAAGAAAGTACAGTAATATTATGGAGCATTAAGATGTATAAAATTCATCCATTTTTTTAGTAATAAGTTACAATACATTCAGTAATTCCACAGTTAAAATTTGAATGTTATACGTTTTTGGACTTTGTATTACTTAAGTTTCCTTCCTTGATATTTTTATCTGGTAGATCAAAGAGGCCTTTAATAGTCAGCATTTTCTGTCTTTGAAAGTACTCAATGCTATAATCAAGTCTCCTCTTGAACTTCCTTCCAATAGTGTAAACTGATCAAGTTCCTGGAAGTCCCCTTGTTGCATGACTTTCTGTTCAAAATGAAAGTTCATTTCAGACTGATGGAAATAATTTTTGTCAATGTCACTTTCTTATGAATTACTCCTTAGGAGGCATATGTATGACACATATTGAAAACATATTTTCCTCCTTTCAATGATCCAGTTCAGTCCCAATGATCTTGACTGGAGAGGCTTTTCATTCCTTTGGCATTGGTTTTCAGTGTGGCATCCAAAGAACTTACAGGAAGCAAATTTGAGTTTTAGGCATCACTTTTTATTAACCAGGGTAATGTCTAATAATATACAAGATTTAAAGTGGTTTTTGTTTTCTTCACCCTGATCAGAATCCCAAGCTTCCAGTTTGGATATCAAAGATTTGAGAGTCAAAGGAAAACTGACAATTTCTACAAAGATGTCAACCAGGCCAACATTACAGTAACTCTACTTCTGCTGGTTTTTCTAGGTATAAAGATTTGGCAGATACAGCAGCGGCAGAGAAGAAGAAATTGAGTGCCAAGGAGAGATGTCGTCTTGTTCTTCAGCAGTGTAAATTACAAGGCTGGCAGGTTTGTGATCTACAAAGCAATTAAAATATCATTCTTTAAACAAGCTAGCTGAGTCATTTCCATTGGTGCCAAGCCACCAGATCCTTTGCAGCAGTGTATTCTTTTGACATTTAATATGTGCTTAGGTAAATTACCAAACTGATTTTCAGAGTTTTATGAGTAGCTGTGATCATTGTGTCAAAAAAAATCAGTGTATTCTTGTGGGAAGAAAAAGATTCAATTAACAATGCACACTATGTAAATTTTTATACAGATTTTTGAAGGTATTTGGTATATAGACTTTAGTAGTTGAATGGTTCCTGAGTAACCCCACATATTTTATTTCTTTAAAATCCTGTGCTAAATGTCATAACAGGACAGACTAATGTCCTGTGCTCTACTGTCATAACAGGACAGACTCAAAACAGCTAATTAGGATTTTCCCACTTCCACTACTACTTAAGTAGTGCTTATGTAGGTCCCAGCGTGCTGATCCACAGAAACACCAGAGAACCTGAGGTTGCTATACATGAAGTAAAGATTTTTTTTTTAAAAAAAAGTACCAAACACTAAACAGTAAATTATCAACTTCCTATCCTGTCTCCGTATCCTATTTATATCTTATTTAATTCTCACCAGTATGCAGACTGCAAGGTGGATGTCTCCATTTGTCCATAGTACTCAGTTGTCTGTTTTGGATAGCTTTGTAATTGAGTAGGACTGATTTCTTTCATATGTGCACTTTAAAAAGAAAGATTTGTTTCCTTGCATAGTATAAAAGCTATTGAATAGAAATGAAGCTTTCTGTGGCTTCACATACAGAGCATTCCTGCAGGCAGTGAGCTTCAGATCCAGACTTCTTTTCTGGACTAGGAGGACTGAAATCTATTACACGAGAGCATCCAGACCAAGTTCAGGGAGAGCTGTGAAGTTAAGGGATTGGACAGTGGTTAGGGAAGTCCTGCAGGCTTCTCCAATTTAAAGGGTGGGGTCTTCTAATTAATGTATGACCTCTGAGTATTAAAATGCCCAGAAAAGTTTCTGCAAGCTGTTTATAAAGGCCAAAGACTAAGTCAAAACGTGTGCTATGGGTATTTCTTAGTGGCCCAGATTCCTTAGTAACAGCAGGAACAAAAGTAGGCCCTCACTCAGCTGGGAGCACACATACATGATCACCTGCACTGAGACACAAGAAATTTTTTATTTCATAAAAATACTCTTTAAAGATGTAGTTTAATCACCAAGCAAATTAGAGGGCACATATAGCCCCTCTCCCTCAATAGAAATGACAAAAAGACTGAGAAAGATAAAAATAATAAACTAGACTTTCTTTTCCTACCTTGGTTTTATGAGTTTGTTCTGATCTATGCTCTGCATCATTGCCACAAGGTTCCCTATATTAAAAAAAACAAACAATTGTTAACATCTAGAAACTGTACCTTCACTTACAAGTACCTGGAGATGAGAGAATCTCTCACCTTTGGAACTTATGTGGAGAGACTAGCTTGACATTGGACAAAAGCTGTGTAACAGTGCTCTAATCATGAAACATAGAGCAGGGTGCCTATCAAGTTTATTTCTCTGGAGAAAGAACCATTGTTACAGCACTGAAAAAAAGCAGTTGATAATCAGTGAAAGCCTAGAGCTCAAGACAAGTGATTCTGTAGTGATAGGCATTTGAATACAAACCTGAAACCTTGGAAGACAAAAATATTAAAAAGGAAATCACAAAACAGAATCCTTCCATCATGCAGAGGACTGAAGCTTGTGATCTCAGATTTTAGAAATTGTGACTCCAGAATCTCATTAACTCCAGGAGAAGTCAGATGTGCAAAACTACAGCAGTGCATTATTCCTCAGATCAGAAAGGCACAAAACTCTTCAGAGACACTGATAAGTTAAATGAAATAGGAGGGTTTGGGGGTGAGAGTTATACCATTGTCACTCAGTGACTAAGAGGCACATGGCAACAGACTAAGCTGCAAGAAACAAGGTTTGAAAAAATGGGTGACCTTCTCCATGCACCTTTTTCAAGGCATAGAGAGTTATGAAAAACAAATGGAAAGATGAAAAGCATAGAAGAAAATTTACGGAGAAAATTCACTCTAAGTCTAATTTCTTAAATGTCCGGTGAATACCAGCTTGGTACCAACTTATTTTGTATAGGTGGTACAAAACCACATACCCAATTATCAGCACTAGTGACTAATGTCTGTGTCACATAATCTCTCTGTCAATTTTCTTTTTGATTCATTTGACTAATCATGAAAGTTGAACTTTAAATAACAATCTAAATGAAGATGCTTACACAATCTGTATTTGTCATGGGTGCTCTCCTCTATGCTTTTACAGCAGAAGACTCTGAAAAAATGAAAACATTTTAAAGGTATAAAGAGGGAGGAGGAAAGGAAAGAAAGAAAAAAAAAGGATTAGGAAGCAAAGATGATATCAGCTAGCAAAGTCAGGAGAAAGGAGTCATCTGTAGTGTATTACTAAAAATCATCCAGAAAGCAGGGATTACACATATAACTGGTTTATTCAGCCACTGTTGCCAGCAGTACCTATTTAAATGAGTCACTGCTGGAATAGAAAATCTATTTGTTGCAGGAGTTCATGAATAAATCAAAAATTGTCTTCCTCAACACTGTTACATGCACTTCCCTGAAGAGCTGTGTGGCAAATTCAGGTAAAAAAATGATCCAAAAAGATAGCTAAAATATCCTCATCAAGGTGATGATATTTAGGAGAAAGCAATACAGATCTGAAATCAACCTCCTGATAATATGTCATCATCAGAAGATAAAGTTGCCAATAAGCTCAAGAGCAGAGGGGGAAACAGAAAGATCTGGACTTTTTAGCTGAGTGAATCTGAATGATACCTTATTTAACTTCCTTCTGATAATGTACTTCACTATCCCATTTTGAGAAAGGTGATATTAACCTAGAGGAGGGAAAACTGTTCTGAATTAAAATCCCTTAAAATTAGAAAAGAAAATGGTATCTTTGTAATTTTTTTTTCCTGCTTGACAGTTTTTCTTTTCCTTCTCACATAAGCTGTGATTCAAGAATGTTTTATTAACCTGCAAAACAACAAAGCTCAGACCCTGCTCACAGACATGCTCTTTCTTCTCTTGTAAATACTGCAGTCTGTTTTCAAATAGACAAAAAGTGCAGAAGATATAGTACTTGGGTCCAGTTTTGGTTTATTTTCTACTGTTTAGCAGAGCATAAGAGCAAACACTATTAGTTGGCCAATGTCTTGTGGTGGTTTCTTCAGCTTATGTGTTAGAAGCAAGTATTTATTATCATAGAATAATTAGGGTTGGAAAAGATCTCCAAGATCACTGAGTTCAGCCTTTGGCTGAACACCACCACACAGCACTAAGTGGCATGTGAAGTTGTTCCTTGAACATTGCCAGGAATGGCAATTCCTCTAGCACAGCCTGAGCCGTTTCCTCTTGACTTGTTGCCAGTAGTCTGGGGGAGAGGCTGACCCCACCTTGTTACAGCCTCCTTTCACTGTAGGTGTAGAGTGATAAGGTCCTCCCTGAGTCTCCTTTTTTCCAGGCTAAACAATGGAAGCTCCCTCAGCTGCTCCTCACAGGAGCACTCCAGATCCTTCTCCAGCTCCATTGCCCTTCTCTGGACATGCTGCAGAACCTCACTTTCTCTGTTGGGAGTAAGGGGCCCAGAACTGGACACAGAAATTGAGGTGTGGCTTCACGAGTGCTGAGTACAGGGAGATAATCACTTCACTGGCCTTGCTGGCCACACTATTCTGGATACAGGCCAGGTGCCATTGTCCTTCTTGGCCATCTGGGCGCACTGCTGGCGAATGTTCAGCCGGCTATCAAGCATCCCCAGGTCGTTTTCTGCTGGGCTGCTTTCCAGCCATTCTGACCTGAGCCTGAAAGGCTATCCAGGGTTGTTGTGGGCAAAGTGTGGCCTGACATTTGGCCTTATTGAATGGCATACCACTGGTCTTGGGCCCATTGATCCAGCCTGTCCAGATCCCTCTGCAGAGCCCTCCTGCCTCCTAGCAGATCAACTCTCCAACCCACCTTGGTGTTGTCTGCAAACTTACTGGGACAACTCAATCCAAACCATTGACAAATATATTAAACAGGACTGGCCCCAGTACTGAACACCAGAGAACCCCACTTGTGACTAGCCACCAACTGGATGTGGAACCAGCCACATTCACCACCACTCTCTGGACCCAGCCATCCAGCCAGTTTTCAACCCAACAAAAAGTACACCTGTCCAAGCCATGACCTGACAGCTTTTCCAGGAGAATGTTGTGGGAGACAGTGCCAAAGGTTTTACTGAAGTCCAGGTAGACAAACAGCCTTTCCATCATCCACTAGACAGGTCACCTGCTCATGAAACGAGATCAGGTTGGTCAGGCAGGACCTGTCTTTTCTAAATCCCTGCTGGCTGCTGATCCCCTGATTGTCCTGTAAGTGCTGCATGGTTGCACTCAAGATGATCAGTTCCATAATCTTCCCTGGCACTGAGGTCAGGCTGACATGCCTGTAGTTTGCCAAATCCTCCTTCAGGCCCTTGTTGTACATGGACATCACACTGGCCAAGCTCCCATTTTCTGGGGCCTCCCTGGTTAGCCAGAACTGATGATAAATGATGAACACCTTAGCGAACTCTTCCACCATCTCCTTCAGTACCTCCAGATGGACTCCATCCAGTGCCCTCTGAATGTCTGAGTGGGACAATAGGTCACTAACTACTTCCTCTTGGGTTACAAGGAGCCTATTCTGTTCCCTGGCCCTGTCTATCAGCTCAGGAGGCTGGTTGTCTTGAAATACCTAGCCTTTCTGTTGAAGACTGAAGCAAAGAGGTCATTAAATACGTCTGCCTTTTCTTCTTTGCATCCAAAAAAGGATGGATTTTCCTTGGGCCTGTTTTTTTCTTAATGTATTTATAGAAACTATTTTTACTGTCTTTCCCAGTGTGGCCAGACTGAGTTCTAGCTGAGCTTTTGCCTTTCTAAATCTTTTTCCTACATGATCTAGTGACATCCTTGTTCACTTCCTAAGTTGCCAGGCTCTTCTTTCAAAGGTTGTAAACTCTTTTTTCCCCCGAGTTCCAGTGAAAGCTCGCTATTCAGCCAGGCTGGTCTTCTTCCCTGCTGACTTGTCTTTCGTCATGTAGGGACAAAAGTGTTGATAGCTTTATGAAATGTTGCTGTTCCTTGGGTAAGCTGAGCTGGAGATAACTAAAATGGGACAATAAAATAGTGGTTTCATTGAAGCTGACATGCCATGCAGTTTCAGTCATGCACTTAAGTGCTGGAATTATGAAAGTGCAGAGCTACTAATGAAAGGCAATTTTTGCAACTTGACTGTGTGTGCAGTCTCGGGAAGGTATTCTTTCAGCTAAAACATATACTCGATCACTACAAGCTTAGCTAATTGCTGTGACTTATAAACACATCTGATGTAAGAGAAAAATAGATTACTAAATCAAAACAAACCACTTCTACTTGGGGCAGAGGGAAAGTAATATCCTTGTTTAACCCCTGTAGAAGTCAGTGAGATGATATTTAGTAACTTTAGAGTTAAATTGAGCAGAACTGCTGTCTGGTCCATGTAAAATAGAAGAATCTCCTGTCCCTCAGAATATGTGAAGGTCTTTATATTAGGAATTCCCCATTTTCAGTTCTGTGTTCATTTATTGTCACACAGCGATGCATTAGCTAAGCAAAACCGACCATCCCAATGGCATGACTTAATTTGCAAACATTATCATGCTTTGGGAGAAGTATGGGCACAAACAGTTCTTGGCTCTTTTTACTGACATAAGGAAACCTTCATTTGTTTGGATTATCATTCCTCACACTGTTACAGTTGCAAATATATATTCAATAAAAAAGAGCTAGCTCATAGCTTACGGAGCTTTCTCATCAAAACTTGGAACTCTACGTTTTGTTTAGCTAAGGTCAGTAGTCTGCAATTAACCCTTCTGAGTTACTTCAGATGGAGTTTGCTGAAGTGCAAATAGCTAGTACCATACCAGAAGAAAAAGCAAACATCAATTAATTTTGCTTTTACTATAAAGTGCATCTGTTAAATACAAGAATTACAAAGGTCAGACTTCACTGAAAGTGAATATTTCAGCCTTTGACTGCTAGAACTGCTTATCTGGTTAAAATATAGTAATCCTTAAAAACTTCTAATAGAAGCTTTGTCTTAGTTTATCTTTCTAATATTTATATATTTCCAATATTTTGCTTCCTCTAACCCACACTGATTCCTTCTCATCAGTAGCTTTGAATTCTGAGTACAGGATATTTACTCATTTGTCAGAGAATGAGACAAGACTTAAGTTTCAAACGGGATGATTCAAAGGCTCATCAGATTTGAAATAAGCAATATCTGAATACAGGAGAGTCAACTGGAATGTTTTAAGGAAGCTCCAAATGATGTAGTTACTTGAGACAGATGCTGTGTTAGGACCAGTTCACACTTTCTCAAGTACAAACATTGCTGAAGCTGTTTCAGGAGCCAGCAGTGTTTGTGGAGAAATTATCTTTGCCAGTGTGGAGCTGTATTATCGAATTTGCAATCATGAGTGATAAAACAGAGAATAAGTCCTCAATATAAAGTAATTCCACAAGTCCATCCAGAGATTTTAAATTCTTCTAACACTTCTAGAACTGCAAAGGGAAGACAAAGTCTGATCCACAGTTCTTACCAGTCAAAGACAAAATCATATTTTATTACTGTTCTATGGGTGCTTTATTTATTTGATTTCATAGAGCTGTCTTTAAGTATTTTTAAATTCAATGTATCAGTATATAATATTAGCATACTATGGTCCTACTTGGGGAAAAGTATATTTATGATTAAATAGCAGAATGTAGAACATAAGTGACATGATTAAATCAGAGGAATGAACAGAGGTGTATGAAATCATACATAGGTAAGTTTTATGCTCAGTTCAGATAATCTGTTATTTTTTAAACAGAAATGTTTATTTTGGTGTACAATTAAAGTGGTCATGCTATATGAATTGCTTTGTACCCAATATGCTGAAGTACTGGAGTACTTTGCAAGAAATCTAATATACAAGGGATTCTTAACTTTTTTCTTTCCATCAAATTGGAAAACTTTAGAGCTCATAAATTGTATGCCAGTTCATTCATTTGTTATTTAGTAATGTTACCTGAGGTCAATTTCCTGTTTGTATTGAATATCTTACTTTAAAAGTCAATTTCTTTTAGGCAATTAAAAAGCAAAATCCTGGAGCAGGTTCATAATAGCAGAAATTATTAAAACACAAGAGAAATTATTAAAACACAATTATCTATTTTCCCCTCATACTTTGGATTATATCAGTAAAATTATATTGTCCCATTATATTTTTTTTTTCATCTTGTCACTACATTATATGTTGGAAATAATTTGCTATTGCAGAAACCACTAGAGAGTGACTTTTGACCTCACCAGTATGACCAAAAGACTGGCCTGGGCCAGACACTGCCCACAAGTTTTCTCAGTGACTTTGTGCCACTCTAGATAAATCCATGATTCCCTTCAGCCAGAGAATAGGACGGGTGGTTGGTTTTGACCTCAGAATGCTCACAAAGCTCTCACTCTTTCAACACAAAGCTCCATTTTTCATATTTCTATAAATATATATATATATATCTTTCCCTCTAGAATATATTCCTCCCTCTCTCCATCCATCTTTTGGGTTTTGCTTAGGATTACTAGTCCTAATTGCTAATGCAATTTTCTTTATGATATCTTTTGCATCTCAGATCCGGATTCCGTGTCTTCTTCTTCCTCCCTCCCCTCTCACATCTCTCACCTTTTGACACTTTTCTAGTTACTTTGCTTCATATTTGGTCCCAGTCTTCATCTCTTATTTGTCTGTGATTAGTTTTCCAGTCTCCTGCCTTAGGGCTTTCTCTCTGTGCCATTGCTCTCTCTGTCACCTGTTGCCTGTATTTCTCATTCATGCCAAGAGGCCCTTTCTTATTGTTTCTTCTGCGTTGTGAATGAGAGCTTTGGCTCAGGTTAGGAATGAGATGAAAGAACAGGCCTGGGGAGAAGGTGGGAATGAGGATATACCACTATGTTTTGGTGCTGTGTCTGTTTCTAGAACTCTGAAAACTAGAATGATAGGTCCAGTAAATATCAAGATCCTATAAGATAGAACTGGGGTAGGGTTTCTCCTACTGAGTGTTTCTTACATGCTTCTTATATTTCCTAATCACTTCTTTTCCCTTCCTGTAAAGCAGTTCTTCATGATGGTTTGAAGAGCTGTGAGGTTTGTACAGTTTAGGGAAAAGGAGTGACCATTATTCTGCCCTTTCCCAGAGACCTGAATAACAGTTTTTCTCTCTAAAGTCCAGCTCCTGAAAAGAGCATACATAAATGCTTGATGTCACTCGCTTGAACTCCAGACTACTCACATACTTCATATTAAGGCCATAAACTATGCTAAAATGTGGGTTTATTCAGTGTGTACCAGAGTGCAATGTCACTAGTTTGCAGAGACAAAGAAGGACTTTTAAAATGTGTGAAGCAAAGCAGAGAGACTAAACCTTTAAAAATAAAATTTCAGTCCTTAAAAATCAATGGCCTGTAGTTGTCATTATAATATCTTAGTAGACATGTACACTGCAAGAAGACACATTTTACAGTAGTATTAAGGCTTTTTTCTAAATTTCATTAATACTCTGTGAAAATGTGTGTCATTGTGTAAAATATCATTAGACTATAGTTCTCTGTCTTTTGTAGGTAGCTATTTTGAAAGTACTGCCAGAAACACACAGCACTCCCACAAATTGCCTTTTTTAAACTAAAGAACAGCTTTACACATTCCCTTGACACCTATTAAGTATGAGCTAATACTGCCTCCATGCCACCTACACACCATCTCAGCATCCATTCCATACTTTTGAATGTCTGTACTTCTACAACCTACACCTTTTCTGTAAAATAAAATTTAAAAAGAAAAAAAGAAAAAAAAAAAAAAAAAAGAAAAAAAGAAGAAGAAGAAAGAGAAAGAACAGCTCTCTCCCATTATTTCTCTTTCCTTCCAGGAAAATAAAAAAAAAAACCCTAGCCTGTAGCTCCTATTGAAGCTTCAGTAGTCATCATTGACAATTTTACTTAGTCTTTAAAAAATGTGTCATTTTGAAAAATAACATTTTAAACTCTAATGCTCTCCTAATTAAAATAACTATGACTGTAATTCACAGATGGTTTACTTTTACAGGAGTCTGAATGACATTAAAATTTCAGACTCAGATTGAGAGCACTTTGTAGTCCAGAAAAAATATTGAAAAATGAGTGTTTTAGTGGAAGAACATTTGAACCCTTTTTCCCCTAGGCAAGCAGGAAACATTTTGTGATTAAAGAGGAGACCAGAATGAAGACAGGTGGCAGCTTCAAAAACTGTTTTGATATGTGACATATGAAATCCCAACGTTTTTCAGCATTGTTGCTTTCACTGAACACCAGAACTGTAAAGAGGGCAGTGAGACTATCTTGTTCTCTTGGTCAGCCTTAGAGGCGCTGAGATTTAATTCAAAGACTAAGCAACAGAGATTTCTATCTGTAGTAACATAATCAAACATGTAATAGCAGTTTCTGCTATACGTGCTTCTGTCTAGAACTCTGCTCTCTGTAGACCCAGCATATGATGTAAAAATCTATAAATAGCTTTTATCTGAATGTAAAAATGGATTTGCATTGACATTTTGTATTTCCTCATTCACTTAAAAATTGTAGCAGGCTCCCACTAATGAAGTTCATAGCATAAGTGATACCACAATAACTCCATTTATATTGTTCCTGGGGTGTAGGATGAGAGAAAAGAACAGTAAAGCTTTGCATGTCCCCTAGATAGCTTTGTGACTGCAGTGCCAGACACTTGTAGCTAAGCCAACATAAGCTTCAGCAATTGTCTGGACTCTGATTTTGTGACTGCATACTGCACAATAAATTGCAACTCATTGTTTAGTTAAGTTACACATTTGAAATATAGCCTAAATGTGACTAAACAGCGTGTCCATAATGAGAAAAATTGAGAATGGAGTTGTTAATTTTGCCATGGGCATTACTAGTAATAAGAGCATTTTTAAGGTTTAAAAGTGCAACTTTAAAAATAAAATTTCAGTCCTTAAAAATCAGTGGCCTGTAGTTGTCATTATAATATCTTTGAGATATTTATCAATATTTATCTGACATTTATAATATCAAAGAATCAATATTGCTGTAGTAAGGGGAGAAGCCAGAACTCGGAGTAATTAAGGACAAAGCATAGAAATAAGGAAAAATTGGATGATTTGGCATAGGCCTGAGACAGGAGAGAAGAAAGTGTGTAATGTAGAGGATTTGTGGAAAGGAAAAGTGGAGTATAAAGAGAAAATTTAATCAGAGTGAAGGAATATAATTTTATTAAGTATTTGGTCTCAGGCTTTGTCTGAGAGCTGCTCAGATGAAATGGTAATTATAATAACCACATGATAATTTAATTACAGTTAACTATATGAATAATAATTCAGTTATTTTTTACAGAAGAATTCTGTATTTAAGGTAATGTAAGCAAGATGATGAAGATATTAGTAGCTAAAACTAGTAATAATGCAGGTTCAATATGTGGTTTGACAAGACGAATGGGGAAAAAAACTGTTCAGTGGGCAAAGGGTTAAGATAACCAGGTGAATAGAGAATTTTGAAAGCTGAAGAAGAAAAGTAAAACATTTTGTTTGTCTATTAAGAAAATGAAGATGAGAGTGTGTCCCTAACAGCAGCATGTGACTGCACAATTGGATCTCAGGAAAATTGCCTCAGGTTAACCACCAGACAAAGAAAGCCTGTTCCCTGTTTCTGAGTTTCGACAATGGCAAGACAAGTAAAACATGTATTTCTTGTCACCTGCTTCCACACATTTTGCAATAATTCAAAAGGGACTATTTTATTGGGAAAAGGGATACTAATGGAAAAAACAAATTAGAAAACATTCCAGTTTTCCCATTTGAGTGCATCTGATTTTAACTAAAAGACTAACAATTGCACCATCTTTGTTAGCTCAAACTTCAGGATTACAGACTTTTTAAAACATTTGATTAAAAATAGTTTGTGTCTACAGTAGACAGAAGGGAAGCCAAGGGACAAACATTTTCCACAATCATTTCTGAATTTAGTTAATGGAGTTTAACCATGAAATAAGTGTCCTTGCTGTCTGTCATCCAACACTACCATGATGTACATTTGACGGTGTTTGGATTAAAAAAAATTTGGAAGGGTGTACAATTAACCCTCCAGATACCTGTCTCCCAGATCTAAAGTAAAAAACACCAGTGGAGCAGGATTGTTCAGCAAGAAGAAAGTGACCTTGTAAGCTGGATACAAACAAGAGTTGGAATGAATTTCTGGCAATTTTAGCCAGACCTGCATTAATTAATCAGTATGCCTATCAGCCATAAAAAATTAATAGTTAGGCAAAAGCTAGAATCTTCTAGGGTAGCACAGTTTTCTGGCACTATTCCTTTTATTTTGTTTTATGAAGTGAAGAAAGTTACTTCTACAAAATTCTTGAGAAAATTTATTGGTTTATTGTTTGGGGCTTTTTCCAGTTACTTGCTGGTTTTAGAGTTGCTAGGTTGTATGTGTTTTTTTAAGTCTATTAAAAAGGAATGCTTTTGAAGATGATACAGGAAAGAATTTTATAGGTTTCAGCTTGTTCAGGAGGTATCAAAAGAAAGGTGTTTTCTTTTGGTCTTACTAGCTAAATTTGTCTCTAAAGGAGTGAGAGCATCTAATGATTGTTACTTCAAGAACTAGATTAATTAAACCAAGATCATACAGAACACCAGAATCAATGCTTAGGAGACTATTTTTCACAAATGTGTCCCTCTGTCTCTGACTTTGATCCTGAAAGGAGACCCAAAGCACAACTTCAGTAAGCAAGACTGGGAACTAGGATTCATAATTTTACTGGATCTTAGGAGCCATTGTCACTAATGACAGTGGGTTTCTCCCCTCCTTCAACTTCAGCTAAGTTCTTCCTGTTCCACAGATGGCAGCTATCTCACCTTTTCTGCTCCACATGGGTTTGTCTTGTCACCTTTCTCCATGCACCTACCCTTCTGCTTTATAAGAGCTAAACCATATTTTCTATTATGTTGTCTAACACATTAGAGTAATTAGATTCAGATGCTTTTTTCCCCAACTTGTATTTAACTTGAAGATTGTACTATTTGTTCTGGATATTTTTGGAACTGAAGTGGAACTATCTGTCTGACAGCTTGTTCATCCTTTACAAATACATCTTTTATTCAACCAAGTGATAACTACATTTCTGTTAAAGAATTGGCATTGTACTGTTCCTAAATTGCAGATATTATTTCAACCCTTTGCTGGATTGTTAACATGCGATTTCTATTTACCTGTCATTGTTTTGGCCTTATTTTATGGTTGATGGTTTCTCTGTTGTTTGTATTCTAGATAGGAGTCCGAAAAGTGTTTCTTAAGTACTGGCAAGCTGACCATCTCAACGATTTGTGCCTTCAGCTTCAGAAGAAAATTATAACCTGCCAAAAAGGTAACAGTTACAGAACAAGTATACCCGAGCTGTTGCATAGCAAAGAGATTTTCTCCATCTTGAATAGTTGCTGTATTTGATACATTTCCCTACAGATATACGCAGATTTTTAAGATTATATTAACACTGGTGATTCTTGAACTTTCTGCCAAACATAATTTTATGACAAATTCTTGAATGTAATTAAAATGTAAAGGATCTTGAATATTTTCTTTTTAGACTAAGTTCAGTGATTTTTCAAGGCATTAATATAATTTTTCTTTTTGCTTATCAAATATTGCACAGTGATACAAAATTGGAATATTTTCAAATATATTGACACTAAAAACAAAGCAAATAATTTAGTGTGTTCAGTTGTTCTTATTTTTCCTGTTTTCTTACTACTTTCTTACTTGACTGCTATGTTTTTATGTTTAGATATTTTTCCCCATTTTACACCTGCATTTTTCCTAAGGCCACTGACATTTTTTGGCATGTTTTTAAAAGAAGGTACTATCTACTGCCTCCTGATTTCCTTTTACTTATGCTCCATTTCCTATCAGAGTCTCAAACAACTGCTGAAAATATTAATATTTCTTTGTTTGAAGATGCTTCCTTCACAGCATTCATTATTTACCTAATTGGCTGATGTCTGCAACAGTTCCCCTTTTCACCCATTTCAAGGAAATTAAAAAGACAAAATCTTGTCTTTTTTTTGTCCGACACATAAAATTGCAGACTTAAGAAATGTAAACCCCTTTCATTTTGATTATCTATTCCTCACCGTAAGCATGAGTGAAAAAGAGGAAGCCAAGAGAAAACGTGAAGCAAGTGAAATCGAAATGGTAACAGTTCAGAAATGAACGTGGAGAATGGCAGGTAACAGACACCACAGTTCAGCTGAGTTTAGAACTTGGGTGTGATTTTTTAATGCAAATTACCCTATGGTATTTATGCATTTTGAAAAGCAATAACAGTTTATCCTCTCCCTTCTTATGCTGGCTTATCAAAGAAAGGGAATATTTACCTTTTGGAATCCAATTTACAAACAGAATGCTTCAATATAACCCTTCACCAAAATTTAAAACATCCTTAGATATGTCCATATTTTGCAGAAGTAAGACAAAGCCTGCCTGAAGAATGAAGACAATAGGGCTTCTTGGCTCCTTACAAAATATTTTTCTTGGTTTTGCTTCTATCATCCCTAATTACAGTAACTTGAAAAATCATTTTTGCCAAAATTGTGTGTTTAAAACTATGGCTCATCTGCATGCTTTTTATGATCTGGGAAACCTGAGAAAATCAGGAACTTGGATGAGTGAACTATAGTTAGACATCAACCTCATGTCATTAGCTCATGAAAGAAGCTGCTTTTTACAAACATGTGCAACTGGAAACTTGTAGAATTAGCAGGCCAAAGAGCTCTGGCAGATTTGAATAAGGTACCAGTAGATTGTTCTTATGCTACAGTTTCTCATGAAGGGAAGTGGAGGGGCAGACACTGATCTCTCCTCACTGGTGACCAGTGACAGGGCTCAAGGGATCATCAGGAAATTTTGAGGCTTGTTGGGTGCTGGCACAGACCCTCCAGGGAAGCGGTCACAGCGTGAGGCTGGACAGAACTCAAGAGCTGTTCAGACAATGCTGTCTGGCACATGGTGTAACTCTTGTGGTGTCCTGTGCAGGGCCAAGAGTTGGACTTTGATGATCCTTGTGGGTGCCTTTCAATTCAGGATATTCAGATTCTATGATTCTAATTCCTCTATCAGGCTTTAAATGTAGCATCATATACCTAGATAAGAGCTTAGCTTTAAGGGGAAACAGGTCTTGCCCAAAATTACTATCAACTCTTTTTACTTCCAATCTATCTAGCAATCTCTTCTTCTAGATATGGGGCGGGATGGGGTGGGAGGGTGTGTGTGAAAACAAAACAAAGCAAACCAGATAAGTTCTTTCTGGTATCTTGAAACTTATCTTACACAAGCAAAGAGAGGGGTCAAACTAAAGTGCAAGCATGTGTAGAAACACTTTTACTTAAAAATATATCTGTGAGTTTAGAGACTGTCCTATTTTTTTTCTGCAGGTATGAGAACTACATATGACACTTTTTGACTTGAATCACTGTGAAAATTGTTTGTACCCATAGGAAGGGCAATCATGCTGAAGTTCTTCCATCAGAGTTCATGTAGATGAGGAATTAACTTGAATTCATTGTATATACAAGAGTTAATAAATTTCTCACATAACCAAGATCCTTGGTCTACTGGAATTTTGATTATTCTAATCCTCATCCTTAGATGAACTCTCAATACTAGATATCAACTAGCTATTTTTCTGCCCTATGGGTGCTAACCTCAATTATTTTAATTTGCATAAGTGAGAATTATTTTAGATCTACATAAATGAGGAGTGAATTCACAAGACAATCATAGTACCCAGCACCCAACAGTAGCAGATGAAACTGAGCAGTAAAAGTCTAGGAGCTGACAGTTTCATTTCACAGCAGTTTTTAGGTTATAAATTTGTTCTGTGTTTAACCAAAATAAAAATCTTTCAAATGTTCTCATAGAGAAGGAAGTGTGGAGAAAGGTCTAATGAAAAATCTGAAGTACTCAGTTCATGAAAACATGTGCAAAAGAGGGATTCTATCTGCCAGTCCTTCGTAATAAAGCTTTGTTGAATGTTTCTTTTTCATTTTGGTGAAAGTACATATTCAGAGTAGCTGTACAGTCTCTAAATCTTACAATTAGCTCTACTGGATCTCTACAAAAATCTCTATCTGGATTTTACTGGACCATTCTAGCAGGCTACTCTAAGCTGCTCATTCATGTCTGCTAACAATCCTGTCAAATAACTGATCACTTAATTTCTTTATTTTAACCAACCTTGGTGGTGCTACCAATCTTTTTTCCTTTTTTTTTTTTTTTTTTTTTGGTCAAGTTAAAAGCACACATAGACTCTTGTAAAAATGTTACTTTGAAATACATATTATTTCCCAAAGTCACCCAGGATGTGATACTTAACTATTTTTGCTCTGCACACGATAGGTTTAAAGAGAATATTTTAAGAAAAAGCATTTTTTTATTATTAAGCTCTTTCAATATTTTTATATTTGTTAGCAGTGAACTCTGATCATATTCTATGCGTGTATTCATTCTTTTTTCAACAATAGCCCTTAGATTCAGACTCAGTAATGTCTTTACTATGAATATTCTCATAAAATTGTCAACAATAACTGTATTAATTTCCTTTTCAAGTAAATTGGGTAAGTGCATTAATGTTGCAAGGTTTAAAGAAGTCAGATTTTATGGAATGTAATTAAAGGCATTGATTGGTTGTGATTATAAAAGCATAAACCTTCAAAGCTATCATAAATTATTATTAGAAATTATTTCAAAGTATCTGAATTTGAAGGTTTTCAAACCCAGTGAATTTCGGATGGAAGCAGTATTAGTATGTTAACATTAGCCTTTCTCATATCTTGTCAGCTGGGCACTAAGCATCTCTAAAAAAGAAATCTTTTTTTTTCTTGTCTAAACAAGGCACTAGAAGACGATAAAAAGTACTTTACAATACCCTATGCTTTAGCTGTTTATTTTATTCAATAACATTTTATATTCATAGAAGACTAATTGTATCTTTCTATGTTGACATTTTTCCTTTAGATTATTTCAGCTTGACTCTTCATCATTTAATGTTCTGCAGTGATCCTAAATCTGAAATTTAAACATGTTGTTGTAAATATCTGATGCATTTTAACTTTTTTATCCTGCAATCAATGTTCTCTGCATCTTCTTCCAAACTCAAACAAACATCTTACATAGGCTATTGTCTGCTGAGTTCACTGATGAAAAACTCTCAGTTGACCAGAAAGAGAGTAACCATAAGAAAATGATGATGTTTCACCTGATTTTGATAAAAGTAAAGTGATGAAAACCGAGAGTATTTAAGGCAACATACAAATAATTCTAAAACAGGTTCTTCCCTGTGAGATACACAGCAGTGGTTCTAGATCTGGAAGGAGCCATGATCTTGTGGAACTTGAAAAAAGCAAAAACCAGAAAACAAACACCCACACAAACACAGTAATTTCAGTTAGCAATTTTTTTTCCTTGTAAGCCAAAACACGGGTTCAGAGGATATTGAAACCACCTGTTGTAGGCACTGGGATTAAAATGGTGCCAGATTTGTTATGGCCACAGAGTTCCCTGTGCCTTGTGTTTCTGATCAACTGTACTTCAGAGAATCCAGGGTACTGGGTGGTATTTGAGTAGGATTTGCTGTAACAAATGTACATACATAGGAAAGTGATACAGAAAGCTATTATAGGAGGTGCACTAAAATCTTTTCCCAGCATAAAGCTGACAAAGAGTGTGAAGAAAAAGTCTAATAGATACATGAAGCTGATGCAATGTAGATGAAAACTTTTAAGTGAAAAATGCAGATATGATGCGACAGATACATTTGAGAAATTTGCATTATATTAAACTAATTGTTTTAGCTGAAAGGAAATGAGAAGTGACTCTGTCTTAAAGACTTTGTCTTTAAGTCAAACAAACAAAAAAAAATCTTGCGTTGGTTGTGATTTTGCTGGGGAATTAGGTACATTGAAACAATTAAAACATTTTTAAAAGCTGACCAACAGCAATCCTTTAATTCCTACTGCTTTTACTGCAATTAATTTATCCAGGCTTTTATTTTGAAGCAAACTGTCTTTTGACCTTTGCAATGTAACTGTATGCTTTCACAAGCAGTAGTATACATCTATGGATACATCCTACATTATGTACATGTAAGATGTATACATTTCATTACATCTTCGTTGTAATGTAATAAAAAAATAACATTCAGTGAAAATAAACATTTTCCGTTCTGATAGCTTAAATTTATGAATTTACTGTCACTACTTCGTTTTAAGCACTGGCAGTAGAAAACAGAAAGGGTTCCATTTTACTGTATTTTTACTGAAATCTGCCATCAGATTTCTTTCCTAATTTGTATAAGATATTGACTGAACTTGGGTTGTTCACTTTTACAGCAGAATACACAGTGTTATTAAGTTAATTCCCCGATTAGTTGTCTTTCATTGGTCCATATTTTCTCCTTCCACTATGATAGTTGTAAGAGGATTTCTAGCTCGCCAGCGCTTGCTACAGAAGATGAGCATCAAACAGCAAGAGGTCACCTCAATCAAAAGCTTCTTGCAGAATGCTGAGGATATGGGATTGAAAGCATATGACGACCTGGTGATTCAAAATGCCTCTGACATTGCTCGGGAAAATGACCGGCTGCGCAACGAGATGAATGCTGCTTACCACAGGGAAAAGGGAGAGGCTAGAAACAGGCCAGAAGAAGGCCACAAAAGGTAAGATGAGAAACACCTGCTGTGAAGAATTAATGAGTCTCTTCAGTTTTTGTGAATTCCTTCCCTGCTTAGAAAGCTGTGGAAATGATTGAGGGATTGCAACAGGATTCTCAAGTATATGCTCATCCCAAACGAATATTAAGTCATGTTTTTTTCCCTGTATATCAGGTAATTAAGTCTAGAAACTTAAGGAGACTACCGTATTCTATTCAGGGGGCAATGAACTTAGAGGAACTTATTCAAGTCTCTGAGACACTTATTTTTTTACAGAAATACTCCTAATTCTATGATAATAGATTATAGTTTCATTTCATCAGACCAAACAAGCAAAAGAAAAACTTCTCTGACTTAAAATACCAACATTGAGAAATTACCAAGGTAAAGAAAAACAGCTAGGAAAGTTTTAAAATACAGTAAAGTCCAGACTAAGGAATCCTGATTTCTCACTGAAACAAGTAGATTGATTGTGGGGAGGATGCTTTTGTTTAAAAATGGGAATTATTTATATTTTTTTTTAACTCACAGAGTTTTTAGAAGTACCTATTTTACAAATCCAGTAAATGCTGGAGAGCCATTTTCTAGGAAGTACCTGATTTCTCTCTTAGCTGAATGGGCAGTTAGCCTTTGCAGTTAATCGGTATGTGTCAACAGAAAGAATGTGTCTATAACCTGCTGGACATTTAAATGTTTATTTTTACATAGGAACTTAATTTTCATCCAGAACAACTCCCTTTGCTATCATTGATTTTGTCAGTGACTTTAATAAAAGTGAAAATGGCAGTGCATCTGCTTAATTAGCTTCAAATATCCCAGTGATTACATATTGGAGCAAATGCCTTTGTAGGAAAGACTGTAATTAAACATTACAGTGAAAACAAATTATCCACTGAGCACCATGCTTTCATCTTTTGCTATTTCATTTACTACATGGGCAGCTGGCTATATCCTGTGCATGAATTTTAGCTCTACTGGTGATTTGCCATGCAGAAATACAATTTAAAAAGACAAATGCTTGGGGATTTGTTTGAAGAATAGCAGTATAGACATCTTCTATCTAATACATTACTACTCTAAGTTAAAAGGGTCTCGATGTTCTGATTCTTGGAGGAATAAAATGTTAGAAGAATTTTTGTTAAAAATCAATTTGACAGAAGCATCTGGAAGGTTATTTCTCAATAGGTATTCAAATAGTAAAAAAAAAGGAAAAAGTTGAAAAACTAAATTGTAATTGAAACAACTAAACATAACGTCATTATAAAAAATATTATTAAAAGTAATAACTAATAATTAAGTTTAAACTGGAAGATATAGGGATATCTGGGTGGAATTGCTCAAGCAGTCAACGTAGCTGGTTAAAAAGGTACTCTAATATTTTAAAGATTTGCATTATCTAAATAGAATTTATAGTTGTCTTTTTAGAAAATAATGATAAAGGCTCAGCATTTGCTGCCTCAGTAACTTTCTATTAAAATGGATTTCCCAGAAATTATCATTCAGATTAAAAACCCAGCTTTTGATTGTGTGTAGCAATCAAAGTGTGAACAATTCATTCAGTGAATGTCTGGTCAACAATATGAGACTGCTTAAGCAAGGCTGCATTTGTGTGAAAAAGGGCCGGTGTCCTGATTTATCATGAAACAGGAAATGGAAGAAAGCTAGCAGCTTGATCTGGATTTGTTTGTCAGAAGATTACTACACACATCCCCTCGACACAGCAGGGGAGTTGTGAGATTGTTTACCAAAAAGCTGTTGTTACATTTGCATGAACAGGTTCATTGTTACTGCTTGAATAATGCATCTGGGCCTCTTTTCTGTGTTTTCAGAGCTGAAGACAAGGGTGGGAAGGTCTCTGAGGACAGCTTTGCCGGCTGTCGAACGTCTAAGCACTTTCACTCCAGCTCTGTCCCCGTCCCCATGGCAGTGGATGGCTTGGTACATTCTGCAGCTGGGTCATCCATCAGATCCCCCTCCCTGCACTCTGTTTTCAGCATGGACGATAGCAATAGCCTGCCATCACCAAGGAAACAACCTCCTCCCAAACCAAAGAGGGACCCCAACACACGACTGAGTGCCTCCTACGAGGCTGTTAGTGCTTGCTTGTCGGCAGCTTCCAAGGAAACCGCTAATGAAGGTTAGACATAAAGGCAGAGACAGTCGCAAATGTTACTCTGAGTTATTGATGTGTTTTTCTTACTTTGATCCTTTTAAACACAGTCATATGCCTTTGAGAGGTCCTACTTCCTTGAAATATTTCAGTGGCAGTAAATAAAATTAGCCAATTTGACATTTGTACCCAAATCAGCAAATAATACTCATGTGTCCTAATTACCCAGTTTGTCAACAACCAAAACCTATTTGTAGAAATCTTTCTAGAAACAAGTAATCTGTCAAAATGAGCTATTCTACCCCACAATTTTATCTCACCTTTTAAATTGTTAGTATATCTTGCATCACTAAAACAGAATGCACGAATCTTGAATTTCACTGGCTCAAACATTAAACTTTCTTCTACTTTTTTTCTATGCTTACATGAATAACTTACATGCTCAGTGTTTGTTTGTGGCTTTTTTGCCATAATTTGGTTACAGTGATTTTTATTTAGAAGGAAAGTGCTGCAAGTAACCCAAAGCATCTCAGTGCATTATGGTGCATACAGCATGATTTTGAGTTCACTTGTTCTGTTCTCCTTCACCTTTGAAATGAATGAGTAGAAGATGAAGGAAAGGAATGCATTCTGCTTTCCTTGATAAGCCTGACTTCTCATGTTTTGTGTAAATGATCTTCAAGGCATATAAAGGAAGATCCTTCAGGTTGGATTTAAAGCTCGCTATAATTCCTTAGTCCTGCATACAATGGATAGAAATCTTTGCAGACACGTCTCTCAAAATAATTACTCACATCCAGTTCATTAGATGAGAGTCCATTTTTCTTAACCTCTTCCTTGCTCATCCAAGCTCTATGTAAGCAGACATGAACTTCACCCAAGCATACTTTTAAACTAGTATGGTTTAAGGAGGTGTGTAGTAATTTAATCTTTCTGTGTCCAAATCTGCAAGAGATTATTGATTTAACCAGGAAGTTCTAATAGAGGTGCTTTGAAAGAACAACAATTTATGTATTAATGTGTGGCTTTAAAAATAATGCTTACATATACTCACAAAACAATTTTGAAGTTCTTATATGTATGAAACAATAGGCCAAGTTTCTGCCATGTACTCATTTTCCAGGAATTATGTCAGTTTCTTTGGTCTTTGTCCAAAACCAGCTCTGATTTATACCATCTAATCTTGATCTTAAAAGACCAATCATCTAGGTATCTAGTCTCTTCACTCCATGCACGCCTGGAGGCTATGAAGAGCTATCTAGTTTAGTTAAATGTATACTCACTTGGGGATTTGCCCTTAGGCTATGAGATTCCCTAAAGTTATAAATTATTTCCACACCTGCAGTACAAAAGAAGCGGGGGGCATAATATCATCCTATAATTAGAGTTTTATAGATATTACATAACAGAGGGGTATTTCAGTTACTGGCAATCACATATGTGTCCAAGTAGCACTGTGCTGACTTCTAGTTGAAAGCATGCCCTTCTCCCTTGGAGCAAAAGGAGAAACAAGCACATATTTCCATATGTTATAGATCTTGCTGTGCACATCTGGATTCAAAATATAGTTCCTTAGGTGTGAGTTTTTCATCTTTTGGTGCCAGCAGAGATTGCCAATGAAGATTACATGCCCAGGTAGCAAAGGCCTGTGGTTAGGTAGCTGAAAATTCTGCATTTTATTGCTAGAAGTATTTATGCTTTTGCTTGGAGTCCTGTGTTTGTGACTGCTGTTCATTGTAGAACTAAATGGGCAACATTTGAGGGCTTAAAGTACTAGACCAGTGCTGCCTTTAACTTGTTAATAACATTTTTCATTTTCCTAGTACTGACCCGTCCAAGACCACACAGTGATGACTATAGTACCATGAAAAAAATACCTCCCAGGAAACCAAAGCGAAGTCCAAATACAAAACTTAGCGGCTCTTATGAAGAAATACCTGGCCAAAAGCCTGGGGATGTAAAAAAAGCAAGCACAGTAGTTAAACCAGGTGTCTATGACACTGTGACAGTGCAGAGAGCAGCTTCTACTGATGTACCACAACATGGCGTGTTGAATCTCTTTATGTCACAAGAAGAGGAGGAAAATGAGCCTGTCTATATTGAAATGGTAGGGAATGCAGTGAAAAGCAGTTCTGCTGAAGCAGAGAGTCCAGAGCAGGGAGAGTCTGTATATGAAGAAATGAAGTATTTTCTACCAGAAGAAGGAAGCACTGGTAATGGAATAATTCCAGTAGTGACTGGATCTCCTCCTCTGTTGTTTGAAAACAAAAAAAATGTTAACATTGAAGATGGAACATTGGATGGAAACAGTCAAGCAGCTTTGATCTATAAAGACTCATGTGACATTCCAGCCCCTTTCCCTAACTTGCTCCCCCACAGACCACCACTTCTTGTATTCCCTCCAACCCCTGTCACATGTTCACCTGCTTCTGATGAATCACCTTTAACACCACTAGAGGTCAAAAAGCTTCCTGTTTTGGAAACCAACCTAAAATACCCTGTGCAGTCAGAAGGCTCAAGTCCATTATCACCCCAGTACTCCAAAGGCCAGAAGGGGGAAAATGAAAGACCAGTATCTCCAGGCTTGATTGTGTTCAGTGTTACCACCAAAGTGACTCCTCCTTCCACACCACCTCCTCCACTGCCACCACCCCCTCCTCCTGTACCACCTCCTGCTTCCTACCGGGCTTCTACACATTTTGCATCTCCTCCGGAGACTTGTGCTAGTTTCCTGATTAATGCAGGGAAGACAGGTACAAATTCAGATCTGTCAAAAGTACCTCAGAGACCCAATCCTGCTCAGCTTGGATGCTCATCTTCTCCATTCTCCAAGCTGCCTTACTCCCCAAAGGTGGCAAGAGCGGATCACAGGAAATTGAACTCAAATTCATCATCTTCATTTCCATACAGCCCTACAAACTCAAGGTCATTGACCAGTCCCCTTGATGAGTTAACTAGCTTGTTCAACTCAGGAAGGAGCGTGCTACGAAAATCTGCAGCAGGACGTAAGATCAGGGAGCCAGAAGGTAAGGCAGCTCTCTGTGCTTCTGTATTGTGAACTTTTTCTGCATCAAAACTTTCTAACCCTGGAAACTGATAAAGTGGGCAAAAATGTAGAATGAAAACCTTGATTGGTTTGGGTTTGTTTTTTAAATGTCTGTTGTAGTCATAACAAACACACATAGAATATAAATTATATAGAGAAACTATATGTCTTCAGGTTTTGTCTGAGATATCAACTTTCTTTTTACCAAAATATTTGTATGACAAAAGTTTAAATGTTCTTTTAACATTCCAGCTGTCTCAGTAAAATAAACACATATGTTACATTGTATGAAAAATTAGTTTCTGTTATCAAACTATAAAAATACTTTTAATTAAATATATGGCTAGGTGGCTGGTAGATGTGCTTTACTTTGAAGACTGTCATTTAAAGTTTGATCATTTCGTTTCCATTAAATTCTGTATTTGGTGATAGAGTCTTCACTATTCCCCTAAATAATGCTTGGATGGAGAGTCATGCAGTGAACAATATTTAAAAACTTAAACTAAATCCTGGCTCTGCATCTCAATAACAACACTGACTCCAGTCTTTGCATTACTTTTCTGATTTAAAAAAATGTTTCCTATTAAGTTCTACTCAGTACACTTTATATAGAAATTTCTCCTCATATTAGCATCTCCTAAACAGAAAATTTTGTGAATTTATAATTTAGTGTGATAAAATATCTAGACTGTTTTCTCTGCTTCTTCACTTCTATCTGTCCAAATAGCTTGTCTTAATCAAGAGCTGTGCGCAGCATATTCGAAATGGACAATATGGAGTCATCAAATCGCTTAAGTTTGAAAAGAACATTAAGATCATTGAGTCCAGGTGCAAAACTGACACTTTACATGATTTCAACTATATCATAGTTTTC
Source organism: Poecile atricapillus (assembly GCF_030490865.1). Classification (NCBI taxonomy): domain Eukaryota; kingdom Metazoa; phylum Chordata; class Aves; order Passeriformes; family Paridae; genus Poecile; species Poecile atricapillus. The sequence continues at coordinate 23,985,151 of NC_081249.1, forward strand.
CAGCTGCAGTGTCTTCCAGCTCCTTCTGTTTGTTGCACATGCCACCTACCTCGGTATAGCTGTACTTCCATTGGCCTATTGATGTTCCATATCTTTGGGAGGAAGCCTGAGTCATACTTTTGAAATACAAAACAATCTTGTAGAGAACAGGATGGATTCTCTTATTATTCATTGTTCATTTTCTTAAATACCTACTGCTCCATTGATTTTAGTATCAGATCCTAATTTACACAGCTATACAGAAGAAGGTGTTTGTTCTTGATCTGTACATGTGTGTACAGAGCAAGAGGTGGATGTCTGCTAGCCTACATCTCTATTCTTAAGAACTTTGGCAGCTTTCAGCCCAAATTGCTTTCAGCCAAGGAGATAAAGGTCTCAAAATTAACTGAGTTTCTACAAGCTTCATGAAAGTTAGTATCTAGGTGAAGATGGGACATTCAGCTATCAAAGAAACTGGTGGCAGAACCCTTGTAAGTCCTCCAGACCCCCAGAAAGCTTTAGCTGGACCTTGCTTGTTCTTTTATGCTGAATTCAATCCTGTATGTTGAATGAGTATGAAATGAGAATTTATCAGTTCTCAACCTCAAGAGAATGTTTTTTTCTGATGCTAAGTATTTGAACTGATGAAATTGGTAAAGGAGCTATTGCAGTAGTTTCGTTTGCTTTGACATAATTACTCAATAACATTCACTGCCTATAAATATACATAGAATGTTTTCTGTGGGGTTTTTTAATGTTTTTGTGGTTGGGTTTGTTTGTTTGTTTGTTTGTTTGTTTGTTTGTTTGTTTGAAGTTGGGAGTGTTAGTTTATCATACAGTTTATACATTTTTATTTGCTGGGAAGTAACTAGTAAAGTTAACACTTTGGATGTATCTTCTCAAGTGTCTCTCAATGTACCTATTAAGAAATTATCATAAACCACTGCAACCAGGTAAAAAAAAAAAAATTGCCTTTACCTTAAAATAAAAGTTGCTTTGGAATGGAAGATTTTTTGCAAATGCAATGATCAACTAAATGTGACCAAGATAGAGTTCAGCTTGGGTCTCATGTGGGTTGAAGCTAGTGCATTAACAGAGGGTACCATAAAAAACCTCTAAATTTACCTTTCACATGGAAAATGTACTTCTAAATATTTCATCAAGGGAGCACTAAGTATGAAAGATCAAAGTTCAAGAAAGATATACGATAAAAAACCTGAATCAATATTTTATGAGCTAGGAAGCTACTGTATACTAAGTGCAGTTACATATGAATAGTTCAATGATAAGTAGATGGATTGAAAGTAACTAAGAAATGCAAGTGAATATGAGTGTTTTTACAATTTGCCTTTTTAATGTACTTTATGTGTTCATCTATTTTCTATGGTAACAGTGGGAAAAAATTATTTAACTTTTCATGCAAAGTAATAAGGTGGCAGTCATCAGAGCTGGGTCTTTACAAGCTGTGTAAAACTAGAAGTTGTCGTGTGCTACCTTCTGACATTATTATCACCTCTTGCCTAGTGCATATTAAGTTACTAGAAGACTCCGCCCTTTCTTTTTATCATTTGTGTTATTTTATTTATCAGCGATGATAGGGTGAAAAAAAAAAGTTAATAGAATTTCATTAAAGTTGAAGACATAGCCTAGAATAGCACTCTATAATGGGCAATTTCCTTTATTTTCAGAAGAAATAGTCTATTGACAATCTTAACTAAAACTAGAAAGTAAAACTGTGGGCCATTTTGAAGTCATGGAGAGTTACCTATAGGAATCAGGGAGTTTCTGTATGGGATCATCAGCCTTGGAGATGAAAGCCTCCTCGCCAATATAAGTGCAATACAGATCCCCCAGCATGCCTCCCTTTTGCCTGGAGGAGTAATTTCAAGGCCTGAGAACACTTATGTCCTTTTGGCTCCTGACCTCTTTGTGAGAAAAGCTCGTCCGGAATTACAGCAGAATACATTTGTGGTTTTCTGATGCGCTGAAGAGTTATTGTGAACTGAACTGAGACCATTGTCTTTCAGAAGGGCAACAACAAAAAAAATCAAATGGCAACAACTTTCTTTTCTTTGTGGTTGAGCCTGGCCTTTTTTTTTTTTTTTTTTTTTTTTAATACAACACTAGCCCCTGCTGGTTCAAACAATGATCAGGATCATATAGGATGCAATTTTATGCAAAATGCTTCACATGTAACAAGAGAAGTTTTTTGCTCTGCAGAGCTAATTGTTCAAACAAAGCTGTAACAGGTGAGAACCTAGATAAGGTGATTTTTGAAGGTTGGAAAGAGTTGTCATTGAAACTGCAGCTGTATTGTTACACAGGGATTTGTTTTTACTCCGTATGAAATGAGACTTTAGTGCAGATAAGTGATAATACACACACACACAAATCTTCCCTCTGTGATTTCTGGAAGTGAAAACCTTAGTTTGCAAGACAGATTGAAACTGAATGGTCATGTGCAGAGAAAGGCCCTACTCAAAGAGACAGGACCTGAGATTTGAAACTAGACCTCATGAAACCAAATTCAATCCTTAATCACAAAACAGCACTCCTTAGCAGGATATCCAAATATTTTTGACTATTCTACATACAAGACATTACCTATATAAGGAAGAGACAATCACATGTTTAAGCATTTAATATTAAATATTTATGAGCAAAGACAGAATTTTCTGTTACTCAGTGTGGAAGAATGATACTTAGATTTTGCGAGGTTGTGATGCTATTTCTCTTAATTGGTACAGTTGATATTAAATTATTCCATGCAAAGGGGAATCATTTCTCCTTCAGAACAAAAGGTAGAATAAATCCTAACCACTCACCCATGCTTAGACTGGCAGAACGAGTACTCATGTGGATTTCTCACCATTAGTCTATTGAGATGAAGGTACAATGTTTTTTCTTCTTCCCACTTCTTCACTGTTGAGAAGAAAATTACATAGATACTTAATTTCTGTGTCTGAGCAAAAGAAAATACACAGGTTTGCAACCCCACATCTGGGTGCCTAAGAAATAAAATTAAGGAGACATTTCCTTTATATGCATCACCAATGTATAGGCATCAAGTTTGTAAAATAATGATTCAGTACAAGTAAATCTGTATATTCAAGTCTTATCCATTCTTCAGTGACCTATTTCTTTCCAAGCAGTTTGGTAAGAACAGCAAAGATGTGAAAACTTAAGATTGTTAACTATTTATTGTTATCAATGTTGTTATTGTTTTTCCAGTATCCTTGACATCCATTCACTGTGTGAATCCTTTCTTCACTTACTTCCTAAGTGATGAATTTTCAATATGATATGACAGGTAGCTGTTTAACATATCAGTGTCTTATTCCACATTCTCCGGTTTAAGCATTGAAAGTCATAGGAAGATAATTACAACTGGAAAATAATACAGATACTTTGATGTACCTTGGGACTAAATCTTGCCAAATACCCTCTACTGAGTTGACTCAAACTTGGAGAACAACAAAATGTAATGTATATATATGAAAAGTACTGTCCTGCCAAAGGCAGGCATCCCTTTGGTAGTTAATAAATAATTTTCCCTTATCATCAGATAGAGCAAGCTATTGTGCAGCTAACGTCTCAACAGCAGATTACAAATTAAATCCCTACTTGTGTTTCCGTGATGAAATCCCAGGCCTTTACCCTCTATGTCACTCAATTTTTTGTCTTAAGCAACTTAATAAAGATAATAATCCTATCTCCATCTCCTTCCTATTTGTACAATGAAATAGATATACTTTGTGGTAAAAGCTAATAACTTACAAACCATAAGTAATACAGAAAGCTATGTTTTCAACTTTATCTTTTACCTGTAAATGCTGGAGGAATGATTGTATAAGGCATTGAGGTTCTACATCTTTAAAGTAAAATTCTCAAATAATTAAAACTTTAGTCAGTTAAGCTTCAGCACACTTTTCAGAAGGAGATTAACATCTTTTTACATAATTGCCTTAATTAGTAGGGAGTGAGGGTGACTTTCTGTGACTAATTTTCAGATCAGATATCTAAACACAGGAGAGTCATCAGCCTCTGATAGATTAGGTGGAGTTGTGTCCTAGTTTAGGGCAAATTTGGGAGAGATCCTCCAAATGGGAGTCCACCCAGAAAAGCAAATTCAAGCAGCCCCTCCCCCAACTGGTTCGGGAAAAAAGACTTCCTCAGAGAAAAGTGGAAAAAACTGTTTATTTAACAGAAATTGAATAATATCAAACAATAAAACCTCTCACTGTTCGATGAGACGGCAAATCCAGAAGAAAAGTCCTTTTCATGTGGTGTAGCTCAGCTCGCTCAGTTTCTTATCAGTCCCTCCGGCGATGGAAAGTGCCGAGGCCCAGGCCCCGGTGGGCCACAGGGGTGAGCTCCCGGGGTTTGGCTGGGTGTTCAGTCCAGAGCAGGTTTGAACAGATCCAAGAAAAAAGGAAAAAAAAATAAGTCCAGGGAACTCCTCTGCCTCAGCTAGCTAAAACTAACTAAAAGCAAAAGAGAAGCTCTGTTTTGCTGTCTGTCCATGCTGCAGACAGCGCAGTCCAGGAGCGAGATGCGGGAGAGTGAGTGTTGTTCTCACAAACTGCGGCTTCTTCTTCCCCCCTCATCTTCTTTCCCCCATCCCCCCCATCAGACCAGGACAAGTTGGCAGGGACCTATCAGGAACATCAAGTCCAATTCCAGGCTCTGTGCAGGACACTCCAAGAATCACACCATGTGCCTGAGACCGTTGTCCAAACACTCAAAGTGAAGCAAGCTTGGTGCTGTGACCACTTCCCTTGGGAGCCTGCTCCAGTGTTCAACCACCCTCTGGGTGAGAAACCTTTTCCTCACAATCCCCTCCCTTGCCCACTGGCCATGCTGTGCCTGATGCCCCCCCAGGACAGGGTTGACCCTCCTGGCTGCCAGGAACTGCTGTCTCATGTTCAACTTGCCCTGACATCGACCAGGAATCCCAAGTCTCTTTCTGTGGTGCTCCTTTCCAGCATCTCATTCCCCAGTCTGTGCATGCATCCAGGATTGCTCCATCCCAGGTGCAGAATACAACACTTGCTAAACTTCATAGAATTGTTGATTGTCCATCTCTCTGCATGGCCTCTCTGCCCTCAAGGGAGTCAACAGCTCTTCCTAGTTTAGAGTCATTGGCAAACTTACATTTTCACTACAGTCTACTTGCAACTCTCAATCTTAGTCTCTTGCTGTAGGTGCAGAAAAGTGGGAGGAAGCACTGCTAGTAAGAGTTCAGTGTAACTCATTACAAAAACACTCTTTCTTGGTTAGCCACAGATGCCCTATACAAAAAAATACACAGGAGTTGACAGAACTGCTGGTGATACAGTTGCCATTCAGCCCATGCTGGGTGATTTTTCAGAGGAAATAATTGTTTCTGTTGTTGCAGCAGAAAAAGGTTAGAAGAGTCTAGAGAAAGTACACTAGATTCCCGGAATATCTATGGACTGTGCAGCCTGAAAGATACCACCTTAATCTGCAGTCTTCTCCTGATCTATAAATCTGTCACTATCTGGATAATGTATCGCAGAAAAGTCTTGTGGCTTCTGGATAAACACAATGTACCAAGAATAATTTTCCATTTCAGAATGCCTGTAAACTAGTATATTTTACTGCTGAAGACTGTTATGGGTTTCTGTTATGATTTTTTTTTTTCACTAAAACATTTCAATTTCTGGTTGACTTCACTGTTTGCTGTTACAGCCTAAAACCACGTTAATATGGCATTTGCTTTGGTTATCTATTACAACATGTGAAAGAGGCTTTGTGTGTGACTACCATAAATAATTTTAACCCAAAGATTATTAGAAGAATAAATTAAGTCTAATTTTTAGGTTAAAAAAAAATTTGTTGTCATAAAAATTCATATTTATTTTACATTTTAAGTGCTTGTATTGAAAAAAAAATCACATCTTTATCACTCCTCCTTACATTTACAAAGGCTGTATTAATGAAATAGAGGTTGAAGGGGACTATGCAGCCCCAGGATCACAGAGGAAAATATCACTGCATTTTTGATTTCCATTGACTTTACACTGTAACTATCTCTGGCTGGAAAGGGATCCTAGACTAGGTGGCACCTTGGTCTGAGCCACTGCAGGCTCTCTCATATTCATACCAACTCACTGCTGAAGAGGAGTGCTGAGGAAAAGCAATTGCACTGAATTTTCTGTTCCTTTTATATGATCAATTTCTAAGAAGTGGAGGCATTTCTTTTAAATTAATGACTCTGTTTTGTACCCTTTACATTGAGCTGGATTTACTTTGTGTCCCCTTCATCCTGTCTGATACTTGAGTACAATAATTACACCACATTGTGATGCTTAGTGCATTTAAAACCCAAATTTTTTAATAATATCCCATTTTTAATTGCAACTTGGATCATTCAGGTAGACATTTACAGGATCCTTATTTTCATAGAAATGTCTTTTCTTCAGCATCCGATGTGGCATCATAGTTGCAACATCAGTAATGGTTCAGAAAGCCGTCTCTTTACATGGGCCTCTTTTTATGGGCTTCTTTAAATAGTAATAATTTTATTTGTAATTCACAATGCAGAACCACAAGTGTTTTTGTTTAGGATCCACTACATCATTAATTGTAAACCAATTATGAGAAATTAGCCATATCTAAGAGAAAGAAATTGATTTGTAGCATACTTACATTCCTGATACCAAAGAAGAATATGGGTATTTGCCAGTAAATGCCATGTCACTTCATTTTACAGGAATTCCAGCATTTGAAACATAATGAAGAATGAAATATGGACACACATTTTAGAGAAGATCTCTAATTAAATTCTCAGCTTAACTGAGAAATCTCTTCAGATGTTTTTAACTTTTTTACATGCATCTCAGCATTAAATTATCTTTTGAGAATTACCTCAGTAGAGAACAGTAATTCCATTTCACAGAAAATGCCATGATTGTGACATTTATGTTTGTTTTAGGCTGAAATGAAAACCAAGCATTCTAAAATTCTGTGCAGAAGTAAATATTATTTCATGTCCAGGCTTTCAAAAATGTTTATAAAGTACTGAAATGGTCTGCCTCAAATACATTTAAATGCTTCTTACCGAAAATGTTAACAATTAAATGTGATGACCTTTTTTTGGACCTAGATGAACTCAAGAGTAGTCATTTCAACATTGGTTGGGTTGGAATACAGGGGTATGACTGTCTTATAAATAAGCCAAGCTACTTCTAAACTCCTTGGCTCAGGTATCCAAGAACTGTGCAAACTCCAGCCCTTCAGTGATGACCCAAAGTTATTGGCAGGACTCATATTGTTCATCATGAAACTCTGAAACTCTGTAGACCTGGATGTGTGGATTTTGTTCCAGTTCCAGCTTTGGAATTTTGTGGGGCTGGGTGGAGGAACGAAAGAAGACAAATTAAAAGAGACTGATAAAAAGACTTGATCATAAATGTGAGGGTACCCTGACACTTATTCTCTCTCCACACTGCTACACTCTGCTGTGAGAGAGTAGTCAAGTGTTTAGAAGTGGAGTACTGGAGGTAGGAGTACCATTTAAAGCAGTTAGGGATATCTACCTTCTTCCTGGAACCACTAGTGAATGGGAAAATACAGAAGCCTTCAAGTTCAGCCCTCTTTTGGCTTGAGTTTTCATTCTCCTTTAAAATAAAAAGCATAAAAACTAATTTTATACTTTTATGTGATGAAATTTTTAAAACAGAAAAAAAAAAAACCATGCAAAATTAGGCCTGAAATTTTACATTTCATTATTTCTCTTAGCTCTTTCCATAGGGGCTGTTTGCAGAACAACCCAGACATACTAGTAGCATTTAGAGACAATTTCTAGCCATTGATTATCTGTATTTGTGCACAGTATGGATGTTTATCACACTGCATCTGCAATAGCCATATGTTCTTGCTTTGAGATTAATGACAGCATCATTGACCATCACTCTTTCAAAATGGACTGAAAAACAAGCTAAATAGATATCTAAATTAATTTTTTTTCATCAAAGCTCACTTGGAAAACAAAGTATGAATGTTGTCTGAGAAGTTTCCCAGAACAGATGTCCCTATTTGGTGGGCAGGATTACAGTACAGGTGAACCAAAAATATTCCTTGGATTGCTCCTCAGGATCTGCTCAATTTATCTTCTCAGTGCAGTCACTTATGCCAAGACTTCTGTGTTGCAGTCACTGTGAGAGCTGGTATGAGATATCCTGAAAAATATCTGTAGAAACATTCTAGGAGAAGTAAATAGAACTGATGTGATGTTTCAAATACCTATCTGATGTATCAAATACCTATCTGTTTTTTGGGGGGTTTTTTGTTTGTTTGTTTGTTTGTAGTTTTGTTTATTTATTTTTACAGTATTTGAAACTGTGCTTGAGGGGGAGGAAGGTTGAGACAGTGTCTTGTCATTTTCTCAGCAAATTGCCTTCTCCTTTTCCAGCACACCAGCAGGTTTTTAAACACACAAATACAAAAAGTACACTCTTTGGTCAGCCAATCAACACACCTAGAAGTAAATAAAACCATTAACAGAGTAAAATCAACTGCTTCTTTTCCATATTAGACTTGAAAAGGTGAGGAACATGGGGACATGTAGGGAATAAATGCTTCTTCTAAAGCAGGATATTGTCCCAAGCAATACTCCCCTCCTTCCTGCCCTGTGTGGCTTTTTATGGACCTCAGAAAGGCCTGCAGAAATCAGTTCCTAGAGAAGATAGGATGAATTAAATCCCCAGTGTCTGAAACACAGACACTGACTGGAGTCTAGCTCACTTGCTGAACTGAAATGGTGTTCCAAGTTCTTGCTTAGATACTATCAGCCAGGAGAAATGGCAGCTTTTCCAGATATTCTTCATTCTTTCCCCTTGCTTGAGAAGGCTGTTTTCTCCACTTCAGAATGGTATTCTTAGTCTCATGTTGGCAAAGAAACTAATTGAAACAATCCAGAGTCCTCCAGACAGGGAAAAAAAGCACTTACGTTATCTCTCCCCCACTAACTCTGAGAGTTTACCTGACCCAGGGATGTCCCTAACATTGCTTCTAGGAAAGAGGGAAAGGTTTGTAGCTTGTATTGACTGAACTAAATGTAAAATGAGAGTGCTTTCTACCAGCAAAAATCCATCAGAGAAGAAAGCAGAAAAAACTTTCTTGTTCTAGGTGTGTACTTTCCAGAGCTATGATTTATAAAATTATAACTGAGCTGATGGCTCTTAAGGGCTGAACCAGACCTAGGAGTTCCTGCAGCTGCTTCCACAACCTCCTTCTTACTACCAGCCTCATTCTCTGAAATTTGGCTGATTGATATCACACTAACACAAAATTCTTCAGAGGACCTCTTTCCTCAAGAAGAGTGAGTTTTGTCACTTGATATTCTTCGTGGCCTGTATCTCTTCTCTTTGCTTTCCAGTGCTCACACAAAGCTTCCACAAATGCTGCTTCACAGACAAAATAAGTGGCCTGTTTCTGTATTCACCTGCTCCATGAAGGAGCGTGGCTTCTGGAGTAGCTTGTAACACCACCTGATAGTTCCACTTACACAGCTCAGAGAGAAAGGATGCTGGAATTGACAGTACAAATTCTACCATCCCAGGGGCATCACAGGTTGGGGGGGGAATCCTAGACAATTGCTGCTGTAAGGGTAGGCTTTGTGAGGTGAAATAAACCAATGAATAATTATTGCCTCTAATGGAAGTAGCAGCCAGCAGCACAGCTAGAAGGGTGAGACAGGCAGCACATGCTAATAGGCTGGGGGAATCCTGTCTTGACAGTTTTCAGCCTGCTCCATTTCCTTCAGCAAATAAAATAGAGCTGTTTGCCTCCAGCTCTCAGCAGACAAAGTAAACAGTCATGTTACAGAGGGTCACGGTGTGACATCGTATGAGTAAACTGAATTACTCTGAAGAAATATGCATTTATCCAGCAAAAGGACACCCAAGACAACCTGTGCTGAGGGTAGCTAGCAAATGCCACAGATAAGGAATGTCTCAACAGTAAGTCAGAGCGAAACAGGAACCACCAAGTGTAATTGAAAAGGTGCAATAAAACACGGGGGTAAACGTTTGAGCCAAAATAAAATAATCTGTTCGTATTTAAACTTCCTCTCCCTTTATCAAAAAATATCTGTACATTTTCTGAAATCAATATATTTTATTTTTTTTTCCTCACACTTCACGATGTCCACTTGTCACAGTAAATGTAAAAAAATATCCAGGGTCAGCCATTAGGATTCAGTGTATTCCTGACTTTTCTAAGAAAGAGTGAGAGCACAGAACAGAAATCCCTTCTGTCTGCAACATCTTGACTTTCAGATGCTGGTTAATAGGGTCCATCAGTTCTCACTTATTAACATGTTTAATGACAAGCTGCTTGATTTGAAATTTACATTTTGCTGGATACCAGCTGTAGGTTTAAGGAAATTGAGCTATTTAGCTTTTACATTCCATGGTAGCACAGGTACAAAAAGCTTCTCCTCCTGTACTACATGAATTTATCTGCCAGAATTTATGTGTTTTCCTGTTTACATAGTTGCTGATACAGAATGTATAACTGTGGATCTTGATACCTAAAACTGTGTATTGATCATTAGTTATAGAAAGTCATGTTTTCCGTGAATGAAGAAGTAATGTCTGATTTTATACTATATATATTATATATAGTATATATATATAATATAGGGATTGTTTCATCTTTAGTACTGAGATACATCCTGCTTAGCTTGAGACACTGAATTTCCTCAGCTGGAAACTCATCCTTAGCTCTCTGTTTAATTAAGGAAATGAAACGTGTGCCTTAAAAGAATGGTCATGTCAAATCATACTGAGAGGAATGCATGACTCCCATTTATACCAGAACAGGACTAAAGAGAATCTGCTCTCCCTATACAGTCATGATGAAACCTTTAAATGTGGTTTCAGTAGAAGCTGTGCAAGAGTTCAGTGCCCCACCAGCCCCATGTGATTTTGAAACAGTCTTTCTTCTGTATTTTTTCCTGTTTTTTGCCTGAGATAGGTTAGTATTGACCTCTGATTTTTGATTGTGGTAAGTAGTGCTGTCAAAGTGAAGGGCTGTATCTGTTTTACAAAATGATCCAATGCCAGGGAATGTCCTTGGAATGGCAGCTCACTCCTGTGCACAGTGCATAGAGCAATCCCCAGCATTGTTTGGGACCTGGCAGGTGACTCCCTTCCAGACAGATCTGTGCGTGGCTCAGATAAAGAGCCAGGGACTATTCCCAGTAGATGATCTGGATTCCTCTCTGCTGTGGAGGGCAAGGAAAGTGTAGCAGTTCTGATAGGGGTCTCATACCATTTGCCTCAGGGCCAGAGAACAGTTGTGATCACATCTGAATAACCAGGATAGACAAAGCAAGAGTACTTGCCCTGTATTATGAGTCCCTGGTGCTTTGGCAGGGCTGCACAAAGCATCCAAAGTAAGCACAAAGGGGATCCAAACCCTGCTGAAAGGAGGAGCCTTCTGTTGTTATTAATGAGTTCTCAGACTGTAAATGAGCAGTAAATGTTAAAAGGAGAAGTATTTGAAAAAGGTCATACAGGGACATATGTATCCATATCCATATACCTACATTTAAAGAAAGGTGAGCAGAACAAGGGATTTCACAGGAAAATAAAATACAGCTCTATCAGGTGAGTTACTGCTGAGCCTTTAATACATAATGTTTTTTCATATCTTGCTGAACAAAAAGGCTATGATGATTCCACCTGAATGCTGGTATTAGTCAACAATTTGTATTTTATTTTTAACTTTATAAAATAGGCTAAGTATATGATTTCTTTAGAAAGCTAATAATGTCTCAAAATGTTTCATTTCTGTACTTTAATCTGTCATATGAATAGAGCTAATACTGGCTCATTTTCTAATTTAGTGATAAAGCATTTGTTCAGCCTAAGTACTGCTTATGAAATAACTATGATGCTTAGGATCATACATTTTTTGTTTGAGAAAAAGAAGTTTTATAATAGGATATTTGGAAGTCATAGCTCAATTAAAAGAGTTTAAATCAATCTTTTGACAAAAAAAGTTCTAGCATGTAGACTTTCAGTATATTATTGGTTTCTTTTAAAAGTGAGATAGTAACTTAAAAATGGGGGAAAAAAAGCAAATACATTCATTTCCATAATTGCCATACTCTGAATTTATTTTTTTTCAAAAGAAGTGCAATTCTGTCCATCCTGTGCCTTATGACTTTATCTTGAGTTTTAAATGCAGTCTCTTCCAAGAGCACTAATAATGAGCAACTGTGGGTTTCATGAGCTGCCTCTTTTGCATATTGTTCCTCTTGCACTTTTCAAGTAATGCTGATGTAATTTGCTGTGGATTTGTTGGAATATGGAGCTTGTTTGTAAGGAAATAACTGTTACCCTTCGTCATCTTCTGATTAAAAGCACTGTACATGTGATTGCTCACAGCTAGTAACTGGTACTAGCACTATTTACAGCTGAGGGGCAAATGATTCCCTCAATCCAAACATCCTTTTAGTCCATACATCCTCATTACCTGCAAGATTAGTCAGAGTAGGACTTTACTGAGTCAGAGATATCTTTTTGGCAATGTCAGTTTACTGAAATAATAACACAATTACCGTTCACTTTTTCAGACTACATTTTTACTTAAAGCTTTTGTTCCTCTTATAATCATGAACTTCCACCATGCTCCTACAGCTGACACCTCTCTGTAGCTAGTCTCTTGCATGTAGGCATGGATGACTCTTCAAATAATATTTATTACCAGCTGAAAACTGTTGAAGATGATGTTACTTTAAAAAAAATAATATTGAAACCTGGTAAATAATCCATCCATCTAGTGAGAACAGCAGAGCACAAGTCTGAACAAAAAGCTAACAACACCATTATGTTGGTGAAGATACTCAAATGTAGGAACCATAAGGGTTTTTTTACTTTTTCCCAAAATATTTCTGATAGTTCAGAAAGTTGATAAGGGATCAAAGAGAACTGCATACTTGTATTTGCATGGTTTGATGGCAGCAGGAGCACCAACATTAATGTGGAGAAAAATCCAAACTTCTGTGTTACGTGACTAAGAAAACAGGAGAAAGTGCATTTCAGACCAATACTTGACAGATAAAATAGGAATCAGTAGGAATTTTAAATAGAAATATTATCATAAAATGTCAGGAGACACCTTTGTTATGCTCAAGGATATTTTGAATAGTATGGAGGCAGGACAGAGAGGGATGCCCTCTGGATGCACAAAAAATAAAGTCAGGGCCTTCTGGCATGTTTAATGAAAAAGCAAATGCAAGGTTCTGCACCTTGAAAAGTACTACCTCATACAATTCTATAGGGATCAGGCTACTCTGGGGAGCAGCCCTGGGAAAAGGGTGGTGGGAGCCTGGGAGCTGGACTGGAGCTGGAAGTGAGTCTTGGCAGCAGAGACAGCCAACAGCATCCAGGGCTGTGTCAGTCATTCCTCCACCCAGCACCTCATTATCTGGGTACTGTGGCCAGTTTATGCTTCCCAATGCAGAAAGATGCTGATAACCTGGAGCAAGCTTACTCCAGCAACCACAGAATCACAGAATTCACAGGGTTGGAACTGACCTTTGGAGATCACCCAGTCCAACCCCCTGCCAAAGCAGATTCACCTACAACAGGTTACCCAGGAAGGTGTCCAGGTGGGTTTTGAGTATCTCCAGAGTGGGAAATTCCACAAGCCCCCTGGGCAGCCTGTTCAGTGCTCTGCCAATCTCAATGTAAAGTTCTTCACACTGAGGTGAAACTTCTTGTGTTTTAGTTTATGGCCACTACTCTTTGTCCTGTCGCTGGGCAATGCCAGAAGGAGCCTGGCACCATCCTCTTGGCACCCACCTTTGAGATACTTATGTGTATTGATGAGATTCCCTCTCACTCTTCTCTCTTCTAGACTAAACAGGCCCAGCTCCTATAGCCTCTCCTCACAAGAGAGATGCTCCAAACACCTCAACATCTTTGTGACCCTCCACTGGACCCTCTCCAGTAGCTTGTCTGTCTTGTATTGAGGAGCCCAGAGCTGGATACAGTACATGTTCAGGGCTGGAGCATGGTCCTGTGAGCAGAGGCTGGGGCAGGGGGAGCTTGTCCAGTGTAGGGCAGAGCCAGTCTCAGGGGCACCCTCCTGATGTCTGGTTGAAGTTTGCTGATGTACGCAGTTAAATTTGTTCTATAGACTCACATGAATCTGCTCCAATAAGGAGCTGAAGATGCCTATATATAGGAAATTAGTTCAAGTACCTTTATATAATCCAGATTGTTTTGAAATAAAATATAAGGTTCTTTCCCACCCCCAAGATCAGTTAAATAAGGCACTACAAAATATATTTTCTCTATATAGTTTTCTGTTCAGCAACTAAAGGGGTACATTTCTTAAAATGATTGAATACAGCAAATAGAATAACAAATTTCTGTCTAGATAGCTGTCCCCAAATATATGCTGCATATATTCCACTACTTATTTCTGCCAATTTAGTATGATATTCTAGCTTAATAGTAGCTATCCACAATTCTTTGTAGTATTTCATTCTACAGATACAAAGGAGAAAAGGTTTTTGTTGGTTTTTTTTTTTTTCCAAGAGCCCGTTATGAATGCCCTGAAAAGATATAAATGTACCTATGAAACAAAAGGCTTCTTCAAAAGGCAATGGAAGAAAAAGTCTTTCTACTTGCTCATTCTCAAATGAACTACACGTCAGGCAAATCAATAAATCTTTCGAATATCATGAAAAATAAGGATCCCAGCCACTTCCCCATGAAGCTTTATGTAAAAAGTGGCACAATAATTATGTAGGTGGATTATGATCTATAGGCAAGTGCACTGACTATTAACATCTAAAAGTGACATTTCCTTTTCAGACAAATTTAAAATGAGCTGCAAAGATGCATTTTGCAGTCAACTTGCTTGTACAAAAGCTAAATCAGGCATGCTCTTATAATTGTACCATATGCATTTTCCATCTCAGACTTTCCATCTCAGCCTCTCCTGAATCAGTTATTGTGGGTAGAACTGGCCTAATTTTTTTCAATACAAAGCACATTTGCCTTAAGATCCATTTTATGAAACAATGTCACTTAAATAATCCTGTCAGATCTGGCAAAATACAATGATCAGGGAATGAGGGCAAGGGAGGAAGGGACAAAAATGAAAAAAACATGGAAATGTTTTATCTGACAGTTTGAAAATGAATTTTTTTCACTTTTCAAGACAGATTTGTTTTAAGATAAGAAAATATTAAGAGCAATTCAGTGTTAAATAACTAATAGCTAAACAAAAATAGGAAAGACCTTTTCAAGAAAATTAAATATTTTGAGGTAACCAAAATGGATTTATAGTTTTCATTTAATTAATTAAGTTTTTAATGTTGGTGCTTCCCAAATCAGATGGACTATTTTCTTTAGTTCAGGCGTAAAAATGAAAGAATGACAGAGGAGTCAACATTAGGCTAGAAAATCTTCAGGTTAAGTATCTATTACCTGGTGAAAAAAATGTTTTTCCTTACCCTTGAAAAATTTCCATGTGTTTGGTATTTACAAGAATATATAATATCTTCAGGAAAGCTGAGGATGTTATTGGAAGTATAGATGAATGCTGTAATGCTGGTTTTAGTAGCTAGTCTTTTGACCTCCATTGGTTCTTGCTGTCATTATGACAACCAAAATCAAGGTATAGCTCTTTCAGAGCTGTCATAGGAGGAAAATTTTCATTTTAGAATGTTACAGGAGGACCTCTGCACCAGGATCAGCCATAATACACCAGCCCTGCAGCTCAGGCTGATGTGGAGGAAGTGGGAAGAGTTAGGAAGACTGAAAAGGAGAAACCACCAAATTCAGCTTTGTCTTCTATTAATCAAGCTTAACCATGACAAGGAAAGGATATGCTTTATATGTTCAACATGTACAAAAAACCCCCAAAAATGCAAAACAAAAACAAGCAAACAAACAAACAAACCCCACCAACCAACAAAGAAAGCCTTCACAGAAAAAAGAGATATATCCTTAAAAAAATGCATAACCTTGCCAGCGCAGCATTTCATCAGCCTTGTCACACTGGAGTGGAGTGGGGACACAGGGATACAGGTATTGCAGTGGGGTCCCTCCTACTGTCCCCATCCCTCCTGTCTCCCAGCTCTGAACGTGTCCCTGGCCCCTGAACTCCAGTGGGGAGCAGCACTCGGGCACAGCCGATGCCTTGAGCCCTGTTTCTTGTGGAGCACTGGGATGACACAGCCAGGCAGGCTCAGAGGAAGCTGCAGGCGCTTTGCTGTGAGCTGTTCTGCTTTTCCTGGGTGTGCCATCAGTCAGAGGGGGAAGAAGACAAGGGCTTTGTTTTGCCCTTCTCTTTGAACAAATGCGTGTGGATTATAAAAAGCTTTGGAACTCCTACAGGATCAGGTCTCCTCTTGATGTCTTGAAGAAATTTAACTAAAAGGCTCTGACATGAAAACCTGGCACTTCATAGAAAATGACAACTGATGGCTGGAGATCCCTGAGGCTGATAAACAGTGGCCACAGGGAGGATCTGCTGGGAGGAATATTGCTACTATGGTTTAATCTCAAAAGCCAGTTTGTTTCTTGTGGTAGGTGGTAAAAGAAAAGGATAAGATTCTACTGTATCTGTTGCTAGTATGCTTTAGTGCAGTGATGAAAGGCATTGTAATGATGACACTGCTATGTAAGCTCATGTGAAATAGAATCTAAAACAGAGACAATACAAACACTTGGTGAACTATATCCACTCATATTTGTGTGAAATAAACAATACAAATGAAGTTTTGTAATGTCTTTCAGTCCCCTGAACTTTTAAAAAGCTTCAAGTGGAGCAGTAACCAAAAAAAAAAACAAAAAACCAAAAAAATATAAAGCCTTCAAAAAATCACTGATTTAAACCTTTCAATCTTTCACATTTATCACCAAACTTGTGAATTTAGGGATTAATTTGATTAATCTAGTAAAGCAACTTGGTCTCTCTGTGTTAGTTTAGTTTTCATTTACTTACATGTGAAAGTCACTAATTAAAAGGAAGCTGACAATCATTTTTTCTGTTTCTGTCAGGTGCTGAAACTAATCTGAATTTGAGGAGCAGGGAAGATCCAAATACATCAGATCCGGGATCAGAAACACAGGATAAAAATGCAAATAACCATGGAACTCAGTCATCTAATCCATTGTCCAGCTCTGTGACTGCTGAAAATGGAAATTCAGTATCAAATGGTAAGTAGTTTTTAATCCCAAAACTCTTTTAACACAAAATTGCTGAAGTGTTTCCTTGAATGAGCTTTGTAAGATATAGTCAGGCTGGAATCTTCTGAGTTGTGAAATAGCTGTTTCTAGAACTGGCTTAACTTTCTATGTGTGAACTGATAAGCCCATCTCCAATAGAAGTTGAATGTGAGGAAAATAAAACAGCCTCTGTTGAGGAATTTGTAATTACTTCAGCTCCAAGTCTATAAGCAGCCTAAGGTATGGAGGGGAGGACTGAGATTTGAGATTCTGATCCTGTAATCAATAGAAATGGGACAGAAAATAGAAAATCAGGATCTCCCTTAGCAGTAGGTACCTTATTAGCGAATGAAATACTGTTTATCATTGCAACAAAAATGTTACAAGATCAGTGACAGAATATCCTTCAAGGTTCTAAAAGAATTAATCCTAAGGAAATAGCATTTCTCTGAGTTCAGATTTTTAATAGAAGTTGCTTTTTCATTTTGTACAATAAATATAACTGCTCTTCTTCTTTACTTTGTTTTTGATAGGAGTAGCACCTTTCTACAGCTCTGTGCTATCAGTGACTTCACCACAAGTTTTCCATGCTTAGAGATTTCATAGGCTGAAAGAAAGAGCTTTTTGCCAAATACACAAAGTAATCAGAAAGCCTGAAATAACCTTTTACATTGCAATGCTAAAAGTGGTCATCCTACATCACCCAAAACAGTGACACATATAATTGCAGCAATAATGTAAAGCAAACTTAATTTTGCCAAAAACAAACAACAAAAAAACCAAATTCAACCTACCTTTGGTAACTTGAGAATAGTTGCAGGAAAGCCCAATCCAGATGGTGTAGTTTGTTCTCCAGACTGAACCCCTGATTAGGTTCTTGTAATTCTGCCCCTGGCCCAGCTAAACTGATGCTTCCAACCTTGGACTGAATTAAACAAGGTCTTACTCAATGCACAACTGTGGTATCCTAATATTTACTTAGGTGTACGTAAAGGAAAGCTCTTAGTGCATAATCAACTACTCCATTTGTCTTTCCAAACTCTACCAAACCTCTGTTTGCCATCTCTGTGACAAGGTGCTGTTGCTGTACATGGAAACTTTACTTATTTGATAAGCTCAATTATCAAAGTGCTTTTTACAGAAATAAACAGAAAATCATTGATAATCTGATTCTTAGCTCAAGGCTGTCCTGGGCAGTCAATCCTAAAGTGTATTAACATAGTACAAAATCAATATATTTTTCAGAACTTGTTGCTTGGCCTAAGAAAGTATTTTTATTCATTTCTGGTGGTCTAGAAATTTGAAAAGTAATTTACATTCTACCTTTTATTTAAATTAAATAAATAGCATCTGCTTTTAGAATGTACTTCACATTAAAATTTGGATAATTTTTTATTACTTTATTTGAGATGTATCCAAATTGAATCTATGTAAATAAATTATTAGTTCAGGAATTTATTTGAAAAAAGGGGTTTGTTTTACATTCACAAAAACTGGGATTTTTTACAGGGAATGTTTTTTCAAAAGTTTCATTTGACCAAAAACATGTGATCTTCCAAAAGGAGAATTTGTAGTTGGAGTACAGAGAATTTAATGTAGATAAGAAAGCAATAGTGGTAACTGACATATAATTTACGAGGTTACTAGAGACCTTGGATGTCACACCTTTCCCCTGTACATGCCTAATATATCATTTCCCAACTTCAAAAAGTGATAATCCCACCTCAAAACAACACATAGTTCCAACTACTGAGAGAACAGGGTCAGATTCTCTTTGCAGCAAGCAGCAAAGTACTGAAATGCTGGAATCTCTCAGATTTGATCTG
The DNA here is from genome assembly GCF_030490865.1 of Poecile atricapillus. Lineage (NCBI taxonomy): Eukaryota > Metazoa > Chordata > Aves > Passeriformes > Paridae > Poecile > Poecile atricapillus. The sequence goes on from NC_081249.1 coordinate 24,004,181, forward strand.
GTTCCTGAGCTTCTGACAAGGGATTTTCCCTCTTCACTGTCTGTGTGCTCACAAGAAGTCCAGATGGTGTAGAAAATGATCCATATTTATGAATGCTTTACATGAGCTTTATTCAGAAGAACAAAGAAAATTTAAAAACTGTTGTCCCTAGTTAAAAAGTTGTCAGAAAGCACAGGTATAAAGGGGGAAACTAAAAGGAGGATAGAGGGTTTTTAAGTGATCCTAAGCTTTGTTGTAATTCTCATTTTCCTACTCTGATTTTGATTGGTAATAAATAAATTCAGTTTATTTCCCCATGCTGAGTCTGTTTTTCCATGACAGTAACTATTGAGTGAACTCTCCTGTCCTTACCTCGACCCACAAGCCTTTTGTAATGTTTTGTCCCCTCGGTCCAGCTGAGGAGGGGGGATGATGGAGCTGCTTGGGTGTGCACCTGGCATCCATCCAGGGTAACCCACTGCAAGCACAACGCTATGCTATGCTGCAGGAGAAACCATCTGCAGCTCTGCTAGACCCAATACACAGAGCTACCATGGTGTCTGTGATTCTGGTGCATGAGGTGCTTAATAATGCCCATCGTGGACTCCCTGTGCTTCTGCTTCTGCCTTTGCTTCCTCATCCCATCCTTCAGATCTGCTATGGTGCTGTGTGGATGGTATTCCCACTGCTGCAGCAGTGATGGGGAAGCACAAGCAATGAGCCTCACCATAGGATACCTTTGCAGAGGTGTTTATTTCTCTTGACTGCTGAAGGAGATTACCCGGCTGTTTTACACTGGGTGACTGGTTTTTACACAGCTAAATTTTGGTCAGCTAAATCCCACATCAAGAGTGCATGATAATTATATGACTTACAAAAAACATGTTTTATACTGAGAGGACGAAGTTTTGAATCCCGGACCTAATATTGACTTCCGGTGTGACACAGAGATATTGAGAGCAGAATGCTGCAGGTGTAATTTCTGTTCCCTTTGCATTGCTTCTGCCATGAAAACAAGCCAGGAGAAGAGGAGCCAGGGATTTCTGCACTGCAGGAGGAATCCCTGGCCATTGTAGAGGTAAAGTGTTATTTGCAGGCTTTTTAGTTACAATAGCTCCTTCTTTTCAAGCAGCATGCAGACGTATGATGCTATCCCTACATGGTAAAAAAGAATTGTTCTGTTTCAGTAAGAGCGGAAATAGTAAATATTCAGGAAATGTGTGATTTGGGTTTCTTTGTTTGTTTTTTTAGTAAAACATATCAAGGTCTTTTGAATATTATATTGAAATTAACCAGTGCATAAATCTCAGATTACAAATTCTTCTTCATCTTCTTCTTTAGGATTACCAGAGGAAAATGAATATTCCAGACTGTCAGCCAGCACTACAGCAGGCTCATCTATTCAAAGGCACAGGGAGAGCCACACTAGTCAGGTAAATATTTCATTGATGGCCTGCTAGAACCACTAAAAGAGAAAAAAAATCACAGTAGGCACATGTTGAAAACTGTCTCTTGATTCAAATTTGGGTATTGACATTGAAAAATGCAGACTTCTTTAACAGGTTTGTATTGAGCTAAAGACAATAATGAATTTACTACCAACTTTTGTTTGCTGGAAGAATAATCATCATGAAAGGTTCTTATAGTAAGTTCAAAGTTTATGAAACATGCTGTTGCTGGTTGTGATGATGCTATTTCCAGGCAGGAAATATGTCTTTTAACCCTGAGAGGACCAAGATGTTTTCTATCTCAAGATACTGATTCATTCATACCAGAAATACTTGCATGAACCTCATAGAATTAAATGCATAATTGTATCATTTATATATTATAATATTTTTATATAAAAGCAATGAAGACTTTTTCAATTATCATCACAATTTTGGTACAAATACCCAAAATCAAAATATCTATCAGTTAAAACAGCAGTAGGTACTAAGACAGTGTTAAACTTGCATTGGTTCTCGTAACATTTCCAATGAGTTTAGGTAATTTAAAATTGCAACATAGAACTAATTTTGATGTGCATTAAATGAACAAAAAGGGATAAACTTTTTATAAGACATTTTCTTAATTCTTTCTTTGACATTTTGTATCTAATGTGAACTACTTTACTTTCTAAATAGCCACTTCTGGAATGAGTGCCTTCAAAAATTTTATTATTATGTTACTTCACTTAAATAGCATTAGTGTATTCTCCTGTTGTTATTTTGTCTTCAGTATGCTTTTCTAGAAGGGTAGTCCCAAGTAATTTTATTTATTTGAGATGATTGTGAGAAGTTTACAGTAAAGCTAAATATTGTTCAAAGAAGAAACAAGTTGGAGCTAAGAGACTTTTAAAAAAGAAACCTCTCATTAACCAATTTTACAATTTCCAAACTATTTTACCAGAAGGTAAGAGAAGTGCTTTATCACATTAGAAGATACTGGTTGTCTGTGAGGGACAGCTGACATTTCACAGCAACAAAACACAGGTGCTAGCCAAGTTACATGAATGTTTGGCCTTTGACTCCAGCAGGAGCAAGATTCAACCTTTGACACCACACTCAGTGTTAACAGAACTTTGAAAAACAATAGATCGAAAAACAATAGGTTTCAATGTAGGATAAGTATGTGAGCAAACTAGTACAAAAGCCTTTAGTTTTTGTTTTTCTGCCTTACTGTCAGAGGCATGTAACTACAGTGCCTTTTCTGATCTGAAAAATTGTGCCAAGACAGCACTCAGCACTAATCCCTTGAGCAAGGCCAGGCAGAGCTGCCCTGGCACTTACAGGAGCACATCCATCTTGCACATCACACCTCACCTCATCATACCTCTCAGACTCTCAAAAATGGACTTTGACCCTATTGTGAAAAAAATACTTGCAGTTCTACTGTCTCTGGAGGAGTATCCTGTAGGAGGATGTTTTCAGTTGTCTCTGTTACAATTTTGTTATATCAACCAAGTACTCATTACGTATGAGAGTGGCCAAAGACCTTTCTAGCAAATGAAAAGTCCAAGTCCCTGATGCTGCTCCAGTTACAAACCTCAAACAGCGAGGTGCTTTTGTCCTGAAGCACCTCACACCTCTGTTGCTAATAGGGTTACCTGAGTCGAGACAGTCATGTTTAAATTACTATATCAGTACAGTACAAAGAGTTAAATGAACTGGATATAGGGGTACCACTGTCCTCTTCTTCATTTCTTTGCAAATGGAAGCAACATTTAAATGTTTTATTTTAGAAGAAAGTTGTTAACCATTTGCAAACACGTGTTTTTATTTTTCCACAAGTCCTTGCCAAAACCTGAACACAATTTCATCTCAGTCTTTTGAAATGTTACTTTTCAGCAAATTTTCAGATGTTTTGCCAAAGTATTTCACAAATTTTTAAAATAAATTCTATGCAATGTACTTGGAATTGCATGCAGGGACAATCCTTAAATGCAAGCTCAGTAAGAACTGTGACAAGTTGAGAGAAGAAACCTGTAGTTCTGTGGTTTTTGATACAATTTCTTGAATGAATAAACCAAAATGGTGTTGCCAGAATAAAAAGGGGAAAAATGTTGTTCCCATAAAAAGAAAAAACAATAAAAAAACGAACTTAGAAAAAATCTATCCTCACAGGGCTGAGAATTCTTGCTGTGAAAAGCATTCCTCAGCATTGCCAAAGCATGGCATATATTTGAAAATGATTGGGTTTAATTACTGTTGACATTTCTTAGCGTGCTGCTAGTGACTTTAACAGCATACAAGCTGATTGCAAAAATCTTTGCCAGGCTTCGCTGTAGTAACTGAATCACTTAAAATAATTCTTGCACATCTGTATGAAGTAGGACATATTTTTTCACAGGTCTGTGAAGATACTAATTGACTAATTGCTCTAAAGAGAAAAATGTAGGTCCTTGTGTATCTTGGCAGACACTGTCACTTCAGCTAAAGGAAACTGGTTCATTAGCTTTCAGGGGCTTCCAGCATTGATGGTTTTTTTTAAATATCTCTCTGCTAGTTCCTTACTAAAGTGACAGTAAGGGTTAGTTCATTTTTGTCACTGGATCTCAAGGCTTGTATACATTCCATGAAGTTTAGACACTGTGGCTAGGGTACCATTGTGTTGTCCCATCAGGTGTTAGTTACTTTCATCACAGCCTGACACCTCCTGCACACTGCAAAACTACACACTCCAGAGATAATTCTTCAGGTCAGTGTCTGTCAACATGCAGCATATGGATCAATCCTGCAGCAAACTATTTTGAAAGTAGTTACCAAGTATAAAATATCATCCAGATGATCATCTTAAAATGAAGTCTGCTGGAAAAAAAAACAACAAAATGTTCACAGTTGGCCATAAATGCTAATTTTCTAGGGCAGTGGTTATAAAGGGAAATTTTTACAAATTTTACTGAATGAAAAAGGACAAAAATTGTAAAATTCAAATTCTAACAAAATATTTCTCATTGTAAAGTTATGCATTAAAATTCTGCTTTATTCTGTTAAAAAAAAGTGGAAGAGTATTAAAGTTTAATTTTTGTCTCCTTGGAAACAAAAGAACATGCTTCAAAAGAGATAAGAGTCTTGCAGGTCAAAAGAACAGCAAACAATGAGGTTTTTAAACTACTACCTTTTTCTTCAGATTGTTTTGTGGCTTTACAGCTATAGATTTCCAAGTGTTTTTATCAATAGGTTGTAAAATATCACATAAAAACATAAAGAACCTAACTTCTGATATAGCACTGTAACTTCATCTTCATTCTGTATGAAGATGAAAACTGAACCATGAATTTGGGGGTGAAACCAGTTATTGAAAAGTTTCATGTTGCTTTAGCTTGTTCAGACAGTAGATCTTCCAGAAACTTTGCTATCAGAGGCACACATTTTCCCTACCCCAAGCCAGCACACTAGCTTCCCTCTGTTTTGTGCTTTCCTTGTAAACCAAAACATTCTAGTCAAGGAAATATTCAAAATTATAAGCCAAAAGTCTACAGTAGAATGGAAGAAGCAGTATCCTCATCTACCCTTACAAGAAAACTTTACTCTTAGAAGCTATGGATCTAACTCAGCTTGTACAGAAAGTGTTTTGGTAGCCTCTTGTTCCCCAAACAGCAGAAAACTAGGAATCTTTCTTTTCGAAGCTTGATTTTAAATTACAGATTTAAAATTATTTAAATACTTATTGTTTCAAATTGCTTCAGTGGTTTGTCTAAACAGTTTGGTAGTTCCAAATGTGCCTGGATTTGTAGTCTCAAATTCTTATGCCATAATTTCCTTCCAAAAACCTCACCAAAAAGTAAGACATGTTTCTTATGGTCATTTTTGCCATAAACTTGCTTAAGTAGGAAATTTCTGTATGGCCAAGAGTCATTTCTATTCAGTCACACTCTAGGAAGTGATCCCAAAGCATACTGGCTATTCCACAAATGTTGAAATTGCTTAGCAGGGTCTAAAATCCAAAACCTCCTCTAAAATAAAAAAGCTGTAGACAATATTGCTCCTGTGCTCTTTTTTGTTTACACAAAGCATTTCTCAGTTCCTTAACCAGTTCAATGGCTCTCTCCAGACTGTTTTTAGTGATTCGTCTGTTCTCAACAGCTTCTATGAGTGTCTAGGTTTAAAAGAACATAAAGACCATTGAAATATATGAATTCTTTGGAATGTCAGCAAGATGAAATAGAGTCAATAAAAGCAAGCCTCTATATTTGTACCTCACACAAAAGTTAAGTGGCCTTGTCTTTTTTTCACAGATCCAGGGTTTTTTTTTCAATGATATTTAAAAGTTGTTGTTACCATTCACTATGAAGTGGGAAGTGGTGTGAGAAAGATATAGTAGAATCAAGCAAAGCAGGCCAGCTAAAAGATTCCTTTTTTTCTTATGTGGGCAGCAAGAAGCAACGTTGTCTGTCTGTAACAGGATGAGATGGACAACCTGAAGATAATGAACAGATGGGAAGCGAGGGACAAATTAAAGACTAGAGTGATAATAAGCATGTGGGGGGGTGGGAGCGGGGACTAAACCAGGCACAAATAATGGATGATTCTAAGAAGACTGGAAAAAGAATAAAATAACTGAGAGAGAAGGTAAATAATGAAGTGGAATAAGGGATTTGGAAAGACAAAAGAGCCAGAGAGAAGGAATCAACCCAAAGAACTGATGAAAAAAAAAAGATAAAAGGAAGATAAGAACAGGAGGGAAAGAACCAAGAACAGAGCAGAGGTTGATGCAGTAAAAAGAGAGGAACTAAGGAAGAAAAAATTAGAAAGTCTATATGGTGTTCCAGATATGATATTCATCTTCATGCACATATCAATGTGATCTTTCATGTATGATAAAAGAAAAATAATTTTAATGATTGCCTACATTTATAGGGTTGCATTCTGTGCACGTTAGGTCTTATTCATAGTCTCCTGATGATTCAATTGTCCCAGAAGAAAGGTGTAAAATTTTCTATTGATAGATGCAAAGTCTCTGTCCAGTTTAGCTTTGAATGGCTGAGTATTTCCTTATTTGTAATCAGATGATGTCACATGCATTCAATCCTATGGAAAGTTCCCAGAACAAGACACAAATAAACAAGCAGCTTGACATCCTGGTAGGTTAAGTAATTACAGACATATGAAATACCCTGGTGTAGGATTTTGGTTACCCACTTCTGAAATATGTTTTATCTCTCATGTGTTCAAAGAGGTGAGATAAAAAATCATGGTTATTTTTTCACATATATTTATATTAGAAAATCTGAAGTCTTATCACTTCTATTTTGTTAAACCCCATGGTGCAGAGTGGCAGATTGCAGTAATACAGGAGCCAACATCTGAGAATGTTAAATTGGAAATGTCTTTTCATATTAGTGAAGCATGTATTTATTGTTTCATTACAGCTTAAGCCATAGCTCTTATTTCATGAAATCTCACTGCTTTCAGCAGTCTCTTCCCTCAGAAAGAGCTGCATATTCATTATGGTTTCAAGGGTCTTCTTTGTTCCTACTTGACTTAATATTTGTTGCCAATCACTTCTTTTGTTGACTGTTCAAATGTTTAAAAGAAATTAATAGTCAAAAATGTGTTGCAATGTGTTGCTATCCCCCACCTTTTGTCACAGTTCTAAACACTGGGCTCTAGTATTCATTATTATTGTCTGTCATGTTTGCCTATTAGCTGAAGGTAATCTTTGATCATCTTTGAAGCAAAAAGTGGCAATCAAACAGGTCTGGTGTAATAAAAAAAACACTAACACCTTCGTAAACATGTAACATCCAAGAGAAGACATAGAATATACTTATCATTGATCTGAATCAGTATATCCCCCTGCATTGTGTTTCATTTATTGTTTTGACAGTAGCAGAAAGAATATTCTTTGTAATGTCACACACAGCGACAAAAATTCGGGTCCTATAACACATTGTGCCTTTATTTTTAGAAGACTTACAGTCAAAAGCATGTGCCTTATAGACTAAATGGTAATGGAGGTAATGCATAGTGTTAATTCATCAGTAAGTACGTTATCTTTTGTTTGTGTTGAAGGGCTCTTGGAGAGCTGATGGCCCTCTGCTGAGCAGGTATATCCCAGATCTGACCGCTGTCACCTCCACAGGTGAAAGCACAGATCCACTTTGAATCAGTGGATGTCACAGCCAGTTCCCTACACATTCCAAGGCCCCTTTTCTGTTACCAGCGCTTCATCCTCACTGCATTTGCCCCTGGTGAATGAGATTGTAGAACAGAAGAGAGCAAAACCTCCTGAGTATCCCTAAGCTCTGGTGTTTGGCTAAAGGATATAATTATTGGGCTGCCACAATGGCCAAAGGCTCACCTTAAAAGGCTGCTTCAAATTTGAGCTACAGGGGAGTGTGGTCCACCACCCCACTGACAGCACCTGTGGAGAGGGACTGCACTTCCACTGTGCCAGGTATGACAGGGAATAAATGAGTTCCTCTGGCCTTCATTCTCTTGCTGTCACACACTGCCACATGCAGATAGCAGAGATTTAGATTGCACACAGACTCTAAATTAAATGATGTTTTCCTCTAACATTGTTTGACCATAAGTGTAGTGTTTTCATACAACAAAGGATGATACCCAACTACAGCAAGTACAAGTTGATTGTTTTTGTAATTGCTTTGAAAGCATTGTGGCAAACATAGTCTCTACCTAGTCAAATAAATTAATGCCGTAAAAAGGCAGGGATCAATTAAGTAGCAACATGACTTAGTTTGTCATATATGTTTTGTTAGATTAGGTGCAAAGAGGTATTAGCATTGTTAGCTGTTTCAAAAACCTCTATGATAAATGATTTGTTTTCAGAACTCATCTTGAGAAAGACACAGTTGCTGTCTGAACATATTCTTTTTCTCAAGCATCAGAGACAAACTAGGAGGATGTCTTGAAGGTTTTAGAGAGCATTTTATAATCAGTTTATCTGGAGATAAATATTACCTATGGAAAAAAAAAAATCAATATTTGTTGATGGTTAATGTTTTAGTCACTCTGGGAAGGTGTCATCTTTCAGTTGACAACAGAAATCTATAATTGAAAAACATTCAGCCAAAAAACAAAAATTAAAAATTGAAATCCACAAGACCCAAATAAAGATAGTACTCCCCTGTTTTGAATTTATAGACTTGTCCAACTCTATTCCCAGCTCAGGTAATCAGTGTGCCTGATGTGTACTTTCATATATTATTGAGCAATGCCTATCTTGTGCTAATATTTTCTACAAGATTTCAAATTATAGTTATACTAAGGATTTGTGTGCTGATTTTATTTTGCAAAGATATATTATCTTTTTTTGATTGCTGAGATACTTCCAGTCTGTATGGAAGATGACTAACATAATTCCTTGAAAATATTGTGCTATAACTATTGATACATTTTTGATAATATTGGTATAACTGCTTCACTGAAAGATACAAAATTATGGAAGACAGGTTCTGCTTCTGTGACTAAAATCAATTACTTGGAAGAATAATAATAAAAAAAATCACCCCAAACAAAACCACCTCCGTCCCCCTCAAATACAAAAAAACAAAACAAATTATGAAGAACAAATAAAAAATCAGAGCCAAAACCAGAAACAAAAAAACACACAAAAAACAAAAAGCAAACTGTCCTGGGTGACATATAATAATATAAATAGAGTTTAAAAAAAACCAAATTCCCCCCATCCCAGAAAAAAAAAGAAGCCACCCTATGGGAAACCGTAACAATGTGACAGAAAATCAACTTCCACCCAAATAGAATTGCAGTGAGATGAAGAATGAAATACCCTGCCTGAGGCACTGTATAGGTGTGTGTAGCCCAAGAATCTCTTTGTAATAAAATCAAAAAGCCTCTGCTACCCAGGGCAAAGTCAGAGATACGAGATGTCCCTTTTGCAAGCGTGATCTCTCCGTTTTCAGTGGTCTGTGAGGAAAGGCTTCTGCAGGCAGAGTTCATTTAGTAGATAATTATCCTTAGTACACTTTTCTTTCATTAATTATTTTGGAAAAGCCTATCAGAAAGTGAAACTAAGGCACACAGTAGAATTAATTTTTTAGGATGACTTTTGAGAGCTTTCCAAGTGCCATGTGATAGCAGAGGGCTGGACTGGGCAAAGGTACCTGTGTATGCATGATCTCTGACACGAGACTATCCTGCTTCCAGCATCATTCCACAACTGATGTTTGGAAGAAATGGAATCTGTCCCTTGAAACAAGTATCCAAGACACAGCAGTAAATTGCTTGTCAGAAGAGCAAACATTTCTGCCTGAATCATTTGGCGATGCATTTTTGTTAATAAATGGTGTCCCTTTTAAATTTTATTTTAAACACAAAGTTACTTTTAAGATTATCCCAAATTTTTATAGCTCAGCCAAGTTATCCCTTCCTTTGGTCACCTGTATAGAAATGCTTCTTCTAAAAGAACTTTCTTCTTTTGATTTAATTAGAAATTTTAAGTGAGAGAGAAAAAAATATTTTCCTGTTTAGAAAAAAGCAAATGAATTGTGTTTTCACTTATGGATCTCATTAATGTTTTGCTGGCATACCTCCTCCAGAAAAATTCTAGATTTGCATCAGACCATCTGTCTTCTTTGCCATTTTTACCTTTGCAATAAACCCATTTGACATCCCTTCAGAGCTTTAGTTTTGGACATTGTTGTTCCAACACAAAAAATTATCAGCAGTTTAAAAGAACAATTAACTAAAATCACTTTATTTTTGTATATCACATATCAAGTTATTACATTCAGTAGGTTATAAGCAGGAATCTTACTATAACTTAAAGAAGCATCTAAAAACAGAACTGTAATAAAACATGAAGTGCTACATTTTTTGAAAAGAAAATTATTTGTATGTTTTAAATAATATGCAATTATCATATATAACTAAATACTTCCTTTCTGATGAATATTAATAAAAACAATGCACTCACAAATGAAAAAATTACTAAATTAGTATACACATCTTTTTTAACAGATAAACCCTACATTTGGTCAGTGGGGGAGCAAACAGGTGAAATACTGAAAAGAATCTCCCTCTACCAATAACAAATCTGTTTGTCAAACAGGTTAATGAGCACTTTAGTCATAGGCTGATGATTAAGACTGTTGCATTTGACATACGAGCAGAGAATATAAGTTCTTTGCCTCTGAATTTTACAAAACATCCTCTGTAAAGTTATAGTGTTTGATCTTTTAATGCAGAATTAATTTCTTGAGAATCTAGAGCCAAATCTGTAAATAACTGAGTCTGAAATGTGTTAATCATTTTATCTGGCATACTTTTTGTCAAAAAATATTTACAATATGAAACCTTTTCCTTTCTGTAATTATAAACTTGCTGAATTTTTAACTTACATATAAAATAGACTAATTAAAATAATTTATTGACTTACCGTATAGCAACTCATCTTGATTCTAAAACAAAGTTGAAATCCAGTATGTCTGCTTTAGTCTGTAAAGTGAAATCTAGGTAGAATTTACAAGCTTAAATCTAGAAGGCAGTTCAGAACCTCATTCTCCAATGACTATGCAATACTCAAATGTGTATAGGCAAAATTGTGCTCTAAGACTTTCATGACTGCCAGCACATAACCAAAGTGCTCTGTCTCCAGTGTTTTTTTGTGGATTAAAACTACAAGGAACTCTCTGAAGGATTTACTTTAGCACACTAATCTTTGTCCTCCACACAAAGCACAGGAGTCCTTCTGCTCTGCACTCAGAGTCCACTCCTTGTGGTTGCAGTGTCCTCTCAGTATGTGGGAACTTGGTCTCTTCCTTCAGTTTCTTCTTCCTTCAGTTCTTCAGTTCCTGAAGGAACTGTGGTGGGTTGACCCTGGCTGGACACCAAGTGCCCACCAAGCTGCTCTATCACTCCCCACTGCAACAGGACAGGGGGAAATATAAGATGGAAAAAAATTCATGGGTCAAGATATAGGCAGCTGACTAAAGCAAAAGTGAAGGTTGTGCATGCACAATCAGTAAAGGAAAAAGGAAAGAAAACAAAAATACTTTATTCTCTACTTCTGATCAACAAGCAATGTCTGGCCACTTTGTGGGAAGCAGTGCTTCAGCATATGTGGAGGTTGTTCCAGAAGGCAAACTGTAAATAATGAATGCACCCCTTCGCCCTCCTTTTTCCTATAGGTGTGCAGATCTCATATGGTATGGAATATCCCTTTGGTCATTTTGGGAAGGCTGGCCAAGTTGTGTCCCCTCCCAAAACATTGCCCACCCCCCCAGACTACTGGTCAGGTGAGAATGTTGGAGATGAGGCTGTGCCAGTACTGCTCAGCAGCAGCCAAAACACCAAAGTGTTATCAGCGCCTTTCTAGCTTCCAATGCAAAGAGGAATATTATTTTTAATCTCAGCTAGGATCAGCAGAGAGAAGCTGAATCCATATCTTCTAATTACTTGTGGATGCTAGCTTTGGAGCAAGCTGTAGGCCCATGGCCTGACAGGCCTGCCTGAGAAGCTAGCCTGGGAAATTCATGGGAGGATTCAAAACAATCCTCAAAGACACAAAACAGCCTGCAGGTGCTGTTTTCTGATTCCCGTGTTTTCCTTACAGGAGAAGGTCAGGGGGTGGTAAACCCCACTGACCAATGATGGTAATGTAGTATTTTACTAACCAATAAGAGTTTCCTTTCTGTACTCTTCACGAACCAGTCTATATAACATGACTGTAACAATAAACTAGAGATTCTCTCCTGTTCTGACTCCTTTGAGAGTCCGTGTCGTTCTTCCCGCCGTTCCCAATTAGAACGACATCTGGTGACCCCGCGTGATGACGGACCGACCCTCCGAGGTCTGATAACCCGACGTGATGTGCAGCCGACCCCCGAGGTCAGAAAGCAACGAACGTGAAGACATCTGCTAATCCCCTGAGGGTAAGCAGCGAGCGGGAAAAACACCGGCCCTTCCCCCTAGAGGGGAAAGTGGAATTCTCCCGGGCTTTCCAAGAGGAAGCTGGTTTTTAACCAACGGGATAGTGAGCCTGCCAGAGAGCGGGCTTGGAACGGCTATCTTGGTGAAGCAGAGCTTGAAATCCCGGGTCCAAGCCGATAGCGTTTGCATAATTGCATTCGCGGAGCCGCCAAGATAAAAAATTTTTTCATAATGGAGAACTGTGATTTAGCTGATAAGCAACTTGTCAGCTTTGCATGGCAAGACGCCTTGCTGAGCATGGGACTCTGTATTCCTAAAGAAGATACACGCGCTTTGTTCCACTGGGTGAAAGCGCAGGAGTTTGCTGTGACTGTGAATTATGTGTTTAACCTTGAGATTTGGTGGTCAGTGGGAGACCACCTGTGGACTAAGCTAGCTGCAGGAGATACCAGTGCGTGCAGCTTAGCAGCAACTTGGGGAGTGATTTTTAAGGCACTGGAACAGTGCCAACCTAAAAACAGTGAAACCGAACTGTGTAGCAGTCCTTCAGCTCTGCCCGGACCTTTAAAGAACTTTAGCAGCGGGCAAGAGCAGTCTGTGAACCGGAGATCTTCCTCTCCAGAAAAATTTAAGCGCCCGCTGTCCGCAGAGCTCGGCGTGCAAGTTTTACCAGCAGAAAACCAACAGAAGAGCGAAAATCGCTCGGCTCTGCCTTTACCGCACCCACAAGCGCCGCCATCGCCAGCGCAGCGAGAGCCGCCTCTGCCTGCGCCCTCCGCGGAGCCTCCGCCGGCCCCTCCAGGACCAGCACTGCGATCACTGCTGCCAGCAGCCGCCGTGGAGCCTTCGCCGGTGCCCCGAGTGCCTGCCAGTGCAGCCGCGAAAAACCCTCTCTTCAGCTTCCCCCGCGCACAAGGAGCGGGGGGGCGCCGCCGCCGCCGCCGCGGAGCCAGGGCAGACGCCCGAGCACACGGAGGAGCCGCAGCCACCGATAAAGTCCCCACAGCAGCAGCAGCAGCGGCGAGAAAAAAACGAGAGAAAAGGTGGAAAAGAAGGAGGAAAAAGCTAACTCAGGACGCCGCCCGCCGCCACCGGCCGCGGGCCGAGCGGCCAGCCGGGCCCCCTAGCTCCGGTCGACTGCAAAAACCCCCTAAAAGCCGAGCCCAAGCCCGGATCTGGAGCCGGAGCCGGGGCAGCAGCGAGCATTCCCCCCCCCGCACCCAGCCAAAGTGCCGGCCGAAAAGCGGCGGGGGAAGAGGGGGGGGGAGAGCCCAGACACCCCTTTCGTTCGCGCGCGCGCGCCCTCTAAGCTCCTTTCTTCTGTGCCGCCGGAAGCGGCGCGAGACCGCAGAGTCCGCGCGGACGCCCGCCGCTGCCCCGCGCGGAGCGAGCCGCGCGGAGCGAGCCGCGAGGGCGGCGCGGAGCCGCGGGACCTACACAACACCCCCGCTGCCCCGCGCTCCAGCGGGGAAGCGGCGGGGAGGACGGGGAGCGAACTCCGCTCCCCCCCGCGCCCGTCAGCGTGGCCCGCGCGCGTGGACCGTGCTACGGGCGCCGGGCCGGTTTCTGCCAGCCTTGTGCTGCCGGGTTCTGCGAACCCGAGCCGCCCCGCGAGACGGTGCCGAGGCTCGAGCAGTGCCCCGGCCAGCACGCGTTCCACCCCGCCTTGCAGGGGGTGAGCCGCACCGGGGTCCTGCGATCCCTGCGAGACCCAAATTTGCTCACCCTGACCACTTTAGTGTTCTTTTAAACTACTATATTGACAAGTTAGACTGTCAGTTTGAACAGACTAACAATGTTTTATATTAGTTCACTGAATTAGAAATATTTGACTCAACCATCAAATCCTTACAAGGAAAACAATCTTTAAACATCAAAATCATAAACCAAAATTCCAAATTAGTATCCATTCCAATATCTAGTAAAAGAAACCACTTGTGCCGTGTTTGTTCTCCCTCCTGCAAGGGCCCAGCAGGATGTTACAAACACTGTACATTTTTTATTTTTTTTCCTAAACCGAAAAGGTGAGTTGTGGATGCTAGCTTTGGAGCAAGCTGTAGGCCCATGGCCTGACAGGCCTGCCTGAGAAGCTAGCCTGGGAAATTCATGGGAGGATTCAAAACAATCCTCAAAGACACAAAACAGCCTGCAGGTGCTGTTTTCTGATTCCCGTGTTTTCCTTACAGGAGAAGGTCAGGGGGTGGTAAACCCCACTGACCAATGATGGTAATGTAGTATTTTACTAACCAATAAGAGTTTCCTTTCTGTACTCTTCACGAACCAGTCTATATAACATGACTGTAACAATAAACTAGAGATTCTCTCCTGTTCTGACTCCTTTGAGAGTCCGTGTCGTTCTTCCCGCCGTTCCCAATTAGAACGACAATTACTCAATATGCTCTAACTTTTAGAGAATGATGAAAGTTATTCCATACATGTTATGATGGAACTGAGTCATTGGTGCTCTGTCACCAACCAAAATCCCAGATACAGCCTGAGAGTGGACTATGAAGTAGAAAAAAATTAATCCTGAAATCCTCCCTGGGCTGCTCATTACAAATTTATTTTGTCTATCTTACCATATTTTGCAGTGGAAAATACGGATCTGGTTTAAATCCTTCAATCCATTACAGTTTCCAGTTAATATCTGTGGTAACTCCACAAGTTCTTCTTTTCTGTGTGACTTTGACACTTCAGCTTTTCTTGTTTGCTCATAAAGAGCTCTGGATACTAAACATAGGGGTGGTGTTTTCAGCCAATGGCAGAGCTTTAAATGTCAAGGATTCAAATAATGTATGTTTTGTGAGTCTAGCCCAAATGCTGTGTTTACCATGTCTGATTTACCATTGACTTTGAGTATGAAAATCCTGGTCTACAGTTGTTGCTGATACAGTTGGTGGAAGTTGTTTAGTGTCCATTAAAAAGATCAGTAGTCTTAAAGTAATTAATTCCTAAATCATTTACCCTTCATGATATACCTGCTCAGGATATAGAATAATAATGAAGAAGCATAGCTCACTGTTTAATGTTGTGCTTCATGTAAAATTATTCAGCCAACCTTTTCTATAATGAATATGTATAATAGATCTTTAGCTTGTCATAGGTGTAATCATAAAGGGAAAAGAGAAAAGATATCATGTTATTCAAATAGATCTAATTAAATTAATTGGTTCATTTAGAGCTCTGCCACTTATGCATTTTCTCCCATTTCATTTTGACTACAGTTTCATCTCATGTCCTTCATACAGGCTGTTTTCCACTTTATTTACCAGATCAGTTTCACAGTAAATAAATGTTTGAGATATTTTTCCACCCCTGTTTTGGAGAATATGATAAAATGTGTACACTTATTCGTGAACTGGACCAACTTTGGTCCACTACACACAGGAAAACACGCTCTAACTGATGACCCAATATTAATTTACAGCTTGCATAAGCAAGGCCAGTATAATAAGACTTCTTCCATGCCTATAAGCTATAAACAGGATGCATTGGTCAATTCCATGCCCAGGCAAAATGTACTCCGTTTTCATCTGTACCTATGTGCCTTTATGTTCCTTGGAATGGCACTAGCACTGTCTCTTTTCAGATACTCTGTCCATCTCTCAATCTGAAAATTCTTCCAGAATGCATTAGTCGTGCTATGACGTGAACTTTTGTCACCAGGGCACATCCAATTACACAGTTTCAAAATATCTATTTCTTTATAACTATATTTATCCTTCAGTGTTGAGGCCTGTCTTCGATTAATTATCTCTGAAACTCTTTCATGTGAAATTCCTGTGATGACAGTCTAACAAAGCTTGGTTCTTGTGTGTTCCAGCACCTCTCTGAGAAGCATGCCTAGTGCAGAATCATCAAATGTCTGAAATTTAGTTACAAGTAAGGTATACAAATTGGGAAGACTGTATTCCAATCTATGTAGTTTCCAAAATGGACTATGCTCGTAATTTAAACCCACAAGAAACTACACGAACTGGCCAGAAGTGGATAAGACACGGTAACTCACAAACTATCCAGCTGTTCTATAGGAAAAATCCACCTGACCTGTCTTTCTTGATAAGTTGTTTCCAAGTGCAAAGTTTTGTCTTCTAATCTTCTATAAACCACTGAAAAAAAGAAAATGTGGTATGTTTTATCACTGATATCCCTTTAGTAACATATGTGAAACATTTCATTTCATCTGAGTTGCTGAGATGCCCTGTGTAAATATAAAAGCAAATAGGTTTTTAATTTTATAATTATCTGAAATTGAGATACACTTCAATGAAGTCTTTCAAACATTTTTTCTTTTTTTAAAAAAGTAATTCAGAACTTTAAACTGTACTTTATTGTATGTGTCATTAAGACACATTATAGGTTAATGCATTTCTCTTTGAAGTTTCAGCCAACCAGAAATTAAGCAAATTCCCTGTACATATTCAGGCACATCGATGTAAGAATTCATTCCTTCTCTGACAGCATGTGCATGTGAAAGGTCTGAATTGCACAGGATACATTTGAATCAGCAGTGTAAAGCCTGGCAAGCCTCTGAACCCAACCACTTGCTATTCCTTGAAGGAAGAGCAGGAGCCACAGGAATAGCCCACAGGTAGTTCTGCCCCAGGAACCTCCCTGTCTATCGGTGACAAAAATGCCCTTCGTGTCACTCAGCTTTTCCTTGCAGCTCAAACTAATTACGTGTGTGCACATCATTTCCTTTTTCACAGCTAACGTGCAGCCATCCCTTGTTCTGACAAGCAGAAATGCAACCTTAATGTGAGGCCACTGTGTGAGATGAAATGTGGGATTTTAGTCATGCCATAGGTGCCTCTTACAGTGGGGGTCTTAAGAAAAATGGTAACAGGAAAAGGGTTGTGGGCTATTAGATGTTATGATGGGCTTGTTTCATATTTTCTAGTTAAGCCTCTCCTGCTACAGAATGCTCCCAAGCCAATAGATCTCAGTACTTGCTCTAAGGGCTGCTGTGCTGCATAGGTGTCAAGTAAGTCTTAAAGGATGGTGAGATGGAATTCATGGACATGTGCTGCCATGAGGGCTTCAAACTGACTTGAGCAAAATAAATTATCACTGCAGTAGAAGAGCTAAATGGAAAGTAACAGTTTCTTCAAGGGGGATTATGAATATAGTACAGAACTGTGGCTACTTCAGAATGAATTGATAAATAGATTCAAGCCAACTGAAACTACAGTTAAAGTTGTTAATGTGTACTCTGGAGGAAGACAAGGACTGGCCCCTGGTGTTGAGGATAACACCTGTCTCTTACGAGTAGCTTTACTGATTCTAGTATGCAACAAAGATTATGGTTTCTTGGTTATGGCTATTTGGGTATTTACATTTAGAGAAAAAAACCTGGCTACTCCTGCAGCAGCTGTAGGCAGTGTGCACAAATCACACACTGCTTTGTGTATTTTAAGGAATTGTTTTCGTGCACCCTTTGATGACACGGGGTAGTTTTTTTTTTGTTTCATTTTGGCAGTTGCTTCCTACAACTACAGAAAATGTGACTTTAGACTCTGTGACTTTCAGACATGAGATTGCAATAAGGCAGTTCTAAATCACTAATGTTCTTTATTTTCAGTGTAAAGAGTTTAAAATTTTTTTGGAGGACAAGTTTGCTTCAAATTATTAACAGGCTTATTTGATCTGTTTTCTTTATCCACCTTTATTATTATTGTCATTATTATTTTCTTCTCACAGGTTATTCATCAGCTTAGACTTTCTGAGAATGAGAGTGTGGCTCTACAAGAGCTTCTAGATTGGAGGAGAAAGCTGTGTGAAGAGAGAGAAGACTGGCAGCAAATATTGCACAATACTGAGCAAAGAATCACAGCCCCACCTCCACCCCCCTGTAAGAAGCCGACACTGCTGAAGAAGGTAGAAGATACCTCCTGCAACAGACTTTCTTCAGGCATATGGGATACCACCATATGATTCAGATGTGTGTTTGCAGACTGTTAGGATTGGAACCATCTAATGACTTCAATCTGCACAATCAGCGAGTTTTCTTCCCTTCACAAAACGTGCAGGGATTTTTTACAAGCACTAATTCAATAGCACAGGATGGAGGAGCTGTTTAGATCTGTCACGTGTGTGTGTGTGTACATGTGTGTGTTTGTTCTTTTCATATATATACATGTATACATATATGTGTGCACCAGCAAGTATATATATATGTATGCATGGGTATATATATGTATGGAGACAAACTGCACTATAAATACTTTGTTTAAAACTCACTTAAAACAGTCACTTAGAGTTCTCCCATGGACAATGAAGAAACTATGTTAAGCAAGTGAAGATAGGGAGAAGTGACTGACAGACATTTTGGAGAGATCAGGAAAGTCTGTGTGCACACTGTACAGCTGTTTTATACAGTACAAAAATATGTTCCTTGTTCCCTAATGAATGGGTTTATTATATTACATGTATACATATATATATATTTCTTTGTAGATGTCTGTGTTCCATGGAGATTATTTACTTGTTTATTTCTGGTGTTTTATAACTTCATGCAATTGGTGCTGTCGTTCTTTCTTCAAAATACAGGTAATAAATTCAGTACTTGCATTTTTTCTTTCATAGATTATCTTTAACAACATACCAAACAGTTTCAACACTGTGTTATTTTTTTCAGAACTGGCAATATCTTTTCTAAAATCCAATCCTGAAATTCTTGCAAGGCTCCTGTGTGCAGGAGTGATTTGGTGCTGTTCACGGTCATGAATTAGACACCATTACTTCTTTTTGATGGACCTGCATTTCTGAATGTGTGAGCTGTGAATTTTGAAGTTACATCTCCAATCTTATTTCATTCTGGGTTATGTAAAATAATGAGGCATTCATTTAGATTATAAGTGTGGTTTGAAATTCATACCTGATTATGCATAAAGTCAGGTGTCAGTGGAAAGATACATAATGGTAATGAGGTATGAAAATAGGTCTGTGATTTACTGTTACAAGCCAGAAGGCTTTGCAGAGATGGATATATCAAAGTATTATGTCCTTATTATGGTAGCACAGTGATGCATTTATACCTCAAATTTCATGAAATGAAATGGTTTCAGAAATTGCAGCATTCTAGTTAGTGTACATGAGTTCGGAGCAGTAATGTTAATTTATGAAAAACATGCTGCTGGGAACTTGTTAGTTATTTCCCAACAGTCTTTGAAATACTGCTTTACCACTAAAAGGTTTAATTCATATATATTTAAAGGTACTTTTCCAGGGCTATTTATTTTAAGTTCTTGGAGTATGTAGAGCCAACGTGGAACCCTTTTCTTGGTTGTTTGTCCCATTCCTATTGAGGTCCAGGAAAAAGTGTTTCCACTTTTGCAAGTAGATATAAAACAAATATTTTCAAATATAAGCTAGGTCTAAAATGGTGCGCTCACTCTTGGTTGGAAGTTGTTGGAAAAGGAGAAAATCCATAGAGGTGTAGGTTTTTCCATAATGTTTGAGAGAAGTTTCAAGCAGGCTGAATAGTAAAAAGCAATCACATGCTTATTTGTTTGCTTATAGAGGTAGGCAGCAAAATTCAAACTATTCCCATGAGTATCATCAAGCTGTAGGCAGAATTAAGCACCTTCTCTTGCTGGAGATTAAAACACATATTTTGAGCGGACAAGGAAGGGGAGAAACCAAGTTAACTCAAAAACTTTACCTTGTTACCACTGTTAGCTTCACAGAAGTCCTCAATGTAATATTATCCATTTCTGTTTCATGGAGAATGAGGAACTTGAGACTCCAAATCTTACCTTTGACTGATGTAAACGGCCACAGATAATGACTTTATCCAGGAGGGGCAGGTGACCCCTGTGAGTGAGGTTATGCAGAAAACAATTCTCACCTGCTACACAATTATGTCAGAATGAGGCTCTGCCTGGAAGAACTGAGGTTTCTGGTTTATTGCTCAGATAACCAGGGGCACACAGAGATCCCTCTGTGAGTGCAAAATGAAACAGCTCCTGAACTGGATGCAGGAGAGCTAATTAACCTGACCTTGCAGTTGTTTTGCTTCCAGGATGGAGGTTGTTATCCCTACAGCATCCCTATCTATAGCCACAACATCATCTACCCAGCCAGCCTAGCAGTGCTGAGCACCTCAGTGCACTGAGACGTGCAGACATGCCCTGAGGCTTATCACTGCCCAAATGGGCCTGGCAAGCAGCCCTCTCATAAGCTCCATCATATTGCTAACCCTAATGCTCACTAGCTGGCTCGGCCACTGGTAGCAATCAATCCACAGCAGCCTGGAAGTTTAAGACAAGCTGTAAAAACTGACTGAGAAGCCAGTTTAGATCATGCCAAAATCCCTGCTGATGCAGTGATCTTGCTCCCAGTCACTTTGCTATTTGCAAGCTGAGCTTGTGTATCTGCAGATAATACTGGTGTCATTGCTGCTCTTGGAATGCAGGAGTACCCGGAGGGGAGAAAATGCATTTGTCAAACGGAGTTTAAAATGGGAAACAGTATAAATATACATTATCCTACTTGCAGTCCTTACTAAAAGTTGTGTTAGAACTGTGAGCAGCCTCAGGAGCTCAACTGCAGGAGCTCAAATGAGGTCTTAGGGAACTCTTTTGCTACTCGTTCAAAGTCTATATTGTGCCCCATTACAGCAGTATGAACAAGTGTGGAAAAAGAGGTGTGTCGATTTTCTAGCAACTTCATCAACACAGTTACATGGAAGAAGCCAGTACACCCCTGATTCTGGCAATCTGATTCTAGAGACAATGGACAAAGTAGATTATAATCCCCTGTGCAGAAGGCCTTTGTGCTATTTTTTGCAAATTTGGGTAAGATTTATTTTCTGGGGTTGTTCTTTAAAGTGTGTCACCACAGCGCAATATGACAAACTTCAAAGACTTTTTTTATTTTGTTTGAATTTTGGTTTTAATTCGAGTTTACATAATGGCTAAGTTTTTACTTGGAAAGATTTTTCATGATATTCCATTAAAGAGCAGTACTATAGGAATAAAGTACTTGCTTTAAAACATGTTTTAAATATTCTCTAATGGCAGTAAGACACTCTAGAGTGTGATTTATGATGTCATAATTCACACCTAGTGTGTTCATTGGTCTCTTGGCCTTTGGCCTCGTGTCTAACAATGCAGTTGGTAGGGAATTATTATACCATAATTCACACCCCACTGTGTCTTATTGCTTAAATAACCATACCCCCAGAGGTGTCTTAAAACTACCATTAAAGTTTATATTGTGTATCAAAATGTGTTTACAGGGCTGGGAAAATATACTATTGACATTTTGAAATGTTGAGAACTGGTTTTAGCAGAACTGTACAGTGCTTGTAAATGAATCTCCCCAGTGGAGTGTGCACCAGCCAATTACAGTATTTCTTGAGTGTATGAAGTCCTGTCTTGCACATTAAAAAATAGCTTAGAAATAAAAAAAGCCTTATGAATTTAATATTCTGAAGGGGAAGATTAAACTCTGTGGGCATGCTAATGCCCTTACCATCCAGTGAAAAATCTAAAATATATTTATATTTGCAATAAAGCAATTTCAGGATGCTGGGATTATCATCAGATAATCACTCCTCCACATTGTGCCTTATTGCTTAATTTTTAATATGTGAAAAAACCAAAACGCCTAACAAATCAATCTGTCCTTCAGCATAAGGTAAGAGGAATCAGATACATTTTACACTTTGAAAAGTCATTGGTCTTCAAGCCAAGGGAATTATCAAACCATATTAAGCCACAATAAAGGAAAAACAACATCTATTGGCAGGTAAAATTTTATAAAGCTTGTATACATTACTTGTTACTACTGAAATAGCACTTGGTGTTTTTTAGTTGCTGTAGTTACATCCCTGTTGCAGTTTTTAAGCAAAAGTTTGTTTTTAAAAACTGATTTAGACGTTCAGAGAAATACATGCACCGATATTTTTCAAAAGATCTGTGTACAGCATGAAGTGATAAGCCTTTTAAAAATTTGTATTGTTTACAAAACAATAGTATGATTGTTGAGTAAGTGGATTGCATTTACCTTTTTTTTGTCAGTGATCCTTTTTTATTCTAAAAGGTTTAATTACTTTCATTAATAACTTTATTATACTGCAGATCCTTTGTGTGTGGGACAAAGAATTTCATTAACTTGCTAAGAAAGCATAATAGATTGTAGCATAGTTCTAAAGTGATAGTAATAGCCATATTAATTGTAGCTTTTAATTCTGCTGTATAGTATTGGCATCCCTAGTAATCCTGTTATCTCTATAAAGCCTGCTAATATCTGAAATGCTCTGAGGAACTTTAAGTAAGTTTTGCCATTCACTTGTTAAATAATAAATGTAACTAAACTCTGTACAAATCCGTTTTCCAGAATGGTATTAAACATTTCATGGCTTTGTGTTTTAAATATATAATTTTTAAAAAGAAAACACCACCTGAGCTTGACAATAGCTGAACAAAATAGAAGAAAATGCTTTTTTTCCAGTTCTGCTGTTCTCTGTATACTCAGGACTTTCCTTTTGAGAAGAAATAAATAAATCCCAGTGCTGGCTTATACTTTGGCTGCGAGAATTAGATCATTAGAGAAGACTGTCTGTACTACCCACTGTGGTTTGGCCTTTTCACCAACCCATGAATGTATGCTGGATCTAGTCAAATAATACATTTTGGTGTGAAGTGTCATAGGCAAAACTTTGGTCAAGTCATGATTCGACTTTCTGAGGATTTTTGATTTATCACACTAAACAAAACAACCTCATCTTGAATTAGTTAGACATATTTATTTTAGCCTTAATTAGCTTGGTTTAGTTCTCATATATGTGAATAAAGTCCCCTCTTAGCGCTTTCCTATTTCCTTTCCTGTCAGCTTAGCTTAATTTTCAGTCAGACTTTTATGATAAAAAAGAAAATGTTATTAAATGAAATTATGGTATAACCTTTATGATTATATTTTGAAAAAAAAATTCCTCTAAAATAATGAAATAGAATATTTCAGTATTTCAGTGTGTTTTTCACCTTTTCTAGCTGAAATTATGTGTTGGATGCAGTCTGAATTTACACAGTTGTAATTACAACTCTTCACAAACATACATTTTCATAAATCCACTCTTCTCTGAAAAGTCCACACTGATGGATATTTGTTTTGAGATGCAGGAGAATTACTGAGGTCTTTTGAGGTATCAACAAGGAAAATTTGAAAAGCAGGGGTATATTGCTGTCATAGCAATGTTCATGTGATAGCTATTAGCTAATACTTGTGCCCTCACTGTGTTTTATTTGGGCTCTAGCCCTTTCTCAGTCTATGTAGTCACCTGTCTCCTGATACGAGAAGAAAAGAATCTGTCATATACTCTCAGAGAAAGGGGAGAAATGTGTTGCAGACTCTTTCTAATTAAAGAGCTTAATATAAATTACTTACATGTTTCCAAAAATGAGTATTGGAATGCAACTTTCTCACTGCCCAACTGTGACCAAACCACTAGGGTAGAAAGTTGTGGCAATGAAATAGCCACAGCTATTACATTGATTTTTTAAGCAGATATAGCTCCTCTGTCTCACAAGATAGTACAACTTAGTGGTCAGGAAATTATTTCAAAATCTAGGGGGCCTGGTTACATGTCCTTTAGGGAAGACTCCACATGGTTTGTCTGAATTAAAACCATCTCTGGCTGATTTTAGTGCAAACCCTCCCTAAAATAGTGGTCAGAGCCTTACAAATATGATGGGCAGGAAAGGAGTTGCCTAATCTGACAGGACTAAGATAGGAAAACATTCATCAGTGGATGGGTAAATTTGGGTAAATGCTTTGGAAATTTCCAGATATCATGACTTTCCCATGGTTCTGACCAGTAGCCTGAACATAGATTTAGTGTAAATTCTTGCCTAATGAAACTAGTCACAATCAGTCAATGCAGTTAACAACATCTTGAATAGAAATGACTCCTCTAGTCATCTAAATTTATATTTTAGTAACATGATTACTGAATGTATTTATTCACATCTAGCTTTTACTACTGTAGCTGGCATGTCTGTAATACAAATTTAGCAGTTAGAAAAAGAAAAAAGTAAAAAGACAATATGGAAATAAGTGCATTTGAAACATATATTCTATGCTTATGCTGAGACTGGGGCTCCTTGGCCTTTAGAATCATAATTAACATGATAGATGCCATGTGATCTAAGATCAATACATGTCCCAAAAGTTGCTCTCAAAGTTTAAAGACTTCCTCTGCCTTAATTCTCTGTCCTATGTAATCCCTGAGTTGTCACCAGGCATGAGTAGTTACCAAAGTCTGACATCATGCAGCCTGGAAAGAGCACATCTTTTGTCTCCTGGGGGAGACAAACACCCAGACCTCAGCTTCTCTGAGCTGGGAAACACATTCTATTTAGTTGATCAAAAGCACAATGATGGATAATTTATATCAAATATCTTGTTTAAGTGTGCTTGCTTTTCTGGATAAGATATGACACTGTAGCAGGCTTTTTTGTTGGACCGACAGGTTGATTTGGAGCTGGGGAATGTGGGCCTACTTTAAGTCCATGATTTTACAGAGATGTTCAGTTAAGTTCAGGATTTGACCCTAGCTGATTTTTGTGGCCCACAGAGGATTTACTTATTTCTGTGTGTGTACAAGAGTCCTGCCAAGCACTCAAATAAGACCTTCCAATAAAAAAAATACAATTTTTTTTTTTAATATATATATATATATAAATTATTTATATGCTATTTTATGTAATCCCTCTATAGGAATAAAAGGGATTCTAGTGAGAACTCTGATCCTAGTGAGGATTCAGATCCTAGTAGGAAATTTCACAAGACCTTTTTAGGTGCCTTGTTTCTGGAGAGGTAGGCATGACTAAGCTGAGTTTCCATATTGGCTGGCTGGGCTTCCAATTCCTGACTCCATCTGACTCCAAATTTCTCATCATGAAAGAGGCAATAACTCAGGGGAGAAAAGGACAATCATAGATTTGTTTAGGTTGTAAAAGATCTCTGAGATAGGGTCTGACAGTAAACACTGACCAAACACTGCCAAGTCTGTCACTAAACCATGTCCCTAAATGTCACATCTACAAGTCTTTTAAATGCCTCCAGTCTAAACCTTCATGGCAGAACTTGAGGCCATTTCCTCTCATCCTACCACTTGTTACTTGTGAGAAGAGACTGGCCTACACCTTGCTACAGCTTCCTTTCCGGAACTTGGAAAGGCTGATAAGGTTGGATTCCTTTACTGCCAAGGCAGGCTATTGAAACTTCTTTCCCCAATGGGTAAAGCTGCTTCCTGTCCACTCAGCAGCCCCCAATCTGTTTTATTAAATAGGGGTTTTCCACTGGGGATCCAAAATTTTAATTTGTTTTTGAACAATGTTAATGTTCTTCCAGCCCATTTCTTCGGGCTGCCAGCATCCACTGACACATCAGCCCTGTCCTCCAGAGATTTACTGAAGCATTGGCTCCTCTTCATCTTTCTGCATACACAGAATTTGCTGTGCATTATGCACAAATGTATTGATTGTACAGCTCATTAATAAAGATACAATTTTCCTTAGTGTTAACCCTGAAGGAAAGCTACTATGTGGCTGACAGCTGGACTTTATGCTGTGGTAATATACTTTGAACCTGGTGGTCCAGCCAATTTGTTACCGAACATGAAGTACACCTACCTGAATCATATCTCATCAGTTAGATTGTAGGCTGCTCTCATAGACAGCAATCTTGGTTCACAATAAAGTAGATAAAGAGATGGCTGAAAATAAGTTCCAAGAAAGTAATCATTGGCAAACTGGTAGGAAAGAGAGATTCCACATTGGATCTCTTCTTAAGAGAGTCATCCAAGACCCACTTCTTTTCCAAATATTTGTTATTTGAATAGAAGAAGAAGTTGTATAAAACTAAAGGTGGCACCAAACTCTAATGAGCTTAAAAGAATGCTGGGCCAGAATTCAAAATGATAATGAAAAATTGCCAAAGGTTCTCCCACAATGTGGGAATCTAAGAGATGCTCATTTAGCCCTCAGTGGAGAAAAGCATGCCCACAGTCTGAGACATGACAGGGTTTCAAAGTTCTCTAGAAAGAGAAAAAATCAGTTTTGGAAGACCATGTCTAGAAACTAAGTATAGTCTGGTTCAGTTTGTGTCTTCTGTGCTGAGACAGCGATCTATGGCACACAGCACTTGGCATGAAACAAATTGTATTGTCATAAGTGTGGTATTGC
This sequence comes from Poecile atricapillus, assembly GCF_030490865.1. NCBI lineage: Eukaryota > Metazoa > Chordata > Aves > Passeriformes > Paridae > Poecile > Poecile atricapillus. Next base: position 24,030,690 of record NC_081249.1, read on the forward strand.
ATGGAGATATTCTTTGTGAATGTGTGTGTGCATGTGTCTCTTTTGCTGTCTGTAAACTTAACATGTTCTCCTTAGGTGTTACTACAAATAAAGCCCTTATAGGAACACTGGGATTCTCAATTTAAACTTGGCAAAAGCTCTGCAAATTCTATTCCATTATATGTCTTCACATGTTAGAAATGTTTTCCTTTCCCTGTAAGGTCCACTATAGCTCCAAATGCTGTTATTTGGAGAAATAATGCTTCCTATGTCTCCCTCTGTTTTTCATACATGGAAATAATAGGTGGGTGAGAGTTCTGTAAGAAGATAAAGCAAGATTTAGCTGTGCATGGGTACAATCAGGGAACATATCAAAGGTACCACCGGACAGGAAAGTAGTTCCACAAGATCATGATAGTTGAAAATTAGGAAGCAGTTGATTTTCTCTCTCTCCTTGTTTCTCTTTTCTTCATACATTTTTTTCATATATTTAAGTCACAAACAATGACTTAAATTACAACAAAGAATCTCAGAATCATAGAATTTTTTAGGCTGGCAAAAGGCCTAAGAGAAAAGGTCTTGAAACTACCAAGAGCCAGGAGTCATCTTTTTATCCACATAATGCTATTACAAGATCCATTTTGCTTTGTTGCAGCCTTGACATGAATGCACATGAAGATAAGATTGAGAGCAGCCCTGAGGAGAAGGACTTGGGGATGTTGATTGACAAGAAGTTTAATATGACCCAGCAATGTGCACCCACAGCCCAGCAAGCCAACTCTGTTCTGGGCTGCATCCAAAGCAGTGTGGGCAGCAGATCGATGGAAGAGCTCCTCCCCCTCTACTCTGCTCTTGTGAGTCTCCACCTGCAGTGCTGCATCCAGCTCTGTGGTCCCCAGCACAGGAAGGACATGGAGCTGTTGGAATGAGTCCAGAGGAAGATGGTCAGATGGCTGGAGCTCCTCTCCTATGCGAACAGGCTGAGAGTTGGGGTTGTTCAGCCTGGAGAAGAGAAGGCTCCAGGGTGACCTTACAGCACCTTCTGGTACCTAAAGGGGGCTACAAGAGAGCTGAAGAAGGACTTTTACAAAGGCTATAGTGACAGGACAAGGGGTAGTGGCTTTAAACTGATAGACGGAAGGTTTAAATTAGATATTAGGAAGATACCTACTGTGAGGGTTGTTGAGACACTGGAACAATTTTCCCAGAGATATTGTGGATGCCTCATCCCTGGAAGTAGTCAAGGCTAAGTTGGATAGAGTATTTGTACTCCCTTGTCTAGTGGAAGGTGTCCCTAACCATGACAGAGGGGTTGGAGCTAGATGATCTTCCACACCAAACCATAGTGTGATTCTAAGGTACCACCTCACCAATATGATAAGGTAAATCTCTGTAATCATTCATCTTTCAAGGTTAATGAGATTGCTAGCTATGGGTGAGCTGTGATAGTTCTCTAGCAGGTGATGAAGTCATGAACTTATTTTCCCCACAGGATTTCAAACTGCCAACAAGTTGTTGTAAAAGTGCTCACTTACTTTAAGCGTTGAATGTTGTCCTACATATAGAAGACAAAAGACATGCTGCTGCTTTCATAAATGTTCTTCTGAATTACAAATGGTTGCTTAATAGATACAAGAATGTCTCTCATCTTTACTGAGATTAGTTGGTCTGGAAGAGGCTACTTCATTATCAGAAACAAGTGGGAACCACCATAGAAAATCTTTCCCACACCTTGTCAGGGTCAAGTGACTAGTTCTGAGAACTCATTATGGCTTCTAATAAAAGCACAGCTCTTTGCTTCTAATTGCAGAACCTAGTTCAGACAATTCCTAATTTAAACACATGTAAACACATAGAGGGATATAAAACCCACAGGTTATGACCCAAGAGCACTTGCACTTGACTATTCAGTCACATAGAAGTTTCTGATTTCAATCTGATCATTGACCTCCATAGTAGTGGACTTTATGCAAAGTGTGCCCTGAAAACTTTTGTAGAAAAGATGCTTTTTCCCCTGATTACAAAGTAAGAATCAGTAAAATAATCCAGTTTAAAACCTCGAACATGTAGTCAAGTGCAAATGTGAAGAGGTGAGCAATCAGGTCCTGCATAGATAAAGATCTGGAAGTCATGAGTGTTTTTGCTGTAGATTGTACAAGACATGGCTGAAAATTACTGCTGAAGGATAGCTGGGTTCTAAGAGCTGACAGGAATCGTTCTTACTTCATAGATATATTCATTCCATATGCTTAGCTTTACCTGCTCTTTTCAAGACAAAAACCAGTTCAGATACTTTTAGAACTCCTGAACAGATAATATGTAAACAAATAGCTGTGCAATGATTTTTCTAGTTGTGCTTCATCATTCTACTTCAGCTCAGTTGGATCATTGAGACTTTTTACAGTGCAAATCAGGATAACTACTGATCAATTTATTCTCAAAAATTTAAGTCTGCATGTGTTCAGTAAGTCAGTCTCAGTGCTTTTGAAAAATACTTCTTTTGTTCATCAACAATCTTATGCAAGACAACTTGCTCCCCTCATTTGACTCTCACCTCCAGCCCAGTAAGAAATAATCATATTTCTACTATTCTGTTCCTACTGTACAAGTCATGTACTAATGTATTTGAGGTACATATTGGACACACTTGCTGCTTCAGATTCTTTTTCAGTGTAAGAGTCATAACTTCTGTAGCATCGTTAGTAACGGTAGTAAATTCACAGCTCTGTGATTGACATAAACTGTTAGTACACATTATGTTCTGAAGTATTGTGTTTAGAATGAAACCTCTTTCCCAGTCATATGGAGCACTGTGCACTCATGCTCATCATGTTATGAGGAATAATTTCAAAACTGTCATCTTGAAACTATGAAACAATATCTTCACTTTGAGCTTACTTGTGATTTTTCATAAGAAGCTTCATTGGCATCTGAAGGGAAATGTATGCTATGAAATAAGAATTGAATAACATTAACCAAAAAGTTTATTACATGCAAAGAAGTGGGCAAGCAAACAAATAAAAATTTTGAAACATTTCTGCTTTCAAATTCTTATCACTTTTCATTTAAATTGAAATGTTTGACTTTCATTATCAGAATAAAATGGAATTGAAGAAACATTTCTACTTCATTATGTGCAGCAAAAAAGGATTGACAATAGAGAACTATTTTCCACCTCTCATGTGGATATGGTCATTATTTATTGGAGGCTGTTTTGTAACACAATGACCATCTGTCAGTAAGCACTGAAAACACTCAATCATGCTGGCTGTTACTGTTAAAATGCCACAATCACTGACTGCTGTGAGGGATTAATAGATTTTTATTTTTTTTCTGCTAAGAACAATTACATATTTAGAAGGCCAAATGAGCTATCATTGAAGTTGGTAAAAATCCTGAACTGCTCTGCTGGAATCCAGGTATCATCTCTAGATTTATAGAAAGGTAGCAGGTGTCAGACTTTGACCCAGACCTTTAATGGGAGGATATCAGGGAAGAAGCACCTTTTCAATTTTTGATTTTTTTAAATACCTCTGACAAAAATTAAAATGCTTGAATAATTTGCATAATGAAAATAACTGATGCCATGTTTTCTTCCCACATTGAAGGCATAGTTCAGAATTATGATCTCCTGTTCTGCAGAAAGGTACATATAATTGTTGTTTGAGAGGTTCCATTTACAGTTGTTCATTGAGCTGTTTGTTTGAATTTTTTATCACACTTCTTTGTACACTTGGTTTGGAGAATGGATGCTCAAAGGAACCAGCAGCTGCAGCCAGAAACACAGAATTAAAGCTGGGTGTAATTCTGCACAAACCAGAATAATTAAACCCTCCAGGGAAAGCCTGGAATGAGATTCGTTCAAATGCAGCCATGTGGTTACAAGTGCACCATTAACAATTTTTTCAATATATGTAAAAGGAAGCAGTTCCTCCAGGGTGGCAGAATGAGAAATATGGCCTATACATTGAAGGTCATATGCAATAGAGGGGAGGGAAAATATTTCTTAATTGAAGCCCCCCTCTCCATATAATTTATTATGACCATGGGTTATAATTACTTAGCCTATTAAAATGCCTGACTCAGTTAATGATTTAGTTAGTATCAGACATTTCAACTGAATGAGGAACAGGAAAGCAAAAGGAGGGAGTGACGGGGGCATTGTGGTCTTGAAAGAAATTGAGTATATCCAAGGAGTCTTTGGAAGCTGACAAATACTTTTTGTTTCTTGGGCTCTTTGAGGAGCCTACAAATGTTCAGCATTTCCCACAGAAGGATCTGACATTTAAGGGAGCTGGTTCTTAAGGTTGCTACCTCATAAATCCTCATTCCTTGGTTGAATCCCATCTCTCACTTCCTATTTCTCTTTGGTGCCATGCTGACAAATGCTACATGGCACCCAGACTTTTGAAGCAGGTAAACTGTTTGCAAATCTAATGCTCCCCACTGCTTCCAAAGCCCCTATCACCCCGTCACAAGGTGGTCAGACCTAGCAACAGGCTGCCCAGGGAAGTGGTAGAGACACCATCCCTGGGAGTGTTAAGAAACTGCATGTGGCACTTAGTGCTGTAGTTTAGTGTACAAGGCTGTGTTTGGTCAAAGATTGGACTCTATGGTCTCAGAGGTCTTTTCCAACCTTGATGAGTCTATGATTCCATGTGTGAGACAGTAGGCAAGATGTGAGCATAGAAGGACCAAGAAAAGGAACCGTCTTAGCACCCAGCCTGGCAGGAAGGGCACAATTCTGCATGTTCCTTCCCTCCTTCCTGTTTCATGCACAATTCTGCATGCCTCTTCCCTCCTTCCTTACATGCCCAGCATGGAGTGGGAGGAGAAGGACAGAAAGGAAGGCAGCTGTGCCATGAAGCCTGACAAGATCATGGTCATTATAATGGAATTTGCCTGTACTCACAGGTAGCTAGGTGAACAGTCACAACCATTTACTTTGAAACTTGCTATGTTCAGCTCTTCACAACTTATCAGTCCCCAGAAGCAAAAGTCTCCTGAAAGCAACTGCACCTGGCCACCCCTGCGCTCTTGTCTTGAGAAAGCATGACAGCCACTCTCTCAAAAGGCCACCAGGTGTCATTTTGCAACTGCAACTACCTGTCCTTAGAGCATTAAACCTTTACTGGTTTGACCACATGTAACCTTATGACACACTAGCATTTGATGGGCTGTGTAGACCTGGAGACATTACTTAGCCAGTCTGTAACATGAATGTCTCCTTTGCCTGACTTGTTTCCCAGTTTATGAGCTTCCCACAGGCTGATGATAATTTATCCAAACCTGTGTATCACTCACAGTTGTTTGTCAGCCATTCATCTAAACAAATTATGTCCTGGCAGTCAAGCTCCACAGTAAGTCCTTTTTGGAACCATGTGACTGGTCCCCTAAGTCACAAGGGATTACTGTTTCCTACTCAGATGGCATAAGCCTTATAAACACAAGCTTGATTAAGTTACTAGGCTTTGAGTCATAGGCTGACAAAAGTACAAGCATGATAAGAAGGGCAATCCCACAAGCAGAAGACAAGGACAGGTTTATTAGCCAGGTGCAACTTTCACCTTAAACGTGGTAATAATTCAGGGGGTCCTAAGCAGCAGATTTCCAAGGGCTTGCAGTTCTGAGCACTGAGAATTGTTCAAAAGATTTGTTAACACACAGCAAAATGATTAATGAGAATAACAGTAAATAAGCCCCAAAGAGTCTTCAATGAAAGTGTGCTGTATTTTTCCATTTACATGAATATTATTTTCAACTTCTTATGTGACTGATAACTGCTAAAATAATATACAGGACATTGTATTTACTGTGCTTTTGTTATATTATACCTAATCTGACACTAGTGGGGCTGATGAGCTGTCCTAGGTTAAGATGCCACACTGTATGACATTTAGCTTTTGTGATATGATGAGGTAATGTGACATGACATGAGCATATGCCACGAACCAAAGGTCAGAATAGATTCAAATAGATACACCTGCTTTCAGCATGACCAGTCACTGTCAATTTGTAAAAAGTCTTCCAGACCACGCACACATTTCTGACAACAATTGATGGTCATGACATAGATGTATTAATTCACTGGCAGAAAAGCTTACCACCTACTTATCCATAACATATTTCTATCTAATAGAAATTGATTAGAAAACATTTCTTCTCCTCAGAAGCTTTGCTTACTTGCATATTTAATTTTGGGCATCTGCCTGTGCCAGCTTCAGAGAGATCATGCCTATGCTGAAGGGCAGAATACTCTTCTTTCAATATCCACTACTGGCTTGAACAGGAACAATGAATATATTGTCTCTACTCTTCTGGCCTGAGGGATCACTTATTCTACTCTGCATGTCCTTGATGGTACCCTACTTCACCCAGTCCCGAACCCCCATTCATTTAGGGGATTTGTTGAAGCTTGCTGTCACTGTCTTTTTGTATTTCTTAATATGCTTTGGCTGAAGACCACAGCCTGAGGAGGAAAGGCAGATGGTATGTGACTAGATTCAGTTTCAGGGATGCAGAAGCTGGCAGGCACTTTCACATCCCACAACTTCGGCAGAGCCAAAGGGACTTACCAAAACTGGGACTTGCACAGAACACACAGACACCCAAGGCTAAAGCTGTGATCCTGCTCAGCTGTTCAAATTTTGCTAAATTCCATTTCAATATTTCAGTTTAAAGTTTTCCAAATACATTGAGTAACACCTCAGTTCATGCACAGCCCTGCTCAAGTCTTGGCAGATGGAAATAAGACAGTCTCTGTTCTGCAGCACTGACAGAGAATTATAAAATACGGCTGGACCTTGTCATATGGGTCCTATGTAAGCTCAGGGTTCTTTCAAATGCAAAGAAGATCTTTCACAGTGTTTCAAAAAATAAGATGTTGGAGGTCAGCAAGTCATGTACTGAGTCAGGGACAATAAGATCTACTCTCTGCAGGTCTTCACTGGTAGGTCATAGAATCATGGAATCATGGAATCATAGAATATGCCCAGTTGGAAGGCTCCTACAAAGATCATCCAAGTCAACTCCTGGCCCTTCATAGGACAACACCAGGTATAACATCCTGTGCCTGAAAGCATTTTCCAAGCACTTCTTGAACTCTGGCAGGCTTGGTGCTGTGACCATTTCCCCGGGGAGTCTGTTCCAGTGCCCAGCCACCCTCTGGGTGAAACGCCTTTTGCTGAAATCCAACCTAAACCTCCCCTAACTCCACTTCATGCCATTTCCTCAAGTCCTGTCACTCCTCATGAGAGTCGAGACTGGTACCTGTCCTCCACTTTCCTCATGAGGCTATAGAAGACCACAATGAGGTCTCCCCTCTGTCTCCTGCAGGCTGAACAAACCAAGTGACCCGAGCCCAAAACTGCACACAATATTCAGGGTAAGGCCATATCAGTGCAGAGTAGGGCAGGACCTGCTGTTACACACCACCAGTATGTTAAACACTGCTACAACTCCAGTTTCCTTTTCTGTAGGTCCACCATTCTAACAAGAAAGAATGTCTTTCTGGTGCCCAAAATTACTATTTTTTTCATAATAAAGGTGATTTCCTCAGACTTTCCCTTGTGACTACACAGGTTCATTGCTTATTTTTGCCTTTATATGCATATATTATAATGGTGAAACCTTATTTGAGTGAGAGGATGGAGAAAAAAAAAGAAATAAACCCGAGAGGATATTTCAGGAATGTGTCTTGAGAGAAATGCTCGTGGATTTGCATGTTTTATCACAGTGTCCAAAGCTGAGTTTATGAACTGTTGCATTTTGAAGCCAGTTCTCTCAATGAAATACCACTGACACCAACAGATGCCTTTGTAGATTTGGATGTCAAGCTGTGATTCCTCTTACTTAAGTTTAACTGTCTAACAGGGACATGAACACTTCAAGCTTTTTACACTGTCTAAGAAACAAGCACATTTAAAGGACAATTTATTTTACCTTCTTGGATACATGCCTTAGGCATACAATGTTTTCTGTTCCAAACAGAATTAAATTGGACAACTATCTTAGATTATATGCAACTTTTATCTTTTAGATGTGAGAAGAGATTAACCTCAGCCCAGTAAATTAATAGAAATAATTTGTGAATAGATACTTCACAGCTGATAAGAAACAAAAGAGCAGCATTCTCAGAGCCATCTCTTTGCTAAATATCACTGAAATTTGTACTACTACACATCCTAAATTTACACATTTTTTGATATTTAATTTTAATACTGAACATCATCTTCATTTTGCCTGGAAAGTTAATGAATCTTCAAGACTAGTAACATAAGTCAAAGGTAGAACAGATGCTTTCACTGTTCTAGTCAATTGTTGTCTGTCATTAATTGATTTCAATTATCTTGCTTATGAAATTTAAAGTCCAAAAAGGCCTGGGCACTGCCTTATTGTTACTTTTTTGCCCACTTCTCTAATCCAGGTTTGTATATGTATCTTTTTCTTTATGTAAAAGTTTTACAGCAGTCAGAGCAATTGGATCACCTGGAAAAGTTCAGTAGCAAAGCTGTAGTTAGGTGAATAAATAAAAATGCTGCTTCTTACTTGGTGTTAGGCTCTAACTTCAAGAATTTTAACCAAAATATTGGTCAGGCCCTTAGCTTTGGTCTTAATTTATCCTCCACTCTGTTGAGAAGAAATATTTTTCTCATTGTCTCTGCTTCCTTAGCCCTGCTCTGACATATTGCTAAATAGGAAATCTGAAAGACGTTTTAAGCTGCCATTTTTGTATTCATTGTTACTAATTATCCTTTCAATTCTTTGATTGTGCTTTTGTTACTTTGGTTCTCAAAACTGAAACTGATTATACCAGCTTCTAGTTTTTATTTTTATTTTGTTCTGACATAAATGACAAATGTGGTATAAAGTGTATTCTCAGAGGAAAAAGCACAGTATAAAAGAAACTGATTATGAAAATGTTTTAAATGAGTGCACTGTTCTCAAGATCAAATATTAGAGAGAGGATTAAAACTTGGTTTTGTTTTCCTCTCTATAATCAATTCAAAGTTAATTGGATTCAGTATATGTCCTTTTTCCTATTGATTTTTGTATTATTGTTCCTGTTTGATTGCTGGTTTTCTAGCTTTTTAGATATTATTTTCTTCATATTTTTTTGGCTTTTCCCATCTCGCTGGTTCTAAAGTCTTCTTAATTAAAAGAAAAAAAACGTAATCACAGACACAATATTTAATCTTATTTTATAAACACAGTTAATTCTGCAGAGCACCAGAATGGTTACTGGGCAGACAGTATCCCCTTTCCCTCAAACAGACCATCTAGGGTCAAACAAGGTTATGTGGTGAATTCATATGCATGAACTGTACAGATGAAGGTCACTTTGGCCACAAAAACATCACAGAAGAGTCTTTAATGAACATTCTTTTTGCATGCAAAAAAAAGAAACATCTTGTAAGTTGATGTTTCTCTCGACTAAACGGATCTTTAAGTACTCAGAAACCAGAATGTTCAGGAAAGCAGAGTGATGTGGAGATACAAGACTGCATGCTCATTCCTCACATGTCTGGACATCTGAGCCATGGTGTCCTGCACAGACTGTGCGTGCTCTGAAATATCTGAAGAGCTATGTTGGGTGCTAAGGCATTAAATGCACTGGTGTACTGCTGTCTTGACCACTTGCTGCTCACCTGCCAGCTGCCTTCTGCGGGTTTGCTTGCTGCCGTGTTCAGTGGTTTAGAATTTACATTCCAGTCAAAGGGAGGACTGGGAACAAGAGAACAAGAGGAAACATAGCAAGGATATCCCCTCCTGTTGTTATGCAAACCCTGATTCTTCATACTCCTGCGGCAGCTTCTGAATGCTGAATGGGGTCTGCACATTATTAGAATATTTACTATAATCCTAAATGACACTCCAGGAAAGTGAGTTAGTCCCTCTTATTTCCTTGACAATTCTCTAGATTAACACTTGCTGCAGCTGCTATTCCAAAAGTAACTTTCTGATGAGGTCACTGTGCAAGGACACTTCATCTTTATTTGCTGGAAGGTAACACAGCAAAATCTTGGAAGGTACCATGACAATTAGATATTTAAAATGTTTTTTGAGTACATTACTTCACTTAAAATACAAAAAAGCCTACAAAAGAAACTGAAAATACATACACTTCATTAAGTGGCTTTACAGTCCTGTATATATGCCACCTTATTTTCCTTGCTTTCAGGCACTGTGAGCAGTGTCAGAAAGTAAAAAAGGCAATAAGCCTCATTGCACAATGTCATGCACAAGACTAAATCTTGTATCATCATTTCACAAATCATCTTCATGACTGGATGTTTGGTTTACGAGGCAATTAAGCTCCTTTAATATCTGCCAAGAAAGTCTGGCTTTTTGAGGTTGATCTTCTCAATGGGCACCTTCATCAGCAAATTTTGGAAAGCGTCAGAGCCAGGGAGTCCTTTCTCTGCTGCATTGGCAAGGGTCTGCATATCAGCTCTCTAGTTCCTGACACTCTGAGACAAACCTCATACAGTGTCAAACCTGCATCTCTGTTGCTATTTTCAAAACTGCCCTGTAGTACCAGGCACCTGAATTGCTTCAGCAGCAGTGCAGAACTCAATTTCTGGTCTTGGACCAGCTTTTGCAAAGAAACCTGAAGCAAGATCCCAAAGAGAAACTGCATCAGAGAGTTCAGATCCACTTGCCTTCAAGCTTTTTTTCATTCAAGAGGATGAGTACTGTGTTTCTAACAGGACAATCTTAATAGGAACACAGAAGCACTGTTTTATCACATAAATAATGAGCAGGACTCTCAAGGTGATTTCACCCCATGAGGAAATTAAACACTAATATGAAAATATTGATTGCTTTCAGAAAGCAAAAGTTTTGCATTCGTAGTACTTTCTGCTATGAAAAGAGACTAGCAACAGCATCTTCAGTTTCTAAATCAAAATATAGAAGTATTTTAGAGCCAGTTAGACTAACATAGACAATTTTTTCTAGGCTTTGAAATCTACAAAGGTGATGACAGGTCAGGGGGTGAAGGGTTAGGTTATGCCAAACACTGCCTCCAATAAGCTGTGTAAACACAACTACATGAAATTTGGTGCCTTAGATGTTCTGCTGGTGGGCTATACAATTTGGTTCTATCCATAGCAAAATCTGTCCATGGGAAACAGCTTCTGTTAAATGGAGTGGGTTGACTTATCTTGTACCATCTGTCCCATGGTGAACAAGCCACACAGTATTCAGAGAATAGGAGCTGCTGATTCCTCCCTTTCTATATCAGAGAGAAATCAAAATCAAAAGTTTGCATCTTTCCTGCCACCTCATTGCTAATTTATGGTGAGACAGCATCTGCCCTTCAAAGTGTTACTGTGTTGTCACAGATAACATTGCATGGAAAACTGAAGGATACTCTGTGGATTACTGTATGCATGTCCCCTAGAATGCAATGTTATTTCAACATTTAACAGGTACTATTGTCTTAATCTTCAGATTCCTCTTGTAATCTGGAGAACAAGAGAAACAATCCTTTAGTTTGGGGTGGAAATAAATTTATCAACTATTACCATACCTCTACAATTTGTCAATGTCCTTTAACCCTTTCTCATTGTCTCTAGTTTGAAGTAATTTTACTTTAGCTTTAACACATCCTCTAAGCTTACACTGGCTGCCATTCACAGAGAGCTTACACATCCTAAACTTCTCTGTCTTGAGATACTTGGATATTTTACCTAAACTTGGAGGGGCTAGGGGTGTTAACTGGTAAAATCTTTCTTCTCCATAAAAGAAAAGTTCTGCCAGTAAATGCAGTCTTGACAATGTCCAAGCCCATACTTACAAATTACTTTAAATAGCATAAAGCAGTAGTGCTGCAGGTAAATGCAGTTCTATCTTCCTCCCTTCCCTCATCCTCCTAGCCTTCATCCTGTGCACCCAACCAGTGTAAACTGCTATGGCTGAGTGGTGAAAAGCAGCAGGAAACAGTCTTGAGCTCTTATAACAGCTAGTTTCAAACTGGATCAATTCCCTGATCTGCCTTTCCAAGACACCATGCAGATGGTTGGTTTGGTACCAGAGCCAGCACGGTGCAAAGGGCAGGAAAACATGGAAAAGCAAAGAAGGTGTAGAAAAGAGGAAGTTGCACCTTGCAGGAGCATTAACTCCTCATTGGGGTGCTGGGAAAATCACAAATTTAAAAACCTAATTTTGGAAAATGTAGCTAGACCCCATCCAGATTAAGGTAACTCAAGAGACATTTGGGTTTCTATTTAGCAGCAGAATGGCAGATTTTCAGGAAGTGTACAGCCCTTGCTCTAACAATAATAAAAAACTAAATTACTATTTTCTGCCTAGCTTCTTAGGCCTGCCTCTTTGCAGTATTTGGCCTGCTCTTAGCAGAGTCGTAGATCAATCTCATGGAAGAAAAAATGTCATTGAATAGCTCAGTGAGACAAATGATAAAAATGAAAGGACATTTATCGGAAGGTGCAATGTTGATTTCTGTAAAAATAAGATGAAAAACAATGAAGCTTATAGATATTTTACCTATTGACATGTATTGATCACTGTTGTTGTTCAAGAGGAAAGTAAATTTGAGATCTTGCCTTTATCTGACACATTATTGACTACTCAGGTCTGTTCTGTTTCCAACAGATAGAGACAGAAACCAGGGTTAATATCCATCATCTGATCCAGAGGAGCAGTTCCAGTAATCTTCTTCCTGGGCAAAAAGTGAATCCCTTTTAAAGTGACTGCAAAAGCCCCAAAGTCAGAAGGATCTAAGAAGGAGTAAATAAAGTAGAAGAGGGCAGCCAGCTCACATAGTTTCCATGTCATATTCTCACAGTCTAACATTCTGTTCTCTCCAAGGAGGAAATAACAATATAATGTACAGCCCTGCCGCTACTGCTATTAATATCTTGGAATGGGTCCAGAAGCACATGGGTGCAGGAGAATACGCTGTTCCTGGTAATCACATAAATGTTTAGATGTTTTTCTTTACGAGGCTGGGTCTGGATCTTTTTTGTATGCTGCACTGCAAAAGTCCTTATTTTCCAGCTCCTTGAAGGCTGGGCCAGTCAAGCTTCCCTTTTTAAGATCAAGTTGCTGGATAAAAGAAGTACTACAAGTTCCAAAACAATGTATGAGCTATTTTAGTGCACTAAAAAATAGAAAAATAATTTAAAAAAACCCCAAAAAGCAGTGAGGCAGTGAGGAAGGATGGAAAGTAAAAGAAAAACAGAAAAGGAAACCAGGAAAAAGTGAAAATAATTTTTCCTAATGTTTAGCAGAATGTGTTTATGCACAAGCAATTACTCTAGGAAATATGTTAATGATTTAAGATTACTTTAACAAGGTAAAGTTTCTTTTCAATACACAACTACACATACTTCACATACTTCTGGTGCCTCTGAAAATTCTTTCCTGAGAGGTTTTCTATGGACAACTTCCCCAATATGTCTGTGTGGTGAATGCCTTAATGGCCAGCCAGGGACCTCCCCTCCAGATGCAATTGTCCATCATTTGGTACACCTGAGTTCTAGAAGGAAACAAGGAAAGGCTGACTTCTTCAAAACAGAGGTGAAAAGTGACCTCCAAGCACAGGCTATGAATAGGTGGCACTGCTTTACCCATACTGTCTGAAATTTTTTCTCTCACTAATTTAAAATTAAAACCTCATGGAAAAATAAGAGAAAAGCAGGGGGACAAAATGCTACATCCAGTCCCCAAGTAACATCTGGGCTGACAGAATACAGTTGAATGTAGGTTGTGAGCCTTGACTTGCCTCCAAGAGCAGCGACACAAGTGAGGTACCTGCTCAGGCTGGCTGTGCCACAAATGGAGCCAGTTCTGCTCCAGCAGGACTGGATGTCTCAGATATTCCTCACACCAGTTTGGGTTGGATCCTGAAGCAGCAGAGCTGTATGTTAGTGTGGTATCTGAGGCTTTAGCCCTGCCAAAGCTGTGCTGGAGGAGGAAGTGCAGTGCCTCCTGCCCTCAGCCATAGCCACACAGCCCTGCTGTGCAGCCACATGGCCATGCTGTGTGGCTCCCCTCCCCGGGGAGCTCTCTGGGCACCTGGAACAATGGAACTGCAGCACCAAACCATTCCTTTCCTGCAGGAATCTGGACTCCTCTGCCTTTGAGCCTGTAATAGATGGATTCCACTACCTGAGCAAGCTGTTCTGAGGCTTCGTTAGACATTTTTAAAGTAGTGCAGACACACTATTGAAAACAGTCCCCATAGCTTCCACTCTGTCTACCGGATAACCCCAAGGGTACTTTGTTTTTTCATAAATTCTAAAAATGTATGGAAAGGATGCAGCAAACGTTTTTTCCTCCTAATATTATTGTTATAGCAAGATATCTGAAAACATAAGGTTTTATGTTCAGATATAAGCTTCCTCTGAGAGCTCTAGCTATAAAGATGTTAACCATTTTGATACTTTGGGCTAGATTTTTTGTAAAATCATTTCCAGAGAGTGTTCAGAAATCTCATTTTGCCATCCAATGAAGGTTGTATTAAGAATTAACGGGCTGACGAGATGCTCAGACATGGTTTTGTCTAAAGCATATTTGGTGCTGGATAGGAATCCATAAAGCAGAAGGTACTCTGCTCCTGATGCCTACCACAAGCAAGTAGAAAGGGGCTGAATTAAACATCTGAATATTCAGCCAGTTGTCAAGGATACTGCTTGGAGTTTTCATTTAGACTTGTGGGTTTGTTTTCTAGATAGATGTATTAGTTCATTTGTTTCTGACTTAGTTGTATTTACAGTGACTAGACTACTCAGTAAATGTGAAACAAGCATTCAACATATTCAATCAAGATGCAAATACATTAATAGATCCATGATCAGTTCATTGTAGTTATGTAGGGAAGGAAAGGGAGAGAGAAATCATTGCTTCCAGGACTGTGGAAAGAGACCTTTGGGATTTGCTATTCCTAACATCTTAATAATTAGAAAGAAATCCAAAAGCAATGCTGCTCAAAAAATATGGCCATGGAACAAACCATGCAGTTTTCTAGCCTTAGTATGCTTTGCTCCATCTTAGTAAAATAATGCTTATAATTTATTTATTGAATAAATAAATAGTTATTATTATTTGTGGACATTTTTAAGTAGGATGAAAATGTCATACATTTCTTTATCACTCTATTTCTCTTCATGTGAAAGCAAAGGGTCATCATAGACCTAGGCAGACACAGATGCACAGAGAGCACAAGGTCAACATTCCTGGCAGAACTTAGGCAGATCACACAGAGGTGACAGACTGTGAAAGAATTATGTGGACTCCTAGAGCACACAGTAACAGACATCTCAAATGAATATATGTAATTAAGCCTGAAAAGCACAGTTCAAGGTATCAAAAAATTTACTTCCATTTAGTAGACTTACTTTATATTCCCAGGAAACATACTTAAATCTTCTAGATCATAGCCACTGACATAAATGGAGGAAGTAAAACCTCCATTTATGTCTTCCTTATAAACATTACCACACTTCAATTCTTCCCCCTCTATCAAGAGGAAAGGAGAGCTCAGAACACTCCCAAGGGTAGAGCAGAAAAGACTGAAATGGTAATCTTTCCCAAGCTGGTTTGATGGAGAAAATAAAGGACAAAACAAAAGAAAATAAACATTCAAGTAGCAGAGCACTCTTCACACAAAACCCTGAGAACTTGTGCCTCTTTTGACCTGCTGCCATGATTTGGAGGTGGATAAAGAAGAGACATGAGCAATTAAAGGGAAGCAGCAAATTCTTGTGCTTTGTTCAACATACAATTACCTGTTGCAAACACCCTCAAGTGGCTAGTGCCCCTAGGACCATCTGTTGTTGTTGTTGTTGAAAATTTTGTCCACAAAATTGCAATGCACACTCAGAGAAGTCCACAGTCCTTAGTAAAGAGTAGATATATCATTCTTTTCACCCAGTTTTGAGTCCAGCTGGGATGAAGATAATTATTACATTAATTTACATTATTTTTTTACATTAATTGCTCTTCTAGGATCCTAGATACACTTAGCTCATCAAGCTGGAGCAAAGAATATGAAAATAAAGGAAGACAGAACTCCAGTCAACATCAGAGTAGCTGGAACATTCAAGGAGAGAGTATGAAGTACCATCACCACATCAGCCACAGCACCAAGCAGATTGCACTTGGACCTAAAATAAGTCCCTTTCAGCTCTGTGACACCAAATAGCTGAAATTACCATTGGAAAGTGAAAGCAGTAAGAGCAGTACTTCTTACAGTGTCCTAAAAGCCCCCTTATGAAGATCAAACCTCTAATATAAAGCACCCAGGGTCTCTGTGGTAGCAGCTGGTACGAAGATGATCTATTTCAATTAAATATTTTGACTCTACTAGAAGTGACCTTCTGGCTCTTCAGAGGAGGAGCAATATTTGTCATGAGCTGTTCATCTCCTCAGTGTTGTGAAGGAGTCACTGTGGACCCCTTGAATGTATTTCTGTGGTGCAGCTACTGCTATCAATGAAACAGCATCAAAAAGTTGCAGCTACATTTAAAATAGCTACTCATGAACGAAATCAGAGCAATACAGAGTTCTTCAGAAGCTAAAGAAAGAAGGACACATATCCAGGCCCAATATGCCCTGAATGCTGCATTCATTATAAGTACTTTAATTATAACTACTTACAACTATCAAGTGTCTTTGTTGCTTCTTTCCAGTTTATATGTATCTTTAAACTTCACTGACAACCATTGAAGATCCTAAGGTATCATTTTGAGATAAAGAGCTATCATTACAGTGTGCTTGTGACTTGTGCAAGCAATGTTTAAATATGAATCTTACAAGTGTCACTTAAAGGAAAGATAGAGCAATTGGATGTGAAGCTCTGGTTACTAATAGCAAACACTAAATTAAAACAAAAACCTGCTTGTCTGTTAAGTTTTTCTAGAGATACTCTGAACAATTTGGAGAAAGCAAAACCTTATTAACTGAAAACTAATTATAATTAAAGTGTTTATGGCTGGTTTGCCTGATTAGGAAGCAGCTGGGAGAAGGAGTATCTTTGAGGGGTCCTTTTTCTTCCCCAGGCATGGACAGAGAGAATTTCCAGGACAAGTTGGAACTCTGCTTTTGCCCCTCATACTCTTTGCACATATCTGTTTATGCTTGAGAAGGATTCAAAGCTATACATAGGCACTCCTATGAGACAACACTGACCTAAATTCTTTATGGGTGAAAAAAATTATACTTTGCCTTAAAGTAGTTATCAGAGACTGACCACAAGTTTGCATTTACCCACAAAAACGAATATTTTTTACAGTGGTTCCTTCTACTACATTCTAATTTCAGAAGCCTTTGTTAACAGAAACTCCTAGATAAATGTAACCAGGTTAGAAGGCTTATCTAAACTCTTTCTCAGCATATAGAAGAGCCATCAGTCAAAAAATCTCTGTGCCATTTTGACATCTAAACACCAAAAAATGAAGACTCCACGCCATGGTGAAGATTTTGTGATTAGTTGCTTCAGAGGGGATTATGTTTGTTGCATGATCCTCTATGGAACAGCAGCAGGAAATAGGTTATTTTATATAGTGATTAACATAGAGCAGAAGGAAGCTGCCGACAAGTTTAAGATCTGAACTTTGACAGAAGTAATTGAGCAGCTCTGTACAGTCATGTCAGCTGTGTATCTGATATTATCTTTGGTACTTGTACTAAATGTCCATTTGGTTCACAAAAGATGAAAAGAACCTTTGGAAGAATAGCAGTAACTGTGCCAGGTGAAATACAATTTAAATAAACATTCACATGAACACCAGTTCAGATACCTGTGCTGAAAGGGAAAGAACAACCTGTGCTTGCTAAAACATCTCAAGATTCTAGATCAGAGTAATAATCTCCAAAAGCAGACTTATGGCTCCCTTTGTATCTACTGAAGGCAAAAGTTCTATTTTCAGAGCACCATAGATGTCATTACAGAGCAAACAATACCAAATGAAGAGTCAATTCTCTCAGTATTGCCTTCAGGTTCAGAAGAGGATTTGAGCTGATGGATCTCAGAGCCCCTCACCACTCAATGCTATTTGACATTTTTTTGGCAGACTGAGGAATTCCAGGCAAACTATCAGGGTAGTTAAGCATGGATTTGATTATCAAAGCCAAAAATTCTTATGAACAGCTTATGAAAAGAGAGTCGCATTTTTTTGCTCAAGAGACAAAATTAATCCCTGAGTTTTGGAATCTGAGAAAATTAATACCCACATCTTCATCCAAAAAGGTAAATTTACATGTTTCTGATTCCCCACTCCTGGCAGTATAATTCTCTTACACAGAAAAACAGGTAAAGCATGGATGGACAGTAAGTAACAAGATTATTTGGCAAGGCAAAAACAACCAGTGGTTAATAATGAAAGGACTCAAGGGCACTGAGCTCTGATTGAACTCAAGTTCAAATTTTTTTGCCATCTGCTACAACATGCCTTCTGACTGTGCATCATTACACAGCAAAATTCAGTCTTGCTTATGTGATGGCTTCCACTTTCTTTGCTGCATGTCAGTAGTCGATGATTAACTATAAGTGTCATAACATATCGCCAACACTAAGTCAGACAATATGCCTTTGTAGAACAAAGGGGAAATTTCATTATATTTTCTGGAATCTAAATGAATCATTTTGTTCTGGTGAGATGTGCTTTGAGCATGTCTATTGTGAGTAAATATTGCTCTTATTTTATAATTCATAACCATTTTGTCACTGGTATACTTGGTGGTCAATACAAAGCACCTATGCATAAATATTCCAAAATCAGTTACCTGAGGTACAGAAACAGCCATACTATGCTGATGGGAATTTTGGGGTGGGATGCCAGCTCTGCCCTTGAACCCATTGGCATCAGTGAACCAGATGGGAGGTTAGCCTGCCCTCACCTACTCCTAATTCAGATGCAATTGTGCATGCACACTGTCAGATTTAAGGACAGCTTTTATATGCCACACTCCAAATAATCATAAAGCTTGGCTCAGTTTTGGACTAAGTGCGAAAAATAGTTTTGATAAGACCCATATAACCAACCATATTTTTAATGAAAGGAATATTTTTAATGTTTTAGAAAAGACATGTTAAAGTAAGCGTCTCATCTTTTCATATGATAACATTGCATAGTAATGTGACTTGATAAATACTTTTTATTTTTCTCAGCTCAAAATAGGTCTTAAAGGATACCCATGTTTTGCAGCTAAAACAGGGGGCGTTTCAAATGTTTGCTCTATATTTCTACTCCCTCAGACTCTGTATAAAGTGTTGGAAATACTGTCGTGGTGGGCTGGGCCCAGTCAACAGCCAAACACCCACCCAGCTGCTTGCTCACTTCCCTCTCTCACAAGACAGGGCAAAAAATGAACAAAAACAAGAGGACTCGTGTATCTAGATAATAACCCTTTAATAGGGAAAGCAAAAGCTGTGGTCATAAGCCAAGCAAAATATGGAATTAGTTCACTGCTTCACACCAGCAGGCAGATGTCCAGCCAATTCCTGGCAAACAGGACCTAAGCACATGTAATGCTTGCTTGGGAAGATAAACTCCATCACCACAATTACCTCTTTACTCCTTCTTGCCCAGAGCTTTTCTTCCTGAGGGTGGCATCACATGGTATAGAAGACGTTTTGATCACTTTGCATCTGCTAGGTGTGTCTGCTACAGTGTCCACTCTCAGCATCTCTCCTATCCCTCCGCCTACTCACTTCTGGCTGTGTGTGGGAAGAGTGGAAACCCTGATGCTGTGCAAACATGGTTCAGCAGCAGCCAAAACTTTGGGTGTTAACCCTGTCATAGAATTCCCGACAGGCAAAGCACAGCACCATTCAGGCTGCTGTGAAGAAAGCTAAGTCCATCCCAGCCAGATCCAGTGCAATTGTTAAAGTTGGTAAAACCATTCAGAGATAAAATAAATGTAGATGAGAGAAACAAGTACTCTAGAGCATTTCCAGCATGGATGTACACTTGATACTACAGAATCATTCTGAATTCACCAGTGTGATCAACCTCATACCATTTTTGAATACTTTTATCAATGGGGTTTTGTGGGGCTTTTTTGGTCAGGCTGATTATTATTCTTGTTGTTACTATTTTCATTATCTTATATTCTTATTATTGATATTAGTATTATTAGTATTAGTAATTATCATTATCATCATTATTTTCTTGGCCTTACTGCTACTGATAGTTCCAGAAGTCTGCAATTCTCTTTTATCCAAATTACTAAGCTGGACTTTGCAAGAAACTGCTTGAAATGCACAAAACTATTAGATTGTTCTAGGAAAACAGGCTCTGCGGCCACTGTATGTTAATAATATCATAGGTATTTTATTCTTTTTTATTTTTAATTTAGTTCTCATGATTGATAATCATAAAGGTCATCCTGAAAGATGATAAAGCAGTTTTTATTTTCAGAAGAGTGATTTTGGATTTGTTTATTTGCTATTTTAGCCATGTCAGCACAAGTTGAAGACAGGCTTGTATGCGGCAAACTACTCTGACTTTTCACTGTCAGATACTTTATGAGCTTGTTTGCATAAACACAGGAACATATGACTTTTCTGTGTAGATTACTCAGGTTTCCTCTTCACCACTTCTCCCTAAGTGCTTCTTCCTTTCTTGGAAAACAGCACCAAATCAAAATAACTGAAATAGATACATGTGGAAAGACTGTTTGTCAGTGTCTTAAATTAATACAAATACAAATTTATCTTGTGACAAGTGAGACATACAACAGAAATCAAATTTAGTGACTCTATATGGTAATTGGAGAATGCAAGATTGCCGCAGGTGTTATGTTTTACACAGGTAAATTACAGATTACTTTCCTTTGCAAACAGGCTTTTTTGGTGTGGCTCTTAAAAAGACACACATTTTTACTGTGTACATAAATGAGATATCTTCCAAAATATCAGTGTGCAGTTAATCCGAAAGTTTAATATAGACAAAACCACCAGAAAATTATTTTTAAAATCCCCAACAAATAACCTCAGACCATTTAAAAACAGTAGTTCAAAATGAAGTTTCCTCATTGACTTGTCATTATTATAATTTTATCCAAAGGTGGAAATGTTTTTGTATGTGAAACCAAGACCTTTAGAAATAATATCTACTTGTGGCTAATTGAATCTAAATGTTTATATACAAGAAACTGAGCTAAAAGTCAGGACGGCTATGTGAGAAAGATGAATGTAACAAAAACAATAACAACAAAACCAACAAAAAGCTTTATTTAATATTGCTGTGAAAAGAATGTCATCTACAACAGTCTCTGACAAAAAACCCTCCTGTGGAAAATTTTGCCTTACACAGCCTTAGCTAAAAAACAGATCACAAATCCTAAAGAAGTCTTTTGAAAATATACTCTTACAACTAGTCAAATTTAAATACATATATATGTTTACATGTAAACAAAATTTTTAATGAGAAAGTCCCAACTGGAGGTGGCAGTGGAAAGGAAAGAGCATGTCTGCTGACTTGCCATTCAAGAATATTGCACAGCCTGATGCCTAGAGCAATTTTGTGGGTCTTTAAGTTGAAAGCTGATAAGTCAGCCTAAATAAGGGAAGTGATTTGTGCCTTCATCTCACTATGAGTGCTCACTGAGGTGGTATGCTGTTTGCTAAATGAGAATTGTCAAAAGGTTGTAGCTTTTATCCTGATGTGGAATGGAAAATATTTTGCAATTTCAAAATTTTCATGGGAGAGACAATATAATCTGCTGCTCTGTGTGTGTCTAATTAAACAGTGAATCACATAGCTCAAGTAATAACACATAGAGAAAGCTTTAATATTAATAACAAGTACTGCAACATTACTAGTGTTTGTCAAGTTTAGCTTCCTGGGGATTTTGTTTGTTTATCCTGCTATGGAACCTGAATTCATCTCCATGTTATTACTTCAGCTATTTTCAGAGAATGATTCTATAACAATTTCCATTTTTGTTATTCCATTCCAGAATGGAAAAGAAAAAAGGCTTTCAGAACTATTAAATATTGAAAGATGTTCTTTTTCACAGCATGGTAATATCTCAGCTAAGACCTAACCTAACTAGAGAATTACCTTTTTCCATAGAGTTGTGTTCTATATGTTAATACATGCAGCATATCAATTCTGCCCCAGGCTTGCTACAGTTCAAACCAACAAATTAAGTTAAATACACATTGGGCTATTGCCAGTAACAACTACTACATCATACCAAAATTAGTTAAAATATACTCAGTGGAAATATCAAGAGAAAGGTATATAATTATCCTAAAGAGAAAAAAAACGAAGAGATAACAGTACAACAACTTATGCAGATATACAGTAAGTCAGTCTTAACATATATAGAATATTACAGGACAAAATCTTTGTTCAAGAGCAGAAAAAAATATGCAGGCAGCTTCTACACCCTCTGAACAATCCATGCAATGAAACTCCCTTCTTGCTCTTTGAGAATGTAATATCCTGCCCAGGTCTGAAAAGACTTTAAAATGGTTGCTAGAGGAAGAGAACTCAGCACCCTCAAAGGAGGTTGTGTCTGATTCCAGGTATCCAGACATTCGTGGCTGTAGGAGAACACAGGCCTTTAAGCTGTAGGAAGGTGTTAAGGACCACAGCAGGGTGCTGACCAAACTGGACACATTTATACCATGGCTGCTAAGCAGGTGTTTTTGAAGTCTCCAGTTTGGACTTAATTGGATTGCAGCATGGGAGGATTGATAGAAACTTTCTGGGCACTGTCTTGCAGGCAGTGGTAATGAGGCCCACAGAAACATCAGTGCTATTTAGATGGTTAGGAATGTGGTTGACTGAACAAGGCAAGTATGGAGGGAATGACAAAAGCCGAGCACACCAATGCAGAAAGAAAGAAGCAATGGAAATTAGAGAAGAAAAAGAGATTGATAAAAAAAGGTAATTGTCTTTCTCCCTTGCTTTCTTGCCAAGAAAAATCCTACTTTATCAAATGCCTTTGACTAAGTTACAACTAACATCTCTTGCTCTTACCCAAACGGGGTTCAAAGCCTTTCTTCTGAAGCCTAAATACACAGTCCCTGGTGTTGTCAGGGAATTTGTTCCCGGGCCCTCCTGTAAATATTTAAACAGTTTTGATGATCTCTGGCTATTAGAGATCCCAATCTTTGACTTATAGTACTGTCTGCATGGTAGTGCAGAGAAGAGGCTTACTAATGTTATACATCCTGTTTTTGTAGGTTTAGGCGTGGTTTAGAGATGCATGTTTGCTTTAGTGATAATGATTTATTTTCATCATTAAGTGCAAAACTGTTTGATGCATGAAGGAGAAACAAATACTGCTGCAGTGTATTAGGGATGAGGTTGGTAGGCACCAGAAGCTTCTCTTTCCTAGTACAACACTTGCTCTCCTCTATCCAAGAGGCACAACTAAGTTCTCTTTAATTATAGACTAAATTAATTGCAGGAACAGTCAGTGACTATTTTCTACAGTAGAATCTAAATGGATGAATTATAACATTGTTTTTTACTTTTTTTCTGAAGATAATAAGTGGACATAGTTGCAATCAACAAGTTTTTATAGGTGCAACATATGGTGATGTTAATAGTCCATTTCAAAATGTATTCGGTAAACTAATTTTTTGTAAAAAAGCAATCAGAAATTATCCTTAGATCTAGTTGTTACACACTACAAATAAATGTATAATGGTGCCCCTTATTTGTTCATATTTTTCAAAGATGGATTGCCTACTCATTATTCTTTAGATGGGTGTCTTCCAATGCAGAGTATGTTCTGTGAGTCAAGCTTGCATTGCAAAGATGTTGTGAATGCTTTCTTTAAAGTTGCTAAAATTCTGTTCTGCTCTGACAGTGGGTATGCAAAAACAGCAACCCCTTGTACATCTGATCTCTTCACTATGTTTACCCTGGGTCATTGAGAGCACAATATTAATATTGAACACACTTTTTCTGCATTTTACTGCTTTACAACTGTAGAATCAGGTCAGACAGGGAGAATAAGGTTATTTCAATTCACACAGATAGCTTTCCCAGACATACTATGAGCAAAATGGTTCATCAAATTGAAACCAAGGCTACTTGTGCTAAACCATTCAAATCACAGGAGTGAGTGGAAGCATCAGTGGGAATACGTTTTACAGCCAGTGTGATGATAGACCTTATTTTTTTCTATATGAACTGTTCAATGAATATCCACCTTACACCAGAGGTTAGTGAAACTGCAGATATCTCAAACCAGTTCTGACAAAGGCTGCGTAAATCAACATGCAAAAATCTGAAAATAAGGGTTATTGTTCATATACTGATTCACTAGAGACCAATCTCTTTATTAAAAAACCTTAAATAATTAAATTATATACTTACTTTTAAATGGGGTTTTGATAACACCTCATTAACAGCTGTATGTTTGAAATATGTTTTGTTTTACCGAACACATTTGAGCTATAGCCAATATATTTTTTAAAGACTTGATTAAATTTGTCAGTTAAAACATTTTAGGTAAGTCACAAAAATATATTTTAGGAAGAAGGCACATACCATAGAAATTTTCCCACATTTATGGTTTTCTTTTTTAAATTACATCAATTAGTAGATCCAGATATGTAAGTGTGACTATAGCAACAGGCCTTTAGCTTTATGTGGAACCAAAGGTTACAAAGGCTTCCTAGTTCTACCAGACGAGCTCATGGCCTCTATGGTTTTGGCTGCATATGGCTGACACTCTGTAGCTTGGGGCTTATTGTAAATAGCAAGCAGAGGTATTATTTTTCTTTGTCCAATGCTTTCTATTGAGGAGTGCTCTAATTAGTGTTTTATCAAAAATGTGGGGAAGTGAACACTCTGCTTCCAAATCATAGCACCTGCTTTTAATTAGTCGTGTTAGAATTTCTAGGCACCATCTCAGTTTGTCTACTGAACTAAGCACATGAGGAAACCCATATACAGGGATATCTAGATGTTGAATTTCAAGTATGCATACAGGGAAAGCTAATCAAGATGGTCACATTTGTAGCAGCCTTAAATGTAAATGCCAAAGGCTTAGGTGAGTTCTACATCGAAAACTTGAGCTTCTAGATTTCTGTCCTCATAGGCCCATGGTGATGGGCAGAAGTATTGGCAGGCAAGTTCCTTCACACTGGTTCCTGTCTACTGACTTTTCAGTCCCCATGAGTTGCTTGTCAGCTTCCTTCATCTGATAGAGACACCCTAAAGGCTGAATTATGTGTGTCTGAAAAGGTACAATCTTCTTCCAAAAAACAGGAAACTGCGACTTCTCCAACTGGATTTGAGAGTACAAAGAAGTAGAATATGAGAGACGTGCTGCTGAAGGGGAAATTCAGTATCCTGTTATTGACAGGTCATACTAAATATGTTTAATGTTAATGTGGTACTGACAGCTCCCTGGATTGCAAACAGCTCTGAATCAGCAATTATGCTTCTTTTGTGCTTGTAGAAAGTAATAGACCCTTGACTTCTTTTCATGGGTATTTTCCCCAGGTCTTGGAAGACAATCAGGAGCACTGTAAAAATACTTCACACAGACCTTGAGGAAAGGTAGAAATAACAAGAGTCTTTCTTTACTGAACAGTGAACTCTAAGGCTGCAAATCCTGCAAATGGAGGCTGTCTCCAGTTTTCCAAACATCTGCTCATGTTTCTTTCAAAATGTAAGTCTTCTGAGATCAGCAAATTATTCTCCAGATCCCAGATTAATACAGGTGAGTAATCTACCTCACCTCATATGTGGTCCTCAGTTCCCAAGCCATAAGTGATGCATCCAGTTCAAAAGGGAAGAGAATTTGAGATGAGGGCAGTTTTGTTCTGTAGTGAATATCTAGTTTGCAAGAGTTAGGTTTAGGCTCCCTTCAGTAGAAAAATATGTGTCTGAGTACAATTTTCTTAGAGATTTCCCCAACAGAGCAACTGATACCAAGCATGAAGTAAACATTCAGCAAGTGAGGCCATTTATTTTAAGAACAATCATTATGGTACAGTAATACCCAAAGAGAAAGTCAAAGCAAATCAAAGAAAAGAAAAAAGAAAATCCTCAACTCATTAAAGTAGCATTGTTGACCTTGCTACTCTTTTTCAGATATTAACATCTTTGGTTTTCTATGCACACCTTTCACTGTCTCCAGGAGCAAAACTCGAGGAAGTGTAGGGATTTTAGAGGGCCTAAGAGAAACCACTATTTCAAAAAGTGAACTCTCTGCATTGACTGGAGCAAATCTGTGGCTTTACTGTATCTTACCAAAACAGTTTTCCTGACTTACATGTATTGTGTATTCACAGTTCTGTGCATAAAAATGGAATGTGAGGAAGGTAAGGACTAGACTTAGGAGTTTGGCAAGGTGACCTTCAGTGCAAGGAATGTTTGATATAATCAATATTAAATCAAAAGTTTAGCATGAAGTTTTTTTTAGAATTGATATTTTTCTAATGGACAAGACTCCAAAGAGGCAATTTTCCTTTAAGGTTACATGTGCTCAAAATCAAATAAAACAGAAAGAAAGTAATACAGTTTGTCATCACCTTAAGGCTCCTTCTCTGTAATACTGAACAATCTATGAGCAGATCGTAAGTGCTTGTTATGCAACCCTAATGTTGGGACTGCTTGTGAACAGTTTTCTGTATTTATCCAATGCCTGATATTTGTTTTTCTCATTGTGTTGATTAGTTGTGACTGGTCAGACGAGTCATATGCTGTTGTTTCTGTTCTCATATTAGAAGAGTGCACAAATTCTCATGTGTCAAGTAGTTTTGCTAATAATTACTCTGGCAGCCTCAAGGCCAAGATGTATGGTAACAACCCATACTTTTTTTGAAAATGAATACAAAAAGAGAGAAAGTGTGGCTGAAAAGAAATGAAACCCTGAGCAAACAGCCACATAAATCTGTTTGCCATGCTTGCCTGTAGAGCTGTACACATGAACGTTCTTTTGTTTCTTGTTGAGCATGTGCATGTGCTAGGAAACTAGCTCATTACTTTTGCATTTGAAAAAGTATTTCAAAGAGATCTTTTGTGTTTGCTTTACTTTACATTGTTAGTTGTTTTGATGGGCTTTTTTCATTTTTATTTTAATGATCATAAATCTATACCAGGTTTTGAGGCCTAAAATATTACAGCAGGATTCTGGCCACTTCTCTCTGAAGTGCTAAGAGCTTCTATTGTAAGGGACAAAACACTCGCTACAGAAAGGCTTGAACCATAGAAAATGTTTGGCTTACTTTCTAATCACATCTGGATATTGAAATCCTTACATCTTAGCTCTAATAAGAAGTACATCTTAGCTCTAATAAGAAATGCTGGCTTGCCAATAAAAACTGGCTTGTTTCAAAATCTTCACAATTTAAAGTTGGTTTTTTTTTTTTTTGAAAAGCTGACATTTCCCTAATTATTTTTATGAAGATTAGCTTTGTCCCTGAGCCACAACATCTGTAACAACAAAAAGATATTTTGTAGGGTCTCAACAATTTTTTGAGAAACTTATTTTTTGCATATAATTATCCAGATGATTAAAGGTTTTGGGAAAACATTGCACCATGCAGGCCTCAAATAACCTGTGTGGAAAGAAATAGAGAGGCTAGGGTATGGATGAGTGTAGCTGACTTTGAACTGGTTAGCAAAAAAGAGAGATAGGGAAATGATCCATGTACTGGGCAATAAATATTCCTGCAATCAGCAGTGGAGAATAATGCAACATGATACACTATAGGGAGCAGGCTGAAGGAAAGGGAGGATGCCTAACTCCCATCTCCATCAATACTTCCCACATGCTGGCATAAATAACAGTTACCTTTCTTAGTGATTTTCTTTCCAGGTTTTGGTGCTTCCATGAGCACTAGGTTCTGCTGCTTCCGTAAGCGCTTCTAAAAAGCATTTTCTTCTCTGCGTAGAGTTGGGAAAAGAAGTCAGAGCAAACTCCAAGTGGGGAAGTGACCAAATGGCAAAGAAAAAAAGAGACAAGAAAAAGTTTAAATGAAAACACTTCACAAGACATATTAAAACAGACCTGAGAGTTGGGCTAGAAAATCTGGGTTGAACCAGATGGTCTTTAAAGGTCCCTTCTGATGCAAACAATTCAATCACCCTATTATAAAAATTTATCCACTTATTTATACTTAAAAAACAGGAACTAGAGAGGAAAAATATTACTGTGACAAGTACAGTCCAGAAATATGAAGATATTT
The DNA here is from genome assembly GCF_030490865.1 of Poecile atricapillus. Classification (NCBI taxonomy): domain Eukaryota; kingdom Metazoa; phylum Chordata; class Aves; order Passeriformes; family Paridae; genus Poecile; species Poecile atricapillus. The sequence continues at coordinate 24,058,807 of NC_081249.1, forward strand.
AAACATCCTTTTTATAGTTACATTCCACTTAAAAGCAACATAGATTTTAGCTATTTGGTGTGCAATTATACAAAAATTTCTTGAAAATTCCCAGATTTGGTTTTTCCTATCTTAATAAATCCATACTGAAAATAGAAGAAAGTGAGTATCTTTAGATAACAGAAAATCTAATGAAGGGTTTGCATATTTGTTTTTACCATCACAGGAAATAAATTTAAGATTTGTGATTTCCTTTTCTTTTTCCCTCATTTTAAAATTTTGATACTTAATGCTTAACAGGATAATTTTGGGAAGGGTATTATTATATTTTAACCATGACCATGGAATATATGACCAATTTCCTCCTGGTTGTGTTTCTACCAGTTACTGTTGGACATTTGATGTCAGATGTGCACTGAAAATGGATGTATTACTGGTACCAAACTCCAAAATATTTATCTGAATCACACACAGTTCCTCTGCTGGTAACAGGTAATAGATTCTGCTGGACAGGTAATGGATTCATAGTGTTCAGAGGAAACATTGAAATGCTGGGTTGAAGGCACTTAAGGACATTCTACTCCAAAGTCACAGTCAAAGTAGGAAGAAATGGGGTCAGGTCAACCACGACTCTTTTCAGCCAAGTTATGAAGCTCTCTAGTAATGGCTACTTCACAAATTGTTTGGGTAACCTGAACCTCTCTTGTGGTTGTTGCCCCTTTTTGTATCATCTGATACTACAGAGTACCTCATCTCTCATCTTTGAAGCTACTACACCTTTATGTATAATGAGTTCCTTTAGACCATCTTTAGCTCATTTTCACCAAGACAAAGAAGCCAACCTCCTTCATCCTCCCTACATCCTCTCTACTTCCAAGCCTTTAGTTAGACCCTCTTCAGTTTCACCTCACCTCAACAGGGATGCACAAAACTAGACAAAATATTCCAGATTGAGCCTCACCAACAGCAAGCAGAGGACCAGATTGACAGATCAGATTAATGTTCCTTGACCATACATCAGCTCAGCACATGATTTCCCTTTCTCATGATGAGTGATCTGACTCAGCTCAGGTTCCCTTTCAGTGTGACTTTTTCTTGATCACCTGGCTGCCAGACCATAATACTGCACAGGTATGACCTGGCATGCAAAACTTGGCACTTCTCCTTGCTGAATTCAGGTTTGAGGTTTGTGCTGGTCCCATTCTCCAGTTTATCAGGGCCTACTCTTTGTTATGATGATCTTACCCTATGATTTAAATTTGCTGAGGGTACACTTCAAAATCATCCAGGTCTTTAATGACTATGGCTAAAAAGTATGGGCCCCAGTATCAACTTCTGATGTATTCTACTAGTTGCTGACCACCAGCCAAACATCAAACCATTGATTATTACCCTCTGAACCTGACATATCTGCCATTTTAAACCTATGTAACAGTCTGTATTATTTCCTGTATTCTTCAGAGCTTGAAAGGCAAGATTATTTTGCTCTCAATTAAAGATGTTAGGGGAAGAAATTACATGTGGGTGCTCTTCTGTTATGCCTATTTAAAAATAGCATCCTTTTAATGTAAGTCAGGTAGAACCAGGCTGTTCTTTGATGAAGTTAATGGAAAATGTGTAAGGAAATGGCCACAGAATGGAAGCTATCATGTTATTGTGGCTAAACAAGCAACTGCTTCTCTGCCAATCTGTGATAAGTGAAACACATTAAATCAAACCACTAGTTAGACCACAACCCCATGATGGTGATTTTCTTATGCACAGTTTCTTAGTGGTTTAAGATAATGGCTTTTACTCACCAAATGGATTCTACTAGGGTATGCACTTTGCCAGTTACCACAGCTCAGCTGTACAGTTGCAATTCAATAAGACAAGGTAATTAAATAGTTTTTGACCTTGTAAGTATACCATATATAAGGACAGATGTTGACATCATTATTCAGAAGATCAGACACATTTTTTGTTGATGCCTTGGCAGGCTGATTCAGGCCTAGAAGGGGGTTGGAAGTAGAGAATGTTAGAGGGTTTTAATTATAATCTTAAGAGTTAGAAGTGCCATTCTACCAATTTAAATTAGAGACATAATCAGTGCATGACAGAATTAGTGTAATGGCAGAATTGGCACACAAGTATATTAAAAATAAATGGTGTTACTTTCACTCCTTTTATTTGCTACATACTTAGGGATATATTAGCTACTGTGATATATGCCCTCTGCAAAAACAAAGAAAAAATTATGTCTATTCCCATGGTTTTGACCTATTGATCAGGTAATTTTAGGGATTATAATCTTGATATATTATTCTTCTCTCTCTCTTTTTTTGTTAAATTTTACATTTGTATTATCTATACTTAACATGATGTAATATTTGTGGTTCTTTTTATGAGAAATATTTTTCATTGCTTCAGTACTGGAGTATTCCAATAATACTTCCCCAATCATAACACTTAGCTTTGTTGTTTGCCTTTTCAGAAATATGATTAGGATCTTTTAAAGGACAGTGGCATGATTTAACAGTACATTTTTAATACGACCTAAGATGAATAGGGAAATCATGTTCCAGCTTTGTGCAACCACTGAGATAAAATCTCTCATGGAGGAGTACTGTAATTAAGCCTTAGGAGTGCAAGACTGTTCATATATTGTGACAATGCCACTGTACCATGAATGACATGATTGGCTTGCTTCCTAGAGATGGGGACCTGGAGAGGGAATGTCAGTCCAAAACATAATTACTGGATAGACTTGGCCAAATAATTAATCTGTAGTTATCGCAGCACACTTGTCTTGCTTATAGGAATCCATTTTATCCAAGTAAACAGTCCATAAAATCACATACTTATCCTCCCACCCTTCCCTTAGATGGAAAGGAAGGTATAAAAGTATAACATGCATGCTGTGTTTTTGTTCGTGAGCAAACTTTTGATCTTTTGCTAAAATAATTTTTTCTTGCTAGTTTGAAACAATTTTTTTTGACTCTTACATATTTTTTGTTTCTTTTATTTCTTAAAAATATACCACTCTCTTCTTAAATAAATAGCTTTAAAATGTTCATGAGCTAACTCCTTTCTTTCTTTCTTTCTTTATATGATTGTTATTGATATTTTTATGCCTTAGAAGTTTTGCCAGTAGAGTTCATAGAGTTCAAGTTAAACTGATTCTTATGCAAAGGGTAGATTCAGGCAAGCCAGAATGAGCATCATAAGGCAAATATTTTGAGTCTGTAGTGTTAATTTGAGAATTCCTGGGCAGGCTTCTACATGCACCATGAAGAAATTGTTATTGAAGCAAAATGATCTGAACAGTTTTGTCCATTATCTATTTTGTAGCACTATAGTAAAAATTAAAGAAAAAAGAAAAAATTACTCTTCACATTCATTTGTTACTACATTAGGAAGAAAAGATCACTGTCTTCCAATTCTACTGCTTGTACTGTGCCATCTGTGCTTGTAAAAGTAATAATAAGCAATGAACTGCATATGCCATCTGTAGTCAGATCTTTAATAACAATTAAGTAATAATAATCCCCAAGAAATCACTTGTTAACTGTGATAATTGATTAAATGTAATTATTTTGTATAATAAACTCTAATCAATGTTTTACAATGCTGATAATGTCTTTCTTCACCCCTTTTTTTTTTTCATAGTAAATTCCCCAGCATGTTTGAGCAGCTGTGCAGGAAAATTACTGATTTTCCTGGGTTAATGACTGATTTTCTACCAATCAAAATCCAAGATACAGTCTGTTAGGTTTACAATCAATTTTTTTGTGTTTCCTTATGAACAAGGTACAATGTAAATATAAAGTAACACTTGGAAAAATTAATTGCTTCAGAATAACTGCTTATAAATTTAAAGATGAACAGAGATTGACAATTTAAGCAAAAAGTTCATTGCAGCACATTCCAGTGCTATTGGATAGTTCTGCAGCAAAGGTGGTTCTCCACAAAACTGGTGGTAACAAATAACCCCAAGACACAGAAGGTGGTCTGTTGATTTGGTTGCAACTCCAATCTTAAGGCCCCAGTTCTGAAAAGATTTAGATCTTAAAACAGGCGAAGCAGTCCATCACTTAATTTCCAGTATGTGTCTGAATTCCAGCTCAAACATTAACATGAATTTCAGCGCTCTTGTAACCTGAATCTTTACACTGATTTCTGCACAGATGGGTAGGGTCTTGTGCTCTTATGGCATATTCAATTTCATAAAGCCAAGCTCAAGCAACACTTGTGAGATGGGGAAATACATCTGAATGGCAATCTGTAGAACGTATGTCGCAAGAAAAAATATCCTAAAAAGTGTTCAGACATGCCTCTCCAAGAACAAGACCAAGTATTATATTAACATAATCTACTATGGCAGTATAAGAGGGGAAAAAAAGAATCTTGGTTTAGTTACTATGACAATATGAATCTCTTCTGTATGACTAATATAATTAAATCACATACACAGCTTTTAAAAATCTCTTGGATTTTTTTTCATTTTAATTATTAGAAATGCATTACAGAAGGAAATGCAAGACTCAAAATCCATCTTATAGCAGTCAGCAAACATTTATTAGATAGAAGTGATCCTGATCCTCTGCAGTGAGTTCAAACTGGCAGCTCAAAAGCAAACCAATAATCCAGAAGCATGCAGTGCTATAAAATTGGGGGCTAAATTAGAGACCTGCAGGCAATCACAATTCTAGAATCTCACTGAGATCACAGAGACCTAATGGGATGGCTCCCCTGGCTGAAGTACTGCAGTCACAGGAATGTTTAGGAGGGGACCTCTCCAGATGATTTAGTCCAGCGCCACTGCCCAAGCAGCATTAGATAGAGCCAGCTGTCCAGGACTGGGTCCAGCCAGGTTTGAAATGTCTCCACATGTGGAGGCTCCACTGCCTTTCTGGGCAACCTACTTCTTGTGTTTGACTACCCCCACAATAAAACGTTCTGTTCTTGTGTTCATACAGAATTTCATGGGGTTTGATTCGTGCCCACTGCCTTTGTCCTGGCACTGAGCACTGCTGAAAAGAGCTTGGTTGCTCATCTTCATTTCCTTGATTATGTTTTTATACACTTTGATAAGATATCCCTGAGCTCTTTGTTCTCCAGACTGAACAGTCTCAGCCTTCCCTCGCAAATCCAGAAATAAAAAGAAAATAATTTATAGAGGAACAGTGATCAGAAATTACTAATTTTTAAAATTATGTTTCTATAGAAAAAAATATATTCACATAGAGTTTTGATTTTTTTATATATTTTTAAAATGAAAATACCTTAAAATCAGGCCAAATGAAATATATCTCAAAATCAAAACTCTTAATTTCTTTTGCAGATCTTTGTTTTAAGGTTTTATTTGTTTTTAAAATGAGTTAATAAACTTGCAGCTGGTCTCCCTGATTTTCACCACTGGTCCTTTCACATAGACCAAGAACCATGGAAATAGGAGGAAGATAATAATTTTAATATGCTTAAATAAGATCATTTATTCAGAAAACCTTATTCTAGATTGCTACCCCATTGAGTCCCAAAAGAACTTGTTGGCCAGGATATTTATTGTTTGTACAACATAAAATTCATGTGACTTAAACAGTAAATATTGATCTTGTCAGTCAGGAAAATATATTTGTTAAATATGTGAATGAGCTGTATGCATTACTTGCCTGAAGTTCTACTGCAATGGAAATCACATTTATTTGTTATTCTTGCTGAGTAACCACTTGATCCTGAAGTGATTCTAAATTTCATTTATGTGTGTCCTTACTTCTTAAGTCCATTTTAGGTTGCCTTTCTACTTCTGAAATAAATAGAAGTTTTGCTGGAAAAGTTCATTACATGTACATTTAAAAATGAGGAAGCCTGACATTCTTTAGATTCACATCCTATATTTTGCATTTTTCTGGTATGTCCTATGAGTTTTTAAACTTCCAGTAGGGCTTCCAGTATTACTCTGAATATGCTAACTATTTTTAAGCAAGTACTTTAGGTACACAGATGTCATATAAATGCTAATACAATGATACCATTTCCAGTGCTTTTCAATTCATGCAAATATTTCCTACCATATATTTAATATTCATTACATTTAATCTTATTTATTTGTTATGTTTTCATGAATGTGCAAAACAAATTGGGGAAAGAGAAAATGTATATCCAATGTTGACATAGATTTCCACTTTTCTCAAAATGGTTATTTTTATTTTAAAATGTACAGAGGAATTATTGGTTGTGATTCAAATTTAGCCTCAGAAATTAACTACATAATAGGTTTGTTATTGGAGCTTATATTAAAATCTGTCCCAGCATCATTAAACTAAACGTTAACAGCCAAAATATAAAATGCTCAGAAAAAATTATAACCCAAAACAAAGAAAAGATTGTGGACCCATGATCAGTGTTCTTCTTTAGATAATACACAGAGTATTGTATTGCAAGAAGGTGAAGGTACAGACAGAAATACTTGAAGCAGCATGAAGGGCTTTTCGAGGAATTTTTTTTAGTTCAGCTGAAAATGAAGATGCCAGACCACAGCACAGTTTTTATACCAACATGTTTAAAACAGATTGCCTGCTTTCTTGCTGTAGCTACAATGAAATACCATATATACACTTCTACAAATGAAAGGAAACAATGAGTGCTTTTCCATACTGTAAAACATGCTGCTTCAGCAATCTGGCACCAGAATGTATGAGCCCTTTTTCCAACAGCATAAACCAGGATAATTAGTAGCATACCTGATAGGACTATGGGAGGATCAAAACTGTGTTTTTACATTTCCGTTGAGCATCTCCATTATTATAAATAACAATACAGACAGTTTGTTTCCTTGCAGTTCCATCAGCAGCTGTACAATATTTAATGTTTAATAGATTGAAAGGAACCACTTTATGTCATTTTCAGAATAGCCCTTTACCTCTCACAGTGACTGCTGACATAGAGACTCAGACACTTGATTCCCTCAGCCTACATTTGCAATTAGAGGTATGCATTTTCCCTGGCAGATCCACACTTTAGCACAGTATGTGCTAAAAATCATGGCTTTACTTTGCATGATGGGTAATTTCAGGAGGACCCAACTGGTTCCCATGAAGAAAAATTCATCTGGATAATGCCTTAGGTCATGATTTACATACTCCAGAGCTATAGACTAGCCATCAAGGAGTTTTCAAGTGGTGTCTCTGTTTTGATAGTTTTACTGATGTTTTACATTAACAAAAGTAACACAAATACTAAAACACTGATGGCATTTTTAGACTATAAGAGAAGTGTTACAAAGCAGTGGTTAATAGTACCGTAGCTACCAATCTGTTTTTAATTTTGGAGGCTTCAATCTTTATTTCATTAATAGGGAGGTTCAAAAGGCATTCCAGCTTGAGTTTCCCCATTCTTTTCTGCATAAGCCATTATGAATGTGCAGGAATGACTTAAATGTCTCCCTGTGGGCTCCACAAGCAGGTTGTGAGCTAAGAGATGACAAGAGATAAACTGTTCTTCAGCACAGAGGGAAGGAGAGGTGAGTAGACTGACCCAGACAGGGGTTTAGAATAATAATATTGGAATAAACCAGGTAGTGGATGCCCCTGGATAATGCTCAGCCCAGTAATACACCTCTGGCCAGGAGGTTACAGTAGAGGTTTACCCTACCCCTGCTTTCCACCATGGAAAAAAAAAAACAGCAGGAAAATTTTTGTGGTAGCACTGAGACCTCACTTGAAAAGGTCAAACAGATCAGTGCAAACATAAAAATCTCTGTCACACTTTTTGGATGCCAGAACACCAGCCAAGGCTCTTGGGAAGGGACAGTAACTGGTTTCCTATACTTTCAGAGTGCACAGATGCTAAAAGGGCTCTGTGTCAGCTGGAAGGAATTTTCCACAGCCTTTGAAAAGTGATGAAGGGAGATGGTATGGCAAAAAAGCTGGCGAAAAGGGTCTTCAGACAGAAAAATCCCTAACAGTTTCAAAAGGATGATACCTTCCTTAAAATAAGCATAAGATGAGTGATGATACAATTCCTCAAAACTGGAAGAGAGAGAAGAACAAAAAGTGCTTTTTGAGGCTAATTTCACTAGGTTATTTTCATTTTTCTATTCAGTTTTCAAAACTAGTCTTGAAAATCAAGAGTGATGCTGAAAAGCTTCCATAAAATTATGGTGCTAAAATTACAGCTTTGGGGAAAATTCACAACCTTGTAGAGAAAAAGGTAAACCAAAAAAGTTAAGAAGGAAATCACAGTCAGAGTTGCTAGGGAGAAAAAAAAATTATAAAAAATTCATTGGTCAAAGTACATTTTTTTTCATGTACTATTGTATAACACGCCACATATTCCCTGCCTGAGGCTTCTCAAAGGGAATGAAGACAGACTCATACTACACACTTGCCATGAAATTACTTGTCTTCTGAAACATTAAAAGAAACATTTCTCCAAAATGCTCCACATTTTTCCTTTACTCCTTCTCTTTTAGAAAAATCAGATTTTCAGATAGTATGTATCTACTTCAAGTTCACAGAAAAAATTATTTGTGTAATCCTGGATTTCCACTGGATTTCCACTTCTTTCCTAGGAGTTTTACTTTGTCCACCCTTCTTCCTTGCAAAAATAGCTTATAATTTATTTGCTTCTTACATATTTATTGGAAAAGAAGAGTTTGGGAATAATTTGCAGTTGTGAATGATAATTTATACATCAGTTCTGGGATGGTTTTTAGGGTAAGAAGTGCATTGCAAAAAGATACAGAAGTTTTAATTCAAATACTTGAGGAAGATGACAATCTCAAAGGCATTGAAACTAAAAGGATGAAATCAAGAGCTAAGGTTTCAGTGAAAGTCAGACTTTGAAATGCTTTATAAATCTGGATAACGCCAGATCTCAGACATCTCCTTGCAGGAGAAAGTGGCCCAAAAGACAGAGCTGAACCTGTGCAATGGTTGCTTGCCACAGTGTTTCAGGGCTCTCTGTGTTAGGAGAAACTGATGGTGGAGTCAGACACCTGTTTTATGCAATCCTTTGTGTGGGCAGAAAAATTCCATATGGCCTAATCCCCCTAAACTCTAGCAAAATCAGTGGGATGCATTGCTTTGCCATTTGTTGCAAATCTTTCTCTACAAGAGTTTTATTCTTTTCAGGAGTCTTTTGAACTGCTTTTGCATTGTTTCTACATTCTTTGTGCTGATGGTCTCACTAGCTTCCAGTTCTCTTCTTGCTCTCCTCTTAGCATGCTGTTACTTCTCTGCCTGTGCTCAGTATGTTTCTGCTGTTGTCTTTCACATTTGCATTCAACCAATCCCTGTTATTTCACAGCACCAAAGGGTATTTGTTAAACTGTATTAGCTACTCCCTGCCCACTCTTGCTCAGTAGCTTCTTTTGTTTATGTTATTCTTAACCAAAGGGGAACAAAATTGCCATCTCATTTAGCCTGGAAGTATGAAGTGGAAATAAAACCACACAAAACGAATGCGCTGGCAGATTTGGCATAAATTCTAGGTAAAAGCAGATTGTCACAGAAACAAATTATCTATCTGCAGGGACAGAATGGAAGGGTTGAATTTCAAATTGAACAGACTCAAAATATATTAAAATCTACTGGATTTGCAAACACCAGTGGAAATCTGCTGCTGTACCTCCACAGGAAGAAATGCATGGTTTGTCTCAGATACAGACTTCACGTGTTTTATGACAGAATGTTGAACATAATCCAACATTTTGGTGAGAAAAATGTTGTGGCATACAAAAGGTATGTCAACTGCTCCTGTCGTATGAAAAGAGTACGAATTTTTCGTTAATTTAGTCTTGGGAGTCAGCTTCATAAAGCACAGTACTTTTTTCCACCACACTCGAGGTTTCTGTGGAAGAAAATCAGACTGCTGGTATGCAGTCTGTTGTTCTAAATTTTCTCCATGCTCTCCAAAATAGTCCTCTTTGCAGACAACTAGTTCTCTGTCTCTATGAAGGTTGTAAAGAACTTTCACGGTAGTATTAAAACAGTGAATAACAGCTCTAACAGGATGGTGATTGTTAGTAAGACCACATAGATGAAAATCAGGGCATTGATTTCATTGATCTGGCAATTTAGAACACATTCCATCTTCTACCTTAGTGTTCTGATTTGAAGCAACAGTGCAACAATTTTGAAGTTTTTGAAGGACTATTTCCTTGATTGTCCCTTTTTATCAGTTTGATTGGCAAAGCATTTTCGTTGCACCAATGAGAAGCCCTTCAGAAGAATGAAAGCTTGTATGTCTGCTCTAGATGTGTGCCTTCTTATTAAAGCCATAATCCAGAATGACACAGTCCTCACTGGAACTGACCAGAGCAACAAGGGAGAAAAACAAATCTGGAGATGGAAAAGCCTGAAGGCTGTCTAGCAACACACCTGCAGAATCTGACTATCTGGAAAGCCTGTGCTTCCAGGAGGAGAAAGACTGTCACAGAAATCTTCTGCAAAGCTGTTTCACAGATTCATCCTTTGAGCCCTGTCAGGTACCTCTGAGGGTCAGCAAAGAGGATTTCACTACTGGGTCTTACACTGTGATTTTCTTCCCTCTCATGATTTGTGGTCTAATGTTCTAATTTTTGAAATTGCTTATTTTCTTAGCCTCAAGATGAGCTAAAATCTCATGCAAAATTCAAACAAGATTGATTACAAGACTCATCAAGTTTAGGACATTCGGGCCAAGCTGCAAAATAAAATCAATGCCAGTTTCTGCCTTTCATAATCTGTTTACTTCCTGACTCTGTGATGCTATTAAAATGCTTCATCTCCAAGTAATCTTATTGGCCTTTGCATTTATGCTATGGCTGAAAGGATTAGCTCTGAAAAGCACTTACATATTACCTGTGATATAAACAAGGAGATTAGTGGATGGTCCTTTGGACTGAAGCTATTATTTTCTTTGTAATTTATGTACTGGATTCCAGAGGCAGAACATATCCCCTTGTACAGTTAAAATGCTTGTCACACAGGCTGCAAGGAACCTACTCCTCCTGTCAGAAGGCCTTTTAGAACTCTCTCTGTGAGAAAAATCTCTTTGCCCCTGAATTTTCTGCAACAGATTATTTGAACATCTGGTGCCAGTGTAGCTTGTCCAGCACCACACTCCAGAAGGTGAAAGGAAGCAGGTAGGTAACAAGGTGACATGGTTTTCACCCATACTTTTTGTCTAGTTGGGATGTGGGGCCATTTTCACTCTCTACATTTTATTCATCTGCTAAATATTTTTTGGGGGGCACCCTAACTTGCCATGAAGAATACAGTCCAGGGATTCAGGGAGCTACTGTTTCATTAAAGGTCACAATGAATACTTGCTAAATTTGGGAGCTAGCAAGCATATATGTGAAACTTGGGAGACAAAACACATTTATATGTGATGTGTGATACATTGTACATAATACTGTAAATATATACAAACAGAGAACCATTTCTTACTGGTTTTGTTATGTTTACCACCAGAGGCATATTCTTCAACTTAGGCTGCAACTTACTACATGATGTATGAGTATTTGGTTCTTGTGACAAGGTCTGTTTTCTAAAAGAGGATATTTATTTTTCTGCAGTGCTAAGCATTCATCCTCTTGTCGCTTCCTTGGCTTAGGTTGCTGAAATTATTTTGAGATCAATTTTCATCTCCTATTTAAATCATATGGCTGCTGGTTCAAATCCAGCTTGGGCCAGTAGTTCTGCCATATACATGAAGCAAGTTCTTGGCCTGAGCCAATTATTCCTGCTGAAGAGGTTGCCATGGCACAGGGAAATAATAGCAGCTCCCTTGGAATTTATCCTACCAGCTTCACTAGGGACATTACTGAAGACGTGTACAGGATGATCTCTTCAAGTTGGGACCAAAAACTCTGTTCCCTTCCTAAAAGCACTGTGGAAAAAAAATCACTTGGCCATTCACTGTAAAAGTGAAAGAGTTAATCTGCATCCTAAAAACATCCTTATTTGCTTACAGGTGCAAATATTTTAAATCAAACTATGTAATGGTGACTTGTCAGCCATAAAAATAATTAAGGAAAATTAGAACTACACTAAAATAAAAGGAAGTACTTAAAAACTTTTAACATTAGCTGTGATGATCTTCCTTACATGTTTGCTTCCTTGCTTTAAAAAAAACGACTAATCTTTGCTGTACACTGATGCTTTAGTTCCAACCAGGTACAGTGGCAAGAACTGATTTCTGTTCTGCATGTGATTAGCTAGTTAATGCTGAAAAACTTTGTTGTGTGCTTTTGTTGAATCTCGAAAGGCCCCTACTGTCAGAGAAAATTTTAATCTTAATAGCACTTGCCTAGGCAGCAGGGAAGCATTTTTGTCAGATCCACTTCAGATTAGACCTGCAGACTTATCTTCTTTCCTAACATTTATTTCCAACACATATTTTAACTTTCCACCCAGGTGGGCAATATTGCCATTGTGGCACCTGGCAATAGGAATGGAAGGTCTCTAACCTCTCTTCCCAAAGGCAATGACAATGTCAGGCTGTGAAAACATCAGTGCGGGGCAGGGGGACGGCTGGCACTTGTCCCCCACCCCTCGCCCCCTTGGGAGCACGGATATCCTTGTGGCAAGGTGTCAACCCTCGGCTGGGCTGGGGCCGGTCCCGCTCCAGCCTCCTGCCCCGGCCAGCGGGACGCGCTGGGGCCGCTGCCCGGCGCCTGGGGGCCAGCCGGGGGGAGCAGCACACAGCCTGCATGTCAGCACGGTCCTGCCTGCGAGGAAAGGCTCCCTGCCGGGGGGAGCAACACACAGCCTGCATGTCAGCACGGTCCTGCCTGCGAGGAAAGGCTCCCTGCCGGGGGGAGCAGCACACAGCCTGCATGTCAGCACGGTCCTGCCTGCGAGGAAAGGCTCCCTGCCGGGGGGAGCAGCACACAGCCTGCATGTCAGCACGGTCCTGCCTGCGAGGAAAGGCTCCCTGCCGGGCTGGAACACTTGTGCAAGGTGCAGCCCGGTGCAGATGCTGGGGCGGTCGCTCACATTCCCCGCTGCCTCCACGCCGCAGACCGAAGCAGCCCAAGGGCACTCAGAGGCTGGCTCTGCCGTGCTGCCAGGAACGCTTGTCCCACGCTGCTCACCAGCAAAGCAGCTGCGGCTGTTCAGTGCACAGGGACAGAAGCAAATCTTACAGCATCGAGGCTTTCCTGCCAGCAGCCAGCCAGCAACCTATACCCAAGAGGGGCTTTGATGAATTTCAGTGAAAATGGGGAGCTAAGTAGAGCTGATGATCTGCCCTTCTGCATCACACTCCAGGATTTATCTGGATACTCGCTAACTCGAAAAACAACATGGGATCTAGATAAATAAATAATGAAATAAGCCTTGTACCATTTATAAGTAATGAAAATGGGATATGTCTGATAACGTGAACCCATCAGTAAACAGTAATGCTTCAAAAGAACACTGCCAGAGTCAGTAGGCCACAAATTTGGACTTTTATTCTTGTCTTCCTGCAAGAGCATGTAGACCTCCTAACATCAGTTACATCTTTAGAACAACCTTATCATTCTGTAGCAAATAAAACGGCATCGGTTTTGCAAAGAAATAAAGAAAAAAGCATTAGCATTTCTGCAGTCATGAGCTTTCTGTCAAAATATGAATAAGGCATAGATCAGCAAACAATATAAAAAAATCATATCCAGATTTTAAGTAGAACATTATAAAACGTTCAAATAAAATGTCTTTTCATGTTTTGAAAAAGGACCTCAGGTTACCCACTGAGACTGTTAATTTCATATTTCAAGCCATGTATATACATCCATTCTGAATCTGATTGATGAAAGAAGGGGTGGGATTTTGTGTCTTCATGAAAAAAACACTTCATTCGCTGTCGTCTTTTGAATCTGATTGTGCCCTGTGCAATTGAGTTGACATCCTGACATTTTCTAAAGGTATCAGAATATGCAGACCAAAAAAATAAATAAGGAGAAATTCAGGAATATGTGATTAAGTATTTAACATCTGAAATAAAACCCATAAATTTTATTTCTACTACCTCGTAGCCTGAACTTCACTGAAAAGTTGAAATTTGAGACAGAAATTTGGATAAATTTTGATGTGATTTTTTTCTTTAAAGGAATTACTAGATTAGTCTAGAGTGGGGGAAGAGGTGTTTTATTTAAGAAAAATAGGAAGCATTTAATATCATTTTATCTGATTTCAAGAGGAAGTAAAAATAAATCAATTCTCCCTTCACACAATTTCTTTGTTAAAAATTATTACAAGTATTTTGTATGCAAAGACTCTGTCTCTCAGTCATTCTGTTGAGAAGTAGAGGTTTTTAATAGGTATGCTTTGCTGGCTGTAGTGATAGCACAGCTATTGTTCTGTTAAAAAAATAAATAAAAATTATCACTATTCAATAAAGTTTTAAACAGAATCACTAATGACAAAAAATGTCAAATAGCCATTAAATTTCTGAAAATGAAAACCATCTGTCCATTACTCTTTCACTGGATCTAGCTCAATGTGTCATTTTAAAGTGTTCTATCAAGCTACATCAGTCACTTTTCATTACACTACTCCCACGACATCCAGAGACATGGAAGGCACTTCCTGGAATTGGGCTTGCTCCAGCTCAGCCTTTCTACAGCTTTTTGAATGACCAACTTTTCCTCAACATCTTTAGTGGGTGCTAAATTACAGGGCTGATCCTGCAAATCTTATGAATATCAACTTTAAGAGCTTTAATAAACTCCTGTTCTATCAATTCCAAGGCAAATTACCGCTGACTTCCAAGGAGGCTGCCTGACAACTGATTAAGCACAGAGTAAATCTTCAGGGTTTAGTCCACTATTTTTGTTGTGACTAATAAGAACTATTTACCTGAAAAAGGGAAAGAAATGCATGGCATCAGGTTGTGATACTGCAGGCATTTGTCATCACATCCGCAGCTTATAGTTGGAGCTGTAACTCCAGTGACAAGAGCCTCCAATCATTTTCCTTGCAAGTACTGTTTTCATCTTAAAATCAGTCCTATTTAGGAAATTAAGAAGGAAGTGGCATATTTTTCTGTCTTCTTTCCAGAAGAAAAGGGGCTATTGTGTCAGAAAGCCTGAAAAGCCTTCTAAGGTAAAAAAGGAAGCAAGCTCCAATGAATAATGTCCTGTTGGAGAGGTCTAATTGCTATGCAAGAAATATTCTTGCACAACATTTGGTATCCATGCAATATTTCTGTGTTTTAAGCAGAGGATGAGGCATATTCTCCTTGCTTGTGTACAGCAAGAAGGATTCCGTGCTTCTGATAGACTTTGAATTAAATAAATTAATTAAGGAAAACTTTGAATCTATACATGAAGATTGATTGTATTACAGCTATGTCATATACACCCCCCAGCTTTTCTGGGAAATTTAAAAAAAGAAAAATAGTTGATTTGGCAATGTTATTTTTTTTGGCTATTGCAGTCACATATTTTTGCTATACTTTTTTTTGGAGGAGAAACCTTACTATGAATATAAAAGATAAATAGTCTAAATGTAATGCATTTATCCATGGCTTTTAATTTTATGTTAGATACTGGTGAGGCAAAATTATTTTAAGAGAATATATGAGTAGCTACTATTAAATTGCATGCTGGACTGCTCTGTCAACTTTAACGATTTCTCTTGAAGTTCATTAAAACTCAGGTTTGTGAGACTGGGCACCACTGAACAGCCTTGATTAATCCAGAACATGCTGGATTATTTTGGGTAGTGCTATAGTTTAGAAACTTTTTAGATTTTGTGTAAAATTTTTCTGTGTGAATTATTTTAGACGAGGGAGTATTTGAAAGGTCTAGTACAAGCTCCATATAAGAAGTTAGTGCGATCTTTCTAGTGAAAAAAATTAAAAATATGTATATTTGAGTATGATATCTGATAATCTGTTCAGACTAAAAACTGTCTTTCCTATATCAAGTTAACAAAGAGAACTGTAGGAGCTTAAGGGTGATTGAAATATGTTAGAAACACCCCTTGGTACACATTATAGTGTTAGTTATATGGAAAAAAATTTATAGCAATTTACAGGAAAAATCCTCCTGTTCTAGAATTGGAGGCTGTGAAAAGTCTTTCTCTCATTGCCTTTTTTCTCTTTTCATTGTTTTGCTAATATATTTCAAGTCCTTGAATAAAAATTAGTTATTTCTATTATTGCTTCTTGCCAGCTGCAAGGATCTACTAGTTCAAACAATTTGAATGCAATAAAAGTAATGTTAGACAATGGAACCTGGTGATGGATATATAAGACATAGCTTCTTTTTCTTTTTTTAACCCTGTCCTTTTTGCATGCAGCTGTACTAATCCTTATTTTCAATATAAATCAAAGCATTATCAAGCTATGACTTCAAAGACAGTTAACCAGGATAAAGACTGGAAAAGAAGTATTGTACACTTAGAAGACTCAATCAGCTCAGTGCAGTAAATTAATGAGAATTACCTTCAGTCATAGACCAGCAGGCAGTAGTATTTGAGAAACAAGAAAAAAGCCCAAACAACAACAACCTTGCAAACCCTTTATTTAGTGTCTTTTAAATATATCTGACCATTACAACCACTTTTTGAAAACATCTTTATATTCATGAAGTACACAGAGGCCATATCTTTTTAAATGAGTGTAGCTCAGTAGTCAGAAAGTGAGATCTACTTTCTAGTAGGCTCATCTATTTGACAAGAAACAACCGTCTTCTGCACAAAACAGAAAAAGACTGCAAAAATGGAAATTTAGTCTGACCAAACATATAAACCACAATGGATGATTAATAATTATCTTAGTCAAAGCTTCTGATTGAACTGTAGCATATATTGCTCATAAAAGAGGCCTGTCTGCAGCCAATTTGAGAACAATCAACTAAAATGGACAAGCAACAATACCCACAGACAAGTTCAAGTCATCATTTATTACCCACACTTACTCAACCCGCATATTAACTCCAATTTGAACTCGCAAAATTTCATCTTCTAAATACAAATATCAAGACACTATACAGGCTCACAACATTACCTTTGACTTCCTATCTGAACCCTTCAGATTGCAGCTTGCCAGACTATTCATTCTGAACTGTCAACAGGTAGGGTTCCTTTTACTGTTCATAGGCTAACATTCATCATGAATTTTATTATAATATCAGAAAAAGATTTTTATTGAAAGGAACCTTAAAGATCATCTAGTAAAGATCATCTAGGCAAACACCCTGCCATGGGCAGGAATACCTTTCACTAGACCAGGTTACTCAGTACCCCATCCAACCTGGCCTTGAATACTCCCAGGAATGGGACATCTACAATGTCTCTGGGAAGTCTGTTCCAGTGTCTCAACATTCTCATTGTAAAATATTTCTTACTTATATCCAGATTAAATCTAACCTCTTTCAGTTCAAAATTCTTACCCCTCATCCTATCACTGCATTCATTCCCTGATAAGTCTCTCTTCAGCTTTCTTGTTGCCTTGCCTCAGGTACTGAGAAACTGCTCAAGGTCTCCCCTGGAGCTTTGCTTCCTCCAGGATGAACAACTCCAACTCGCTGAGCCTGTCTTCAAAGGGGAGCTGCTCCAGGCCTCTGGCCATTTTTTGTGCCACTTCTGTGGACTCACTCCACATCAATGTCTTTCTTACACTGGGGGCCCCAGAGCTGGACACAGCACTGCATGTGGCGTCTCATGAGAGTGGAGCAGGAGAATCCCCTCCTTCGATCTGCTGGTCATGCTTCTTTTGATGCAGCAGGGTGTAGTTGGCTTTCTGGGCTATGAGTGCACATTTCTGAGCCATAGTTTTTCATCTATAAGTGTCCTCCAGCCTGATTCTCAGGGGTGCCCTCAATTCGCTCATCACACAGGTTGTATCCATGTTTGTGATTGCCTCAACCCATGTGCAGGACCTCGCACTTGGCTTGATTGAGCTTCATGAGGTTTGCACAGGTCCACCGCAAAGGCCTGTCCAGGTCTCTCTGGATGTCATCTCTTCCCTCCATCATGTTGACCACACCATAAAATTTGGTGTCATCAGCAAAATTCCTGGGGGTGCACTCAGTCCCAGTGTGGATCAGCAAAGATGTTAAATAGTGCTGGTCCCAAAATGAACCCCTGAAGAACACCACTTGTCACTGGTCCCACTCAGACCTCAAGCCATTGATCACAACTCCTTGAGTGTGACCAGACAATTCCTTATCTACCAATATTCTTTTTATTATGAATTTTTGTGGATTTGTAGTAATTGCTTAACAAATGAGAACCCTGTAGTTATCTGAACTGGATCATACTGTGTAAATTAAGGTCTCAGAGTGTTTTTCTTCACTTCACCAAGCAGTTGCGGCACCCTCATATCTCACTGCGTGATTGGTCACATCATTAGTTATTTTAACAAAGCTGTGAGATGCATAAATGCTGTAATTCCTGCCTCAGTGAGCAAATGAATGAGTCTCCAATGGGAATTAAGCTGTGGGGCTTGACAAAACAATAGACCGGAGGAAAGACACAACAGCATGCAACAGGATGGGTTATTTCCGTAGGTAAATTAAAATGAATATGCCAAACATGGGGCTGCTTCAGGATTTTACACATTGATTTGCAAGAATGAAAGTTAGGCTAGTATAAAGAAAACAGTATGATTTGGGGGGTGTGCAAGAAAGTATAAAAATAATTTTTAAAGCAGTCAAAAAGGAGGCTGAATGAAAGCTACAATCTTCAGTGTGGACTGGGCAAGGGTGATGTGGCAAGAGGCTGTCTGTCAAAAGCAACACACAATGTACAGCAATGAAAAGTACACAGACAAATTACCTACTGACAATCCCTATATCTCATAGTTAGAAAGGCCTGTAAAAAGAGTGTGAAGTAGCTACATTCCTAATTTAGGCACTTTCAATAACCCCATAATTACACAAGATGAAATCAGAGTTTTGAGGCATTGAATAGTGCAGGGCTAGCCACAATTTCAGCCTGCAGGCAAAGAGACACAGAAGTGTAAGATCATTTCAGACCTCAGCACACCAATGTCTCCTTCAGCTGTTCTTAGAGGCTGATCCATCCCCCTAGGTGTTGTACCACACTACATGCACATCATGCTGCCTTTTAAGGTTGAAACACACTAAAGGTGTCACTGGGACAGAGAGTTTGCTACTACAGCATCACTGCCCTTGTGTTACACCACCTCCCATTGCCGCTCCTGCCTGAGTGGGGTGATGTATCTGAGCTCCCTTGAAAGCCACTGGCATTTCACTTGCTCCTCTCATCTCAGAATATCCACATGCTTTCCTCATGCAAACAAGTGGCTCCCAGTACCTAGGCGAGAACAGCCTGAGTGAGGCTTTGAATTGTTCAGTCAGAAATACTGCTTTCCTCCATGAATTTCCACCTCTGTCACAATAAATGCCCTCCTCAGGGTGAATTAAAATTGATTGCATGAATATGTGTGGGCAAAGAAAAATATTAATCTACACATAACATGATGGAACATACTTGTTTGCAAATAATTTCTCTAAATATTGACCCAGTTCCTCTTTAGAAGATAGAATCATCAGGTTTGCTGGCTTTTTTTCTCTACTTGTCTGACATTCCCTATGTGCATTTTCACTGATCTGTCTCTCATCACCATGGTCATCATTGTGCTGTGCCATGCAACACTGGCAGTATGGCAAGCATAAAATTGCTCTTATGTTCCTGTTTCACATAGAAAACTTCTGTCATATAACTTGTTGAAGGATGTTGTGAATATCTGGATCAGAACAGGGAATTAATTTTCCCACATTCACTGCTGGTGATATCTCCTCAGCATTCTCCCTGGCACTTTATTCTGCCAAGGGAAGCTTTAGAAAGTGCATTTTTAGCTAGCTGTCCTACCATAGACCAGGTTTTAAAACACTACAGCCACAGTTATTGTCCCAGGCCATACAAAGAACATAGGAAATATCAAGAGTTGCATGTATTGCAAGGAGGGGAAGAGGTGCTGAGATTTCTATGCAGGAGGTGGTATGGAAACAACCAGAGGTAACTAAAGCAAAAGAGAAGAGGAGGTAACACTGTGCTGACAGTGCAGCCTTTGTATGGGGAACTAAAATACGAGCAGAAATCACTGGAAATCAGGCTTCATCCCTTGCAGTGTACATGGAATTATTTGCTAGGAAGTGAGGTGCTTGCACATTCTTCTAAGGAACTGATTAACTGGGGGTGCTGATCCAGTGCTTTTGTATTTGTTCTATAAAGGAGAGTTAATGGTACACATTCTTAATGCAAATAAATGTGTTAGCTTGCCTTTTTCTTTCTTTCTTTTCTTTTCTTTTCTTTTCTTTTCTTTTCTTTTCTTTTCTTTTCTTTTCTTTTCTTTTCTTTTCTTTTCTTTTCTTTTCTTTTCTTTTCTTTTCTTTTCTTTTCTTTTCTTTTCTTTTCTTTTCTTTTCTTTTCTTTTCTTTTTTCACATTTCTTTTCTTTCTTTTCCTTTCTTCTTTCTCTTTTTCTTGCTCTCTCCTTTCTCTCTTTTTCTCTCTTTCTTTATATTTTTCTCTCTCTTTCTTTTTTTTCCTCCAAAGTCATCGTTGCTCATATAAAGAAGACTTTGCCCTGAACTTGTAATTCACTGCATTTTTCTTGTCTTTTCCAGATCACTGGATAATAGCAAGGCCTGCTAGTTCTCAGTAACTTGTTTCTGACACCTTACTAGCCTTTCCTGTGACTGAAAAAAAAGAAGTTTATTTTAAGGGAAGGAGGTGTTCTCCAGCACCCACAACTTGTTCACAGTATTAAAGTGTATTAGGGAAAAATAGCAAGAAATAAATTCCCAGTTATTTTTAGAGCAGGTTTGAAGCCACATGCATGCAAGGTAACAGTGGTAACCTGTATTGTCAATAATGGCACACTCACAACCATACAAAATAACTATTTTGAAGTTACATCATAACTATGTATGTAAAAGGTGTCATGTCATATTACACCAATTTTAATGCATATTTTCATAAGATTGCCGAAACACAATTCATCATTGTAAATAAATTAGTGGCTGAATCCTTGGTTCTTTTATAATGAACTCATCAAATAACCCAAGAACCTGTCTTTCCCTAAATGGAGTGCTCCTTAGGATCTCTGACGAGTGACAGCAATTTACAGATTGATACCTGACAGCTTTTATTTGCATCAGAATAATTTTTTTCCCATGAGCAGTTCCAGGAATACTTTGTAAGACAGAAAAATCTCACAAAAATGGCAATGCGTAATCTGAAATAGTAAATTAACAAGACTTTGTTTTGTTTCTCCTCACTTACAAATTTTTCAAATTATAAAGAATCATTTAAAATGAGAAAAAGCAATGAATGGATCATTACTGTTTCAGGTTTCACAAAAACATTCTGGAATTTTATAAACACAAAATCTTATAAAATATAACAACTTATAAAACCACAAGATCTAATAAAATATAAAAAATTGCCTTCCTTGGCTCTTGCCTTATTTGATCACTGATTTATTTTAAAAAAGATGGGCTCAATATTACATAGATTGCTTATACAAGCTAATATAAATTCAACTACATGTCCTCCAATGAACAGATGTTTTTTAGTCTAAGATTTTGACCAGAGTGCTTATCAATAAATGGATAGATTTATTCATGAAAATTGCATTCTGGCATTTGTTTTGTTTAAAAAAATTAAAGCAAGACATGTTCTTTAATCTGAGGCTGGTGAGGGGGCTGTTTGTGTGGGGTTTAGATCTCATTTAAAAACCTGGTTCCCTTTTTCTTATACTAAATAGAATTGTTTCATGGAAAATATGAAATATGCCTGTCACAAAATGACAGACTGTTGTATTATGTTCCTAATGAGGGAGTTAAATAAAATAACATTAAATAACTTCCTGGTGGATTTTTGGTGGTGGTGGTGGTTGCACAGGTATTTGTTACTCTTTCTCATTTTTTTACTTATTCAGTTCAAATCGGAAAATGAATAAACAAACCCTGAGCCCATCAAATACTAACCCCATGTGAAAAACCTGCATAATGTAGGGAAAGGAAAAGACAAACAGAGCTTTTAAAGATAATTACGAGCAGTCACCTCCACATTTCTTCCCTACTTGACTGAAATAGTCTGTTTAGAATGTATTATGGAAAACGCCTGACCTGTGAACTAAACCAAACATGCTGTAAATGTAGTGGAATCTTTATTAATGTAAATTAGAGAGCCCGAATATTCTGTTGCATGGGGGTCAGTTGGAAACACTGTAATCTAATTACTCTTCAGTTTCATTTATGTGCACAGACATTTGCTCCTGTAACAGGGAAGACTGTTTCTTTTGGCAGCAGCAACGATGTGGAAGCCTCGAGTATTTGGAGGCTGATAATAGGACTAATGTGCTGGCGCCCTGACAGAGGGCACAGGAGGGCATGCTATTAGATAAGTGTTTCTGCTACATTACCCAGACAGTATTGCCCTTCACAGAATGTTCCAGCCATTGTGCAGTTTAATATCACACAACTGTAGAATGCTAATGCCAATGCAATTACGTATTTTGGCTTTCTTTTTGGCAATAGTCTGTACTTAAGCAAAATTTAGTCCCGTCTTACATATTCCTACAGCTGGATAATTAAAGGACATTTCAGTTTCTTCTACACAGAACTAATGATATGAAGATCAGTGGCTATTTGAAGTGTTATTCACTGTGCTCAAAGAGTTCTGACAATTAGGTCTGTTTTCAGGCACAAAATGTATTTGGTAGCAAAAGAATGACAGTTTGGTGCAATTTAGTCAAATTTATTTCTGCCTGGTTAATGTGTGTGTCACATAGGCTTCCTTATATTTTTCCTCTTTTAAGTAGAATTTGCAGGTGCAGATTCTACTTTAGCTTGAATGTGTGACAAACATTATGTGATAGACTTACAGGAAACTCAGAATCAAGACTGCATTTTCACAAAACGATAGACTGGTAGTGAAGGAACAATGAGACATTTGCTCCTGTCCCAAAGGAATATGATGTTCTCGCCAATCAATTTAAGGAAGTCTCTCTGCAATACCCGGTATCTTAAAATGAGATAAATCTGCGTAGAAGGGGAAAGTATAAATTTGATTTATAGACCGTCTTTCTGACTTGTCCTCATAGGTGCTCAGCTGGAAAGTTATTTTCAGTTCTTATCTATTGGTGAATATCAGCATAGAGTTGTCCATGGGATACAGATGGGAACAGCAGGTATCTTGTCATGCTCTGAGTAAAACATGGTCACTAGAAACTAATTCAGTCCTGATAGATGACTTGGCCATGAAAGTTTAAAAGAAAGCCTAGGTAGGATTCCTGTGTCAAACAGAGTGGAAATGCAAAGTGCAGGACTGGAGTTACCATCACACACTTAGAAAAGTTTTAAGATTGATTTAAAAACATTAAATTACCGTAAGTTTAGCAACACATGGTGTTTCTGCATGTGAATTGCTGCATTCTGAAGGAGGAACAGAGGCCATATGTGTTTTGAGTCTGCTTTTCCCCACACAACAGCAAGGGCGAGATGTGTCAGCATCGTATTGCTTGCGAACATGTGGCATCCACGGCTGCTCTCAGCACCAAGGAGGAGTTGCCTGGCAGCTCCCCTCCAGCCTCACTCCTGAGCCTTGCAAGCTTCCTGGGGAGCCTCTCTGCAGCCTTAGAAGGTTCCCTGGCTTCAAATGAGCTAAGTAAGCTCTGTATGACAGCCCGTCACACAAAGCAGCTGCTCCTCCCCGCTCCCCTCAAAGGCTGGCTCCCGACCCCAGATTCCAGCAGCATTCCAACCCTGTGGTGTTTACATGGAGGGAGGGCTGGAAGCACAGGGGCCAGGGTTCAGCCAAGCCCTACTCTGCTTCTTCACCACTATGGCCAGTGAGAGGGGTGGCATGGGTTTTGCACAAAATTGTTTTCCTGACTGCAAAATGAGTTATTACGCTCAGCTTCTCAGTGGCTGGGTATCTATTTAGAAAGCAAATAGATAGCATATTCACCCCTCCCACCCCTAAGCTAGATCTGCAACATATGGAGGTTCAAGTGACAAAGCATTCCCCGCAGCAGGGTTTGTATATCCCGGATTTGGATCTGTGTATTCACAGCTATACTTTGCATAAGATTTTATTGCAAAGAATCTTAAAGTAGCTCTTTCTCATGCAGAATTATTAGAATGTTATGGTATGTTATAGCTGGTGTCCTCAGATGTTCAGAGTTAGGGAGAAGCATCTAAAATGATTGCACTTCTTTCTTCTTCTTCATTAAGCTATGTAACTTTTGATACATGGCTTATCTGAAACAGTAAAGGATAAATTATCAAATAATCTATACCTAACCAAAGAGTTTTTAATTATGATACCTAAAGGCTGTTAGTGCTTTGAAGCTTAATTGGCACTGATAAATGGAGTAAAATCATGTGATTAGCTTTAAGAATCAACAGTAAAGTATTTTACAATCATATGTTTTTAACAAAAAGCCATGTTTATGAAATCTATTAGAAAGGGGAAATCGGTGAGTGATTTCCTCATTCTGATCAGTAAAAATTACTAGGGGATCACAGAAGAAATGGAAGCAATGACAGTAGCCAGCAAACTCTAATGAAATAGTAAGCATTGCTGTGCCAGTGATCAATTTGTATCATGCTTAATAGGAGTCAGCATTTAAAATGCAAATAATCAATTCATGTATTTATCCATTTACAAACCTATGCTTCTGAGAACGCTAAAAAATGAAGAATAATTAATTTGTGACCAGAGAGTACAATTTTTTTTAAGTTTCATCTTGTGATTTTCAAAAGAAGCTGCACTTCCCAGCATTTGCAGCCTGAAGAGGGAAAGGAGCTGTGCACAGTGACAAGGGCTTCTTCAGTCCTAGCAGCCACAGGAGGGGCTCCTGTTTCCTTCCAACACCTCTCCCACTCCTGTTCTTCCCTGCTCCACTCCCCCAGTAAATCTGCTAGCAAGTGTAACCCTCTGAGCAGATGGGTGGTAAATACAGAGCTGGAGATTATGTCTGACAATTAAAAGAGAAGTGTCTGACTCGTCATTATGAGTTACATTAGCTAAAGACCTCATACCAGGCTTCTATCTTAAATGCACACATTTTCTAAGGATATGCATTTTTTTTCCTGACTAACCTTTTAAGAAAATGCAGTGTTTAGAGATACCTACATTTCAGAGTGCCAAAGCTGGCACCATATAAGGGTCTGTTTTACAGACAGAGCCAACAGCTCTGCCCC
Organism: Poecile atricapillus; assembly: GCF_030490865.1. Classification (NCBI taxonomy): domain Eukaryota; kingdom Metazoa; phylum Chordata; class Aves; order Passeriformes; family Paridae; genus Poecile; species Poecile atricapillus. The sequence continues at coordinate 24,083,926 of NC_081249.1, forward strand.
TCAAGGCAGGCCCCTTGCTGTAGCCCCAGGGTGGGTATTGACTCCCCAGTTCCCAACCTGCATTCCAGCCCCCAGCTCACACTTTATCTGCTCCAGCAACTGGCTGTACACAAGTGCTAGGCAGTACACCTGCAAAACCAATTGGTCCCTGTAAATTTTACAAGTGTGAATTCTAACACTTGCCTGCTCCACTCTTGCTGCTCCACTGCCTGCAGCATTTGCTCTTGCAAATCGCAGCGAGGTTCGAGTGTAAAAGTTCGCCTTAGCATATTTATGTGCCAAATATTCTACTTTTATGCCATTATTAAAGCTCCACACCTTGCACCATTCTACAGGGATACTAATATCACTCATGTGAATGGGTCTTTAGCAAGGGAGGTTTGCAAGGGAGGTATATGCAACCCATATCTCATGAGGTGGAAGGTATCACCACTGATAGAGATTTTGTTTTTGTTTTGTGGTTACTGAAAACAAGAAGTCTGTTAACCTTAGCAGAAATCAGTAAGATTTATTCCCCAAACAAATGAAATGTGATGCACTTATTTCACAAGAATTCTTGGCAGTGTTTCATAATGAGGTATGTCACCACATTTCAGGGTTCTGAGATGTTTTGTCGTTTTCTTTACTGACTTGATGCTGTTCTAATGCTATTTGCAGGTGACACCATTGGATAAATTTAAAGGCTATATGACTTGAAAGTTACATGATATAGTTTTCCTGAACTTCCATAAACAGAACTGAACACAGGAATAAGCCTTTTATGAAAGTAGAATCCATACCTGCCAGTCGTCTGAAACTGGGAGCAGTTTGTTCCCAGATTTATATTTTAATTGGATACAGTTTGAGCAGATGCCTGGAAAGAGCTATTACAGACTAGCTTAGAAGGACCCTGTGAGTCATTGGCGTGCTGCTACAAACAGAAATTTAAAGGGCTGAAGTCACACTTTTAATAGACAAAATAGCTGTAAAAGACAGAAATGCATTTCTTTATGTTTTTTTCCTTTTTTAAAAAAAGAATAAACCCTAGAAAATAAACTGTCATAAATTTCAGCAGTATTCAACTCCCTTTTCTGCCAAATGCCTAGCCACTGAAACCATCTGGGAAAAGTTCAGCACTAGATAGCTTCTTCTGCTATAAGTGTCCCTGCACATCCTTTTCTGGCTTGTCATTGTATTTCATCTACATTCAATCTACAATGGTAGTTCTAATCCCCTATTGCTTTGTCCCAGTCTCTGTAAGTTTCTTTGCCCTCTTCAGCCTTCTCACACTTGGCTCTGTCTCTCTTTGAACATCAGTAACTACTGGTGGAGAGGTTCAGCACAGACCTGCTGTCATGGTTTTTGTCCTCTTCAACTCCTTTTCTAGCTCTCTTGTGCCTGTGCATGCTCTGATATCCTGGCTTCCCCTCGCTGTTCACAGTTACTGCCTCAGTTTTCTGCTCTTCACAGTCTAACAGAGTTCAGGTCACCTTGTCCTCTACCTGGACCAGTGCCCTCAATGATAACCATGCATCACAAGAAGTCTCCAGCTGAAGGAAACTTTTGAAAAGTTGTTCCCTTTCTATCTTCTCTTGGTACTCCACAGGGCTTATACCATGACCCATCACCTAAATTTAGTCAGTTGGCTACTGTTCCTTTCCTAATTATAAAGATGTTTAATTCATTATCCACTTCCATAGTAACATACCCTCAACATAGTTATCTTATTTGTAAAACTGATTAGATTTGGGAAAAATATATATCTTTTTAGAAGTGAAAAACCACATGGGTAAACACTCTAATGCCCTACTTATATAGTATGTTTACCATTGCTCTATTACAGTAAATCAGAAATGTTCTGCCGCCTGTCAGGGGTGCTATAGCCTTGAGTTGCAAACAACATTCACCTTATCTCAAATAGCAGAGGTGTGCTGTTTGAAATCTATTCCTGGTCTTTTCTCAAAACTCCCTGCTCTGCCAATAATACAGGTTTCAAATCTTTGTACAAAAAAAGTTTTGAAGATTTTTCTCCTGATGGCTTTTGCACATTTGTATTTCATATTTGGCCCCACCTAATCAAATCAAAATTAGGGCACATTCAGGCACCATCTCAGCTGGGAAGCAGAAACCAACAGCTGAGAGCTGATAAGAAGAAACTTCTTAAACTACCTCCTACCTGCTCCTGAGTCTGCGAGCGCTATTTCTCTATTCCATTTTGAAGTCTAACAGCTCTAGAGAGCCAATTATTTAAGCTAATCTGTTTGCCTTTCCGCTGGATCAGAAGGGACAGAAGGAAACACTCACACACAGTACTCACTCCTGTGCTCTATGGGGGTGGACAACTGCCATCAGAAGCATGCCACCATTCCCAGGCAGCCTTCACCCACAGGTTTTCATTTCCATTGACACACAGGAGCAGGCTGGAGAAAGCTGGTGTGCAGGTCTGGCATAGGTGTAGAATTAGGAGCTAGGATATGGCCAGAGCACATAAGCTGGCTCAGAAACGTGGAAATGCTCTCAGATCTGGGAATGCTACAGATTTCAGCTGCAGCCTTGAAATCATCTCAGATGAGGTGCAGGAAATCTTGGCAACACCAGGATTTCAGATGTTATTTTCCATCTCTCCCTCTAATTTTCTTCCACTGGTTCAAGGGGTTCCAGCTAGGCTATGCCATGGAGAGGATTCCCTCTTGGTCAGGTTGGCTGACTTCCTTCTGACTGCCCTCCTCACACATTAAGAATTGAGAGAATAAATAGTCAAAGGGCAGACACTGAAGGTTGTTCTGACTGGCTACCTAAGCACCCAAGGAATAACCAGGTTGCAACATTTAAAATCGGTCAGAGAATCCCTGGAATATCTGCTTCACTGACTGAGACAGTCTGAAACCCAACATACGATTATGATAGGGCTTGTGTGACTTTTACAGATGAACCCTGCCAAAGTGAACCAGACAGCAGGTTAAATAAAAAGAGGAGACTAGAGAAATTCAAACATAATCTTCTTCTGGGAAACAATAAGCTTACTTTATTGCATTTTGTGTGAGTGACCTTGCAGAACATTTCTACATTGCAATGAGCAAGATTTTATGCCATAAAAACAGCCAAAAAAAGAAAATAAGGAAAATGAACTAAGTTTTGCCTGAGGTAAACCATCACTAATGAAGCTGTGCCATTTCATACTATGATTTTGGTCACTTACAAAAAAAAAAAAAAAAAAAAAAGCAAAAAACACTAAAACGAACTGAAAGCCCTCAGCAGGAGACAATGCATCAATGTAAAGCTGATCTACAGTCCTCTCAAATTTATTCTGTAGGGAGCAACCTTTGCCGTCCAGGGCACGGATTGCATGACCTAAAATGCCTTTTCCTTCTATTTCGGTGATGCACAGTTATTTTAGCGACTTCGTTCCTTTTCCTCTGTCGGGTAATAGTATTAGTGGTGGATCTGCCAGGGGAAACCAGGGCTCTCAGAGAGCTGTAAAAATAGACCGGTGCATCCGAAGGAGGCGGGCGAGCCCCCCGCAGCCGGAGCTTGGAGCCAGCCGGGAGGGGGATTTGGGGAGGGCTGCGAGGTCCCGGCGGGGCCGGACTGCTGCGGGGGAAGATTCCCCCGGTGGGGACGGGCTGCAGCCGGGGGAGATTCCCTCGGTGGGGACGGGCTGCAGCCGGGGGAGATTCCCTCGGTGGGGACGGGCTGCAGAGAGGGGGGAGATTCCCCCGTGGGGACGGGCTGCAGAGAGGGGGGAGATTCACCCGGTGGGGACGGGCTGCAGAGAGGGGGGAGATTCACCCGGTGGGGACGGGCTGCAGAGAGGGGGGAGATTCCCCCGATGGGGACGGGCTGCAGCAGGGGGAGATTCCCCCGATGGGGACGGGCTGCAGAGAGGGGGGAGATTCCCCCGGTGGGGACGGGCTGCAGCCGGGGGAGATTCCCCCGATGGGGACGGGCTGCAGAGAGGGGGGAGATTCCCCCGGTGGGGACGGGCTGCAGCGGGGGGAGATTCCCCCATGGGGACGGGCTGCAGCGGGGGGAGATTCCCCCGTGGGGACGGGCTGCAGCAGGGGGAGATTCCCCCATGGGGACGGGCTGCTGCGGACTGCGGCTCCCCCCGGGCCGGGCGGGGGGCAGCCCCGGGGCCGTGTGCCGCTGTTTACTCCCGGGGCCCGCTGCCGCCCGGCGCCAAGGACTCGCTGCTTTGCCTCCATTCAGTATTCCCTCTGTTTGTTTATTCTGCAGCGTTTGTGGGTATCCCCCTGGGTATCTGAGGAATTGCATTAAGGACTCGTCTATCTTATCACGGGAGACAAGCTCTGTCCTGCCGAGGCTCGTCCCGCCGGGTGCCCGCAGCCGGCCGGGGCCGCGGGGAGAGGCGCTCGGCGGCGGGCAGCGCCGGGAGCTGTGCGCTTAACTCCTTCCTTGCGGAACAGCTCTCGGCCAGAGAGCAAACAGCAGCCGTTCTACCCCATTCGCCCATTCAATTGCTGCAGGAGGAGCGCTGGAAAACCAGGCTTCAAAGGCAGGTGAATCGAGGTGATTGCCAAAGGCATAATCTTAAAAACTAGTGAAGGAGTGCTTCAGCTGTGGATGGATGAGAAAAGCCCTTGCTTCAGACTCTGACACCACTCCCAAGTCTCTCTCCAGCTTTGACAGTCCTTCATGCTCTGATTGATTGCTGGTACAAAGCCAAAGGCAGTGAAAGCTGCAAGCCTCCCTCCACCCAATGCCATGCCTCAGACCAGAGTAAAATCAAGGCTGGACCTTTTCCTGTGGTAAATCTGCTTATCTCCCTTCAAGCACCTGACTTACACTTCACAGAAATATATATATATGGGCTAGCGTGCAGACTCCTGCATCTCATCCTTATATGCTGCTATTATCAGGATATGCAAGATTATGTGAGCAGTTTACATACACACGCAAACACAGCAGTGCAATTACAAGCTGGAGTGTGTAATGCAAACAGATGAGCCATCAGCAGAACTGGCAGAAGGCAAATATCTGTTTTAGCTGCTGGCTCTTTTCTGAAGTACCAATAGCAGAGCAGTCACCCAGCTGAAGCAATGGAAATAAGTGTGTGATCCACCTCGGTGCACTTCTCATGTGTCACAGATTCTTCTCTATCTGAAATCAGAGGGGCCAAAGTATCTTAGGAATCCTTCTGAAGAGGCTGCCCTTGCATAACAAAAATATCTCTGTTTGGACTATGAAACAAGCTCTCCGATTCTACCTGTAAATTTCCTTTGAACGCACCCAGCCTGAGCAGGACTGAATTCTCTGATAGAAGCTTGCAATGATCTTAAAGGCATAAGAGAAAAAGACCCTTCTAAAATACTCTGATTTCCCAGCTGTTTTAATGAAAAAATGGGGCTGAAGTATCAGGAGAGAGATGCTTCCTTGTGAAACAGAGTTCATTGCTTAGGGTATGATTTGCACAGAGCTAAAATTTCTTGCTTGCTTACAAACATATGTTTATAATGTGTAAATGTATGTAAACATAAAAAGAACCCCTTTAGGTTTACAAATGCATTTTATTTGACAACACAAATTACAAGAAACAGAAAGCTGAATGCAGAAATCACCACTGTCAGGCAATGATAGTGTGACCAAGACCCCCACAGCTCTAATGCAAGTGCAGGGAGAGCACTCTGCAGAATCTCTCCAGTGCCCAAGTCCTGTTTGGAGCAAAAGCCCTGGAGATGTTTATCTTTGTTCCAAAATTGTATTTTTAGACAGCATAAAACATAGCATAATAAGGGAAACTTACTCCAGTTTCAGCTATGCTTAAGGATATGCCAGTTCCCCAGCTGAGTGAACAAATACCCCTTACTATTGGAAGAGATTGGGAAGACTGCTGATTTGCAGCCTTTTCCCACTGCAACCTTAAGCAAACAGAGTTTAATTAGATCAATAATGATCAAAGTTACTTCGGGCAGAGAGGACTTTCAGTCCCTTTAATGGTGATGAATCCACTGCCTCAGAAAGGGAAAACAGAAACAAAGCAGAAAAGAGAAAGTTGGGATTTTTGACAGTCCTAATAATTTAAAATAGTTTTGTTGTTTGCCTTAGTTTAAAAGTCTGTGTATCGTCACAATAGCTCTTTGATATCGGATACCGGTATTGATCTGGGTGCATCTGTCTCACTCAGCAGCTGATAATGACAGCACACGTGATTTCCTGTTATTGAAGCCCCACAGACATTTCTGGATCCAGAGCTTGGCAGCTCCAGGGATCCCTTCCCATCAGCAGCCCAGTGGCCAATGCTCTCATTGCCTTCCAGCCGATGTAAGGAGGATACACTGCAGCCTCGCTGAGTTGTAAACAACTTGTTTACATCCTTCTCAGTGTAATCTGTCCCAGCTTCTATCGGCTCCTGTGGCATCAACAGAGCATTAAAACACCCCAAGCTCATAGGCTAATGTGCAGAAAACAACCCAAGGAGCCTTTCCAGGCTCTTACTTCATAAGACACAGGAGGTTATTTATACCTACTCCAGCCAGCCGAAGCAGCCCTGTTCTTGCATGTGATTAACTTTGAAGAAAACTAAATTTTGGCATTCCTTCGGTGGGAATGAAAATGTAAACAGTGTGGGCCTGATGCTGCTCTTCCTGCAAAGCTTCATTTGGGTCAGAAAAAAAAGAGACACCTGTCTTTTTCATATGCTGTTTACATTTGAAAAGGAAAAGTGAAAGATATGTGTGATTTATAGATCCCCAAATTCTGGGGGAGTGCCAATCAATACTGCAGCAGAAGGCTGGGTTGAAGAATAAAAGCCCTATGGATTTTAACCAGCATGTTAAAATGAGGGGAATCAGAAAACATTTGGTAAGTGTGTAGTTTGTCCTTTCCGTACTCCCCATCAGGACTTTGGAACAACTGCGCAAGACACTGACCCAGAAACAACTTCCCTGGGGTTTAGTGCTTCAGGCAGAGAATAGGAGTGACAGGGCTCCCGGGATGGATGCACTCACTTTGTACTGGAGGGGCAGAGCAGCTCTTAAGCACTCTCAGAAAGCATGATACTGCTCCTGCTGAAATCAATGGCAAACCTCTGAGCACATTTGGGGATTTTAAGAAGCAGATATTTACACAGTTTTGAGGCTATCTGTAGTTCACATCACTCTGATCCCTTACATCTGAGACCCCAACATACCCATGCAGAGGGGCACTTTTCTTCCCAGCCTCCCATCTGCAGAGCACACACTATCAATAGCGGGCAACTGTTTTTTCTTATGCTCTTCACTAGTGATGTTTAATTATATTTTAAAACTTCTGTGAAGTATTTGCTCTTAATATAAAAATATCTTTTGTTGTGCTTTGCACTACCTGCTTGTTCAGTTTGCTGAAGAACTTGAAATGTAAAAGAATAAAAAATTTACTTTTAGGGCTTGTGTTTGAAAACAAACTTTTGCCACTCTCAGACACAATAGTGTTGAGACTTTTTGTTATTCAGATTGAACTGGAGCTGTTGTAAGATCAAGACAATGTATCTGGCAGGGTAACCTGACCAAGATGTTAATCCAGGCAACCTCATTTAGGCACTGCCTTATCTCAGGCTGTTGCTCCTGGGAGAGGGTGGATATTGAAGGGGGAAGGTGAAGAGGCATCTAATTTGCCTGAACAGAGTTGCCTAAATTCTTCAGTCTGTCAAAATGGACATGCGGAAACCAACAGAGAGAGTGCCAGTGCCTCTTTCTTCAGCATGTCCCTGGTACTGTCTGTGCAGGTAGCTTATGGGGCTCAGGAGTGTAGTCCAGACAGATGTTAAACCTTTGGCTCTTCTGTTGATTAAGGACTAGTACTGGATGAATATAACTTTTATCTCTTCTCTTGAAGCATAGCCACTTTTTCGGCAGGTATATAACTGAAAAGGAAAATCAGAAAAAGCCTTTTCCCAGGGGCTGCGGAATAGGCTGTGAATAAAAATAGACATAAATCCTTGTCTCTTCTTGGTTTTCATCCTGTGTTCAAGTAATAAGTGCAAAAGGTGGTACCTCTTGTAAATTCCAGTCACCTGGAGGGCTCCTCAGGATAAAATGGATAATAAATCTGACCACCATTCTGCTCCTTATAACTGGCACTGAAACACTGATGTCTTCTTCAACTAAACTTATTGCCCACTGTATGGCCTAAATTACACAGTTAACTTCTGTGTATTACCTGAGGAAAGAGTAAGTTATTATCTTCTTCTGATTTCAGTTTATATAATAAACCAATCTATGAGGTTTAAGCCAGGTTGGAAAGTATCACAGAAAGCAGTGTCAGGCTAAAGGCAGAAGAGCACAGACAGTAACAACATTTTCAGAAAGCTATGATTCCTAACATATTCTGCAGCTAGCTTCTAGATGGTAAATCATTGTTTAGTCAGATTGTGAATTGTGCAAAAAATATTTCACCCTTTGTTGTAAATAATAACTTACTCCATGCTAAATCTGCTTCTTTAAAAGAAAGGAAACTCATCCAGCTCTTAAGTTTTGTTTTTCATTGTGGTTTGGAGTGATATGGTTAGAAGAGGTACATAATAAATTAATGACTGGAAATTGCAGAATAGGTCAAGGTCACTTTGTGCATAAATTGGAGGCCTAGTAGTTGTACATTTTGTGCGATCTGGCTTATACTACTCTATTTATTGATTTTTCACTCTGAGGAAAAAGGAGAGAGAAGGTCTTTAATAGATTTTTATATCCTCAGTCTATTCTAAATCCGCCTGTGTTCTGATCTTCCTGATGTTCCCACACTTTTATGGCGATAGCAGAGTCCTACTAAACTGCAGTGCTGTCATAACACAATGACTCAAAAACCAATGGTGATTTTAATCTCTTAAAAAACTTTTGCCAGGAAATTCAGAGACCTGGGCTGTAGCCCATACAGCCAAGAAATAATGGACAGGGATATCTCCTTTAACCTTTCATCTGATTAAAGAGCAGAAGTTCAGTATCACTGCTTTCTCCACCTTTCAGTATCCTTATAAAGCAAATTGCAGTGCAGTGTAAAAATTTGACTACCATGCCCACATGTAGAGCTTAACAATAATGCTGTATCATGAACTGTTTTAGATAGAATTGAAAAATAATTCACAATGAGGTCAAGGTAGAAATGGTGAGTCCATTACAATTTCCAAAAGGACAGAAAGTTGCCCTGTCACTCACCATGGCTGGATAGGAGTAAACCTTTATAACTTTACTCAGTAGAGGTATAAAAGAGATCTCAGTAGAGAACACAGCAAAGGTTTCAAAGACTGCTGTCTTTGACTCTTGGAGGGGACAATTAGTATCAGGGAACTCATGCAAAATGAATTCCAGCAATGAATGGTTACATGGGAATGAGAAGATTCCATCTAATGAAAATCACTAGAGAGGTTCCTAAAGGATCCAAAGAATAAAGAATGAATTGCTCTATATTTAAATAATATATCTATGAGAAAGTATTTTTGGTACTAAATGGATAGCAGGGAAAGTGTTAATATGATTACTTGTCTGAAAGCACAGTGTCAAACCCTAGACTATGCCAAGGGTCAAATAATATTTTTACTTAGCTCATGCAAACAAGCAAATGGCTTTATTGGTCTACAGGAAACTAACGACAGCAGTTGAATGGAAAACTACTTGTTAATAGACTGGAAGACTTTCTAAATTATTTTAATATGTTTTGAAGAAATAGAAGTACAAACATAGTCTATCCTGTTCCTAGGCATCTTTCTAGCATTAGGTTTTTATTTCTGCCTGTTTGCTATAAAATAAACCTTACTTCTCTGACTGTTCTTAAATGCTTTTGTTCAAGCTGGTTGAGCAGTAGAATTAAATTCTTCTTAAACTGAAGGTAAGGGAAGCATGTGGGACAATTTTCAAACTCTATTACAGTGCACCACAACCATTGTAATGCTGAGACCAAAAACCATATGCTCCAATACTGTAGTTCTGGAAATAGCTGAGCGTGGGAGATGGCACCAGCTCCTCAGCCATGCCACCATCACAATACAAGATGATGGTTGAAGGAGGGGACTGGGGAGGAGCTGGGTCATACAGTGCTCTAGAAATGTTAGTGAGAGCTGCCACCAGTGCCACTGGTGCCAATGTTACTCCTGGGAGTGGGAAATGGGGGTTACCTAGCACAGCAGTCCCACTGCTACTTGCAATACATGGTATCAAGAAAGGAACAAAAATCCGTGCATGGCCCAACAGTCAAGTTTTGCCTGTGCCAAACTGTCAGTGAAGAAAGTTCATTCAAGAGACTGCGTTGCAGTCCTTTCTGCAGTGTGCACTGTGGTGTGCTTTGAGTGAAAGCCAATATTTCCATCTCCTATCAGGCACATAAATTCCTATTATGTTCCCAATGAATTATTGCTTATGAACGGAGAAACTGGCCAGTGGAGGACAGCCATACAGTATCATCCACAGACATCTGCATAGTTTCCAAAAGCTATGCAGATATATTGGCAGAGTACTGTGTTTTAGCTATGCAGACTGTCCCTCAGTCCCTCTGGTGATGGTTGAAGGAATTCCATCTAACAGATTCACTGGCAGTTTAAAGGCTATACTGACTTCCTCAGATAAAACAGAAACAAGATTTTTCAGTTCCTGACATCAAATACAAGTATAGAACTAATAACTAAATGTCTTTGGCTAATGACTCCCCATCCTACACAATACTATTCTTTCAATGTCTTTACTAGTGATGAAAAAAACTGTCTGCCCCTTTCTGCAGACAAATTTCCTTCAACACAATGGCTCTAAAGCTATTTGTTCTTGTTGTAAACCCTGTCCTGAAGACTACTTATGCATTTTGCATTTTCAGCCCACAGCTAAAATGTATATATTATGTTAGGCTCTATCAAGTGAATGTCTTGAGATCTAACCATGCTTCCTCCACTTGCTCTGTTCCTTTCTCAGGAACAGACTTTCAGTAAGAGTGGCGGAGTATTTGTGTACCCCAGCCTCATTCACTGCTTATTGGTTAGGATATATCCATAAAGAAATGAAGTCAGAAAATTCTTCCAGTCCAAATCCTCTGGCCATAGAGCTATAAGAGGCACAACAAGCTAACCTTTCTAATGAGATCAGCTGCTGTTCTTTCTGCCAAAGGCATTTCACATGGCAAGGGTACAATGATTTGGCCTTTCTGGTGATACAGGCGGGGGGTTGTGAACTTCAGCCAGGCTTGGGCTGGTTCTGGGCAAAAGATACCCTATTCAGCTGAGCTGATACACTGGGAAAGTCATAGCAACCAAACTGCAGACTCAACAGCCAGCAAAAGGAGCAAGTGCTAAGGTAGCAGCCTGCAGAAGTCTCTTAGCCCCAAGAGAGTAAGCTCTGACTAATCAACAGTTTAGATCTACCACTGATAAATGTGTCTGCCCCCACAAATGATAACCTCTCCACAACAAGGGCTGCAAATAGACATGCATTCCCACTAGTGCAAGCATGCCCTTTTGTAGAGCAGATTGCTGCATTCTCCCTGCCTGGTGCTAGCCCTGGGTTGTCTCCTGTGTGCTCTTGTTCTAATGCTCAGTGGTGGGAGTCAGAAAAACATGAACCCAGCCTAGAGTTTATCAAAAGAGAGAACACAGTGGGACTGGCATTTATACAATGTGATGATCAGGCATCAGGGGATGAACTGAGCAGCTAAATTATCTGATGACATAGACAATCTCACTTTAGGATGTTTTTTTATTTGTTATGGCAGATCCATGAGCGTCAGATATCCTCAATGCGTACATATACAGGTGACATTTCAACTGAAAGCCGAATAGTCTTTTCTGGACTAAATTTTTTTGAGTTTATCCAAAAGTAAAGATTTTACCTACATAGTTTCTAGCTTCTCTTTTCTCCTGGGAAGGGTCAAAGTACTCAAGATTACTTTGAGAGCAACATTGTTTCAGGTGCTGATTTTTGGCTGAAAAACATAAGGACTACAAAAATTTAATGGAGGAAAAATGTCTTTGATATCAAATTGGTTTTAAGACGGATGTAAAGAATGAGCTTCTTTTGAATTTGTCCAAGGCTTCATCCTATCCTGAGTTAAACCCAACAGCTCTCACTTCATGAGTGCTTAATTTGAAAGAAGAGTCTAATCTTAGTTTTATTTACACTGAGGTTGGCCATGTAGATTCCAGAAGCTGTAAAAGACACCTACTACAATTACATATTTTTTTAGACAGGAGTTATTACAGCTAGACTTTTTTTTTTTTTTTTTTTTTTTTTTTTTTTAATCTCTTCAGACTGGAAAAGTTTTTTAAGCATAGCAGGAATTTGGCAAACTACTGATTCTACTTTCACATTGCATAGACATATCTAGACTGTAAATTTTAATTCTGATGCAAAATTACCTCAAGAAAAAGCGCTTGGGGTGTGGTATTCTCCTATACAGTTAAGGGATTTCACCAGAGCTAATTTTGGTTGACACCAAAAAAGTTACTGTATGTTTTCATGTGAAACACTGAAAAGGTGTAGCTCTGGGCTGAAATGTAACAGTCTAAGACAAACACTGTGCAATTACCTTTTTTTGTTTATTGATAAAAAAAATTGTTTCCACTGCCTGATTTTTCAGATGAGATATGGGATGACTAAGTCAAATCTTCATGTTTTGATCTGTCTATAAAATCACTCATATAATTGTGCAGTGAAAATTTTAGTTAAATCCTTAACTCCTTAACTTTAGTTAACTCCTAAACACTGGAGTGTTTATTTTTATCAGAGGTGTTAGTTCCTGTAATTCCAGATGGAGGGAAGAAAGGTCCACTGAGTACAAAAGATGGTTCTAAGACTTTAATTCAAAACAGAGCCAACAGCAACATTTTTAACTTCCATCTACAATACAAGCACTAGAAATATGAAAGCTTGTTTGTTCTGCATTCTTCATCTTCTCTCTCATATTACCATGCTATTTTTGCAATAGATACTGTAACTATAGCAACATTCTTTAATGGATAAATAGCACATTAGCAACTGGGCTGATATGCTTTTTGCAAAAACAAGCTCAAGTAGAACAGTTTGTCAATTTACCTTCTCCTCATATATATATATATATATATATGTGTGTGTGTGTGTGTGTGTGTGTGTGTGTGTGTGTGTGTGTGTGTTATAGTGGCAGAATTCCAGACCCAAAGTCATTTGATGGCTTTTTATGGCCACAATAAGTACATTTTATTTTTTTTTAGGGTTTACAGCTTTATTTCTGTAACATTAATAAAGAGTGCATGCTGTGTCGTGGGAGAAGAAAAAAATTGCTTTATTTATTGAGTCTTCATTTACAGAATGTTTTTGTCCTATATTTTGTCCTATTTGAAAGTCACTTTTTTACAAGCTTAAATAAATATGAACCAGTTTTACATGCACATTTTTATTAGCTACTTAAATATCACAGATGACAAGTGTTAAAATATTTACTTTCTGCAGATTATGCAAACTAAGTAGCTGGGTTTGTTGCCATTGAAGATAATGGAAGTTTTGCCACAGACACCAGTGGGAACAAGATCTGGCCTTCAGGAAGTCAAAAATGTAATCAAAGTAAATACATGTTCTTCTTTTTCAAATAAAACTGTGATTAAGTTATGGTTGTCTCTATGCTGATAGGAGTCTTCAAAGAAAGTCAAAGCAGCAATTTTTCAAGGGACTGGTGATACTACAATCATTTGAGGTGCAAATCTGCAGCAAGTTTTAAATGCAGAATAGATTGAGACTGCCACAGCAAGGGATTTCACAAAACTAAACTGCAGTCTCAGATCAACCTGTTTCAGACTCTGAAAGAAGGAGGAGAATATAACTTTTCAGGAAAGTATGGACAGCCATAGTATTATATTACTATTTCCTTGGGGAAGCATCTAAGTTGCTAGAAGTTTACTTTTTATCACATCACCCATAATGAGCTTTCTGAAGTTTTCTTACTAGGCAATGGTGCCTCTGGAAATCAATGGTATGGTGACAAATAAAAAAAAAAAAAATGGGTAAGCCCATCCCTAATGTCCTGAACTGGACAGTAAAATGCATAAATACTTTGCCAAAATTTAAAAAAAATACAATTTTATTGGCACTTAACTTCATCATCAGTGAAAACAGCATGTCAGATATTGAATCTAACACATGCTTTGCCATTTTCCAGTGGAGGTACTTCCAGACATTACATAGAAGAACATGCCTGTGGACTTATAGCAGTTACAAATATCAAAATCTTTGGTTTCAGTTAAGGGGGTGGGATTTGGTTACAATGGAAAGCTCTTTTTAGTATATAGTATCCCACAATTGTCAATGTGTTTATGAGCACCAAGTCTCCATGGAAGATGAATGAACCTTCCCTGAAAGTGCCCACATTTAATCAGGTTGACTATGACCAATTGTTTCTCAGATTCTTTTGCAGACATGTTACATATAACATGAGAAATATGAGCTGATTTCTGCAACTTTAAGCTGTACCACAAAACCTCTAATTAGGAAATGCAGTGCTAAGTCATTCCAGAAGGGAAGGAGCAGGGAGTGGCTATGTGAAGAACACAGGCCAGGCAAGAAGTGGGAAGGGGCATGGAGCTGGGCTGAGTCAGTATATTCCCACAGCAAATTAAAACAGATATTCTCCCCTTTCTCTTAGGGAGGTTCTGAGTCACAAAGAACCTACTCGCCTATTTCATCTATTGTGTATCACATTGCTTGGAGGAGGTTGAAAAGAAAAGAAAAAGATGAGAGGTAATTTGGAAGAAAGGAACCATATCAAAATATTTCCTCCACAAACTCAACATCTAACCCATCTCTTTGTGCTGCTCTAATTTTCTTCGTTTCTTACAAAATGTGAAGAAAATCTCTTTACCCCAGACAAAACCAGCACAAGATGGAGACAGTGAGGACTTCAACACCACTCCAAGACTACAGAAGAGCAGAGGGGCTAAGATCTTCCCCCTGCTTTGTGCTTACATTCATAAAGTTAGAAAGAACTCTAGGGAGGTACCCAGTCGCTATTCCCAATCCCAGCTCCAAGAAGGCATCCAGTTATCATTCCCCGTCCCATGGTTGGAAAAATAATACATGTAGGTGTACTGGAGTAATGGAGCCTTTCCGAGGCTCCTGCCTGGCTTCCAGGCCTTCTGGGGTCTTTTCCATAAAGGTGTTCCTTGAGTAGTCTCTTCCTCAGCCTTTATCTTTTCAACAGGCTCTTCCTTCTCAGGTGCACAACCTCTCCTTGCTGAATTGCACAAGTTTCCAGAGGTCCATCCCTCCAGTCTGTCTAGGTCCCCCGCTAGGTCAGTCCTACCATTGGTCCCCTCAATTTCATGTCATCTGCAGGCTCAACAAGGGTACCCTTTGGCACCTCTTTCAGGTATTCATAATGATGTCAGGCAGCACAGGTCTAAAGATAGACTCCTGTAGTGCCTATCTTGTTGCATCCTCCAGGCAGAGTATTGCTTGTTGGTTGTGATCCTCTGAGCCAGGCCCGTACTTCTGTGGGTTTTCCTGACAGCAGAGTCACGTCACTGCTGGATCAGACAAGCTGAAGAGGCACCCTGTGTGAGAGAACATCAGCACACATCTGGGATGGAGGAGGAGACCCCGGGTCAATGAGCCAGTCAGTTCTGTCAGCTTAACCATCTGAACCTGCCCTTATGCACCATAACTCTGTGTTACACTGACCCAAACACTTGGCTTCAGAGAATCTGTTAGCCAAGTTTTAAAAAAGGCACTCCATCTTACCTCCCTGCTGAAGGTGATGAAGGCCAGCCCTTAGCTGGGGTAAATACTGAGATAATCGTATCAGTTGGAGCAACTCACTCCACATAGGTCCAAGAGCCCAAACAAAGCAGGAGATGCAATCTGAAATGTCACAAAAGGCCAAAATCTGAGTTTCTAAGTATCATTTGATATCCAGGGAAGCCAACAGTGTTGTAAGATATCAACCACAAAAAAGGAAAAACCTTTATATGTAAATGGGCACATAAGCTTCTATATACGCTTGTATAGATGCATATAAATTTGTGTGCATGTATTTATCATATACATTCTTTAGTAGGATTATTTTGTTCATTTGGTTTGCCAAGCATTTTGATACTCTTCATTCTGCAAAGCTTTTATTATGATTGCATATGTAGGGTAGTAATGTTTAGTGAGGCTTAAAGATGAAATAAAAGGTGAAAGATTTTAAAGACTAAGAAACCATCATAACGGTGTTTCAAACCACTGCTATCACAGAAAATTTAAGCTGGTTTCTTTGTTTTCATTAACCAAGAGCAAAAAGACAGTGTTCTATAAAATGAGAAGTAAAATAATAAAGGAGACAACACAGTTGGGAAATCTGCATGACAGAAAAAACATGAATAGCAGAATATGAGGGGGTGGAGAGAAAGAAGAAAATTATGACTGTTTTCCAGATTAGTATACCACTAAAATAATACAAATTATAACTAAGAAGCATATTATGAACGTGATTTTTTCTTTCCCTTGCTGAAAAAATGACATGCTGTTTCAAGGAACATGATACTAGGGTGGTTACTAGCCATTCCTAATCCCCTTCAGCTTGCAGATATATACATTGATTATTCCTGCTGATTTTACTAGCAGGGATGTACATAAATACCCATACATTACCTTGCTATGCTATCCTGAAACATTTGTTTTTATTACTGATGCATGAGAATATTCAATGGGTTTACTTATCCTGCTCTCATCAGTTGTCCTCATTTATAGGGATTTTTAAATCTGGTAGAATGAATCTTTTAGTTCAAAGAACCACATGTGCAATGTCAGCCTTCATAAACTCTTTGGAGAACAGTTACAAAAGGTATGAAAAAAAGAGAAGGGCACTCAGGTACAGTTCGCCAGGGAACCCTCCATACACTCAGTGGATTTATTCACACATTGATTTATCAGAATTTTGAATATTCTCTAAAGAAAAATAATAAAAAACACTTTCATAATTTTATGAAGCAACTTGGAAAAAAGACTGATTTGCTGCTCATATTTTTAATCATTGACTTTGATGTCTAGAAATATGGCTTTGTGTGGTCCTAATTATTTCCTTTTTCCTTTTCTTCTTTATTTGTATTTTTATTCTCTCATTTTCTCTCTTTTCTCTCTTTCTCCCTTTCTTCCTCTCTTCCTTCAGGACTGCCAATCAAAGCCAGTATACATCACGCTAATTGCCACGCAGGCGCTGCATTTTCCCTGGTTTTGCTCCCCATCCCTGCCATAGCTTGGTACTCCCAGCAGCCTGGTGCTACGTGAATAGCTTGGCCTGTGGGGACCTTTCTGTCTGGGACAGTACCATTCTGCCCAGACAGGGAGAGACAAGGCTTTTTTGTTCTTCACAAAAAGAAAAAGGGAAAAAGACAGACCTTGCTGCAGCCCTTCACTTAGGATTCCTCTTCAGGAATTCTAATTCCAGCTGTATGCTCCAAAGGGACTCATGACAGTGATTATTCCAGGCATAAATCATCATTCAGTAGCTTTGTGTTCACACACCAGTTCTTCAGGGATTTCTTTTTTTTTTTTTTTTTCTCTTCCATATTTTTACTGTACTATTTGCCTGCAAATCATAACACAGCAATTGTGAGGGCATATCAGAATTAGTAAACACTTTGTTTTAAAATAATTGCTGACTTGAGAAATGTCTTTGAGATATTATGTGTAGCACAGCTGTCAGTTGTAGCAATTATTTATGTATTGAATGAATAAGTTTGTTTTTTATCTATATGGAAGGGCATTTTACTTACTCATGCTCCCCTTTCTCCAGGAACATTCCCATCAGCAGTTTTACAGCTATATTGTGACCAGCTTTGTGAGAATAAATTTGTTTTGGAAGAAGATTGTTTCTTAAAAATAATTGCTAAAATGGGTCCCTTAACTTCTGAAAGGCAAAACCCAAAGGTGGCCTAGAACTCATTGCTTAGCCCAGTAAGAGGTTATCAGACAGAATGCCCTAAACTCTCAGCTTTCTTGCAGGGCTGGATCTAGATGCCTCACATCAGAATCTTCATAGTTATTATTTCTTAGGCACCTACACTTCCTTTCATCTATATAAGATGGACACTCTGAGCTTCATCATATTTTGCTTAAACAGAATGTTAAATCTGAAATTTTTTGTTACTAAAGACTATTTTCTTGAATTAAAATCTGTCATCTCCATAATTAATATACATATGTCTTTGATGTACTGCATGGTCTTCATTTACCTATAATCCAATACCCATAAAACTAAAAATAAAAACCTAAGCTAAGCACTTCTGCAAACTACATTTCACAGATTAAAATGCAAAGGGCAGATAAGTCTTGTGTTGTTCTTTAATAAAATGAAGACTACTGGACACTGAAGAATTCACTGCTATGTATGTAAATATATGTATGTGTATATATTGTAATAGAAGTAATAGGGTTTTCTTCTCAATAGCAATGCAATGTACCACACATCTGATAGAAAAATGTGCCTGATAAACCTAGTTAGCTCACTGTAAAGTTAGAACAGCTGCAGAAAGGCAAATACATTTCTCATCCTCACAGGGACAGTATTTTAAATCCTGTTAAACAGAGGCAGGCATTCCTGGAGAATGTATTCTACCCCTTCCCCCTATTCTCCCAGTTACCACTGCCCACTTTGGGATCTGCAGTCTGAGGGGAGGGGAGCAGGGCAGCTCTCCCACAGACCATGCCCAGTGTCCCTCCTCCTCAGGACCGCACCTAGCTCTGTACTAAAGTGCAGTCCCTTTAGATGGTTACAGACACTCTTTGCTTCCCTATTGACTGGCCAAGATCTTTTATTAGAGCCAAAACTACACATGCAAGCTGCCAGGCTTCCAAAATATCAACTCTGTTTACCTGATGGGCCAGCCAAAGCTGGAGGTCAGTGAAGGTAAAGTGTATAAAAAACTTGGAGAGTTTTGGCCTTGAATGACACACCAGAGGTCGTAGAGGTGGTCTGTGGACTAGTATGGGCACATAGATCTCCACAGTTTGGGCTCCCTAATTACTGGGGCATCCTGCTTCCTATAGGGATAGTAAGTTTATTTTACTCAGAAGTCTGATGACTGTTTGCACCAGAGAATTGTCTGCAGTGCTGCTTCATTACAGTCTGTCCTCTATTCACTCCTTCTCACTGCAGGTGCCTTTGACTTGTTTTTGCAAACTGTGTACAGGAAACTATGAGCCTTGGGAGCCCAACCTGGGGAGAGCCCATGCCAAGGGGATCCTCTGGCTACAGCTGCTCACCTGGCTTATGCACTGCTTTGTCTATGCATCAGAAGAAAAGCTTCACAGAGCAAAGAAACCTGCAGTCTGCTTTTATTTCTAGTGTAACAATGTGTGTGCAAAAATTAAATACTGCCTGAGAAAAGGCAGCATAGGTAATACAAGCAAAGATCTGAGTGTACAGCATCTGACATCTGCTGATGACAAAGAATTCACTGGTTGATAATATTAGTTTATATGGCTATTTAAATTTTCATTTGTCAGAAAATTATAATGACCTTTTCAGGTAGTAGCTACCCTGTTGTAGGAGAACACTTATGTCTCCAGGTGCCTATTACAGTTCCTTAAAGATTTTTAGGAGCTATTGAGTCAACAATAGATTTCCAGTTTCCAAAGTGAGATATTGAAGTATAATACCTGAGAATTGCAGACATCATTCTTTTAGCTGTTTTTCAATACAGAGAAATTCTAGAAAAAAACCCAAACAACCAAGTGTGTTCTTCTAACACTTCATTCCACATGCTCTACCCAGATCATTATTTGCACTTCAAAGATGGACATGGGCCCAAATTTGTGATGCAGTGTAGTGGGTTGCTGCTGGCTGGATGCCAGACACCCACCAAAGCCACTCTCTCAGTCTTCTCTGGAGCTGTGCAGGGGAGAGAAAATATAAGTAAGGGATCACAAGTTGAGATAAGGACTGGGAGAAATCACTCACCGAATACCATCATGGGCTAAACAGGCTAGAATTGGAGATGTTAACTGAATTTATTATGACCAAGATCAAAGCAGGATAATGACAAGTAAAATAAAACCTCCAAAGCACCTCCTCCCCTTCCCCCCCCCCCTTCTTCCCAGCTCTATCTCCTCCCCCAGTGGCACGGGGGTTATGGTCAGTTCATCACCCATGGCTTCTCCCACTGCTCAGGGACAGGAGTTCTTCCCCTGCACCACCGTGGGGTCCCTCTCACGGGAGACAGTTCTCCATGAACCTCTCTAATGTGAGTCCATCCCATGAGCAACAGCTGTCTGCAAAATTCTCCAGCATGAGTCCATCCCATGGGCAACAGTCCTCCCCAGACTGCTGCAGCCTGGGTCACTCTTCCATGGGGTGCAGTCCTTCAAGGACAGGCTGCTCCAGCAAGGGCTCCTTTCTCCCTGGTCCTATGATGAATTCACAGCCTCCTCTCAGGCATCCACCTGCTTTGGTATGGGTCTCATCCATGGGCTTCAGGTGGATCTCTGCATCCCCCTGGACCTCCATGGGCTGCAGGCACACCTTACTCATCATGGTCTCCCCACAGACTATGGGGGAATCTCAGCTCCAGCACCTGGAGCACCTCCACCCCCTTCTTCTCTGTTGACCTTGGTGTCTCCAGAGTTGTTCCTCTCAGGCCACTTTTCTCTGACCACAATTACAACTGTGTAATAATTTGTTATTTTCCTTTTTAAATATGTTATCACAGAGGTGTTACTACCACTGCTAATTGGCCCAGCCTTGGCCAGCAGCACGTCTGTCTTTGATTCTGCAGGGACTGGCTCTGCTGGACATGGAAGAAGCTTCAGGCAGCATCTCACAGAAGCCACCCCTGCAGCCCCCACCCTGCTACCAAAGCTGGCCATGCAAACCCAGTACACAGCACATCTTTGGTGGCAAATCCAACCAGGTCTTGAGGCAAAGCTCAGGTCATCACAGCTGAGAAGTATCAGAACTTAGTTATGTTTAAACATGGACATGGGCCAAAAGGAGCTTGGAATTTTGGAATACTTTCCTAGTATTCCTCCATGTTCCTCCTGCTTTTGGGAGCTGTCATGACTTCAGTGTTGGCTAATACAGGTCTCTAGCAGTGGACCTAGAAGCACACTGAACTCATACTAGTTTTCTAGCCCTGCAGACTATTAGCTGTGTAAATGTGACATGCCTCTGATATTTCCCTTTTTCTATTACACAAAGAGACAAAATATGAGAAAAGAGGAAGTGATTGCTGTTGTGCTTGAATGCCTCTCCCACCAGCTGCTGGCTCAATCAAACTCAGTGTGGTCTGCAACAGACTGCATTAGATGCTAGTGCCAGCTGTGAGGTGAAGTCCTCACCCATCCTGTGCCACATATCTATTAATGACATTCCCAGTAAACAGAGTGGCTCATTTTTTCCATGTCTGCACTCAAAGAGAGTGATGCAGTGTGCAGAGAGTGAAATTTAGGACAGACAGGAGGCATTGAGTTCACCATGGGAAGAGAGTGAACAAAATAAAGCTTAGAAAAGAAAGCATGTTCTCTACTACATACCAAATCATACCTCAAAAATACAAAGTGAATAATAGCATCAGGAAAAAAAAAAAAAAAAAAAAAAAAAAGGGTGCTATTACCTACCTCTATCCCCACGTAAAACTAGACTTGGAATGAATTTCATGAAGACAGCGGAAGGATGTCCCCATAAACATAAATAAAAACAGACAAAGCAGCTGAGTTAGGAAGAGCTCTTGGCTGATTTGGTGAGAGAATCACAAGATGGTTGAGGGTAGAAAGGACCTCTGGTGCAGTGGGTAGAGGTGATCAGGTGACACTACCCTCCCAAAAGCACCTCCAGAGAGGAAAGTGTCTGGGCAGGCCACAATCACACTCCTGCACACACACTCCCTGACACACCACAGATAGCTGAATGACGGCAGAGAGCCAGGAAGGGCCTTTGTACGCAGTCCCAGCGGGGGTTTATTGCAACCACACTCTGAAGGGGTCCAGGAACAAAGACAGGGAGCTATGGAGAGCCCAGGGATATATAGGGGCTTGAGGGGGTGGATCCAAGGGTCAGGGTCCAATAGGAACAGGGTAAAGTGGTGCATAGGCGGTGTCAGGGAGGAGAGCCAATGGGATAACAGGGGTGGAGGATTGCAGCAAACTGGGGCCAATGGGGAAGCAGGGAAGGGAGAACTTTTTAGAGAGAGGACATATAAGGTAAAAAGAGGAGGGACAGCACACAGGCTAAATGGGTACGCATAACTGGGGTACAGTAAAATGGAGGTGCACAGAAGTATGGGAAAAGCTTTTCCTAATAATCTTTATATGGGGGAAAACCTTCCTTTTATGTTTTACATTCATACCTTAGAGGCCTCCTTCCACACCATCACTGCCTTTTGCTCCAGAGCCTCCACACTCTGGAATTCATCTGATACAGCTCCCTGCTCAAACAGGGCCCTCTAGAGCCCAGTACCATGTCCAACAGATTTTGATTATCTCCAAGGATGGATACTCCACAACCTCTTGGGACAGCTTGGTGAGCCTTCCAGAGAAAAATAGTTTTCTACAACAGTTGTGCAAGTTCTTGTGTGAACCTCATCCACCTGAGTTTTGAAGTAGTCTACACACACCACAGTGGTGAATAAACACTACATTTCAGACCACTCCCATTTCCTTATTTCCTGATTCCATTTCCACAACAAACCCAGGCACTTTCATTTTAATTTGGAAGCTGCCTACAATGAATTCAATCTTCCTGCTTTCCTTTTGTGCCTCTGGCACTAGAAAACCCCCTCTCTTCCCTTTCTTTATCCAATAGGAGATCTTCCACCAAGCCTGAAAAACATCTAGTCTTTTGTTTATTTGTTTTTTTGTCATTTCCTGCCCTATCGTCCTGCTGCTGGAGAAAACAACACAAAATTAATTCAAAAAATTTCATGTTAAATGAAGATCCCACAGATCTTTGAGGACAATTGTAAAGAAATTATGGCCTTTGAGGAAATGTCCTGGATGCTGCTTTCTCTTTTCCTTCTAATGGCTCAGGACAAATGTACCAACAAAGATGATGGTAATAAGAACAATAATAACAAGAATAACCTACCTTTTCTTTATGAAATGAAGAGTATTCTTCTTTTTTTTTTTTTTTTTTTTTTTTTTTTTCAAATTGCTGTCTTTAATCCTTTCTCTGGTCTACTATTTCTTACGCTGTTCACAGTCACAGTAACATTCTGCTGGAACAAGTGTAAAGTTTGCTTTCAAAAGAAAACAAAGTATGATTAATTTCACAACCAGCTTAAGGAAGTTTTCTCAGGCTGCTAAACATAAATTAAACTTTTCCAATGAAAGCTGTTAGAAATTCTAAACAAGGAAAATTCAGCATGTTGTACAAATTGAATAGCTCTAATAACGTAATATTGAATAGCTCTGTCTTAGCTCTAATAACTGCAAGTTTCTTTCAGGATTGTGAAAATTTATTTATCATGTGCCTTTTAAAAGGAAAAATAAATAACTGATCTATAAGTAAGATGTCAGGTTAAAAGCAATTCTGGGTCATCTCTTTTGAAATCAATGTCTAATTTCAATTTTTTTTAAATTATGAATTTAAAAAAACAGCTTACAGCATCTACAAATGGATATTGTATAAGTCTCTAAACTAGCTCTGAGCCATGAATTCTCACACAGAACTGCCGTCCAGAACTGCTGATTATTTTGCATTCAAAAGTCCTATCTAATGGAGCAGAGCTATTCATACCTATAAGTTTTGCTGTCAACTACATTACTTTGTCATAATATCTAATGAAAATAACAGAATAGCACAAGAGGTTACTGACTAGTTCTGTTGCATTTTGTAAAGCATTCTTTGATGGCCACAGGACAGCTTCAGTGCAAGAGATGCAGAGGTCTCTTCCCCAAGTTAATGAGCTCACCTAATCCCTGCATGGCAATTTGAAGACTCACAAGTGTTGAATTCTGACTACTATTTGCTGACATTTCTCACTCCACTGGAATCATGTAATGTCATAACAGTGTTTTCTTTCAGCAAATAAAAATGCCTGTTACATACCTGCTTCCAGCTGAAGTTATCCACTATTTAAAAATAAATTATGGGTAAGTATGTAAGAGCTCAAGCAGTGTTCCAATCACGTGTTCTCAAAGGAGAATCCACCTTTGTATTTATTGCTGCAAAATAAACTCCCAAAGCTAGACATTTCAACTGCAAGTGAATAAATGCGTGCAATAAATAATGGGAAAAAGAGCAAATTGCAACAAAGCCCTGAACACCACCCCTATAACCCAGTAATTCCATAAAGGTGTTGCTAAACACATTTATTACTGTGACCTTCTTGCTAGAAATTAGAGCCTAATCACTAATAGCTGTATAATTTTTTTATTTTATTTTGATAAACACATTACTGAGTTGGTACAATATGAAAAATTGTCATTCTTGATTTATATTTTGAGACAAGGACAAGCACCAGTTTTCCCTGTGGACAGTAAAAAGTTAAAGCCAAAGCCAAATAAGCCATGGGCATGATGGATTGCTTGAAGACCAGGACAGTTTTATCTTTTTATTAAAAATGGAGAAATCTCTCTTTTCCCTTATCCCAAGGAAATTTGCGTATTAAAAATTTGCAGAAATTAGGTTTATATTTATTTTTTATGGCTATGAAGTGGATGAGAGGGCAGTTATTGTTCAGCATTGAGATCAGACTTAAAACTGCAGACTGCAGACCTTTACAATAGAATTAGACTTTCGTGTTGCATAATGAGATTCATTATAATTGACATGCATAATTCCAATCATGTTCTGTGTTGATTCAGCCTTTTGTTGTCAAGACAGCCTGTTATTACATACTGAACTAACCTTACTTATATAGAATGATTAAAACAAAATGTCTTCAGAGGTTGTTGGTTTGGGGTTTTATTTTTTTAGATGAATGCAAGGTACCCCTTCCCTTGTCATGCCCACGTCCCCTGAAGCATTTTCTCAGCAAAGCCAGAAAATCCAGTGTCTGGCACAGAACAGTCTTTTCTCAGTGTGAAAAATGATTCTCAAAAGGTGATCTCCCGAGAGTTTGATGAACGTTATCCCTACATTATAGTGTAAGGAAAACCACTATAATAAATACATAAATTAATAAAGGAAGATATGGGTCTGCAGTATTCTCAGAGTGGAGAACCATGGCAATTAGTAAAGACTAACAAGGCTTTTAATGTTCATGAAGTGTCAATCAAGGTCACTCAAAGGTACTAATTCACTAAAATAGGCAAAATCATAAGGTTTGACCTTTTCAACTGTTCTGCTTTTTTTTTTGTTTCCTCCTTTTTCTTCTGAGAAGAAATAAGGAAAAGCTGACTACACAATAACACAGACTTTTGCTACTGATTTATTCAAAACAATATTGGTGATTTTACACTAGTTTTTCTTTCACGGGTTCTCACCAGTAGAACTGAGAACCACTCATACTAGATTTGCAAAGGTAGCTGAGATGCCTGAACAGGCAGTCCTCAGAATGGCCCAGGCTGAGGTTGGATCACCTTTGGAGATCACCTTTCTAACTCAGTGCACAGCGAGACCCCATTGCTGAGAACCATGATGGCTTTTGGGTATTTCTAGGGACAAGGACTTCACAGTCTCCCTGGGCAGCCTGTGCCAGTACTTGGTCATCCTCACAGTGAAAAAGGGTTTCCAAATGTTCAGGAAGAATGTCCAGAGTTTTGGGTGAAGACCAGTGCCGCTAGTCCTGTCCCATATTTCAGTAGCTACCAAGACACTCGTAAAGCACTGATTTACATTTGTAAACCAATGGAGGGAGCATTCATTTGGCCAGAGACATCTATGAAGGAGACATCAGTGTCTGGGTTAGTCAGCACCCTTCACAGCTAATAGAGAAAAATAGGTATTTCTAAGGACCCATTAATCTCATTTATAGAAGGTATATCTTAAATAAGTCAAATTAATGACATCTGCAAAGCATGCATTTACTCCACTGACTTTCAGGGAAGTCTAAGTTGACTTCTTATAGGTGAAGACATTTGTGTGGAGGCACTCTCTTGTGTACACTTACAAGGTCATGGGGTCATGTGAACAACTAAGGCTGTTCAAATATTGCCACAAGGAGCCTAATTTTTCCAGCTATTTTGCAGGATACAGAAATTAGATGTTCCCTCATTTGTCCCATTTCCCACATATGCAGACTGCTCTGGTCACAGCAGAACAGAAACCTTGGAACAACAGTCTGTCCCAAAGCATAAATGTCCCCGTAGTTGTCACTGTGCCTGTCACTTAGGAGACACTAATGAAGGGAAATCAGGCTGGAAGCAGAAGGTCATATGCCAGTACTTGCTTTTCCCGCAAAACCATTGAAATAATTTCCCTTCATTTGGCAACAATTGAAAATTGGCTTGAAGAGAAACAGCAGTGTCACACAAAGTTCAATCAACATCTCTGGCAGCTCTGGAGAGGCACACCAGAGAGATTTCAACAAGGTCCATATTGACCGTTCCTATGAAATTAAAATGCAGCTGCCAGTAAGGCAGTCTATTTGATTGCAAATTAAGCAAATTAATCACCCACTACCTCCCCTTGCACTGGGTATTCTATCAAGAAATAGCACCCACATCTGAAGGAATGGCTTATGAGGAGGTAGACCAGGAGTAGGGCTTTCAGCTCAAAACCAAAGTGAAAATCAGGCCTGGATAGGAGGAGAAGGTTAAAGCCAAGGCAGGCAGGAGGGGGCTTGTACCCACTAGAGGCAAATCTTCATAAAATCTTCATAAACCTCTAGCAAAAGGCTAGAGGTTTATGAACATTAAGAGCATTGTACTTGCTGCTGGCCAGTTCAGTTTAATGGAGACAGACAGCCCTCTGCACAGCCCTGGAGCTACTGAAGTTACTTCTCAGTAGCTGATAAAAGAGCAACCCCATAGCTATTTGTAAAGGTTAGGGACTTACTTTGAAGGGAAAATTTAAATGGAAAGTCCTAGCCCAGAAGAATGTCATTGCCCATCACTTGTTGATTGTTCTGACTGAATAGTCTGAATGTGCACTTTAGCCAGTGAGTTTGGGAGGAAGTTCAAGACTGAGCCTCAAATAAATTAATCCTGAAGACAGGGTGATGGTCAAGACTATAATGAAGTATTTCTTCATCCTGGCTAGCTACCAACTTACTCTTTGCCTTTTTATTTTATTCCTATTTTTTAAAAAAGGGGTCACTTGGGGAATGCTGTGTCTTTCTGCGGTGGCTTTGCTCTGGCTTCAGAATATCACCTTTCATGAGAGAAGCTTCATGATGAGCTCTGGGATTGGCAAGTTCCAGCACCCTCTGCATGGGATCCTCACTTTTGATTAAAACCTTTTATTGGCGTTTTCTTCAGAGCTGGGACATTTATAACTCTTCTTCCAGTTATGGATTTCAAAGCCTAAGAAAGTACATTGCAGCTTTCCTTTAGTCAAGAAGCCAAATGAAAAGTAACAGAACCAGCAGACAAGATTTATAGGACTTGCATCCTTCTAGAGCAGTAGTAAGTAGGCAGTGTTTACAATGTCATTGACAGTAGGCAATGGTACCCCCCATTTGGGCTGAGATTTAATACAAATTCACCCAGCACTGAAGAACCCATTGTAGTCAGTGAAGATCCAGAGCTTGATTTCGCTGTTCTTTGTAATTCATAAAGTATTTGAACCACCCTTGTGGTAAGATAAGGGCTTACTGCTCTTCTGAAGTGGCAGCTGAAGGCCATGAGAAATGCATTAGGGCATCTCATGTGGCACAAGATGTCTATGTTTAGACCACTTCAGATTGTCTTTGACTGTGGTCTGAGACAGTTACTGGTGGAAAAACACAATATATGTCGCAAGATACTAAAGGAAAGTATATGCTATTACGTTAAACTCAGATTTAGGGTATTTATCTTCAAAATTTTTTTTAATTATTTTTTTTCTTAATGAGACTTGTAGAAAAAACATTTCTCTTTGAGATGTTCATCTCTGTGCCAAATCTGATAATACTAGACAGTGGATACTAAAGTTTACACAGTGTGAAGAGGGTAAATACTACTAAATACTCAGTATTACAGTAACTCCTAACAGAGAACACATAGATATTTATCACCTGGTTTCAAATCATTCCCCAAAATCCAAGATGCCCTGTCCCTTTCTGGCTCTGTAAGATTGTTCAAAAAGTCAGGAAACCTGTGTGGCCACCTCTATGTGAAAAATGCCACAGATATAAATTACTTTCTCAAAAGCACAGATATTGCTGTCAGAGACATTTGGAAACCCGGAAGAAAACAAATAGCAGGACAAAAAATAAAAATAACTGCAAAGTTATGGTCAGCACCAAAAAAAGGAAAAAAATATTTTCATGAGGTTGACAATACATTGTCAATAAAACTGTGCCATCCAATGATTAGATACCACAGAAAACTCAGTAATTTGTGGAACCCTAGAACTGCTGAAGATATGTTTGCAACAAGCAACAAACAAGGTGCTTCTCTTCTAGTTTTGTCTGTGTAGAAGTTAGTTCTTCTACATAGGCACTTAAGGCAGCACCACACACTTCTGAATCAGACTACATAGAAATTAATGTCTATTATTTAAGATAGTTAAATTTTTTTCCCCTTAAGCTTTCTTGTACATACATATGTGTGTGAAATGGGACACACAACTACAGCTTTTTATTGTCACTTGCTTTAAAAAAATTGAAACCTTTTTTCCTCTAAAAAATACAAATCAGTCAGAGGATGGAATGTGTAAGAAACATTAAAGAGGTTAAATTGCTGAGATAAGTTGATCAGTAAACTAGCCCTACCCAGGGACACTCAGATTTGTAAACTGAATTCTACATAGGGAAAACTCAAGCACCTCTGAAGGTTTAAAGAAAAAGAACTATGTAAAAAGACAGTTTATTTAAGAAAAAAACAATCAGAAAAATCATTATCAATATTTAAGACTGGTAAGACTAGAGAAATACTTGGGGGAAGAAAAGAAGATAACAGGAGGCAAAAAAGAAATTATGCTCATTTTTTTTATAACTAGCTGAGGTACTCTGATACCCTAAGGTGAACGTTGCATCATACCTATTTATCATACCTATTTAAAACTATTATACTTTCCAACCAATATTATCTAGGATATGTATTAGAAAACAGCTGCAAGTATTAACATCTATATTTTTATTAGATTAACAAATCAAGGGTTTAGACACCTTTATTCATCCATTATTTCTCAGTTTCAGCTCTGAGTAAAACAATTTTAAACCTCCATGTTCAACTTGTCATCTAAAATCCATTCTTGTGGTTATATTTTTTGCTTTAATACAGATCTTGAAATTCAGTTTGCTTCCTTATTCTAATTAAATCTTCTCAAATGTTAGAGAAGAGTTTCAGCTAATATGAAAACGTGCTAGCAGATTAACAGGAGAAAAGTGTGAACAAATGCCTTGACTGATGAAAGTTATCTTTTGCTGACTGTGATATATATCTGCATGCATACATGCTCTCCACTGACATTTTCTCCTTTACTTCCACTGCTATCCTATAAATCAATGGCAGTTCTTCAGCAACAGTTTAAGTTAGGCTCATTAGCTGAATTATACATATAATCATGCATGTACAATAAACCTCTTAAAAACATTCTCATTTCCAGCATAGTGGTGAAATCTTATGTTATGGGATCCCCTCTTCTGGCAGTATAAATGCTGTGGGACCTAGTGAAATAGGGAAAATGCCCTCACACAGAGAACTATTGAAAAAAATATTGTGGGTTTGTATGTTTTTTTCTATTTGGTTTTGAGTCCTTTCAGACCTTTCCACAGGCACAGCTTACATCAATGAATGAGTCCTGCACCAAATATTTGAATCGTCCTTTACACCAGCTTGTCAGTGCAGTGACATCTTCTAGTGGAAGTACATGCTCACCTCTGTATTCTTAGAGAAGACAATTCAGAATCTTGCTTTCAGTGAGCACCTCCCTTCTGCGGGGTTATGGACACCCTTAAAAGGTGCCAATGGAACCTGAGACTCTATCGTAACTTGCAGCTTTTGCCTTCATCTAAAAATATGTTATTTATGAAGATGTAATTTAGGAACCCAGCCAAGTTTCTGAATAACAAATAGCTTTCTATAAGAGGTAAAATGCATGACTTAGAATCTTCAAGCCAAAAATGTCTGTATATGAACACATGAAACCATATATACACAAAAAGGTACTATACATCCCTCCCCTGCTGAAGACACAAATGGGCTTTAAGGCCTTAGGATTGTCCTCTCCCTAATGACTCTCTAAAATATGAACAGCATTCATTGCTGCTTGATGATAATAGTGACCTTATAATAGTTTCCATGGAAAGAATTCTGAGATCATAAACAATGACAAAGTGAGTTTGTTAGTTACCAAACATACACGTTCCAAAGGTACATGACATTTAATTCTAATCTATTTTTAGAAATCGTAGGAAAATTAAGACAAATTAACTTTTTCCAGCAGAAGCACTTCCATTGCATTTCCAAATACAATTACAGAGAATTTCTAATTGACTATTATTAGAAATCAAGTCATTTCTATTACACACTTGAAGCTCTTCTCCAAAACAGGGTATTTAAAAGGCAGCATTTATGATGGACTCAGTGAACTGAGTCTCTGAGTCAGATGACCTAAATTCCTCTAAGCCCCTGTGCTTAATATTTTGTGTTAAATGACACTTGGCTGATACTCATTCAGCAACTTACTTAGGCTTTCTTATTCCACTTCATGTTATGGTACAATGTCTTCACATACAGACACTAGAAAGCATAGCATTGGGTCTGGAACTATCATGTTTCACATAGAGAAATATTTACCATTTACCATTTATTGCAGGGTTTCTGATCCCTACATTGTGACCTTGTAGAGCAGTCTGCTCCCAGTGAGCACCTGGAGCAAAAGAACTTCTCCCATTTTAGATGAAACTTTGGCATAAGCAAGAACATTTTTTTCCACATACCTGTCCTTATAGGTGGTGGGAACATATTTAATATAACTGTAATTCTCCCCTTTGCTGTCACTGTGGAGCTCTCCACCTATTTCTCAAAAAATTATCAAATCTCCCAAGTTCCTGTCAGTAGCATCTGATAAAGGCTGCCAGCAAAGACTGAACTGATCCAGTGCTTTGCTTTAGAGCACAAAGCAAATATCATTTGTACCCAAAGAAATGGCCCTCTGTTTTTTCATGCCCTTTCTTTACATCCACAGACAAGTCTCCCTGACTTTGCTGTTTGTGCACTTAGAAGTTTTGCCAGTTTAACTTCACTGGTTTGAAACTTAGAGTGATAAGGCTGTGCTTCACTGGCATGGCTATTTAGTGAAATAAAATATATTCTTACAGAGAAGCAATTATACCAGGAAAACTTCTTTAGCAAATATAGAGTGTCCCCCATTTGGAGGGGCTGTTAAACCTACCCCTGCAGAAGAATCCTTTTGCCTCTACGAACAAGTTCCTCTGGGAGTGGGAGAGGAAGGTAATGGTTAGGGGAGCTATGCCATGCAGACCTTAAGAAATACAGGCAAGCCTGCTGTGGCATTCCTTCCGGATGGAATGTAATCATATTCACCCTGATAGGATATAGTAAGGCTAAATAAAGATAAGAAAAGATAATGACCCACTCATAAACCATGAGAAAAAGGTCATATAACTATCTAGGGAGCAGAAACTATCATGGAAAGTAATTCTTATTTGGTAAAAGCTGAAAATAACTTTTATAGAAACAAAATTGCATTAGATACACATATATTTTAGTAACGGTATATAACCTGCAGCCTCTATATAACATGCAAAATCTCTGAAAATTCAGCAAAAACTGTTCAAGTTCTGAACGCCAAGAATAAGCTAAAGAGGGAGGACACATCCCCCGTGAATTCTAGAACTGGGCACAGTGGGGAAAACTAGAGAATTTTTCATTAGGATACACTGTCACAGAACGAAGAGCCACTAAGTAAGGTCAGAACAGCTGGAGGCCCCTGCCACATTTTCTTTGTTCCACTTATATGTGGCATATGGAAACATATCACATATCCTCTCGCTGGTGCCTAGGAACACCATATATGTTTCTCCCTACACACTCAGAAAATCCCACCTGTGCAGTTGAATCCAAGCACTGCTGCTTCAGGCTCATGTCCTACTTCAAGCAATATTTAGTGGTAGCAACTTCAAATCAAAGTGGTAGCACTCTGATAATGAAGAAATGGGGATCTCTTCATTCCAAGAGATGCTTCCTCCTACTTTTTTCCAGACAGTGTGGTTTCTGCATATTAGTGTTTTGGTGTAGTCATGTTTGTATAAGAGACAGTGAAGACATATTTCATTGAATTTGAGGGTATTCAGCTCACACAGTGATAGTTATTGTACTACAACCTAAAATGTTTTACAGTAGAATGACATGCTAGGATTGCAGAATGCTTTATTTTCAGCATTAATAAACACATTCTATTTAAATTAATAAACACATTGTAATTAATTTCCAAAAGAGAAAATATAAATCAGTCGTTTGAATTAACTTCTGGATTTTTCCAAAAGTGGGATTATTTCTCATCTGTAGATGCCTCTTTTACTACAGTACACTTCTTGATACATTTAAATGAGCTTCTAGTGCACAATGGAAGAGCTACTAAAGGAAAAGAATGTTGGGGGTTTTAAAGCTGTAGAGGTTCTACAATGTTTGGCTGGTAGCTTGTTTTATAAATAGTGCAGTAAACCCTGATGCTCAATCTTCTCTGAAACATCTATAATTAAAGGGTAATGGGCCAGATTGTGAATGCTTTATTCAAAGTGAGACTGCTCATGGTACAAAGTACTCTCCAGGGTGAGTAAGTGCATCATAATTTGGGCTGCTGTTGTCAGAGTTTAGTAATAGACTGCTATATAAATAGGTCCTTGGAAAGTACCAAAGTGTTCAAGCCATTGTAATTGCATTAATACAGCTGACAATAATCAGCAGGGAATATTCCGGCATCTTCCAGTAAATTCTGATTGTATCTACACAAAGGTAACCCTTGTAAGTCTGCGTTCCACTGAGAGATGTGCATGGCTTGCATTAATGTTTCGACTCAGACGGATCTGTGCAGAAACACAAAAACCACTTATGTTGCTAAGAAGCCTGAGATTCCCAAGTCTTAATTTATTGACTTCCTTCTGATGAAGATGGAAGATCTTCTATCTTCATTTCCTCACTAAGCAAAAAAGAATGTTTAGACTGCCTTTGCACTTTGTAAATAATTTCAGTGTTTCGGGTTTATTGCAATAAAGAGTAGAACTTCGTAATAAACACTTAGTTTTCAAAAGCTAATGATAGCTAATCTTTTTTAAAGTCCTAATAAAATTACAACCCATTAGATATATTCATGAATGGCTTTGAATTATATGCTCTGAAGCCTCATTTGGTTGCACACCTCTCAGATCCATTGGTCTCACTGGCACATTGTGGTACTCTTTTTCTTTAGCCTTTCACATAAATGGGATGCCAAAGCACAGTTGCCCTAATTCATCACAGTATTTGACTGAGTGATTTACAGGTAGCATAAGCCCATCCACTCCCATACGTGTAAGACCATGGAACATGCAGCAGCAGATGCATATAGTCACTAAACATGCAAAGATCCCCAAATCCACCTTTAACTTAAAGTCTTCATTTAAGCTAGTACAAGAATTAGCTACATACTGCAGTAAAATAACTGTATGTATTTGCTTGTCCCAGTTTCATCAGTATTCTTAAAAATAATTTACACAAATACTCTGCTCAGTCAGGAGTTTATAATCCCTCTTCCCTTCTGTGACTCCTTTCCTTAATTATGTTGTGCATCTGCCTCCACATTGCAATCTGTTTCCTTCTTCCTTGGCTAATGCAAAAAGTTTTCCTCTGTTATAAACATATCCCTTCCATTTTTATGAATCTTTTCCCTGCTTCTCTGCTCCGCTATTTCTCCTTCTCAGGTCTGCCAGGTGTTATGTTCTGTGTTTCCCACTGCTAATATCTTGAATGTTTGTTCTTTTGGCTGAACTTGGCACGTGTCACCAAGTAACAAGCTCTAGTCCCTAGACCCCAGCTAACTGAAACGAGCCGGCTCAGTTCCCTGCTGGGTGATGTTATCTCATCCAGAGAGAGCAGCCATACCTGCACTTTATGGCTTATCCCTCCATCCGCCTTTGCCCCACTGGCCTGTGCTATAATTGTTATCTTTTGCTGTTAAGAGATAGAAGGTTCTATTCAAACTCAATAAAATACTGCAAGGATTGTGTTGTAGGCCACAGGAACAGCATTTATATAATGAAAAAAAACCAAGAGTACATGCTCTGTCTGGAACACATGAGAGCACATGAGAAAACACAAAGCCCAGTGGTGTCATAGGATGATATAAAGCAAGGAAGAAAAGCCTGTGGCAGTTTTGTCCATGGTCATTTCCAGGAGCAGTTTTGGACATCAGTGGAGCTGAAGACCATGTCCAGGTATTGTTGTGTGCAGCTTGCTGGAGGCATTGGAAGCAAAATGCAGGGAAAAAGCCCCAATCTTCTATGTGGAAGGTCAGTGGTCCAATACTTGCATTCATTTCCATATGTTTTTAGCAATGTAAATGAATCCAAACAACCTAAATCCTCACATCCTGCTTTCAGAATTACATAACTTCATTACCTCCAAATGAGGTAGTCCTCATTTAAAATCACAGAAAACACATGAGCTTTAGACATAGAGGTTTCAGTCATCAGGGTTACTTTAATATTTATATTTCATTTAAATAGTAATAATTGTCAAATTGTCACCCACCCCATAGCCAGATTTGGAGAAAAAAAATCAACAAACCATCACATTCCTTGTATGTACTGTATTAGATGGAAGTCGATGGAACTTCATCTTAATGAAATTTTGGATGGTCGAGTGTGACCGAAATCTGAATTTTGCTTCTGACAGTAGCACAGACTACCATTTTCTTCTTCTAAGAAATGTTTTCTGATATCTCATCTCTGAGTTTTTAATACTAGACAGCAGAGCACCCCCATGACATGTCAATGAAGCATATTTAGCACACTGTGGTACCACACACACATAAAAATTACCAAACTGCCTCTTGATAATTATTCCAGGTCCATGCTAACACTGAGTTGCTCACAGAAATGTTTTGGATTAATATTAGATGGCTTACACAAAAACAATGCCAAGGGCTCTTCAAGCAAATTACAGTATAAAGAATTACATTTTAATGTCTGTCAAAATGGGTTGATTTTTTAAAAATTTTTTATAGATATAGTCATTGTGGATTGGATAATTGTGATACAGCTGAATTACATTTACACTTTAAAACAAAATAGAATCACAAGTGTAAGAAGGTCTGTTAAAAGACATAAGAGTTCTCTATTGTACACAGAATGGATGAATAATACTACCTGTGGACTCTGAATACCATATTGCATAGACTATCTCTTGGCTCCCCATTAGTTCAAGTAATAATTAATGTGAAGAAACTGCTCCCTAATAAAGATAAACCTAATCTGTCTTCCATAATGAAAGAGCAACATCCATGCTGCTTGTATTCAGGTTTCCATCATTATTTACACTCTAATCCCACATTATAAAGCACTTTTACATTCCAGAATTTGTCTTCAGTAAGATGTGTCTTCTAGGCCATTTGTCTCCTTGAAGATCATTCCACTTCCCTTTGCCTTCCAAGAAAAAAAAAGAATCTGTGCATAATGCAGGTAATAATGAAGTGAAGGCTATTCTAATTAAACAGTTAAAGGCTTTGAAGCACTGTAAATTCAAGTTTTTCATACCGAAGGCTTTTGATGAGTAGGTCTTTTGAATGTTGTAAGAAATTGATTAAGTAGATTCTGAAAATAGCCTATATGCAGGAGAGTCTGTATTTTGTCTCATTCAGTTACATTTGTCCCATACAGTTACATATATACAGATGCCTTTTCCATGGCATTTCCTGACTCTTGACTGCACAAAAGTTTATTCTTCCCATCCACGTAACAGAGCCTTCTTGAGATTCATAAGGCCTAATATGTTGCATAACTGATCAGTATCTTCAGTGTGCTAATTAAGTGCTCTGCTCTGAATCACAGAATTACAGAATTACTTGGGTTGGAAAAGACTTAGATCACTGAGTCCAACCTTTGATCCATGATTATGCTGACAATTAGACCACAGCACTAAGTGCCATTTCAACACCTCCAGGGATCGTGACCACACCAGCTGCCTGGGCTGCTCATGACAATGTCCAACAACCTTTTCCATGAAGAAATTCTTCCTGACATCCAACCTGAACCTCTCCTGGCATAGCTTCAGGCTATTTTCTCTCATCCTGTCATTAGTTCTCCAGGTTGACCCCCACACAGCTACAATCCCCTCTCTGGGCGCTGTAGAGAGGGATAAGGTCTCCATCTGTGGGTTTGTTTTTTTTTCTCCAGACTAAACAACCCCAGATCTCCAGCTGCCCATCATAGAACTTACCATCTAGATCATTCACCAGATTTGTTGTCCTTCTCTGGACATACTGCAGCAGCTCAATGTCTTTTTTACCCAAAATGGAAAATGGTACCCGAGGTGCAACATAACCAGTGCCATGTACAAGGACCACTGTCCTTGTCCAGCTGGCCACACCATTGCTGATACAGGCCAGGATGCCATTGGTCTTCCTGGCCACCTGGGCACACCCTGGCTCACGTTCAGCTGCTGTGGACCAGCACCCCGAGGTCCTTTTTCCTTAATGCCACTTTCCAGCCTCTCTGCCCTATCTGTATCACTGCCTGGGTTGTTGTGATCCAAGGGCAGGACCTGGAACTTTGCCTTATCGAACCTCATATTGCTGGCCTCAACCCATCTATCCTGCCCTTCAGCAGACCCAGTCAGCTTACTGTCATCTGAGGGTATTATTGAGGGTACATTCAATCCCCTCATCCACATCATCAGTAGAGATTTTAAACAGGACTGAATACAAACATGTATTTGGCATATAACATAGAGCTAACATTGGGTAAATAGGAATTTTAGAACATGTGATACATTTTAGAGAGAACAATGGTATTTTTGTCGATTCTTGTATAAAATAGTGCTGGTTGGCTTGTGAAATTAAAAATCTTGCTTGCTTGTTTGGTTGCTTCTTTCCCTCCTAATGTACACTTGAAATCTCTAAAAATGACACAAGCATAGAATCATACAAGGGTTTGGGTTGGAAGGGACCTCAAAGATCATCTTGTTCCAGCAGCCCTGCTGTCGTGGTTTTGAACCAGTAATTAACAAAAAGGGGAAAAAAAGAATTATTTATTTCTTGCTGTGAGATATGGATTAAAATAAGAGCAAACCAGGCATAAAACTTAAAAGGAATAAAGAAAAGTTTATTGACAAACTACAAGAATAAGAACACCAGAATAAACTTTTAGAAAAACCTTTTCATTTCTCACTGCTCACTATTCTTTCGTTCACATGAGACCAAAACTTTATAATTTTGATGGTTTAATCAGTTCTAATTCTTTTTGTAGTCTTTTCCTCAGTTTCTGTAGAGAAACAGAAGTTCCTTTCTGTTAATTTATGGAGTTTGTCACAAGAAAACTATTTTTGTTATAGTTTCTCGTTTCTCTGATATCAGCTGCTCAGAGCTATTGTTATTAAAGCTCACTCCTCTCATTCTACATCACTTTGAAATGTGTTATGGGTCATAAGTTTGGGGATGGCATTTTTAAGGATAAGTTAGTCAAAGGCAAAAAAGTATTCTTCATCTGCTCCTGTGAGCTTCACTAGAAAACAGTTTTCTCATTGCCTCTCAAGGCTTCAAATCTCCCAGCACTTCACTATACAACAACTACTCCACTTTTTACTCAAATTTACACTTTGAACACCTTATTCCTCCCCATACTCTATTATGAATTAAAGGAGTTCTTTTCAGGACTTCATTGTCCATCCCCATAGTTTTAACAGAAAGATATTTCAGCTTAATTAAAGCATCTTCTTAATTCTCTACCTTTCTTGAAGTCTCCTTTCTTGCCACTAGTAGTTTATAAAGTCTTTTTTCATGTTGATCACTCTCCTTTTCTCTCTCTGGATGAAAAGATTAATCCGCAAGTCTCATCTGGATAAGAAAGAGTTAAAATCTTGCCCAGGCTTTTGTAGATGGTTCGGTGATCTCTGCTGAACAAGAGCTGAAGCCGTCTGCGGTGGAAAGTTCCTCATAGCTGCTTTTAAAGAGCGTGGTCTCTGTCTCTGCTTGCTGCAGGCTCAGAGTTCCTTTCCTTCTTCACTCAGCAGTTTTCTAGTGAATGTAGTTACAGCAAACCCTCTAGCTGAACCAGAGATCGGGCCGAGCCCGGCCCAGCCCGACCTGGCCCGGGGCAAGCCTCATCTCCCGGCCGGGAGACGAGAGACGCGGCGGGCCCGGCCCGGCCCCCACCCAGCCGCATGGCCTGGGGAGGGAACCGAAAGCCAGCCGGAGCTCCACCACTCTTCACAGTCAAGAAAACAAAGAACAACCACAGACTTCTGGGTGTACACTTTAAGGTGGGGTTCACAAGTTGATTCTACTTTTCAATGGCTAAAACTGCTGTCAATTCTCAGCAATGACCGATAATTGGTCAAGAGAAAAGACTCCCAAGAGCCCCCAGCAACTTTAACTTCCTTAAAGGTAAACTAACCTCATGATACCTGCCATGGATGGGGACACCTTTTACCAGACCAGGTTGCTCAGATCTCCATCCAACTGTTCCCTTGAACACATCCAGGGATGGGGCATGCACAGCTTCCGGGGAAACCTGTTCCAGTGCCTTACCATTCTCACAGTCAAGAATTTTTTCTAATATCTAATCTGAACCTACTCTCATTCAGTTCAAAGCTGTTCCCCCCTTGTCCTGGTGCCACATGCTCTTGTAAATAGACTCTCTCCATCTTTCTTGTAGGCTCCCTTCTATAATAACCAACAGGAGACAGTGGATGAATCATCAGTGTAAAGTCCCATGTTTGATTTTCCTCCAGACACAGCTTCTAAGCTAGCCATGTAAGCCTGTGCAAACACAAAGTAAATTTGGAAAATTTTTATGTGGATTACATGTTAATTACCATCCCCATTAACAAAAGCTCTTTTTTTGTCTGTTTTGAAAGATGAGTTGATATTGGATTACTTAAAACATCCTACATCCAGAGAAGAAAATCTATTCCAAAAATAAAAATAGCTTGAAGAAAACCTTGCCCAATTTTCAGGCTTGCTAAAATTGCAATAGGCTTGGTTCATGCTTTGACTCGCTGGCAAACATAGGTTATGAATTAGTAGGAGGACATGTGTATGCACTTTCAATGATAATGAGAACAGCTGAGAAACTCTTTCATTGTGAATCTGTGAATGAATGAATGTAGAAATTCAAAGCCCCAGTTATCTCAGTTATTCTGGTCATTAAGGTATTAAAAATTTTAGAAAGCCAGATTCTGCTCTTATTATATCACTTTTATTCTATTACCTTGTTGCATTGTTTGAAACTAATCAGAGATGCATGAGAGAAAAAAAACCAACAGTTTACTGGAGAAAATTAAAAAAAAAAATAGGTATAGAAAAAAGTCTCTTTTATTACAGTTGACCTGAGATGAAGACTGAATTAGCACAAAAATGAATTCCTCTTATAAGTGACAAATAGTTCCCTGTTGTCTGCAGATCAGAACCAAACTGGAACAGGGAGGAAGTCAGAACCATTGCTACAAACAAGAACTTTCCAATCAGGGCTTTTCTTGGGGTTTGGGCCTTTTTGGTGCTTTTTGTTTGTTTGTTTGGGTTTTTTGTTTTGTTTTTGTGGCTGTTTTTTGGCTTGGGTTTTGGGTTTGTTTTGGGTTTTTTTCAGGAGGGAATGATAAATTTGTCGGCTTTTTCGTTATGCCGCAGTACATAAAAACAAATAAACAAAATGGGAAGAAAACATTTAAACTTAACTGCTTTTTTTTTTTTTTTTTTCTTTTTTTTTCCTCAGCAGCTAGGACACGGTCCTTTCTCCTTTTTATTTTTTTTCAAGGACCTAATTTCATGGGCCACTTTTATTTCTCAGTGTGATTATGTATGAATGAAGTCTCTGTCACATTAAAAGGACAAGGTCAATACAGATGAAAAATAGACACAACAATAATCTTTTTAGAAAGGAATAAAGGCATTTATATTCATAATGGTAAATTTTAATCAAATAGCATAAAAAGATCCAGGAACACAAAGGCTAGATAGCTACTGGAAAGCTCCTTACTCGGTTATTCTTGGTAATAATAATGACAGCATTCATCATGTGTTTTTAAATGTCAGAACGAAACAAGTTCACACAGTCATCTTCAGAGAAAAAAAAAAAAAAGGAAAAGAAATGGACTGAGTTTCATTTGAGGCCCTTTAATACTGAGGGGTTTGGGGGTTAGTGCAGGGGAAAAGGAAAGGTACAAAAGCCTTTGGAAAGAGACAAGCCAGAGAATAGGGATTCATTGTCACGAAAAGTGTTCTTAGTGGCACTTGGAGTGAAAGTCTGACATCCTCTGAAATATACTGCATGTTTTGCAATGGTGAAATCCTGTTACATCCATGTGGTGTCACTAGGTTTTCAGGTGGCTAATGGCGAAAATTGAAAGCAGATCTTAACTGTAATGTAGCAGACTGCAGGTTTTAACATTTGCTTTCTCTGGGACTAATGTTCTTTCCCATAGTATTTATAGTGACCAGGAGAGAGTTTCAGTGAGAGCTGAGCTTTTACTATTGTTTTGGTTTTAGCTGCCAGGAAAAAACTGACCTCTTAAAGTCTTCAGCAAGTCTGGCTTGTGTTTAGATGGATGGTTAACTATATTTCAATTCAAGTGAAAATAGCTTCAGACAGAAATAGGTTGGAGGCAGCATCCTGGACATGCACGGAAGAAAGGACTAAATAGCTCCTTCTTCCTCCTATTACATGGTCTGCATAAAAAGGGGTATTGAGAGCAGTACTTGCCTTCAGGAGAGGAAAGATCGCTTCCCCTGTGAGTGCCTCATGAGAAAAATGGAGGGAGTGCAATAGAAAAAGCAGTTACACTTTTGCTTCTGCTCTTTTGCTTCTGTGCCTGGTTTACTGAGGACAGGAGAGTATGCCACACTCATTAGGAGGTTCTAGAAAATAAATGCCCAGCACTTAGGGGAAATCTGAATTGGTACTGCTCCTTCCTCATGAAAGTCTCCTGGTGATCCCTCAAGGACAGTGTCCATTCCACACCTTCTAACCAGGTGGCATCTTCCTGAAAGGCAGGTGAGTTTGTTGTGAAGTGCTAATTGCATAAAACAGTACATAAAACAAGACATAAACCCAAGACATTTTTATATAAGCCTGGGCAAAAGACTTGATTTTCCATTCTTTTTGAGTTCTGTCTAGTAATTTACTGTGAGAGACATAAGTCTCTGTGCAAAAAACAAACCAAAATTGTCAAAAGCTTTCAGAGGACCTCAATAAAAAAAATAAATATGACCTATCAATATGTTTTCTAAGACTGATATACAAGCAAGTGTTAGGAGAAAAGAAAGGAAAAGTATCCTCTTCAAAAATTAATGGGAATACTAAACCACTACACTGACAGAATGCTATTAGGGTTGTGGGATGTCTAATCAGTGCCCAGCTGTACAGTCCCAGCCACAGCTGAAACATCTTTGATGTAGAGTAGTAGCTCATTATCATATTTTTTTGGACAATAGGGTAAACTTGAATGTAAGACAGTGCAGTAAGTACATTCATGCACACAAACGTGCAGTGTCAAGAACACAGGAAAACTATTTTCACAGATTCATTTCAACTAGTTTCACAAACTGTTTCATGAGGAATTAAAACAGATTCTTCATGCAGGAAAA
Organism: Poecile atricapillus; assembly: GCF_030490865.1. NCBI lineage: Eukaryota > Metazoa > Chordata > Aves > Passeriformes > Paridae > Poecile > Poecile atricapillus. The sequence continues at coordinate 24,125,641 of NC_081249.1, forward strand.
TTTTCTTGCAAACAGTCCTCTCAATTCTGTTAAGACACTGGGAGGCGGAATGGTGCTACAGGCCTCCAGAGTTAAAATCTAAGGTCTGGGTTCAGATTAAACAAAGAAGAAAATAAAAAAATAAAATATTTCACCAAAACCCATGGTTTGCTTTATTGCAACTTCAAACTTCATGAATAGTCACACCTAATTATTTTCTATTTAAAAAAAAAAAAAGAAAAGAAAAAAAATTGAAACAAAACTGTTTACAAAGGCCATATGAGCTGTTGACAAATTTTAGTCTCCAGACAATCTTTATGGCAAATTTATAAGCAATGAAATGTTAGGTTTAAGAAGCCTAACATTTGACACAGCCTTTTGCTATGGCACTCACAACCACAATAAATGAGCATTGCAATTTCGATTTATAGTATCATAGGAGCATCATCTACATTCCATCAAACTCAATGGGAGTCTCTCTGTTGACTTGAATGAAAGCTGAATCAGACATGCAAAGAGGATGGGAGACAGTCTTGGAGAGCTTAACTCAGAGCTGAGATCAAGGATCCAAAGATCTAAGTAGATAGAAATATGTTTTACTTATTCCTTCCCCTTCTCACTCTTCAGCAAGTCATCTGTAAACAAAGCATGAAAATTTGATGTATGTTTGAGGGCTCATGTTTTTGCACATGGTGCATGAATCAGCCAGACCCTCTGCCTTTGTTCAGAAACACTTACCAGGATTTTGTAGGTGAGAAGTCATTTCATTCCAAAAAATCAAATCAAAGGATTCCTTCCATCCTCTAAAGCATACAGGAATCATGGAGAAAGGGTAAAACTAAAAGAATCGACACAATGCTTCTGCAGTGTAGCTTCTCTGTAAAATCCATGGCGAGGCCTAGAATAACAGAATCTCAGAATCATCCAGAATATCCTGAGTTGGAAGCAACCCCCAAGAGTCAAACCCTGTGCCTGAGAGCATTGTCCAAGTGCTTCTTGAGCTCTGTCAGGTTTGGTGCTGTGACCACTTCCCTGGGGAAACTGTTCCAGTGCCCAAACACTCTCTGGGTAAAGAACCTTCTTCTGATATCCAACCCATACTTCTCCTAACACAACTTCAAGCCACTCCCTCAAGCCTGAAGTGTCACTGGTCACTAGGAAGAAAAGATTGGTGCCTGCCCCTCAGCTTCCCCTTGTAAGTTGTGGGGTGAAATGAGGTCTCCTCTCAGTCTCCTCTTCTCCAGGCTCCTCTTCTCCATGCTGAACAGACCAAGTGACTTCAGCCATTCCTTCTATGGTTTCTCCTCAAGGCCCTTCACCATCTTCATGGTGCTCTTTTGGATGGTCTTTTTTCTATTGTGGCACCTAGAACTGCCCCCAGCACTGGAGGTGAGGCTGCCCCAGCTCAGAGCAGAGCAGAGCAGGAGAATTCCCTCCCTTGCCCAGCTGGCCATGCTGTGCTTGATGCCCCCAGGACAGGGTTGGCCCTCCTGGGTGCCAGGGCACTCTGTTCAACTCACTTTCAACCAGGATGCCCAGCTCCCTTTCCATGGCACTGCTTTCCAGCCTCTCATAGCCCCAGTCTGTACATGCATCCAGGGTAGTCCCATCCCTGCAGCAAAATCCCATCCAGCAAAATCCAGACCTTTCCCTGGTTGAATTTCATACAGTTGGTGATTTCCCAGCCCTCTAATTTGTCAAAGTCTTCTGCAGGGTCCCTCTGCCCTCCAGGGAGTAGACAGCTTCTCCCAATTTTGTATCATATGAAAACTTCCTTAGTGTTCCTTCCAGTCCTGTGTCCAAGTAATTTATGAAGATGCTGAAGAGCACAGGGCTGAGGATGGAGCCCTGCAGAACCCCAGAGGTGACAGGTGACCAGACTGATGTCACCCTTCACTGTAACCCTTTGTGTCTGACCCATGAGCCAGCTGCTCTCCTGTCACATGATGTGTTTATCCAGCTGTGTGCTGGACAGTTTTTCCTGAAGGATACTATGGGAGGCAGTATCAAAAGCTTTACTGAAATCCAAAAAGGTTGCATCAACTGGCTTCCCTTGATCAAGTAGGTGAGGTATCCTCTCATAAAAGGAAATTAGGTTTGACAAACAGGACTTTCCTCTCATGAAGAGACCAACAACTGGGGTGTCATTCTGGTGTTTTTCAATACGTCCCAGAAAAATCTTCTCCATAACCTTACCAGGCACTCAAGTGACACTGACAGGCCTATTGTCATGTCAGATCATAAAACCCCACTGCCTTATGTGAAGGAAACCTGTTCTCCTATAAATAATGAAGAGGCCAAGAGCTGCAAGTCAGTTGACCAGTTTATTTCCGTGCAGCCAAATTTCAGTTGGAAATCTGCAAAGCTAATGTTGCCTGCCACTGAAACATCAAAACTGTGTTGATAAGTAAAAATCACAGAGAGATTTCCTGCTCCTTCTAACATTTACGCCCCAAACTACATAACCACAGTGGCTACTTAATTGATGCCCTAGGGTAAAAGTATCACTTCCTTGTTAAGTTGACCAGGAACTTCAAAGCACTTTTTAAAGCCTATACATTCCATACAATCTTCACACAAAATGCTACAATGGAATATGTTTGCTACCTTTTGCAGTTAGGCTCTTACAGTTTGATTTAATATCATATCCTATTAGTATCATCAAATACCAGTTTCTTAGCAATTATTCACCTATACTTTTGTCAGAACACTCTGACATTCTGTTGCTGTGTTTGATTTTAGAAGCACTGTTGTTCAAGCTTTGTGATTAAGAAAAACACCTGGGATAAAATTTGTATCATAAAGCTGTTGCCATTTAAAGGCTCATACAATGACTACTACCGCATGGATTTCTTTCTGACAAATAGGTTTCCCATCAAATTCACACCAACTGCAGATGAGGTTGTGCAAACTGAAGGTAATGGAATGCATGTAATGGGTGAGAATTTAAGGTGGGTATAATGAAAGCCAAATGTATTTCATACCTGACTTCACAGAATCCAAGAATGGTTTGCATTGGAAGTGACCTTTGAAGATCATCTGTTTCAGTCATCCTGCCATGCCCAGGCTTATCTTTCACCAGATTAGGTTGTTCAAAGCCCTGTCCATTTCAGCACAAGGAAATACTGTGCAAAATTATATCAGACAGGATCTAAGACTGGAAAAAAAAAAATCTGATTTCCAACTCTAAAAGTCTCTAACAAGGTCACTGGCCATGGAGTTTTATTTGCCAAAGAAATTAATTGAAAAATTCAACTGGGTGGAAGTCTGCCACAGAAGACTCCATAAAATATCTAAAACAAAAAAGGTCACGCTAGGAAAATACCTGTTTAAAGATTTTTTTCACAAAGTTAATATTTTCTTTTTTTATTGGAATATTCACTTTTTTTTTTGCTAATTGTATAATTCTTTTTTTGTCTGCATTTGGAGGTTATAATTTTAACAGATTTTCACTAATCAAACTTTTTATGATCAGATGAAAGGTATGTTTTCTGTTCTATGAAAGAGCACCTAGCTGCTGTCCAAAAGCTACATGTCTATTAAAATCAACCAATAGAATGTGCTTTGGTAGATATAGTATCCTGGGAATAACTCCAGGAATGCAGAGGTTCACTCTCACCTTTTTTCTTTTTTTTTGGGGCAATTTGCTGGTTTATTTGTAAGAATATCTTAAGAATGTAAATTACTGTACCATCACCTTGCTTCCACCATTACTTTTCTTCAATCTGATGCATGCCTAATAAAATATTAATTTAGTTTGTGTCTAGGGTAAAATATGCAATAGGGATATGACAGTGGTCTGTGTAATCAACCTAAGGTTCCTGTTCTTATGCCAGGAAGAGTGCAGATGTAGCAATTCTCAGGCTTACCTTCAGATGGCTGATGTACAATTATCCTTCCCCTGTCTTTGTCATAAGTGCTGTCCACTGTTGTTATAGTGTTGGACTGTTACTGGTATTGGACTGTTTTCAAATAAAAAGAGAAAAAAAGTACATGGCATCTTAATCCAGTATAAACTAAATGACCATATTTATTGTTTACTGAGATTAATTATCAACATTTCCATGATTCATATTAAGTAGCCAGGTCTTTATGCTTGATAGATTTCCAGTTGTGTTCAACAACCAAAACTCCTCCTGAAGATAACACAACCTAAGAGTTCTCTGTACTTCTAGAAATATCAAGATACTTTTTCTGAGAGTCTCAAGACTCTCAGAAAAACTGCATTTAACTGCCTCCCTTCAACATGCGAATACTATGCCTAGCAACTGAAAGGCGTTACCCAGCTGGAAAGAACCTTTGTATTTTTACAAATCAATACCTCTGATTATCCTTTCCCACACTCATGGCAAAAACAGCACTAGAATTTGAACATTCTTGGTCTCTGTTCCTGAATTCAGACTACTAGGAAATACCTTTTTAGAGAAGAAAACTGTGGGCTTAAGAACTGGATTAGAAGGCAATTCTGAATCAAGGTACAGATTTGTTCATTTCCATTTCTTGATCTAGTTCTGCAAGTGGGCATCCATTCAGAACTAAATCAAAATTGTCTGATTTGTTATAGCAGATTTTACTTCCATCCATACACAAAACTCCCTCAACTTCCAGGACACTTTTTAGGTCCATTTTCATCATGGCTTCAGTATGTGAATCAAAACTGGGCCATAGCTTTTTCTCATAGCCTGATCTCTTCCAGTCCTACAAACTTCTGTAGTCTCATGCTTCCTATAGCTTCATTCATATGCTTAGGAGACAGTGTGGTCCACTGGCACAGAGCACAGGGTGAGTGAGTGCATGTCCAGCAAGAGGTGTCCTCCACCATCCCAGGCCCCACTGCAACAAGGAGGCAGGAACACTTCTCAGGTACTCCTTCCCCTGGGCTGGGCTCAAGGGAGCCCAATTCAGCTGCCTTGCTAGAACATGGTGCTGCCTGAGGGTCTGAACCTCATTCCTTCATGGTTCTGATTCTAATTCTAACAGAGTCTTTGAGAACCAGCTCATTCTCACCTCCCTCAGGTCTTTGCTTCCTGCTGTGTTGACATGTTCCATCAGGTAGAGCTTTATGTTTACTCTTGGAAAAAGGGGGGCATTTTAACCTGCCCATACAGAACAAGACAGCCTGTAACTATGAACTTTTCTATATTTATGTCTGAGAAGAAAGTACTATAGGAGGCTGCAAAACAGCCTTGGAACTTGGCCATATGTTCATTCATATAATTTTTGTCCCAGGTTCAAATTTATCTCTTGCAGAGATGAAAACCAGTAACTGTAGACAGCACCTGGGAACCTACTCCACCAGTATGTTCCAGGAAGTGTAGAAAATTGAATCAAGTTATATACCTTCAGAGGACATTTAAAGTAGCAATATATAATAATCTAATTAAACAGCTCCAAACTATAATTTTGCCATGATTAACAGATTCTACTTCTGCAAAAGTGTCAGTGGACTATGCAGCCAAGTCCTCAGCTTTACATCAACTATCAATACTCTTTTTAATCACACTCGTATTCTATTCGTACAAACCGCCACCATCACCAGTCTACTCTGAATGTTTACTAAGGCACTCAGCAGAGTAGATTTCTTTAGGACTGAAAAACTTGTTAATATAAGCTAATACTATTTTTAATGAAGACAGACACATTAATCTCCAATGACATGACTGTGTCATGGAACAAATTAAGTAAATGAATGTATTCAAATTTGCCCCAGAAGAAGACGCCAGCTTTTGTTTAGCCAGAGGAGGAGTGTGCCAATCAGTCCCTCCAGGCCAGTAGTGAACTCTTTACCGTAATTATTGAGCAATTGTTCACCTCAGTAATCCTATTACTATATAATCATTTACTACACCCATATTTGGACTACAGCAATGGTCTTAAAAAAAATTGTTTATGGGTGTGAGTGGGATTTTCACGCTCTGGTCCTTTGACATCTATATTTCATGTATGGGGAAGGAATCCTTCCTGTTAAACAGCCTACACACATATTAGTGCCCATGTATGCAATGCCCAATCTCAACTGCATTTAAAGTAAAGTCATCATCTATTTTATGAAACTGTCTTTCTCATGGATCATAAGATATCAAATAGTTTTTTTTAAATGCTACAGTACGGTAGAAACCCTCAGTATTTCCTACCACCTACATTTTTTACATTCCTTGATGACTGTCACAAATCTTGTGGGCAAAATATACCGCTGAGTATATATTTAAATTTATTTAAACAAATACATATATATATATATACATTTAAATTGTCAGCAACAGAATGGACTGATCCTGTTTAAACCTGCACATTGCTAATATGTGCTAGAAAGACACAGAGTAAGGACCAAGGATGAAACACCTGGCAAACCTGATATACTTTTGTATCTGATATGTTTTTTTTTATCAGTTTGGATTATCTGCACCTGAAAATGTTTTCCTTCTGTAAATATTACAACTATTCATTTATTTATGAAACTTCCTGCCTACACAGTTCTGTTTTGTACATGCATATGCAGAGCAGTAAGGAGATGTTTTTGTGTCAGGTCTGCACCCAGTGCTGTGTTTGTGATATGGCCAGCTCAGATGCTTTCCTCCTCCACTCTCAGTGTGGGTGTCCTCTTTGCTAGGCTCATTTTCAGATACTCCTCCACTACTTCCCTTCCCACAGCCTCTCATGATCCCAGCATTGTCATGACTGTGACTGTGTGAGTCTGTGTACAAAACAGAGACTTGGAGCTGCACATACTGACAGTGAGAGGGTAGCTTAGCTGGTGGTTGGGAATTGTGCTAGACCTCTGCAGAGTGGCCTTTTTCCACACAGATGTGATGGATTTGGTAACACTCCAGTTTCATCCAGTGAGTAATCGTAGCATGGATAAAAATGTTAATGGCTGTCCTTGGAAACAATTCCTTGCATTTGGTTTCATACTGTCCTTTCAGAAATTGTAAGTTCTTGAAACAGAAAACAAAGAAACTGTGATAAAAATAATAGACACATAAAGGATTGGTTTTGAAGTTATACTGAGTACACAATAGCACTCAGCAGTACTATCATTATTACAAGTTGCTCAAAGTTTCCACTCGCAATCACTTTTTACAGAATTCAATGTCCTGGACATCTCAAAATATATTTTGGTCAGACTTGATATGCAAGGCACATATAATCTCAGCAGGGCACTTTAAACATGTCTTATCTGCTTACACCCAAAATTTTCTTGACCTCAAGATTCTTTATAGAGCAAAATACTCTTCTCATCAAGAGGAACTTGACATAAACAGGTACAGAGAATATAAAGGCTTTGTGGGGTTTTTTCAGCTTTTACATAGACAGGTTTGTTTACCAATGATGAAGAGCAGTTTACAGGGTATTGCAGAAAATGCTGTGAAAGGTTTGGGATTTGAAAGGCACCACTCTATATAATAAAATTGTTACAGTGTTAGAGGAGCTGCACCCTCCTACCAAGAAACAAGCAACACCAGATCATTAGTCTGCCTGAAGGAGGTGTGTGGAAACCATAAGGTAAAGCGGCTTGATTTTTGGCTGGTGGGAGGTTTAGGGTGGATTGCAGAATGAAGTAGAAGAGACACATGAAGATTTAGAAACCCACTCCATAGATGGAGATGGCAAGCCACATATTAATTGCCTGCCCACACAGCACTGGTGGCAAGGCAGAAACGTGGGTGCTGCAGGTGGGGGTGGCTGCAAATACCGAAGGATGAGAGATCTTCCCCAGGCTCTGCACACTGGCAAGAAGAGGTTGAAACTGACGTGGTTCTAAGGACAGGTGAAAAGAGGAGATTGCAGTTGACATATTCTTTAATCCTGAAGGCAATCCCATGAAGTTTTGTGGCTTAATACACCAGTGTGGATTTAACCAAAAAATAGATGGTAAGGGGTAGCAAACTGTAACAAGACATTCTTCATCTTTGCTTTACATACCACAGATAATGCAGAAGCATTCTTTATTTCTACTGCCCTTTGTCATGAAATTTACACTTAGAAAATATCACCAACATCTCAGCAAGAGGTACAGGAATTGAGGAACCATAATAGGACCTCTGGATTATGAGTGTTTATTTTTTGAGTGGCATAAGGTAAAAGAACAGATTGAAGGAAACAATACTGCAATCAGTGGCATTAAGTTTTGGAGCGATGGCCAAGACCCAGACGTGTCTAAAGGTTTAATTTAAGAATCATCTGTGCATTCAGTTTCTCTAAGATTGTACAAATATTTGCATTCTTCTTCTTCTTATCACTTTGAGCTCTTCTAAATATCAACATTATAAAGGAGTAGTTTGGTTTTTTCCTGCAGCTTTATTTTCAAGGTGGCAGAAGGGCAGCTTCAGAGGGCACTCTTTCATCCACCACTGCCATCCTTTCTGCTACTTAAAACTGCCATAATGATGAATCTAAAACCTGTATTATTCATGTCTCTGGAATTTTAGTTATCAACAGTCTGACCTATATTTTACAAGGTCTTTTGAACCTTGTCTATTCTCCACTGACACAAAATTGAAGTACTTCATAATCATTTCTAATTGTCATCCTAAGAGTATCTATTGTGGTAGTATAAAAACCCCTCTGATTTACAAATAGGAAGTGGAGATACAAGAAGACTAAGTGTAACATAATATTTAGAAAGGTGACAATTAAAACCAGATTTTTGGCTAACATACTGGAACAACTGTACAATTATGCAATTCTCCAAAATTTTTTTTTTCAGAACATGCACATACTGAAACAAGCAATCATTTTTATCTTTGTTTAACTTGGAGGGGTACAACTGGTTTACTTAATTGCGTAAAAATCACAAAAAGCAAAACTTAGCAATGACCTGAGCTGTTTATCTTGATTGTGATTTCTTCAGAGTGTGACAGCCAGGGCTGCAGGTATCCTTGGTGTCTTACATCCACTAAGTACCAGACTTTCTGGAAAGCTGATCCTCTGTGTATTCAGTGCTATTTTCCTGATGGTGTTAGTATCCCCCATTTTGCTGAAGGTTGTTCTGAGCATTCAATACCCTTGAGGGCTGAAGGAAATTTCTCATGGTTTTTTTCTGCTGATATTTGGGACCTCATCCAAGTCTGTTGGATTACACCCCAATCCACACTTTTGTGTATGCTTGTAGAAAGCTTTTATCTGTGAATTGCTGCCACATCTGTCTCTTTAAAATTCATTGTAATAGTTTTTGAGTCCCTAATAAAATAAAGCACATATTGTATTTGTTTCTTTTTTTATTCAGCTCTAATGACTTACATATTAACAATATATTTTTTCTTTTGGGAACTTTTTTTCATTTCTACATTAACCCATCTTTCTGGAAAGACACATAAAAAATCATCCCACCTTTGTGTTGTACACCCACTTATGCATTTTAAATATTAAAATCTTAATCCATAATGACATCCTCCTGCTTTTGGCCAGCTTGATAAAGTCTGCTCCCTTGGCTCTGTGTTAGACTGCTTCCTTTTTTTAGTTATATTTTTTTTATTATGACATTTACCTAGTGAGATTAGCCTTAGGGCTTTACTCTTGGGCACCTCAAAATCTCTTCTTTTTAACTAGCCTAAAATAGATCATGTTCTGCTAGTTGCAGAGGTATTCTCACTTCTGTCATTACCAGAAAGAGACATTTTAAAACTCTTTTGCTATTTACAATCTACAGTTGGAACTTCAGTCAGAAAGATGAAGACTCTTCTCTGGAGTCAAATGCTCTTGTCACCAAAAGCCAAATCAATTCATTTTTAGACCCTTGTCTTTTGACAGATAGTTATTCCTCTTGGAAATGTGCCCAGGATTATTTTTGTTTATTTGTTCCAAATTCCATTCCACTCATACTAACATAGAATTTTAATCCCTGCCTGCTGGCACTGAGGGGGTATGTTATAATACTGGGGAAATATGTTAAAGGAATTTTTTTTTTTTCATCCCATCCTTTGAATTTATGGTCTGCAGCAGTAGTTTGAAGAAACTCTGTCTTTGCAATTCATGCCAACCTGACCAAGACAAACAACGTTTTTCCTCCCTTGAAGATTAAGTCAGAGAGACTGGAGGAGGGTATGTTTTCCCCTTCCCTTGATTCAGACAAGCTCCAAAATATAAGGAGAACTCAAGCTGTGCAGTGCCTACTTTTTTGTTAAAATGTATACAACAATTGGGATGTTTCCTTTGAAGTCAAAGCTTGGTTGTATAGCTAATCTAATTCAGATTGGCATTCATAAAAGTTTCTTCAAGATGGGTTTGCAGCACCACATGCAAGAACTCAGGCAGTCTGTGCCTTCCACTCCCTCACTTGTTTATGCCAGTTTATGTCTTGGATTACCTCTGGGCAAAATAGTGCCAAACTGCTCTGTAAACAAACACAGCTATTACAAGGCACTTGCACAAATAAATGAACACAACATTTTGCTTGAATGGTGGCAAACTGCAAATGTGCCTTCTGATCTGGGATTAAGTAGTGCCCCAGATCAGGGTGGTGTGTCCTGTGTGGCAGAGCTTCCCCTGGGGGCTCCCTCAGCTGCAGCATCCCCATTAATCCCAGCTACCTTGAGGGGCACAGGAAAGGATTCATTAAAGTTTTAGAACCAGCATCTTGAAGCAATTTTGAGCTACCAGCAGGAGCCAGAGAAAGGGGCAGAGCTCTGGTGTGGTGTTCTGTCTACCATCTAATCCTTTTAGGAGGCAAGTCGCTGCAGGCTGAACCAGTTACTGCTTTCATGTGGCTTTCCACTTCATCTCACATAAAAACCAATTATATTGGGGTTTGATTCTTCAACTGACCTTACCTGACACCTCTCTTGCATCTACTCTTTTTGATGATGAGACATCTGTTATTCAGATGCTTCACTGCATTATTATTATTAGACTAGGTAGATGTATCCCACTCCCCCATCATAAATAATGGTAAAAGTACAAGACGCTAAATCCATCAGATGAAAAATCTGGTTCTTATTGCTAAGATTAGGCTCTTTTTGATGGATCACACAAATAATGTATTAGACTTCCAAAAAGTCCTTTTGCAAGGGCTGTCCACCTGCTAATCTAAGTCACAGCACGGAAAGACCCTACCAGTATCCAGAGAGGTGCAGAAAGGGTCTGGGTGTAACAGCTTGCCCCATGCAGATTTCTGATCTGCTGATTTAATTAAAATGATGGTGACACTTGGTGACAATCTTTCTATTTACAGAAATTTATCAGATATCTTTCTCTTTATCATTATTTCTCTTATCTTATGCCTCTAAGAGAGACTTACACCTACTTCTTTGTGTTTTATTGACCTAAAGAGATGTGTAGGCACTTTCTCACTAGTGGTATTGAATTTTGGCCCTTCTCCTAATGTGTTCCAGGAAGTGTGCATTCCTCACTGTCAGAAATGTTCAATGAGCATGATTCCTGCCACCTTCACTAAAAGAGGAAGCATTAAGTTAGAAATGTTTGTCTTTGTATAAGGAGGGATTCTTTTTTTCTGTCAGCAAGAACACCTTGTTCTCCTGCAAAGTTCAACATGTTAAGGAAACTAAGTCCTTTTAAGGATCTGGATTATGCATAATATTATTAGTCTGCTAAAGAATGGTCCTAGATAGCATTATTAGCATTTTCCTCCACTAAGTGCAATAAAATACATAAAGTGAGTTTAGCTGTGCCTTGGTTTGGTATACAACAGGATAAAGGACAAAATGTTTGTCTTTATAGTAACTGTTCATTGGATCACTTTTTATTATTTTCACTTTTACATTAGTATTAGAATATTTTAATTTGCCTTGAAGTGTCTTACAAAAGCCATGGCATTTACATAACCTCCTACCTAAAAATGCAGAATAGATGGGAAGGTTTTTTTTTATTTAGACCATGACCTGGTTCACAATATATATGCCTCAGGTCAGACTCATGAACTACTAAAATCATTTACCTGGAGAACCTTTATTCTTATTACTCAATGGGTAATTACCAGAATTCCTTGTAATAACAATCTCATGAAGCCTTATTTTGTATGTTGTCTTAGAAATTAGATGCTACCTAAAACTGAGGTGGCATTTCATAAATTATGTATATATGTAAAAAGGTACAATTGGGTGCTGAGAATGACAGCTCTTTGATTTTCAGAGTATAACTCTTTGATTTTCAGAGTATATTCTCTTTTGTTCATTGCTCATGGCTCATTTTTGGCTCAAAACAATTATTTGGTTTAGAGCTGTGGAGAGGGTAACTTTGATACCTTGATCCTGAACTGTTTGGCTTCAATATCTGTGGCTTTTTCTAGTCTCTTTGTTGCTTACGAGATGTGCTTTGATTTTTGTTTCTGTTTTTAGGGGGGTTTTGTTTGTTTGTTTGTTTTTTGTTTTCCAATTGAACTAGCCCTGAATAAGCAGACTCTGTCAGGGGCTTTCTTTTCTGTCAAAAACTGGTGTCTGTTTTTTGGGGCACTAGTTTCATAAAATATCATTGTTTTTTCAGGCAATCCTGCAACTTATTAATATATACCTATCACTCTGGTTGTACTGGTTTTTTTTACTTACAATGGATGCATTTTCTATCTGTAGAGAAGGATACAAGACGTCTCTAGGGAAAGTAGGATTTTTGCATGGATGAGGTAGGTCAGACTGAGCAGCAGTGCAGATTTCTTTCCTATTTTGTTTATCCTTTTTGAATGTCTCCCATACGCCTGGATTAAAGGATATATGCAGGGCCAGGAGTTGGACTCAATGCTTGTTGTGAGACCAATATGTTCTGTGATTTTGTGATATGTAAACGAAAAATTATTATCATTATCACTTCCTCATGAAGTGGTGCATAACTGTGTCTTACAAAGAGAAGGACATCCAACTCCCCTGACTGGGATGCCTCATTCTTGCTGCCTTTTCAAGTGCCTCATGATATGTTCCTCAACAAGGACATGTCAGTTTATTTCAGTGGAAGTGCCTTCAACAAAAGGAGGGCTGAGGAGAATCTCCACCCTTTACTGGATGCAGGGGAGAGTGGAGGAAGAAAGGGATGAGGTACTTAATACTTTCTTTGCCTTTGTCTTTAATAGTAAGAACAGTTGTGCTGCAATACTCAGCCCCCTGAGCTGCAAGAATCAGAAACGGGGAGCAGAATGAAGCCCCAAGTGGAAATAGTCAGCAACCTGCTCCATCACTCAGACGCACAGAAGTCTGTGGGGATGGGTGGGATCCACCCAAGGGTACTGAGGGAGATGGCAGAAGAGCTCACCAAACCACTTGCAATCATTTACCATCAGTCCTGGTCAAGAGGGGAGGTCCCAGTCCTCTGGAAGCTAGCAAATGTGACGTCCATCTACAGGAATGACAGGAAGGAGGATCCAGGGAGCTATGGCCCTGGTAGCCTGACCTCAGTGCTGATGGCCAAAGGACAACAAAGCTGGTGAAGGCTCTGTGCACAAGTCCTGTCAGAAGCAGCTGAGGGAGCTGTGGTTGTTCAGCCTGGACAGAAGGAGGCTCAGGAGAGACTCTATCACCCTCTACACCTCCCTGAAGGAGGCTGTAACCAGGTAGAGGTCAGCCTCTTATTGCAAGTAAGAAGAGCACAAGAGGAAATGCCCTCAATTCACACTAGAGGAGGTTTAGACTGGATATTATTTTTTTTTAATTGAAAGGGAAGTCAAACATTGGAAGAGGCTAATCAGACTCACTATTTTTGGAGGCAGTTAAAAAAGACATGATTTATGCCTGGACTTGGCAGTGTTGAGTTAACCATTGCACTTGATGATCTTAGAGGTCTTTCCAACGTAGATAATTCTATTATCCTATGATTCAGCTGCATCCAGAGGAATATCTTATTTACCTAACACAAATTTGCATCTAACTTTAGGAAGATATCTTTCACTAGCTTCCACCTTTGACTTTTGGTTTAATTAATCAGTTAAATAAGAACACGTTTCTATCTCTGCTACCAGCATTGTGAACTTTTTTCTTTAAGCAGTTTCACCATCTCAACTAAACTAAGTACCTCTAGATCTGGTTCCACCCAGAAGGACTCCTAAGAAGCTAGTATTTCTTTACTTTCAGGTTTTTTTGAAAATAGTATTCCCAGAAGAAAACAAACAAACAAACAAAAAACCCAAGAAAAACAAAACAAACAAACAAACAAAAAAGGGAAAAAAAAAGGAAATAAAAACAAGAAAACACCTATATTTCCTTCTGGAAAAGAGTAATTATTCATTGCATCAACAATGTAGAAAACACTGTCCAGGATATAAAAAATCCCTCAGTTTGTTTACAATTAACACAAGCAAATAATTTCCAAAGGTTTTTCATCTTTTATTCACAGTTGACTCTTGCTCTTCTTTGTTTTTTTCCTGTTTCAGTTTAACTGTGATATGCTAATTATTGACTCCTGGGTGTATCAAGTTTTAAAAGGATGAATAGAAGATACCAGTAGAGTATGTGAAGTGTTTCAGGACCGAGGGGGGGAGGGGGGCGGGAAGGGAAGGTAGACAATGATAGAAGACACAAAAAAGGAGTCTAGTGAAAGAAAAGACACAGAAAGGTGTTAGTAGACTGAAAGAGATAAAGGAAGAGTGATTGGAAGAGAAGAAATAGCACATTTGCCTCTGAAAGGAAAACAGAACCCTACAGCTCTATTTGATCATTCAGATTGGAACTTGCTACCCTTGAACTGTGACTTTCTGTCAGGTGAGAACTTACTGCAAAATGTATGAACACAGAAGCTTTGTTTTATTTCTATAAGATGCTTTTTAAAGATAGTAATCACAATTCATTAATCAAGCAATCACAAATGATTAATTATAAAATAAATGAATCAAATATCTATATTTTTACAAGGTAAAGAGGCATAAAAAGTTCAGGAATATCAGATTAATTTCACTATATGCTTTGCTTAGCTGTCAAAATAACAGGAAAAAAAGTCATTGCTGATGTACTTAAGGATCACACTGCATAGAAGTTGTATTTCCAAGATATGTTCTTCATCAGAAAGGTAGGGGAAATTGTTGTTATTTGTTATTCAAATCCATTACCATGTAGATAGTTAAGTGTTTTCTTAGCTCCATTTGAAAATCACTGCTATGATTTAATAATAAAATATAACAAATCTCATATTAAAGTCAGATTTCAGACTTAGCTGCTCCTTAAATTATTTAACATAAAACCACATGGCCATCTTCATGTTTTAATTATTCTTTTTCCCCACTAGGAGTTCTTGCCATGATTCTTTCTGACTTTTATTATCTCTCTAACAATAGGGCAGGAACACCTTTAAGCTCCCAAACTCACTTGATTAACCTGTTGCAGGTAAGAAAGAGATGTGAGTTGAAAGGGAGTGAATTTCTGAGGGGGGTGCAGGGCACAGGACAGTGATGATGGTGCCTCTTTGTGCAGGTGTCCTTGCTTCTGTGAGAACAGACTCACTCCACACTCAATTTAACAGCCTACACAGCCAGCCCACAGGCTGAAAGTCTCTGCTTTCTCATTGAAATAAGTGCATATTAAAAATGTATTTGAATACTGTATCAGAAAGGACTTTCTATTTCAATAGATGTGTTGAGAGAGAGAGGTAATAGATTGCTTGCAAAACGAACCATGAAGTGAAAATAACAAATAATACTGCCTAAAATCCTGTCTCTCTAATACCATGTAACTGCCCCTGCAATTCGTGATGCCTCTTTTACAGAAATATAGATTTTGGAGTATTTTGAAATATAGACATCTGGCTCTACCCTGTGACACACTAGCCATGCTGATCTGTGCTGTGGTTTTAAAGCAGTAACTAAAAAATTACTAGAAAACTTACTTATTTCTTGCTGTGAGATGTGGATTAGAACAAGAGCAAAACAGGCTTAAAACTTAAAAGGAATAAAGAAAGTTTATTAACAAAACTACAAGAATAAGAAAACTAAAATAAAACTTCCAGAAAACCCTTTTTTCTCCCAGTACCCAACCATTCCCTTGTTCACATGACAACAGAGACAAAAAACTTTGGAACTTTGGTGTTTAAAACAGTCCCAATTCTTGCTAGAGTCTTTTTATCAGCCTTTGTAGAGAAACAGAAGTCTTCTTCTGCTAATCTATGGAGTTTCTCACTAGAAAACTATTTCTGTTATAGCTTTCTATTTCTCTGATGCCAGCTGCCCAGAAATCTGTCATCAGTTCACTCCCATTTCACATCCCTCTGAGGTGTGTATGGGTCAATGAGTCTAGGAATGTCATTTTAAAGGATGAGTTATTCAAAGGCAAAAGTTCTCTTCATCTGTTTCTGTGAGCTTCACTGGAAACAGAAATTTTCTCTTTGCCTCTACAACAGCCCTAAATCTTCAACTATTACTTCTCCCCCTTCTGTTCCAGCACCTCACTGTATCACAATTACTCCACCTTTTGTTCAAAATCCACACTTTGAACACTCCATTCCTCCCAATATACTCTGTCATGAATTAAAGGAGGTTTTTTTCAGAACACTATTGTTCATCTCCATAGTTTTAACAGAAAAATATTTCAGCTTAATTAAAGCATCTCCTTATTCTCTACTTCTTCTAAAGCTTAATTCTTTTCCTTTACTGTCTCTGATAGTTTATAAAGTCTTTTTACATGTTGATTACTCTCTTTTTCTCTCTCTGGAAAAAAGGATTAATCTGCAAGTCTCATCTCAGTAATGAAAAGGTTAAAATCTTGCTCAGGCTTTTGTAGATGGTTCTGTGATCTCTGCCGGAGCAGGAGCTGGAGCTGTCTGTGATGGAAGATTCTTCATGGCAGCTCTGGAGAGTGTGGTCGCTGTCTCAGCCTGCCGCAGGTTAAGAGCTTTTTCCTTTCTTTACTCGGCAGTCTCTGGTGAATTCCGTCACGGCAAAAACTGCAGCCGAGCCAGGGACCAGCCTGGCCCGGCCAGAGCCCGGGGCAAGCCCCGCAGGCCCCATCTCCCGGCCGGGAGCCGCTGGGCCCAGCCCGGCCCCCGCCCGGCCGCATGGCCTGGGCAGGGAACGGGAGGCCGGAGCTCTGTTACCTTTCACAGCCAGGAAACAAAGAGAACAAGAGTGCTCTGACTTTACATCTTAAGGTGGTGTTCACAAGTCGATCTCACTTCTGAATGGTTAAAACCACCGCCAATTCTCAGAAATGACCGATAATTGGTCAGGAGGAAAGACTCCCGTCAGCCACCAGCAGCTTCAACTTCCTTAGCTCCCAAAGCTGTCTTAAAGGTAAAGTTACCCCATGATAATCTCATCTAGCAAAGCTCTCTCATGCATTCCTAGGCTTCACTGAATTTCCTTTTGTGCTTAAGTTGCACTCTTCAGCACTTGTTTGATTTGCACCTATAACACAAACTTTGAGTGAACTTAAAAGTGGCTCCTCCTACATCTGATAGAACACAGAACACTAGCCAGTTTTCAAATCTTCATACTGACTTGAACATATTTCAAGTAAAGGTGTGAAAATAGAGATGCCATCTACCATTTGGAAACACAGAATTGATGGCTGGCTGATCTTTCCTTCCTAAATATTCTCCCTGATCATTTGGTGGAAGGTGTATATGAAAATTCAGGCTCGTCATCTCTTGAGCAGTCTCATGCTATCCGGATCACAGGCCCCTTCCTGCTCGTGTGTCTGGTTTTGCTCCCAGTGAAAACAATGGCAAAAGGAACAATGAGGATATTGCAGCTAGCATTTTTGCCAGGATATACCAAGAAGACATACAAGATTCCAGAACTATTAAAGATTCTTGATTTCCATTTATTATCAATAAACATAAAGTTGACATAATTTTTATCATTGACTTAGTTCCAGTTGAGAATTCATTCTGTTTCATTTGTATGTGACTAAGCATGAAATACTACTTTAAACTTCAGCTGACTTTAAAAATTGCAGAGCTGAAGTAAATTTGTTTTTTCCCGTTATGAAATGTGAAATACTTAGTAAGCTCAGAGTGAAAATGACGCATTACAAAAAAACCTGAGTGATAATATCCAACTATGCGAGTAGGATAGAGAAGAGAGGGGAAGCAGCAGAATCTCAATGTGCTAAACAGCTGTTCAGGGTTATAGCAGAATGTATGGTGGCAGGGCTGGACCTGGAAGCACAGGAAGGATGCCTGGCTAAGGACAGAGAGGAGAAGGAAGGTGGAGGGAGGACAACACAGCCATCTGTCAGACTCAAGTTGTGGTGGGTAAAAAGGTTCCCTTCCACCTTCTCCTGCCCCACCCCATCACTCCCAGGACTTGCTCAACTCTGTGGGCAGTTCCCCCCAGGCTGAAAACTGCAAAGTCACCATTTTGGGTTGAGCTGAAGGACCAGGCATGTTGAGGGCTGCAGTAACCTGACGGAACATGACTCTGACTGTGAAGTCCACAGCCAGGTGGAACTATCTGTAATTTTCACACTGACTTGAAGTGACAAAGTATGCTGGAAGCACTGTGAAAGATGTGGACTGGTTTTTACAAACATTTTCAGTGTAATGCCTAGAAATTTTTGCCGTCACTCTGCAGTTAATTCAGAGCACTATTGATGAAGTTAGTGTACTCACACTAATGTAAGTAATAGTAAGATTTGGTTCCCTGTGGACACATCTCCCATCCATTCATCCTGTTTGCTACTGCTCCCACCCCATCTCCCCTAAAATGATGGATTTTCATTAAATTGAAAACATCTCTCCTCATGGTGTCATCACAAGCACCATAATGTGCGTGTGTTGTATTGCCAAGCATTGCTTAGCAACGGGACCCTGTGTTCTGCCAACTTTCTTTTCACGCTGTCAGTCTGAATTTAACTGAACTTGCTGTGTTGTGTTTCAGAGGACTGACTACATGTCAGTAACGTGACTGATGAATGCTGCAAATACACAAACAAAAACTGGCACTGACCCCCTGTATTTAATAAATAGAGAGTGTGAATTACAAGAAGTCACTTTACATTCACATTATTCAAAGGCAAATTGTTTACAATCATGATAATTAATCTTGATAAATCCTCATGAAACACTAACCAATTGGAAAGTATAATTAGACACTTTCAGTTTTGAAACTACATTCAATAGGACCCTATGGCTCAGCCCTCTATGACATCCACCAGTCAAGAACCACCATTGTACTAAAAATCACCAATCATTTTTCACTTAGTTAAATAAAGTGTTGAAAATTTTGAAGGTTTACATTTGCAAAATCACCTAATCACTTAAAATATTGTCTCTTAAATAAGTTATATGGAGTTAGAATGAATGGCTCTGGAGAATCGGTTTATGTGTTACCATGCCACCATGATCAGAAGACTTCTCTAGGCAATGCTCAGAACACTGTAAAATTGGATGGAGATGTAGATATCCTGGAGGACACCAGCTTTTGCAAAACTGAGTTCACTGCTCACTGCTTCAGTCTGGTTGAACAGCTCCAGATCTAGCTCACTACCTTTCAAGTTCAATATATTTGAGAAGCCCAAGCTGCTCTTAGTTTAAAATCATATGGTTGAATCTTCTGCTGATAAATTGACCTGGTTCGACTTATTCTTAGCCAAATTTCATTAGCTGGAGGTCTGAAAGTTTTATTTTGAAAGGTTTTATCAGAGACATCAAATTAACATTTATACAATTTCATTTTTAAACAACTTAGGTTTTTCAATTGACTTGATGAGGAAAATGCCTCTCTAATTGTTTTTGGGAGCAAAATATGGAGGTACGTACATGTATGTAAGACAAGCATCATTGCTGTCTTGGGCACAGAAAATAGGAAATGTTAGTAGCATAGCAGCCACAAAAGAAGATTCATTACAAAAATAGGTAGCAACATACTCATATTTAGGTGTCATCTGTAAATTCAGTCAAATAAATATTGGGGCTGTGTCATCTGAAGTGCACTACAGTATGCAAAGCAGCCATATGAGGCTACAAATATCACAAAAGACCCAGATGAATTTTATGCCTTTCTGAAGAAGCTGCTGGAGCCCAGACAGAATTCAGAAAGGACTCAATTAGGCTAAAAAGAAGGATGCCTAAATATCTACAGGGAGGATTTCTGCAATAGACCCACACAAGATTTATATTAAGACCTTTGATTAAGGTTTTTAGGTGTGTTTGTCTATACACCCTTACCTATTCATGGTTATCTACATGCAATCCAGAGCCTTCCTACAGTACTAAAGGAATATGTAGAGTGAGGCTTAACTGCCCAAAGGTAGTATCTCTGATGAAACGTGGATCTTTCTTATATCCGGTATCATCTAGCTCTGTGCAACTCTCTTGGATACCCTCAAATGTCAAAAATGGCACTATGTACCTGTGTCTTGGCAAAGGAATCTACCTTTTTTTATCTCAGGTGTGTTAGTCGACCCATAATGTTTGCCTGCTGGAAGGCTTTTCCATCAGTCAGTATTCTCTATTAGAAACACACCTGTGTGGTGTAACAGCTTTCAGTGCCGCTCCTATGCCTCCTTAGAAAGTGGAAGGAAAAAAAAGCAGTGTTGATGTTTTCTAGGCTTTAGAAGGTTCCAACTAAAGGCTTGGGTAAATCATGCATGGGAATGGTTCTGATATGTTTTGGAAAACCCTTGTGCTGTTGCTCATTGCCTGTAGTAGAGGCTCCTTAAAGACAGTCAACTATTTAATTTGCAAATTACTGACAGCTCCAGGGGAAAAAATTCTAGAAGCACAATATTGCTGCTAGTGCAGAATTAAAACAGAAATCCATCAAGGAATCAAGAGCTAATGGGAATATTTTGAACATACAAGGAATTTCTCCTTGCCAGGCAGATGTTCCCAGGTCCTGTATTACCCAAGATTGAGATGACCACTATCATATATGAAATGAATTTGTTCTTTCTTGGGAACCTGCCTAGATACAAAATAGGAATATGGATAAAGAACTTCTGAGAAATAATCACTAGAAACAATCTGCTAGGCTTATATTACTTTTCAGGCAGGCATGAACCAATCTGAAAGGAACAAGTTAGGCACGTTTGCTATAAACCTTGAAAATTATAATGGAGCTTTGATAAATTCATTAAAAATTATGCTAAAGTGTTCCTACATAATTTCATTGTTCCTTAGTTTCATTGTTTCAAAATGTGGTAATTTATAATTTTGATAAGACCTTTTTTATCAAATATCCCTTGCTCACTCTTACATTGTTTCAAAATGTGGTAATTTATAATTTTGATAAGACCTTTTTTATCAAATATCCCTTGCTCACTCTTACCTTCCTGGAGCTTTTTCCACAAATATTACTACCAATAGGATTTTCTCCTTCCCCAGTTGTCTTATATTTCTCCAAGAGTAATATTTCTGTGGGTTCAGTTTTCCTGGAACACGTTACTGTGCTATCAAGTGTAATAATTATAGTTATAATTGTGCAACTGAAGAAAGTCTACTTGTACATGGAACATATGAGTTGCAATACTTACGAGGGTACAGGCTGTTCAGAGGCAGAAATGATGATCTCATAACATTTCTGACTTCTTGTACAGTCTTACAATTTTCTGGGAATCTAGAATGATATAAACTTGTACCTGTGTCTCTTCAAAGACTTTTATTCTACTCTTAATGTATGTATGTACTTTGCTTGTTGGTTTCTTTATTTTTCTAATTCTTTGCTACAAAAGTGTGGACTATATTCACTGAATTCTGTTCAAGAGAGACTTCAGTTCAAACCTTACTTTTAGCTCCTCTTATGCTGCCACCTCATTCTAGTTGCACTCACACTTATAATCATGTAGGGTTTTGGTAGAAAGATTCTGTAGGCCCCTGAGTGAATGAATGTAAAATGCTTAATGCTAGGCATCTGGTCTCCTGACACTTTAAGCAAGGGAGAATACCTATTTAATACAAAGCTCTATGGAGCATCCATCACTCACAGTGCTTGTAGGCATTGCATTACATTGCATTTCTGAGGTGCCTACCACTCTTTCCAGATTGATTGCAATTGGCCACTTCATTCAGTATTTATTAGGCAGGTACTGAGAGGCAGTGTGATCAGTTAAGTTCTACATCCTTAGGAAATCAGGTCAGATATATAGTAAATCTAGATGTGGACCTGAAGACAACCCCCATATCCTGGGGCTGAACATTCCCAGAGCTTGGTATAAAATCTGGATTCGCTTCTGGCATTCACAGCCAGCTCACAGCTTTATAATAAGATGAAACAAAAATTCAGAGTTTGAATATTTCCTAATTTGGGAACATTTTTGCTTATGCCAAATGTGTGACTCAGACCATTTCTAGTTAATTCTAGGAGTAGAGAATGTTATCATTTCTTTCATATGGCCATGTGATGTCCAGAGAGAAGCACAGAGACTCTGCTTTACCAGAGTAATTGATACATACAGAAATACTTTAAAACCCAAAAGTAATATAAATGAAATCTAAATAACAAATAAAAAAACTTGATCAATATTCTTAAATGTTACCTACTACTGCTGACCTAAGCATATGCCAGTAGGCTAAGAAACCACTTGTTAATCTCCGAAGGTGAATTAAGGAAACATTTTGATTTCATGGTAAGCACTCAGAAAATTAAAACTAACTAAATAAATAAAAATCTTGTCTGAAAACTTCAGCCTTTCTCTGATACAAATGTATCAGACAAATAGTGACCTATTACACACATACATGGAAATATCCCTTCCTTTTTCACTCTTTACTAGTCTGAATTTAAAGTGAGACCCCCTAAACACCCACAGTGCAGGGACGGGAGCACTATCTCAGATAGCTGCACTAAACTAGTTTTTATACCTATATCCATCTTCTTGCCATACCACTGAGCTTTGAGCAAGCTAATTTACTTCATTTCTCAATGACAAACAGAAGCTTGCACTCCTGAAGTAAGACTGACTGGAATTTAAACCTCTGTCAAAACCTTGGGAACGCAGGCTGAAACTGGGGGGCTGCAGTTTGGGTGATAGACTCAGCAGATATCTGGGAACAGACATCCATACACACATCAGGCCTTCATAAAATTACAGACTCATGGAGACATAGAAATCATGGTATCATAGAACCATGGAATGGCAGGGATTGGAAGGGACCTTAAAGATCATTTAGTTCCAGCCCCACCACAGGGACGCCTTCCAGCTTCTTCCTATGTAGCCTTGGAATATACTTTCTCTTGCATGTTCTGCCTGATCCTACATTTATCAAGGTACTCATTTGTCCTCCCACTACTCACTCATCAGGTGTGTTCAGAGAGAAGAGGACTTAAGCTTGAGTTTTGAAAGGAGCTCAGTAGATGTGGTTGTCTGATCATTGTACACAGGTAGAGAACATTGAAAAGGCAATATTCCAAATTAATTTCTGACCTACTGGGAGGTGCTCACACAGCTTTCTAACTGTAGGTTTCCCTTAGCTCCACAAATTCTCCCTGAAATGTTCTTCAGGGCTTAGACAACACTTCTTTTAATCCAAAACTTAAAAGTCATTCAATCATTATTATGTCTTTCCCTGAAATTCTTTTCCTATCCTGAAAATCTATTGCCTTCATGTGAATTTTTATGGGCCCATGATGCATCTATCTGTGGGACAAATTGGAGAGAATAATTTTGTTTTTAAAGCACAAACTAGTTGGTACAGAAAGTCTCCTTTACTGTCCCAGTTGCATTAACTGAGCCTGTGGGATGCCAGTGGCAGGAAATACATAGAGGATTTTTGTTCTGCTGAATGGGAATAAACTAACAATGTTCTGTGTAAAAAAACTATTCATATTTGATGCTGGTCATCTTCTCATGAATGGCATTCAGATATATGCATAAAATAGCTTACTGACAAGTCAATAGTATCAACCACTCCTAAACACTGTGTGGACTTGAACAGCTCAAATTATCATCATACACATCCTCAACTGTGTCAGTTTATAAAGGAAAACCACAAATATGATCATGTAAGAGCATTTTGCCTTGACTGGCTTTATACAATCCATGGGAGAGGCACTGCTTAAACTTTTCTTCACAGCCAAATATTTTACTAAGTGTTTAGAATGAAGTTGTTGGGGAAAAAAAAAATACTACTACTTAAGAATATCCATATAAGCTGTTTTGGTGTTTGTAGACTTTGCCACACAACTATATTAAAGCACACATTTACCTGAAATATGGAAGATAGACAACCTTTTAAGGGAATACATAGTTAAGTAATTGTTTTTTTACTGTAAATAAACCTAGAGGACTACAATAGCTCTTTTTACAACTCTTACAGAAGTTAGTAGCTTCGCAAACTTTTCTCCAGTGATTAGACTGCTTCAGCAATTTTGTTCATGTGGTAACTTTTCTGAACCCTGCTTTATCTGATCCTAAATAGATCCTGATAAGTGTTTATGTATTTTCTGTGTCTTTTCTCTTTAACAGTTTTTAACTGTTGACAGAAGAACAGTGGTTACTTTAAGCTGTTACCTGTTAAAAGCACTTTTCCAAAAAAAATTATTTCTGCTCTGAAATGCCCAAACCCTCATATGTTACCAGAGGCAGAAGCCCCTGATTCAGAGCATATCTCTATCACCATACAGCAGAGGCACCTGTCTCAGATGAGACAAACTATGTGAGTCTACTGACTCTGACAGAAAAAAATACTTTGCAACTGGCTTTTTGTCTTTTCATTCTTGTGAATAAGAGATACATTTTTTGTTAGTGTGAGGTCAACTGAAATTATATCAAAATGTAGAAAAAGAAATGTTTCTACTGGGCATCTCAAAATAAAAATAAGCTTTCAACAAGCTCTTGTAGTATCCCTATGGATGGCATCACATGGATGCTGTTCTGTAGCTTTTTATAGCATGAAGCGTGGGAGTTATGGAATATGTATGCTTTTAGTAGCCCATTGCCAGGAAGAAGCACTGTACAGTAGAGATTGGAATAAACCCAAATAAAATTTCTTCAAGAAGTCAAGCATAAAAAAAAGTTATGTCATTACTCTCTCCAAAATTATTATGTATCATATTATCATTGATTCATAGTATAAGTGCAATTTTCTACATGCACTCATAAGCTCAGCATAAAAGTCTAGGGTACAAGTTTACCATTTTACCAACTGGTCTCGTTGGGACTGGTGTAATATACTAGACCTCTTTTCAGTTAATAATTCTGAAAAAATGGAGCTTTTTATTTTTTTATTTGAATG
Organism: Poecile atricapillus; assembly: GCF_030490865.1. Classification (NCBI taxonomy): domain Eukaryota; kingdom Metazoa; phylum Chordata; class Aves; order Passeriformes; family Paridae; genus Poecile; species Poecile atricapillus. Next base: position 24,150,658 of record NC_081249.1, read on the forward strand.
CAGGTGTGATTTTACCTAGTGTAGTAAAATGTAAAGGAAGCATAAGACCTCTCCAGTGCTGAGCTACTGAACCTGTTCCATACACAAACTATTAAATATTAACTATTAAACTATTAAATTAAAGATTTGAAGTTCTTGAAATCAGTATAAGAAAAAACCCACCCTATTTTAAAAAGACTTTCAAAATGTAATAGCTTCTAAAGTTTGTGCTAAATCCACTGAATCACCTCATCTTTTCAATGGCTTTCTCAAAGTCTCATATTTTAACTGCTTATGTTTTTGTATGAGCCTGAATGATTTTTCTTTAAAACAATGGCTGGTGCTGATTTCTGACCTCACTGACATCAGAATAGCTCAGTTTTCTTCAAGTTACTTTTGATCCATGGAGCTCATCCTTTAATATATTCTAGAAAGCACTCACAAAATTGCCCTGACTGAATACTTTCCATAACCATGTTCTTTTTTTTTTAAGTAATGTTGAGGTTTTTCTTTATCTGTGCTCTCCCATACTTCAGCTCAGATCACATGTTTAGGGCCATTTTATAATCATCTGATCAGTGACAGATTGGTACTGGCACATACCAATACTGTCTGGAAAGGACCTGGTAGCAGAAGCTTCAACAAGGATTCTGCATTTTGCTCATTGTCAGGAGCTCAGCGTCCCTCTGAGTACCAGTCATAATCCTGGTCAGTAGCAAACCCTCCGTAAATATGGAGATCAAGCAAGGAGCAACATCCCTCCTTGAGAAAAAGGGCATTCTCTGGATAGGCTGCACCAGCAACACTGAATGATGAAAATTAACTCAGCAGGGATGAAGCACCGGATGATTGTGTCACAGGAAGGAGAGTCAGGGCGCTGCGTCAGCTTCTGTATGTAGGAGTCGTAGGTGTGGTTACAGAGAGAGAAGTGAGGTCAGAGATGGCTGTGTCGTAGCAGAGGATGACTAAGATGACTAGGGGAGGAGCTCCCCACTGCAGATGGCTCAGCAGAGAATAAGGACAGCAAGGTTTGATGTTTCTGTGGGGTGTTACATCTTCTGCAGAAGAAAAAACCTAGCAACCCCTCGCAGAAGTCGATAGGAAATGAATGGAGGGAGGTGTCTTTGGCGTGTGGGAGGTTATGTGAGGAGCTGTGGGGGAACAAGGAGAAAGGAGTCTGAGGCAAGCAACGTGAGTCACAGCACCCACCACGAAGAACGTGAAAAGGCAGTAAGCAAGCCTAAGACTACACATGAATATTCACAGGGAGGAGGTGGGAGAAGGAAGCTGAATGACTAAACTACAAGTGTTTAAGATTTGCCAAATGCAGTGTGCCGTGCCTCAGCCCAAGAGTTTTATTTTTTGTCATGAGTTTCAACCCAGTATCTTAATCAGCCAGCAACTTTCACAGCTGCACGACATTCTCAGAAGGGCTGCCTGGAGCATACCCATGGAAGCATTTCCCCATTTTATTCAATGCAGAGCTCCTTTTGAGTGTTCTCCAACATTGTTCCCATCTGGTCTGTCTGAGAAGAGGCTTACTTACAGCAGAGATGCAGTGGCTGGATAGCAAAATGATCATGTAAGAAAATAAATTCCTTTTGCTAGCTAGGTCAGTAGACTGTGGTTACCAGGTATGTCCTCACTCACCTGGCAAGAGGCCCTTAGTGGGCCAAGCAGAGTAGAGGCTCAAAAGTGTTTTTTATTAAAGTTTTGGGGGCTTTTACCATCCTGGTACTCATTAATCAGCACAACCAGATGGATGGAAGGTAAAAGCTGTTACAATCTGAGTGTTACTGTTGAAGAGGGTTTTGTGAAATGAGCCAGGGCACTCAGCCAAGCTCCAAGTGAAAATGTGTCAGCAGTGCAATTGACACCTGAGCTGTTAATCTTAGTTGCCAGTGACTGCAGTGTATTTTGCATCATGGTGTTCATTCTTCTGTAAAGAAATTTCTGCTGCACAAAAGATCTGTGTGCAGAAATACACAGTTTTCACTGACTTTACTCAAAATCAGAATTTAAATAATAAACATCTCTATAGGAATTGCATTTGTTGCAATATGTGAAACATAAACTCAGTGTACCATTTTGTTTTTACCATCAAGTAGAGAGAACCGTGCATCCATATTGGGTAACTTTACTGGAGCATGCAATCATTATTCTTAAATCACTTATTTAAAAACTGGTACATTCATCTTTAAAAGAATTAGGCTTAATGCTACAGTCCCACAATCAGATAGCTGAATGTTTTTCTTTGTACAGGAGTCAGATGTACTCCCCTGAGTTTACTATGTGAATTGTTACTTAGAGCAGGAATTAGTGTCACAAGTAATTCAACAGATACCATCCAGCACCAAAACCGTGATGTATTGAAGAATCAGGCCAAATATTTCTGGATAGACCAATTTTGCACAATTATTTTGAAATCTTCAGAAAGAAAAAAAAAAAAAAAAAAAAAAAGTTGGGACCAAAACCTGAGAGGAGTGAAGAGATGTTAGAACATAAAATTCTGTTCTTTAAGCTGACATATTTCAGTGGGATTGTATATCATATGATCTATGTTGACATAATTTTGGCCAATTTTTAAAGTATGTTAACCTGTCCAGTCATAATTTAAGGATTATCTCAAAACTATTAGGTAACCATACTTATTTAATCTTATTTGTCAAGACCATTATTGGTTGGTTAAACTTACAAGCCTAATCAGTACATAAAAGTCATATATCTGTAATAAATATAACTAGTATACAATGGAAATTTTAATCAAGACAGCCAGCAGTACATCACTCCTTTATTGATATCTTGCTATTAATAGCTCTGTTAACAGCTCCAGCTGTCAGAGACATTGAGGTTTCCATAAAACGAATCCATTTGCAGAGATTTAGCAGCATTTATCTCAAATGCCATTCAGTCGGGTCAAGGCTACAGGGCAGTGGGTCCCACACCTCTGCTCCCCTTTTTCTTCTCACTCTGCTTTGTGTATCCTTGACTGCCCTCAGACAAGGGCTTCCCTCACATGGAAGCCAGAGTGTTGGAGAGGACTGATATGCACTCAAATCTTACTCTGACATGAATTTGGGATGCAGCCAAAGTGACCTCAGAGCTGGAACTCATTTACAATTTCTCAGTACAGACACAATCCCTGTTAGCTTTCCCTTTGATTCTTTGGTTTAATCTTATTTTTCTCATTCTTCCACAGGTTTCTTGTTTCATTAAGGTGTTTTCCCAATTGTTTCTGGTATATTCATTGTCCCTTGTGGTAATCTAACAGTTTATTTTTTCAACTGTTTGGACTTGACTGCATGTTCCCATTTGATACTAGAGGGGATATAGAACTGTTCTTTCTCCTATATGTGTGAGTTTAGTAGTTGTTCTTTCATGTGAAAGTGTTTCTGAGAGTCACTCTGCTTTTCCAAGAGTAAATCACACTCTGCATAATGATCATAACTGTCCATTTGGAGAATTTCTGCATGGTTGAAAAATGTGTGCATTTCTGAGTTCTCAGTCCTGCCATTCAGCTCCTTACCCTTCTTCCTCCCCTCCTCCAAGGGTCCTTCCTCTCCTGGAGCCATCCCGGTTTTTTACCTCACATTGCAGAATTTTCAAAATCCTTATCAGAGGAGGAAATTTGGGAATTGAGAATGTATTACTCTGTACCATGTACAAAATACACACTGTTTTTTTCACCAAGTGAACTAATTTGGAATGAGCTTCGTACCAGGATGGATCTTAGAATAGCATTTTCTTTCCAGTAGAAATCTCATCAGTGCATATTACAGTGAAATCTCAGCCACTCTGTTTAGGTTCACCACAAATTTTAGTTAGCTTCCTTTTTTTTTTCAGTGAAACCTGTGTCAACATGATTTTCACATGCTGCAGGAAATGTATTGCAGGAATATGCAAGGTAGAAGTTAGGCAACATAGTGCCCAGTGTAAATTGCCAGGAAAAAACACTGCAATTACACACATACACCCCCCATATAGACATACACACATGCACACAGAGACACACTGCCTGTAATTACAAACCAACATTATTGACTCCATAAACTCAGGGCTGAGAATAGTTGACACAGAAAGAAATGAGACATAGAAAGTTCTCTGGTAGTACTCCAGATCTGCAAAGACAGCTACTGCTGTCTCCCCTCTGATTCCCCTAAAGGTGCTTGCAATTGTCCAGATTGTTTTAATGAGTAGCAATAGCACACACCTTGCTAGATTGCTTTTAGGCATTAGCTTTGTCACAGAAGTTACTCTTCAACATCAGGACATCTTGAGGAAGTCTCTTGCCTGGTTCCATCAGAACTCCCTCTACAGCTCCAGCTCTTCAAGGAAGATACCATTTACAGATGTGTGGTCACAGGGCCTCAGACCCCACTGAAAGAAATTAGACACAGCAGTAAACCACTAGTAACATTGATATTATGAGAGCTAACTCAAATTGCAATGTGAAGACACAAGGAATACAAGATGCATGTCTGCTGGGTAAGCCCCTGCCATCTCCAGGGTATTTCAAGATTGAGAAAATATGAAGACACTCCTGAACCCTCAAATAAAGATATTATGTTTGCTAACAGGAAAAAAAATATAGATAAGAATAAATTTCTATTGATTTTCCTCTATAACAAGTTCTATACTTGTAATTTTCAGTCCATTCAAACAACAGAGTCAGACTAATACCTATAAAATAGGTTTTGCCTATTATCAATTATATCAAGGCCACATTGGAGAGGGATTTAAGCAACCTGGTTTACTGGAAGGTGTCCCTGTTCATGGTGAATTGGAGCAGGATGATCTTTAAGGTCCCTTCCAACCCTAACCATTCTAAGAGTCTGAGTCTACAAATGTGTGGGAGAGAGAGAGAGAGAGAGAGGAAAGAAAGAAAGAAAGAAAGAAAGAAAGAAAGAAAGAAAGAAAGAAAGAAAGAAAGAAAGAAAGAAAGAAAGAAAGAAAGAAAGAAAGAAAGAAAGAAAGAAAGAAAGAAAGAAAGAAAGAAAGAAAGAAAGAAAGAAAGAAAGAAAGAAAGAAAGAAAGAAAGAAAGAAAGAAAGAAAGAAAGAAAGAAAGAAAGAAAGAAAAGAATTACATAGATAATAAATAAATAAATAAATAAATAAAATAAGAGAGAAGCTACCAGGAAAATTTCTTGGAATTTCTAAAGACTTTTGTAAAACAATACTGGCTGACTCACATAAAATCTTCTCCCCCAAGTATTAAGAGAATGAGATTTTCATTAAAGAGAGAACATAAAAAGAAATGTGAAAATGAGCTGCTAGGACATGAAGAAAAATAAATAGATGGTGAATGGTATATTGAATTTTTTGCCCCTTTCCTGCTTCCTCCAATAACATTTTACATACAGACCAGGGAAATTGCCTGACTAGAGCAAAATGGTTTCCAGTAAGACCCTTGGGATAGTACTTAGGACCCTCCAGACCTCATTGCTGACAATGTTTTACCGTCCTGGTGTTCAAGTAGCCTAACAGGGAAATGTTTGTTTACTGCAGCTCTGTACCATTTCTTGGCTGCAAGTTATTGAGTTAAATCTCCCTCATCCTTTAATTTAGATTCCTATTGTTTGCAGTTCTCACTGTTCTAAATGTTCTAAATGTTCTCAATGTTTGCAGCTTTGGCACTGCTTGTGCCAATTACACCATAGGGACAATAAAGTCATGTTTTGTGAAATTACAAGGCACTTTTACTTTTGCCTATCAGCTAAAGTCTTGCTGTAGTATCCACAAACCACAGAGAGCAGATGCCTACCTGATGGCAAACCCTTCACTCCTGCAACCCCAGGGGCCAAAATAATCCATGCCTTCCAATGTAAAGATCCACAACAATCAGAATTTGTGACAGCACACAGATGAAATGCCTACTATAGACCTATACCTCTTCTACAGCCAAAAATATATTCAGAGCACAGCAAAAAACAAAAATTCCCACTCTTCCTCAAAACAGGTGTACAATGCATTCTTCATGCTGAGTCCTGGCAGCAAAAACAGTGTTCAGGATGTCTTGATAGCTTCTATTCCCCCGCTTGCAGATTTTTGGCATACTTTCCTTCCCTTATTCTCACAGCTGTTGTGTAGAAAACAAATAGTAGTCATTTGAAAATGGTGTTATTCAGCTATCTCAAGGCTAATGTCTGCCATCTTCTTCTAAATTTCTCAAAGGTACACTTCATTCTCATTCCACCTCTGCCTAGACTGCAGATGGAAGCAATTCTTTCCTAGAAAAGCATCCTCAATACAAAGTTCTTCACCTACAATTATAGATGGTAAGGAGAGTTTCCCAGATAAAAAATAAAAGAATGATGACAACAATTATGTTCACATCCCTAACCACACAAAAGCAAATAATTTTGTTCTCACTGGATTCCTAGAAAGTCCGCTGTCCTATTATTAGGAAGTTTTCTTTTGCATCCAGTGTTCACGTTAGTAGGTCTATCTATCTGGTCATACAGAAAAACAGGGAATAAACTTTTTATTCCACACTCTGTGGAATGCAGAAATTAAGTCTTTGCATTTCATTTCACACAGTGAAAAACACTAGTCATGCAAAGCCATCAAGAATTCCCTGAGGACATGCAAATTTCAGAGCTTTTTTAATAATGCTGCACATGCTCATCTGATCAGGCTCTTGATTAGTATTGTGGGCTGCAAGTTTCCACATGGAGAATCAGTCTCTCAATGGTGAATGGAGATGCTACTACCTGGTGATAAGGTTGGGAATGCAGAGAGCTAACTAATGATTGTTGATTGTTTAGGGATATTAAATACAATAAAAATAAATACATAAATAAATACATACATAGATACATAAATAAGCTTGCTGCAGAAATGAACCACTAGAGTGTGGGAGAACAATTATGCAACTTTCCAAAGAGTATTTCCATCCCATTTTTGGCTAATTTCCCCTAATTTCTAATAAACCATGTACATTGGAAGCAATTCCACAGGACTGAGGGTGAGAAGTATAGAATGTATCTACTTCTAATGCTGAAATCATACTTTGGAAAAATTCATAATCTTAGGAAGTAGTGGCCTAAAGTGAACAAAAGCCAGGTACTTCTCTAAAACAATTGATTCATGACAGTTTGTTCAAAATTTTTGCTTTAAAAAATCTCTGTAAGACATAGATCTCTTAGTGCTGTCAATTTTGAGAACAGAATTTGAATTATATTTGCATGAGTAAATCTACATGATTTTCAGAGAATATCCACAGTGCATCTTACTTTTTTTACATATTTGAAACTTGTATAGACTTCTAAAATTTGATTTTATGGTCTAAACACAAGCATCTGGTGGCACTTGAGATACCCAAGGTAGTCCTGCCTAGCTTCCTGCATGGTCTACCAGATCAGGTTGAATTGGGAATTTCATAGGCCCTGTAGCTTCCATCCCCAAATGGCACTATATCCTACACTTAGGACCTTGCCAGACTGCCAGGTTTAGAAAAAGAAGGTACAGAAAACAAAAAAGTCACATATTTTTATTTAGTTTTCTATTTGTAATTTAAATATAAATAGCTACATAAGGAAATAGGGGGGATAAGAAACACATTCGGAATCTGTATAGTATTTATTTTAAAAAAACCCAAACAATACCCATCCTGTTTACTATTAAATAAAGAGCTGATAACAACAGAAATTATTATGCCAGTAGGGTATCATCAGGCCTGAAGGCTATTTCTGGTGCTACTGAAGTGTCAAGAACCACCTTTGCCCTGAAAGGCCACCCGCTTTCAGTTTTCGATTGTTTTAATCCTTCTGGAACATGCCAGCATAGTACTCCATGGGAATAAAACATTTGCTTCGTTTCTGCCTAAAGGTGAGATTGAAACAATTTGTTTTTAAACCTCATGCTGTCATTTATAATTAATGGTGTGACCCTGACTACAGAGCTTGAAAGGAGTATATAAATTTTCAACTGCAGTTCTCGTTTTGTTGTTTGGCAACTAGCCAGTTTCTTAAGCTTTTATCTTTGAATACAAAAGGTTATTTCTAGAGATTGAGTGCTTCATTTATTTTCCGTACTTTTCTTATTTTCATCTGCTAGGAACAGCAGTGGATAGACTTTTGCTATTTCAAGCTGTTTGTTAAGCCAGCGTCCCCCAAATCAGAGTAGGAAATCAGTTTTCTTTCAAGAATAATGGACACCAGCAGCTCTTTTGCCATCTTACATTTTTTTCTTTTAAATAATTGGTCTGGCAAAGCACTGCCATTTTGCCAGAAATGCAAAGGGCCATTTCTTTCATGGTAGATATACCAGGAAACCAAAACAATAGCCTTGTCACTCTGAAAGTCACAGATCTAAAGGAAATTAAGGCCCTGTGCATACCATAAATATGAGCTATGCAATTAAAGTAACACTTGGTGATTGGAAGGAATTGCCCTGTAATTAGATTATTGTAATATGTGCTTGAACATGCTGAACTGAGCTGAAAAAAATACACATGGGGCACAAGCCCATGCTCTTGGAAACCACTGGAAGTTTAACTACCCACTTCCCTGGAAGGCAGAATTGATCCTTACCTTTAAAGTTTCATTTACAAACATTATATTGTCCACAAAATATTGCATATATTTCTCAACATCAGCATTGTCTCAAATGGAACAGGATTCCTCAATACTCCAGGATGGTAAGCTATTAACACAAGAAACTATTTTTTCCTGTAGGGCTCATTCCTCTCTCTCCATAAATGTAGATGACACAAGGGGAAAGACACGGACTTGTATTTCTAGAGTGGCATTGTTGTTCCCTGTGCCCAGCTGGTAGACCTGTGATGTAAAAGAACAGGAGTAAGTTCAAATCACAGTTACCTGACTCAAGGAACAGCATGTGCAATCAGGATCACATTGCCCTGAACACAGCCTTTTCCCCCAACTCACAAACAGTGACACCACCAGTTACAACTGCTAGGAAGCAAGATGAAAGTTGTGGGAAAAATTAATATCTTGTATTCATTTTCTTTTGGAGGACTCCATTAAAATTTTCAGGTACAATTAATTTCTAAGGAATATAAATTCACTGAAGACAACAGAAAGTATGTTATTTTCTACATGGAAAAAACACATGGGTGATGAGTGATTTGAACTGGACACCTGTATTAAACCCTTAGAATTGTAAATTAAGGCAAAATGTTGAGGCCTTAGTGAAAGACTTGTTTATCTTTAGACTTATCTTACATCTTGCATGCAAAAAGCTGAAACAGACTGCAGAGAGAAAGGAGCAGTTTTGATTTTTTCATCTCTATGCATGCCAATCACTGCATTTGTACAGGACACCACACAGATCACAGTAAGATAGCAGAAATACTTCCACAGAGACCCTGATTTTGCCATGTTGGCTTTTCTTCCCAAAGGCCTTCCAAACTAGCAATTTCTCTTTTTGTTCTGGAAACAGAGAACAATCTTCCATAAGAAAGGATGTGATTGCTGTCGTGTCTTCACCATCAAGAAAGGTCTTGTCCGTATTTCAGCAAGTATTCTATTGAGAATCATGAGCCTTCACAGACATATCCCAGGAAATGCATGACACAAGTATAAACTTCTAAAATTAATTTCATGAGGGGAAAAACTATGCCCTCACTTATTAAAATAAAGTGAGGGTGATGTTAAATGTCATGCTTAGGTCCTTTCAAATGCTCTTAATTTGACAGAAATAAATTAATGTAATTCTCTAATTTTCACGTAGCCCAAGGGCCTTCCAACTCACTACTAAGCCTGAAAAAATATACCAAAAATTTGCTATTATTATCATGGTTGCCCTAGGGAAAAAAAGTAAAGGGGAGGTAATTAGTTATTATACATGTATGCATGTCATTAGATGTTTAGTGTGATATGTAAACTCTGTCTGCTAATTCCATTGGAGAACAAAACAGTGTTCAAAGACAAACATGTAGGGCCAGAAGTCACATATAATTTCTTTCTCTCTTAGAGATCAAAGTTTTGATGTGTTTTGAAAGTAAAGAGTCCACATATTTTCCTAGAGTTTTATGCATACAACCCCAAAATATCACTTTTTATCAATAGTCTTGTTTTAATAGGTTTATTAGCTATTGATTGATTAGCTATTGATTATGGACTCATGTCTTCTTATGATCAGTATGACAAAAATATAGGAAAAAATCTAATATTTTGTCCCATGAAACAGAAAACAAATTATGTGGAATTTATTTTATCTCTTGTATGTGGAAACCCAGAAACTAAGAAGTGAAAGTCAAGCATGAATATGATCCAAACAATAACATTGTTCAGTTATTTATAGAGTCATTTAGAGCCAAAAGTTGAGATAGGATTCTTTTCAATTCTATACTGGGCCAAAAAATCATGTAAGGTTGAGATTCACACCTGAAGAAAAAGAAAGAAAATAAAACATTGGCAACATCTTTTCGTATTTCAAAACACTGGGATTTAGATGTCTGTTTATTAAATCACTGTCACAGGCTCATTTTGAGGAGTCTTTACAACACATTCATTATTTTTACTCACAGAAATCACTTAATGATTTCTCAGGTCTGTACAAATTGTTGAAGAGAGGAACATCTAATCAATGAAACTACTTTATTTTGCCAAGTATTTGGTAGTCAACCTTGAAAATAAAGTGTTTAGTTTGATGCTCTCTTTGCAAGATGTCTTCAGATGGATTCATTCGCAAATCAGGGCATGCTTTGGTGGTCAAGGTTAACTTTCTCTTCACTTTCAATTCGTTGGCTTTGCCACTTGTTAGTGTTCATTAAATCCTTTCTTTTCAACACAGTAAGGAGAGTTATACACAGTGTTATCCAAACAGAAGTCCTGTCTGCCTTTCCAGGGACTGATGCTCCTGCAATCTGAGCAGTGGGAGCCTTTTTCAGGCTTTAACATCCCAGATTCAAGCTCAGGGTCATTCTATTCAGAATATCACTAGCTTGCTCATGCTTTTCTCAGGATGATATTTTCTTGCTTTTCCTGCAGATGTGAAGGGAACAAACAGGCAAGAGAGATAGTTGTATATTAAAGAGAAGGGCTAGCAGGGGAAAATGGGGGAAGACAAAAAGATAAGGGGAAAGAGATGGAGAAATTAAGCAAATAGGCTAAATTTAAAATAATGAGTGTGTTTTTCATTGGGCTAAATGTACATTGACTTACTATTGTCAACTAAACAAGCAGCTGACAAAATAACTCTATATATACTTCTAAAAAGATTTAAAACTCTTGAATTTGCTACTGATGCACCCTAGTTATATTTCCTCTTCTATTTTTTTTTATTATTTTTTCTAATTAGGCTGGAGGATGGGCTTTAGGAAAGCAGGTTGTAATTACTCCACCAGATTAATTTTCTTAAGATCAAGTCTTTTCTCAGTGGAATGAAATATAGTCATGATATCTCATCACAGTCTATATCCCTATCACAGTGAATAATCTCTTTATATTCCATACCCAATTTCCTTTCATGACAGATCCTCAGCTTATGCTGCTTGGTATAAATCTGTGGAGGGATCAGACTTATGTCTATATTAGATTTGTAAGTGTCCTACAGAAGAAATAGCTACAGATTTATAGCATCTTGAAGTAGGTATTATGAATTTAAAGATTAAAAATGTATCACATCTAATTGTAGTTTCACATATATCACAGCAATATAACTTCTATCACTTCATGTAAGTCCATTTTGATTAACATCGATACAAATTAAATGGAAATCAGAGCAACACTGGTAGATATGTGAGACTTCAGTTGTATTGGTCATTTTACTGCTGTGCTCAAAAATATGTCTTCACACAGCATGTTGTACATTTATGTTTGAGGATCTCTGCATTTTATGAAGACTAATGGATGATACTTCACAACAAGTGTATCAAGTAAGGATTACTGCTACTGCTATTTTTCATCTATTGAAGGTTACAGAAGATTTGGGTGTATTGATTGATGTGATACATGGCTTTTTGTGTTGAGCTCAGAAATGGAATGGGTGCCTTTGTTGCCAGTTGATGCGGTTTTAGCAACAGCAAGAAGGCATTCTGAATTTTCATTTCTCTTTCCTATATTTAAACAAGAAACTTGGGTGACATGCTCCTTTGCTATGCACACGAGAATACCATAGAAATACTAGGCATGGGGTTTTAATCTGTTTCTTTTATACCTAATTGCTACCATCTCTCCCATTCTACATATCTACATTCCCTTGTTTTTCTGTTACCTCCCGCATAGTATCCACAGCATCTGAACATGCCTTAGCAGCAGCACATGGCTGTACCTCTCTCTGGCTACCAACAGCATCATTCACATAAGAATTACAGTCCTTGTCAGCCTGAAGACATGAAGAAATAGAAATATTTTTAGCCCAGCTCCTCTACGGATTATGTAGTGGTTTGGCAATGAGGCATAAGTTTAGTAACATATCTGTATTAAGTGGGAACTGACAGAAGTGCAGGACCAAAGCTTACAGTAATGGTAGTTGTGGAACATCATATGTCAGCTCTGAGCTCAGTTCCCAGTTTCCTCTTGTGCACAATGATTTCAGCTGGCCCGATGCACATGTCAAAGCCAGCAGCTTTTGAAAACGTGACACTATTTCCTTCACAGCTCTTTCCTTTGCAAATGAATAGGTTCAGCATGTCATAAAAAGCTATTACTTCCATCAGGGAAGGGATGACAAGTCAGCTCAGGCTGTATCATAGCTTTAACACAAGTGTTAGCCTGACCCTCTGCTCAGAGTCATCTTGAGGCATCAGCAAACACCCAAGCCCACACACTGTGACTGATGATGCAACACATGCATGGTATGATCAGAATTCACATGGCAATTTCTTGCAATGGAGAGTGACTATGGAGAGTGTCTTCTCATATCTGCATGGAGTTTGTAACAAATCCAGCACACTATGCGTTTGAAAAAACCGGCGCAGAAATGAATAGGAGAGTTCTGTCCATGCAGCATCAAGTTTCTTTTTTAAACTCAGTGTTGTATTGACCACAGCTGGCAGTAAAGCCCCACACAGCCTCTTGTTTGCTCCTCCTTTTTCCCAGTGGGATGAGGAAGAGAGCTGGAAAAACAAAAGCAGGAAAACTTGTGGGCTGAGATGAAGAAATAAATGGAGGGAAGAGGGGTAGAAATAAGTGATGCAAAAGCAATTGCTCACTGTCTTCTCTGAGCAGGTCAGTGCTCAGCCAGTTCTGAGCAGTGACTACTCATCACCATGAGTACATCCCATACCAACCACTCTCCTCTCCACAATTTTTATGGCTGAGCGCAAGGTTTTATAGCATGGAGTATCCCTTTGGTCAATTCAGGTCAGCTGTCCTGGCTGCCTTTCTCCCTAGTTTGTGCACATCCTCAGCTCCCTGGGGGAGCAGAGTGGGAAAAAGACAAATTTTAATGTCATGCAAGTACTGCTCAGCAACAGCTAAAATGTTGGTGTGTTAATCATTTGGGATTTTGTCACAAATCCCAAACACAGCACCATATGGGCTGCTGTGAGGAAATTAGCTCCACCTCAGACAGACCCAGCACAGTGGACAATTGAAAAAAAAAAGTCATGTGTGCAACAAATTATCGATAACAAAGAAAGTTAATAGTCTGAAATGTCTTCACTCTTGCCCAAGGTAACAGTCCACCTACCTAATCACCATCTGCACTACATCTCAAAGTCATTTTTTCTGTAGTAATACTAGCACCCACCTAAACTGTTGATCCTCTCTTAATTTTCTGCTATGTTTCCCTTGAACTTTCATTGTCTTTTGAGAAACAATCTGAAAAGATCTTCAACCTTGTTTCAGTGGATATCTCAGTCCCACTATTACAGTGATGCTAGAAAAAATTGAATGTTAAGAAGGATGTGTAGTAAGCCAGACCCCATTTACTTCAGTAGAATTTTTCTCACTCTGATGCACTGCTGTTAGTCAGACATGACCCTGGCCTTACATCATTAGCTTTTCTGGAGTTTTATAATATAAGAAGTTGCTCACTGGTAATTAGGAATCCAAATTTTTTTTTTTAAGAAAAGAGGTAATAAATATATTATTTGCTACCTCTGGTAACAAATACATGGCAGCAACACAGCTTCTGATAGTTTAATCACATCTGTTAAAATAATGTCCCAGTTTAAGAATGAAACTTTAAATATTTTGACCGTATTACAGATATTCATTAGTGTCTGCATACAGTGGTTTGGGATGTTGGTGTAATTTGCCAGGTGGTCCAACAATGTTCCCCAACATCTCAAAATAATTTATCTGTATGATCCCATTGCCAATATCTGGACTTTTTATGCTAAAGACTTCCTGAGCACAGTAATGCACTTCTGTCTTGTAGGGAGGCTATTTCTAAGTCACACTTGGTGCATTATAAGACAGAAGCACTGAAAATTTGACTTATGTCTTCAGAGTATTAGTTTGTCTTCAGATAAATAGGAAAGTAAATCCCATAGAACTATTAAATTGGTAAATTCTACCACTAAAATGACCAAATATTTCCTGAATCCCTTTAAGATTCAATATGATTCATTCATTCTTTTCCCAAGTCCTTCCATTTGCCATTTCCTTAGTTTTGTGGGAGTTTGAGGTGAAAAAACAAATGCTGTGCTTGCAGTTCTATTAACCCTTCTATATATTCCCTCAAGAGAAGTGTCCTTTGTGAATTCACCAAAGGCTTCATGACCTTATTTATGGAAGTCTAGAAAATTCATTAGTCAATGTCATTTTCACAAGGTCTAACTCAAATGTTCCTTTTCACAATGAGAGGAATTCAGAGAACTGCCAAGCAGCAGAAGACTTCTAAAATTTTATGTTTTCAAGGGCAAGAGACAATCTTGGGGAGCAGTCACTGGCATAATTCTTTGTGCCAAGAACTCCAATGTTCACACAGTTAACTACAATGGAAGGCAATGACGCTTGAGACAAGGAAATGCTTGTTTGAAAATGGAAGGCGTTTTCTGGATAGTCACCACCATCTTCACAAAATTTAATATGACATTACAGGAAAGGGTGTTTATTAGTGCTTCCCATACCTATACATTGTGTCTGATGACAGTGACTTCTGTTTGACTGTAGAATTGTTTCTATCACCCTAATTCAAGCCTTTACAAGGTAATAGAGACAGTTTTCTTAACAGTTCCACATAATATTGCTGTTATAATTTAATTTTTAAAATGCAGCTGCAGTCCAACCAATGGTGGTCTGGACACATAGCCAAGTTCTCAAAATCTCATTAAAAACTTGGCATTTTGACTTTTAGACCATTCGTAAGACAAAAATGATTCTTGTGCTTTATATATTGGTGATGATCCATGTTTGAATCATTTGAGTAAGATTCTTGAATAACAGAGTAGTCTAGTGTCTAGAGTTCTAACACTCCTATTGACTATTATGAGCTTTTTATGGTCATAAAAAATTCACCTTGGGAATCCTTATGGAAAGAACCTTTTCTTGCTTTTTCTTAGGGACATGATTTCTTCACAGTTTTTACAATATGTAAGGAATCTGGTCTTAGAAGGGAGTGATAGATTTTAGGTGCAATTTTCCAAGCAGAGTAGTTCCCAGGATATTCTATTGCAAGATTCACAGTAAATAACATTTTTCTAAAGTTGCAGCTGCTGGAATGGAGACCTATAGGACTGCACAAGAATCTCAGCTTTCCTTTTAAATGAGTGACTTCCTAGAAGTCATGATTAATGAAAAAATGTGAAACTGGAAACACTTCTCAAGAGTTACAGAAACAGAAGAAAATACAAAGAATAAAGCAGTCATTTGTTTAAATTTCCAGCTATTTAATCCTCCCTATTACTTTTTTCAAGAGTGACTCATGATTTTGAACTTGCACAATTAGTAACACTTATTTTCAAAACTAGAGTTTTGAATATCAGAAGTTATTTAGGCACCACATTTATACACATTCAGTATCAACCTTTTTTTTTTTTTGTATCTGGGTTACCTTGGCAAAATTCCTCTTTTTGCTATTCATTTACATGGAAGATTTCAGAGTAGTCTGAAAACAATGAAACCTTAGGACACTCCTGTCACTTTATTCAATTTTAACCCCTGAATCCTCCATCCAAGTACTTACCTATGGGAAGAGTGACAGATCAAAGGGTCATTGTACTCTGAGAAAATTGACACCCTTTGATCATTTGGCAGTTATTTTTCTCAGGCAGTGAGGGCCATCCCCCCTCCTCTCCTACATTCCTCCTCACACAGATGCAGTTTATTCCATGCAGATGTCAGCTAGTGCATCTGCCACTTTGATTCTCAAATGACTTTCAGTATATCTGCTCTGTATGAGCTAGCCACCTTTGAGGCTTTCTTCATGTTCACTTCTTCCTGCTGTATGTTTTCATCCCTGTCCACTTCCTATATCCCACACGTCTCCATCTCGTCCTTTTGCTTTCCTTTATCTTCCTGTCGTCTGTATCTTTTCTAAACTGCTGTCGTTTTTTCCACTCCTTATTTATTCTCATTTAAGAAAACGCTGAGCAAGAAAGCAGCTTAACATTTGGTAATTGTAGATAAGGACAGAGAGATTAAGTGATTTGCCCAAGGCCACACAGAAATTCTGTGGCAGAAAGGTGAATTGATTTTAGGTCTCTGTGACTCAACAGACTCATAAAAGAAGTCTTATTTGAAGGATATATTTTAAACATCAAATCAAAGTTTGAGTCCAAATGAAAACAGCTCCAATTACAGGGCTGCTTTTATCTGCAGTTTCATCTTAGCACACGGGCTGTGTCTAGACTTCCCAGGTAGGGCATGCCGCAGTGCCTGTCTGACTCACAGGCCTGGCTTTTCTTTCCTTGGGTCTCATTTCGGCAGGGCTGAGGTAATACACACCCAGCCCCACGAGCTGGGGGCTGCAACACAGATATACACATATAGGCTGAGTGTCAAAGCTCATGTTGTCCAAGAGCAGACTCTGAAAAGCACAAAGTTCTCAAGGATTTGGTCCCCATCAGTCTAATTATTGAAACACAACATTTTTTCCTTTTTTTCTTTTTTTTAAGAAATAAATTGTTTTTTGAATATAATCTTTCGTTGGTGTTAGAGACAAACCACCAGTTTACCCAAGGCTTCATTGTTATGGCTTCCAGGTAGAGAGTAGGTGTTTGCTTGTATCAAATTTCTTAATGGAGTGATAAACAAAGCTGTTTACTTATACACTTCAAACCAGAGTATAATGTTGTGTTCTGCTCTACTCCAAGCTGTAATGTCATAATCCTTGGCACAGAACTACTAGATAATTTTGTCAGCCTCGCTGCAGAAATTAGCTCTGCAACAGTATTGAATTCTGGAGGCTAAGCCAGTGCTTTGGCCTGCCACAGGGTAACTCTGTTTTGCAGCCACCAGAGAAAGTTCTCTCAGAAAAACAACAACACACGTTTATGATTCACTTTCAGACTTTGTTCACCTAAATGACTTGTTTGTGCACTGTGGAGGGAAAACAAGAGGTTCCAGAAACTCGCACACACAGCATGTCCTTGTTTATGCCTCTTAATTATATAATATATGCGCACATAAATATGTAAGGAAGGGCCAGGTGATCTTTCAGCCAGGCTTTTCAACTGTCTTTTACACTGAAGAAGCACAGCCTGCTATAAATGAAGATTTAATATCTGAATTTAGTTTTAAGCTGTGCAACAGAGGGAAAGTGTGCTGTATTTTGAGTTTTCTTTTTATTTTTAAATCCTGAAACCTGACCTGAACTAAAAGCATGACTACAAATGTGAGTTGTTCAGGGGAAAGAATAAGATTGGGAATTCAATACATTATTTTTTTCCTTAGAGGTGTCTAGTACAATGAAACTGGAGAGCTTACTAATGTTTAAAAAAATAATTTAAATGTCTGTTTATCTCCAAATTTTACCTAATATGTGAAGAAAGCCTCAGGTTTGCATTAAGGAGTCCTAGAAATCTATATACCCTTTTTAAATTCAGATCAGTCTGTTATATTCATTCTCCCTCTGTCATGTCTATGTTCTCTTCCCTGCTGTATGAGGTTTTAATGTGCAATATCCACTTGCTCAAAGAGACTGGGTACAAGAAAAGATAAATGATGATGTAGAGAAGACTGAAATCCAGGCTAGGAAATCAGAAACTTTGAACCCTGCCAAAAAGCAAATTCATTATGACATTTCCAGTGAAATCAAAGAAATTTTGATTGGAAAAAGAACAATGGACTTTTCTTGGCAGTGTTCCAGCCAGAGATGGGTGAAATTCACACAGTTGTTTATATTATAGTAGCACCCAAAACTTCCAAATCACAAAGAAAATTATTTCCTACACTCAAACACTGATAATCTGAGGTGAAGTATTATAACATGTTAAGGATCCATTAAAAGCTCTTCAGGGACTTTTACAGAAATAAAATATAAGTGAAAAAGAAAATGGTTTTGAAGGTCAGTATAAAAGAATAGTCAAAGGACAAATTCACAGTTTTCATGGAAGACTTTACAGAAGCTGAGGGCACAACAAGCAACAGGAAACTTGAGAGGCAAGGAAAAGGGTTCTGGTAGGACCTTGAGTAGACAGAGCAACACATGACTCCATTAATAAGGCCAAGTAACAGCTAGTTTCATCCCTTAGCACAAAAAAAAAAAAAAAAAAAAAAAAAAAAGGGGAAAAAATGGAGATCATAAACAAGTAATAATAATATTGAATTTTAATGAAGGGATAGGAGCAGAGGATAGAACACAAAAATAGCAGGTTACCAAATATATTGGATGTACTCAGGTGGACAAACCCTATTGAAATGCAATGAAGAATGCAGAAGAAATGAGGCAAAGGGATTTCTGATCTGTTAGAAAAGTCCTGAAGAACTCATAGGAGGCAGAAGACATTCCAAAGAAGTGAAGAAAGGGAGTAAAATAATGCATTGCTGAAGAGAGGTGAAAGGAATTTTGGGAGAAATGGATCAGTTGCATTGCTTTAACATATCTGAAATATCAAAATACATTGAACAGCCTATTTGTATGGATTGAAAAATAATCAAGTGGTAAACCATTATCATTTGTCAGAAATACACTAATATACTTTTCTTAACCAGGAGAACTGGCCTATTGAATAAGGAAGTAACTCAGAATTAACTAGAGAAGGCATTATATGTGATTTATCTTGTCTTGAATTTCAAAGTACTCTACATAGAGAAAACTGGAAAATTTGGCTTTTATTAAATCCATGTCATAAGATTGGTACACACTGCTTGGGAGGAAAATAGACTTTTAGGGAGTTACAAATTGTTTCCTAGACAAATTGTCTGGAGGGTCTAGGAATAGTGCCCTTCTCTACATGTTCTGATCTTGGCTACAGTCAATATTTTTAAAGTACTGCTTTGGGCAGGTGCTTGAGTTTCTTCTGTCATCATATTTGCTGCCTAGTAAAGTAGCTCTAATCTATATTCTGTCTCACCAGAGAAAAAAATTCACCTGCTTGAAAGAGCTGAAGAACAAGATCATGGACAGGCACAGAGGATCTTCTTCCAGATACTTTCAAAGGAAGCTAGTTTTCATCACTAGTTAATGAAAACACAGGCACTTAGGAGAATGACTTTTCTAAGCTTCTAAATTGCAGATGTTTAAATCAGGAAATCTAGATTCAGTCCCTTGATGATGAAATTGAATACACTTCTAGATGTCTTAGTTATTCTCAAAAGTGAGAGTTACAAAGCAGTTGGAGGAATAGAAGTTGAATGATCTAAATTAATTACTAAAATTACTTCAAATTGGTAGGTGATATGCAATAAATACAAGTGCAGAGATCGCTCTGAGGAAGCACAATTTGATTCTGCAAATAAAAAAAAAGTTTAATTGCCATGCTGCAAGTAGAAAAAAAAAGTGAATCATAAATTGAATTTATTACTCCTGCAGAAAAAGACAGCCCTTATTCTGATTTTAATGACTATAAGCATTTAATAACTACTTAGAAAAACATCTTTCAGGGAACATTTGGGTATTTGCTGCTCCATAGGGGGATGCTAAAAGACTTGTTGAGATCATTTTGACTACTCTTTTGATACAGTAAATACACTACAAGAAATAGAGGACATAAATCAAAAGCATTATTATTCACATTTGATAGATGGAAAATTAAGCTATATAAAGGCAAAGTAACTTACACATGGCAATGTAGAATGTCTATGGCAGTGAGCCAGGGATGGGGTGCAAATCTGGTAAGCCACAGTCTGGAATTCAACCACAAAACTATCTTTTCTCTGGCCTTTGTATTCAATTTAGACATATTCAGATGTCTGGATGTTTATCCAAAGCCTATCAGGAGTGATCTCCCCCTCACACTTTGCACCTTTGCACAACAGGCCTGGCTCCCCGTCCTGAGGGCAAACCCAGCGAGTCCTGTCTCCTCTTTCACATCCACCGTCTCATTTTTAATACTTGGTGAAGATTCTCACTGCCCTGCCAGACCTGTCTCTCTCACAGGTTCCTGTGTGATGGTGGAGAAATCACTTTGCATTTTGGATGGCGTTAGCCCCACGGTGCATTTTGGGTCAGCTGGGAGGGTTGAGGGGGCAGCTCAGGGCACTGGCACGGGCAGGCAGAGACCCCAGTGTTCAGAACATGCTCTGCTTACGTTACAAGAAGGCTCTGTGAGATTTAAAATCTGCGTCTGTCAGAAACTTCCTGTTCAGACAAAAGCTAACCCAGTTATGTAAGAAGGTGTTAAATGTACGCGGAAAAATGATGCTTTTCCAAGAAGCCAGGCAGTGATTACATTTTCTAAATCTGCAGTCATTTTCCAGTAACAAATAAATAATCAAAGACAGCACATTCTGTGAAAAAATAATAATGTTGAACTAAAGGAAGCAATTGCCATTTCAAATCAATAAAATGTAGTTCCCTGTATTTTCATGTTAAATAAAAACAAACATTTGCCCAAGGAAAGCAACAGCTAAGCTGTTTGTTTTTATATTCACTTGGATCCTCAGATCTCTTCCAGGCAGACTTGTGGATAAACAGGTTTGTTTACGAAAAATCTGCTCATTACTGCATCAGTTCTATCTATGGTGTCTTGGTTTCAGATGAAGCTGCTCTGAAGATATTTGTTTGCTTAAATTTAGGGGGTGCACATCCTAAGAGATAAAACCAAGGGGCTACAATGTCACAAGTGGGGTTCTTGAGTAATTCTTTCAAACCTGTAGACCCATCTTGAAGCAATTCAATTTTAAATCAACTCGACAAGTCAATAAATGTTAAATATGTAAACCCTTTTTGTCTTTCTATTTCCTGTTTTGCTTGACACTATTCCAAATGAAGGTTGCTAACGCTGTTTACACAGGGCTCCTGAGAACCAGTGAAGACTACCTCTAAATAACACTCTGCCTCCCACCTGTTTTCAAAAAATTCATCTGTTCCAGGGCATACAGTTCCTCTGTAATGCTGGCTTTCCTCTGTCTCACCTTCTTGTGAGACAGTGATTAATTTAACTATTTTAATTAGTTTCTAGGACTGCATCCATCTCTGAGAACATGCTGCCCCAATGCTTCCAGGTAAATACAAAAATGTGTTTTGCATAATGATTCGGTATTTTTATTTCCGTCATCTCAATAAGGAAGTTAATTGGGCAGGAGGGGAGAGACTTGGCAGACAATAGTACACAGCCATCTTCACCCAACTGACAACTGTGTTAATAGGCTTTTTAAAAAATGTGTTACACATCACCAGCTTGACATAGAACAGCTGTGTCCAGACAGAGAACACTAAGAAATACCACCTGGTAAATGATATATTCTTTATGGGTAACAACTAGTCTTTGGAAGACCAGAGATGTCACTTTTTCTGCTTTGTTAAAGATGGATGGCCGCCTATTGAATGATAATGTACTTTTAAATTGGAAAGCATCTTATTCAACTAATGAATACCTTTATCCTCATGTACAGCACAGGCAGAATTAGAAGTGAGAGGGTGTTTTTCAGTTACTACAGTTCTCTGCACTAACAGTACAGTTTGTGGGGATTGTTTGGGGGTATTTTTCTTCAGTGGACTTCTTTTTTCCCCATCTGATAAGCTAACATCTCCTTTTTGCAAGTGGACTAATGCAAATTATCCTTTCTCTGTGGGATATTGGTCATCAGTCATAGTGACAAGGGACAAAATGGTCAAAATATTGCTGAAAAGGAATGTGAAGTTGATCTGAAACACAAAGGGTCTGATGATTTCTAATGAATGTCCTCTCTTCATGAAAGGATGCATACAGATTCAGGACAACTTGCTTTTGTAGACTGCAGTGAACAACCTTGATGCAAAAAGAGATTAAGCTGAAAACCCATTTTATGAAACAGCAGTCATGTGCTGACACTGAGCAGCAGCTAATCACAGCCAAATGTCCTTTGGTTGTGAAGCCTACACAAAATTCTCTTTTCTTATGCATAATATGGATCCTATTATTATTTCCCTCTTTCCTCTTGCATTCATATTTCCCCAGACTAGGGTAGCACTACCATTATTTCCCCCTTTTGCCATTGTCTGTACAGTTTCTATTGTATTGACTGCCTGGAGTGTCTTTCTTCTTCCCTTCCTTCAACATGGGCTGCAAAGCAGCATGCTGCTTAGGCTTTCTTTTCACTATTCATTTGTGAATTTGCATGCTTTGTAGTGCAAACTTTAATTGGAAAGCACTGTCCTTTTTTTAAATGGCAAGTGTGAAAGAGAATCCATTTTCAATGCACTAGTTCTCCCCGTTTTAGAACCATGAGTGTTTTTCTAGTGACAGCGCATGGTCCATTAAGCAGCACATAAATGTTCTCCTATTTACTTCTCATTCTGAAAATGGAGGAAGGAAACAATACTCAGAAGAATAATTTTTCTTCCTAGAACTCCAAGACTTGCTGGTTTCCCCAGGGCTACTTTTTTCTCTTGGGAATAAATATATTGCACGTTATAGAGCCTAGATCCTTAGTAACTATAATTAGCAATTATTTCAATTCATTTTCAAGTAAAATCATATTTATAAATATCCAGCTTGTAAAGAAAAAGGCTGATGCTTAACTTACATTGGAGTCATACTATTAGCTAGTATAATGTCACAATGAAGTCACCACAGGCCTTGAAAGAATATTTCTATGTTTGCATGTGAGAAAGCATAAAAATAGAACACCTTTAGGATTAAAGTTTTCAAAGACACCCATTCCAGCACTTATACTGACTTTGCATTTTCTAGTGAAATATCATGGCCTTCTCTTAGGATGCACTGCATTTTCTGGTCTACATTAAAAGGGCCTTTTTGTCTGTCTGCTAATTAACAGAACTGTAGTGCATAAAGGCTCCAGGTAGCAAACACAGCCTTGCTTTTCAAGGCGATCAGAATTATTTAGATCTAATAAAAACCAATCCAAGTGTGACTAGGCCTTATAACTTATCTGTCTTGTACTGGGAAATAGCAAAAAACAGCGTGTGAAATGCGATTTTATGTGGAAAAGTAGGCATACCCATAGATAATGGGATAATTCTCCACCTGGAGACAAAAACTTTCTTTTGCTATAAACTAAGAGTAAACAAAGCAAAACTTCATTCTAACCACATGAGGTGAAGTACAATGACCACCTTTACTGTGCCAGGCATAATCAAGTTATCATTATAAATAAGTTCTAAAGAAACTTTCAAATCTTTGAATCAAAGTATTTGGAATCTTTGTAAAGTATGTAGTGGGATCAAGGGGAAACTGCCTGGAGATGTGAGCCAGTCAGGGAAGTGTTGGCACCAGACATGGAGACACATGTACAGAATCTCACCTGTGCCATGGCAGATACCTGTGTGTCTGGGTGGCATGGGTTTGGAGGAGATACAATAGCAGTGTCTTCTAGACGAATACAACAGTGCTCTCTGCTCCTGTGTTTGCTCACCAGTGTGTGCTTGAGCCAAGATCACAACAGATTCTGGCACCATCTCAGTTTTCAGAAGCTGGGCAAAAGAGGGATAGGAATGGCGTACTGAGGGATAAGGAAGCTCTTTACATAGTTGAATAAATGGTGCTGAGTTGCTCATTCTTATGAGCTGCATGGAGGTTGAGAGCTGAGTTTTAGAGGTGGCCAGGTACAGAGGAAGCTAATGACCCAAGGCCAAGAATCTGGTTGTGGGTGAAAGAACGTAAGGAGAGATCATGATCCAAGATTGGTGGCAGCCAAGGTGTGGGCACAACCCGTGCTAAGAGATGAAGTCGCCACAGTGATCAGATACTTTGCCCCAGACCCTGCTCCTGGCAGCAGCACCTTCTCCAACAGCCATTCCCAACAGCCCCCATCCCACTGCCACTGCTCCTAACTTGCTGGAATGCAGTCATGAGAGCTTGTCATGAGAGCTTGTCCAGACCATGATTGGCAGGATTATATCATACAATAATAGGAAATTTCTCTTTTAGTTTCATCTATCTAGAGATAATCTGGTATCTGTGATGCCTACTCTAGTCCACAAATACACATGTGTATAATAGTTGAGGTACATAATCTTTCAATTCTATTTCCGTTTCAAAAATTAAATTTTTTTTGGCTCTTGAACTTCATTCAGCACAAGCTACTGAAGGTGGTTTCCAAGTGGCACTTCTGCAGCTGTTCCCTACCATTTGCAGTGGTTCATTTTCCTGCTCAGCTCTGCTCCCTAGAGAGAAGAGTGGATGCAGTATGGGTAGCACATCAGCCATGGGCCACACCTCTGGACACAGCCACTTCTCACCCATCTGTACTCACCAGGCGTACTCGGAAGCAAAGATCGTTTTTCCTGTGCAAACAAACCTGCAGGAGTAAACACCATATCCTTGGCTCATCATGCTTGTGAGTCACTCCTTGTTGATGGGTGGTGGTTTCAAGTGTGGGATTGTAGCAAGGAAACTCTTTTGTTTCTGCTTTTCTTTTATTCCATGAAAATAAAGTAACTACCATACTTAGCATTCTCAAAGCTCTGTACAAGCTGATCCTTGCAACATTCCCATGTGGTAGGCAGGTATAATTAAACATATTTCAAAATATGTGGAAGTCAGGACATAAAAGGGTAAATAATCTACTCAGGACCTAAAGGTAAGTAATAATCTGAATTCAGAAGAAGCATCTTATATCAGACAAATTGGTAATTGACTAGACAAAGTTTGTCTTGTGGCCTTTCTCAACCACCCAGTTACAAAATATAAGACAGTTAAAATATTAAGATCCAACTGAAGCTTCAAAAACAATGCTTGCCCTCACATTAGGGGATGTTTTGGTCCAGAGCATAGAGCTCAGCTTTATGTCTTGCTTGGATTTTATGGTAAGAGGCAGTTAAAATTGCTTCATTTGTCACACTGGTTTGATAGGGCCATTGCTGTCCTTCACCTCTTGCCTCAGATCTCCTTCCCTCTTATTTCCTCCACCATTAAAAATTTCTTCCAGCTACTTAACCTTTCCCCTTCTCTAAGAAACCCTTTCTCAACATTACCCACCTCCTTTAAGTCACTTAACTGACCCCACATGTGCCTATTGCTCCTCTCACCATTTTCCCACTAGGGAAACATGCAGCTTCTTCACTGCCTGAGGCATCAAACATCTCTCCCAGCCTTTCTGTTCACTCTGCAAGCACCTGACAGTACACAAGAATTTATCTGCCTTCTTGTCAGGGTATCATTCCACTTGTGTTCCTACAAATAAGGTCAAATTGTCTAGGGAAAAAAAGGGGAAGGGGACTGTCAGTTTTGTCTGAAATTGTTATAAGAGGGAGTTGGGAAATGCAAAGCAGACCATACAGCATCCTAGGACAAACTGGTGTGGCTTTACATTTGCCAGGGAAAAGTCAAGTGAAGTTCACAAAAAGGAACAGTTAGCTGTCTTGACCCATTTTAAATTAAAACTGATCATACCTGGTTTTGCAGCATGATTCTGCATAAGGATGTCATTCCATTTTAGTATCAGAGGAGATCATTTTAACCTTAAAATTATTTTGTGCAGTTTTGTTTACATATTTAATGCCAAGGCAGATTAATTTAAATTTAGTATATGCATGTACAGTAGTCTTGAAAAACTGCAATACATAGAAAGCATAAGGAAACACCAAGAAAATGTTGAAAGCCATTTTAAGATTACACAGAATTTCACTGAATGTTCTGGAGTTTCTCTCTGTTGTTATACACTTAAGAATGACCATTTCATTCTTTAGAGGGACAAAATAAGTGATGTATTAGTTATCTTTACAAAAAGTGTGTACATATGTGCTTGCATGACTGTGCAATTGCATCTACATGTGTCTTTTTCTGTGTGTGGGGATAGATAGGCATGGCATTTGTGGAAATCATCCTGTTTTCAAAGTCTGCATTGTTAGTGTTGAGTAATTCATTCTAGAAATCTCTCCTTCACAAAGAATGAAGTAATTTATCTTTCAGTAAAGCTTTTTCAGCTTTCTCATTTAATTATGAAATTGAAACATCTCTCTTTCCAGATATTATCCTGGCAAGAAATATCTGTTCACTAGTTCCCAGGCAAGCACCCTAAGCCTGAATCAACAAATGGGTTTGGAAGGAATGATTGCTAAGGAAAGGTTGATATATCTTTGACAGCTGGATTACTGGTTTATACCTTGCTGAGTGTGTCAGCCACTGAATGGCATACCTGATTGCCAAAGCAGCAGTTTTCATTGGCACTAAATCTAATTTTCTTGAAACATTGCTAAGAAAAATCAGGATTCTGAGCACTGTGATAATTTACACTGCTTCAAGCAAACAATACTAATGATCTTCACTTTCATTCTTTTCCATGTTTTCTCTCTGTTCCAGTAATCTCCTAATAAATAGTTTATTTGGCCTAGGTTTGCAAGGCCATTGCAAATGGAAAACCAAATGGGTTGAAGAAAAGACTTCCAAGAAGTTACAATTCAGAGGAAACAAACTTCACAACTCCCTCTGCGAACTGTTTCTCATTAAAGAAAAAAAATTACATTCTAAATGTGAATATGCCAGACTTCGTATACGTATGTGAACCTAAATAACAGACAACTGCTCCAGGAAGAGATCTAGGGGTGGCTATGGATAGGTCGCTGGGAATATCTTGAACTCATCAGTCCAAACATCCAACAAACAGCGGAGCTGAGCTGTGCAATGCCTGGTTATTAACACCACAGTGTAAGCCAGGGGGGATGTCCATGGCTCAGGCATCTGTGGCAGCAGAAACAGGCAACTCTGAGACAGGAGACTGAGACAGAGCAGAAAGTTATAGAGAGAGATGATGGTTAGACACACACAGGCCCCACAAGTGCTGCCAGTCAATGGTCTGAATACAACCCACTGGTGCTCCAGTAACCTGAGGAGCAGCAGCACATTCCCTTTGAAGGAACCAGCATGGAGAGAGAAAGATGGGGGAGCTGGGCTGGGGCGGGAAGGGAGGGCGTCAGGAATGCCACAGTGATAAGCAGAAAGATCAGGAAACTGTGGCAATGAACTGGCTGTGAGAGCATGGAAGGAGGCTGGGAGCAAGTGAGACTGCTTTTATTTAAGTAATTAAAACTCAGAAAAGTTTAAAAAGTAAAAATAGGTGACCGGCCAAGTTTCAAGGCATTATTTTAAGCCCACTATCAGATGTAGGTTATGCAAATAGCTCAAAGTTTCTTTCTCTGCCCCCCACGTCACTCCCTGGATCTGCAGGCTGCTCCATTCAAAGGCCTGTCTTTTATTGTCCAGATACCAAGTTTGTAGTGAACAGAAAAACCTTTTGCATAGAAAGGGCCATTTAATTGCAACATATCAGTAACAGATAAGCACCTACACGCTTACAACACTGTGCAAGAGTTAACTAATTATGTTATGTATTATTACCTCCATTTTGCACATGAGGGCATTGGGCAGAGACAGGAAATACCACACCCAAAATGTCAAAGTTCAAAGGGTTCAGAGGCCTTCTGACCGTACTACCTTTGCATTTTACAGACCTGTTTACTAAAAATACGGAACATTTTTATTTACGAAAGATGAGGATTAATAATTTACCTGGGCCATTAGACCCTTTGTACCTGGTGTACAGTAACATGCACTGCGAGTGTTTGAACATTTTACAGAGAATTGACAAGGCTGGAATTGGCACGCGATGCCTCGGGCCACAGCAGAGCCGTGACTCCCAGCTGGCAAAGGCACAGACATGTTGGGGACACCTGCTGGGGGAGGTTAAAGGCAGACAGAAAACTTCAGTTTGAGTGTGGTTCCTGTCCCAGGTAGCAATGGTGATTGTTGACTATGTCACTCGGTGATCTGTAGGAGGCTTAGCTGGGACTGTCTGCTGGGTAAAGAGGATTATGAGTTTAAACATGTTAACACCCTTTTGCTTTCTTCTTCCACCTTTTTACTGAAATGCATGAAGAAACCACTAAAAGTATCTATTTCCAGTTATCTGTGTTAAAAGTGCACTTTCACTGTGCATCGACTGCATTGAAACAAACTGATTTATTTCATTACCACATGCTTCTGCATCAATAAATTACATCCTAGATCAAAAGAACAGGGTTGTCGTCTGTTTTCTCATTCACCTAGTTTGTTCAGACACTTGCTCTCCTGCAGTCTTAAAGGACTTCAATATTGTAAATGACTTGTATATCATTCACTCTTCAAGAGGCCAATATATTCTAGTCAAACAAGGACTCCTGACGTGTATATATATGTATTAGTATGTGCATATGTGTTACAAATGACTCTGCAAAGGACATTATTATTATGGAAAGTAAAACTCTAAGTTTTTCTTCATTACTTCCTTTCTTCATCATATTGAAAGCCTGATTTCAATAAACTTTTAGCTACTTCTCTTCAGAAATTCCAGCTTCCTACAGCCTGAATTTTGCCACGTCATCTGAATTCAGCTCCTCCGAGTCTGTCTGTTTGAAGTCACTCTTAAGTCCTAGGTACTTTCTAAAATCACTAGCTTTTAATAGACCTTCTTGACTATTCAAGGTTATGTTCCTTGCCCTCTAAACCCCAAAGAACAGGTGCTGCAGAAATTTTTATTACATTGTATGTGGGCATTTTCATCAGGCTCGTTCTTTCTCTATTCTCTGTGTAATTTTTTTCTCTTCCTGTTTATTTCTGAGGCTTATAAACATAGAGGTGAATGCAGACTCTTTGTATTCTAGCTTTAGTAAACCAGCACTGACAGGTTGCTGAATCTATTTTATGATGAGTCTGATAACACAATGGTGAGGTAATCATTAAATCATTATTTATGCATCACAAAATGGAAAGAGGTCCTAGTGTGTAGTGTAAGAAAATGGGTGGGAAGGAAAACAAACATCTTCCAGGCTCCAAAGTGTCTCAGCTATGACTTTGAAGATGCACATGAGACTGTACCTAACCTTTAGTAATGGTACTTTTGCAGCAGCACTTGTCTGACAGGTCTCCATGTTTCATCCTACACAGTAAATACTGAGTTTGTGACTACAACTAACTAACATGTTGTGGGCTGCTGTGGGATTCTGGAGCTCTAAGCAGACCAGCCTCAGATGGAGGCAAAGTTCATACTGTGCTTTGGAAATTATAGGTGCTGGCTAGTACTAAGTTTAGGAGGCTGGTTCTCATGGGAGGTTTTCGATGTTTACAAGT
This sequence comes from Poecile atricapillus, assembly GCF_030490865.1. Lineage (NCBI taxonomy): Eukaryota > Metazoa > Chordata > Aves > Passeriformes > Paridae > Poecile > Poecile atricapillus. Next base: position 24,180,144 of record NC_081249.1, read on the forward strand.
CTGCACATTCACACAAAGGGCCCCTCTCAGTATAAAATCAGACTGTTACTCATTACAAACCAGCGATTCACAAGTGGAACTGGATGAATATTGAAGTACATGTTTGTTTGTAGATTGTGATCAGATGGGGGAAAAAAAAAGGGTACAAAATTGTTACCTGAATCTTTACAAAAAACTCAAGTAACATCTACACTAAGAAAACTGTGGTGCATGACCACCTCTGATGATAGTCTGCCACAATCAGCTGAACTTTTTAGTTTTACAGATTATTTCAGTGGAAATAATGGAAACATGTCCATTTTCATAATACTTTTCCTCTATGCTTGATTTTTTTAAACTTAATTCATAGTGGCAGGAAATATGCCTCATAAAAAAAAAAGCAATTAATTTCTCTTTTATTAAAAAACAAAATTAATTGAAGTAATTATATCTTTTCCATCAGACACCCCTAATTACTTAATGTTCTGCGTTTTAAAATTTATACATTTTAAAAATTATGCATAGCCCCTTTACCAGGTTTCAGCTTATGATATGCCAGCAAATACAAAAATATGTAAATCTCAGGTTTCAGTGTATGTAAGAAGAGAGTAAACTCTAATACCCAGACAGAGAAGTTGTTCTGGTTTTAATAAACTATGTACATAATGGAAGGATGCTGTCTGAAAACAATGAAATTCTAAAGCCTTGGCAACAGCATATTGATGTCCTGTACTAGTTACACATGCTTGCTGTTGGAGATGACAGTCTCCTTACACCCTGGAAGAAAGTGGTCTTAAACGGAGGGGATTTTGTTTTTCCACCTACATAAGTAGGTATTTTAGTGGACTTGCACAGATCTTTGTGCAATTGTTTGCCTTCCAAAAGCAGCTGAAGAATTGAGTAATCTTTGCTCAAGAAATTGGTCTGACTGGAAAAAAGGGCTATGGTGTTATAGAAGATCATTAATGGACCTGTATCAAAGTTTAAAAATTAATGGATGAGTACCAAAAGATTTGGCTGCTAATTTTGACTTTTCAACTCAAGCAGATCAGATAAAAGTTAATTTTAGGCCTTCTCAAAAAAAAAAAAGTATTTTCTTGAAATACTTGAACGGCTTGAAGACACTTTAATTTCTGTTCAACATCTCAGCAAACAAATTGATTTTTAGCTAAAAAATATTTCCTGTTCTCAAGTAAGGTGGCTCAGGACAGTATGTGAAAACAGAAATTAACCAAGATTTGTATGATTGTGGTGAATCCAGGTGTCCTTGCCCATGAACATAAAAAACATGGAAATTGCTATGAATGAACCCTATTATGAGTCTCTATGAATGGTGTACATGCTGCAATTACTGCTAGATGTTTTCATCTGAACTATTAATATAATTTTATTCACTCAAATTGGTCTGTTTTATGCACAGATTATCAGTGTCAAATATCCTTTTCATTTCAGAGAGGTTTGGCCCAGACAAATCTATCCAAATGTAAAATCAGATTTTCAATACTAAGGCAACCTTTATTGAATTGGCCATTTTTCAGAGAACAGCTTCTGCTCTAGCACTCAGATTTAAAACATAGAACAAGAACCCCTCAAGTCTATTGAATGTATATTTTAAGGCTTGGGCTGAGGGTTCCCAACCTCTTGTGTAACAGAGGATCTCAAGCGAGGAAAAGGCTGGAAACAAATGCAATTAGCATTTACTATTTGGATGGAAGTGTAGCTAAGTGAATGCAGCTTGTGGATGCTGAATTCCTGAGGAGCAGCAGTGAGACCACAGGACTCTGAGGACACAGAAGGAATTCAATTCCTCTGCTTTATTTGAGAATACTTGCAAATGAAAAGAAAAGAATTCCACGTATCAGACCACCATAGCCCAGCAAAACAAGACTCACTAAATATAATGCAAGGGTCCAGATAAATAACAGCCATAAGAAATGAAGGATTACTATAAAATATGCAAGACATTATCCTGCTGCAGGTATTCTCCTGTTCCCACATGTCTGCTGCATACCATAGCTACAAAATATGTCTCTCTATTTCCATGAATCCACTCATAAAGGTTTTTGCTTTGCTGATTTTTCAAGTTAATGACAGTCAAGGCACTTGGGAAAGAGATTTATGTCAGTGATGCACAGGTTCAGCAAATTGTCAAAGAGTTCTGCTGTGCAATTAATCATCTTTTCTCCATTACAATTTGTAAGTGCCAAGCATATACACAAAACCATTTTTATAATATAGTTATCATGGGTACATAAGTAGTATATGAATCATGTATTAAAAAAAAAAAAATACAGAGCGCTAGCTACCACATGGATTTGTAAATCCTTCTCTGCATAAGACAGCCCCCCAAAATTGTGGAGGCTGTTGCATTTAACAGTAATCATTTTTATGACACTACTTTAAGCAGATCTGCATCTCTGTTATATCTGTGCTTCTCAGGCAGCTTCATCTACAATAATATACATTAGATTTTTGAGGTTTTTTTGAGGGAAGTATTCCTAGTTAAAATAAAATTAAAAAAAATACCCAAACAAACAAATAAAAAACCCAAACAAACAAACAGAAAAAAACCCAAAAACAGAAAAAGAAACCACCAAAAAAAACCACCAAACCAACATGCTAAGGCTACTGCATTGCCAGGAGCAGCCCTGAAAGATTCCTTGATACAGAAGGAGCTGAGCATGACCCTTCCTCAGTGGCTCCTTAGAGGTACTTTGGCAACTCAAACTCGTTCTTTGAGAATCAAAAGGAGCTTTTAGGGAGAGGTAGTCTTATGGTCCAAGCCCCAAAAGCAGACTTCTGAGTGATGTAGATTCTTGGGTCAGTCTAAGTCATCTGTTTGCCTCTGTTTCTCTCTTTTAAATACCATCAGAGTCAAGCTCCTTTATGGAGGCTAGCTTTGGAGCAAGCTGCAGGCCCCATAGCCTGCCAGCCCTGCCTGAGAAGCTAGCCTGGGAAATTCATGGGAGGATTCAAAACAATCCTCAAAGACAGAAAACAGCCTGCAGGTGCTGTTTGTCTGTTCCCGTGTTTTCCTTGCAGGAGAGGGTCAGGGGGGTGGTAAACCCCACTGACCAATGATGGTAATGTAGCACTTTACTAACCAATAAGAGTTTCCTTTCTGTACTTTCCACGAACTAGTCTATATAACATGACTGTAACAATAAACTAGAGATTCTCTCCTGTTCTGACTCCCTTGAGAGTCCGTGTCATTCTTCCTGCCGTTCCCAATTAGAACGACACTCCTTATTGCTCTGCATCAGTATAGGCTCAGAATGCAGTTTCCTATGAAGTATATTAATAAGTAAAACTGCAGACTGGATATCCCACCATCCACAGAGGAATTTCAGGGGGAGCAGACTCATCTCCAAAGGTGTTGGTGCTGTGAATGTTCACATTTTACTCTCCGCATCAGTTTCCCTCTTCAAGGGTTTCTGTGAAAACTATGCTCATTTTAGAAGTCACACCCTCAATAACCTGTTGCAATCCTTACACACAGTTTCTTTTTTGGAACTCAAGAAAAATATCCGGATTATTAGTGTTTATTATGCCAATAACTTTTGGAAGTTTGTTTTATAATGTGTTTACTACAACATTCCACTCAGATCAAAGAAAACAAACCACTCTACTTGCGTTTTGAGATCAAATACTTCAAGCTTTACATTCACTGAGCTACATGTGGCTTATATTATCTATATTGTACAATCCTGGACTGCATATTTTTTGCTATACAGTAAATAGAGAACATGTGGTTCGGAATGTTTCTACCCTATGCGCTAGTGCTCACAGTAACCAAGAGGTTCACCGAAATGCACTGTCAAGAGCCTAATAAAAATTGATTGTGATTTCCAGACTCAGACCTCATGTGGACAGACAACAATTCATTGGGGTCTGTGGGTGCTAAAAGCAATGTTGAACCTTTTATGTGAGGCTCCAAACACAAGTAGACAAAGGATCAACATAGCACAGGACAAATTCTTGCCTCTATCCTTAATGTATTAAATTACTCTGAAGTACAGGAGCAGAACAGGTATCAGAATATGTGCATGCATGGATATTTAAACTGCACAATTCCACACCTCTTTGCTTTAGCCTTTTTTTGTACAAGAAATAGAGCGTTCAGACCTAGATATAGATGGGGTTTTATATTTATGCCAATATATAAATGGATAGCATTCCTTTTTCAATTGTTTTTTGGTTTTTGGTTTTGGTTTGTTTGTTTGTTTTAGCTATTTCTGTTCTTTCGGAAACATCAATTTGGCCACAAATTTGCAAAGTCATTTTGAAATCCTCCAAATGAGTGATATTTCAAGTATTACAGGAAATTGTTGATTATTAAAGTAAGACAGAATGTAAAGCCTGGCACAGAGGCAATATGACTGCATTTAACCAGTTTTCTCACTTTTCAGCACTTTTGGCACCAATAAACCTGAAGGCACACTTGCTAGAGAGCTGTCACTAACTTGTCTCACAGTAACAACCTTCACAGCTGACTACAGTGATATCTTTTGTCAAAGCTTCTACTGACATGTGTTTCTCGATGCTGCACTGTTTAGAAAGAAGTGTAACAGCAACAGAAAGACTTGGGATGTTTTTGAAGAGGGAATGCAGAGGGGATACACAGCTGTAACTGGACATCTGCTAGTGCAGCAGGGTAACACTAATGTGAGAGATGAATTCCTCATTTTCATGGTGCATTATGCAGGAATTAAACATACAATCAGTAGTGCAAAAGGACAAATTAATATCCTAGGTCATGCTATCCATTCTGTGACATCAAAATTAAAAAAACTCAAAACAAACAAAAACCCACAAAAACAAGCAAAGACCAGAAAATTGGTGAAATCTTTCCTGGAAAGAGCTTATTTTTTTGTGTATTCTTCTTTCTGAGCTAGCAAAAACCTGGCAAATAGAAATTTTCCAGTACTTTCTGCAATTTGAGTTGGAGGAGGATGTTATGTAGGAGGTTGGTATGTTTAAAAGAACGGCAGATACACTCACCAGCAAGCAGGCATGACTTTTCAGAATCATCACTCCCAATATCTGTTTTGAGTAGTGATGGAGGTGAAAAATCTCAGTATCCTACAAATGGCTGAACGCTTTGTGCCCTTGGAGCTGAACTGAGACAGCTCTTCAGCATTCCAGCAGAGCCTCAGGGATTCATTCACCTGGAGAGAACAGAACTGACCAAAGCAAATACTCAACCAGTCTCAATAGTTAGGGATGTGCTGCTTGGCTGCAGTGGTAGTTTCAGTTAATTCAGCCTGCAGGTGGCTTGTCCCCTCAGCTGACAAGGGTCAGATAAATCACCCCTTCCAGCCGTGTGGATGCACAAGAGTCAACAAAGGACTTCAGGATGTAAAGAAGGAAATTGTAGTTGTTTTCTGTGACTGTGTCAGTGGTGCCAAATGGAGAGATCCACTGCACCAAAATCAAATGGCATGGGCTGACTCGTGCCTTTGCTGTGTAAGGCTCTCTCTCTGTATATCAGACTGGCTTCCTCCACACAGCACAGGAACTGGCCCAGCACCCCTTCTGGCTCTTGACTGGTGTCTTTGGGACCCTAAGGCATAAATGTTATTCTGAATGTGCCTATTAATTCCAAGGTTTCATGAGGGCTCTGCTGCAGCCTGTCAGGGTGGCTGGAGCTGGTAGCTGACTTGGGGTGTGATAGGAGAGCCTATAGCTGCTAGAGACTTCTGGGGTGGTGTTGAAGGACTGACTGCTCCATAAAGATTTATTTCTAGAAGCCTTGGAGCACACTGTGACTATTGCCTTGAGACAGTTTTCTGGAGTGGTCCGAACCAGGGCCAGAGGGTGAGTTAACAGTTAAGCTACCTGAATGCTCACAAGGCCTATGCTCACACACTGCTTCACCTGCTCTTATTCTGTAAATTTACTTCATTCAGTAAAGAGCTGAACTATATCCCAAGTATCATTAATGACTATAATACTAAATGAGGACGGAAGAAGTGCTCTTCAGTTTCAGGCAGGTGGAAGCATTTGTAACTCAAGAATGCAAGTAGACAGATATGGCTAAATGATGTAGCTTTTTTTCTGCCATTTGCTCAAAGGAATTTATTCTCTCTCCAGAAACATTTGCGTTAATGCATTCTTTTGTAATTCATCATTGTATGTATTTTCCATACCTTCTCTCCTATTTTATTTTGTTACCAAAGGTTACTTACATGGAAACAGAAATATTTTGGGGGTTTCTATTTAAATTTTTCTTTCTTCCTACGTCAGTTTTTTTTTTGCTTAAACTCTTTGGTTATCCAAGATGGATTGCTTCTGAGCAAGAGCATTCCTCACAGACAACTGTCCGACAAAGAACAGGCTAGCTCAGCTGTGACAGGGATGTTTACAGAGGAGAAGCTGATGCTTGGCAACAGCAGCATCAATCCCCCTACCTTCTTGGCATTTCCTGCATCTGTCTGAAGCCTTAGAGCTCAAGGAGCACTTGAAATTCAGGAGAATTTGTCCAAGTAATTTCAGCAGGTATGGACTTACCAGGCAGTCCAGACCCACTTGGGAGTCCTTTGTTTCTTCTCCCTTCTGCTGCAGCTGGAGAGAGGCCAAAGCAACACGCAGTCAGGTGGGGGATGTGGGGGAAAGGAGATGAGAGAATCCACATGAGTGTCTGCATGTACCTGGTTCTGTTCTTCAGAGTTAATTTTGTTTCTCAGTATAAGGCTTTTCCAGCCTTGTTTCCTGCTCAGGTAGAAATGCACTTTTAGCAAAGGTAGAACTGTCCTTTAGCAATAGACAAGAGCGATGGTAATGGACTTTTCCTGACACCTGCCACTTGGCTTGTATTGTGTTACAACCCCCTATTAATATATGAATCTACTTTGCTCTTTTCTACAGCCAAGACTGAAAAGCACAAAGTGTGCTAGGTCAAATGCAGTTGGGAGCAAACAGCAGTGCAGATATGGATGGCATCCAGAAAAGCTGCAGGAGTCACACTCAGACCACCTACCTACCGTATGCGTCAAAGCTGCTGCAGCATATAAATTCAAGGCAACAGTGTGCAGCTCCTACTGCCATCCAGAACTGCCTGCTGTAGGTCGCTCTAGGCTAGGCTTCATACAGCCCTCTGAAGTTTTACTGGCGTTGGATTTGTCTTAACTTTTATAAAAGATAAAATACACTAAGTGTCCCTTTCTTTTCTCCAGGTTATCTTTTCATTTTATTGCTTTATTTCTTCTAAAAGTGAAGAAATGAAGATACCCCTTAGCTTGATTTGTTGCAAAGAAAACAATATATTATCAGGTTTTTTATTTTCCATTAGCTAAAGTTTTAGTGCCTCTATAAATATTTTCAATAGCAGTTTTTAAATTAAACTCCTTCTATTTTTTATTTTTTATTTTCACTTGTGGAGGCTACTGCTTCAGTTTTAGAAGTGTGTCTGTTTCTACCAGTAGTTTATTGAATGCTTCAGTGAGTCCTGCTACCTTTGTAGCCAAATAGCTTAGAAAAGCTTGATTTTAATGGTACAAAACTCCCTTTACAGTCCATGGCAAGGGAAAATAAAATAAAATAAAAGAAGGAAAAAAAACCAAACGTGTCTGAAAGAAAATTAAGAAAACTCACACTTCTATTAATCACAGAAATAGAAGAATGGCTGCTAGACTATAAACCAAATTTTTAGTTGGCTAAAAGAGACCCATCACTTTAAAGAAAATGTGTGGTGCAGCGGAAAAAAAAGTGGTTTCTTTTTTGGAAACAAAGATTAGGGAAAAAGGAGTTTGGTTACCGAAGAAAGGCTTTGATTTAAAACAGTTGCACAGGATCTGACTGCATCTTTTAGATTCATGCATATACATTTCATTAGACATAAGTGATTTCGTAGGAAGAAAGAATTCCAGGAAACAGATACATGCAAAAGTTCTATGACACTCTCTCATATTTCTGAGATACTGTGACTACACACAGAGTAATTCCTCCTCAAATATGTCCCTCCTCTTTTGTCTCCTCTCACAGTACAAGGTAACAGCTCTAAACAGGCTGTTGTGAACGTAGGAAGACTGACATGGGATGTTTCATGCAGCAGTCATCCTGAGATTTGGAGGTCATACCAGATTATCAGTTTTCTCTGTGTGTCCCTGACAAAAACATTTCAGATTTTCTAGAGAAGTTAATTGCTCCCATGAGCAGTACAATCAGACCAAGACAGACTTCCCACAAAGTAAAAGGCTGTGCAGCAAGTGCAAGAGTTTGTTTACTCTTGTTATTATTGGTTTATTGTCCATCTGATTTTGACCCCACCTTCCTTCATACTCTTCCCTCTCTAATCTTCCCATAGATACTGGCTTGCTGATTTGTGCCTGGCCCTTGAGCTCTGTGGTGAGAGGGCACCTCTGTGCCACATTAGGGCCCTTCCTGTGTCTGCTCTGTCTATGCTGCATCTTTCCATCCTTTTAAGCAGGGAAGTATGAAGTAGAATTGACAAATTATGCTTCAGGGAAAACTCAGTCCCCAAAAATGTGCCTGATAGTGTGTATTCAGTCTGGAGTTAATTCTTCAGTATTTTTGCCTACCCACCATGGTGTCTTCTGACCTCAGAATCCCCAAACATACTGAAATATTATTAATCATTTCTAAACCCAAATATACCCAGCAGCAACATCAGCTGTTCAAGAAATGTTATGGGTTCAACCTCATCCACAGTACTTTGCTTCACATACCACTTAAGCATAAATAAAGCAACAGTATGTTTGAAAACCAGCTAGTGAACATTCCAGAGTCAAATACAGAGAAATTGTCAAAAGAAATTGTATAAATAGTATCTACTTTCATATTTGAATGTTAATGGTTTCATTTCTAGTAGAAGAATTGATTATGCAGGTTTGATTTATTGTTAGCTCAGCTCAATAGTATTGATTTAGGTATTGAGCATGATATGTGCCACTGCAGTTATTGTTTCCCTGAAATAATTTGTTTTGATATATATACATTGATTACATTTTTACTGTTTTAATGATACCAGTCATTATGGTACTGGCATAACACATGCAAGCACAATATACTTGTCTTTATTTCCAGAGCCAGTGATACATCATGACTCAGGGTTATCAGATGCTATGTTTCTTACTGTTCTCTACCCTGAAAGCCAGCAGTGAGCATCCGCTGTTAAACCATCTTATTATTTTTGAAAATCAAATGGAAATCATGCATTCATTACCAGCTGATGCAGCCAGTTAATACAACCTGATAGAGCAGGGAAAACAACTCGCAAGTATCAAATAAGACAATGTTATCCCCCTGTTGAGGGATATTCAGGTAAATGGCACTACAAAATCCCAGGTCTCCTCTGGTCTTCTGAAAATGGTCTTCCTCCCCAACCTGCCCATTGCCAGGAATCTGTCCCCTGAACCTGCACATGTTGGTTATTCAAGTCCCTTTGCCTTCTCAGAGGCTGGGAGGGAAATGGGATTTGTACAGACATTTGCACAGTGTTCTGGAGAGTAACAACAAATTGTGAACTTTGGTATTTTTCCATTGTCCTCTCGTTATCATATCTATGAAATGAGAGTACACAGCAGCTATGCCCACGTTTGTGGGTCAACTGAGAGAGGTATTATCTTAACAGACTGCCAGTTACTCTTGAAAGTCTTTGAAAACTAGTATTGTTTGTACATGACCTAGAACTATTGGTTTTAGCATGAGGGGCAGCCAGCTTGACCAGATATTCCTTGTCTTCTGATGTCCTCACATCACCAGCTTTTGTAGCCACTTTCCTCACAAGGTAGGGAATCCTCAGATACTTTTTCCTTTGAGACAAATCTCTGAGCTGATGATCTTTGTGATATTCTGCGTATGGCTTTCTGGTAATTAGCTGTCTTTTCCTTATTTAGATCAAGAGTACAAGGTTTGCTTAGGATTTGCTGTTTTTTTCTTGGCAAAATTTCAGGTTTTTTCAAAATGGAATCACTTCCTCTTGATTGTATTTATGCACCTGCCCTCAAAATTATTGCAAGCAGGTATTTGTCCTTATTTTCTGACTCTTTGGGCTTTATCAGCTGCACCTTGACTGCTCTTAAGCACTTTTACTTCAAGGAATACAATCTTCACTGCAAACCTTTGCTTCTGCCTGTTCTGAACAACATTGCATGGATTTCTTGCAGGGAATGCTTTGATCTTTTTGCCAGTTCTAATGCTTTTAAATTGATCTGTAATTATTCCCTATAATAATTGTTTCAGTTCATGTGTCTCAGCTTTAATATAAGGGTGATTAAGTGCTCAGTGATCGTGCTTGGCAGCCACCTTCTAGTAAAGAACATTTTTACAGGACAATATTTTTACAGGAGTCCAAGTGCTCTTAAAGTCTACAATGACTTTTGGAACATATATATCCTTCTTCATGTTCCCAGGGTCTGAAGCATAGCCCACCACTGTGCTGACCCCACCACAAATACCCATGTGAAACACTTCTGGGCTTTGCCACTGTACTTGCTTTGCAGTGATTTTTCTTGTTCTGCTTTTCTTTGTTTCTAAACATTAAGGGAGTGGTTGTGTAACACATGAGTGCTCATTTAGAGAGAACTATATGTCCTCTTTTTCCCAGCTTTTGATGGACCAAGATTGCTGAAGGTTATGGCCCTTTCACATGACATGAAAAACTCTACTGCCTTCTGTAACACTATTAAATACTATAGATGGAATATCGTAATGAACTGAATTATTGTTTTCTGACTCTGTCAGAGCATGTTTCTAGAGTTGTAGTTAATAGTTTACTTTAGACATAAATATTTGTAAGTTGCAAATGGGAATTGAATTTACTCAGCTTTTAGAAGGCACAGAGGTATAAATTAGAGACAAAAATTATTCTTATTTCTCTTGCCTTTTTTCTGAAAAGGGCTTCATCTTTCAAAAACAGAGAGAGAAACACTTTAAGGGTGTTCTCTAAAGATCTGAGAAAATATAAAATTATTTTACTTTAAATTATAAATTGGAAACACATTTAAATAAAATATATATTTAAGCACATCATAAATATATTTATGCAGAGCTATGCTAAATGTATAAAGGTATTGATATGCATAAATATTTTTTAAAAAATCATTTTGTATTTATAATCATTCTAAGGCAGATCTCACTGGATTCACATTGACTCTATACTCTTTACAGAGAAATAATTTTTCCAAAAGCTGCATATCTTTTTGTAAGCATTTTCAAACACCATCAAAGGAAAAAGCTACACAGTCTAACTTTGATACAAGTCTTCACTTTTTTTTTCCCTCCTCAGATGAGGCTACTGATACCCTCTGTTGATAAACCCTTTTTTCAAACATGTCCAATGGAAATGAAGAGACACTTATTTCAATATAGGTTTATGAGAGTGTGATAAGTCAAGATAAATAGATGTTAACAAGAAATAATATTGGATCAATGTTACCTGTTCTCATAGATGAGTTCCATGCTTGCCTCTCAGCAATCAAGAAAAATTAATCACCACTTATACATTCTAGACATATCTTCTTGTTCTTTTCAAAGGAAGACAAGCATTTGTTGTTATTGAATTTTTTCACTGGTGCTGAATACTTCCCTCTGTGAAGACTGTATAGTTTAAGTACAGCAATAAGCAGTTGCACCTGCTGCTTCGCCAAAATTCTTTATTACCTTTATTATTGGACTCAAGGACAAAAGGAGGCTTCTGTGGGTCTTCTATCTATCATCCTTCTCCACATCCAGATGATCTTCTCCATGTAAAGTAGCAAATCCTTCCCCATACCCTGCTGCACTCAGGAGATGGTCAGAGGTGTTGGAGTTGGCTATGCATGTACTCTTGACTCAAAGGCATGGGAGGTTCACAGGTTGTAGCAAATCAGAAGGAAGAGGGAAGCTACATCCCAAAGAACAAATACAGATTTCAGTCTTGTTATGGAAAGCAAAACAGAAACTCAGAGCCCACTTCAGCAGTGAAGGAGACCACTGAGAGGGGATCTTGTCATTGCATTCAAATATCTTAAGGGCAGGTGTAAAGCAGATGTGGCCAGACTGTTCAGTGGCGCCCACTGACAGGACAAGGGGCAACAGGCACAAACTGAAACACAGGAAGTTCCATCTGAAGCTGAGGAAAACATTACTGTGAGGATAGCAGGGCACTGAAACAGGCTTCCCAGAGAGGTGTGGAGTCTCCCTCTCTGGAGATATGCAAGAACTCCTGTTTACACATCCTGTGCAAGCTGCTCTAGGTGGGCCCGCTCTAGCAGGGGACATTGGGCTGGGTGGCACTAGAGGTCCCTTTTTCTACCATTCTGTGATCCTGTGTGCAATTGATGGAATGCTGGAACACACATTATTTTCTCAAGAGGCCCTTAGATGGTAACTGCTCTGCTTCAAGGCCATCTCTTTGTTGTATGTTCATATGGCTGTCAGCACAGCAAAGTCCCATAACAGGACCCTGTGGATGTACAGTCTGCTGTGATGGACAGGTAATTATTCTCTTAATGACAAGTGCCTGAATTGTCCCATTGGTCTTCCTCTGAGTAAATACACAGATAATATGCTGCTCCAGCCTTTCAGAGGCATGGTATCAAGCATGGTAATTAGCACTTGAGAAAGAATTCCAAAATGTCCAAGAGGAAAAAGGAGCATGTTAAAGGAGACACACGGGCCAATTAAAAGAGCAGATAAAGATCGTGTCTTGTTGGTTTTTACAAGCTTCATGTAAGAGCAGGCATGATGACCACAGAGCACAGTATTGTGAAATAGTGACACATATGTAAATGTTTCCTACCAAGAGCTCAAAAACCCAGCACTGGCTGATGTTTAGAGGAATCCTCAGATAGTCTTCATATTTTACTTTTCAGTAGCTGACTGGAAATCTCATATCCATCTTTTTGGTGAGCATCTGGATTTACAAAAGCAAAGTTTTCCACTTTCTTGGGAACTTTCTGGTTGGGCAAACTTTCAGATCCATCAGGTATGGATATGTCTAGCACTTTGACTAGTTTTGCCCTCTGTGAAATTCTATCTCCTATTCCACCTTCAGCTTTCTATAAGCTTTATGAAGCATATGTTCTCTTCAATGGAAAAAAAAGGGATTTCAGTTCTCTTTCACAATTTTTTGCTTCTGCAATCATTTTGTCCCAGACTCCTGCACCTCACCTTCCCATATGGCCTGTTGTTAAGAGTCACAGAGGAGCCTATTCACCTATTTTCGATACTAATGCAAAGCTTGCTTTCCCCACTTTTTTAAAATCTTCCTTCTTTCCACATCAGATTCAGGTTCCTTGCTTCTGTTTTTGAGGACATATGATTCTATCCTGTGGCCAACCTGGTTTTATTTTTTTTCTCCATTTCCCACTTTTTCACTTTCTTAGCCTCCTTCCAAACTTCTCTTCAGCTTGTTCATGTTGTTTTCTTATGTGGGTCAAATTATTTAAAATTCAGATGGATAGGAATTTTGTCTTCCTACAGTTGTAAACTGTTATTTACAGATGGAGATATATTTATAATACTTTTATGTATATAATATATATTATATATATATAATATTATATATATTATATAAATATATAATGCTATTTTATGGAATGTATTTATTAATACTGTTGCCTATTCATCACCTGCATAACCAAAGTCTTCTGTATTAGCAATATCAATAAGTTTTTTTCCTCTTCCAAGCAGCAAATAGATGTAGATCATGAATTTTTTTTTTCTACAAGCCTTGCATATTTTAACTTCTGAATTTGTCCTAAAGTGACACCCTACATTTTGATATCAGCTTTGCCAAGTTGAAACTGTAATTGCACTCATACACAACCTGAATCAAGTTTCACCTGTCATGAATATTTTTATGTTCTAAAGTCATCCAAAGAATATTACTTTTCTGAGCAACCCAGCCACAGGTATCTTTCAAGTGATCCTTAATTGCTATTCAAGTAAAAAAAAAAAAAAAATCCCAGTTCCTTTTTTACAGTAGCTGTCTAATGTCAATGCATTATATTTAAAATGGAGATGGGTTTGGGAAACAGCTACTTCTGTATAAAAAGACAGTAATTTTTTTGTTTTCAATGGCTGGTTTTGAAAGTTTTTCCCAAGCTCAAGCCAGTCTCTCAGGGAAAACTGAGTATGTAGACATTTTCAGTTAATAACATTTGTTTACCCTTTTACATATGTGCATAAACAGGCAAGTTTGAGGTGAGCTTACAGTGTGCCTGCAAGCATTCTTCTGAAAAGTATGGACCCAGTCTGGGATTGCCTAACAACAAGAGAAGTAGTCTTGCAGCTAAAATGACATCCCCAGAATTTTACTAGCTGTCTTTCTAAATCTATATTTGGTTAGTACCTATGCCCTCTTGAAACTGGCAGGGAGTTTTTTGAGTGGGCATAGTGCCACCCCAACAGATGGTCACAGGCAAAGGCATGCCAGAGAACCAGTATGTGCCTCATATTTGAGTATTAAGCGATGGATTTCCATCCAAGAATGTCAAAATAGCAGTCAATGCAGAACATCTAAGCCTATGGCTAAGGGGATATGTTGACTATTCCTTCTCAGAGCTGCATTACCTTTCAAAATCATGATTAAAAAAAATGAGAGAAACAACCTTCTCCAGCTGTGAAATTTTGGCACAAACAAATGAGGAGTAGAAGGAAAGAGAAGTATTTAATGAAGTATTTTAACAGCTTACTAAACAGTAAACACCTGAAAAGTCTCCAGAATAAAAACAGCTTTCTGAGGCATGGCTCAGTTTCCAGGGAATGGTCTGACTGATGTCAGAAGCTGGACCTGCAGATCACCCATCATGGCAGCCCATGCCTGTTTTTGGTTAAGCAGCCCAGTCCTATCCAGGGTATGTCACACATCATGCCAATTTAAATTGGTACAAACTGGTGAATAATAACATTTTGTTTGTGCCAATAAGGTTTTGTTCATTTCCTATACTGATCTATAATGGAAGTAAAGGCCTGAAAGGAAAGAAAAGAAAGGAATGTATTGAGTAGTTTCAGCTGGATCAGCTGGATTTATTTCATGAAATCATAGAACACACTGAGCAGGAATGGATCAACAGGAATCCTTGAGTGTGCTCCTGGCTCTGCACAGGACAGCCCCAGGACTCACACCATGTGCCTGAGAGCATGGTCCAAACTGTCCAAGGCTCTTTTCTTGAACTCTCTCAGGCTTCTTGCTGTGACCACCTCCCTGGGGAGCTTGTTCGTTCAATGGCTGATCATGCTCTGTGTGAAGAAAAGTTTTCCAGTGCTAATAAACAAATTGTATGGTTGTAAGGATTATATTGTAAAAGTAAAATCTTATGCTGTTTTGGGAGAGAAATACTAAGAAAGTTTGAAATTCAAAAAATAACTTTTTTTTAAGTCCTAGAAGAAGAATATTTAACTTCAAGTCAAATCTGTGGGTAAGAGAAGATGCTGAGTACCAATATAAGAAGCTGACATTACCTTACTAGAGAAACCTTAAGTCACTGGGGAAGGGTAAATAATGTTTATCCTCTCGAGTTATCAACCTTACATCTTGCCTGGCCCATTTTGCCTGGTATCTCTGACATTGTAGTCTACATCTACACAGAAATGTCATGCTGATCTATTTATTACAATTCAGTTGTGGCAGCACAACTCTAACAAACCGGTCATTTCACTTTGCTCCCTAATTTGATCTAATTTCCTTGTTAATCATAGTGCCAATGAAGCTTTGTGATAAAGCTTCTTAAATGCAAGTCCTTTCCTTAAAAAACAACAGCAATACTATTTGGTTCTCACAAAAATAACTGCTTTGATTTTTCTTGTCTTTAGCTGTACTGTATGTACCTAAAATTATGCAAAATCTGAGGTAGAAACTTAGATTAACCAACTGCCTGGTTGCCATCATTTTTGCCAATATAATTTCTGAACTCCTGAATTGTAGTGAAAAATAACACTTCTGAATGTCTTCATTGCCATTATCATTGTTAAGACCTGGATAAAGCATTTAGGACTTCTGAGAGTGTATATTTTTTTGATAACAAAAAGCAGAGGTTAAGTGTCGCTTTTTCAGCAGTGGCCTAAACAATTAAACAAGAACAGTATTCAGTGTTTTAAACTTAAGAGGAATATGAGGGGAAAGACAAAAGACCACTTGGAAGCTTCTGTCTTTCATATGTCTTTCTCACATTATCCACAAGGTCAATGTTTGGGGCTGATACTAAAATAAACATCCCATTAGATAATTCTATAAGATGTGCTGTCTGTGCCATACCGGTTAAAATAAAATATACAGTAGGTTTTATCCCATGCACAAAAAAGCACTTCAGACCAACAGTTTATATAAGTCTCTTCTCCCTCCAGAGTGATGCAAGCATTTTTCACCTTTTCCAGGCTCATTGAAAAAGTACCTCTTCACAAATCTGCTTTCACAGCTGTCTGCAAACATGGACACCTAATCTTCTAAGAAAGCCTTTCAGTTGCTTTCCTTCCATACATCTTTCTCTCCCCTTCAGTTCATGATGTTTTAGATGCTCTCTACATGATAATGCTTCTCTTGCACTGGCTGAGATATGGCAAGTAAAATGGCAATGGAAAATGGCAATGTGAAAACAAGCACCCCTCCTAACTCCTGTTCCTCAGGAATATATGCATTGCAGGTTTGAGATCTATTTAGAGATATAGATGAAAGCAATTAATACAGGTACATTTCATGGAATGAAATGTTTCATGGAAACACTTCATCCCAGAAGACGCTTCTAGCCAGGGTGCAATGAGATTTTCCTGCCACACTGAGCTGTGTCCGTGTTAGCCAGGTTACACCAACAGCTGCAGGGCACACATCTCTCTTGTCCTTTTACAGTTTTCCTTTCTTTAGACTCCAGATGTGGCAATTTCCATATTAATTCTCCCAGGATAGATTAAGCACTTGGGAAATTCTGTTGATTTTAGTTAGATTAAATAGTCAGGAAGCATCAAGCCAGTAACTGCGTACATAGATGTGTAAGTTGTCTTTCTGCAGGGAGATATTTGTTGCCAAGAAGACATAAAAAGATTCAAACAAGGCTTTCAGCTCTCCCCAAAATAGTCTGGATGCTTAACAGAAGTAGTTTTCCTTGCAGTTTTACTGTGAAATAACACATAAAAAATGTTCAAAGATTTCCTTTGCAGCAGTTTTTAGAGATATTGGAATTTTCATATTCACACTATATGAAAAATAGGGACCAGGTAGCCTTGTCCAGTGGTGTCCTGTTGAAGACAAAGGTGAGAACTGCTGTGTTATAAATGCAATAAAGAAGGGAACAAATAGAGATGACTAAGAAGCCATGGGAACTGAGCTGCAAGAAGTCTATTCTGGGTTGTGTGTTTTGCGTGCATTGCCTGTATGCAATATTTCTGCATCTTTGTAGCTGCTGGGGATGTGGTTTTCAACTGTTGTGATAAATTCTCTCCTGTTAGCTCCCTATATTGAATAAACAACATTGAAAAAGCTGAGGGCAGCTTTTTGAAGCTAGGCATTCCACACAGGGTGCTGACTACAGTCCCTGTGTCCGTATCACAGCACTCCGCTTTGCAGATGGCAGCATCTGCTAAAAAAGTCTCCATTTCCTCATAACAGGAATGTTGTCAGAGCTCCTGGTCTTTCCTAATATTCATTTTGTCTTTCTTTCCCCTCATCACAAGCTGTGCCTAAATCCAGGGATACTTCCATAACTAAATTTCTTTTAATATACCAGCATCCACAGCCTACAGACTCTGGTTCAGATTGGACTGAATGAACAATTCTCAGAGGTCTGGGACTTTCAAAATACTCTAAGTCAACGCACATAGGAATTCTTTAATGCATTATATTAAAATTAAAAAAATGGTTTCTGGGAAGTAGGGGATGTAGTTGGCAGCTGTACATTATCTGTGAGTCCTGAGTTCCTTTCTTTTTCACCAGTTAGTATGTTGTGCTTTTCTTTCCCCCTCCATCTCTACACAAAACTGAGAATTTTGCTATAAAAAGATCCTTGAAAGAACAAATTTTAAAGGTTCAAGATATGGTATTTGCCTTCTGAAGCTCTTCCTAGAGATCTGACTTTTGATAAGGACATTGTCATCAAATCGGGTACTGCTCTTCATTTTTCCATTGTCCTGATATGGAGTAAACAAATACTACTCCAGAGAAGTACCTCTTTCTGAAAGAGTACACTGAGCTGCAAAAAGGTAATTTCAGAATGTGTGTTAATGTCCCTGAGGAGGTCAGAAGACTAGGGAATGGGGTAACTTTGTAAATGGAAGTGCTATTTTAATTGGAATAATGGTGGTTAGTTTTTCCATAAAGGATAATCAGGTCTGATATCATAGAAACACACATCTGGATACCTTACTTTCACATGTTAAGTGTTAGGAAGTAACACGAGTTAGTTGGGAACCTATCTCCCTACTGTAGAGCTCCAGTTTTGCAATAATATACCTCCAGTAATTTTTCTAGAACTTGATAACACCCTTGACTAAGACAGGTGCAGAACAGATCCAGAATATGTGTTGTTTATTATCCAGAAGGGACTGAAAATGTCAGTGTATGTATCCTTGAGGGGAGTGGGGCTGTGTAAATATTTGAATAGTTTTCGTAACATTTTCCCAGATCTGTTTTTCACCTTTTGGGGTTTTCTTATTTGAGCAAATATTCACAAAACAGCAAACTGCCTGGAATCCCTGCAAAGTCAAAAGATCAGTTATAATGATTTAACTTGAGAGCCGACCTCCCTTCACTGGAAATTATCCACCTTTTAGATGCAGACTATGCAAAAGTCAAATTCATTTGCAATTTTAAACAAATGCCAGTATTCTTGAGAGTTTTGAAACTTAATCTAAACAAGTACTTGCCTGAAAAATAAGCTTTTTCACTGATCAGACTGTTTATGTGATTGTCCTACTCCTATATTGCACCTACTAACATTTCTTTTCGCTAAAAAATAAAGAAAAGCATTGTATCCACCCTTTATTTGTAGGGAAAAAAAATATAAACACAGTTGTGCATCTCTATTGGCTACATTTTTTTCCCCCAAGACTTTTTGTTTGCTAATTTCTGAGCCATTTATAATGTTACCTATTCACAGCACAGAATCACAATATCTAAATCCTGATAAGTGGAAAAAAAAAAAAAATCACTTCTAAAGACTTAAAGTACCATCAAGCTTGAGGATGAAGAAAACAGTATGGGACCAGTGATTTAAGGGATAAGAGAGTTTTTGTGGATTAAAATGTAGTGTACATTTTTGTTTCAAGCATTATATGCCGCTTGCCAGAACTGTTTGATGCTGTGAATTAGTTTGGAATTTTAATTTCATGAATAATTCACAATCACTGCAGTGATTCCAGAAAGTCATAACACCTTATCATATATTTGCATCAGTGCTCCACACTGAAGGGAATATTGTTGTGTTTCTAGAAAGTGTTGTGATGTTTTGGAGAGTAAGTGCAGTTCAGCTAAACATTAATAATAATTCCTGGGTGCTTACGTGCATTTTCTTCCTTCTAATCTTCTGCATAACCCACAGGTAACATTTTTTAACCATGACACCCAATCTGAAGCTGCTACGTGGCCTGTAGCCAGGATTTTGTCACTTGTCATACATTTCAATGGAATTTCCTCAATTTTTGTGAGTTACTGGAATTTTGCCTTCAGGGCACCAAATAGTCAGGTGGTAGCTTAAAGTAGGTTTTGCAGATCCCATCTGAAACTGAACTGAACTTCAAAAAATATTGCTGTCACCTTTCTTTGCAGGCACCAACAGAGAACAATAGACCTAATAAGAAGGCAGCATAAATCAGGAGAGAAAATAATCCTTAAGTGGAAGTTTCATCACTCACATGGCCAACATATTATCTCTGACAATAATAGCTTGACTTGGTATGGGACAAGTCCAAATACTCAAACAACATTTCTAAGCTTTCCTTTGTGAGATACAGAAAATCCATGCTCTTCCCAAGCAGCAGAAGATAAGGGTAGTGCAGGACATCGTCAGAGAGCATATGTGAAATGCTAACTTGCTAAATGTAGTCACGAATCAGAGAGAGAGCCATAAAAATGTGTACCTCTCCCTGCCCCCAGCAGTTATTTGTACCATACCTTGGACAACTCCCAGAGCAGGGAAGCAGAAACCTACTAACTTAGAGCAACTCCCAAACTGATGGCTTCAGGGAGCACAGATGGGGCTTATCCTCATGTGTTGTGACAGATCAGTTCCCCACCACAGACTGCTAAGTTCACAGTAGGTCTCAGGAGTCTGAAAGTGAGAGAGTCAGCTTTCAGCCTTCAAAGGAAGATTTGTTTCCAGCTGCACAGAGGAAGAAACACGAATCTGTCCTGCCACGGTACCTGCAAATTAGGGTCAATTGGAAAAGTATAGAGGCCAGATTATCTGCATTTTGCTGAATCATGTACAACTCAGCTAAAGAAAGCTAAAATGGAACTAAATTGGAATGGAAGCATTTCAGGCTTTTTTTGCACTGGTGCCAAAACAAAGTTAAAAAAAATAAAAGTTTTAGTCCAAAATATTTAGCTAAATACCTGAAATCATTAATACAGAGTCTCAGAACTTCTTAGTTATTCTTTACTCACTGTTATGCATAGCCTTTTGACTGTTTTCCATAAAGTCCCCTGTGTTCAATGGTCTTTGAGGAGCTAAAACAGTTTTCAAGTGGAATGATGTAAACACGATAAAATAGGGAAAGTTAGTAGAATTAAATTATTTGCTATCAATGGCTATGAATAAATTAGGTGCTCTTTGGAGCAATAACTATCATACTGGTGTGTAAATATTAGTAAGTTTCAGAGTCCATGTAAATTATTCAATGAATAATCAAGACTTGGATCCTGTTTATAGTCAAATCAGACACAGATTTGCTTAAGAAATTCAGAAACCCTAGAAAAAATCTTCCTATAGGACTGCAAAACTGTTTATTTGGACTAACAAAATTGACTCAAACAAGCAGATAATTGAAGTATTATTTCTTTGAAAATAAAGGATTAGAAACTTGTGCACCCAGATGTGGTTTCAGGGGAAACAAAGAGACAGAACCTGGTTTGATAGACAGGGAAGGGAGTCCCTCTCTGTTCCAGACTCTAAGAAGTTAAATAAGCCCCTAGAACAGCATTCGCAGCAGGTTTTCTCTGTGTCTAAGATGATGATAAGGATGAGAAAACCACATTTCCCTGGTAGGGTTCCACTTAGAACACAGCATTCTGTACTTGTCTATTCAGATTAAACAAGACATTGGAGGATTTGAAAAGTGTAGAGGGAAAGTGCAGCAAGCTATGAAGAGAGAATTGTACAAAAAAACAAGTAAACATGTGTCTTACAGGTTGAGGGAAAATAGACAACATCTTGAACATGTGTACAATAAATCTGATGGGTGCAATGATACAGCTCCTATAGCCACGTGCAAACCATACCCATTCATAACAGTGCAAAACATGCCCATCCCTACAGTGTTCTTTAAATATTAGAGCAGAAACTGAATACTAATTAAGTCTAAGGTTGCCAAAATACCCATTACAAGATAATGTTTAGAGTTAATTACTAAATGAGTCATTCAGATATAGAGTATAATGACTTTTATTTTTCAGATATACATTATACATTTGTCCCATGAAAGTATTGGGGAACATTTCTGCTGAGGATTTGATAGTTTCCAAGACCAAAATCATGGAAGCACATACTTTTTCTTACTTAGAAAATATTTTTAAAGTAATTTTATTGTCAATCTCTAGTCTTTTCCATTCACTTCAGAGTGAAGGCTTGAAACAGTTTTGAGTTGAGTTGTTCTGCTTTTTCTATCCCCAAGAAAATTTTCAGTGGAAAAAAGAAAATACTAGGAAATCTTGATTTTTATGAGGACTGCACTGAGCTGACAAAGATTCTGATCTGAGCAGCTTTGGATGTGCTGAACAGTCCATTTCCTTTGAGTTTTTCACCACAGGTCCTCCACGGGATCAAACTGAACTTTTTCACAAGGCAGTGCTACCTCTGAGCTCACTGTGAGACTTCCACCCACAAGAAGTGTTTCAGCTGCAAGAGGCAGCCCCTGACACAGAGTGAGCTCCTGTTCCTTCCACGAGCGTGGGGGAACATGGGGCCAACGAGAGGCAGATGGGCAGCAAGAGGGAGTCTCAGACCAGGAAAGATCTGCACCTGGAGATGTGAGCCAGAGCTGGGAAGAGAGGCAGGGAGGAAGGGTGGAAGAAGGAAAGTGAGGTGGAGAATGGGAGCCATGTTAAAATATCATTGGATAGGAGAGCAGAGACAGAGAGGGAGCATTGCCTATAGACTGCTCATCTTCAAAACGAGAAGCTGAGCCCAGAGGACATGTCTGTGCAGTGGATGGCCAAGAACACTGCCCCACTCCATGCTGGTCTAACCAGCTGCCTAAACAGCCATTAAGGTCCCACAGCTGCTGCAGGCTCTTTTATTAAATGATACAACCTAGAGCGCCAGCAGTCTGGACCCAGCTTTATAGATCCCAGATCAGAATCCAGTATTATTCTGGAAAAGGGTCTTTTCCCTGTGGGTATTCTATCTGCTTATATTTAGGTTTTAAAAAAACCCAACCAACCCAAATATTAGACTTTTTAAAGAATATTAACCTTGCAAGGTCTATTCAAAGTTTGAGAAAGACCAGAACATTACTTTTGCAGTCTGTTTTTTTGCAGTATCTTAAATTACAGGATAACATATCATCTTCTACAGGGCCCTTGTCACAGTCAGGATGGACATGATATGTGGACGAGCTGGGTCCTGTGGGGATTGAGTTATGATGCCATTAGTGTCTGAGTGTGGATTCAGGCTACCCTGATTGCAAAGCAAAGGACATGCATTCAAAACACTGGCTCTGGGACCTTAGAGATCCTCAGTGGTGAAAGCTAAAGGGTGAAGATTAAGCCAGCAATGTATACTAGAAACCTATTATTACTTAACAGCAAGCATTTCCATATTTGAATTCAATTAACAGTGTATGTTTCAGTTTTATCTACAGGCTGTCTTCCTGGCCATCATTAACTAGCTCATTTCCAGAACCACACCAGCAGCAGTTCCTGTGCAGAATTTTTAAGAGGATATCCCATTATACAAAGTAGCAAATTTCATTAAGTCACTAATCAAGAGGACCTCTATCCAAATTGCTCATTTCTCTTAAATGAACTGTTTTACCTAACTGATCCAGAAACCTTTACCTAAGATATGTGTATATAAAACTATATTTTCGTTTCATTTGAAATGGAATACTGGACTCCAAGAGTTAAATTCAGGTTTTAGTTATATTTTTTTTAAATTAAAAATTAAAAATCACAGATTAGAAGACTCTGCAAGAACAGAGAAATTAATTTTGCTTTTCTGTCCCTTTCTCTCTACCCAGCTCTATTGACAGCTATAGCTGGTATGGAGCCCAAATAAAAGTTGCTGCAGAGAAATGCATCCATTTTAATGGAGTAGCTTTTGTGATTTCCCATAAATGCTTTAAAATAATGACAGTCACAGCTTGGAAGCTATCATGATCTTTTTCCCTGGAGAGCAATATGTGAACCATACTTGGTGTTTAACCTTTTCTGAGAGGGCAAGTAGGAGTCAGGCATCATCAAGAGCTAGAGGGGGAAACTATATAATCAAACACATTTTTTCAAAAATGTCATTCAAATAGTTTGTTCTGGTCCTTTTGTTTGTTTTCATGGGGGAGGGATGGAGCAGTCAGAGAGATGGACACACATTGTAAAAGCACTTCATGACAGATCAAAGCAACCAAAGCTTTTCCACATTAATTTTCACGTTGTCCAGATTTTTAACTCACTCGACCGAATCAGAGACCTTTTGGAGGTTTTCCCCCAGGCAGAGCAAACTGAGGATATCTATATTGTACACTCACATGCCCTCCACCTTCCTGTGTCCAGGGTGCCACAGCACACTGGGGATCTGCTCATGGGTTTGGCCTGGCAACCGTGGAATCTTCAGCAGCCCTTGCAACTGATCTTGGTGCATGCAAGATGAAACCATTCCTAAGTATGCAAAATACCTGTGGACATCTCTAAATCTGAAAGAAAGAGCTAAGCCTCTGAAAAAGTGATTCTAGATTCATTTGTAGTACACTATAGGATACTTCATTAATGCTAGTCTGTCTTTAATGTTGAAGAGCACACACAAGCCTCTAATCAGAATATAGACCCTTTATTAACTTACTAGTGAGCATGAGCCTTTGCATCTGGAATAAAGTGTTGCTGCAGCAGCCAGATGCATAGGAAAGACATTTGCTGTATAATGGCCACAGCAAGTGCATTTTACCCTCTCAAAAAAAATCAGAGGAATTGCTGTACATTTAGTATGTTACAAATACCTATCTCACAACTAATTTGACATTAAAATCGTTGCAGTCTTTGTACTAGAGGGGATTTTTTATTTTTTTTTTCTTAAGTGCTAGGGAGGTAAATGAGAACATAATTACATTGTCAAAGTCAATAATAGCAAGCAGCCTCTGTCAGGTCTTGCTGTGCTCAGCACTGTTTCACAGGAACTGCTGGGGAGTTCTTCCGCCACCAATCCATTTGGCTCCATTTAAGAACTGACTACAGGAAGGTAGTTATAGCACAAGATTAGTTTCCTGTATGCTGCAAACTGGCAGTAGCAGAAAAATACAGGATGAATTTATTAGCTTGCAAGGTCAGCTAATAAAAACAAAAATGATGTAACTCAGACCGTTGTTTACTTTAAGTCGCATGGCCTATTAGACTTCATTCAAAATTCAAACTAGTTAACTCCTGCATTTCCAGTCTGCAAAATTGCCATAACAAATAAATAATAATTAAAAAATAATTTTAAAAAAATCTGGATGTTCATTTTCAAGGAATTTCTTAGGACTACAATGCCCGGCTCTTAAAAAACCAAAACTTCTGTACTAGATATATTGACCTTGATACCACAAGTAACTGTACCAGTTATATTTTGTCACTTTTACAGAAAAAATATGATGATAAAAATGATCCTAGAATATTTAATTTGTGCAATGAGCACTAACTTCAAATTTTAAACTTGGGAGAGTCTGTTGCTAAATGAGATTTAACTTGTGGTCTAAACACCATTTTTAATTGAAAGTCAAAGAAAAATAACATAATTTTCAAACAAACTACAGTGTTTGAAGATGATAATAGCAATGTGATGTCCCTCAGAAACAATATATGATGCAAATTTAATTTATTGATGCCTTTTCTTGCCATAGACTATGAAGGGACTATGACAAAATGATAACAATGTTTTAAAAATTAGTAACTTTGTGCTTCAAACACCAGATAATTTGGGTCAGTCTTGAGTTTCTTCTGGAGTCTGAACAAGCATAGACACAAGTGTGAAAAACTGGATAAAAAAAGGGATTTTGAACTTTGTTGAAGTACCTGTACAACAACCAGATTAGCAGTTAGAAATTCTGAGTACTTAAATTATTTAACTGGATTTTTTTAAAGTTCCTAAGTAAATTACAGGCACAGTACCCAGCTTACTTTGAAGTACTTTGAAGTAGGAGGCATCCATTCACATCCTTCTTTTCCTAGGGAAATGCCTTAGGCTGAAGCCTTTAGGACATTAAGAGGGGCACACCTTGGCAGCTCCAGCAGCCCGACTGTGCTCCCTGCCCAGGCCTTGCTTCACTGGACAGCAGTACACCGGCATCTTAAACTTCCCATACAGCCAAGGAAGGATCAGCAAGAGCTTCTGAGGAGCACCGAAGAGAGACTCAGACTCTCGTTGTTAACCACCAGCTTCTTGCTACTGGTTGTAAGATGGAACAATGGGACTTTTGGGTCCTCCTCAGAGATTAGCACTTAGATCTGTTCCCTTTAAATAAGTAGGTCAGTGCCTCTGCCTCATCCATAGTACAGGCACATATCTTTCTGCATGTCTTTCATGCACCCCTAAAAAGAGAAGTGGTTAGAGTTTTGACAGGAAGATATTTTTTTTTTCACTAAGAATGAATGTAATACCCAAGATGTAAAGTTATTTAATACATGTATATTTAATACACAGTTTAAATATACATGCAGTGGAGAGGTAGAATCAGGATCATCAAAACAATTGACTACAAACTCAACATCTGATAACAACAATTGTTAGAGATGCTGGTTTGTAGTGACCAACTTCGCAATGGCCAGAGGCACTGACTGCTTTTTAAATGAAAGGACAAGGAATGAGTATTTACTTGCAGGCTTAAAATGTTGACTGGTAAAAAATGATGCCTTAACAGCATGAGATCTGAACTTAAAATGCCCTGGTGATACTGTTCAACTGATCTTACATCAGATGGTTTTTTGAAAGGTCTCCTGCACCTGTGACACCAAACACTCCACGCCAGACTTCAAGAGCAAGAATTTTCTCTGCCTCTTTCTAAACAGAACCCTCGAAACAGTCCACCACTCATCACATTCAATCAAGTCAGTGAAGGATGTAGGAGGGAAAAATGGGATCATGATGACAATTAATAAGTCAGAGTACTAAATGAAAGCAGTAGATAGTGTGGGTTCTTGTACAAGGCATGCTCTTCAGCATTGGGGCAGATTGAGATTTTCCCTTCCTGGGTGCCCAGGCTCCAGCAGGACTCAGGGCACATTGATCTTTCCTTGAGAATGGAAAGCTGGGCCATACTGCAGCTGCGAAAGTGAGATCCAAGGCAGAATAGGCAAATATGAGGCTGACTTCCAGCAGGAAAGGGTAAAACCAGACTAAAAGCCTCTGCTTTCTGGACACCAACATTAAAATAATGCGGAAAAACAAAAGCTGATATTTTCCTGAGAGTAGGAAACCTCTCCATTTCTTGCTGAGGAAAGCTGAGAGTTCAGTTGCTTACACAGCTGTCTCCAATTCTGTGGGGTGCCTGCCCCTAGGAAATAAAAAAGTGTCATGAAATGCAGGAAGATAATGGCACAAATTCCTCTGTCCTGCTTAAACACACTCCTTCTAGGCTAGCACTTTTTTACAGTGAGGGTGGTGAAAGACTGGAACAGGTTTCCCAGAGAGATGACACGTGCTCTGTTCCTGGAAACATTCAAGGTCAGCGTGGATGGTGCTCTGAGCAACCTGATCCAGTTGAAGATGTCCCTGCTTATTGCAGGGGGCTCACACTAGATAGTCTTTAAAGGTCCCTTCCAACCTAAACTGTTCTATGATTCTATGACTTCCCACAGCTGATGAGGGCATATAGTCCTCCTCCAAGGTAAATGAGCAGCTTCATTGCCCAGACAGCCTTATTCAGCTTTATTGTCCAGACACAGAGGAGCCTCTGTGTCCCCAGATGTAGGGACATGCCTTGGCTGTGCCCTGACCTTGCAAGTGAATAATACCCCCTCACAGTGACACCAGTCTGCACTCGAGTGAAGGAAACCCAGGTGGAAGCCTCATCAGGGAAACAGGATTTTGATGTGCACTGTGGCAAGACAAAGCAAGCAAATAAAAAGTTGCTTTCAGGAACCTCACCAAGCCTCCAGACATGCTCCTCACTCACAGCCACTGAGGTTCAGAGGTGAGACTTCCCCGCCTCATTTAGAGGTGCTCTGAGTCACCTTCACACTTGAGCCAGGTCTGGGGTGGGATCTAGACCTCTTAAATTGGGATCTGGAACTGACTGCATCTTATTTCTGGCACTGCCCTGTAGTGTGCCTACAGATTGCCCAGTCCCATGGAGGCAGGGAAAGGGAATTATTTTCTATCCAGACAGTCTAAGCCTGGGTATCCAGCAAAGAGAAAGGAAGGGCAAATTGAGGAAGCAAAGGCACCACTGCCTTTCCCAGCATTTGTGCATTTCTTAATCAAATGTCATCAGCTAAAAAGCATCAGGAGCAGCAGTAAGAACCCAGGCCATCCCTTCTTCCAGAGAAGCAGATTCATGGCTACAGTCTCAGATGCCTTCTTATTTATTAGTCTCTCCCTTTAGGCTCCTAAAGTCCCAAGTCTCTTCAACCCTGAATCCCCAGTCATGCCAAGCACTTTGTTTGCCCACCCTGTACAATTTTGTCATGAAGACTTGTCTAGGCACATTCAGATTTTCCGATATCCTGTAGCAAATAAATTAGAGCCAGAGTGGAATGTGAATTTGTGGAGGTAAGTCACATAAAATGCAATTTTCTGGGAGGTCTCAAGCCTCCTCCAAAAAAAAGGCAAGTGAGATGAATGCAAACTCTTTTGAGACTAAGGAGTGTAACGTATAGCATCAGAGAGGGGGGCTGGAGCAATTTGCAGCACATAAGACTTCTGTGCTGAGTCTCTATTAAATGTAGTCTGCAGAGGCAAATACTGTGCCCTTAACACCATCATGCTCTGAAAACAGAGAATAAATGCAATGGTGTTAGAACTGAGCACTGACCCAGGGTTTCAAACTGTTCAGCAGACCAAAAGCACCTGCCACCCAGGGCTTCTCATGGCAAATCAAAAACTGCCTTAAATCAGGATCCAAAGATTACAGTCTTGAACAAAATGCAGCTTTTCCTTGTCCAAGTCAAGTCTTTAGGAAAGACAGAAAGAAAAGAAAAAGAGGAGGGAAATGCAGTTTGGTGGCACTTGGTTATTATAGATCAGATGGTAAAATAAGATTATCCACTGATGCCAGTCCAAAATACATGATGCTACTCTGAGAAACCTGGTCTAGTGGAAGATGTCCCTGCCCACAGGAAGGTCTTGGAACCAGATGATCCTTAAGGCCCTTCCAACCCAGACCATTCTATGATTCTGTGATCTGGACTGGGTTGCTGGCATGTCCAATGCCTTCTGGAAGATCTTGATGGAATCACAATGAGTTAAGAAGATTTTATCCAGGGGGATTTTGAGGGTTACATTTTTCATGTAAGCTAAGCAGATTTAGTGGCTTTGGTAAGTGAAAGCAGTCATGAATTCAGAGATAATTTTCATGTGTGTCACTGGAAAATCTGAACATCATGTGAAACACTGAAGTGTGTTTCGAAAATGATGGTATAGACAGCTTTTATTTATATCATAACCCTGCTCACTGAGGCTACTCACCAAAACAGATGAAAACATTCTTTTGTGAGTTATTTCTCAGAATGAGAGTTGCCCACAGCCTCCTGCCTGCCAGGGTGGTGTGCAAAGCAGAAGGCTCTGGAAGGCTTGAGGGCAGGTGTTTCTATCTGCTTCTTGCCATCCACAAAGTGAGAGCCTTGGAGTAGGAAAGGGGAGAGCAAGTCTGTTGTTCCTCACCCCCTTGTCTCCCACAGGGAAGTGAAGCCACATCTTGAAACCCTTCCTCAGTGACGCACTAAGGCATTCAGGATTTTAATCTGTAATTTAATCTGTGTAGGGTTTAGCAGTGCAGCCAAGCTGGTCTACAACAGTAGGGTGAGCCTGCCTTGAGCCAGGATGTGCAACAAAGCAATTCCTGTTTTGGGTGAGAGGAATCAGTTTTATGACTGCCTCCATCAGACAGAAGAAAGAAATGGCTTGCCTGGCCTCCAGGATGGTCAGGTAACTGTGAGCAAGCCACAACATGATGCTGAGAAAATAAGGTAAGTAGGAACGGGTTTGTGTTCACCTAAATGAGGATTGCATAAATCTTCTTTTCTCCTGTTCAGTTATCTTGGTCCTTGTAACTAAAGGAAGTGGAAGCACAAAGTCTGAGGGAGCATGAACTTGGTTCAGTTTTTAATCCTAATAGAACCTGCCTTTTAAATTACAAACTAAATCCATGTTTTATCAATCTCTGCCTCACAGTCTTGCTGAGATTTTTCACATTCCTTTCCTAGCCAGTTTAATTAGAATTTTAAGGCTTTCACGTTCAAGGTGTCCACTTTGAACCGATGGGGTCAGCAGAGTTCAAAGGAAAAGATGAAAAATTTCCAAGTCTCAAGCAGAAACAAACACCAAGCTTTATCCCAGCCTCACAAAAACTGAGAAAGTTTGGATTTGGAGGCAGAGATTGCAGTTTGAGTTTGTAGGCAGAAGGGAGAGTTATGCCACCATGGGGCATCCCCACATATTGTGATGCCTATCATCCTTCCCACAAATCCTGAGCCAAAAGGGGTACTCCAGAGATACTTAGGCTGGAAAAAAAGAATATTTGCATTTCTCTTGCTTGCTTAGGCCACCACTAGTCTGAAGACTTACACCTGGAGAGCTGTTATCACTACTGAGTACAAAGATTTGAGGTCACATCAGGTGTCATATATGAGAAACGTTACTGCTATCTATTTTTGCAATTATAACTTGCCATAATTCACAAACAAACAAACAAACAAAAACAAAAAATAATAAAAGTCTAACAAATCACTGATAAATAGAATACAAATTAAAATGTATACTGCAATGTAGTGCATGTTCAGTGACCTATCTGCACATACATATCCAAATTGTTACAAGTTGCATGTCTGGTTTTGAAACTTCTAATGTTTATAGAGTAACAAGGGACATGATTAAATTGGGTGACAGGATTTCTGGTATTATTCAAAGAATAGAATATAAATAATTATTCCTACCCACTAGTGCAGAAACACAGAGATAAATGAATAAAAGAACACACTGTAAAATCATTTTTCCCTCCAGGTGAGATTGGACGTCTGATTTCGTCATGAAGTCTGTCATGATAGCCGTGCACATTCTGCACATAAAGTCTCCCTGTCCCAGCAAAGATGGGGCTGAACTCTACCAACAGGGTCACCACACAAGACAGTCAGGTTCAGGAGTTTTTACCCATTCCCAATTTACAATTCCCTGCCAGCTAGAAGGGGATATACCTTGTAATTACCCTGAGCCAAGGTAGTAGCAAATATTAAAGTGGAAGAGTACACCTCAGGCCTGGGGTCAGAGCAAGTCTAGCCAGGATCATTGTATGGATGCTCAGTCCTTTTGACTGTTCCTAGCAGAGCTGTGTGTGTCAGATATTGCTGCCACAGGTGATTATACAGCTGTCACCTTGCTTAAAACAGGAGAGCAGCTCCTGTCTGCCTTCTGTCTGGAGGTGGAGGACACCCAGAAAGCTTCAGTACAATTACTGTCATCCCAGGTTTCCTCATCCAAGGCTGTATAAACTCTTCTGGCTTGTGAGAAGAAGGACACTCAAAGGAATGCACCTCTTGGCTCTGAAAACATACACAGCAGCCAAAGCTCAAGGAAAGTAATCAAAACACTGAGGAAAGATGTTGATTGAAAGAGATATTGAGGAACATTTGTAGCAGTGTAACACCGGCAGCAGGGAAAGTAGAAAAACTCTTGTCACAATACAGACTATAGAATCACAGAATGATAGAATCATTTAGGTTGGAAAATAACTTTAAGATCAGTACTGCCAAGGCCCCAGTAAACCATGTTCCTAAGTACCATATCTATACAACTTTTAAATAATTCCAGGAATGGTGACTCCAAAACTTCTGGAACATCAGCCTGTTCCAGATGTTTTGACAAACCTTTCAGTGAAAAAAAATTCCTAATGTCCAATCCAAACCTCTGCTGGTGCAGCTTGAGGCCATTTCTCTTTGTCCTCAATTGCTTGTATCATGTGAGATAAGACCAACCCTCACATTGCTACAGCCTCCTTTCAGGGACTTGTAAAGAGAGACAAGGTCCCCCCTGAGCCTTCTTTTGTCCGGACGAGGCAACCCCAACTCCTTCAATTGCTCCTCACAGGACTTGTGCTCCAGCCCCTTCCCCAGCTGGGCTGTCCTTCTCTGGACACTCTCCAGCCTCTCAGTGTCCTTCTTGCAGTGATTTCACTGCAATCACTTCACAGGATTTGAGGTGTGGCCTCCCCAGTGCTGAGTACAGGGGGACAATCACTGCCCTGCTCCTGCTGGATACACTATTGCTGATACGGGCCAGGTGCCACTGGCCTCCTTGGCCACCCAACCTTCTGGGCCTCACTGCCAGCTCATGTTCACCCCCAGGTCTTTTTCTGCCAGGCAGCTTTCCAGCCACTTTTCCCCAAGGATGTAATGATGCATGGGATTGACATGACCCAAATGCAGGACCCAGCACTAGGCCACATAGAACCAGTAAAAGGAACAGATGTAAATGGTATGGGGGAAATGACAGTGGTTTTCTCCCTTTGAATCTATTATTCACATTCTTCTCCCTATGTCCCTTTTTTTTCTTCTTTTTTTTTTTTTTTTTTTTTTTAACAGAGTAACATTGGGATGTAATGACATAGATGTAAATTTAAATAAAATGTCAAATCAACACAAGTTTTCAGTAACTGTAGAGCTGATCTATCCTGTTCTGTGGAGAAGGCCATGGTAACCTGGCCCCTACAAATATTACCAGGAGCCATTTCAGTCTCACAAGTGGTTGCTGATCAATGGAAACTTTGAGTCTTTTGTAGGTATTTGTGTACGAGAACAAGCACATAATAGAGACAAAGAGCAGGAATGTGTTGCTATTAAATACCTCACTGTGTCCTGGTAAGTCCAACATGTGAAGTTGCACTTACTTTGCACTCTAGCAGGCATGCTGCATTTTTCCACTTCTACAATTGTTTTGGTCTTCTTATCAGAGTATACATTAATAGCTTTATGCTACTTACATTAAGAGCTGGAAATTGCTAAGAATTTCAAAGCTCTGTCAGGGAGGAAATAAGAATAGTAGAAGCCCCAGAAGCACCCTACAGAGAGATTTAGCTCCTGGCTGCATTTTCACCTTTAGTCTGTTTTTTCAGGCACTTAGTGTTTTGTTTCAACCTGCAAAGACACGTATTTTCAGCAACTTCACTTGTGCAGGAAAAAAAATGCTATTCATGTTCACTCACATTAATTAACTGAGAATTAAATCTGCTTCTGAAATCACATCAAATTTGTAGAGCAGAATAGCAGATTAGCCTGAACACATCAAAGTGCTGAATGAAGCTGCTCAGCCTCTGTAGTAAAGCAACTTATACGCTTGCTTTGTAAATCACAATAAAGAAAAAAAGTGATTTGTTCAGTTCTTTTGTGTTTTCTCTCATATATTTCACCTCTTGATTCCTTAGTCACAGAATACTCTATTCATATTATTGAAGGTTTTAGAATAATGAAATATGTATCAGGAAATATCAGTAAATATAATTTAAAACTACATAGATGAATTAGAGCACTTTCTTGGAGAGTTAATGCAATAGTGGGATCAGCAATGGCATATTTCTTTCTGCCTTTTCAATATTTCATGCTTCTTGATACACTGCAAAAGTCATCCCCAGAAGGAAAAGAAAAAGCTCCTTCCAAAAACGGTGACTTTGTGAGACTCAGAGATTTCACAGACACGTGTTTAGAAACACACTACTATCTAACAACGTCAGACAATGTGATATGAAAAAAAAAACCAAAAAAACAGTTAATGATCCCAGTTCTGCCAGGTTTTCCAAAAAACTGGGAGCCATATGGATTCTGTGCACCTGTGGCTGCATTGGATTAAACTGGTTCACGTGCAGCTTCCTTGCATGGGTTGTCTCCAGTCAGTGCAGGGCAGACTTTGCTATACCAGGACCAGGTAGCCCAAAGTCTCTGTTCCCTTAGTTGTCCTTCATAAGCTCCTGCTTTGGCTAAGTTTTTGAAGGTGTGGGGGAGAAAATCCACCCTGTTGGAAGGCAAAAATAGGGTGAATTACCATCTCTGCTGGGTTCATGTTATTTTACCAGAAATCATTGACCAGGGTCAGCAGCAAGAGCAGTTTGCCCTCCTTTAGGAAATGTCAACACAGTCTTATCAAATGAACACTACTGGGGCCAGATCCAGACAGCTGTGTCTTTGATTCATTATCCACATTATTTGACACAAGGAAAAAATGGCCACATCAGAAAGGGGTTGCAGGCATGTCCTCAGGTAAATCTGCACCTGAATATTGATCTCCACCTATGAAAAATTCCTATGTCCTCCATCCTCAATAACATAAATCCATGACTTCACTGCATTTTGGAAGTTTCATGCAATTCCAAGCCATCCTTCTGAAAAATGAAGAAGTACCCCAGGAAAAGCTGGCAGAAGGAAGACAGGGACTGGCAAGGGTGTGGAAAGGCTGCTCTACAACAGGGAAATAAGTTGTCTGTGGTTTCTCATTCTGGGAAGAGAGCAGAAGAGTATGACAGGAGCCTTAGGAGACAAGAGTGTCAGGGAGGATTGAAGAGTTGTTGTGTGAGCTGTTTTATCATTGTAATACTGATTCAGTTTTTCTTCCAAACAAGTGAGGGGATTTTTTTGGTTTTTCTGGATTTCTTTCATGAGGCACGTAATTAAATTATGGGCCTTTTGGCTGTTGCTGGATGGTAGACAGCCAAAAACATACATAACTTTAAAGCTAAATTTTTCTAAATTATTCTTTTGCAGCCCTGAAGAAGGAAAATCTTTTGTGGGTTGCCAAGAGGTAAGCCAGCACCTTTGGGCACTGCCATAAGAAGGTGTAAAGCTAAGGAGTGTTCATCCCACTCTGCTCGCTCTTATACCTTCCCTTCATCACCAGGTACTGACTTGTGCCAGAGACAGGGCAGGGAACCTCTCAGCCCCCAAGGCCTGTCCCAGCACAGCTTGTTCCTTGCATCCCTACACAAGATATCTTTATAGTGCATGAGCTAAGACCCAGCAGGAACCTATATCAGTAAATACAGTAAATTACCAAGAGGAATGGCTATATTTAAAAGAACCGTTTTTTGGCTCCCACACAGAGTTTGTGAAGTAGTCCCAGCAAAGCAAGTGGAAGGATATATGTGGGAGCTATCAAACTCCATTTTGAGGAGGGCAGATTTCAATGAGAGTTTGGAGTAGGGGGAGATACAGCTTGGAACTTGAAAACAATTTCTTTAACTGCTCCCTTTTTGTGAACTGGAGAATTCAGTTTATTGAATTGGTATATTTTCAATCAGTATTGATACTATTATCATTAAGAAAACAGACCAAACCCTGAGAACATGGAGTTCATCACCAACAGATTGTCTAATTTAAGTCCTCTTTGCACCTATCTTTATCATTCACCCGATCTGCAAAAATGAAAGAATTATTACAATAATGGTTTAAGTAATTTTGAGATTTATTGTGTTTATCAACATTGAAAAAGCTTCATATAAGCGTAAAACAACTACGAAAGATGAGAGTTCAGAACTTTAGAAAAGAATATATACTTTATTTTGTCCTAATAAATACCTTGATAGATTTCACATAAAAAATACCTTAGTAATCTCCCTGTTCAGTTCAATTTTCTCCGATATTAAAAATCACCAGAATACAGCTGAGAAAATAAGCTCTGGCTAGTTATACTTTGTTTACATTTTATTTATGTGGATCAGCTGCAAAGTAGAGTGTTAATGCTATCCCTCTTTAATGAACCTCTGTACTAAGGACAGGCAGTTTATGAAGACTAAACCCTGTGAATAATATTGGACTTCATAACTAAGTCAGCACAGTAGGACTAAAATGCTTTATTGGATCTTATTCACAAGAGGTTTATACTATACTGCTGATATCTTCCATTCCACTTAATCACTTTTATGAACACAAGCCAAGCCCCTACTGCAAATTGCCACCAGAGAGCTTAGGAGTCTAAATGATACCCCACTGAAGCTCTAGAAAGTCTCTTTGTTCTGGAGAAAACACACTAAATCATAGCAACCTAACCCTCTTGGTTTCTTATTTGCTTTAGAAGGTATTTGTCTGCACTCTTCTTTGGCAGGATCATAATCATGAACAAAATCATTATTGAAATGCATCTGCCATTTATCTGTATTGCCACAGCCTGCTCTGTCTGTAGGTAACTCAGTAAGCACGAGGACATTTATTTGCATTTCCTCAGGGCAAGAAGTGTAGTAACAAGGTTTTGTAGCCTAGGTGACTTTGTATTAGCAATTTTATTACATTACTTTTATATTCTGTAGACACCATCATGGCACTAGTGATTGTCACAAGTGCCAGTAGTTATCTCCCAATTTATGCCAGCAGTCACACCTTTAAACTAGATCAGTACAGTTGCTACATCAGTAGCAACTTGAATCCTTGTGTGAGCAGAGGTCTGAGGGATGTGACAGGACACCATGTCTCTAGTAAGGAATTAAACATGCCAGGAGCTGTACTCTGGCATCCAGATCAAGTGGCTATAACTGATTGTGTTCACAAAGCTCCCAAGCTGTTTGCAGTGACTGGAGGAGTGCCAGCTGATTTAGGCCAGAACCGGGGCAGGAAGCACCCTAGCAATTCAGTAGGACAAGCACACTTACAAAGACATGCACTTTGGCTGCCAGAGCCTGTGCTTCAGTTCTCTGTCAGGGATGGTGGCACTTTGCTGGAGTGCTTTGAGCCTCCAAATCCTGAAGATCGTAAGATGCTCAGATACAAAATTAATGGGAAGAGGCAGCAGTGGCATAGAGGTACCAAAAAGTAAGATGTTTTTCCATAGTGACAATAGACACGCCAAGCACAGTAAAAGTAACTGAGATTATCAATGCTGTCAGCTTAGAGCTTCTGGGCAGTACGATGAAAACATCAGCACACTTTCACTTGCACGAGGATGCAGGAATGCATCTCTAAGAAGCTACAGTGCATTCAAATCACAAAGGGAATGCCCCATGCAGTGCACCACTAAAGAGATTTAGTTCCCTGTGGAAGGGCAAGGAGGGAAAAAAGTCTATACTCTCATGAGGAAAACCTTCTTCAAAAAGTATACATTTTAATTGGCTTTTTTGTAGTCATCATCTTCAAACAACACTGAAAGTGTCTTCTGACAGTAGCAAAGCTACCCCTGCCTTTATTAATTGATGAGAATAAAACAGAAAGTAATTAAAAATTCCATGAAGCCATTCATTCTGTCTGTCCCACGTGTAGCAAGACATTCTGTCCCACTGTGCTAAAATTAACTGTTTCAGAGAAACACATCAACAATATGAACTACAATCAATAACATCTGTCAACAGCATTGAAGAGTGACAATGAATCTTGCCAGCACTGGGGCTGACCACTCAGATTATTTTCAGTTCTGGTGATCAATACAAATATTTAACACACACCTGCTGCTTTGCTCAAGCACTAAAAAGGCAGACTGAAACCAGTTTGCTGCACAGGACTCTCATCACTGGATTTATTTGGTCATGAGCATATATTAATTACAAGAACTTCCCAAGTTTGATCCCCACATTCCTCAGATTTTACAGGGAAATAATTAGTGAATTTTCTAAAAAAAATAATCTCTTTGGTGAGTGATATTATTATCATATATTCCCAAAGCCTGATGTCTTCTTTATGGGCCACATGGGTAACTTTCTTTATCTTTCTTTCCTTCTTTCATTCTTCTTTTTTCTTTCTTTCATTACTTATTTATTTATTTAGTTTAAGAGCAATCCCATTACCTTTACTACTGATCAGGTCAGTCTGAGTCTGCCCAGCTGATTAGCTATTATTATGTCAAAATACTTAGTAATCCTCTCTGATCTCTTCTTAGCAGTGCTGCCAGGACTGCAATACTCTCATTTGAATATGCTCAAACATGCAGAACAACACAGCATGCTTACCAGTTTTTTATTTTAATTTCTGTATGTCCAGAACCACAGGCAAGACCAAAAGAAATTATTTGCTGTTTCTGACCTTCCACAGGGGCAAGGCAGACAGCAAGGCTGCTCCAGAGCAACCTGGGGCAGGTGAAGGGACTCAGTGCTCCCTAAGTCTCTGATCCTCAGCTGCCCACAGTTCTTTTCTTAGTAACAAATGGGAGATGCTACTTATTCATGTGTTCCCTTGGGGTAGAACTGGGATCCTGCTCTTGTATCTTGGATGTGGGAGGCAATCTCTGATTCCCTAATCCTCAGTGTTTATATTTCTTGTGCTCATGTGCCTCAGACTAAGTAAAATAGCAGCTGTCCTCCCTGGAAGTTGCTGATGGGTAGCTGCTTCCTGGGTTTTAGCCACAACAGAAGACCTAAGAAAAGAGGAAGAAAACAAACAAAAATTAATATTAATCAAGGAAGACAAAAACACTGCAGTGCCAAATTCTCCTTTGGTAACCCAGTATAGATTCATTGTTTACATCAGCTAAGCAGAAGAATGGAAACTGCTGACAGAATGGGAGCTCAGGGGCATGTGAGTCACCACTCGTTGAATTTCCACACTCCCCTGACCTAGTAATGTTGTTGGGACATTCAACACAAGATGCTGCTTAAGATGCTTTCTTGACCCAATAAATGAATTTTTGCATTCAGGTTGCATACAGGAGATTTTCAGAAAGCTTTTTAATAGTGAAGAAACAATTCAGAGTATCAGTCTGAAAAATCAGTCAGCCCGGATCTCAGGCAATAACCACTTGCCAGGGAGACTGGCTGGGGTAAAATTCTCCCAGGGGAAGCAATGGAAATTCCATATCTTGACACATCACAAGCTACCCTGGATAAAGCACTAGTACATGTACAAGAAGAAGCAATCCTGCTTTTCACAGAGAGATAAGTTCAAAGATCGAGCTGCTGAGATACTTTAGAGACAAGTGTGATGTGAGGTCTAAAATAAACTGAGCACTTCATTGCACTATCAGTAATGAACTGTAGAGAGCTATCCTGATTGTTGCATTTTGCCAAGAGGGCTCTATCCTGTAAAACACTAAAGACCATAAATTATTGTTAGAGAGCATACAGGTTTTTTTACAGGGGAAAAGAAGTAACTCTGCAATTTTTTTTTTTTTTAAATGAAGATAACAAAGCAAAACAAAACCAAAAAACAACAACAAGAAAAAAACAAACAAACAAACCATTTTTTGACTTATGTATTCCCATTTTGGAAATATAACTAAAAAGCAAATACATGAATGGAAAATCCACCATCTAAACAGTGCGTTATTCAAAAAGAAACCCCAAACAAACAAATTTAAAAATCCCCAAAACAAAAAACTTTCAAGGGAGTATTTTTTTTAGCCAAAAGAACACTAATATAGTGTTTGCAGTGCATAAAGCCTTGTCACAAAAAGATGCATAATTCTAACTCTACACAAAACTAGAAATCGAGTTCTTATTTCCCATCACAATCGAGTGATTTCTTGGCATGACAGTGGATGAAAATATTTTTGTTGTCTTTGAAGAAATAAAAATATTATTTACTGTATTTTCATGTTTCTTACTATAAATGTTTTCCTTACTATTTTTTTTTAATCATACTAGTTTTATTTTTACGAT
This sequence comes from Poecile atricapillus, assembly GCF_030490865.1. Classification (NCBI taxonomy): domain Eukaryota; kingdom Metazoa; phylum Chordata; class Aves; order Passeriformes; family Paridae; genus Poecile; species Poecile atricapillus. The sequence goes on from NC_081249.1 coordinate 24,219,165, forward strand.
CAGCTCCATTTATATGCAGGCCTTGAACTGACAGACTTCTGTAACTGACAGAGACACCTCTGTATATGCTGTGATGTGTTTTATGGTAGTCACTACTATCTGATCCATGCAAAATCATTTCTCTCCACCTTGCACAAAGTCCCATCTTCTGCCTTTTAGTGGGTATACCCCCACCCCTAATCAGAATATGGCCCCTGAGTCTGTGGTCAGTCATAGCCCACAAGAGACTGTGATAAATCAGCCAACTGAGAATACAGAAATGGTGCCTCAGTCCAGCCTGAGATCCCTGACACTTTTATCTGTTTTGCACTGCACAGGACCAGTTTGTCTCAGATAATACACACACAGCTTGTAGTGAGTGTTGTTCCCATATAGCAAGTTTTAGCCTGTGTTAGACATAGGGAAACTGACAAACTCCACATACCAAAAGCTGAGATTAGAGGGGAATCTAGTCACAATTCTCCCGGGAATTACATTTCTAGTTTAGCTTTTCATACTTCAGCAATGATTTGATCATTTCTGTATATGATCTGTAAAGAAATACAACAGGTTTTGGTTTTAGAGGAGTTATGTAAGATCCAAACTGCTCTGGCTGTTATCAAGATAAAGACCTAGATTTCAAGGCATAATGTGGCTTTGATAAATAAAATGCCATTCAGCAAAGGTAACTTAGATCAAATCACTCAAATGTTGCTCTGAGTGACCAATCCTGGTGTCTCCCTGACTCACTCTCTGTTCCTCACCCTGCAGTAGCCAGACCCTTCAGCCTTTGAACAGCATGTCAGCCTGGGAAGTGGGAGACCCTGACCACTTAATTTTATGCCTGTCCTGTGTCAGCCTCCCTGTGACACTGCCTGGAGCTGCAGGGGAGCTTGTTTCTCTCTCCAGAGCTCCAGACTCAGCAAAGAGCTGCAGTTCTGCTCTAGCCATAAGCTACTGAGCCAGCTGAAGATTTCCAGAGAGCTCCAGCAAAGATCTGTTCTTAAAATATCTCTGCTCCAACAGAAAAATCTGTCTAGACCCACATGTCAAAACTGTACCTTCAGTACTCACTGACCCTCACCTCCCTGAGATCATCCCACATTTGCTCTTTTTATAGCAATCAACTCTTTTTCCACACATTTCCTTGTTTGAATGATTTTTTTTGTATGGATTGCAAAGCAGAACTGTGAAGAAATATTGTGTTTTAAGCAGCAACTCGAACAGGAAGCCAAATCCATGATTATTTTTTTTCAAGGCATTCAATTCAGTGTAATCTTCAGACAACACAAAAAGAAAAGCCTTATTTCTCCCAGGCTTGGCGATTACTTTTTGTTAAAGGCTTTATCTAAGCTGAATTTTGCACTTAAAGCAACATTTAATCAACACTTAGATTGTTTAACATTGCACTGTGGATGTCTGATCATTTGACTGACTAATCCAATCTTCTCTTTCCCTGTGCAACACTGAAATGAGGGGTCTCTTTTAGAATGGGGTCAGCTCATCACCCGAAGGGCTGGGTTTGGGAGAAAAGGCCAGCCAAGACCAGTGGCCACACGAGTGACTCAGCTGGAGCTCTGGAGGGCATTACTCATGAAGGAGGCACAATGTCCCTGTGCCACAAGCAGGCACCTCCAGCAGCAGCACACAAGATGTGCTGTCTCTGTTCCTTGGTAGCCTACAAGTCTCTGCTGGTGGCTTGGAGGAGAGGAAGCAGAAGAGGCCTGCTACCCCTCATTCTCATTTGTCCCTCAAAGATGCAAGCACAGCATGTGCAAAGACGTAGCAAAAGACCCTACCATGGCTCACAGATGGCACAGAATCACATAAGACAAGTGTTTGCCTTTTCCTCCTGCTCTCTCCCTGCTGACCCTCCCTATCTGCCTACTTCTGCAGCCCTGTCTCGGCCATGCAGCCACGTGGTCCTTCTCCTTGACTGCTGTCACTGCAAAGAGGACATTTCCTGTCCCCACAGAATGTCTGGGACACTCATTTAATGTCTGCAAATCATTTTGAGCTCATGAAGAACAAGATGTCATTTAAACATAATAATGTATCTACACAAAGCTCTAACACTGCATATCAACTTATCTAGATGTTCCATTTAATGCTAGTGTTCATGTAATTCACAATTAAACAATTCAACTTGTCTGGCTGTAGAATTTCTTTTACCCAGGCAATGAATCAGAGGAGCACTATGAAGCGTTTTGAAAAGCTGGCAGACTCCTTAAGTCACACCTCTGTACAGACACACAATTACAGAATCCCAGACGTAGGAAGGGATTTCTGAAGATCATCCAGTCCAAATCTCTGAGCTTTGAATATCTACAAGGGCAGATTTTCCAGTCACCAGGATCCTCCCCCAACTGCTATAATTTCTCAAAGATGACAGAGAGGGACCTCATGATGACACCAAAGAGCTCCACAGTGCCCTTGGGTGCTTCCTGTCTGGTCCCATGGACTCACATGTATGTCCAAATGGCTTAAAGGCTCTCTGGCCTTGCTTCGTGTTTCACTCCTGCAGACTCCTCAAAGAAAGGAAACAAATGTTTCTTCATTATTCCTTATAACATAAAATTGGGAGGACGGAGCTGTGAATGGGTTCAAAAAGCAATTAAATAAAGTCATGAAATAAAAATCCATCAGGATGCTGATAGCACTAACTGATACCAGGCAATCCTTATTCCAAAGATTGCCAGGCAGTCAGACACCAAACACAGGAAACCTCGCAATATGGTAACCACATCACTTTCCTTTTTCTTGTGCCTGGTCACTATTCTTCTTGGCTTACACTGAAAGAGAAGAGATCTGACAGACTTCAACAGTACCAGACAAGGTCCTGGACTAAAGAAATTTTGGTTCCACCCAGTAAATTCTTGCCCAGTATGTCTAATGTTTTTTCTCTGCAATTTAAAATGTGAATTTTGAAGCTTCCAGTTCTGATGAGAGAAGTATATTGCAAGCTCTCTGCTGATACAGGACCTGATATGAATGCCTGGTCATTCAAATGAGCAATTCTGTGAAAAAAAATGCTTTCATTGCTGTAGCTGTCCACCAGCACAAGCATCATTCTAACTGGAATATAGCAGCAGAGAGCTGAAAGCACTCTAAAAATAGGTTTTAAACAGCTGACATAAACTTCACTTTCAGCACTGACAAGCACTGAAGCTGTCTGAGGTTAGCTGTAGCCTCTGCTGATGATTTCTCCTACTCCAGCAAGGCTTCTCAAGTAAGTCTTATGAGACATTTCTTGCTAGGTAATTGCAGGGAGATCTTGAGTCTTTAAGGCAATTTGTTGATTCCTGACCTTAGCAAAACTACACAAGATTTAAATCTGTCTCCACTTTAAAATATTGTCATGCCCTCAAGCAACAAGTGGGGGACTCTGCTCTTTCCAAAGCTAGTGTTTTTGTGAGGATGGCAGAAAGCAGAATATGAGGTTGTGGTTCATACAGATCATTCTATGAAATCATAGTGACCTTCCTTGAAAGCATCACTGAAGAATAAAAAGACATTATACAAGCTGTGCATCCTTAAGAGAAAGCAAAGGTGCATAAAGACATCAAAATTCATTAAATACTAACAGATACTGTCACAAAGGGGACTGTTACTATTAAATAACTAATTCAGTCCACTGAGTTATTTTTATCTCTAAAATTCAGCCTTAGCAGTAGTTTTCATACAAAAAAAAAAAAAAAAGAAAGCCTATTACTTCTGATTTTCAGGATTTTTTAATGTGTATGTTTAAAATCTCATGAATATTCTGAGGGCTTCACATGTGGAGGTCAGCAAGGGACTATGCTAGCACTGCCCTCTTTAATATGTATATTAGCCACTGGTGGTTGGGGAGATTGCTAAGTGTGCAGCATAAGCAATTTGCCAAAGCCACAACCCTCTGCTTCCCTGCCATTGAACACAGATGAAACAGGATTTTTCTTTACTCTACAAAACAGATTCTTGTCAAGACTGGAAGTCAATTCAGCTCCAGGACAAGTATTAGAAAGATGCAAAGAGAATGAGAGTGAAATAAGTAAAATAAAAAAGAAAAGCAGTACTGGTGTTAGCTATATGTTATTTATTCTCTTCAGTATAAGTTTCATCGCAACATTGATGGAATACAAATTGACACAAAATTCATGTAAATTTATGTAAATGCATATATAAATGAGTTGCAGCCCTCAGGGTCCTGGCAAGTTGCCACAGTGGCTCTGAGCAGAGCAGAGACTTTGCACCACTGTAGTACTCTGAGAGATGTTATTGTGAATTGGAGTGTGGTTTTCTGAGAAACATTAGTAGTTTTATCAGTTTCTACGTGGAGTTTGCCAGAGGCAAAAGAAATACCACTTTGTGAACTTTTGGCTTCCCATTTGAGTTAGTAATAGTACTGAGCCTACAAATAGCTCATGTGTGACCATTACAAACCCTTTCACTTTCTCAGCAGAGTTTATAGGCACTGTGAGACAGAAACACTTAGCTCATGAACGTGATAAACTTCACCAGCATTTCTCTGGAATTTGCAACAGCCATGAACCCAGAAATAGCTGGTTCATGACCATTATAAACTCCTTTGGCTTCTCAGTGGAGCCTTTCTAATAGCCATGAGCACAGAAATAGCTGGTTCACAACCATTAAGATTTTTGTCAACATGCCCATTGAGAATATAATGATTGTAAGCCCAGGAAGAGTTAGTTCACTGTTTTTGTACCTTTTACTTTTACTTCATCATACTGAAAGACAAGCCGTGTAGCCAATATTTTGCCAGAAACAAATTATGCCATCATACAGGCTTACTTAGCCATTCAAGGAAAATGCAACAGAATAAAATATAATACATTAGGGTAAGTGGCAGGACTGGATTTAGGTAAGTTTCCAAAGCCTGTGGCTTATAACTGATGAATTTCTATTTTTTCTGTCATGGTATTTAGCCTCATTGGATTGGCATTCATAGCACTGAATCACATCTCCATTCACAAGAGCAAAGGGCACCACACAGGAGATGTCAGAGAAAATACCAGGAGGAAGGATGGGGTACTAGCCTGAAAATATGATGGTCTGGTCAGGGAAGCAGTTCTTCTTATTTTCCTATAAAAAGATGTAAGGGTGAATTGGGTACCTCTATGTCCTGTCTATGTAGGAAGTCTCTCCTTTGCCCAGGTCACCATAAAAAGGAATCAGTGGGGGCAACAAATCATAAAGGTACTGATGGCACAGGGGGAAGCATTTAAGCATTCATATGCTCTTCTCCATAATGCTTTGGGGAATTTATTATTTCTTTTAATAAGGAGTGTTGGTGCAAGTCAGCCCCTCTGGGGCCTTGTAATTGTAACCTTGGGACCCAGATCTGCTCCCACTGAAGTCAGTGGCCAAATCTGTATTGAGTTCAAATGCAGCAGCCCTAGGCTCTTCGGTGTTTTCTCCATATTTCCCAATAAGAATTTTTCTCATTAAAGCTCTGACATCACATGATGCAATCCTCTGTAAAAAATATGCTCTTGGTGTGTACAGATGTTCAGAAATAGAGAAGTGATTTTTCAGTGATAATAGTATTTTTCTGTGGCACAGCAATCATGGGAGCTAAACATTGCAGAATAGAAACCCTCTGGAGAAAGCATGTACTAACAGATCAGGCTTCAGAGAAGAGATCATGTTCCAGAAATTAAGCACAAGAGAAAATTTTAAATCAACCATTTAAAACAATTTTAGTTTTCACTGTTTAAAAACCCCCATCTTTCGAGGATTTGGTAAAAGGACAGATGGGGCTTTCAAGAAAGTTAAGGGATGAAATAAAAGATAGAATGGGCAAACTGGCAGAAAAACAATATGAGAAAGAGATGCCAAGGAATGTTGTTATGGTGGTGTTGGGAAAGGACATTAGTCCCAAGAGAAGAGATGAGACGATCAAGGGCCTGATCCTACAAATCTTTATTTGCTTATGTGAATGATCTCATTGATCTTAGCTGGACTCTGTGCCTGGGAAACTATTTGTGGAATCAGATCACAGAGTGTTAGAGAGCAAATGCTACCTCATTCATTGCCTGCCTAACCTGCAAACATTTAGCTAGAGGGACAGATCAGGGGTTAGAGATGAGGAGGAGAGCATGTCAGAGTAAGAAGTGACAGTGACACAGCTGGACAGGCTGGACAGGTTTCACTCTGGTGATAGCAGAGCGATGCCATTGATGCCACCTTTTCACCCCTTGATCTAAAAGAAAGAGGAGATCCAGGTACTCAAATGCCATATAGATGTGTCACCTGGGGACATGGTTCAGTGGTGGACTGGGCAATGCTGGCTAAATGCTTGGAGCTGATGATCTCAGACGTCTTCTTGAGTGTTTATTTAAGAATGTATTTTAAAAATTAAATTCAGTTCCTGGACTGATGTTTACCTCTTCCAAGGCTTAGCCCAACACTGCTAAAAAATAAATAAATATGTCAAAGGAATAAATGTGTCAAAGTAAAAATTTTGTGTTAAATATTCATTTCTTGCATGTCCTCTGTACTCCTTACAGTATCTGCACAATGCCACATTTTAAAAATACCTTTGAATGCCTGATTCCTACTGAAACTAATAGGACTTAATCACTTAAATATCCGAGAGTCTAAGTTCTAGTTCACTAATATTACAAATATAACAGTGCTCTACCTGTTTTCTCCTATTTATGTTTCATCTAGTTTCTGATTGCTTATTTTTCTTCACAGCAGAGCTAGCATATTAATAATAGGTATTTATATAGAGGACCTATCAAAAGGTATTTTCCATTAAAAATATTTGCATTTCCAAAAGCTTTGGACTAAGTAGTAAGTTTCACACACATTAGTGCGAAACACTAATTACACGCACATTATTTAGTGCAAAAAGTTGTATTTACAGCAATTGTATTTTCCCTAAGACCACAAATCTATATTTGCTATTAGGTGCTAAGGTACTCCTGTCTTTGATGGCATAAAAGGTTACTTCATCAGCCCTTAGAGAAAAGGCAAAACAGTAGACATCTTTTATTCTATTGCATAACCTGCTGCTAATCACAGAGCAGCTTAATTGCTGCAGTGAGAAAGATAATGCTTTCAGCTCTAACATTATAGACACTGCTGTTTTTCAGAAAAGCTTAAGAAAAAGATTTTTAAAAATCTAAAGCAAGGATAAAATTATACAGGAAAATTGCTTAATTTGACTGTAAGATCTACTGTGCAAAAATATGTGAATGATGAAACAATTGCAATCATTTTCTGACATGCAATCAGAAGAAAGGCAAGCAGAACAAAACTATCATCTATTAACAATTTCGGGAGATAAAGACTATTTGGTGCTAATCCTTTTTGTGTTGTAGGTGGTGGGAGGGTAGAAAATAACCCAACATGAAAACAGAGGGAGGTGACAATAGAGATTTCTTTTAAGGCTCTGAGCAGCACAGAATAAATATCTACTTTTTCTTCTGCATTTAAGTTTAGTTTCAGAGAGAAATATCTCAATAACGACATTGTGCTAGAGAGATCTGTCCTTTCACCACCTGAAGTATAGTTTAATCTGTCTGAGGCTGTAAGAATCAGATCTATTTTTAGTGAACATAATGCTAAAAAGCTTTCTTTGATTTAATTAAGCTCATTGGACTAATCACTAAAGATAGGAGATCAAGGCACAATTCTTTAATACAACTGCAATAAATATTGACAATATTGACAGTCTTATCTAAAATAGAAAAGTATATTATTAATTCTGATCTCTCCCTCAATTTGAATGAATATAAATGTAGTTTCATGGCCTCACTAAAGTTTCTCCACATTTCCCCCAACATCAGTAAAATGAGGAGCAGACTATTTATTCATCATTCTGAAGAAAATACCTAGCTTTTCACAATGGCAGTTTGCTTTATAATCAAGGTTTTTATGACCAAACTTCCTTCACAAAATATTAAGGGTCATACTGGAAGGTTAAAAGTGCAACTCTAAGACCCACTAAGTGAGGAAAACAGTCCTCAGTAAGATTCCAGACCTGGAATCATATATAAGGATCATATATAAAAATCCCATCATTTCCTGTTATGAATGTGAATAATTAATAGGACTTTTTTCTCTTTAAGGTTTTGACTATTCAGACTCAAAATAGACAAAATGCATGAAGTCTGAAAAAACCACGCACGAAATTTTGACACCTTTATCAAACATTCTTGTCATGATGTGTTTTTATACTCTCAAGGTTTTCTCCACCTCAGTGGTGTATTCTTCCTTTACCCTTTTCAATAACAAAGACTTTCCAAAGAGCACTTGCTCATGAGTCCTCCAATTTATCAAAGGGTGCCCACCACATAAAAAGAGAACAACACAGGCTTGCAAAAGATGCCCTGTGAGTAGTAAGGAGTAGTAAGGAGGATGGTAAAGGGAGGGCAAGGGACAAGGTAGAGCCATGGCAACAGCTCAGCTTGCTGTTGCATTTTATGATGGCCCTGTCCTGGCATTCCAAGGGAGAGGTGGTGGCTCTGGGAATCCTGGCTGTGGTCAGTACCAGCACCATGTTCAGCAGCAGCTGGTGGCACGGAACCAACCTCCACAGTTGCCACCAGAAGCAGGCACACCAGAAGCATCCCTTTATTTTTGGTTGCCCAAGATGACAAAACCAGCCAGTTATACATAAGCAGAAGAGCTGTCCTTTGCCAGTTATTTTGCAGGAAACGTGGAGCATAAAGTTGCAGATTTAGCCAAAAAAACAAGTAAGAATATTACATTTTGATGGCCCATATAGTGACACATTATGCACTGATGACAAGAGCTAGGAACATCCACATTTGCTGGTAACAGCTTATTCAGATGCTTGAAATGTTGTTGTTCCATATGTCTAGAGGGGCCATCAATGTGGTGATGACCAACACCTTCTCAAAGACTGGAGATCATTCAACTAAGCACCAAAATCTTCTGAGACACAATCCAACCCTGTTCACATGTCTCTCTTGAGAGGACAAAAATAAATATTTGTGTGGTTTCTTTTTATTAATCAGGGAGTTAGATCATTCAGCTGTGTAGCAGGAGATTTTGTATTTGCAGATTCTACCTAATCAATTCATACTTATTAAAAGAATTTTGTCAGAGAAAAACCCGTGATCAGCAAGAGTCTCCATCTTAAATTAAAAGTATCTCATTCTCTCTGTGTGCTGTATAAATCTGGTGTGTCTTTTGGAAATACCTAATATGTGTCACTTCCAGTTGAAGCTTAAAATGTAAATAGGCATAAGAACATTTGGCAGATAACCTAAATTACAGCCTCGCCACTGCAATTTCATTATGAAGGAGATGTATTAGAAAACTAATCTACTAAGAGGTGTGGAACAAACTGACACTTGCCTTTAAGCTCTTACAATGCCTGAATTATAGAATTTATTATTATTATTATCTTAACGTATTTAAGTTAAAGTCAATCAAGTATGTATCTGAACTCTAGAATGAATTATTATCACTGTGTCACTGAATTGAAATCTGTTAATTTTAAACAACATTAAAATGGAAAGATCCATTTGCAGAATTGCTGCATAGATAGAGATGTACCATATGCCTGAAGATGCTCACCTGTCATTTAAAATCAGATTAATCTCTTGCATTTCAATGCATGAGTGCAGAGTCATGAATTTGAATGAAAAGACTCCAAGGCAAACTCATAATGATTTAAATTCCAGTTTCTTTTTCTGAAGGGATCTACAAGTCCTTGGGACATTAGCCACTAGAGAAAGACAGAAAATCTACTTGACAGTGGAATGTAGGACATTCAACAGGGTAAATATATTCAGGGTGAAATTTTGACTTCAGTTAAGTCAGCAGCAAAACTCCCTAAAACTCTTAAAGGCCAAGATTTTCCCTTATCCCATTTTAAGTGTCTTTGAGCCCAACTTTGTGCAAGGATGAACACCCAGAAGTGATGACTACTCACAGTGACTGCCAGAACTATGACTTAGTTTCAGCTCAGGCATATCTGAACTCTATTTTACCCTGTAGGAGAGGTGATGCTCTGTGCATGTGGGAACAGGTCCTTCATAAACCAGCAGTAAAGCCTATCTTCCATAGCAGAGTATTGTTTAGGGATGCAGAGAGTGGAACAAAGCTTGAAAGGAAGAAAAATCCCCTGCACTCATTTTTTCCAAACATTCTTCTCCTACCCAGGAGTAATGAAAGAAGCCCTTTTTGTTACCTCCACAAAGAAATTTTCCTAAGAAGCTGTATTTTGAATTTTCCTCACGACCTATAGTTTGAATTTTCCTTTGACTAAGTAGAAAATGAACCAACAAGACAATTTACAAGTTGGTTACTACCCTCCCAATTAAAAATTAAATAAAAATAAAAATCACAGATCAGCAGCACAGTAAGGAACAAGGAAATAAAGCAGAAAGGAAAACAAGTAATAAAACTTTCCTATTGATTTCGTACAACAGTACAAATTGTTCTTGGAACCTGATTCAGGGTCAAATGTGAGTTATGGGAAAGGGAAAAAGGACAAAGTACTAGTAACAGATAGAAAACTGTTTCAAACATGCTCTTTAGACCTTGGGAGGAAAAAACCCGACAGTATGCAAACTGAGAAATTATGCTTTTTGTTTAAGGGGAAATATGATGGATCAATTTCATTCATTGTTTACATCCCTGGATAAAGAAAGAAGGATACTATAGATATGAGTTAAAAATTACACAGAACCCAATTTCAAAATCCATAATTTATTTTTTTTACTAGTTAAAAACTTAATTAGTATTATTGTAATTTCCTGCTAACTCTCTCCTGAATGCCTTGGTCAAGAAAATTTCTAAATGGACTACAATTTTTCTGCATTGCTACCCTCACATCTACATCTGCTCTTATTTCCTGAATGTTCAGTCTTGTCTCTGTTTGCTACATCTTCTTATCCTTATCTTATCTGGGGATTTATATTCACAAACTCAAAATCTTTCACCCTAACAAGGTGTCTGACATGAAATATTTATAAACACAGGAAGATGTCAGCTAGAACAAACCATAAAGCTGTAGTCAAACCTGTCAACAGCAAACATACCCCACAACTACCAACAGCATTCTAGTACCTCCTCTTTTGCAAAGTTACCTCCAGTTACACACCTTGCTAAAATACTGCAGTGAAGGAGCTATCACCCAAAGTAACGAGCAGTATATCCACATGGTTAGTATCACATTTGCCTTACACAAAAATGTTGATTCTACTGCATTTCTATTGCATTTCTGCACAGGGCTGGCTGACGTGACCTGGTAACTCTGTTGCAGAAACAGAGATCTCTGTCAGTGGCTACAGCCTTGGTGTTTTATGCCCTCTCCTTGTCAAAGCAGAAGCATTAGGAAAATAAACCTCCTGTGAACTCCACAGTTGCACCTGCTTTATTTTCCTTCTTGCTTTGAAGTTCTGATAGCACATACTTTATACGTTTGTTAGCTTTTGGTGATGACTTGCAAGTTTTTTGAGGCTTGAAAAATGAGTCTTCATAGCCCCAGAATACCTACAACAGTTCAAAGTGGCAGACCATACACATCTTAGGAAACAGACAAAGAAATATTCCAAAAACATGTAAGACAGATGAAATAGCCTCATAGACACTGGGGTTTTTTTCTGAATTCTACCTACGTAACACTGACCCTAAAGCACTAGAGTATGCATCTCTCATCTATATTAGCTTATATAATGTCACATCTGTGGTTCTATCATTCATAAAAATCTCAAACTTTATTATGACTCCTTGGAAGCTCTTGTTTTGTGCAAGAAAGAGCTAGACAGATCTGTTTAAACCAAAAGAAACTGAATTCTAAACTCCACAGAAGCTTTCCTGAAGGATTTTGCTGAGGTTCAGATCAAAAATTTAATCTTGATTCTTGTAATAGACCTTAGTATATTGAATAGTGTAAGATAGAATCACAGAACCAGAGCATTAGAAAGCATCTGAGATAACAATATTGGTACTAGCTTAGCAAAGCATGAGCAGCAATTGTGAACAGCGTGTGCCTAGCTTAGCTTTAGTCATGGTAACAAGAAATAAGAAGCCTGGAAAGCATCAATAGTGAGAACATTCATATTTTTAAAGCTGAATGAAAGCTTTCAATGGCTGAAGGTCAGAAAGCAGCTCTGATTGTAAACAAAGGAGACTTCTATCCCCTCTGGCACTGAACCTGCATTCCTGATTAGAATCCCATCTGCACAGGCCCTAAAACCTTCTTGAAACTCTGAGGCTGAACTGAGGTTAAGTTAGGTAGAATGCATCCTAAATATCATGCACCTGCAGCAATTTCTACAACTTCCTTTTTGTTTCTTATTCACTCAATTACAGATCTATGTTCCATATCACTGTAATATATGCTAATAACAGCTGGCCTGTGATGGATTGCTCTTTACTTGCTTATTTAATGTATTTGAGATTTTTTAAAAAAAATAATTTATTCTCCTGCTATGATAATATGGTTCATCTATGATCCAGTTCTTTGAAATATCTTTTTTTCCAGTTACATCTAAAGTTCAGCATGAACACTCTCTTGTATCAATGAAAGGCTTTGAAATGCTGGTTAACACTACTTAAGGAAAGAGATTTTATTTATGGCTGGTGTTCAAGATTTCAAACCATTTTTATAAATTAGGGAAGGAACACTAACTTTTCAGTTCTTCAAGATATGTTCACTGTGGCGGTGACACAGAAAAGAAACAAACAATCTAGGATTTAAGGATCATCACAACCATAACAAAAACTGCTTTGGTGTTTTAGTTACCCCCAAATCATCAACTTCATCTCAAGACAGACTTAAAAAACAGATACATAAATAAACACAGAAAGGTATGGAAAACAGCTGTTTACTGTAGTTCAAATAGAGGCACACGGATTATTTGGTTTAAATTCAAATTTTAAGAAATAAAATAGGGAATAATGATTGTATGTGCCCATACTTTAGATCCACTCAAACGCATTTTACTTCTTTGTTTCAAATAGTGCTAAAATGCTCCCATGAACACTCTTCTTAGGACAAAACTACTGTCTTTTGCTCTCAGAAGAAAATATTGTTGAAAGCAGGCTACTGTTCAGCTCTCATTTAAGAGACTCTCATTCTCAAACCTTTACCCTGTCACAGATACCTGTGATCTGGAATTTAATCAGGATAATAATTGGGACACTGAGGAGTTATTTGCTCTCCCCACTTAACTTGGGGAGTTAATAAGGTCCCTTTCAGGTGAAGTCCTCTCCCCACAAACAGAAACTTGCTAGGGACTATGTATGTAATATATAAACAAGTCTTTAACACCCTGGGGAGACAATGTTCTCTCCTCACTGGTACTCAAAGAACTCAGTTCTCAGTGTACACATTTTTTCAAAATCAAAAAGTCTGAATCCCATGGAGAAGTCTAAGATGACAATGGCATTTTATACAAGCCTATAAATTAAAGCATGAGGCGTTCATTCGGTATTGTTGATTGAGGGTGGACATAACACTAAACAAAGATCTATTAGGAAATAGTAGGTTTCCTAAACCTGGACTTTGCAGAATATTATACTGTACTTTGCATTCCCTTTGCCAAGCAAGCACAGCCTTGATGATGATGATGATGATGCTCATGATGATGAGCATTTCTTTCATTTCAAACCTATAAAATGTTCTTTATTATATATGTATTTTAAGAATGGGTCAGTCAGGTGTAAAAAATAAGGCCTACAAGCTCTTACAGCAAAATTGCTTCTTTGTTAAAGCTGGATCCCAGGAAAGGCTGAACTATTCCCAGCTGGCACAGTTCTCAATTTATATGATCAAAGCTGAAAACACAGCTGTCACCTTGATGTCCTCATCTTTTGTTTTCACTATAAAAATTTATACTTACATCAGTGGTTAGAAGTTCTGCTTCATCCGCTGCTGAGCATTACCTGGTCACATTCCCTGCAGCCTTTACTGGAAACAAAACCTAAACACACATAACTTAGACATTTGTTTTCTTTAATGGCAAAGCAGTGTAAAACAGTTTCTTGCTTCCCTGTTCCTGGGCATTTGGCTCCCTTTGCAAATCCAGCTTGTTCAGAGCTGCAGCTCAGTGCCCTCCCAGCTCTGCTGACTGAAAGGGCTGCAGGGCTGCCTTGGGCTCTTTGGGCTGCCCTCTGATCAATCACCAGAAGGATCAGAGGTGAGGTTTCTTTTTTTTTTTTTTTTTTTTTTTTTTTTTTTTTTTTTTTTTAATAAAAACTACAAAAGTGATTTTGATGATTTCAGTGATCCAGCTTGGAACACATCTCTACAATCTCAGTTGTATCAGCACAGCTAAGAAACAAGGAGAAACATTGCAGAGAGTGGGAACAGGCAGGTGAATAGGAAAATCAAAAATTTTAAAGCTGATTTTGATAATAGGAAAAATATTACTGGAGAATGTCACTGAGATGAAGTTTTTGGAGTATTTTTTGTTCCACAGGATGAGGCAAATACCTGTTTTGCTACAGGAAAGGAGAAAGCCTACACACCTTTGTCATGGTGGACTGGACACTGGTCACTTTACCTTGTGCCAGCTGTGCTGGCTGTCTGCCAGCACAGAGGGACAACCAAGAAGTTTAGTGAATTCCATTCATCAAAATGGTACAAATATTCAGTGGAAACAGAAATGTGGGATTGTGTGTTTGGGGTTTTCTTCCCCAAGTGATGGAATTAGCTTAAAGAGGAAGGGAATTATGCTTGCGAGTGGGAAAATAAATGAGATGTGTGGGAGAATCAGGGCACAAAAAGAAAAATGGAGAAGGACAAGAATGAAATTTGTTTCTCCAAGGGTAGCAGTTATTAATTTGGCTCAGCTGTGTCAGGAAAATTTGCTACTCTTTAAAAAAAAGCAGAACTAATAAGATAACCATTGCAACCAATAATAGTTATTCTCTTGCAGTCAGGTTTCTTGTGTGTAAGACAGAAATGGATCATCATTAGTAAGCAAAACTCCCCTGTGTGATGTTGTTTTCACAGATGTGTGTCTGTTCTATTGGCACTTCAACAGGTAGGGACAAGGGGCTGCACCCCAGCCTTGACAGGCTGGACTTTGGAGCAGGAAATGCAATGAAGCTGTAAACATTTCCATTGTGTGATATAATTTTTAAAACTGAGAGGCAACTGTATGAAATTGTTTCATGTCATCTTTCAGAGACTCCTCCTTCCAGAACTTCCAGCACACAACATGAACTTCCTTCAACTCCTCCTGAACTTTATTTAACCCAGCAGTACTTGTTGCACGTGACTCCAAAGCAAGAAAAAATAGCAGGATGCCATTGCCAAATCACTGCAGCGCTGCTATTGAGGCAGGTTTTGTCTTCTCTGCAATACCTACATGATTCAAAATAAGGATAGACCAGTTTCTTTTCAAGACTAACAGACTTACAAAGGAAAAAGGAGTAAAACCCTGAAATCTGAGACTCCAGCGACAACATGTTATCATTGATAAGTTACAGAAATCTCTATCTGTTACACACTTGAGAATACAATTCTTTCTGATTTTTTACTCTGTTCATAGAGGAGACTTTGGTTTTCAATGGCATGCTCAATTTTTGTACTCCATTCATTGGAGTTAATGCTTGAGGGAGCAAAGAGTAATCAAGCACAAAGTAATTTAGCCTGGCATTAGGAAATAGAAAAAAATGACAGAATCCAGGCAGCCTAAGAAACAAACCAGAGTCCTATTTTCATGCGGAAGCAAGGTAAACAGCAGCAGGGCCAGAAAATTGCTTTAACATGACTATGCAAAAAATCTTCACCTACTGGCAAAATTGTGCATAAGTCCAGAGCTCCTCACCTACAGCTTAATCATGACAAATCAGGGAGTCATTCCACAAAGTACTGCCATGGGACTGGATCCTGAGAGAATTACCTGATTTTCTACTGACCTCTTTGAACATAGACTGATCAGTAGTTTTGTCAAAAAGGGCCAAAAAGCTGGATAACTTCAATGTTTTTCCTGCAAACAAGTTTTCCTTCTGATTTAGTAGTAGTAGTATCCTGCATCCTGCAAAATTATCTTTTCCTCCCTGGAAAATGTAAATAAACCCCAATAATTTCCTCTGTTAGGAAAAATTCCTTCAACCTCTTTTGTCAGCACACACCTGACTGCTGCCGTGTCTGACACCGATAGCCTTTGTTCTGTTTACTTTAAAGAATAAAATATTCCTGTTTGATTTAGTTTTTCATTTTTAATGTGTAAGCCCTCTCTTGATCCTGCATTCTAGAGAAAAGGAGCTAGAGTTGCTTTAAATATCATGCGAGGTGCCTCTGAAGCCAGAGTTGTAGATGTAAATCCCCCTGGCAAATTTATATAACTGAGATTTATGGGGGGAAAAAGAAAAATAACAACAAAACATCATGTGAGCACCGAGTTGTCCTGGCAACATTAACATGACAGGTGTACCTCAGCCCAGCCAGTCACTTTTTATTTTACTGTCAGAACACTTGTTTTAGTGCTTCTAGCTGCATTGCACCAGTATAGCTTTTGATTCTAAAGGTCAGCCACCCACACCAAAGTTCAAACAGGCATTTAACACAAACAAAAAATCAACTCAAAGGTGGCTTTCATCAGACCTGGCTTGAACTAGCAAGGCAAGATAAAGTGCATTAACATTCAGGTTCCAAATTTTAAAGCAAAAAAATTCTTGTCATGGCCATATGAATTGCAAAATGAGTAAGCTATAAAGATCTGTGTTCTTCCTTATGTTTGTGTTTGTTTAAAGTACTAAAGCTATCAGAGTTACCCAAGGAGGGATTTGTATATGGAAGGAAAAAAAACACCAAAGAATGAAATTTAACATTTCATTCTTCAGGGAGAAGTAAGGACCCTGATGTTCTCTCAGGAAATTTGGTGTAGTTGATAAGGGTAGTCAGAAACTTGTTTGAAATTATTGATTATGAGTCCCTAACCCTGCGTCTCTGATCTCAAAGGCACTGTCTAAGTCATCCACTCTGGAAGGTGGCAGAGGAAGCACAACAGCACTTCCCAAAACCTGGTGGTCCCACTAGGCAGGAATATTCCTTCCCTGGCCAAATTGCCTGGGCCTTGTGGTGACAAATAAAAACACCAATATGTCTAAGAGTGGAAACATGGTAACAGATGTAAAATTAAATAGGGTTTGCTATGGGTTTGTACAGGACCAAACCACAGCAACAGCTGCTCAAGATGTAAACACAGTCCTCTTTAACATGGAAACCACTTATACAGGTTTGAATTGGCTGATCCTCATCAAGGGGAAGATAAAGTTTATATAAATCCTACACTTCATCCTAGAAAACAACATACCAACATCTTAATGCAAATAACACAGCGCCTGATCTTTCAGACTCTTTGCGTGAAGACTTCCTGATTAATTCCCTGCGTCAGAAACAGGTTATCTTTTTTCAAGTGCATTTTTCTGATGCAAGTATTTACAGTTCTTTATTAGCCATGGCCATTCATTGGAAATTTTATCAGATTTCAAGATACTCTAATCTACATGGTGATGTTGGAAGCACCTCTAGGGATGTACAGCAATCCCTGACACATATCTGACTGTGCCAAGTAAAAAGAAATAGATATTTCAGGTGGGTTTTCCAGTACTTTACAGCTTACACAGTCATTTATAGCCCTGGAGAGCAGGGATTGCAAACTCACCTTCCGAAAAACAGAGCAGTCTGAACAAACCTGAATGTCAAATTCAGTCATGCTGAACATGGGGGAGTGGACTCTGACTCAGGAGTCACCATATCTAATCTTCAAAACCTTCAGGCTGGTTTATATACCACAAAGCAGGAGAAACAAACAGACAAAACTCCACATAGTTTTTTCTCTTAATTTTCATGTAATTTTTTTAATTCCGACCTAGGGCCAATGGTCTTCACTTCTTTTCTTCCTGAGTAAAAAAAAAAAAAAGAAAGAGTCCAGCTAAAATTTGTGTAATTTTTCATGTTTTGTAAGAATTAAAAAAAAAAAAAATATATTCCCATTGGAGGCTTTGCTTTGAGAAGCTTGTTGTTTTTCTTCTTGTGAAAAGTCAAATGATTTTGCTATCAATGGAAATGACATTTGAAGTGAAAAGCAACCGTGTAAAAATTTCATATTGTGATGTAATTCTGATGTAATAATTTAATCAGTTCACTTTTGAATGCAAATCACCCAAATGCACCAAAGAACTCAGTGCATTTCAAGGTACATTCATACTTCTTCACCTCCTTCAATAAGCCTATGCAGAGGCTTAACTTTAAGGGTTTGTTCAAGTGTTTTGCTGCAGAGGCGCCCCTGAGCCCTTGATGCAGAAGGCATTGTTGTGGTGATTTCAGACCTCCAGGCAGGAAGGGAATTGCACATGTGGCATCTTGCAAGGGACAGAAAACAACCCTGGCTTTTTTGTAAAATGTAAAAATGGGTTTTTCCTTGGATTATAAGTGGACAAATTAGTAGTCATTGGCAAAAGCAAGGAGAGAAGAAAAATTATAAAAATAATGAAGAGCCAAAGAATAGATGTCTTTCTCCTTACAGACTTTACTGAAATGCTTTCAAACAAATGCCTTTGGATCAAGAATTCCTGAATTATTTTGCAAAACAAAGTAGAATTACAAATGAAAGCGATACTGACAATAAAGGAGATGTTTCCCAACACAAATATAGGAAAACAAAAGGTTGGGGGAGTAAAGGGGAAGCAAGAAGGAAGGAAGAAATGTATTACCCTATAAAAGAAAGCAAATAAAAAATGTTTTTTAAAGGGGTGGAAAAGGATGTAAAGATGGGAAAGCACTTTTATTTCCTGATGTTTCATTGGTACTTATATATCCTCAGCATTTCACAACCACAATATTGACCAGTGTGTTTGATAAAAGAACTTGTGTGTTTATTCTATGCCACTATTTTTGCGTATCAATAGAAGTGTGCTCCTCCAACCTCAAATATCCATATGTTGGTCTTATTTAACAAGGATAGAGGCCAAAAACAGTCTCCCATTGCTGTACAGTCCACCTAGAGCTGTCTAGAGAATCCCAAGGTCATTAGCCTTCTAACATATCTCCTCCAAACACCTGAGATGCTTGTGCCTCAGCTGAGCTGCACCAGGCCACCCTCTTGCCCATCACTCAGCCTGGTTTTGTTGGGGGCTGTCTGCCACCAACCCTTGGCACTCTTGTGAATGGGGAGACTCCCTTTGCGACTTTCTGAAGCCCTTACACAGCCAATAAAACCCATAGTCCCTCCCTAAATCTATCTGGATTGATTTTTTTTTTTTTTTTTTTAATTGAGAGATTGTGCAATGTTTGGAACATTTAAATTTTTGTGCTGAACTGCACATATTTTCACTGAGGACTGCCGGTCATGCTGGACCTTGCTTCATACATGGTTACCTCACTCAGACGCATTGTGCAAACAGCTGTAGTCTAAGTGTGGGGCAAAAGCTGTGCTTGCACACATAAATGCCACTGGTAAAGCCACGAGTGCTTGAGACATCCCCACACAAGTACCTGAAAAAGTGTCTTTTATTGCAGACTGCTACATTAACCTCATCTGCCTTTTGGATTGGAAGCCTGCGGGAAGAAGGAGCAGCCAGATCACCTTTCCGAAGGGCAGTTGGCATTCCTACTGCTCACAGGCTGTCTCCTGCTAACTACACACATGCAAGAGCACCACAGTGTAGGCTTCGTGCCTGGAGGCACTCAAGACCCCATCGGTGACTGCTGAAGGGCATTTGTTGTCATAGAGACAATGAAGGCCCCCCCAAAAATGCAAAAACGTGTCAGTCCCTAATACCTAAGTTCGGAGTACAAGCAAAGGAAGAATAACTCAGACTGGAAAAGACTTGCTGCAGTCAAGTATTAATATACAAAGTGAACAAAAAACCCAGTAAAAATAAATAGATTTATTGCCTGTATTCCAGGAGCCTGATGGAATGGATGCTGCTCACCATTGACTAGAGAAAACTCTCAGCCAGAATAAGATTTTATTCATGATTTAACCACACAGAGACTTCAATTTCACAAACACTTTGGTCCAACAGTGAGGCCAAAAGAAGCAATCACATTTTTTTTTCTGATTCAATATTGCCCTCTCCCTTTTTCTGGCATTCAAGAGGTCCATGTTGCTGCAGTGGACCAGAGTAAGGACCAGACCCATATTTGAGATATCCAAGCCCCTTTTCCAGACACAGCTTTCTCCTGGGAGGGTTTCCCTGCCTAGCGCACTGTGCAGCTGCAGGTGGCACCTCAGGTGGCACCAGGGATTGCATAAATTCAAGGGGGAAACCCATGGCAGGGTGTTGGAACAAGATGATCTTTAATGTTTGCTCCAATCCAAACCACTCCATGATTCTAAATATGCACAGGGGTGAAGAGAATGCAGGCCTGCCTATTCCAGTGGCAGTGCTGTCTGCTAGTTTAACTTGGCTGGGAAGAACTGTGCCATCAGAGTCATTCCTTCTTGCTGTAGCCTCCAAATTCACTGACCTGTTTTGGAAGTACATCCTCCGCAGCAACGTGCTGTAAACGTGTTAAGAGGCTGTTACTTACACAGGATATTTATAAAAGTGACAGCATAAAGCTTACACAAACAAAATATACAGAACATGTGGCATACATATATTAAATGGGTTTATAAATGGTTTAAACTATGCTAATGCTGAGTATCCATTAGATATCCACTAAAACTCAAAAGGATGCATTTTACAAACACTAGATAACAACACATGATCCAAAATGGAAAAGGGACCTAGGTTAGGACCCTCACAGCCTCTGGCTGAAAAAGACCTAGTGAAAAATAAATGCCAAAAGAATTAATCTGATTTTAACAAACAGTTTAAATAATATATGTTTTTCTCAGCTGAGTTCTGGATAGCTTTTAATAAGGGGGAAGAAAACCAATATTTTTCTGTGACCAAAAAGCAGCAGTCTGCTGGCAAGACTTTCTGCAGAGTACATGGAAGGAGCATGAGGAATTAGGCTGTGTTATTTTAGAAGGCTGCTTTCATTCACTGGAACTATTATCGGGCTGCAGCACTTTAACTCTCAGGGGGTATTTTAATTTTTTTTCAATTCTTACAACTTTCATATTTCCTAGTACCAGTCAGAAAAAATATTAAGTATTTCCTATGTGATGCTGATCATTCTTCTGTGCTTCTTTATTTTCCCAGGATGGACTGACCTATAGACAATCAACTACCTGGATTGGACTGCTTGGATTTACACACTGCCATTTGAATTACCTCCCTCAACCCACTGGCCACACTGCTTTGGGTGCAGCCCAGGACACAATTGGCTTTCTGGGCTCTAAGAGCATTTTTGGTTCATTGCCAGCTTTTCATCTATGTGAAATCCCAAGTTCTTGTTTCACAGGTCTGTTTTGAGTGACTTCTCCCAGTCTGTGCTCATATCTGTGATTGCCCCAACCCAGGTGCAGCACCTTGCACTAAATATTTAACACCTCTGCTTTCCAGACAACAGGATTTTCCCAGCAGACCACTCTTGGATAGAGACAAAGAAAGTAGCACCATGAGACCTGCACATCTAGCACTTCTTCTTCCTGTCTCCTCCTTTTTTATCCCTAGAATTCTCTTTTTTTTCTCTCAGCCTTTGGCTTACTGAACTCCTTCCTTCTAACCTGGCTTTCTGCTTGTCTCCTTTTTCTGGAAATATGTCTTAACTTATGCCCACCAGTTCCTGTATCCCTAAAGCTCTGGTCCTTTTCCAGACTCATGCTAGCCCCTCACAACACCCTCCTGGAATATGGATCAGTGACTTGGCTGAGGACAAGCAAGGGCACTCACTTCCCAATCATGCATCTTCACCATGTAGGCAGAGGACTGTGCAGGCTACCTTGGTCTTACAGATGAAGGGTGTCAGATCAGAAGGTGTAGGGGTGGGGAGAGAGGCACAGAAGGTGGGTCATGTGGCTAGCACACCACAGAACAGCAGACTGGTGCTGCAAAAGCTACACATGCATCAGCACCTAACAATTTTGGTACTACTTGATACCATGTGTGTTTAGAACTGCAGCAAGCTGCCTAAAGTGATGTAAATAGGGGATGGGGGGAGAATTGTTGCTCTTGTTTGGAATTTTTCCTGTATTCTAACTGGTTGTTATCTTCCCTTGTAGTGAGCAAGTGGAGTCGTTACTGTACAACATAAGGCTGACTATTAACTGACAAGTAGGCACACTAAATCTGCTTCTTGTCCCCTCAGGCAGTGGTCCTTAATTCTTGGCTCAGAGATGACATGTTGAACACCAGATTCCTCAGCGTTACTTGCTGACATCAGGGAAAGTAGAGCAGACATCAGACATCACTTTTGGTGCGCTACTTGCTCAGAACATTAGCCCAGGCTTGCTGGGTTTCTCT
This sequence comes from Poecile atricapillus, assembly GCF_030490865.1. Taxonomy (NCBI): domain Eukaryota; kingdom Metazoa; phylum Chordata; class Aves; order Passeriformes; family Paridae; genus Poecile; species Poecile atricapillus. The sequence continues at coordinate 24,241,449 of NC_081249.1, forward strand.
GGGTTGGGGTTCTCTGCTTGGGATTAGACACTGGGCAAAATACATCAGGAAGAGAGAATAACAGAAGATGGAAAAGGAGTTGGATGATCACAAAAATAATCTTGTCTGGTGCCTGAAAGCTCCCTCAGATAAAAACACAGACTCTCAAATAAAAACACTGGGCAATTCTTTGCTTTCAGTGCCTTACACAGACTTCTTCCTCAGGTTCATAAGAAGACAGATACCACCTCTGAATTAATTATGGGCTCCTTGTGCCATACTGTACTTCATGAAGGTAACTGGGAAAGCCACATCTTTGTCTGACACAAGAAAGAAACAAAAAACCCAAACAACAAACTGAAAAAAGTCTGGAAATGTAATAAAGTACTTGAAATCAAACAGAGCTGTTCACCTGGCTTAGGATAATTCTTTTCATCAATTTATAAAGAGTTATCTAAAACAATCTGAAGTTCAGACTGGCTTCACACATCTATTTATGTTTTAAGTTTGATCAGAAAAGAAAATTACCCATTAAATACTAGTTAGGTTGCAATCCACTGCTGAACCACAGCCACTGACAGACTGGAGATATTTCTCTGCTATATTCAGGTATTATAATGATGATTATCATTAGAAAGAGGCTACCTGTGCTTCTGGTATAAAAGGCAGCAGCATTAATGGCTATTCAGCAGGAATGAAGGGCTGTCCAAGCAAAGAAGACAGACACACAAATTAGTATCACAGGCAAAGTAATTCTGGTGAGCCAAATTCAAAGTGAAACATGCATTTATGGACATTATTGCAAACATGCTTGTGCCTGACACTCTCCAGATATGGATTATAAATTTTACACACAGATGAGTTAATTCACTGCACAACCCAGCTGTGGCTAAGAGAGAGATGACTTTAAGGGATTTTTGGATCTCAACTCCACCTTCAGAAACGTTCCCCAGGCAGGGCTAGCAATCTCATATAGGTCTCTTATGCAGAAGAGGAGGAAAAATACCTTTACTGGGCTCCTGCCACTACCTCTGCTGGGTCCTTGGCTCTTTCCTTCAGTGTGATGGGCTATTTCAGGTTCACCTCAGCACACTAAAGATGTTCTCTCTTTCCTACTGAGTAACTTTTTAATACCCTGCAATCTCCATGCGTCTCTTGCTTGTGCTGTGAACTGAGTACCTGCAAGAGCACAGCTTGCCTTGCAAGTTGCCAACGCTAGCCTGGAAACTCTTCCCTCCTTTTCTGTGCTTCGTGTATCCCTTTCTCGGTACGCAAATGTCAGCAGTTGTAACCCACTGTAGGGAGGCATCTGGCAGTGATGGCTGCCACAAAGGAGGAGGCTCTTACTGAAGATGCTCTGCCAGCAGCGTTATGCAGACTCCCCTTCTCAATTCACATTTCTTGGCACCTACACCCCTGTCTGACTGACTTTTAAATGGGCAAAGAGTCAATCCAACAGATGGGCTAAATGGCAGGCAACCAAGATGCTATGAATGTACATTGTCTGGGTGTGGGGAGTCAAATTGCCAGTCAGGGATATCCAAGTTAATGCCCATCACACAGCTATGTGACGACAGCACAGAGATATGCCACAAATAGCCAAGTTTAAAATGTCTTCCTTAACAGCAGCATTCATAGACAGAAAGAATACAGTAAATGGGTGTCGCAGCTGACCATGCTTGGGAGGAATCCAGGAAGGAATTGTGATGGAGAGGCGAGTCCGGAGAAGAACGATTTTCAAAAGTCACTGTTGCCATCCTCCATCATGATACCTGCTGGCATCATAGGAGATTTTATACAGCACAAGGCAAGCAGCAGAGAAAGTTTATCTTTTGAGTCTCAGGAGTTCTTTGAAATTAGTACAAAATTCTACTGCATTACATGTTTTTTGCTAAATAGCTCAATAAGCTTTGTATGGTATGTGGTGGCCTCTGCATGCATGGTATGAGCAGACCAGCCTAACAAGTCTAGTTACCAAGGAAACAGGTTTTTAGACTTGAAACATAGGTATTCATGATGACAGAGATCTTACAGTTTTTTGGAACATGTCTCTCTTTTGAGGAGTGAACATGGAAGCTGGCATTCAAAATCCTCCTCGCTGTGGTCATGAGGCCAGTGGAAAATGTTGAATTGCTAACCCTGACCCACAGGTCTAGCAGAATTGGAAAAAGCACATGGAACAAAAGATCATTACGCATCATTGCCTAATGCTTTACCTTAAAGAAAGCAAATGGGGGTGTTAATTAGACAAGGACTTCCTTTCTTTGAGGGAGCCAATCAATCACATTTTTTCCATGCTGAAATGAGGAGATTTTTTTTTTTTTTTAACATAAATCTTTTAAGCCTCAGTGCTATGGCTTTATAGGAAAAGGAAATTAATCTCAGCTATTCCCTGACAGAGTGGCATTGAACAGGAAGTGTCCTTCTTTCAGAATGTATTCATTAGTTCCTTCTCTCGATCTGACCTTGAATGCATTTGATTAAATGATTAAAATAATTTCATCCCAAAATGACAGTTTGTAGGACAAACTTAATTAAGCTCCAGGACTGAGGAATGAAAAAGCTTGTGCTATTCTTCTTGCTTTTATGAACTCCTATGCTTAAATAATCACATGAGGACCATTGTAAACCTCTGCAATATGTTGGACATCTGGCCTCCCTGATTCCCCTCTACCTGGAGAGCTCTCAGAGCCCAGGCAGCCACAGGTTACTGCTCCCTATCTGTCTCACTGCCCCAGGCACTCTTCCCTTCCCTAAAAGAAAAGTGAAGGGAGCAGAGTGCACCGAGAGCAGAGTCATTCTTTAGCATCTTCTCATTTCGCAGCCCATCAAGGATACACAAACTGACCACAGAAAGCTGGAAAGATCATTTGATGCATGTAACAAGAAGGGAAGGCACTCCACTAACTTCATTGTTGGCTCATCATTTAAAAATACAAAAAAAAAAAGTTACACACTGTAGAATAGTGCAGTGAAAGCTGTGAAATTACTACTTTCTCACCACTTTGCTTGATGCACCTGTGTACACCAGCAAAAAACCTGAATCTGATTTCTCTGCTAAAACAGCAGCACCACTTTTGTCAGTTGTGTAATATTAATGCAGATCAGTATCTTCAGCATTGCTTCTTTAAATTTGTCAGGTTATCTTAACCTGGCAGTTATGGGGCTCAATTTGCTAACATTCACATTGTATCTAGTCCTTTTGCAGGGCCACTGGTGCTGGCAATTCTGGATATTTCACATAAATACACCATTTATACAAGGCTTGAGAGAAAACTACAGCAGCTTGAGTATGATGCTCAGTTATAACTAAGGAATTGATTTGACTTCAGTGGGGCTGCATAAAACTAACTGCTAGCCAAACTCAGTTCAGAAACTTAAAAAATTTAAAAAACAAACAAACAAACAAAACAAACCTTTTACCACAAATGGTATGTGGTTCATTTTGCAAACAATTACTGAGCTAACCAATATATTAATGATAAAAACAAACCTCCCATATTCCCCGGCCAACAGAAAAAATAAACAGCACTAGAAGAGCAAAATTGCCTATGCAGGGTAAAGGACACACGACTAAATTTGAACAGGAAAAACATATTAATGAATGTTCTTTTAAGAGGTAAACAAAATGCTGGCTTCTCGCCAAGAAGGCATGCATGGCAATCAGGCAGGGGATCCCTGAAAGCAGAGCAAAGCAGCTGACAAAGCCTCTTTAGCGCTGTCAATGAGGCAGACACAATGTCAGAGATGGCACCGCGCAGGGACCAGCGGGAATCTGGGAGTGGAGCCGGCCCCGGAGGATGCCCGGGGACACCTCCCTCAGCAGCCGCCTCTCAGGAAGGTGCTAAAACACACCAGAGAGCCCCAGTCCTGCCCTCCCCCCGGGGAGAGCACAGCAGCGGCTCCGGCCGAGGCTGGGCTGGATGTTTTGTGACATCCCCAAGTGGTGTGGCTGGTTGGAGCGGGAGCAGCTTGAGTGGAGCTGGCAGATGATGCATCCATCCATCCATCCATCCATCCATCCATCCATCCATCCATCCATCCATCCATCCATGCCATTAGTTCACCCGGTCCCAGGGCCGGGGATGCTGCACGCAGTGTTACACCGCTCCCACAGCCACCACCATAAAGGTTTCCTGTTTAATGATGCACACAGCTCTGCACTCAGCTGGAGGGGTTATTTCTTCCCTTGTAAGGCTCCTGAAAAACCTGAAATGCTAAAGGTGATACAAAAAGTCACACTTTTCTTTTGCACAAGTCAGACATCTTCCAAAGCCTCTTTGCAGATTAATGTAGTGAGACATGGGTTCAAAAGGGCTTTGCAGAGCTCTTGCCTTCACTACATCTCAGTTCCACAGATTAATGTGATGATTTACATAGATACACTAAGAGAGGGGCAGAACCAGTGCTTTGGGCTCTGGGATGGGAAGATGAAGTCTGGTGGCTGACAAAAGTTGCAGGGTCACTTGAATTATCATTAAGGGAACATTCAGAGATACCACCCTGTAGATCTGTACTTGAGGACAAGTCAAATAGTCACCCACTCATTAGCAAAACAGGACAACCAAGCAACATCCTCCAAATACACTGATGTCTGACAAACTATATGTGAATGCACACAAAGCATGAGATTTTGTGTATAGTAACAAGTAGGGTTTTGTCATGAGTATCTGTTGATATCCTTGTGCTGCTGCATGAGGAGAACCAGAGCATTTTTCTGAACAGTGTGGGAGAACTTCAAACACAGTGATGATGCACCTCAAACTGAGATGGTATATCACTGCTTTATATATCAAGCTGAGGACAGTCACAGTGTAGAACAACAGAATTTCTGGAATGTATGATTTTTCATAGAGCAGGGAGTTCAATGGCTGGAAAGCATAAAGGTAAGTCCAAGCCTAAATGAGGTTCTTCTGTCCACGGCCCATGGATGTTTCTCCTAATCTGCATGCCTGTAAATGAAGAGCAAAGATCATGGAAATAACCTGGCAATGGTGTACTCCAGGTACATCACATAAATGTGACTGTCCAAATACAAAAGAGCAAGTTTTCAAAATGAAAACTATGCTTTCTTGATTTTTTTTTTCCTGGTGCTCTTCTCTGGTTTAAAACACAATGGACTACAGCTGCCAAATTAGAAACTTCCTTTGTTTTTTATTCCCTTAGAACAGAAAAATGCTGGGGTCTGTTACCATCTGAGAAACACAGGCATAGTCAATAAAAAAATGAAATGTTTACACAGTGAAGGTCTTTCCTGTGAAATAGTAAAACCATTATGTGATTAAAATAATATAGAATCCAGCACTGGGATATTAAACATGATGCATCACAGGCAAAGAAGGAAAACATTATTCCTCTTCTGTCAAGTCTGTTACTAAGAAAAGACTCTACTCAAAGTAAAAACACTTTAATACTTGTTCTTAGATAAATAAGATTAAAATTTAACCTTTACTCTTATGAAACCTTTAGAGAAACATTCATTTATCTGCAGCTGAAATAAATACTGGATTGCTTTATTGATTCATTGGATAAAGGCATAGACCAGTCATGAAAATTCCACTCTGCTTCCATTGACACATTGAAACAGAATTTTAAACAAAAAGTCATTTAAAAGCAGTTTAGCCTTGAGAAAATGGGCAGTCTTTGTGAGGTTTGGCCTTCTAGAAAAAAAAATATTCTTCATGTATCCCACTTAAGAACTAAGATATTTATATGGAACAGCTTGATAGATGTGATAAATAACTGACTATAATTACATTTCCTGAAGTACTGCTCAAAGGCAATCTTATCCCACAATGCAGAACAGCTTTTAGAGGACATAAGGTTTAAAAAAAAAAGTATCAGAAATACATAAACAACCTCCCAAATGACTCTGAATCAGAGCTGCAGCTGCAGTAAATCACCATGAATGCAATGGTGACATATTCCTAATCTGTGGCCACTGGGACCAGGGCTCCAGAGTTTATCTTTGTGCAACAGCTTGTGATATTTAAACTACAAATTGGCAGCAGTAAAAGGGCTACTGGTCATGTTGTAGCTGACCAGTGTGAACTTACTCCCCAGTGTCTGTGTCATCACAATACCTGATCCCAAGTGTGAGATAATTTAAGGCAATCACTGCTCCACAGGGAAGGGGTAAATACCTCATAGTTACCTCTGGATTATATTGAATTAAGTAAAATTACAGGTATGGCAACTTTGTTGCCTTGTATTCCTAATTTCCCCTTTATCTAGGTAGCTTGTTGACACCTTCACCTATGTTTATCACACAGCTCAAGTAAAGGCATAATACACCCCCTGTCCCTGCACTTTCTTGTCATTTTGCAGGATGGTCCTCTCTCTTCAACATCTGCATCTAAATCAGCTAAATTGCCAGGAAAGGGTCAATGACACAGAAATTACTTTTCCCCCTAGGAGCAACTGCTCTGCCAAATAGAGTTGTAATATATTGTAGCATAAGATAATTAGATTGTGCCTTGGAGACCTTATAGGGGGTAGCAGAACACCTTTCCACAGTCGTTTAGTGTACTTGTTCAAAAAGCCATTATGCCTTGGTGAAAGGAATCTTTTTTAAGTAATTAGGAGCATAAGAGCATATATTAACTCTACACTTTTAAGGTCAGACTTTTACACAAGAATAGTCTAGTGGAGATGTAGTTAATTCATCCCTTAAAAGTTTCATCAATTGATCTAGTATTTTGAATTACAACACAACACAAAGTTTTGAACATGGCAACACAGAAGTTCACATTTTGCGGAGAGAAATTTAAGTCATATTACAAGATCCAAGTCTGGACCCTTTTACTTGAACACATGTTGAAGTTTGTCTGAGGTAAAACGGTAGGCCTGGATGTTCAGCTCTGCAATATAGCTTACTCACACCAATGAATGAATTGTTCAGTGCACCCACATTTTCAGACAGGATCATTATTTAATGAGAAGGAAGACTACTTTAATGAGCAGTGGCAGAAATTTTAAAGTTTGAGGCAGAATAATATACTAATGTTTAACTGCTGTCAAATGTGGGAGTTAAATTTAACTGGTCCATCTGCAAAAAGCATATTTCCAACTAAGGGAATCCTGTGTCTTTATCTAGTCCTGCCTCATAGTCATATTAATGGCTGTTTCAAGGTGTGTCTAATTCCACCTTCTGCCTCCTCAATTTGAGAGATGTAAACACAGCCTGATGTTTACATCCTCTTCTTACATAAGAGCTCATATTTTAGCAGTAGTGCTCCTCACCTTCTAGACACACCTTCTACATTCAGTTTAGCACTTACTGATGCATTGTTACGATTGTGTTTGTTACTCACTTTTAGTGAAGGGGAAAAGAGAACATGGAAAGAGAAAACACAAGGAGGCCCTTTAAAGAAATACTGAAGATCAAGTGGACTTTTCAAAAACTTTTGGCAGCCATGCATTCAACACATGACACTACATTGCCTAATAAAATGCAAAAAAATTAGGCCATAGCTCATGTGAAGCAATGTTATGTGCCATATCCATCCCACAGGCCATGGTTTCCCCATCCCTAGACTGAACATTATAAAATGTATGTTTATTCTGATATATAGATAGGACACATCACAATGATAAAAATATATTTAAAAAAAAAAAAAAAAGTTAAAAAAAAGCCCAACTAGGATCTATCTTTTCAGAAATGAATGATTACATTTTCTGTCCCTATTGCTTTTTTGATGTCTGCAAGAGCTCAAAAGTTTCTCAAGGTGGAGAAACTTCACCATCTGAAGAAGACTGAAGCTTTAGCAATATACTAAAAGATTTGGTCAGTGATTTGCCTCCCACAGAGCATTAAGGCATGCACCTCCAGCCAAATTTTTTCCCTTTACACTATTCAGCAATGACTCTCCTGAAAGCAAACCCCAGCACACTAACATTTCTTACAATGAGCGCAGCAAGGACCTAAACCCTTTCCTATCCCCATGGTGTTTGAGAATGGAAAGCAAGCTGGGATGACACCTGGACATGTATCAATCCTCCTCTGAACCATGTACCAAAAAGAGCAAATGCAGGTTCTCAAGGAGGCTGGAAGCCATGGACTCCTTATCCATGGGAAATGCAGTCACTGGAAAATGTCCGAAGAGCACCACTTCCAAGTAAGCGCAAATGTTACTCTGTTTCAAAGCATCCTACATCACATCAAAGTGCTGAGAGAAGCAAGTATCCAGAGGTTTCTCTTTTTTTGTGCTTATCAGAAATTGTACCTTCCAGAGAATCTGATATGGATTTCCAGGTGTCTTGTCAAAGACATTCTTCCTCTATGGCATGGTAGGTACCACCCTCATACCCTGTTGACAGCAGAAAAATGAAGTTCTTTTGGAAAGCTGTTTCTCCAGAGCAATTTCAAAGACTGAAACAATTGCTTTTTCTTGCCAAGGATGTAGGCACTATGAAACTCACAGTGTCCCATTTTCTGTCCCCCAGAAAAGCCTACAGACAAGAAGATCAGGACAGATGAGAGAAGAAAATGAACGTCCTCTCTTGGGGAATATTTACATTTATTTCTGCACTTTGTGGCTTATATGGACACTCCAGTAGCCACAGGATGATCCTACTGCTGCAAGAAAGAGAACTGCTCTTTTCCATTCAAGCCACTTTCAGAGGAAGGATTTCACCATAGCGAGCCAGATTTTGTCCTTTAAAGGCCATCGTGTACAAGTATAGCTCTTGAACCATCCCCAAAACATCAGGCAACCACTTAGTGGCAGATGTGGCCAGAAGAATATAACATACATATCCCAAGGCAGGACTTCAAATGAGTTTGAACATGAAAGACAGTGAGATCATGTCTCCTCCTCGCACCAGCAGGCCTTGCATCTGACCAAAGATACGTCACTCAGACACTCTAGAGCTTAAGCAAAGGAGTTCTCTCCAAGACTGCTGCAAAACAGACATCAAGCTTTTTATGAAGCTACTGTTGTTGTCCCCTGCCCCTCACTGCCACATTCCCTGTCGGGAGCCTGAGCCACACCCATCACTTTCCTGGGCGCAAGGAACATTGAAAAAAGGTCTACTGTCAGGTGTAATAGGCATTCTTACTGACCAAAACAGACTACAGTGAACCTGTGGTGTCTCATACTGCAGCCCAGGCTCCCTGCATGCAAACCAGCAGCAGGCAATAACTACAGAGAGCATTAGGTTCCCACTCTCCTTGTGCCAGTGTAAGTGACTATACAGCTTCCATAGGGCAAGTCTGTTCTCACTACACAGGCTGCCAGAAGTCTTCCACTCATTTTTGAAACTGGAATTAAAAATTAAGATGATTTGTGCTTCTAGTTATTTCCTCAAATACACAAACTTCACTTTTATAAAACCAATTGTTTTATCCTTAAATGAGATTTAAAATTATTTCATGACGTTTCAGGAGTTAAAAGGAAAGCAAGTATGTGCAGTAAGATTTATTCACAGAAAGCATCTTTCCATTTGAAAGAGAGAATAAACTGATTTTATGTAAGCAACCACAAAAAACCCCTTCACCCCTACAGAAAAGAGGCACACAAATACTTTGCTCCTTTCATAAATAACGTATTTTATTGCATATGGCTATTAAGGAGAGCATCCATGATCAATACAGACTAAATACAATACACTACTCTAGTTCCATTTATTCTGGTCTCCAGCAGCATCACATTTATCCTTATATACAGCGTGTACATTGGAAGACACAGCAAGATAAGTTAAGTCTCTTGTCATATCACAATAGCAAGAAATATATTTAACATCTTGATATCCAGAAACAATACGTACCCAAAAAGAAAACACTGCTTAGTAACTATTAAGGTTATATAGCAAAAAATATTTTAAATTTAAGGTAAGTCAGGCAAAATGTACAAAGACCCAATATACATTGTGAAGTTTTAGCAAACATAACATTTATACATTTTGGTTCCATTCTGTAAACTAAATTAAGAATGTAAGTATTGCATATGCCTTTGTGAAATATACAGGATAGAGAATATTTTATTATTTTGCCAAGTTGGGTTTTTTTTAAGTTGCTGTATGCAGTTTAGCCATTTGTTTTAGTGGCATGATTTCTTAATTGATACAGAGGGATATTTGAAAAGAGAGGCGTTCGAAACACTGAATTCAGCAGGTACCACACTCAGTGCTGGTGGGGGGTGGGGAGGGGTCAGACAGAAAATGTCAAAGGTATGCATGTTTTTTAGTTCCAGACTTTAACAAGCAGCATTTTAGAATGTCTTAGAACCATTTATAGCATTAGTATTAGAGAAAAACTCAATCAGATCAGATATTTAAATTGATTTTAGATCTAATATTGTATTAACCTATGCATTGCTGTGATTTAAGACCCCAAAAATTACACAAAAATAAAGTGTGCCATGGAATAGGAAAGGAATTAGTTTACATTCATCTTTGTCTTGTAATACAATCCTCAGTTCTAAAATTCAGCACGTAAGCAGGAAGACTGCATTGCCGTTCATTGTATTTGTAAGATGTTAACTCTTGTCTTCCTCAGGAAAAAAAAAAAAATCCCAAAAGAAGATAATGCATTGTCAGTAGTGAAGTACAGGTTCCACCAAACACAATGATTAAAGAAAAAAAGAAAATGAAAGAGCTTCACATAACTTATAACTTAGTAATACTTGCATGTGTATCAGAGCAGGCACTGGCGGGGTACCCTTAAAATGTACACAAACACTTCAATCAAAGGAGAAGCAAGGTGGCATGACATTCTGCTAGTCTGGTGCAACAGTTGTATGTGACTTTTGTGACAGTAGCTGCCACACTACTCAGATTTTCAGGCCACTGGAAATGTGATGCACAGTTAGCCTTGAAGAGAACTCAGGATAAGTGACTGCAATGGTTCTTCCCTGTAATAGTGCCTGCAGCTACAATGGTGCTTTCCTGGTAAAAGGCAAATATCAGGACTTTATAGATGGCAAGATAATACTGTGTTAACATTAGCTCTTGAATCTGCCCGATACCCATTATCATCCCTGCATTCCTAGCATGCTTATGTGGATTTTTGGTTACAAGAAATGCAGCTAAGAACAGTTAGCTGACAAAAGTGAGCTTGTAAATAGAAGAAAAGGCTTTTGCAATCTGAAGTACCTACATGAACACCTACATAGAGAGGATTAAACAAGTGTGTCAAAGGTACAGATACCCCTAATACAGGTTGATGTTTTTAACTTATGTTGCTTCAGTTACACATATTACACTTTTTAACTACTCTGAATCCTCTGTCCAAGTCTGATTCACAGAGTTTCATCCCATTTTAGACTTTTCAGTGCCCTACTCAGGCTTTTTCTGAGAAGTAAACCCTGCAGCTAGTGATTCAAAACCCAGCAGCAGCAGCAGCTGTACAAGTTGCAAGTTCAGTAAGGCTGGCGACCGTTCTTGAGAAACTCAGCACAGAGATAAAGGAGTTCCTGTCGTACACCAACGCTGCAAATCCGGCTTTACTTTGAACTGAGGTAGTACTGTCGTAGGCTTGAAATTATGCCAGTAAATACCAGATCTTGCTGCTTCAGCAGGTGTTACAGAATCCCCTAATATGCCAGAGAATAAATACAGTTTGTCTTTGAAGAAAAAGAAAATGAAGGCATTGGCCATTAGTTAAAGAGGCCGGCAGAACAGTTCCTACGATTTAAGGAGCATCTCCAACTTCTGTCGAAACAGCAGCAAAATGATAACATAGATGCCATGGACAGGTAATGAGTTAGGCAGGTTGCCTTCCCTTCCTCCCAGATTTGTTGTACAGTTTAGCCCACAATAGTTAAACAACTGTTAGGACCAACAGTAAAAACAACAACAATAAAAAGTAAACGTTAAGCAGCTTCAGTTACCAAAAACAAAAACCAAAACAAAAACCAAATAAGCAAAAAGGTATATGCCGAGCAGCTTCTTTGAATGTTGTACTCTGTTGTTTGAGGTCATGATGAGAAAACTAATTCCTTCACTCTGAAAAGAAAAATGAAAGAAAGTCAATCAAAGATGCAAAATATTTTTCATATATATGATAGACAACAAAAAAAATACCACAGAGAGATTCTTCAGAATGGGTTTTCATGTTGAAAAAAAAGCAGCTGTTCAATAATTGCTTTCATATTTGTATACACCAGAAGGTATTTCAAAAGCAATAAAAGGGAGTGTTCCCCAATCCAACACCACTCCCTTTTTCCAGAACCTTTCAGCTAAAGCTCTTCAGGTCAGCAAACCACAGGACACAGAATGGGTTGGAAAACCAGATGTAAAATCCCCCCCACTCAAGTTGTGACCATCAGTTTTCTTGCATCAATGGAAAGGAAAAGACGTTGGAGAAAATAGGCAAAGCTTAACTCTTTTTTTTGTCAGCTGGGTATTACAAAAAGCTTTCCATTTCCAGACATTAAAATCAAGTTTGAGAAAAAACAAGTTACCTTGTATTTAGGGAAGAAGTCTACTAAAAACATAAGCAAAGTGTAGAAAGAACCTTAATTTAATTTAGTTTAGTAATTTAGTTATTTGATTTACGAAACAACTATTATTCCAGAAGCAAAAAAATGAGTAGGTATGCAAAAGGAGTCTTCTCCCAATTACTGACTACAAAGATACTTTAAACAGTCAAGGTGAACTATACAGTAAAATAGAAACTGATTACAATGACCCTTTCTATTTTAAAGACTGCAGTTGACTGCTTTAGTGTTTCTACACTGCAAAGAATTATTGGATAGCATGTGCCTACCCCACAAAAGGACATTATTATTTATTAACTCACAGCATTAAAATTATTTGATAACATGGCCATTAAAAATCAAAATTTAATATTTATACCAATTTTCTTCGTTGTATGTTGTCCCCAAGTTTACAAGTTAAATGAAAATTTTAGTTAGATGATGCATTACATTGCATTAGTTTCTCTAAAAACAAGTTATTTGGAACATTTTGGGAACAATGTTACTTAGAAAAGTCTATAGCTTTGACTGTATTGATACAAGAAGTCAGTATTCCTATTTTAATTCCTTTGGAACCATAAAACTAAAATAAATTAGATACAAAACATGGATATCAAAGTAAGCCCAGTGCATATCTGTGCAAGTTTCAATCCATACAAGCCTCTGATAAAACAACACAAAGCCTTTTCCTTCAAGTTTACAAAAAAAACAAAGGCTGATGTATCTTGGCATATATTTGCGTCTTGCTAAATTGCTTTGAATTTCTGACAGCTAAGGTTTACTTAGGGCATTAGTCCTACTGGAGCCACTATATGATCAAATACTTAGGATATTACTTGGGATTTTATTTCATGCTACATCTTGAGATGAATTAATAGCTTGGCAAGACCAAAAGGAAAGTGCCTCATTGACCTCACCCACTGCCACTTATTTGCTGCAACATTTCTGATCAGAAACTAAGTCAAATCTATCCATTCAGTCTTCAGTAAATTAATTTTTATTGTTTGTTCTGGACAGGTGTTTTAAATAAGAACTTGAACTGGCTTATGATGCATCTGGGGGGGAGCTCCAAAGCTGCCAACACCATCCTGAAGGGCAGCATGGTTGAAAATGGGGCAGGATGGAGAGCTCTCAGATGGGAGCAGCAATTCCTCATTTGAGGAAGAAACACTTAAACCACTTTGTTCCCATTTTTGTTCAGGAAAGCAGCATAGATGCATCACGTAGTCAAACAAGTGAGCGTTCAAAGGTACATTCTAACTCTGTGTGATTGCTTTCCTCCTTCAAATGGAAACCAACATGACAACTAAATTTACATTCCCCAAAGTAAGAATGCAAATGAAAGCCAAATAAAATATTTTAAAAAAATAAAAATAAAATAAATTTTAAAAAAAATTAAATCCTCATCTTCAGACAGAGAAATTGGTGGAAAATGCAAAGAGGTATGGTTCCAGAAATACGACAGTCTAGTGTAGCTATGAGGGAAGATTATTAGCAACTGAGTATATCTGATGTTGTTCTTACAGTATAGCAGTCAGAATTAAACTGGAGGAGGTGAAGTGGCTGATGCTTCAAAGCACTTCAATACTTAGTTTGCATGGTTTTGTAGGCAGATAACATGATTGTGGGCACAAGCCTAAGACTTCCTGATGCAATAAACACATCATCCAATGAGTCTATAATGATGACCTATAACTCAAAAAAACACCCCAAACATAGTCTTCAATAATAAAACTATTTTCTCTGAGTTCAATAAGCTTTGAATCATGTTTTGAATAAGCTTTGAATCAATACAGGAAAAATAACTACTGTTACCACTTGACCCATGTAATAGCAATGTCAGCTTCAGAGGAAGTTGAAAAAAATTTTCAATTTCCAAGTACCATGCCAAAGTAAAAACAAAAACTAATCAAACAAAAAAAAAAAAAAATCAATACCATGTTTATTTTTACCTCAGTGATTAGTATATTTTATTTATTTCAAGCCTCACGTCAACATTCCACTCACACAGAAAGTCACAGCAGTATACACCACCTTTACCCAGGAACTCAAAATTCCTACAGAACAGGAACATATTCTTTGGTAGCTTCATTCCCCATGGGCATGCACTAATCAAAATACAAAGTCCAGCACTGTGTCAATACTGAGGTTTCCTCTTGGTTTTGGGCTTTATTAAGAAAAGCATCCACAATCGTTGCCGAGTTTCCAAAACTACTTAAGTCATCTGATTCCACCAGCACTTCTCAGGGAATAAATCAGAGAATGAACACACAGACAAACTGCTATGAAACTACCAAACACTCATAGACTTGCTAAATATACTGTGAAGAGAATACAGTGGTTAGTCAATTAAAGAAGGTCTACTCTGCTTATTAATTTTCAAAGTCAGTGAGCAGCAAATATAATTTTTTAATAATTTCTAAAAATAATTCGCATCCACTAACAAGCAAGCAGGCAGAAAGAGTTATTCATGTGGCTTGTGGCAAAACACATTGCTGGTTATTCATAATCAGTAAATTTATTCCACTGGCAGTGTGACTGCCAGAGCACGTCAGGCATCGGACACAGAAACCCCAGCTCTGCTGCAGGCTTCTACCCTGACTCCAGGCAAATCACTCAGTGGCTTTATCCCTTGTTTCTCCTCCCCATGTTGTCTGCCAAATCGATTAAAGCTGTGATTCTGCTAACTAACTTTTCCTGGAAAAGCCATCCCATTGATAAAACCAAACTGGAGGTTAACAACACGTACATCTGCAGGCATCAGGCCAGGGCATTAGACAGCACAACCCAAGGAACTGAATCCCACTCACAGAGAGGCATCTTTGGTACACAGACACCTCAGAGGAGATGCATGGCCCTGAGCAAAGCTGCTGGCCACCCAGAAAGGGCCAGTGTACCCTCCACCACAGGTTACACTGCCCTCCCAGCCCTTGAGCCTTCTCCAGCACTGGGCATTGGTGGCTGAGCTCCTGGCAGGACACGGGTCAAAGGAACCCACACAGGTTGGAGCCTTGGCAGCACTGTCCCCACGCCCACAGCAGTCTGTGTCTGCCAGCAAGTGGAGCAGAGAGTGGGGCTGGGGGTGGGAAGGAACAGCACAGGCCTGATGGTGATAAACTCCTGCTGAGCAGGCACTGACAGCAACAAGAGTGGTCCAAACTGAGGGCTTCCTTACTGCATCACAGGATGCACACACATCACAAGGTCACAAACTTGGCCAAGCAACCAAATGCAGGTGCAGCCTGACTGCTGCCCAGGCTGTTACCGGGAAGTGCACATGTCAGGAACCAAATCCTGACCTGGCTCCAGCTCTCATTAAGCAATACAATGAATACTGAACATCATAGGTAACCCTGCTAAAGATAACAGAATAACTCATGTGCTGAGCTATGGCTTCCACAAGGAATTCCAGGGAACCTATGCTCCACTTAGCAGGACTACTCTTACCAAATAAATCTGAGCACAGACACTGTCAGAGAATAGGTTTCAATCAGCTTAAGACATTCACTTTACCAACACTTTGCAGGAAAACATGAAGTAGTATGCTCTGAAAGTTTACAAAGCTCATAAATAGTATCGATCCTAACTAAAATGTTTCCACATTTGATGAGAAAAACAAGTTAAACCATGAAATGAAAAAGCCACATTATTTTTCTTTTTTAAACAATTAATGGTTGATCATAATTGGAAACACTCTGCACCAAGTAACTAGGCTCTTATATGTTATTCCACTAAGAAACAGTACACAATGTTGTTCAGATATGCCTCTTGTTTTATGAATTTAAAAAAGAAAGCATCTGGTCAACATAGACTCTTCATGACAAATAATAATGATAAAAATATATCATTAAATTTCTTTGGTGTGGTGAAGTAAGGATTTTGCATCCACAGTAATCTATATTAAAATGAGCTTCACAGTACTTTTAACTCTTGTGTCAAATGGTTAGAATAGTATCACTCTGAACTGCATTAATATAACCAGGGGGAAAGATTAACTTTTAAAGTGGGAAAAAAACTCCTAGATCATCTGGAAAAAGATGTTGCATGTCAGTACCTGCAAATATCTTTTGGGTTTATATGTCCAAGCATACTGTCAAGAGTTACAATGTTCATCTGCTGTCATGAACAAATCCCCCACAATTTCTAATGAGCATTAACTTTTAACCAAAGGTACTAAGAAACAAAATTATTTGTATTTGATGCCATATATTTACATGATAAATACTTATTTTACCTATGATCTTGCGCTGGAGTTTAAGCAGTTGAGTCTATAGTAGAAGTACACATGAGAATGTGGGCTATGCTTAGTTGACTTAGAATTTGATATCATTTGTGTTTCATGTAATTTTGTCAAGGTTCTTATACATTTTGTAGTACTAATATCTGAACATTAAAATGTAATTATGTGGAAAATAAAAGGATTCAATTTACAAATGTAATTATAATGAATTTATAGTGCTGGTCCAGAAATGCATTTTCCATATCAACTATAATAAATATAGGCACTTCTAGTTTAAAATTAAAAAACTAGATATGCTTGTTTTTCCCAGGATTAATTTAATACAGCTGCAATTATATTTCTTAATTTCAGAGCTACAGCCAATGTGTATTATTAAACAAGTTTGTATAGATGGGATTTAATCCCATTCTTAAGGATAAAATAAATTAGACAGAAACCCCTCAACACAGTACTCTCTGAAATACGTTCAATTAGCCTCTCTCTTGCAAGCTGGGTATACAACCATTCAGAAGCATTGCATGAAACAAAATCAAGCAGCTTTCTCTGAGTAAACAAAATGCTAGAAAACAAAACTGTTTAGTCCTTCTGCCCTTCCACTGGGAGCTTGTAAGAAGGACAGAAACACATAGGCAGAAGCAGGTGTGGAAGATACATAGAAAATTTGCCACTGGAGAGATTTGTCTGTGGCAGACAGTCAGAGGCTCTGCACAGAACACACACAGCATTTAACCATCACGGAACAAGAAGTCATGCTCCTGGTTGATGACCATTGTCACACACGTGAAATTGCCTCCCACCTTATGACCATCACACTATTCCCATACTAGTGCAGATTCAAGACCCAACAGCACACACATGGCCTCAGTGTGGCTGTTGGCGTGAATTCACAGCTCCGCTCACTACAGCAAAGAGAAAGCACAGCTGTTCCCAGGTACAGCCTGCCAGCAGTGTGGGAACTCCAGCAATACCACTTTGCACACAAAGTGAGACTGGAAGTTTCTTAAGAGACAGAATTTTTGCAAAACAACATGCTCACCTTCCAAGTGATGAAGAGCAAGGGTGGAAGGGATCAGTGACTAACACACTGAGCTACCTACCAACCCCATCTCCAGAGACACAACAACTGAATCAGCATGCCTGCCCCAAAACCACATACTAGGCAATACTCAGCTAAATTCTACCAAACCCTGTGTGTACCTCTGCATTTCCGACCTACTCACATTATGATGACACAGCCATTCCAACTCCTTAGAGTCGAGGGAAAGAAACGGTGACTTTTAAGCAACAATTTTTCTGCCCTGTTTTATATTGGGCTCTGATGAACAAAAGTTCTGAAAGATCTCAAACTCTATGAAGTATACAACTTGGTATTCGTTTTAGGAACAGAGATGATGTCCTTTTACACACCTTTACAATTGCAGGGAAGTTTGGTCAGCTGGGATGTCTAAGGCATATATGCGCCTCTTCTAATTTATATCAGTAGTCATTAACAAGGTCAGTAAGTTTTGACAAGGAAGAAGAGCTCTTGTGAAGCAGAGCTTGATATTCTCACACAACTGCCAAATGAAATGCCATCAAAGTTAGTTGTCCTATTTCCAGCAGGTAACAGTGAGGTGGAAAAAAGAAAATAAAAAGTACAGCCGGACTTCTGGTTCAGAGCCACAAGTGAGCGCTTGACTGCCATTCTAGGAAACAATGGACAAATACCTAAGCTCAAGAACTGCTCCTGAGCCACTAAGCTGAAAACACATGCCTGAAAACACAACATTAGAGTGCTCACAAAGACCTTAAAAGTATGTTTTTCCCTCTCCTACTTGGGATAAAAAACAATCTTTTCCACTGGTTAAACTGAAGAAATACATTAAAAACTTTAATATTCATAGAAACAGGGATAAAGACTCATGTACATTGTGGGAAGTCAAGTTCAGTCCCCTTTCCATTACAGTGGGTATCTAAGTATTCCATGAAAACAGTTGCAGTCAGAAAGAACAAGACGACTCTACAAAACAATATATGGTTAAGACATGCCATAAGCTGGTGAGGGGGATGAGATGATTGAGATCTTTTTTCAGCCAGAAAGGTACTGGATACTGGTCAGTCCTGGATAAGTCCTCTTGTCTCATAAATATTGTGGAGAGTGGAACAGAAACACTACATCCAGGCACTCTTTCAAAGACTAATCCTTGCCTCCATCACTGCCAAATGGGCTTAGGCATCTAGTGTCAAAAGAGGCTTCAGATTTACAAGAGCATCCTAGAGGAAGACATTTATCTTCCAGAGAGCAGCATGTTTTCAAACACAAGGTTCTCCTCAACTTTCACAGTCACCACCCTCCTGTTTTGTAAACTGATGTTCAGACAGCTTACCAAGGAGACAAAAAACAACTGGCATTACATACATTCACTAAGGTATCGCACCTGCCACCTAAACACACTGGATGGTCACACACTAAATGTTAGCTGGCTATCGCAGAATTTGGACTTTCAGGTTAGGAGATATATCCAGAGAAGTACATCATCTTGCTCAAGAGATACACAGGGAGAGAAGTGAGAGAAAAAGAAAGCAGGGAAGGCATAAGAGGAACAACCTGGCATACACAGGAAGGCAACCTTCTCCCTACAGCTTTCTCTTCTTGCTACATCCTCACTTAAAACTCTTGAGCAACCTGAAGTAGGATAAATGTTTTAAAGGATTATTTTTCAATTTTATCCATGCTTTTCTAGAAATCTTTTGTGGCCTCACCTTTGTCAATGTGAATCTGTCAGTAACAGAGAAGTGGGGAAAAGATGAAGCTAAGCAAGAACTTTCATCATGTTCCATGATGAAAATACATCACCACTCCCTGAAACCATTTAGTGAAGTGAGCAATACAGTACTAAAGTGCTGCCCTGAATCAGGTTATAGCCACCTAATCCAGTTTCCTCCCTCTGACAGTGGGTCAAAAGCAGCTGCATACAAAATCCAAGATATGGATTTTGCAAATGGAGATACTACCCAAAGTTCTCTTTACTTGTAAATGATTTATCTATAAGGATAAACCAGCTTGTAAAAGGCCATGAGACAAGCTCTTCTTAGTTCCTTGGTATTGTAGACTAGCAGCCCTTGGCACAGTGTATACTTTCTGAAAGCCAGAATCACAAATTTAGCAGGATGCCCCATCCCTTTTGATTTCAACACCTCCATCTCTTTCAGCCTTAATACTTTCCACTCTGCAGAAGACCACAAAGTTGCCTCAAAAACAGCCACTCTAACCCAATCCCCCAGCAGACATTTCTCATTATTCCTTCAACAGTCCCAGTACTCAAACCAAAATGATGTCTCAAAGAATGATACTTGTGGATTTGTTATTCAAAAATTTTCTTCTAGTCTCCTTTGTATCACATACTTTGCTAAGAAATGCTAGAAAAAATTAAAAAATATTTTTATGTTGCATTTTTCAAACAGGGAGATCTGTAACTTCTTACTCTGACTTTAATCTAGAGATGAATTAGCATTTCTTTCTGCAGTTGATATGGATTTTATTGCATACAGAAGCTGGTATTGTATTAAGACATGAAAGGAAAAGATGTATTTTTGTTACATGAACACGATAAATATCATCTACGTATCACTCCCAGAGGCTAAATAATACTCTGTTAGAAAGCAGAGGCAAAAAGCTTAGTGAACTGTTCAGAAAAATAATGTAGGTACTTAAAACTTATCTTCTGAGAACACCAGTTTCACAACTGGACGCTGGTCATAAAGTAATTTGTGAAAGCAGAAAGCATATAATTATGTCCTCTTTCTTACTCATATTTTACTTTCTTTCTCAAACAAGAAACACAGATTATACTGAATTAATGCAATTGTTGCTAGCTCCACTGGATGCACCCTGAATCCTCCCCATCTAATAGTTTACTGCAAAGAAAGTGAAGCAAGCCCAGAATGATTTGCTCTACAAAACCAAACAGATGCTAACGCTTTGCTTTTTTAAGAAACATAAAGATGAATGCAAAGCACCAAGTTTGCCCACCCTCAGGACCAAGACTGTGAGACAAGGAATCTCAGTTTAGAAAACAGCACTTATTTCATTTGTTTCTTCAGCCATGAGAGTGCAGTAGAAAATATTACCTCCCTCATGAAAAAACAAGCAAAAAACCAAAAAAGTGCAACCTATTAAAGCATGAAAAATACTATGCTCTCAGAGCACACTGTGCTTTCACAGCACTTTTCTCAAAGCCTCAAAGGGATTTCTTTAAAAAGATCCAAAAAATTAGTGTCAATTACTTTCAACATTACTAGCTCCCTCTTACTAGTGCAAGATGCACTGTCTTCCGTAATTATAAGAGTTCTCAGTAAATATTTACAGAAAAAGATGTGTACTCTACTGTTTCACCAGTTTTTTCCTCCTCTCCCAAGTGCTCTTACACAGGTGTCTTTGTTTTGTTTTATGGCTCCCCATATTTGTTGCCAACAAATATTTATAAGCAACCAATTACATTTAATTCTCTAAAAAAGGCTCACCAGTACCAATACAGCATTTTTTAGAAATACATTTTACTTATAGCAATATGTCTGGCCACACAACTATAGAACTGACACTCTCATTTTTCTGAAATTGTATTATGTTGCCAGGATTGCTTCTATAAAACAGATAAAACACACCTTTGTCACTTAAGATGGAATACTTTAGAGTCTGGCTTTAGTCCCACGATGCTTAGTGGAGAAATCCCCTAAATTTCAGGGAGGTTTTCCAACACATCGAGACCTGCATGAATTTTCTCCTGCTGTAAGCATTCCAGCTCTTTAAAAGCTGCTTAGGACATCTCAAATAGAGGTGATGAACACCCCAGGATATCATATTAAGGAACTGTGACTTCCTGTAGGATACAATGCAGTAGCTGAGACTTTATAAAGCTATGACGCTGCTCTAGAAGAACAGAAAGATGGTAGGCACTGCCATGAAGAAATGCTTTGCAGAACACCAGTACTTCCCCCAAGGCATCTGCACCTTTAAAGCCCAAGTTTGCTTGCAAGTGCTAAGGCCCTGAGACTGTTGCATAAGTCACATATTCTGATTGACCAGGAAGTATATTGAAAAGTCTTCAGACAACAGTGCAGAAGCTGCACAGCTAGAGAGAACACAAATCCCTTTTAATTTCACATTTACTGAACAAATACAATATATCATCAACTAACTAAAGCACAGTCCAGGTCAAGCAGGAATACATAACTATGCTAGCTGATCTACATACAAATTTAACTCTCATTTCAAGTCCTTCTGCATAAAATAACTGCAAAAAAATCTGTACAGCAAGGCTGATCTCACAAGCTGCAGATTTCTGGAATTTAGATGTTCTATTTATGCCAAGCATATAGGCTGCCCCTATGGTCAAGGGAGGTAGTTTTGTGCCATCTCCAAGTCTGGCTTTGACTAGCATCTTCAATATTTAAAAGGCACCTGTATCCTTTTAATGACTGCTTACAGAAGACAGATCCTTCTTTGAAGAGGAGTCTTTTGGTAGGCTCCTAAGGTGCAAATGTAGGGATTACACAGTTATTACTACAGTTCTGCATGAAGTGCAACAGCATTGGCTAGGTGAAAAAGAACCACCACATACCTAGAAATCTAAACCAGGAACACAGACCCTTAGGACATACTGGAGACACTTGAGATGCAATCTGCAACACAGAGGACTCTAAGCAGCTTCACACATGACACATACTTGAAGGTCCCTTAAGATTCTCATGTCCTGTGGTTAACCTATAGCCTCTCTCTTTTAATTAAAGTCATGTCCATCAGACCAAAACAGGATCCCAGCAGCAGCTGAATTTCACAAAACCTAATAAGAAAAGCACAGATAAATTGCCTCCTCTGGAATATCCTCCCTCAGCTTGCAAATAATCCCATCCCATCGGGGCTAAACAATCCTACCAAAACATTTCTACAGCACACACAAGACGCTTGTTTACAAATTGGAAAAAATCAAGCAACCTGAGGCACTAATAAAAGATACAGCAATTTTGAGTGTCTTTCGTTTTGATGCCTCAGCCTCTCCAGCAATCATCATTAAAAAAAAAAAAAAAATTCAGATTCAATCTACATTTGAGACAAGAGATCACAAATACACATTCCTATAGAGCAGGAATAAGCCTTGGACAAAATCATGGAACCATGACCACAAAAGATATATGAAATAAACCCATATTGAGCAGGCTGTAAATGACTGGTTTCTCTATATCAAAGCTTTTCAAATTACAGTACAAAATAGTCTGTGGACTGTATTAGAGGTCCTTATCTCCAGTAGCTATTTTTAGCTAAAATACCTTGAAAAATTAATTGAAGCAATTAATTATTACTATTCCAGAAAGACATTATGTGGTTACAAATGGCCAAAAAAAAGGACCTGAGACAATCCACGACAGAGAGGAGAAATGGTTCTGAGCTTCCCTATTAATATCTCACCACTGCTACAAAAAAATCTTGGAAATCTCTGCCAAATTAAAAGTTACCACATTCCAGAAACAGGGAAGTTGAAGAATATTGTCACCTTACACACCAAGAAAAATACACCTACTAGAAAAAAACCTCCAGCAGCACATGATTCAATGAAGAATCAGAATTTCAAACTTAAAAGACAGACAGTAAGGCTGTTCATTCCAACCACTACAGTCATAGCCACTGTATACTATATCCCATACCACTTACTTTCAACGTTTTTCCTAAAATAAATCACAGAATTTACACAAGTTTCTCTTGTTCCTGAATTTACAATTATCAAATATGAGACAACAGGCTTTTATGCATTAAGCACAAACAAAGCTAATTCTTACACCGAGTAAGAAAATAATGTGTATCTGATGTAAATAATGAGTTAATATATTTTGAGACATATCGAAATGCTTGACTACAGAAGCAAAATTAAGATCTTACTCAAGTTTACACAAACACAACATAGCTATACTAATGAATAAGACAAAGCCACTTAACAGCCCAATAAAACAGTTGGTTTACGTGGTGAAAAATAAAATTAAGATTGAAAAAAAATTAACATACAGATTCAATAAAAAACTTCTTCTTCCACTGTTTTAACTTCTTCAGCAGATCTTAATAGAACTTTGTCTTCAGAGTAGAATGAACTGTCAGCTGCTCAGGTAACCCACAGAAAAAAAATTGGAAAATCCCTCAAGAAGACAGGCAAAAATGAGTGCCTGATAAAGGGGTCAAGACACCCAACTAAAGACAGGATGCACACACTTCATTCCAGTAGGGGCAGAGAGTTTAAAGATGTCTCCTATGCATCACTTCTCAAAATAACTCACTATTTCCTATGAAAATGTTATGAAGTCCCAGCACCTCTTCCTTTTTTTTTTTTTTTTTTTTATTATTATAAACCCTTAATTCTGTTTCTCCTATGCCTTATTAAGCATACAGCATAAACTGCACTAAATCAATACTCTTTTTTAGCAGAGTAGAATACTTAAGCAAAGTAAGTGGAATACCAGCCCAAATCTACATGACACAAAGTATCATGGAAATAACCCTCAGTATGTGTTTTTAAAAAAGTATGGTTGAAATGTTGTCACCCTGTAAAAGTGACAACAGCCAATGTATGAGAACACAGAAAATTTATAACATCTACTGAGGAGTGAGAGGAATAGAAAATATTGCAGTGTTTTCTCTTAATATGACAACATAGCATGCACATGGCTGGTATGGCAATGAAAGCTTGCCATGTTTGTGACTGATGAAGCAGACCCAAGATTTAAGGAATAATTTCAGACTCAGAAGACTCTCTAAATGACCCCTCACAACGGCTCCATCAAACAGCAGCCTGGCATCCAAACATTCTCCACAGCTCATTCACAGCACGGTCCTGCTCTCTGCATTCCAGAGTTGCACACCAGTTCCATGGTGCTCACTCAAGCTGCAAGATCTAAGCTGTTGTTTCAACTTCCTCACACAGTCAAGTGTACAGGTACTAAAATAAACATCTATCAATTTCCTTCCTGAGGGCTGAATTTGACTTCTACTAAAAATCGATAATATTTCACTACTATCAAGTTCTGATTTTTTTTTTTTTTTTTAATAGCAGACATACTATCTCATGTTACCATATTTTACAAACCTTTCAGTTTACTGTCTCTTGAATATTCACACTAATGGCAGGGAAGGAGTAATACAGGGGAAGAGAGGGCCTAAGCTAGAAATCACTTACAGTGCTAAAATACATCAGTGAATTTGTATCTGGAAATCATCCTGTTGGTTAACATTCAACACCAAGTATCATCAATTTATATACTTATTTAGAACCCACACAATCTACCATTGCTATGAAAATACATCAATCAAGGTTAAAGTTAAAAGCTCATTTTTACTGAATTTTCATTTGACATTTGAAGATTAAACCAGAACTGAATAAGAAGTCACCTTTCTATAGATATCCAAAAGAAAGCAATATTATCCTAGCCCTCATTAGAGCATATTAAGAATCTCCCTGGTATTTGTGACAGCAATTGCCAGACTATTGGGACTGTAAAACAGTAAGTACTAACAGTTTAAAGTTTATGGCCAATTCTTTCAAGTATTCTGTGCATCAGGGTCATATATATATATGTATATATATATAACGTTCCTCCACATAGTTAATTTTCTATAACTATTGATAAAGTCATGAGCACTAATTCTGTAACTTCAACATTCAGAAAATTATGTAACTTTGTATTGTTACACAAGACTGACTCCAAATCCAAACATAAATGTTTGACATTTTATGCCAGACTAAAACTAACCAATTGCAAATAATTTTAAACTAATTAACTTTTCATAGTTCACAAACAACTTTCACGGTAATCACCACAACAAATCTTTACCATTTCTGTACAGGATTGTTATAATGAAAGTGTAACTTTTTGTTATCTTAAAGTAGTATTATAGTTATATTTCATTAATTTTGGCAGAACTAGTTTCTCAGGAATGAAAGCTGTTGTAGAAGATGCAAGTCCACTCTCCTATAAACTTTACCAAATGTTTATGATGTAAAAATAAATGATGTTACAACACAACTGAGTGCAACTGACTTTCAGAAGAACTCTACCTCCTCCTTCCAGTTCCAAATCTCATTATTCCATCGCAAGAAGTCTTTTTTAGGTATAAGTGAAAATTTTGGTTAGAGACATCACCTGATTTTCATTTGCCTTTTGAAGTAAAGTAAAAACAACTCACTGGAGTTTTTTTTAAAAAATCACTACCAAAGGAATGAGTAAAAAGACTACATAAGAAATTCATTCCATAACTTCTCAGTAATTCAAGCATGAGAGAGACCAGAGTATCTGAAGCAGTCAATTTGGTGCTGTAAAAGTTTTACATTAACTGGAAAGTTGGTGAGGTTTGCATCCATTTGTCAATTCTACTCTTATTCTTTTAAATAACGCTAACATGTTACATTGCCAGTTATTACAAGTTTCTATAGCCTAAATCATCTCCATCAGTAAAGGCAAACTGAACCAAGAACATTTGTGTTTTCTTGCTCTTGAGCAATTATTCAACACCTTCTTCTGCCTTCTACATAAGAGTTAAGCCTAACCTGGCCCCAAAAGACTGTTGTTTGTCTTGTTCTATCAATATTGTGATTTCTGGTGGGAAAAAGCCTAGATTCAAAGCAAAACCAAATCAACAAACAAAAAAAATCATAAACAATAAAAAAATAAATACCAACAAACCAACCTAACCCAAAACAGAAAAAACGTCTTCATAATTCTGATTCTCTACCTTACCCTGACAATGCCACTCAATTTAATGAGGTAGACATCATGACTGTCATAAACACTTTTAAAAATACTATACTGCCTTAGAGGACACAATGCAAGAGACAAATCTAAACCAGCTTAGATCTTGTTTCATTGACATGATTTTCCCACTGTTACTGGAATGATTTATTGATTTGTCTTTGACTGAAGAGAATCAAAGTCCTCTGCCTCGAGTTGCACTTACAGTGGTGTTCTTAGTCTACTTTAAAGTACCTGTTAAACAGACTTGGAAATTGAAACTCAACAGAGCAGTGAGTTTTTTATCTTACATTCATCATCACAGCAAGTATCAAACAAATTTTACTAAAGCATCACTTGGAGATAAGTTGGAAAATTCTGTGAAGTGCTCTACTGTTTCTAAGAAACTTCTGCTGTTTGTGATTATCAGCAAGTTTGCTATTTTGGCATCACACTAGAGCCCCAGTGCCTCCATTTCTGACCCCTTCAAACAAAAACAAGCTGCTCAACAATGTCTAATCCGTGCGTCATGTAATCCTGCTTAATACCCTACAAACTCTGGGTAATATTTGGGTAGTTTTTAAATTTAGCAAAGAACATCCTGGCCTAGTTCAAAGATACCCTTGCCTTGGGTAGTGTCCCCTAGAAACATCGCCCACACTAATTTCAAAGAAGAAAAGCAAATGCACACATATGCATAAGAGAAACTAACAAAAAATAAACTAAGAGACTGTGGTCCAATGTCATAATGAAAACACAAAATTACAAATCAAATTATTGAAACGGGAATGCATTATGCGAACACCAAACACACCACTCAAACAATTAAGAGGCATTCTGACTTTCTAACAGCGCTCACGGCCCCATTTGCCAGCACAAGTGCATCCGACCCGCTGCTCCCAGCGAGGGCAGGCGGCCGCAGAGGACAGCGGCACAGCCAGCGCAGTCACGCGAGCCTTCCTCCCATCAACACTGAGCTATTAATACAGCTATCACTCTGCCAGGGAAACAGAAAATCCCTTCTTTGAGACACCGTTTGCTTTTTGAAGCATCATTATCTTACAAGTGGCTCATACTACAAACACTACCAAACAGGTCTGAACTAAGTCCCATTATAATTTTTCAGCAGACTATTCTGACTGTCCTACCTAAGATCTCTCAGACCCTCGCTGAAGGACAAATATGGTCCTATTTTGTTTAGGCTGTCAGGCAGACAGTCTCCAATCATTAGCCTCTTGTCAACAGTGATGCTGGGGTAGATTACTACTGTGTAGTGCTTGTAATGGCAGGTGCATGGCCCTGGGGCTGCCATCTGCCAGGAAGGAAGTATTCTCCTCTAGGATGCTGAAGAGATTGACAAATAATGTAAACAAAACACTGAATCATTCCTAATCTATGCAATAAAGCTATTAGATTACTCTTCTGCTGTGTAGATGTCACCATCAGAGGTGGGGGCTTAGGCTTGTGACTAGGGTTGTTTTTTCCAAACTATTTTTGTGATTGATATACTGAGACAAAGAACATACTCTGAAGTAACTTTTATTTAACTGAGATGGACAATTCTAGATTTGAAAACAAACAAAAAAAAACCACCCTAGCATCAAAGATGTTTCTTTTGGAAAGTATCTCTCCACTTGTACCAAGCTTCTTTCTAGAGTATATTTACCCTGTGAGCAAGAACTTGATTTTTTTAAAAATTACAATTTTTGATACAGCTATATATTTGGGGTGGTCAAAAATTGATATATGTTTTGAAGTATTTTTTAACGCAAAAATAATAACAGAACTCCAAATACTGTCCTTGGTCTTTTAAATTAATTTCTAAAGGGATTTCTCATCATCAAATTGAAAATCTTTCCTAAACAGTCCCAGTTCAGTATCAAATTTATCACCTGAGCTACCAAGCAATAGCGTAACTCCATAGAAAAAAGTAGGCACTTAGCTATTCTTCAGGAAAGCTACTCATTACTGTTTAACTGACTACACAGAGATTATGAACTACTGCCGTCTCTGAGCCAGCTTCAAATGTTACTAGACATGTTAGCATTTTAAAACGCCAAGAAATACTTTTAGGAGACCCTCTGTAAAGATGTAAGCAATCTTTGCATTGATTTTTCTGTGGTTTGCATCAAGCTTGTAATTCCCAAGACTTAAAAGCTTGCGCTAACTACAAACACAGCTCTGCAACTGAGGGATTCATTCTGCCTGTATTAGTGTGGAAACTGCAAATATAATCCAAACCAGTAATCCTGGCTTCCTCCAAAACTGACAGAGATGCAGGAGAAAATGCATGCTACTTTATAACTGGCATTTAAAAGACAATGGGAGCAGTCACCTTTGCTGGTTCTGTTTGCTGCTGCTGGTTCTCTAGAGCCCTGGCAGACTGACTAATCCAAGAAGCCCACATGCTAGATAGCTAAAGGCAGTTGACATAAACAGAAAAAAACAAAAACCAACAACAACAAAACAAACAAACAAATTTTCCTTTGAGAACTCTGCTGCAGGAGAGCCAGCATTTTCAACAACTGGCAACAAGGGGACTATTGAGCTGAACTTGGCTTTACAAAGCTGCCACTCTTGACCCCCTACATACATACGCACAAAACTTTAAAAATAACTACATGCCAGACAACAGACACAAAGAAAACACATCTGAACTTTGGAGGTCACTACACTATCTCAAGTATATAAAAATTCAAGGGGTAATACTAATTTCCATGCATACACAGATCACTTCTAAGCAAATATTGTAAGAAACTATTAAAAAACCCAGAGAGTTTTGAAACCCTCATAATTACACATCCTAACTTAAAAAAATCAGTCAACATATACACTTTAAATTGCTATTACACATAGTGCATCAACTTAATGTTAAAACTTCCACAAAAATTGCTACATCATGACTAACACAATGAACACAGACAAAAAGAAAAAAAAATTAATATATGGACAACCAGTATAAAAAGTATACTATATTTCAACAAATTCAGAAGAAAAAAAAACACAGATATAACCTTCTTTTTTAGATGTTTATTACTTTAACAAGAAACATATTAATGGTGCTTTTAGAGAAAAACTTATAGACAGAAAATACCTGGATGTAATTATGCTGCCATTTAACTGCTGAATAGGTAGGGAAGTTAGATTTCATACAGTAACTGGCTAAATTTTTCAGTGGATGCTTGCTGTGTTTTAGCTTATAAACCACTTCAGCATTCCAGTGTAATTAACACTATTTTAAAAATTAGAGCAAATCAAGTGTTAAGAAACCCATGCTAGTCTCTCCTTTCAAAAAAACAAACAGACAAAAAAAAAAAAAAAAAAAAGACAAACCAACCCCACCATATAAAACATGCCCTAATACTCCTGTTCAAACACTCCTTTATTCTTCTTACTTGCAAACAAACGTCAGTCTATGTAGCTATCTTGAAAGAAATCAAGTAATCAGAAGCAATAATCAACCTAAGCATTTCCTCTGCCTTGAGCAATGACTGTACTGGTTCATTTTAGAACAAACCCACCATTCAATTTGGTCTATAACAATTTATCTTAAATGATTCCAAGTAACCATGACATTCCTTCTATGAGCAGTATAGCTAAACATCATCTAAAGCAAGAAAAAAATCTAATAGATGCCATGATATTCTATCTGCTTGTAACAAGCTGACACCCATACAACCAACACAAATTAAGATATTAAAAGCTTCATTTAACCCTAGATAATTTCAGTTTACATTTTGTGTTTCATTAGTGGCACTGCTAGGTTCAGATATAACCATTTTCGTTTGGTCACCTGCAAAGTGCCATCTGAAGATAGTAAATGATTTTTGAGATGTCTAAGGAAAACCTCAAATTTTTAATTCTAAGTGCGAGTTAAAAACTCAAGCTATGTAAGTTATTAAAAGAAGCTTAGTTCTTTCTGCTGTTAGTTTGATGTTGTTACAGAACTTAACAGTAATATAAACTACTACAATGGATTTATTCAAAAAAGACTTTAAAAGATGCATAGATTTCTAACACAGCATACAGTTCTTTTAATACTTTAAAGAAGTAATTTTAAAATGAGCACTAATTTTGTTAAAGAGACAAACACTCTCATGCTGCTCTGAGAACCAAAACTTTTTGGCAGTTGGCATATGAAGAGGAGGTCAAAAAAACAACTTAATATCACTCATTGTGTAAAGTAATCCCAAAGCAAAAGGAAACAAAGTTTATGTCTTCCACAATCTAAAACGTCATTAGAAAGACAGAGGAAGAGATTTCTTAAAACAGGCTTTTTTATTGTTTAGGTGCAAACATAAAACCCTCACAAAACTAAAAGCTAATTGACAAGGCGAGTGCAAGGGGTGGATCATTATTACCAA
The DNA here is from genome assembly GCF_030490865.1 of Poecile atricapillus. NCBI lineage: Eukaryota > Metazoa > Chordata > Aves > Passeriformes > Paridae > Poecile > Poecile atricapillus. The sequence continues at coordinate 24,272,198 of NC_081249.1, forward strand.
AAAATCACCTTATTATGATTTTAAGTAGATGCATTACAGCTGATGGCTTCTCCAAACAAATCAAGGCAAAAGAAACTGACACAGGAGGGAAAGAACCCTCAAGGTTTTTTGCATTATTACACATAGCATCTGTTCAATTTTAGAAAACCAGACCAACTACTAGAAACATTTACAAGTTAGAACTACAGAGCACTCTGTGAATGGAAAAGAAAACAAAACTAAAGATAACCCAATCTGGTGATTTAGATTAAGGAAAATCCCCTATTATACACCCGGTAAATTTAATGGTAATTTTAATTAATAAGTCCAGGACTACACACAAAGGGTAAAATCTTAACTCCATTGAGACAGAAACAAAACTTCTATTTGACTTCAACTTTGACTTCAGAACTATGATCCACCATAAAAAGTCACATCATTGTTGTGTGCAATCTGTCATAAATATACTGGAATAAATAATTCACACTTTATGAGAAAAATGAGTGTAAACATCTCCATAAATAATGAAATCCATACACAGTCCGTATGTTTCTAAGCAAAAAAGCGGTCATAATTTAAGAACAAAGGCTTGTTATTCGCAAGCAACACATTTTAACCCACCAATAACAGTATTATTTTATTTACATATCGGATGAAGGCAATTGTTTCCCCAACTCCTAAATATTTGCACACTTTTAAAACACAGTAAAACTAAATGAAGCGATAATTTCAAGCAACCTTTTAACTGTTCTGTTTCGACAGCAGCTGTGGATGCACTCCTTGCTCTTGCCATGACAGGATAAATTGGGCAGAGATTTCCAAAAGCAAAGCATTCCCTAAAGCAGAGGCAAGTTACTGATAGCAGAGAAACACACTACATGTGAAATCCAGCCACCTTTAAATTATATAAATAATTTCCCCTAAAACATTTATCCACATGAAAATACAACTGCTGCTATAGACTTTAAGGAAGAACTCAAACTGATTTTTTACATGTATCTTGCACAAATCAAAATCCTTAAAGAAGAACTCAATACATGTTTATTTTACATGTATTTTGCACTAATCAAAATATTAATTTTCTGAGAAGGTAATTACAAGGAGGTTGTTTGTATACTCTGTATCTCAGAGTCTCCTGTTCTAAATATTAAACAAAAGTGGATTCTCAATCATTTTAGAATTACTAGAAACCACTCTTGAAGTAAAATTTCTCACTTTTCTAACGTAGTTAAAAATGAAGTTTGAAAGAAGTGTGAACTAAACAAACAAGGCTGATTATATAATCTCTCCCTTGTGCAAATCAGTAATTTTTACAGAATTAGCCTTTCTCAAATCTACACAAATTACTACTGTTGAAATAATCTTGTCTATGAGCAAAATACAGTTTTCTTTAAACAGAATATGTTTCTCAGTAAAATATTAAATTCTTAGTAGTGTCCCAAATCACAATGTTTGAAACTCAAATACATTACCAAAATTCTGGGCGACCTTTTTAAGTAGTGGCAGAAGACCTTCCATAAACAAACTTCAGCATGAAATCCCAATGAAAACCAGAAGGGAAACTAGGAAATTTGCAGAAGTTTATTATTTGATTAAACTTACACCAGCGAAGTCCTTTATAATGTATTTTGCCTTCCCCATGCTGTGACTTTCCCAGTTGGGAGGCCATAAGTGCAATTAACCTGATGCCCACCCCGTTTTTGGTACCCAACCCACTGTTGGCTGAGGATGCTGGTGGTGTGAGGTTCTTCCTTACTACCTTGGCCTTACTCTGGTTCCATCCATCCATCCATCCATCCATCCCTGCATCCCGTACCTCTGAGTGCACCCTACAGGCTGGCACCCTTCTCAGGGAAGCGAGGTGCTGGAGAAGACAGCCCACCTCCTACAGATAGGGTCAATCCCAGCGAGCCTCCCCGCACCATTCCTCCATGTGATCTGCGTTTAGAAGCTTACGGGAAAGAGGAAAAACAAACACACATGCAGATTAAATATTAAAATAAGGCAAGCCTATAACCGTCCTTGGACAAACACGCGCAGCAGCAGCGCTGAGCCCTCTCCGCTGTGAGGCTGTAACACTAACACGGCTGCGTTCTCCGCGTTATCCTTTTGTTTACAGGATGGGAAGGACAGCGTTCGCTTCCCTCTCCTTATCTGACCGCTCCCATTCCCGCGTGCCGCCTGCCGCGCTCCGTGCCGGGTTTTCCCGGCAACCCCCCCCTTTCCCAGCCCAGGGTCAGCAGTTTGGGGAATGCTGTGGAAATAGCTCTTTCCCAACACCGGGCTTCATTCGCAATTGGGGCTGGAGGTGGCTCGAGACAAGCTCCTCGTTTCTGTGAAAAATCCGTTTGCAAAGCAAAGGGGCGTGATCGTCTGCTGGCGCCCAGGACCGCCATCCCAAGGCCGGGCAAGGAGAGCGGGGGCTGCAGCATCCGCACCGGGCTCGGGCAAGCCACAACGATCCTGAAAGCGACCCCAGCAAAACTAAAAGCAAGAGACAAATAAGGCTCGGCCCTCAACCCTTCCAGTCATTCAGAATAAGCCTTCGTCTTTTCAAACTCTGACATTGCATTCAACAATCCTCTCGTCTTAATTAGGTTCAAAGCTTGCTCTGCAAACGGTGGATCTCTCATCTTTTCCATCTTCCTGTACTTCCTATCAAAAGAGAAAATATTTTCTTCTTCAAAATCAACTAGCTACTAAGGAAACACAAGGAAAAAGAAAACTGCAAGTGGCTCATACAAGCTTTTGCTGCTCACTTGTTATCAACGCCTCTATCAGCACTGTGAATGGAGAAGCAATACCTATTCTTCTCCAAGCAACTACTACATGGCTTGTCATTTCACCCAGCTATACCCATGAACACATATTACAGCTATCTATGCATAAGAGCTTGACTACCATGTCTGTCATCAATCCAAGAGCATCCTTACAAGCATCTCATTATTGACTTTTCCTCCTTGACAGACTGGGTGTTCCGTGCCCTCCTCAACCAGCCTCCAGCTGTGTACAAGCCCTAGCTCACTGAGAGAAGGGGGAGTACTGTTTTGGGGAAGAAGGAAGGGTATTTGTTTCTTTCCTTTTTTTCTCAGCATAACCAGCACCTAATTAAAGGAATAGCTATGTACTGAAAATCGAAATTCTCTCTCACCCTAGATTTCAGACTTCTTCAGTTTGACACCCAACACTTGCAACCCATGAGCCATCAACCGGAACATTGTTACACACCAACATAGGCTGGGCCCTTAAGTGAAATATGCCCCACAGCAGCTCAAGCACATAGTGACTTCTGGAAAGAATTACCGATTTTTAAATTCACATTCCATGCTCACTATGACTTACTGTCAAACTTTTGCAAGAGATAAGGTATTTCAAAACCATGATATTAATTTTATCCTTCTCAATTTGATATTACAGACCTTCTCAGCTAGAGAGCCAAGGATTGTTTCTGTAATCTGATGTTCCCAGTCAAACAATCTTGGTCTTAATTCAACCATTTTATACTTTTAAATAGCATCTAGAAGTTGCATTAACATAAACTATTTAGGTCAAATTTTCCAAACACTTTTCAAAATCTTACTTAAGAAAACTCTTGAATACAGCCCAAACACAGAAACCGTGTAAACAGCAACTTCTCGTGCAGTACCCAGAAGTATAAACACATAATAATGGCACAGTAGTACTGAAAAAATTCAACCTTTTTCCTCATACAAAGAGCCACCAAGTTCCTCCAAGACTGCTTATTACAGGACACATAAAAAGGGATAAAAGTGATTTTTAAGGAAGCGAAGAGGCATAGTGCTCTACACAACAACACACAACCTTGGTAAACACAAAGCACAATCACACAGCAGGCACTGTCAGACGTAGCTACTCACCTTTCACAGCACTGGCTTCTTTCAGGTTGTGAGACAGGAAGTCTATGCTGGCATAGGTGCTCATCTCTACTCCATTGATGCCCCCATTCAGGAGGTGCCTAGCTTTCAACCTGGATTTGTCACAGTTTGCCAGGGACCCATCCACCACATCAATGGCGATGTAGTTGAGGCCATTCTGGAAGCCAGCCGAGGTCTCCCGGCACATGGGACTGCTACCCTGCTCCTCCTCCAGGCCTTCGCTTTTCCTGAGGGACACGTTCTCCACCGAGGCCGAGTTGTGTCGTTTGGGGTTGTGTGCGAAGGAGGGGGACACTGGGGTCACAGTGGTGGTGGAGGAGAAAGTTTCTGAGCTGTGCCTCCTCCGCCCCTGGGGATCTGCCCGGATTACTTTGGCCCCCCGATTCGGGTCTGGGGGAGGGCTGGAGAGAATGAAAGCCTCCACCCCAGAAAGGGTGAGCCTCTTCACGCCGGATGTGGGGCTGGTGACCCGGGCACTTTCTGGTTTCTGAACGATGGGTTGAGGTGGGGTAGTGGCCATGCCAAAGGTCATCTCGGTGTAATCACCGCCATCCGATGGGCTGGACGAACAAGCAACCCCCACAGCCGCCTTCATGTAGCACCCATTGGGCTGGCTGGTGCTGGAGGAAGAACCCGGAGAGAGAGCTTCCAAGGAGCCCACTGAGACCGTGCCCGACTGGGAGGGTGACTGTGACCCGAAGTCAATGTTCATGTAGTCGGAGAGAGGGGAGCGCCTCTGCCCCGTGCCTGAGCCCAGGGAGGAGGCTGGGCTGTCAGCAGGCAGCGAGGGGGGAGAATACACAGCAGCATCCCCGAAGTCAATGTTGATGTATTCACCAGGGCTCTTGGGCTCGGTCGGCAGAGGGTGCTCGTTCATGCTGGGCAGCATCGTCCGCAAGGTCTCCAAAGAAAGGCGGCTGGGCCGGGCCACCCGCTGGCACCGCTGGCTGAGGAAGCTCTCGGTCCGGCTGTGCCGCAGGGGCGAAGGCACCGTGTGGCTGGAGGGGGCGAAGGTGCCTGCAGGCAGCTGGCTCGCTCCACACACCGCCTCCTCCGGGATCATCCTCCCCGGGGAGTTCATGAACACATACTGGTCACTGTCCTTTGCCAAGCCCTGGCTCTTGTAGGAGCGGGGTAAGGAGCTGTATGAATAGCAGCTGGGCTTTGGGGGCTCACTGGACCCATGCCCTGAAGGGGCAAAAAAGAAGTCTGGGGGGGTGAGGGAGGGAGCGTGGGGCCCGTTCTGGGGGTCTCGAGGGGACATATTGATATAGTCGCCGTTACTCAGCCTTCCATCTGAGCTCTCCACTGACAGCTTGGAGCCGCACCACATCCGCATGTACCCGCTATCGTCAGGGGAGCTCTCCCCAGGCGAGCTGGTCTTGTAGCTGCTCCCGTTACCCGGGGACCCACTACCCACCCCTGCCCGGGGCTGCAGGATCTGCTTGGGGGCAGACACGCTGGTGGGGCTCATGGGCATGTAATCATCGCTGCCCCGGCTTCCCTGCCCTAAGGATGCGGCCACACCGGGGGTCATTGGCATGTAGCCGTCATCATCTCCCCCTCCTCCCCCCACTGCCGGCGGGCCCAGATTGGTGCTGCTGCTGCCGGAGCTGCGGTGAGAACCGATCTCGATGTCCCCGTAGTCCTCGGGGTAGGGGGTGTAGGTCACTTTGGGGGAAGCCCCGGCTTGGCAGGAGGGGAAGAGGCGGCCGGCGCTGCCGGCGAAGGTGGCGCGCATCAGCGTGTACTCGTCAAGGGAGGCGGAGGAAACCTGCGGCGCGGCGGGTCGCTGCCGGCACGGCGTGGTCAGGGAGTAGGTCCGCTTCCGATGGCACCTGTCGCTGGCAGCGTCGGGACAGGGCCGGTAGCAGAGGCGGCCACTCGGGGGCCGCTCCATCGCCATGTAGCCGTAGAGGTCGGTGCCGCCCCCCGGGTCCCGAACCGGGGGAGTCTCGGCCACCGACTCGGGGGTGTTGCTGCGATTGCTGGCAGTGGAGGAGGAGGAGAAGGGCCGGAGGTCGCCGCCAGGGCTGGAGCCGTACTCATCGAAGGACATAAAGCCGGCGTCGCTGGGGGAGCCGGACACGGAGGCGCTGCCGCTGGACGGGCGCTGCGGGTGATGCGGATGGGCAGTGTCGGAGCCGAGGCCGCTACTGGAGGAGAGGCTGATGGGGCTGGTGGCGGAGGGGGGCGAGTGGGAGGCGGGCATGGACATGGAACGGCTGCTCTGCAGCCCGCCACCGCCGGCCAGAACCGGGAGCAGCTTCCCCGCCTGCCGCCCCCCGCCGCCGCTGAGCGTGTGCGAGCGGCTCAAGGGGGTCCGCACGGGGCCCGGGCTCATGGGGCTGCCGGCCGCAGAGCCCACCCGGCAGCCGTCGCCCTCGCTAGCCGTTCTCACCCGGCACGGCGTGCACTTGGTGCCGGCGCCGGCGGCGAGGCTGTCGGTGCGGGAACGGCGGAGGAGGCCGGTCTGGCTGGGAGGCAGGTTGACCAGGTGGTGGTGCCGGCGACCGGGCACGGTGATGGGGTGGGTGGCGGAGGCGCCGCTGCCGCCGGGCCCGCCGGCCCCACCGGAGGAAGAGGAGGAAGAGGACTGGCTCTTGCTGCGGGGCCGGAACTCGGACAGCTCCTTCAGCGCCTTCATAGCCTCCAGGATGGTCTCGTGGATGTTCTGGGCCACCACCGAGTCGTCCGCTTGCATCCAGAGCTCGCCGGGGCCGGTGGCGGCCGAGCGCCCCACCTCGATGAAGAAGAAGCTGTCGGAGTGGCCGCAGCGGCGGATGTTCATCAGCTGCAGCGTGACCGAGGGCAGCTCGCAATTGAGGCGCACGAACCCAATGGTGCGGGCCGAGAGGCAGAGCCGGTGGACGCCGGTGAGGTTTTTACTCTGCCCCAAGCCCTTGGGCTTCAGCGTCACCTGCCAGACCTCTCGGTAGGCAGCGGTGGCGGGCGTGATCAGCCCGTAGTTAAGGTCTTCGCCGGCGGCGGCCAGGGAGGCGGCGGCCGCGCCGCAGGAGGCGGAGAAGGGGGAGGCGAGGTGGCGGTAGGGGGACCCCTGGCAGGCCGCCTTGCCCTCGTTGAGCAGGTCGGTGAGAGCCCTGTACCAGCCCTCCTGCTCCTGCTCGTTCTCGGCAGCCACAGCGAAGTACTCGTCCTTGGTGTAGAGGGCGATGAGGTACTTGTGCTTGGCGTCCGCCCGCTTGTTGATGTTGAGGCAGGAGTCCAGGGCGATCACCCGCTTGGGCGCCCCGGACTTGTTCCTCCATTTCTTCTCGCTCTCGTAGTACTCCAGCCGGGCGCCCCCCGCCTCCTCCCCGCCGCCGCCCGGGCCGCGCAGCACGAAGAAGCGCTTGTGGCCGTGCTTCTGCTTGCGCAGGTACCCGCACTTCCTGACGCCCTGGTTGTTGTTGTTGTTGTTGTTCAGGTTGGGGCCGGGCGGGGAGCTCAGGGGGGGCAGCAGCCCCAACACAGCGGGGCTCGCCATCCCCAGCCCCGCGGCGGGAGCGCCGCCCGGCTCCTCTCGCTGCTGTCGCCGACGCTGAGCGGATCCGGAGCCCGAGCGCCGCGGGGGAAAAAAAAAAAAAAAATAAGAAAAAAAGGAAGGATGGAGGGAAGCTGGCAAAATAAAGTTATTCCTTCGTAGAAGAGCGCGGTGCCCGGAGCCGCAGCGCGATCCTCCGCTGTCACCTCTAGGCAGCGGATGCTGCCGGCGGCCGCCCGGCGTCCTCCCCGGCTTGAGCACCGGCGACGCCGCTAAGGCTCCCCGACCGCTGCTGCTGCTGCTGCTGCCGCTGCTGCTGCCGGCGCCGGCGGGAGTTTCGCCGTAAGTAACACATCGCGCACCGAGTGCCCCAACTAAAGAGCAAAACAACACGTGACCGCCGCCTCACCGAGGCGCTCACACACCGAGACGGGGCGGGGCGCCGCCGCCGCCGGCACCGCCCCGCATTGGCCGCCGGGCAGCGCGAAGGACGGCCGCGGCTCTCAATGGGGCTGCGGGGCGGGCTCTCGGCGGCGAGGCGGCGCGACGCCGTTGGACGGCGGGAGCCTCGCCCCCCACCCCCTTCCCGCCCCTCCGCGTTCCCGCCCACAGCCCCCGGCCCCCTTCGGGCGCAGCGCGAATCGCTGCTCCCGCCGCTGCCTTCCGCGCACACGGCGCGGAGCGGCCCCGGGACGCGGGCGCGACGGGGACACCCGGCACGTGCGGCGAGCCCCGGCGCTGCCCCTCGCCATCTCTCGGGACGCGGCGGGGCGCCGGCGGAGCTCGCCGAGGCCATATCAGGTGCTGCGGACCCGCCGGGCGGAGCTTCCGGCCGTGCGTGAGCGCCGGGCGCCCCCCGCACGCCCCCGCGCACACGCGCGTGTGCGTCAGCCGTGCCCGCACACGCGCGGCCGCTCCGCGCTCCTCCGCCCGGTGTGTCACAGCGCCCACGCCGCCCCCGCCCGCCGCGCTGCTCCCGCCCCGTGCCGCGGGGAAATGCCACCCGGGGGGGCCGGGGGGCAGCGGCCGCCGCTGTTAGTCCGTCTTAATTAAACTGCATTAACGTATCCGGGCGCTTCGCTTTAGTGGCGAATAAGGGCAGCGTCCGCGTTTCCTCTGGAAACGATCGCTGGGGGATCGCGGCGCGGGGATTACGGAACAAGCGGCGGCGGGGGCAGAGCGTCCCCGGGCCCCCCCGCCTCCCCAGGGGCCCCCCGCCTCCCTGCTCCCCCCGCTGCCGCTCCTTCAGCGGGGGCTCCGAGCGGGGGCTCCGCGGGGCGGGGAACGACGGAGGCGGGGGGTGCGAGGTGTCGAGCTTGTTTACAGGGGACCTGTTTACAGGGGACCCGCACGCTCGTCACCAGGCGCGCCGCGCCCGGGGATCAATGAGCGCCTTTCTCTCCCCGCCACCGGAGGGAGGTGAACGGCGGAGGGGCCCCGGCCGGGGTGGGCGGCAGGAGGGGCGGGGGTCTGTCCAGCCCGCATTTTCCTGTGTGAAGCGGGAGCGGGGGATTGAAGGGGGAGCGCAGGGGCCCAGGAGAGGGCTTCCGGGCGGGGATGCCGGGCTCTCGCCCCTCGATGAGGGCGGTCGCGGCGCTCACCAGGAGTGGTGCGGGGAGAGCAGCGATAGTAAAAGTCGAGGGATGCAGGGAAGGCTGTACTGACACCGTCCAGCCTGTTCTAACCTCAGCCGCATCTCCGCCCGCCTCGGGAGCGGCTGGGGAAGCCTCCCTTTGCACATGCCCGGGAAGAAAAGTGAGGCTGGGGTCACGTAAACATCCATCCGTGTTTTCCCGATTCTTCCTGGAGTGCCGTCGGACACGCTTTCATTTGTCGGCCTACGCCGAAACAGCCAGGTTTGCGAGTAAAGACGAGGGGAAAAAACCACAAAAACAACACCGCAAACAAACAAGTGAGGGGAAAAAAAAAAGACGAAAGTGATGCGGCGCCTCCAGCTGCCGCCGTGCGGGGCCGTGGCTGAGCTCTCCCCGTGTTCCCGACGGAGCCCGCATGAACCGCTGGTGCTGCTCAGCTCCCTCCTGCACGAAATTCTCCCCCGTTTGGGTCATAGTAACGCATTTAGAACTTACAGCTGTAACAGCGGGGAGGGGAGCGTGATTGGAAAAGACCACTTCACTGTAAATACCGGCATGCTGCAGTAAAACATCTTATGAAGGAAGACCTCTCCCATCATTTTATGGGAGAATAATAACAATAACATTAGGTACTGATTACCGAGGTTTGTTAAATTTTGGGGGGGGGGGGGGGGGGGGGGTTTCAACGGAGTTAGAGAAGTAATTTGAGATCAGAGGCACCAACCTCTCCGCAGAAGCAAGAAAAGAGTGTAACCTTAGTTAGGCAAGGTACCTGTGACCTCTCTGTACCTGTGTGATTCTTCACAGAAAATGATGCTGACAATCTTTACTGTCCTGGCAACGTGCTTTGATTCCTGTATCTGGAAAAATGCATGGAATTGGTAATTGTAAACTTAGATTATATGTAGTGATTGGATAAGAAATATCAACAAGGACAGCGTCATATGAAAACTCGGGAATAGTTGATTTTCTAGCTATGACTGTAGCAGGTCAAACTATCTCCTGTATCCACACTACCAAAGATATAAAGGAGTTAGTTATCTAACTTAGTTTCTTGCCGCTGGGTGATCTGGGCCTATACCTTGGGAATTTGAAAATATTTTCCCCAGACATATATGAAATATTTTGGTGAACTTGAGCAAGCATTCTTAGGTCTGAAATGTAAAAACGATAAATATTATTTCATCTCTTTGACATTGTCATATATGACATTCTTGACCATGTGGGTAATAGACATTCAGTATACTGGCTATAGCAGCACAGCTTTGTTTGCAAACAATTTCTGTGACATAGACATTAGGATAGACTAGAATCCAAGGTTGCAGTTTTTATTTCTATATTGGCATTGATATATATTTAGCAGCTCAGTTTTAGCAGTGGTTGATTCATAACAAACATTATTTTTCCATAGTTATGTTTGGGGTTTGTTTTTTAGTGCATAACTGGGGTATCAAACACAAGTAGTGGGACTCAGGCATGTGTAAAATTCAGATTAAAAAGTAAATTATTTAATGACCAACACTCTGGAATGAATGAACCTAGTTTACATAGATGATCTGCCTTATTCAGAGTTTTCTCTGAACTCCTCTGAATTGTTTTTCAACACTATATTGCTTCTGAAAAATTTTCACAGCCATTTCAATGTAATTACAGGGTATTTAATTACAATAAATGCACTAGTACCACTAGTCCATTCCACCTTTCAGCTAAAATTCACTGGTCCTACAGGCTGGCATGTCTTATGATTTAGCTATTCCTGTGCATTGGGTAGCAATGTTTAATTTCTGAAATAAGTGGGTTTTCAGAGATACAGAGGGCTGTGAATTGGGATGGTTAAGCACAGCACATGCACCCTTTTTCTACCAAACAACTTCAGGCACAACACAGGGGTGACAGAATCTTTACTAACGTAACAGATTTGCCAGAGGATGTGTGCTTAAATCATCTCTATAGAACAATTTCATCATCATGAAAGAAAAAATTATCCTGTTTTACCCTCCCATTCTTTTTCTTCTGTCATATTACCCTACCCAAACTCTACTTCACCACATCCACCTTCCAGTTTGAGATCTTGACTGGGAATGCTTTGCTAATATTTAAGTACACCGACCAAATAGTTCTAATATTAGCATCTTTCCTGCCTGCTAAACTATGCTTTTGCCAGCATTCCAGGCTTCAGCCATCTCCTTTTCCTCCAAGAAAAATAAACTGTGTTGGGTAATGGTCAGATTTATCAAAATATACTATCTATGTGAGGGGCATTTGCTATCAGTTATGTCTGTCATAAAATGTTACCTCTGTCCACCCTAAAATGACAGGGGCATGCTTAGAAAATTATAGACCCTGCTTTTGGCAATGAAGTTTAGATACAGCAAATACAGTTTTGGCGGCACAGAGCCCTACTGATTGCACATTTCCATGCCTCAAATACGTGAGGTTCCTTAGCTGTATAAAAAAAGTAAAAAAAATTGTGATGATTTCATTTATGTATCAATGTATTTAAATTTCATGTTTTCATTACTGAGCTATATCGATATAGCTCAACACTGGCCAACAACACTGTTTTGCAAGCAATGAACTTCTCAAGCCATCGGTGAATTTTGCTTGGGAAGGCTGTTTTTCTGAATAATAGTTAAATTATAGAATTTATTACTTCTAGGTGCATGCAATTTGTTTTAGTTACATCTGGAAGCTTGATTCTCCAAACCCAGCACACACAGTGTCCAGTTGGGGTTTTTTGTTGTTTTTTCCCTGTCCCTCTCCCTCCACCTCCCATTAGGGGGACTGAACCATGAGTCCCTATGAATATGTAGCTATATTTAAATACTGCCCAAAGTCACTGCCAGTTACTCAAAATACACTTTCTGAAAGACTGGATGCATGAGTAGGTTGAATTTCAAAATTTGTGACAGCCTTTAAAAATACATTTTTCCTTTGTTCTTATTCTAAATATAATTTTGAAATATCTTTCAACATCAGGATAAGGAGTAACAGTTGAAAGGGATGTGTTTGATGTTTGGTTTGGCTGTTGCCTTCTACCTGTTGCCAGGTTCACAGAGCTGATGGTAGTGAAGCCATGGGAAAAAGGTGCAAAGCAAGATTATGTGCGTCAGCAACATTTTCTTGTACTATCAATAGTACAGTTATCTGTTCCAACAAAACAGAGTGATTTATATTTTGATGTCCTTGAACTTCTACATAAACAGGTGAAGTCAGTTTATACCCTGGTACATTTATTTGCATATTCCTGATACAGTGTCATTCTGGTTATACATTTCATAACCTGAGTGTAAGAGGACATGAACTCCCATCAACTTGTTTCTAACCTTTCTCAACTCCTTTGAGTGCTAATGTACCGTGACTGTGCTACTATCCAGTTAAGAAGTCTGTGTTATTTGGGAGGAAGGACAGACCATCTTTCCAGATAGTTTTACAAAAGACTTTGTTGATACTACTCATTTAGTCACTCCTAGCAGCGGGTTTTAATCCTTTATAGCAAGACTAATGCTAAATGATATAGTTGCCCTTACACTTAAATAGGGGCTGCCAAATTTTTTTCCCCGCTCCCGTGTAAACAACTATGGGTGGCTTTGTACAAGAGGGGAAGATACTTAGAAATCACAGATTCTAAAAATACTTCTTAGGTAAAGGTTACTTGCTTCAGTGAATATCGCACCCACAGTTTTCCAGAGAATTCCAGGTTAAATAAATAGGGGTTACAGTTATGCAACTTTGTGCATATTCAGTAATTCTTGAAGCAAATAATACTTTTATTAATTATTTGAAATACGGACAGAAATAATGTTGATGTCATTACTTTGTACTTTTATATGGGAGGAGGGATTAGGCTGAGGAAAATCTGGAGCATGCCTTATTTACAGATTGTTATTTTTTTTACTAAGACTTGGATATTTTTCTGCATTTGGATCATTTCTTCTTCAACATTTGTCTCTCAAGCGGCAGATCGAGAAGCCCGGCGCGCCCAGGCAGGCCGATATGCCGCTGGTTTTTGGGGAGAGCCCTGTGCAAGTTCCGTGGCTCTGAGCAAGGAGCCGGTGCGTTCTTCCCGTGCCCGGTGAAGGCGCAAAGGCCGGCTGGGGAGCGGCTCTCGCTGCAGCAGCGCGTCCCCGGCCCGGGCGCCGCTCCTGGGGCCAGCCCCGCTGCGGAAATGGCCGCTTTTGGTAAATCTGCCGGGGCGAGCCTGGGGAAGGGCTGGGGGCGTGCGGGGGGTGTGGATCAGCTCCTGCCCCGCTCCCGCCCCTCCGCTGCCGGTGCGAAAATTACGCACTGGGGGCTGATAATGCGTCAGCGCTTCGCAATCACCAGGATTTTCTTCCTGGAACGTCTATTTTTGTTGGTTGCGGGTTTTATTTTGGCTCGGGTTTGGTTTGGTTGTTTTTTTGGGTTTCCCCCCCCTCCCCTTTCTGTGTGTGCGCGCTCGGCGGCGATGGCGGAGCCGGCTGGGGACGCGCCCGGCCCGGCGGGCCCCGCGCCCCTGCTGCCCCCCCTGGCGGCACCGCGGGGCTCGGCCCCGTGCGCCTCCTGCTCCCCTTCATCTGCTGCCTTCTCCTCCCTTCCCACTGATCCTCCTCTCCCTCCCCCACCCCACCGCTGGAAACGCTGTCTTTCGTTCCTACCGGATTGATCACCGGTTTAAAAAATACTGTTATTTAAAGAAAAAAGTCTGATAGAATATAGTCAGTTCTGTCCTAGGAAAAAAAAAAAAGGTGTTTGTGAAGCAACAGAGACAAATATTTTCAAGCAATAGTTGAAGTCAATACCTTTCTTGCCTCTGAGAACATATAGCCCTTTTTGTTCTGTTTTGTTTTTAAAGAGATCTTGTAATGTACCTTTCTGACCTGTATGGACAGCTGAGATCTACGGTCCTTTAGGGTATTTTTCTCTCCAAGAAGAGAATGGATGATAGAATTCAATATTTCTTTGATGCAATATTTACAGAAAATTTGCAAAGCCTCATTTGCCCAAACACCATAGGACTTGGACAGAAGAGGCCTTGTTTGTCTATTTTCTGCTTTTTCAATTCTGTTTCTTACTGGGTAGCATTCTCTTTGAAAATCTATTTGTTTACTTTTTTTCCCTAGGCAGGTTACTCTAGCCACTTTTTCTGTTATTTTCTGAATGCTCTTGGAGGCTGTTCCCCAGCAAAATCATTCCAGTCATTCAGCTTTCAGGGGAAATTCATTTGGCTATTTGCCTTTGTTTCACGTGGCCTTTGCGTCTGCTTTAGGCAGTAGCTTTTTTCCTCTAGCCTTTGAAAAAAAACCACTAAAAACTTCAGAAGGTAGCCTAACTTGCTCTATCATTTATCTTGACATCAGGATAATTTTCCTAACAGCAGGGGTAATGCAATTCTACAGTAGACTGTCAAGGGATTTTTATAGAGTCCCTATCACTGGAGGGATTTTAAGCTGCACAAATATTGCTGAGGAATAACACAAGTACAGTTGTCCTGACTCAGGGCAGTGTGATAGTCTGGATGATCTCATGTTTACTTCCATTCCTATTTTGTTGGATTTCTGTGATATATACACCTATAAATAGCTCCAGGATTATTACTGTTGAAAGGGAAAGAACAACCTTCTCTTTTCTCTTTCTCTATTAATTTTTTTTTCTTTTCTTTTTCTATCTGCTAATTTAATGGTGTAAAATAAAGAGTGCAAAACTGTGATTATGAATCATCACTTACTTCTAGTGTTTGGGATATGCTTTTGGTACAATTCTTACTTGTGCAGGACATTTGCTGGTCTCATTTGGGCATGCACAAGACCAGCAGGAATATGGAGAGACATTTAGGGAAATAGGGACACTACAGAGGAAAATCTTGCCTGCTTTTCTCAGTGTACCCCTTCAGTGGAAGTTTTATGTGAATAAGGTGAGGAAGGCTTGCCTTCAGAGTTGGCTGACTGCTTTCAAGGAAAATTATCATCTATCTGCATTATTTAGACAGCGTCTGGGAAACTCACTGGAGCCTCAGGCTTCCATTGTGTTAGACACTGTGAAGATGTGTAATTAATGGTGGGCCTCCTTCTGTTTTGTTTAATGTATATATTGTACATATGCAATGACTTGAGGAAGATTGCCAGTGTGGGGAGGAAAATGCAATTCTGAAGTCCCGTGAACACTGTGGCTGACAAGCAGCAGCTTCAGCTCACCCATTTCCTAACTATGGACACTGCAGGCATGCTCAGCATGTAAAGAACTAAAAAGTGTCAGCCTTCCATATTTTGAAGGGCTTATATGAATGGGGGAAGCACGAAGGCAACACATGTCCTGAGGGAAGAGGTGGAGGATCTTTTCTTTAAATATATTTTTGGAAATATATTTTTTCAGGTATGCAGATTAAGTGCAACTATTAATTTCAGGAAGGTTAAGCATCACAAGCAAGATGAGTACAAAACTCTTGGCACCAGAAATATATGCAGTTTCATGTGCCTCTGAGAGAGGTTGAATAAAACCTCCTCCCAGTTCTTGGGCATCAGGGCTCAAACACCCCACCCACGCTAGAGATTCTCTCATGGATTGTGGGGCATATGAAGGAGGATGGGCACGTCCAAGATACTTGTATCAAGCACTACCATGGCTGGAGGCAGTCTGCATGTCTAATAATAATAACCACTTGATTAAAAAATTGCTGTTAAGTAAATTTCACAAAAAGGAGAAAGAAAAGATTGTTGTCTGTTCTGCTGAGTGCTCGAGGATGCAAAATGAAATGGTCACTGGAAGTTTTTTAAGTATGTGAACGTGACATGTTCATTACTAAAGTGTGAGACTACAAAATGAAATACAAGTGAAGAGTGTGCTTTCAGTTAAACTGCTGATTAAGGAAAGGAACAGCATATGTAACAGAAGAGAATGAGGTAATCATGGCACATGAACATGTTTTTAATTTCATCTGTTGCATTTAATCATACAATAAGGGAATGTTTCTGGGTGCCTCTCTTCATTCCTACACACTTCTTTTTTGAGAGACTCTTTACTGACTTGTAAAAACTTTCAAGGTTACAGAAGCAGATTTTTTTAAGATTAATAACTGCAAATGCAGACTCGGCAAGAGCTGCTGTTACCTCTTGAATGCAGCTGGTATGGAAGTGGATCAGTGAGCTAAGATTCAGTTCACTACCTTGCAGTGACCAAACCAAAGCAAACCCTTTCTTCAGCTGGTGTTGTATAAGGACCTGAAAGATGCCTTAGAAATGAAGTCTCCTAGGGGTGTCTTTTTCTTATACCCTCCAGGGAGCTGAAAGGACCTTTCATTTCTGGTACAAAATGTTCCGAGTTTGTTTGCTGACAAAAACCTCTGTCCCAACTAAATTGAACATGGTGAGAGATCCCTGGGCTACACTGCAGTTTGGCCTTTGGGTTACCCTTGCCAGCATTTATTTACAGAAGTCTCCTCTGCAATTCTGAGAAGGTGTCCCTCTTTGCAATAAAGTGATGCTTTTGCTTTGTTTAGGAATGGATAAACACAACCAATGTTCTAAAAATGTAACTATCACCCTGGCATGAGTTAAATAGATACAATTTATAGATTGTGGAAAGATCAGATAGTTTTAAAGTCAGTGGTTGGCTGTAAAGTTGTTAATTGAACATTTGCTGAAAAATGCCAGTGGGGAAGTGATCTTGTTATTCTTGCAGGATAATCAAGTTTAAAAACAACAGTTGTTGCCTATATTTAAATAAATACTTAAAAGTTAAAAATCACAGTCCCCAAAACATTCACACTTAGAGACATCCTTGCATTACCCATGCTTTAGGCAGGTAATACTGAAATAATCTTACTACACCATCTAATGACTTGTTGATTAAGTGGGGTTTTTTTTTACTTTCAGATTGAAAAAGAAATTGTGGGTTTTCCTGTTTCTCACTTTTGAAGACTCTCTGTAATTAATTTTTATTTTCTTTTTCCAAGTGCATGTTCAACTTTGTAACCACACTGCACACACAAATCAAATTCATATTCTACATTAAGCATTGGCTCCACTTGGATTTTAATATTCAGTAAAACCTGAAAATCTTACAAACCAGTCACTGACTCACAGAATCACAATGTGAATAAGGTTGGAAGGGATCACTTAAGGTCATCTAGACCAATCTCCCTGTTCAAACAGAGTGCCCTAGAGAATGCTGCTCAAGATTGTGTCCAGATATGACATGACTGAGGGAGCTGGGGTTGTTTAGACTGGAGAAAGGGAGACTTAGAGGTGACCTTATCACTCTCTAAAACTTCCTGAAAGGTGAGTGTAGTCAGGTGGGGTTGGTCTCCTTCTCCAGGCAGCAACTGACAGAACAAGAGGACACAGCCTTAAGCTGCACCAAAGGAAATATAGGTTGGATATTTTGAAAAACCTTTTTACAGAAAGGGTGATCAAGTATTGGAATTGTCTGCCCAGGGAGGTGGTGGAGTTACCATCCAAGGGTGTGTTTAAAAAAAGACTGGATGTGGCACTCGGTGCCATGGTTTAGTTGAGTTTGGGCATGGGTTGGACTCGATGATCTTGAAGGTCTCTTCCAACCCAGTGATTTTGTGATTCTGTGATTCAGATGTCTTGTTTATATCTGCTAGAAAGGAAACTCCACAATCTCTTTGGGCAACTTATTCCAGTACTTTGTCACATGCACAGTAAAGAAGTTCTTACCTATCTTAATGTGGAACTTTCTGTATTTCAGGATTCCTGTGTTCCCTCTGAGTTGTTTCAGCAAGACCGAGGAGTGCACATCTATTGACAAGGCTCTCTTCTATTTGAAAATGACCTTACAGAACTGACAATATTTTGTCTCAAGTTCATTAGTTTCAGTAAATTAATTTCTGTCCCTCATTATGAACTTTTAAGTGCTGAATAGATGCCCTAGTTTTCCTTGCAGGTGCTGAGGAAGGGGCAGAGCTAGGTTGCTATTCTATACCATGCACATCCTCTCAGGGGAGAGTGTCTTGAGGGGGAAGAAAAGGGGAGCATACCCTGGAAGCGGTGCCATTTTGTTCCGTGCAGAACCGAGTTGAGGTGGTGAATGTCTCTGTGTGTAAAGCACCTTATCCTTCATACGCTTTTGTTATTAATGCTGTTGTTATTATTGTGCATTTCTTATTCCATGGCTGTTTGGTTTTGATAAATTGCTATCTCAACACATAGTCTCTTCCTTTGTTCCTCTCTCACTGGAGCAGAGGCAGGGGGAAGGGGATCAGATTATTTGGAGTTTAATTTCCAGCTGGTTTTAAACCACCACAGTAGACCGGGGTATATTAGAGAAATGCAGCAGCTGTACTCTGCATTTCCAGAAGAGATGTTAGAGCTGAAGAAAACCATCACAATCCACATATACATATTTTCTCTCAACAACCACTTTCTACTTTATTGGGTTTTTATGATTAATTTTATACTTGTTTGAAGGCTTAACATGTCACTTAAGAATAGATATTCACAATTTAAGTTGTATTTATTATAGCAGCATGAATTTTAAAGCCAACTATGGAGG
Organism: Poecile atricapillus; assembly: GCF_030490865.1. Lineage (NCBI taxonomy): Eukaryota > Metazoa > Chordata > Aves > Passeriformes > Paridae > Poecile > Poecile atricapillus. Next base: position 24,290,644 of record NC_081249.1, read on the forward strand.
TTTCAGATCTGATGTCTTCTGCAGCACAAACAACTTGTGATCAAACTCGATTATGATATTTAAGTCTTCCTATACAGGCCTTGAGGGACCATTAGGTTATATCCATAAGTGATGGGATAAGTGAAGAGATGCTGTAAACTTGGCTGGATTTGCTGTCCCTGCATATTTGGTGAGGTGGTGCTCATCTCAGCTAACCACAGCTATCTAAAAGTTTGATGACTAATGCATTTTAGCCTCTAGGGTTGCTCCAGAGTAATGAAGGGAGGGTTATTAATCCTGTCTTCAGGTAGTTCTGAAGTTTAACATTGAGCATAGTTAATCTGGTTAATTTGTATTTTAATAATGAAGGAGATAATGTGTAGCCATACTATGTAGGTGTTGATTGCTACAATTGCAACTACTAATTCAAATTTTTTAGGAAGAATTAAGGCATTAACTTTGTACCAGGAAGTTTATGTCTGTACAGACCTCATCCCCACTCACCATGCCACACTTCATCTTTTTGCCAGTTAGGGCATTTTTAGAGCTTCTGTAGCATAAAACCCTGATGGACTCAACATTGTGTGCTCTTCTCACTTAACAGAAGCCTTCAGCTTAATTTGAAAGACTCTTATGTTTAGTTGTATCCAGTTTTGGTGTCAGCAATCACAAAATAATGCATTAAAAAAGGTGTGACATATTTCCATTAGAGAATAACTTCCCTCCATTGGCTGTAAAGGGGCTCTAGAGAACTAGCTAACACTTGCCCCCTCTCTTTTACAAGGCCAAGACGAATATATTTGTTTGCTTGCCTGCCTGGATACAATGTGACCACTTTGGAATTTATCAGAAATTTTCAGGAAACACTGTAGGCATTATGGAGCACAACACAGGTGATTTTCCTGAAAATCAGGAAACTGGAAGACATTTGGACTTTAAGGTTAGCCATTGCTCTCCAAGTGCTGTGTGACAGCTGTGGGACAGATGCTTAGCCAGCAAGGAAAGCCGGTGAGAGCAAAATACAGACATTTCATTTTTTCCCTCTCTCTTCACAGATGGTTTGTTGATGATGGTAGAGAAAGAAGGAAGACACCAGCTGTTGGATCATTGTTTTAGAAAGGGTAGAATTACAGTCTATTTAGAACAGGGATTAAAAACAGAAGCCCACAATACCCTTGATAGTGAAGATGCTGAGGGGCAGGGATGTTGTTCATCAGTGCTTTATTTATAACTTATCCATTTTATCCCTTTTCATCTTTATTGATCTTCACATTCTGTGTGAATATCAGCAATTATTAGATTAGATGATTTTTTGACTCCTGCGCTCTCCCAGCACCAATATCAGTCCTGCCCCACATTTGCCTCTCAGTTCCCAATCTGTTGAATCTCATGCATTAACAATGAGATTTGTACTCTTGCTCCTGCCTGACTTCTTTCCATTGGCCCACATTGTACTTATTTTTGCTGCAGGCTCTTCAACGAATATATCATTCCATGAACAGATATATTAGAGGGTTATGTGTCAGATCAGAGGGAAAAGGCTGCAGGACTGTAGGGCAGTGAGTCACCAAAGGTGCTTTGCACCCTGAGGTGTGTGGGGTGTATGCCTGTGTTGCAGGGCAGCATGAGGGCTGCTCCCTCACATGACCTGATGCACCAGTCTGATTCCCCATCACATTATCATCCATTATTTCTGTTTCTTATCCACAGACACTGACTAATACCAAAAGATATGCATCTCCCATTTTTTTTCTCTCCAGCTTCACTTCTCCCCACTTTTTTTTCTCTGGAGCTTCACCTCTGCTTCCCTTCAGCAGCCTACCGAGCTCTACCAGGCTACCAAATTCCAAGTAGCTTCCTCAAACTTCAGGTTTGACTCCATACAGAAATGAAAATTACATATTGGGTGTCCCCTTTTCCTGATCTATGGTTTCCATCTGAAACCCTGGCCCTGGAGACTGGAGAGTACTAATAGATCAGGATCCCTTGGCTGGCTGCATTAGTCTCATATAGCTTGTCAAATCCCCATCAAACTTCTTTTGTACATGCTCTCTCCTTTCCCAACTACAAGAGTGAGGTGAGACCTGCAGAGAGTCTGTCTTTATTATCTTTCCCTTTAGAAACATGCCAGGAGGGAAAAGAAGGTGTGGAAAATTAGTGTCTTTCTCTGGTGTTCCTGGAAAAGAGAGACTGGAGGAAGCAGGGTTACTGTGGATGGTGTGAGTGTGTGTGCCACAGACAGCTCTGTCCTTCCATGCCAATGATGACTGCCCAGGGAGGGACCAGGAAAGAATTCCAACTCTTACACAGCAAATCCCTGGGGACCATAATACAGGAAAATAAGCAGGACACAGTCAGGATAGGTTTCCCAGTAAAAATCTTGAAAATTTCATAACAGCCTCAAGCTTCTTGATTCACTCTGAGACTTGTTTTGTACTTACTGAAATTAAAAAAACCCAAAACAAAAACACCACAAGGGCTAGCAAAGTTGTGCAATTTTATTTACAAATAATGTAGCCAAAGTCTGGTTTCCCCACACGCAACAAGGAAAAACTCCCTACTGTCTTTCTTGTGCCTTATTTATGCAGAAGTACATAACCCCTTCTAACTATTTCTTCATCTGCTGTGTTTGCAATATATCCCAGGGAAACTGCTTGGTTTGTATAGCCCAAAACAGAGTAATATGTGTTTGTAAGGTGGTAGCTTTCATTGCTTCTGTCTTTCTCTATGGAGAGCTTAATTTTGGTCTGACTCCAACAGCCATTAAAAGACCAGTTCTCACCCCTTCCAGTGTAAAATCATGGATCACATTAACCAACTTAGTGCTCTTTTGCACTAAAAAATTCACCCTCAACCATTGTTTACCCATATTTTTATACCCACTACACTCTGTCCTGCAAGTGTAATCTCTAAGTTCTTCACCCAAAACAGCTTTTAATTGGCAATATTTATACCCATATAATTTCTACTTAGCTACAGTTGTCTAAATCACTTCCTGTTTGTAATCTGTCGTCATAAATTCTCTCCTCTTGCCGTTTGCAGAATTTAGAGATATTATTACAGTTTATGGCTTTTTTTTTTGTTGTTGCCCCATAGGTTAATGGATTGAATAACTGTCTAAGGCATGGAATAATCTTTGTAGCAGCACACTGGTGGTACTTGGTAAATTTTGGTTAACAATTACACATTGAAATTCTGAGTTCTATGCTTTAGTGTCATTTATTATATGTTGTCTTGGTTTTGTTCTGGCGTAACATTTAATCAGAGTGTCATGTGGTATCAATGCTTAACAGAAATCTGAAAGGCATTGTTTTGTCAACATAGTTACCTTTATTTAACAAATCAAAATTCTTATCTCATAAAAGTACTATGCAGTTTGTTTAACTTAACCTGTTTTGCATAAAGTCATGTTGGCTGGCAGTAATTATGCTACCATTTTCTATTTCCTTATGGACAGAGTCCCATATCAGCTGTTCCATTCTTTCACACGGAACCAAGGTCAAGTTAACTCATCTAGAGTTACCGTGGTCATCCTGTTTACGTTGTTGAAATATCAACACAGCTTTAGATTTTTCCAGGCCTCTTGGACTTCTCCAGTATGCCAAAGCTTTTTGCCAATGCAGAGCAGTACAAATTGTTTTTAAAATCTTTCAATCAAGTTATGTGGACCTGCCAATTAAAAAAAAATTAATAGATGTTCTTTACCATCTGCTTTGGAAAATGTCAGAATAGATGATAGTTTGGCAATGCAGACACTGCTTTTCTTTCTAAATGCAAAACAGAAATGTTCAATGAATGCTTTTTCTTCTCCCCAATTAGTGATGAAATTATGTCAGCACTAAGATTTCTATTGTGCTAATTAGTCTTTCAGAAATTCAGAATAAAATAAGGACATATTCTTGTTGTCTTTATCCCTATATTCTCATAGATATATTTAGTTTGCATACCAATATACTGCAGTTATTAATGTATGAAATTACAACCATTATCTATAATTGTCTTTTAAGCGTTCTATTAGCATGTATATACACACATATATATGTGTATATACGTTAATATATTGATGTACTGCTGTATGCAGTAATTATAATACACATAATAATCAGCTCTGAATTCTGTGTGCACATCTTTAATTAGATCATTGCTGTGTACTTCTTGGCATGTGTTTTGAGTGAGAAATCACTTTCACAAGTCAGAATGAAGGATAATGCAGTATTAGAACGTGCTTTTCTCTGGGATGAGATTTCAATCTTTAAGTTTTATAGGATCTAGGTCATTGTAGGAAATGTGGAACAAGAGCTTTAGTACATATCATTCTAGCAGAAGCCCTTTTTTTATAGTGGCAATGTTTCTTTCTTTATAGATATTTATTCTTGATCACAAAAGTTACATGGGGTGGAAATCATCTCACCTTACTTGATAACATAGATATCCACATCTAAGCTAGTGATTCCCCAGGGTGACCATGCCTCTGTCCATAGAGAAAAACAGACATTTTTGAGCTCAATGAACCTGACCTATTTTTGATGCCTACATTAGGATCATATGAATCATGCCTTAAAGTGCTTTTTCTTTCTCATTTTCCCCCCACAGAAAATAAAAGGAGCCCATGGTGATTAGTCCTGATCCGGTTCTTTTGCACAGCAGACTTCTACATCTGGACAGCCATGTAGCATTTTTCTTTTCTCTCCAAGATGAGAAAAAAAAAAATAAATTATATAATCATGAGGAAAAGAAGCAGCTGAGCCTCAGAATCTTCAAGATACAAAAAATATTTTAAACCATTAATTTTCTATACCAACTTTGGAATTGAACACTGAAACGCTTCAAGGTACAAGATCTCAGTCCCTCTTATTAAAACAACTTTTAGATGAGGTCTGCTGGGCAGCCTTTCATCATGGTTACCCTTCTCTCATTCTACCATTTCCATCAGAGACATGCATATCAAACAAGGCGAAGTTGTGTGGCCTAACAAGTAAAAGTTAATTGTAACAGCAGATACAGGATAAAAAAACAAAAAAAAGGATAGAATAAATATTCTGACTTATTTTTGTTGTACCTTCAGCTTTGGACTGATTTGCTACAAATCACCCAACTCTGACTATACAAATATTTTAATAACTACAGAGATTCTCAGTATTTTATCTTAGTGACAGTAGAATCTTAGTTATTTAACAGATGGCTTTATACAGACCCACAGGTGTTAAAAAAGAAATAGTCAGGCAAAGGTAGTTCCCCAGTTTGGCAAAGATATTGTACAATTAAGGAAAGAGCTATATTTTATTATTTTTGGCACAGAGGCCATTTCTTTGATAACAACTACCTGTTCCTTTTTACCTTTCTCATCCATGCTACATCGCCGCGACCATGGCCACAGGTGCCTACCATGGGTGAACACCTGTCCAATCTACGCAAAAAGGAAAGGAAATCGAGGGGTAGCATATTTACTGATTCTCTCTATACAACAAAATGATAAAATTATGGAAAAATGGGGGAAAAATAGTTAAATTTAGCATGATTAAGAGGCAAGAGAGTAGAGGAGTATGGTCGTGATCCCTTAGAAACAGATTTTGCAGGAGATAGACAGCAGATAAATCTAAATATGGGTTTTTTTCAAATTAAAATCCCCTTCATTAATAGTGTGTCTACTGAGGCAGCAGTTTGCATGTACAGGTTTGTTCTGCCATATTCCACGTTGCAAAGCAGCAAATAAAATTGTGATAGTGTGGGACCCCATAAACTTATTAATCTGCTCAAAGGGATAGTGTGTTTCTGCAGTTCCAAAGAATATTTTCTGCTGCTCTCTTGCCCTAACTTATACTTTCTGAAATTATTTTCCTAACCTTGCTTGATTATATTAAAAGCTTTCTAGCATTCAATAAAATCTGACTGTAGCCTTTCTGATCAGATGGAGTTTACTATCACTAATATATTTACTTCTCAAAATTTCTCAGTGTTTCTGTTTACTCTGCTGTGAAAGAATCTACAGAGATTCTTTCTACAGAGAAAATAATTTTTATGAGGTAGATTTCTCCAATCAAGCATCCAGCTTTTGAGTATTATTTATGTGCGATCTAAAATCACCCCACATGGTTGAGAATAAATGAGCTTTTCTTTACTCAAGTGTCCTTTGAAAGTCTCCAAAAACAGGGGAAGCATGGGTATGTGGGTATGCTCAGTCTTTTGAACAGACAAGAATAATCATAGCTTTATTGTTTTCTGTATTTGCCCTTAATGAAAAAAAATAGCATTAAATAGACTAGGATTTCTAAAAATGTAAGTTTATTGGACCTACTCATCATTCTAGTATTAGTAAGTTTCCCATAGCGATCGTCTGCTATATCACAGGAAAATGCCACCTTCTGTTAGGTACAACCTGAAGTGAGAATAACCTTATCTGTCACATTAATGTAGAATCATAGAATTACCTAATGACCTAAACAAAATGAACTCGTCTCAAATATTTAATCTCACCAGAAAATTCCTGTGTGTTGCCAACTCATATATGCCAACCAGGTTTTTAGTTGTTGTACACAACACACTCACAGTAAACCTGGCCATTTTTTCTGTGGATTTCTCTCTGCAGAAATGCTTACCAAATGAGACTCTGCAGATGAAAATGGATGAGTACATTTCACCAAACCAAGATAAACTCTTATGAGATGTTCCTTTCTTACAGTTTCTCCATTTAAGGCTCTTGAAAGTTAAAATTCCCAAACCTTTTGAAATTGCTGGCTTTCTGTGTTCTGCATCACTACTGAACCTCACCATTTCATGAATTAATTCTTAGTCAGTTCCCTTCTCAGCTTCAGCTGTGTACATGTGCCTGTCCCTAAATGCAGGTAAATAGCCCCAGGAACCTCTCAGTGGCCTTCTTACCTCATGATCAATAGTCCTTTAAAAACAGAGCTTGCTTTGAAAGTTGCAATGAAATGAGAGAAATCACAGAAAATACTCCACTACTTTCTGTACTGGAGTATTCACAGTGAGCAAGCATGGAAAAAAACCAGTAGGATAAGGCAATAAACTATGGAATCTCCCAAGAATGCAAAGCAGCAATGTTGTAACAGCTGTGTAGGCATAGCAATTCCAGAGCACTGTGTGTAGACATGATTATTCCCAACGCAAATTTCATCACCAAGGATAATGAAACACCCTGGACATATTGCTCCCTGATCCAGAGACTTGTCATAGATACATAGATGTCCACAGCAAGTTTCATTTGCATGTAGGATTTAGGTCTCTTTTATAAGCTTTGTGCCATGTGGATAGTTAACTGCTGAAATGCTTTTGAAGTAACATGACAACAGATTACAAAGACTAGTTCTTTGCTGCTTAAAAAAATACGTTTTTCCACAAAAATCACTTGGATATATCGGATATGCCAGACTGGAGTGCTGGATACTTTACCACAAGGTTACTTTATCAAGGTCTGCCCTGTCTTCTTAGGCTGGGTCTGACCTTGGAAAATTCCCCTCAGTCCAAAATTAAAGCACCTTATCTTGACTATGTTCTTAGGACAGGAGAGCTGGCAAATGCTACTTTTTCTAAGGTGTAAAAAAAAACAAAAACAAACCCAACTAACTAATCTTTTCAGCAGTAAAGTCCAAATCAATGGAGTCATCTTCAATATGTATCTCTGCAAAACCAATGTGTTACCCATGTGTTATATGTTATCAGATGTTAAATATGTTCTTAAATGTGCTCATTAGTGCATTCAAACTTGATTAGCAACCATGGTATGGATACAACAATGGTCTGCCTGGTGGTGTCTCTATGTACCACCACACTAGTCTTATGAATGACATAAAATGTGGTATAAAATAAGATAGATGTGAGTTTAAACAGTCAAAGAGGTTGATATAAGAAGAAACCTTGGTAGCCATACAAATGGCTAAGACAAAGGTGCTTTGTCTTGTATCCTCTTTATACCAGTAAAACCCCAAGGTGCAACCCACTTGCACAGAAGTGGTACAGTTTATTTGGCACTTTTGCACTGGTGCATGTTACACAGGTAAAACACTTTTGTTGTCCCTACAGGATGTCCCTGTCTTAAGACAGCTTTCTGGGAAGGCTATTCTGACAAATCTTTCCTGATATGGATTTGACTTTGTTTTTGTATCAGAGGAAGCTTTCATGTATACATTTTTATGACAGAGTAAGCATGTTTTTCCCATTTATTTTGAATCCATTAATGACAGGTTGAAAATTAAAAATACCCTCCTATACCAAGAAGGTTCACTACAGTAACTATGCTGGCTTCAAAGCTAATTAAACTTACATTAATATATCTTTCTCCCATGGACAAACCCACAGGTGCCAACCCCATCAGTCATTGCCTCACGCACCTTCCTGACCTATCTTTAAAACTAGAAAAAAGAGCTGATCAGCTCCTCTCCATTTCAATTTTGTGCTTCCCAGCCTGAAGATCTTTTTATGTCTTAGCTTCTGGCATGATGCCTTTCAGTCGCTGGTCAGATTCAGCAGTGGCAGCTGCTAGCAGAAAATCCTCCTATTCAAGAGATGACCTTATGTGCTCCAAACGCTGCTTTCTCATTCTGACTAAGTCACTTCTCCATGTTCAACATGCCTGCACTAACGCCACGGTGCAGATAGATAGGTTGCAAGTGTTCTGGAGCAAAAGGTATCATTTAAAAGGTAAGAGATTTTGCATTTTAAATTTGAAGTGATGGTGAAACAGTCTTTTTTACTAAAAGAAATCAACAGCATTTCACACATAGCATCCAAATTTCATTTTGAAATCAATGCCACAGTATCCATCCTGATTTCCTTCTTAAAGATCCTCTGTAAAATCCTGTAATGCCTTGTGAATAATGTTAGTGATTCGCTCCCATGCAAATCTCTTCTTTTCCAATGCAAACATTGCATAAGGGTAGCCCAGTACTCTTAAACATGAACAAGAGATAAACCAATTTCATTCAGATTATGATTGTGTCATAAATAAGGCTCTGTATCCACTCAGTTCAAATCGGCCTCCTTAAGCAGGCTTGCACTTGTTAAATCCTGTCTGTGACCTCAGGCAGCCTGTTCTAAATGCAAGACTCTTGCATGTGTGAAGAGAGAAGCTTGGAAAATAACACTGAACTGAGCTAAGGGGAAATCTATTTGGATTCATTACATCTATGACCGGACTGCCTTTGTAAATAACACTTATTTACATATGTTTTAAGAACTGTTGGGTTTGCATATGGAAAAGACGATCACAAGAATATGAAAAACTCATTCAGGTTTAGGTGGCCCACAGCCACAAAAAAAAAAACCAAAAAACCTGGGTACTTGTCCTTCATATTTTACAGAAAATACAGTCAGTGCATGCCTACTAAAATTACTCCATTTCTTCCATCCCCTTTTTTTTCCACACCATTTTGTTTTCTGCTCGTCATACTAGCTTGAGTACTGAGTAGATTTGACGAATGCAATTCACTGTGTGCACGTATGTCTGAAATTACTACTATTACTGAGGGACAAGCCAGGAACTTTAGGAATTTTCCAGCGGCACAAAGTATGGCAAAGTAATAAAAGGTTGCATACAGGAAAGTGACTGTGTTTAAACAAGTTTTGTGATACTTTTACTCACTAATGCATACTTTTCAGGTAACAGTTTTTCTAGATGTTAACCTGAGTTTAATCCTTTTTGAAATTATTAATTCTGTTATTCATTTAATTTTAAAACATAGGGTTTTTTCCTACTTTAGGCCTTGCTTGGGACCCCAATAAGGTGCCATAGCTAGAAATCTCTTATGGTTGTGCTGACACAATTAAGAGACTTGACTCATGCTCACACAGGAGTCTGACTCAGGAGCTAGAATGGCTTATGCTGGTGTGGCTGTAATATTTCCTGCTCACAGTCATCTATTTTGGTCTAGCTTTCTCCCTTCTTTTTGACTCCACTGCAAGATGGGCTAGGCTCTTTGGGAAGCAGCCATAACCCCATAGATTTTAGGCTTGTCAAAATAAACCAGCACTGATATGTGCTTCTTTAATTCACAGCCATTAGCAGCTTTATTCATGACTTAGTCTATGTGCGGCAAAGGTGGGGATGGAGAACTGCACCTGGGAAATCTCTCTCTTGCCCAATGTTGGTCATGCTTAAGTGATCATTTTAAGACATTAGCCTGTAGACATGCATCCTCTTCAAGGGTTGTCCATGGTATCAGAAATTACCACCATCCGTAGATGTCTAACACAACCATTGTTGTTATGTTGTGTTAACCAAGCCAGTTTTACCCAAGAAAGATTGAAAGGGATAATGGGGGGAAAGAGGGAGGTGTCTGTCCTGAGAAGATACTGAGAATCTAGGATATTAAAACATTATCAGAGTGTGCTTCTGTTTCCAAACAGTCTCTTATAAATAGTGTCAGGACCTGTGCAGCACGTGTTCAGCCAGAAAATCACCTCCCAGGTGGATCAAATACAAGTCTTTGTGTTACCACGTGGGTCCAAAATCTGACAGTTTATGTTCACCTGTGCAAAAAGTTTATGCTGAGCTCACTGACTCTACTGTGAAGTGGCTGAGGATCACTCACTGTTGTGCACGGCTGTCTGCCTGAGAGAGTTGTAACCTTGGTCAGGGAGAAAAGGGCAGGTAGAGAAGCAGATAGCTGCAGGTGACAATCTCTTTAGATGCTAGGATTCACTTGTCATCTTTTAAAATTTTCAATAGCATGAACAGGATCAAATGGAAATCCTGTGACTGTGTAGAGGTTTTAAATCACTGCACAGCTGGTGTGGAAGATTGCCCGTCTGCTTTCCATGGGGAGTGGAACTTGTATGCAGGACATAGTTATGCTGGTGAAAATAAACCAGTTTGAATTATCTTTGCCTAAAGGCTGACACACACTGAAAAACTGAGGGTTTTTTGCTGAGTTTAATAAGTGTATGTTTTGTTTCTAAGTGTAACCTTAGACAAGTCAGAATGAATTTCTACAGTCTAGAAATAAGAGTAAATTGGCAACTCAGGTAACATTTTTTATTGGGAAAGGTAATATATGAAAAGGATAGATTAAGTTGACAGTGAAGATGAACTAGATTACAGCCTCTAGAAAATGTTAATGATAATTTTGGTCTGTGTCTTATTTTTCATCTATTTACTAAGAAATAGACATTTTACAGGACTGTTCTTCTTATGAAAATATAGCAGCTTTCTCAGGAAGAGTCTGTAGAGCTACTGGCCCTGAAGGAGAAAGAAAGAAAGAGGAGGCAAAAAAATAAGTGTGATCTCTGACTGTGAAGTCTGAAGTTGAGTTTTTTGTCCAGGTCAACACACACACCATTTGAAACATTAAATGCTGGAGACCAAGCCTCAGGCTCTTTAATACTACCTTAATCCTTAGAAAAGAGTTAAGAAAAAAGCTCTTTTCTTCATGAACAGCAGCAATCCAGCTGCATAAGAGTGCCTTAAACTAGAGTGACACCAGAAAACCTGTGTCAATCCATGCTGGAACAATTCAGCATGTAATGCCCCCAGGATCTGCTGCACCTCTCCATGGCCAAAGCAAAACCAGTGTGTTTGCTTCCCAGCCACACCAGCCCACAGTCCAGCACGTTAGGTTTAACTGGGATTGATGGCCATTTAGGCCAGTCTACCAAGCTTGAGACAGTGGCAGCTGAAGAGCAGACCTGAAGAGCAGTGTCTGTTCTCTCAAGTTTACAAAGGAGTATCAGTTTTTTCCAGAAAAGCAGAGTAGCTAGCAGGAGCTATAAACTATTCCAGGTTACTAACTGTGCTCTTTTTAAAACACAGCTTTTCTTCTGTTTGGTGCTATTCTGCATTTTGAGCTGATTTTCCCCAAGTGATCCTGTGTAAACACTTCCTGCTATTGCAGCTGGTGCAGCCACACCCAAGCCAGAGCGTGGGTCTGGTGCTCTGCTCCACCACAGTGATGAGAAGCTGCACATCTGAGACACAGCAGAAGGCATCTTCATCTCTTCTTCCCTAGGAGCCAGTTGGTATGAGCTGAAGTAGAAGCCCTTTGTCCATTACACGGTATGTTTTGACAGAGAAGCACTGGGTTTTGGTAGGCCATCTGTAATTACTGTGTTGCCTAGATAATGACCACCTCTGAGCTGGTGTGTTTAAGGTATTTGAGGAGTTTTCTCCCTTCTTCAAGCTGAAGATTGAGTGCTCTCACCCAATTCTCTGGATAAGAACATCCGGTTTTTTTGGTTTTTTGGTTTATTTTTCCTCTTCACATTTAAGAAAGGGCAAAGTTTTTAGCCAGATGTTGCTTAACAAAAATCAGAAACCTTCTCTAAAACTATCAGGTAGGCTTCAATTAATTAATTCATTTCAAATCAGTTCAATGGATTGGCAGCCTAGGAAGATAAACAAGACTCTTCTTGCAAACATTCTATTACCTGCTGGAGAAAGGCTCACTGATGCATCAAAATTCCTCACATGATTAGAGAAAGTCCTGTTACCACATCAAAGGCATAAGGTATCAGAAGCAGTTTAATTCAGTTTGAAAATTCTGGCCACTGGTGGTGCTAGTTCTTCTGCCTTGACCATGGCCACATGTGCTGCTGTCCCTGTCATGCTGGCAGGCAAGGTGACATGGATCAGTCTTCTGATATCACTAAATGCTGATCTTACCAAACATTAAGTTTCTGTTTCACTGGGGTCAGAGGAGATGTGAAAGCATTGTCAGGACAAAATCACCACCTAAGCAGTGCACTCTTAGATCACCTCCCCTACACAATGACCGATTAGTGACTCCGTATTCAAAGAAATCTGATCTGCCTGTAACTAAAAGTTCTTTTGAACACTTTTTAAGAAAAGACTTGCTGTAGTCAATTTGCTTTTTATAACTCCTATATTTTATAATACAACAGTTATAGAACTTATACAGTTTTCCACAAGTTGCTAGAATTCTAAATATTCTAAGTTTTGGAGTATTTATGATATTTTTTCCATATTTTTCCAAAAATTTTTTACAATAGTTTTCCAAATGCTATGCCTTCTGTGAAGGAGGTGTGATTTAAGTCAGATGGGCCCTGGATACTAATTTTTGGATTGCACAGCAAAAGCAAAATGGGATTCAGGCTGACTTTTATGCGCATGTACTGGCTTTATGCTGTCAGAAATTAGCTTATATAATTAACATTTAAACTACACTCAGATCTGAATGTTAAACTACACTCAAATCAATATTGAGCTCCTAATTATTCTGGTAATTCCTCTGCCTAGCCTCTCTGTTTCCAGGAGAATATTCTTTAGCATTGACAGATCAGAATTTCATGATAGGATTAGCCAAGTTAGGAGTCTGGCTTATCGTTTTGGCTCAGAAAAACTGTAATAAACTTTAAAAACTTGAAAATTATTCTATTCAAAACAATGCTTTATCCATCTTGCACCGAGTTCTCTCCTGAAAACCAGTGCTCGTGTTGTAGCAGCTATTGATATAGATTTTTTCTTGCCTAACATGAGGCTGAATTTTATTTTGGTAAATCACAGTATGCCTGGATCATTGATGGTATAATGGGGAATTACATTGCAAAATTACTTTTAAATTAGTTGTTTCTTTTACACTTTCAATCGTTTAATAACCAAGCACTTAAATCTTCAAGTAATCATTTTTATTTCATTGTCCTTCCTTTTCAGTACTAGGTAAGAAATAATTAGAAAGCTATATTTTTGTGGATGCTTTAATTTAAAAAAAAATATCTACTATTATGTGTGAAATCAGAAGTAGGGTGGCATAATTATAAATATCTAAAATTAAAATGAAATTATATGTCATAGCTAAGATAAATCAGTAAAAGGAAAGCTATGTTTTTTTTGCAAAATAATTCCTTAAAATTACTCTAAAATAAAAAAAATATATATTAATTTTGCCTTTTATTTTATTCTGAATCTTGTATTAGAAATTTATCTTTATATTTTTAGGTTATTTTTGTCTTATTGACAGAAATGCTACAATAAAGTGTTAAAAACAAGTCATAACTTTGTGTGTCTCATAAATATATGCTAATATATAACATAAATAAAAATCTTTTGGACTGGTAGAGCTAGGAGTATTTCTAATTTCACATTTATGAAATGGAAACATTTTCTTGAAAACATATTCTACTTTCAAAATGAAGGCAGAATGATTTTTTGTATAATTAGCACACATACTTGCAAAGGTTCAGATAAAATTAGAATTCAGTCAAGATGTAAAACTACTTAAAATGCACAAAAAGGGACCCACAATTAGAGACTGGAAGGGGGTTATGCACAATAGTGGGAATACATAATTCAAAATGTCACTCAGCACTCTACTTTGGAATAATATTAGTTGTACACCAATTCTCCTGTTTGGCAACTCAGAACATGCTTTGGCTCAAAACAGGAAAATGAAAGGTACTTCACATAGTTCACATGCTTCACATTCAACAATGGTGAAAAATGGAACATTTTCTGGCTGGTTTAGGGGACATCTTAATCAAATTAAATAAGGTTACTGCTTTTCACCTTGTTATGACTCAAAAACATGATTTGTCTAGGCACAGAATTCAGTGCAGATTTCTTAAAGTCCTCAACGTATCATTTTAGTTCAATTAAGTTTTTCAGTTTAACATGGGCTAGTTTGAAACACAGGAAAGAAACTAAAAAGCAGGGGGGAAAAAAAGCAGAGGAAGAAAGTTAAATGAACATATTATAGACATTTTAAATCTTTTCAGGAGCCAAAAAGCCCCATGCAGTTAAATTATTCTCACTTTGGTGTTTCATTCAGATGTTTCCTCAAGGCTTTCAGAGGAGTGCTGAGAAGGAGAAAATAGCACAGGATAGAATAGCAGGAAAATATAGCAGAAAAGACAGTATAAGTGGTTATAGAAAACTGGCAGATAGTGACAGAATAGTCAATAGACAAGAGCAAATGTCAGCATAAAAGAAATCAGTATTGAGGCCCTGAAGCATGGAGAAAACTGTCTTTACATTAAACAAAACTGTTTACATAGTTTTGATTTATAGACATTGCATCATGAATTTTAGTTGCTGCATGAGACATTTCTCTGCAATCCAGACCTTGCCAGTAAATGAGAATATCTGATTTTCAAACAACCTTTCAGAATGAGAGTATTAGGTAGCATGTGATTGATGAGTATCTATAGTGTTATTAAAATTAATCTAATCTAATATACTCCCTAGGTCTCATAGTAATTGAGTCCATTGTTGCACTTTCAAAAGCTGAAAAAAACATATGAATGGACCTAAACACGTTTTTAAAGGCAAGTTAAAACTTAAAAAAAACCCAAAAAAACTTAAAACATATATCTCTCAGTTTTACCTCATGTTTTCAAGCAGCAGAATGGTTACTTATTTTTGGATGGTTGGTGAGGTGTCTGACCATGAGCCTTTCTGGATGCTCTGAGAGACTGAAAATGCCTTGAATCCTAACTCTTATCATCTGGCACCAACATTTCAGGACTCTTTAGTTTCTTGCAACCATCCCACATTAAATTGCACTGCAGCCACTGATGGATTTTCAAGGAGTATTTCTGGCCAGAGCTGGTCCTTCCTCAGTTTGTTCTTTGTGTCTTTTATCCATAACTGGCCACAGAAGTAGCTCTGGGGTTTTGCAGACTGACTGCCCAGAAGAAATTATCTGTTTATAGACTAAATTTGCATTGTGCATATGAGAACAAGGTAAAATTTAATAAATTAGCAAGGTAGTGTGAACAGGTGTAGTTAGTGGCTGAGGGAGGGATTGTACAGAAGCCCCCGTCTTCATTTTTGCACACCTGTGAATAGATGGGAATACAGAGAGTGCCATTGCATGTTTTGGACATCTAACATGTAGGACATACTTCACAGACCTTCAGAAAAATATGAAACAAATTCCATCATATAGAAAGTGCCTTCTCAGCAGATTGTCTGATGTGGTCAGGCCCCCTGGGACATGGGGAGATATTTACTGCAGAGCACACGGACTTCAGTAAGTTTTACTTTATAGATGCTTAGCATCATCTCTCTGAGATACCATTTTTATGGTAGAACCAACCATGTGAATATTCTTCATCCCCTGCATTGCAAAGTAACCTAAACCAATTTAAGCCAGCTTTTCACTGGAGCAAATGAAATGGCTTTATGTAGTCAGTTCTAACATAGCTCTATACCATCCTCCTATAAAACATTTAAACTCCTGAAAATGGCAACTTTTTAAATCAGTCCATTGAAATTCTTTCCTGTTACCCAGTCAATGAATGATCACTTCCTGCAGGTCACTGCAGAAGTCTAAAACCAGCAATGTCTTAGCAATGGCTAAAAGTAGGGAATTTACCTTTTTAGCAATTCCTCCTTTATTCTCAGTAATACCTGAGATCGCATTTGGAAGCCACCTTGACTTTTATTTAGGTGGCTTCTAAAGGCACATTATCCCATTTGGTCAGCTCTTTGATTTATTGGTTTGTTTCCAATACTGATTATAGGATGCTGTAGGCCTTAGTGTAAGCATGTGGCAAAGGAGTTGCCTGATTGGGGATACAAGAAATGGGAGTGTTTAGGAAATAAAGAAAACAAATGAAAGGACCAGCATAAAACTGCTATTCTGAGTTGCTCTCAGAAAATAAATTGCAGAACTTCACCTACTATGAAAATTTTATAGAATGAATATTAATGTTATGAGGAGAAGTAGGGTGGATTTGCATTATGTATTTGGCTTGTCCCTGGAGTGAAGAGGCTGACACAGACTTGTAACTGCATTAACTATAGCCAAATTTTAATTGAAGCTGATTGGTTGTTGAGCTTTCTGTTAATTAACCTCTTATTCTGAATTTTCCTACAGAATGCCCTTTCAAAATAAGTTTTTTAAATTTAACCATCAAAACTACAGTCATGAAATTCACTTACAAAACATGCCTGGAAAAAGAAAAGAATGCATAACAAATAAAATACAACTGGATTTGAGCTCAAAAGGTTTTCATGAAAACCAAAAATTATTTAAATATAAGCTATTTACTCACCATTTCAAGAAGCCTAGTCCTCAGAAGCTCATAAGACCCTGGTCCTTGTAATATAGAGGTAAGCTCTTACAGATACATATTAACAGAAAGATAACAGATTATTTTCTTCTTTAAAAAAAATTAGGCCTCAGAATGTCTCCCCTCATCTAATTGCAACTATGTTTCCTTTGAGCTTTCATTTCTTCCCTTTGTCTTGGATTTAAAATTAAATACATATTCAATCACAAAATAAAATTTCATCATCCTGTTTGCTGACAGGATTGTGCACTATGTGTGATTCCTCATCCTGGCATAATACAAAGGTCAGATTGGTGATATGAATGATTAAAATAGTTTGCCCAGGGTGAGAAAGGATACTTGTTTCCTAGTACAAAATAGTTTATTTCAAAATCTACACACAGTGACATAAAGAAAGGGAGGGATTCTCCTCTAGTCAATACAGTGAGAACAAAAACAGCTGTTCTACATCTAATCAGGTGTCAGGCCATCGCTCTCTGGCTGCCCCACAAATAGTACCTTTGAAGCCTCTTGTCAGTGACAATCTCATGCAAATTTCAGCACCTTTATTTCACAGTGCAGAGCAGATCATGATTCACAGAAAACCAGAAGGAAAACAAGGCTGTTAAAATGATTTACCTGTTTTGGGATGGCACTCTCTTCTGTTCAGATTGAGATTTAGGGAGGGATTAATCTAAACACTGAAGTCATCCCAACTCTGGAGGACTAAGCCAAATTGTTTCTCTGCACTCCATCAGTGTGTGTCCAGGAAAAGAGATGGACACCCCAGACAGTGATCACCTCATTTTAACCCAGGTGTCAGAGGTACTGTGATGAATTTCTTCCTAAGGTACCTTTCTCTTTTCACTGACTGCAGGGGAAGCACAAACCAGACATTTTATTTTATAAACTAAAATCAGATGAGAGTAAACTCAACAAACTTCATGGGAGGTGCAGAGAGCAGGACCAGGAAAAGATGAACAGAGCACAATGAATGGATAGTTGTTCAATATTTCTTTTTAGACTCACCTCTTAATGTGTGCCCTATCCATTATTTACTGCTCTCCAACCAAATGCAGCACTGAATAGAGAATCATTCATTTTCTCATGGGCTTTCCCATAGTACTCTCATTGTAGTGCTCTAGCTCTCCACAAATATTAATGAATTTATCTTCCTGACACCGTGGTGGGGTTGCTGTTTTTCACTTGCATGTTGTGAGCGAAGACACTGAAAAAAAGGAAAAAAGGTCCTCTGATGCTGTTTCCCCCATGTAACATGCCTTTCAGATGGATTTTTCAGAGAACTTGGTGACTTCAGGGTTTCATAAAGTCAAAGTACAGTTCCTGTTCACTTCTGCAGCAATTATTTGCCACTAGCAATCACCTGAGTAGTCTCCAAGTATTTTAACATGGATACCCAGAGAAAAAAGAAACAAAAGCAGGGACCCAAATTTTAAGTTCTCTGCCATATTCATCACACACATTCCAAGATTTGCAACCAGATTTGGACATTTTTCACTGTTCAGCTGTTCACTGTTCAGCTTTGACTCATTCCCTGTCTGAATGTTCTTCCTGTGTTTCCCCTCCTGGCTGGGAGATCTGTAGTTTTTTGGTCTATGACCAGTTGCACTCAACGATCTTAGAGGCCTTTTCCAACATTTATGGTTCTATAATTCCATGCTTCATATATCCTCTGACCCTCAGCATTGCTGGCTTTTCTTTCTCTGACAGAAATTCCCAGGTGAGCAGGGGTAATTACCTCCTGGATGTCCAGGCCCTGGCAGAGAGCTCATGACAATGTGCACCATGGCACGGACACCCATCCTGCTGGAGGAGCAGTGCCTGGGCAGCGTGGGAATAAGCATCTCAGTGCCACTTGGTTTCAGCAGCAGGAGCTGATCCTTGATCCTCTTATTTAGCACAAACACTCCTCCAGGGCCCTGCAGTGAGGGCATCCTGGCTGCAGGACAGAATGACATGCAGAAGGGTGTGACTGCCCTCGTTCCACAGCCCTGCTCCATGGTGTCAGCCTTGGAATACACACATTGAAGAGTACAATAACAATTTATGAAAACACTGGTGGCAGTGTTGTGGCTGAGATGGGCTAGAGGCACAAGACTGGCAGAGTTTGCTGGAGGAAATTCAATTTTTTATTAATTATGGAAAAATGAAAAATAAATTTTTAATCACCTGGATCTAAATCATGCCTGTGTTTCAAAACCAGGGTGGGGTTCTTCTGGTGTTAAGCAGCCCCAACCCCTGAAAAATAACAAAAAAAAAGTCTCTTTTGTTTATTAAAGGATTGCTGCCAGAAAATTGTTTTTGCCAGTGATGCGATCTGTCCAGCCTGTGTGGCAGGGGTAGACCAACTGGATATGTTAAAGAGTAAGCTTTTAAGTGAATTTCAGTTACTCCATCAAAATAAAACAGACTGCTCCTCTTAGGAGTAAATCAAAAAATGTTCAGAAATGAGGAAGAACTTAGAATGAAAGTCATCAATACCACAGTCTGATTTTAATTTAATCAAAGTTAAACCATGATAAGCAAAAATAGTAAATTCAGATAAGAACAGACAATATTTATAAAATCAGAATAAGTCTGGGCTTGTAACTTGATATAAAAATAAGAAGTAAATAGGATATGTAGTATTGCCAAGCTAGTAATTTCCAAAGTTGAATATAGGATTAATCAGAGTCCATTAATCTTAATTTTCTGTCTGACCAAATATAAAGAAATTTTACTTTTTCAGCCTCATTGATCATTTTTACCATTAACATTTCTTAGTTCACACAAAACACGAATGTATTGCTACATTCCTGCTTTTAATAGGAATAGTTTCTGTAAGAAACTGTGCAAAATATAGATTTGACATTGCACTGCTTCTGTCTTCACAAGTCCTTCTTTATCTTGGCATCCATTAGCTGACTGTTTGTAATATGGATTTATTTCAGTCTGTTTCTTACACCATCAAGGTCTTTAAATGAAGTTCTGCCCCTGTACATGAAAAGACTTCTTAATTTGCAGTTTCATATTATACGAAGATTAACAGTAGAAGGTTATTAACAGTGCAAGGTTATTAAGAGCATGTATAATATTATTTGAACGATAGCAGAATCCCATGGAATCCCATTTCAGTATAACTTTATTAGCGACAGAAGTATTCTGAGCTTTTTCCTAGAAGGACAGTTAATAAATTACTGCAAATCAGTATGCATTTTAATCTCCTTTTCAGCTAGCAGTTGACAATTTTGTGGTCTATTAGAGGCCGTGGTTGCTCAGAGTATGTGTTGAGAAGTGAATGTACTTTACCATTGGCAAAGCTAATAATAGTATCACTATTATTTCAGAAATTTTTCTTTCTGGTTTACATAAAATCATTTCAGATACACTTGGAAACTTTTGAGTTTAAGCCTAGCATTCAGTATGCTAATTTCTTAAACTCTGATGAGGGCCAGATCCAGTAATGTCTCATTTGAGCGCAATCCAGGAAAGGGAACAGGGGAAGCACAGAAGTTATACCAGCTCATTTGGTTTGTAAGGTGATCATTTCTGGCTCTAAATGGGGCTTTCAATTAGGCACTCTGAGATTTGTTACCAATCCTCAGCAGAATGTCTTTGCCCCCTGAGCTCAGCTGATAGGAGGGATAGCTCAGGAGTGTGTTTTATGGACGTCAACCCGACCAGAGCTGTGCCTAGGAAACCCTTTCAAGGCTGCTCACAACACCTGCACTGATCAAACCACACAGCAGGTGTAGACATCTGAAATTGTTTATAAAGTAATCATAAAGGTCTAAGCTCTTAACAGGCACCTGAGCTGAAAACACCATAGACTTAGAGGAGTCTGCTAATGCATCAAGAGCATCCACCTACACACACCAAACAAAACTCTTCTTGACAAGCCAAGGTAATACTTACCCTGGAAAGTTTTAAAATCTCACAGTTGTTCTCAATTCTTATTCTTGTGAGACTTTTTCATAAACCTCTTCCAAAATCAACCTAGGTGCACAAAGATGCACTTTAAAAGCATTTGTTCTAGTTTTCCACTAGAGAAACAAAATAAGGATTTGCGGTTGGAAGGATAGACATACCATAATTTTGTAACAAAAATATCCTCAACCCTAGGAGCCTTGTTTTACCAGCTCTTTGTTTGTTTTAATTCCCTGCTGCATCACATCCTGTGGGATTCTCATATAGATGAGTCCCTGGCTGCTATCAGTGCTTTTTAATCTTCATATTGTCCAGCCCTACTCAGACAAGGGCTGTAGTGCAGTTCCAGACTTCATTTTCTCTGGTGACAAAACCAATTCAATACATTTCAGTCCTTTCTCACCCCAGTTATTTGTTCCATCTTTGTACCACAATCTATCACCTCCTTAGCTGTGTCCTGTTGCAGGACGATGTGTGTTCGGTGCCATGCTCTGAATTAGATTAGTGAAATAATCTGTGTTGAAAGGAAGCCTTTTTTATTTATTTCTAGAGCGTTTTTCTTAGCTTAGAACATTTTGTTGATCCTATTGAGTAAAATCTTATCAAGCACTCCACTGGCAGAGCTGAGGAGATAAATATCAGTAAGGGAATGAAAGCAAGCATCTTGAGAGGAAAATATTGTCAGAAGGAAAATTGTTCACGGACCTCTGTTCTTAGAGAATGGAGAACCAGGAACACCGGTTTTCTATGATATGGAAACCCCGCAGTGCAGTGCAAAAAAAACTTGAAAGCAAATTTAGTCATGACTATGAAATCCACAGATGTCACGAGCTCTTAAAGACTAACAAGTACTTTGGAATTTTTATCCAGAACTGAAAGTTGTTATTTGTTTCCTAATTTTATTGTCTTTTCAGCTCTCTGCTTGGGTCCTGAATTTGCAGATCTGTAAGAGCTGACTGTGCAGTTCCCATGTGAAAAACCATTTTTATTTATTCAGAAGAAGGTTCTGCACCCTTATTACCCACAACATTTTTGTTGCATGGCTTCTTTTTAGCTAAGAGTGTGAGGAACAAGTGATGGAAACCCTGGAGACCCCTCTCTCACCTTTAGGCTCAGGTCATAGGTCCCTAGGGCAGCCCTACCCCGGCTCAATGGGACCACTCAGGGCAGGGCTGGAGGGAGCTGTGCTCTGACACCACCAGGGCTGGAGCTGACAGTGCCAGGGGGGCTGACATGGGGTCCTGGGCCCTGGGCAGGGTGGGGAGAACCCTGGGTATGGGCAGGGAGCTCCTCTATGCCCCTGGGGCCACGAGAGGCCAAGAGTCAAGTCAAGGAGCGATGAGGTGAGTGTGGATAATGTCATACAATAAATCTGCCAGAATGTATTTGCCATGGGCTAGGTGAGAAATTGCAATGAAAACTCCTAGCAGCTTTCACAGTTTGCTAAATGCAATTTATTGTGATATCGATATAGAAATAAAGCATACTCTATGCCTCCAAGTCACTGAAAAGCAATCATAAAATTACTGCAACCTATAAACATACCACAATGGAAATGGAAATGTAAAATAAATTTTTAAGGCCTTGTCTCCTGTGAGAGGAGGGGCATCTGCTCTATTGTTATAAAAATCACAGAAAACATTTTGGACAAAAGTTATTACAAATATATTTTTAATTAGCCTGACTGATCCTGCTTCCTTCCTTCTCCCACTGCGTTCCTGATTTTAGAAAACTGGGTTTGATATGTGAGTCTCTCATTCCTCACCTTTCCCTTTAATCTCATGGTTTCTTTGGGATGTTAGTCCCCAAGGGGAAGATAAATATTTTGCCCCCTTCTGCCTTATTTTATGACTAGCTAAAGCAGTTTAAAAAATAAAATCATACAGGTAAAGAGCCAATCAGTTTGGGGTTTTTTTCCTACCTTGAAGTAATATTTAGTGTTCTTACTGGGAGGTTTTCTGAAGGACAGAAAGCAGCTTTCACAGCGGGGGGACGGGCGGTGGGTTTCAGAAGGGCAGCTCCCCCAACCCCACCTCCCCTTCCCCGCCCATCCCACCCTCGGTTCAGCCACTGTGTGCCAGAGGAGGCTGAGGAACCAGAGACATTTACATCAATGTGACATCAGCTGGTGCCTAACACGTGTCCACCTACAAACCTCCAAATGGGAGCACTTTGTCCAGAGAAGCGCTGGGGTGTGGAAAGGACCTGTCATACCTGTTACACAGCTGCTGGCTTTATGGTGCTTTCTTCTGTGTTTCCTTCCTTTCAGTTCTCTCAGCAGAGAAAACCTGCTCTCACTTTTCTCCATCATAAACCCTACTGTACATTGTTTGGAGATGGTTATGAGAAGTAGCACTTGTTCTGAGAAATAGGGTTCAACATTTTATTTTGAATTTGAGTGAGAACGGGTCCTTTGCAATTCTCTTACTGCTGCTTTTGGACAGTTTATATTTTATATGAGGCTGGATCACATCAAATAGCTGCAACATACTTTTTCCCCAGTGATAGTTTCTAATTACTGCTTAACTATAAAAGTGAATGAGGAATTAGATGAGCAGTAGAATGACAGAGTTCAACAACAACATTCAGAATGAAAAATAAACTCACTGGTGGGGGGAGGAAAACAACATGTGCAACCCATTTTATAATTCAGGACAGTCTTGAACATTTCAGCTATTGCTTCAGCTTGGCAGAACAAAAGGCAGAAAAAGGCGGATTACCAGAACAACTCAGCTTTAGGGTTTGTATGAAGACAAGGTGATTTATTTTGGTAACTTTCTCTACTGAGATTTATGTTCTGATTTGTTGATTTACAATTATGATAATGGTTCCATAGGTCTAATGCAATCCAGGTATCACTTTCAAGCTGTCATTTCACAATATGCAGTCCCTAACCATTCATTCCTGCCTCCCCGTATTGTACCACCTCCACAGTTATGTCAACACAACTGTTTGTGGAACTGCAATCTAAACTGGATCACTGAACTGATTGGGATTACAAATAACATTTGCTTTGGAGGGGACAGGGCGTGGGAATGAGCAACTGGGGGCAGAAAAGGGCCAGCTGAGATGGAGAGGAGAAAAAGAATGGGAAACTAGTCTTACCACTGAAAACTATTGTGAAACTGAGTTCATACTCACCCTTCAACTAGCACAGCCATGCTTTCCACCTAGTTTCAATCAAGTTAGACATATTGAATTCTTACTCCCATTATATTTATTCCAATCAAGAGAATAAATTCCATGAAGAGTGTATGAACCATCAGTCAAGACTACATTAATCCCATGTAGGGTTCCTTCTCTACCAAATAAGTCAGTAACAAACATCACTACTGCAGATGTCTAACCCAAACCTTAGGGAGTTCAGTGAAGGTACAGCTGGCTAAATAAACAAGACTCAGGGAGTGAGTTCTAGCCCTGATCTTAATCACTACCACAGTGATTTGATAATTCACTCCCCAGATCTGCACTGGCCTGTCACATCTTGCTTGTTAAGGCAATTCTTACACGAGAAGCCTAACCTGAAGCAGTGTGGCTACAGGTCAGAGGAAACACATGCTCTTCAGCCCAGTTACTCACTTCTATCCCACTTATGCAACATCAAGAGACTGACTGCCCTTCTTATGCTCTCAGAAGGCTTCAGGTCTGAATCCAGAAACTGGATTTCCAAAACCAGTTATTCATATTTGAATGAATACTGAATACTGAAAGTTGGAGGGGGGCAGGAACAGGTTGCCCAGAGAATCTGCAGACTCCCATCCCTGCAAATGTTCAAGGCCGGGCTGGATGGTGCTCTGAGCAACCTGGTCTAGTGGGTGACATCCTTGCCCATGGTAGGGTTGTTGGGACTAGATGATTTTTAAAGTCCCTTCCAACCCAAACCATTCCATGAATTTCACACAGAGAAGTATAAGCAACACAAACACACTTGCTGCCCCGTATATTTTGCTTAAAATAGATCTGGAACTAAAGGAATTCAGGGGCTGAATTAGAAGCTGATTCCATGAAAGGATTATTCCTTCTTTTAAAAATTACCAAGTCATTACCCAGTGTGATTACCCAGTGACCTGGAATAATAATTTAATGACATCAGTATGTTAAGTGAACGATTTTAGAACCAAACAGTTAAGGCACCTACATACAATTCCTTATTTATAGCACAAGTATCAACAGTACATAAAATTGTAATTAAACATACTAGATTATTTCTCATAGGTTGATCAAAGAACTGCTAAAATAATTGCTAATATGTCATCAGCTTGAATAATGATTTTGTAATGTCTTAAAATATTATTTAATGGATTTATGTCAGCTTTCTCCCAAAGAACAATCTTATCCCAGCCACCCTATCAAACCACTTTATTTTATTTATATAAATCATAAGAAATTTCCTAACTTGTAACAATGATATAGTGTAATAATTTGACTTTTGTTATCAAAACATCTTTGGGATTATGGGTAGAAATAAAGTGTCTCTCCTTAATAGAAAAATATAAGATCTTATGTCCACTTGGGAAGAAAATCTGCACCAGAAAATTAACATTTCCTACTTTCCAAGTAATTATTATTTGACTAGCCACAGACCCACAAGTCTAGCCTGTTCTGTACTAGGGTAGAACTAGTACAATCTAGGTTAAAACACCAGTCATGTTGAATGGAGAAAAAGAAGTCAAGATTTATGATTTCTCTGAATATCTGCCTGTGACCACTGCTGATAGCGGATAATGTTTATGAGCAGACACATTCATATGCTGTTACTTAATCATGCTTAAAAAAATGTTATTTTTTTTACAATGTTATGATTGTCACTGCTATAGACCTCAATTAGTGCCCCATGTATTATATTTGACAAAAATGCTATGTAATTCCTCATGTATTTGGGCTCCCATTGGAAGCAATTGACAGAGAATGAGTCTCCAGAAATGTTTGAGCAAGCTTTTAATTTACCAGGAGAACTACAGACATAACAGGTTTCCTTCTAGCACAGGATGCCACTGTATGCAATTTTTTCCACCTCTATTGTGATGGAGAATGAATGTCTTTACCCTGTTAATAAAAATCATCACTTTTCTCATTCCAATTTCACCCACAGATAACAGACAGATAAATAACAAAACCAGAATTTACAATACAAAAATCACACTTCAAATTTTTTGCACAGAAGTAATTGCCAGATTCTGATCAGATACAGCCTGTATCCTTTTGAAGGAATAAATCTACACCCTCAGCCTCAAAGAACAGTTACAGAAGGGAATGACAGTATTTGCCTGCTTGCAATGCCTCCACATTTTTATTAGATCTGAACAATTCTGTCTTAATGGAAAAGAAGATCCAGTAAACAGCTCTGTAAGGGGGCTGTGTGAGGAGACATGTATGAGGAGTTCAAAGGCTGTGATTTAGCTGACTCATAGAAGTGGAATAAACAGAGCAGGATGATTTTCCAGATTCTGGAACAGGAAGACCTGCAGTGTCTAGAGTGACAAGTGATTTCTGGGCCATGGTTTCACACTACAAACAGTTTATCTGCAAGATTTTTAGTTTTGTGTTCTGCCTCACTGTGTGGTGTCACAATTTTTCAGCAGTGCTGGATCTGTTTTCAGCCTCATGCCACTGTACAGTGCAGCATGATAAAAAAAAGAGTATCTGAAGACAGTTTTTTCACTGAGCACCTTATGCCATCAAAACACATCTTGTGTAGCTTTTCAGATATTCACATTGGGCAAATCAAAATAATGGAAAATACAGGTTCATCTTAAATATTCAGACCTTTAAATAACAGCTCAGAATAAACTGTAAAAGATTAACATACCAAAATTCATTAGTTACAATAAAAAAAAAAAACAAAAAACAAAACCAAAACAAAACAAGAAAACCCAAAACAAAACTAACAAAAATAAAGGAAAAGTATACCACACAAGAAATATAAAGATTTCTCTTTATGGATTTTGGTCTGTCCTAAGCAAGAAATTGCATTCTAATTGCCTTGTCTGATGTACAGATATCAGTTTCTTCTTGTAGGCATTAAAAAACACTGTAGAAAAGTGGTGGGTTCCATAAATAAAACAAAGAAATTAAAACCTAGAATACATTACTGGCAGGTCTGAGCAGAGAGTTTTTAACACTGTAACTGAAGTCACTGCAGACAGCAGCTGAAGTTACTGCAAAATAAATTAATCATGGAAACAGATGGAAAAAAATTATTCTCTTATACGTGGAAAAACAAAATGAGAATTATTTGTTACCTAGAAGCAAAGTGAGAACTATTTATTACCTAGAAACTGTGGATTTAAGCCAGTTTTCCAGCAACTTCATAACTAATAAAGTTTATACAAAGCATAGGATATCCTCTGTTTCTAAATTTGTAACTAGAAAAAAATTGTAAATACTGTCCAAATACATATATTTTATTTATATTCATATAAATATACATGTATTTAGCTGCAAGGTAATACTACTTGTTTGTATTGTTTAAAAATTACTTTTAGGAGCTCTAGCATACTGAATGGGGAGCAACATAAACCCCATTCCATTATCAGTGAAAAGCTCAACACAGTTTTATTAGTCATTAAGAATAGTGCTCTCAGTTTCCCTAGTGTGAGTCATGAAGCCAAATAGGTAGAGACAACTTTTGGCAAATATCGAATAAAATAAAGATGGATCATTTTGGTTACAAAAATCTCAGGCCACTTTATGAAATGCTATGTTGTTTGCTCCCATCAGATTCAGTAAGCATTAAGTGTTGTGTGTATCTCAAAAATTAGACCTTGTTTTGCTAAAAATTATGTTGACAATTTTTATAGTCAGATTACTGTGTATTGCTAAAGTTTATTAAAATTAAATTGCAAGATACTAATAAGAATCCAGGAGAACAAAAGGAAGAAGATGCTCAAGGACAAATTTCCTGTGCAGTGTAAATCAGAAGTGTTTCTAGATTTCAAAGACTTCATATTAATCCATATCTTCTAAAGACTTAATTCTTTAAGTAGACAGGTGCAGACAACACTTCAGTGAATTTATTTTTCTGCTGAGGGCCTACACACAGATTCCTGCTCATCTCACCCATTCCCACTTACAACAATCTGCATGTTCAGAACCTACCCAGAGTGATCAAGAGTACAGAAAACAAAGTCGTAAGTTGTCAAGAATCGGAGACCTGGAACTCTGGGAAAGGAATTTTTTCTTTCCATGTTTTGTTGCACTCTCAATACCTACTGAGAGTATTTTTCCAGGGTTCACGCAGGAGCTTGTCAATTTTCTTTGAGAAAAGCAGCAGTTTGGCCACGGCCCCTGGCAGCAGGAACATGGTTATTGCAGAGCACAAAGAAGGCCTCAGAAGCCAAAACACTGCGCTCACTTCCCCACCTCAGTGAATTGCCATCTGAAAGGTGCCAGATCCACAAAACTAGAAATTCATATAGACAGAGGGCTAATAGAAAAGCACCTGGTTTTCCACTGCCTCCAAATACATCTAGAAGGAGATGGTGCCCATGTATACCACCAAAGGCTGGTTCCTCACCAGTAAATCCTGTAGAAGTACGGCAACTGGCAGAAACAAAAGAAGTTTCGTGTCTGAAAAAGTGTGATACAAGTGAGTAATGACAAGGATAGGCTGAACTGTTGAGAAATTAATGTATTTCAAAGTGTATGTTTCAGACATGAGGTCACTTCAGGAGGGCCTCGGGAGTAGGTTAACCAAGTAACTTCATTGGAGAAGGAGGAGAGAGAAAGAGAAAATCACCTAAAATATGTGGGTAAGCACTTACATTTTGTCCTCTCAAACTAGCATCTGGAGAAATAAAAAACCTAGCAAGAGTCTGAGAGAAGTGATCTTAAACTTTTAGGATCAGATCTGTCTGGTTTAACACTTTAATTTTATTTTCAGACTGCCCTACGCCTTTTTATTATAAAGGTTTGTAGCAAGCAGTTTAAATGTTTCCAGGAACCAGATGCAGACAACTTACTGCAGTCTTTCCTTACACAATCTGTGAATGGCATCATTTTAATCTACTGTTGATTATCATTTACAAATATTTTATTTTACAGAGAACTTATTGGACTACTTTCAGTGGTCCTGAAATAAAACTGCAGTGATGACTCAAGGTCTTTAATAATGGTCCATAATGATATGATAAAGTCTATCTCTACCAGGAAGTCTAGACATGTTTTCCCAAAACACATTCTCCAAACCACCTCCAAGTTTGTAGCTGACCTACCAGGGATTTTATTTGCTGTCTTTGGAGCTCAGCAGAAATTCTAACACTGTTATTTAAATTCTTAATAATTTTAAATAACACTTCACTAAATTATTCTTTAAAAAATGTCTTAGCCAGCCACTAGATGAGATCATCAGAGAAATCTTTATCTCTCTTTTGATATCTCTCTTCTTTGCTGAAAACCAACAACTATTAAGAGATAAAGTGAATTGTGATAAGCATTTCACTTTGCAATATCAAAATTTCTCTTCACATTTCACATTTCATATCTTCACATAAAATCTAATTACTTAATATGGTCATTATGAGGTAGACTTTAGAAGGGAAAAATGCATACATTTGAGAAAATGCTAAACAAAATATATTACTGAAATTCAGTTAAAGGGTACCAATGTCACAGGAGGCAGAGGAGCTGGTAGGGGACACTTTATATTCTGCATCCAGTCACCTGGCATGTGTCAGCATCTTTAAGATTACCCCTCATCACATGAGTGGCATCAGATTCCACTGAGCATGGCAGCTACTATTACAGCAAGCTTAAACCCAGAATGGTTATGCTCTGCCATTCGTAGCAGTATTTAAAGTATTTCTGCCTATCTCATAAGCTTTTTCTGGCCCAAAGACTTTTGCTATTTTACAGTGCAGAGTACATTGTGTGCTGTGCTCTGGAATATCTCCTATCTGTACTTCACACACAATTGACACATGAATCATTCCATAGTAAGTCAATTATTATATTACACATTTTCCCTTGTCTACAGATTTCTTTCCACCCATGTTAGAACAGCTAAATCTTTGTCTCTACTTTTATTATACCTAAACCTTGCAGATATTTTGTCTTAGTTGCCTTACATACTTTGTATTAAACCAAGATATAATAATAATAATAATAATAATAATAATAATAATAATAATAATAATAATAATAATAATAATAATAATAATAATAATAATAATAATACATATTTTATCTTTTATGAAACTTAATATTCCCTCTCCCCCTTGAAATATACAGCTATTTAAGACACTTCTGAACACATAATCTTGAAAGACTTTTGGCATACAATAACACCATTTGAACTTTGAAACAAAATCACCTTATAATGTCATATATTATTGAGTATTGACATTTGTATCACACAACCTTTTTCTGAAGCTCCAACAAAGAGGTCCATATATCATTTGAACTCAGATATTTTGCTATCTAGTTTTCATAATATATTTTACAGCATTTTGGAACAATCACAGAAGCACAATAAACCACACAATTTGCAAAAAACCCTTATTTTCATGTCATTAATTGAAATAAGTCAATGGGCTGCTTTCCAGTCATACTTACCATCACCTCTGGACAGAGTGGAAAGACCTTGCATTGAAGTAAAAATAACATTTTAGAAGCAAGACCTTCTCTGTACTAATTTTAAAAGATCTGGAAAAGGTGAATATAGTACTATGCACATACTTAGGTGTGTATATGCTGCTTTTGTATTAAACCATTTATTGATAAGTGGTATAATATTATATATTAGAATATCATCATTGATATGACTTGGTGAATTTGTGGAATATATCACACATACAGACATCCTTGTAAGGCTGGTAATAGAATGAGTGAGGAGCACAAAAATGCCGTCCGTGCTTCTGTGTCAGTGATTTACAACAAAGCACATCAGTGGTGTTCAGAGCAGCTTCCCTCCAGAGCCAATAAAGGTTGAAGAAACACAGAGGGCCACCACTCAGGGCACCTCATATGAAGTGTGAGCTCAAGGTCCTCCAGCAGTCACCTGCCATGCATGCACTGTGTGCTCCATGGGCCACGAACCTCACTGTCCTGCTGGGTACTGCTGGAAGGCATTTAAATAATAATACCATTATCAGGAAGAAGCCAATGTGGGTTCACAAAGGGAAAGTCATATTTAACTAATTTGATATCCGTCTCTAATAAGCTCACTCATCTAGTGGATGAATGGAAGGTGATGAATGTAATTTATCTTGATTTTCATAAGGCCTTTGATACTGTCCTTCACATCATCTTTCTCTACAAGTTGGCCAGCTATGGGATTCGAGGGTTCATAGTGCAGTGTGAGGAATTGGCTGTAGAGCAAAAAGAGGGTTCAAGGGGCTGCAGGGAATGGGGCCACATCACACTGGTCACTAGCAGCTACAGACAGTTCTCCTCACTGTATTTATCAACAACCTGGATTCAGGATTGAATGCACTGTTAGTAAGTCTAAATGCCATATTCTGCACATAGGATTGGAAATGCCACAGACATGTATGAGTTTGAAGACTGGCTGCACACCAGCCGTGCAGAAAGGGATCTGGCAGCTCTGGTTGGCAATGGTTTCAGTAGGAGTCAGCAGGGAGCTTAGGCAGCCAAGTGGGAAAATCCCATTCTGGGGTGCATCAAATACCACTCCAAATCAAGTGATTATCCCACTGATCTCAGCACTGGAGGAGCCTCACCTGGAGTATATATGTAGTTCTGAGCTTCACAATTTAAGAAGGATGTGAAGGTCCTCCGATGTGTCCAGTGGAGGACAACAAAGCCAGTGAAAGAGCTCGAAAGAATGTCCAGTGAAGAGTGGATGAGGACTTTGGACAGGTTTAGTTTGGAGAAAATGGAGATGACAGGTGACCTCATTGCTCTCTACAGCTTCCTGAGGAGGTGGAGAGGGAGGTGCTGAGCTCTTCTTCCTGGGGTTCAGTGACAGGATGTGTGGGAAGGGCTTAAAGCTGCATCAGGTTAGGTTCTGACTGAGTATTAGGAAGCATTTCTTTACCGAGACGGTGATCAAACCATGGAACAGGTTTCCTAGAGAGGAGGTTGATGCCCCAAGTCTGTCAGTGTCTAAGAGGCATTTGGACAATGCTCTTAATAACAGGGGTCAATATTTGATCAAGTCTGAATTTGTCTGGCAGTTGGATTGGATGATCGTTTAGGTCTCTTCCAATTGAAATACGCTGTTCTAGTCTATCACATCTGTTCTGTTCTGTTCTGCTCTGTTCTGTTCTGTTCTGTTCTGTTGATGCAATGCAGATATACAGTTCTGGAACCTAAGTAGATCTCAGCAAGACAAAATTCAGTTCCTCCATTTTGCATTGCACCACCTGCTGATAGAGATGTACCAAAAGAATTAAAAATAAAACTAAATTAAAAAAAAATCAGAAGCACATGCCCATCATTTGTGGAATAGACTTCTGACATACTTATTTGTGCATTCTCACAAAATGCAGCCTCATCATCTGTAAATTGTATGGTAACTCCAGGTTTATTCCCAGAAAATATTTATTTCACAACCTCATGTATATATGCATGCAGAAAATAGGCAGAGATTTAGTGTATTACTTAGACAGATGTTGTAAACACCTAATCATTAAATAAAGGTAGTCTCACAGTGATTTCAGTGGAAGTTAAATTCTATTTATATAGCCCTTAAGCAGTCCCTGACAAGTAAATAATAACCCACCATCCAAAGAAAGAATATGAATTTACACAGCATTTTTCAGCAACATGGAATTTATTTTCTTATATTTCTTGCTTTTATAAGCAAGAATTTTACATTTAAAGTTCTATAGTTCACATTTAAATATGGAGGTGCTTTGAAAACCAGCTGGTGAAAAAAATAAACAGTTTATTTTATTTATTTATTTCCTTTAGACAACAGAAGAGAATGCAAAGAAAAGTTTCAGCAATTTATTTTGCACCAGGCAGTAACACTTCTGCCGTGCATTGGCCCACAGACCCCCCTATTTATATTTTTGTTGGTAAACAAATGAAAGATCACTGAGCTGTGATAGTTTCCAGTTCGAACAGACCAAACCCAAATTTACGTATGAAATGTATGTGTGGCTTTCATGCAGCGCCTTATTATTTTTTAGTAGGAGTTAACAAGGAGAGCCATGGTTTCCCCATACAGAGCCAACATTCCATCCATACCAGAGGAGAGTAATGTTACTGAGGTTACAGACATCTCTTCTGATGTTTCAAACTTCAATTAGAGATACGCTTGGCAGGCAGCAAAAGCCTAAGCAGTATAAAAGGCCCAGAAACTGATATAGGAGCTTAAATTAATAAAGGGTTTCATTCCATTGTATTAACCCCTCCTTTTCGCAGTGGATTCATGGAGCTCCCTGTTGCTACAGTGACAGACTTCAGCAGCAAAACTGAGCAGATACTCTTTGTGTACAATGTGCATCTTCAAGTTTAAAACTAATTACATCATAGCATAAAAATCAGGAACAGTCACGAGATACAGGCATGGATTTATGTGGGAGCGGTAGGAAGATCATGCTGGCAGCAAGTTTTATCTATAACCCAACCACAAGGTGATAGAGATTAACTACATTTGTCAATAGCCACTGATGTAAGCCAAATATGGCATTGCTTAGAGAAAATATACACC
Source organism: Poecile atricapillus (assembly GCF_030490865.1). Classification (NCBI taxonomy): domain Eukaryota; kingdom Metazoa; phylum Chordata; class Aves; order Passeriformes; family Paridae; genus Poecile; species Poecile atricapillus. The sequence goes on from NC_081249.1 coordinate 24,324,131, forward strand.
TGGAGCGCTGATAACTGAACCCATCCTAAAGGCAGGCTGCATTTAGGGAGCACACCTGTGTACAGCATTATGCCACAGCAGTAACTTGGCAAATTTTAGTCCCTTTTCCTCTCCATCCAGTCTGCACAGACTTGGAATCAAATATTCTCCCTGCAGTGAGCTCTGTGTACATGTTTTGTGTGTTGTTTTAATTTTAGTACTTGGCTGGTAGTAAGTTCACGGCAGTACTATTATAAACAAAATGAAAAGGCCACCTTCCATCTCAGACAAAGACAAAACAAAAATACCCCAAACAATGAATATGAGTTGAAATAAATTTTGCAGACTATGAAGGTACTATTTGTATGAATTTACAAGTGACTTGATGATTCAAAAACTTATTCTCCTTAACTTCAAAGAGCAGGTGCATTTAATATGCCAAAATACTAAGTACATCTTTTATTCTGTTATCCTTATTCCAGCATGTTGACAGCAAAATTCGGGAAGAAAACAAAAATTAAGCCTTCTGTAATTGTCATGATGTGAAAATGCCAGGAAGGACAGGAAAAACTTGAAGTCAGTGAGAGACAACACCCTAAATGGGTGTTTTCATGGTGATACATGAAAACATCAGTGGATTTCTATAATAGTTAGAAGCTCTGTCAAAACATCATAATTTAGATTTTAGAGAGAAAGGGAGAATTTCTTCTAGGACAGAGTGTAAGAGATTTTTTTCAACCAGGAAAAGCAGTAGTCAGTGAGAAATGTTTTATTAAATTAGAGGTTACTTCCCCGTTTTCTGTAGGAAGTGGAAACTGAGTGCCAGATTCCTGTCCCTGCTAATGTCCAATTGTACAAGCAGCAAAATATCAATCACAACTTTAGCTTTCACACAGTGCTTAATGCCCTTAGGTCTCAAAAGAGATGCCAAAGGAGAGTATTTGTCTCTTCACTTTTTGGACATACTTTGGCTTACTCCTGCAGGTCTTGTCTCAGGCAAGACTCTGGTAGCGCCAAAATGTCAGCCACACTCATCCCAAGGGCTGAGATAAGGTAGGTTGGAACAGTTCCTGTCTTTAGGGAATCAGGTCCTCTTTTGCTAACAGAACATGAGGTAGAACATTTGCCTGGGAAAACAAAAATTTTCTTCTTGTCATATAAGCAAAGTACCAGCAGCCAGATATTGCCTTAATAAATAATAAAATGTGAAATGCTCAGAGACAAAACAAGATTGATAGCTTCTCTTTTTTAATGGGGGGAGGCAGACAGAGGAATGGAGCTAGAAAAGGACTGCAGACAGCCTCTAAGCCTTAACTTCTAGCAAATAATTGGCAGCAAATGTCTAACAATTTATATGAGGGAATAAAAATATTCATTGTGTGTGTATGTGTGTTGGCTTTGAATACCATGGTCACCCTCCAGCTAAGGAGCTGTTTACATCTGCCAGCCAGCAGCCAGCCAGCAGCGGGGAGCTGGCACAGCCCTCGTGGGCTCATTGTGCACGAGTCCAGCCAGGGAGCAGAGCCAAGGCTCCTGCTCCAGCTCTCCCCAGCAGGCAGGAGCAGTGGCTCCCTCGGAGAGCTAAAAATGATCTCCCTACCTGCTGCCTGAGCCCAGAGAGGTGTTGAGCTCAGGTTCAGATGGATGCTGCTTCCCACCCTGCACAGCTCCTGCACGGCTCCTGGGACTGTCACTGCATTGTCTGCTAGGGGCTCTTGGACAAAGTCTGATAGATATCACTCAAAATGTTCAATGCCTCAAAGTTTCAGCCTGAGATTTACTAGCTTTTGGTATAATAATGCAGTCTTTATATGCAAAGCAAAATAAAATTATCAGATTGTCTCTCATTTCCTTAAATCTCCAAGAAAATTTCTCTTGAGCTCACATATGCTGTCAAATGATATTTTACTGACCTGTTTATTTTATTCAGATAAGTGTGCTGGAAGCAAGATATGAAAAACCATTTTTAAACTCGCTAGGAAATGAGGTGAAGAAAGGTGAGTTACAACTGAGATTTTCACAGATTTGAAAGGTTTTTTGTACTTAGAACCAGAAAAAAAAACCACAAAAACTTAGGTTTCAAGGCTTTTAGAAGAAGAATGTGAAATTTTAATGAGTTTTTATATATTGTTTCTAAACACAGCAGTCAAGAATCAAGACAAAATGAATGATATTCTCTAAAACATCAAATTTTACCTGTGATAAATTTGTAGTTCTTTGTACTTATGTCTATTTTAAAGCATTGGGCATCTTTAATAATGATGTAGCTAGAAAACTTCTAATAAATAAAATGGAGAATCTTCTATGTCTAAGGGAAATGTGTAATGTTAAGAGAAGCATAAAGGCACAAATCTCTGTAAACTGAAGTATTATCTAAAGTTTTGGAATTGTGGAGTAAGTTGAGTACTAGAAATTTCTTTGTGATAAGAGACAATTTGGAACTCTCATCATCGAAAATGTTGATGTCAGATTTCAAAGTCTAAACAGTTTCATTTTGAAGGTTTGTGGGTTTGCCTATAAAATAATTTAGAGCAGGGTATGCTGCAGAAAGTGTTTAAGCTCAAACATGATTAATGAAAAAGTGTTGTGATTTATTTTTGTGACTAGTCTTAGTGATAAATTAAGTCTGGTGCATTTCAGAGCTCAGCACATGCTTTGTAAGTGTGGTGAGCGAAAAATTCTCGAGTGCTTCTCATAGAAGCAGAGAAGTTCATCCTGCTCCTGTGGAGTTTCTGGAGTTTCTGATGTTCTGATGGCAACAGGGAGGAAAATAGGGAAGGTCCAAAGCTCTATGCTCTGAGGCATTTCTGGAGAGTGAAAACTGTGCTAGGAGTAAGCTCCCTCCAAGTTCCATGGGTTTCTGTGCATTCACTTCTGAGAGGGACACTTCCAAAATGCAGGGAAAATAATTTTAAAACAGAAAATAAAACTCCTTGAGCTATCTGAATTCTTCTTTCAGTAAGTGGATGTAAGATAATTTTTAAGGAAGTAGTGAATGACATTAGCAAATGTATAGATGGGAGCAGATGAGTGATGAGACAATGAGTAAGTGAGGAAGGAATGTCTGGTAGGTGTGATTTGAAAGGACATAGCCCAGAGCTATCTTACAGCCTTAGCAGGACTCTCTAGGAAAAAGAAAAAAGAAGCAGAAGAAGCACCTGAGTCACCTGCGCCATCAGATGTTTTCAAATATTTCACTGTTTCTTTTCTTACTTTTCTTCTTGGTTTTGTTGGGGTTTGTTTTGTTTGTTTTGTTTTAACATCAGCATCTTTGGTGCAATGATTGTACCAATTAGGCTGCTGAAATATACTGCTAGCTCTAATTCCAGTCCAGCTAGGATCATCTACTTGCTTGTCTGGGAACTCACAATCTCTGAATGGAGCTTCTAGGTACACACATGGACACCTCCCACTCCAATAAACTTTCAGCACAATTTCTGAAAAGGCTCAGGCTTGTGCTCACGGGCCAGTTTAGCTGGGATAGCTGAGGCAGCACTCACAACTATCCCATCCATCTTCCAGCAGTGGCTGAGCAAGACAGAATTACCTCTGTTTACAATTTGTCCTACAGCCATAAACAGAAACTGGTAGGCATCAGTGGGGGTATGAGAATGTTAATCATACAGTTATATATCATGCTGGAAATTACAGCAGTAGAGGATTGGATGTCAATCCCATTTCAACTTCTTTGTTGTTATGGCTGAACTTTGAGCTGTGTGCAGCTGGGACAATGGCCACTTCCCAGCTAAATCTGTTTCTAAATGCAAGTCAAAGCCAAGATTCAAACAGTCTTCAGCTGGAGTCAATATATTGAAATCTTAATAAGTTTCAGGCTGTTTTGTGACTGAGACACTCTTGCATATTACCACAGATGGTAACAACCACTTAAAAATTATTTTAAGTCAGTTTTAAAATATCCTCTGAAACATAATTCTGTGGGACTGGTAGTGTAAATAATCCATGTTTATCAAACATTCCCATAGGAAAGCGGGCTCTCATTTCTAGCACCATTTACCTGTAGTATTACTTACCTGGAAGTGTTATGCAGCGCATCAGAACAATATCTGAAAACAGTGTGGCACGCTGAAAATGCCCAGTTCTTTCAGTGTTTTCCAAAGTGCTGAAAACTATGGTTTTTATCTTAGCCTTGCTTTTCTTCTATACTGTTGACAACCTGAAGTAGAGAGTAACCTCCTTTATAGCTGTATAGCTTACACAAAAATATCTAAAGTACCCAAACAATCCAGAAATTATACTGTCAAAGGTAACACCTGTCCCTTTTTCATCTAGGTCTACTTTAAGGAGATTTAAGATTTCAGACCTTCAGAGAATAAGATTTCTGTATGAATGTGGGCAATGATACAAAATGAACTTAAAACAGAAGGAAACTGACATTTAGTTAAAAGCACTTTTAGATAAGACTACTTGTTTCTTGATGCCCAGGACAAGGTCTGTAGTTTGGCATGTCTCCTTTTGTTGCTGCTTGGAAGATTTCCCTAGGTAAAGTGGAACCTGGTGAATGATTACACAGGTTTACAGAAAATCACTACCCACACAATGTTGCTTCAAGTACTTAAGCAAGAGAGAAGTCACAAAGTTTTTCTTTCATTCCCATCTTTTGGTAGCAGAGAAGGGAGCTATATTGAAGGGAGAGAGAGAGAAATAGCCTTTGTCAGGACAAAGGGAGCAGGAAGGAAGATACCTACTCAGCTACTCTTGAGGGGAAAAAAGGATTAACTGTTTTCTGAACCAGACACCAGATTAAGCAGTGAGTTATGACATACATGAGTATTGTATGTCACAACACAAGAGAGGAAAAGAGTTTTCAAAATTATGACAATGCATGAATGAATAAAAAACATTTGCTATACAGGACAAAAGTTAACATGAGACTCTTGCTAATTCTGAAAATAGATCTAAATAGAATCTGACAAAAAAAAACCAAAACAAAAAAACAAACAAAACACTGTAACTCCTAGTGTTGCAAGTTTTGGACTACCACAAGCCATTATAAAGGACTGGGCAATAATACTGCACAGAGGTAAAATGAGGATGAAATCACAGCTGCCCCAGCTCTATTGCTCTTTCAGTGGTCTTCAGTAAGAGTGACTGCAGACCTCTCTGCAGAAAAGCAGAGAGAAAAACAGGGGGAGGTGTTTTCTTCACATTGGTCAACAGTGAAATTAAAATCCTTAAACCTCTAACTGGTTTTGATTTTTATGACCTCATATCCTCACCAATGCTTACAGTAGAGAGTAAAGCATATTTCCTCTCTAGAAACAGCACTGTTACTCAGGTAAGGTTTTTGTAAGAAAGCCAGTGTGGCAGTCATCCTATTACAAAGCATCCCAGTGAAAGCAAATAGAAACCCACAGCTCACCAGAAAAAAAATTAAAAAAATAAATAATAATAAAAAAATCCATTCTGCATTCTGCTGCTTGTACTCTGCTACCTCCATAAGTAAGAAAACAGAGTATGAAATAAGTCTTGTTGTGACGCACAGTTCAATATGGCTGAAGTGTTACAATGTGCTGCTTGAGTCATAACTGACAGGGTGCCAGCCTTACATTTGTTAGAGCAAACAGAGCCCAGCTTTAAATTTCCGTGCTGTTACACAACTGTGCTATTACTTAAAGGACTGCTTGTACTCAAACAATAAAGGCCATCTATTTTCCTGTTACCGTGCTGATATAATTGTCCCTACCACAGGCACATTTTCCTACACATACATATGTATTTAAATACACACATGTATTTAATGTGTGTACATTACAGCATTTTAACTGCTCTAAGGATATTGGCTACTATCACTACTTGGCTTTCCTTGTTTTCACAGAAGTTTGAGACTTGAGGCTGCTGCAACTAGTGAGGGAAGAGGTGGCCATGTAGCCCAGCTAATGCTGTGATTTAATTCCCTACCAACCTTGGTAGTCAGCAGGATCCACACATTGAAATGTCAGAAAGCAGCAGCCATACTTGCTGCTGCTGTTTTCTGAAAGGGTGGTGCCATTATAACTGGTCTCTCACTTCCATTAACCAGTCATTAGCACAGTCATTGCACTTACCAGGTCTCTATTGGCTTTGTGGGAGATGCCCACTGATAGCACAGTGTACAGAAAAAATACCTGCAGTAACACTGTTTGGAGAACTGTTAGCAAACACATTACTACTGAGAGTAAGTTTGGTTCCAGGATTCATTGGACACCGGGTTACCTCACAGTCTAGAAATGACAGATCCTAGGGTCTGTCTCCAGGAAATCCCAGGAAATGGTTGTGCCTAGGTGTCAGCAATACAGTCAGAATGCAGGGGAAGTGGACAGAGCCTCCTGAAACCCAGGGAGGGCTGGCCATGGAGCAGCTGCCAGCCTTCAGATGCTGCAGCAATCAGCTTACTTCCTTTCAGAGCCTGAATAAAGACAGCAGTGCTATTCCAGTTTAGTTTATCAGAGCAAATCATATGACTAATGATTAATCATTCAAGTATTTATCACTTCAGTATAATTTCTGCATACTATTATTGGGGTTGCACCTTCTCTAGTGTGGCTCAGGCACGATTGGATCTGACACTTGGGGAGCATCTTTCAGCAAAGAGCTTAAAGAGCTTGAGAGCCTGAATACTGGCAACAGGTGAGGCTGCTGTTGGCTTGGAAGCAAGCAGAGGAACAAGGTACAACAGCTGTGAGAGAAAGCAGAAGCAACACAATTTGATATCATCTCCAGACTGCCCCTTGAGGTCATCCCTGCAGACCCAGGGCTCTTTATCCCCCATGAAGGAGAAGGGGAGAAGGCTGGTGGAAGAGACTCTGGGCAAAGGGCCTGAACTGGACTGCCCTGAGGCATGTGCTGCTCTGGCAGCGATGTGATACTGCTTGTACAGCCCCTGCTAAAGTACTCCTCGCATGGCTGTGCTCCAGATTTCCACCTTACCATGTGTTCTCCCATGCAAGCAGCACAAACGCTTGTGACGTCTTCTTCCCTCCAGGAATCCAAGGAAGTTTGTGCCTCACCTACTCCAACAAGATTGAAGGGATAAAGCAAATTCAAAGGTAGTCAAATGATGGTATGTCTTGAGCATCCCAAGCTCATATTTGTCCTTTTTCTTTTCAATCCAGGTGCTGGTAGGTGGAATTTCTGAGATGATTGTGTCATAGAAGTTTTCCTCTGCTTCAGCTTTTGATGGAGTTAAACTTTCACCTGTTTTTTGTTATGACATACCTGCTTGGGGACAGTTAATGCTGGGAAAATCCTGCTATCATACCAGTATTTCTGGATTTCTCTACAGCCTTTCCATCATCACAGTTGACTCTCCCATTTCATTTTTGTGTGTTTATCTAGGCAAGTGAACTGCAATAATTTCTCCAGTCCAACTCCTTCCCTAGCTTTTCCCACTAGATGCATGTGGTTCAGGCTAAAAAGACCTTTGTCCTACAAAATGTGTGTGAGGGTTGGGGAGGAGGAAAGGTCTATCTTTTCGCAGCTCCCTAAGCCAAGCTGTGATTCTTTTCAGCTTACTGCAGGGCTTTTTTTTTTTTTCAGAAGTTGTTGCTGCTGTCTCTATGAAGACCACAGTCTACCTTTCCTCTACCCCACTGTGAAGGGGGAAGCAGGGGCTACCACAGAAGTGGAAACACTAGACACAAATTTGTAATACAGACAGAAGAATTACTCTTTGGCTTATTGTTGAAGGCACAAGAGAGCATTTATAGATTCCAGTCCCTTCCTAGCTTTAGTGTTTTAAAGAAAATAGCCATGGGTTGACATATAGAAATTGTACTGGAAACAGGAACTAATCATGCTTTCAAGTCAAGGCAGTACCTAAATGGCAATCTAAAATTGCAGGCTTGGTCATACACATTTGAATTTTTGGAGGTTCTGATCCCTAAATTCTGTCTCACATTTTAGCCCAACTTGTAATAGTGCTTCCTTGTGACTCCTATCATAGAGCAGGATGTTTCTACCATGTTTACTGTTGACTAGTTTTGTGGAAGTGTCACAATGAATAGCGCAGAAAATGTGAGACAACAGTAAGACCCACTTATTGTAAGAAACAAGTTAGATGACCACCAAACAAACCAGAGCAATTAACACCCCTGTCCTCCATCCCTACCATGTCTGGGAAATCCTTGGTTCCCAGGTACAATCTCAATCTTCTTGTCTACTATTACTGATGTCTCATCTTCATAGGAGAAGGAGAAATTTAACTTTAAATTCTACCTCATTCTCCTCAGAACTGAGTCCTCTTTACTAGATAATATCTCATCACTTTGGGTCACATTCAGACAGCTGTTATACAAAGTTCCTGCTCTCAAAGTGCTATGGGGCTGGAGGGTTGTCTTTTCCCTTCAAGAACTCCCTACATTAAGACAGAGCAGGACCAAAGTCTTTTGGTATGATTTAAAGGTCAGAAATCATCAGTCCTGTGTTTGTACACAGATAATGGTTTGCCTGGACAAGCCAACATGATGTACATAGAGGGCAGTGCCATGGTTACTCTCCTGCTTCAGGCTACAGCTGGCATTTGGTGTTCATTAGTTAGAAAGGAGCCAATTATTTAGCTACTCAGTCGTCATTGTGTCTCCACAGGGGCTCTCACGGAGCAGCAGCACTGCCTTCCCTGCCACCCTCCCAGCCTGTGACACACGGTGCCCCAGGACACCCCTTCACAGGGCCACGAGCAGGCACATGAGCCTGCCCTGGACCACAGCCACCCATCACTTCACCCAGTTCATGGTATCTCACAGTCATGGAATTAGCTGCACAGCCTGTACTCGCATTCCTGGGCAGTCCTGCTTGAGCTTGTGGACAGCACACGTCTCACAAGATGTGGCATGTACAGTCTCTGCTGTTCAGGGTATGTGTACATATTAAAATAAAGCCTCCTGTAAGTGTTTGTGTGTGCTTGTCTGGGGTTAACTCTGTGCAGAACCAGGATTTAGTCCTAGGGCAAAAGTAAAAGAAGCACTGTCCTATGGGCATTTTAAAATATACGACTCTTAATAAAGTGATGATAATCCTATTTTTAATTTGGCTGGCTTCTGTGTCTGCTCAGTAATGATTTTTCATAATGATTTATTTGCCCTGGCTTTTTATCATGGTCTTCCTGCTAACACTTTAGGAACCATAAAAAGCCTTGGTCCTAAAATATAGTGTTTTATAGATGTCTTCTGGAGAAAAATATCAAAAAGTGTCATGGGTTAGCCAGATCTTTTTGGCTGTCTCATTTCTGCTTGGCTCAAGGCTTGCTTATTAGATATTTTCACCTTCATATCCCTGGCAATGGAAGAGCTATACATTCAAAAATTTGGCATATGCACAAAGATGTGCACCAACATTCACAAAACAATTCCTGAGGTTGTAGCTGCATGAATCTCAGCTCCTTAATTAGCCAGATGCCTTTGAGAAGACATTTTCAGGGTTCTTTTCACAGTTGACTGGTCTATCTTAAAGTCTTCTCTGCAGATTAGATTTACTGTGGGGCTGGACCTGATATATCCATGTATTTCTAGACTGGTTCTCAATTAAAATATTTGGCCTGGTGGAAGAAGACTGATTCATAATCAACATTCATTTTTGATGCAGAAGTCAGGTATGAAGTAAAGCCAGCACAAGCCAGAACACGTTGGCCTTATATATGACTAGTCAGCCTGACACTATCAAAAAACAATGTTCTTAGTGCATGTTTGGGGCTAATCATTAGGTCTGCCCTGTCTCACAGGCACAGTCCTCAGGGTGCTTGCTCTGCATGGTAGGAGTGCAGAATTTCTTGGAGACAAATGCAGAAGCCTTCCCCCATCCTAAAAACCTTAAAAGGTTTTGTCTAGACAAGAGAACATTTTTGGCATAATTATCCTCTTGCATTTTAATTTTGCATGCAAATAATTAGAACTGTGGTGTTCTAATTTTAAGACATCCATGCTACTTGTAGAGACCTGAACCAAATTCTGAGAGGCCTTTGGGAAAAGAAGCTAGAATATTGAGAAGTTAGCACAGTGTCTTATAAGGAAAAAAAAAAAAGCTAACATAGTTTTAAACACAACACTAATTAATATATATACTGAAACGTGGTGAAGGAATATGACCCTGTTTCACAGCTACTGTGCCTTTGGACTGATTGACAGCAACTGGATATACACACGTGCTCACTCATCTTTGATTTGGAAATTATTCCTTACCACCTTTAGCAGCAGAAAGTTTTCTACACTTACATAAAGCAGTGGAAAGCTCCAACAAAATAGAAGGAAGATGTGTTGTTATTGCCAGTCTGCCTTTCACTTCCCTCTGTACACCATGTGTGGTACAGCTGTGTGAGGCGCCAAACAAGGCCCCCAAAGTGGAGTGAGGAATTGAACACAGATTAAAAAGGTGTATTTTTTCTGAGTGTTTTTCTAGGTTATCAGTTTCTCATCCCAGTTCACTGTGCAGCTGTACAATGGGAGAGCATACGGATGGGGAGATATGACATGTGAGCACACTCTGCCACAAAAATAAATGTTCAGCTAAATGGGGCCTTAGTCAATTTATCATTCAAGCAAGTAAACTACTTCATTACATTGGATGTGCTGTACTCAAACTATTAAAAAATCCTTATCTCCATAGTAAATATGCAAACTGCAAACTCAAACTCAGTGTATTTTTTACTTGGTACAAATATATCTGACATAACCATCTAGCTTTGTAGATGTGCTTGTAGCAACCTCGCACACTCTAAATGGCTTTACAAATGTAGAAATCTATGACTTTTTAGAGAAATTACTGACAGCAGAATTATATGAGTAATCAAAATCTTCACACACTCTCCATACTTCCTTGCTATTCCTATATTACCAAATGACTCCTCTATAAAGAGAGTCTAATTTGGAACAGAAATTATTTCATTTTGGGATATTTACCCTGCTTTGTGAGTAGAGTAATTATTCTGGAACGCGCTCATTTACATTTTGGATGGGTGCCTGAAGAATGGCTCAGCGGAATAATTAGTTTGAAAGAGCTGTTCCGATCAATTTCTGCATCTGAGGCCCTGCAGACCGTATGTGTCACTAAAGGCAGACCAGAACTCCACAAAGTGCTAATTGAGGCCTTTCTCTTAAAAGATTCTCAACACCCTTTGATGTAATATTTAGAATTAACTATTTGTAATGAAAAAATACAGTTATCACACTTTTAGGACATTTTTTTATGAGCCAGTTAAGCACAGTGCATAATCATTAAGCACCTAGTCAAGGAATTTCAGTGCAATACAGAGGAGATGTATTTGCCTACAATAAGTCATTAGCATTAGCACCTTTATGGTCCCTAAGCTTTGTGCCATGGCACACTGGGTATCTGCTGCTAAACTCAAACTCAGAAGAAAGATTAGGCTGGCCCTTGGGTGTCAGCACTTTTACTGTGTAAAAACTGTGGCCCGGGTGTGAGGGTTCTATTGAGGTGGTCAACAAGCTAAGTCATAAATCCAGTTCAAGTTATTTTCTTCATCACATCACCCACAGGAGGCCATGCCAAAAGCCCACAGTAGAGATATCCCCCAGCACAGCACCAAGGGTGAGGGACTTTCCTGGATCAGTAATGCTCCCTGGTAGCCTGTCACTCACTGATATCATCACAGTTTTGTATCTGCCAAAGAACAAGAACAGTAGGATGATTCCTAGTTTATTTGTGCTGTTGGAAAATGTTAAGACTTTGTATACAACATATCTCTGCATTGCTAACATGGCTCACATAATTTCTTCCCACAGGGAAAAAAAATAAAACAAAAAAACAAAACAAGATAACATATGTTAAAAGCAAAAATCTCCCAGGAGATGCTTTGGAGAACTCCTCTTTCCACTGGGATGAAAAAATGCTTGTCCTACAGGAATAGTTGTGGGTTCTGCCCCAACAGAAGTTCAGGATTTATCCCAGTAGGAAGGAGAAATCAGAACCTATTCATTAGTTGCTCCATAATAGATTTAAAAATACAAACTTGCAAGGTCACTTACATAAAGCCTGCAATACCATATGCTCAACACATTCCAGAACACCAAACACATGAATCACTGCAGTTATATTCATAAAAATACTCTTCTACTCCCCCAGCACATCACACAACGATGTAGCTATAGGAACTTTTTTTCAGGTGGCAGCTGATTTAAGAGGTTCCTGCATTTGCTGCTTGCTCTTGCCCCGTAGCTCTAACCGATCACTTCACTTCCTCAGCTGTGCTGGCTTAATTCCATGGATGTGAGGCAGCCACCAAACTGGGTTTAAAAACCTGAAACAACAAACCCCCCCCCCCACTAATACATAATGTCGTCTGAAAATAGCTCTTAGGTTATTTCTCAGCGCTGCTGAGGGGGCAGTGACCTGCTGTTCAGAAATAGTGGTGAGCAGCCAAAGGTGGGGAAAGGAAGAACTCCTAAACCAGCTCTGCAACCTGAGCCAACAGACTGATCAAGATAGATTCTTAAACATAACGGTGACAAACCTATGAACGTCCCAAGTCATGCATGGGAGAGGTGCTTGAGTTGGTCTGGGGCCTGCATGCAGGGGCTCTATGGCGTCTTTCATTATTAGACTTTCTGAAAATTCTTTTCAAAAGATGTATAATAATGAAAATACTAAAGTTGAACATTATCAAAACAAGTTTTATTAAGTCAGGCTTTTTTAATGTGGACTTTACTGAAATGCAATTTTACCCCAGCCCTTTTTAAATGCTTGTTGTGCATATTTCTCTCTCTCTGTGTATACATTTATAGATGTATAGTTATAAATCACGTGAATCCTCATCTGGGGTTGCATTGTTTGCACAAGCCTTCAGACTCAGTAAGCCTGTGGAGTTTTTTCTCACCTTCACTAGAGTTAGACAAGAAAGCCACAGTGGAACTGACAGGATAAGCCATTCTTAAATAAACAGTGGTAAAAGATAAAGGAAAACCTCCATGTCTTGGAATTAAAATTATGTCAGTTGGCAGAAGAATTTCCAGTTTAACTGACTTATTAATCAATACAGAAGAACCTTCAGGTTTTCCATGAATTCTATTTGTTTAAGGAAGTTAAGTGTTCTGAACATTGAACGCTAGAATAGATGAGGGGGTGTGGAAGATGAAGTGCAACTGTGACCATTGTGTTTGCTAGAAGCTTCTTGAAGAAGATAATATTTTTCCGAGGAGAAAAATAGAAAAAAAAATCAGTATTATCTTATATGTTTTAAGCTTCTTAGCTCATCAGTGAATTTTTTTTACAAAAGTGGGAACGCAAAAAAACCCTTTCCTCTGAGAGTCAGCTAAGACATTCACAAATTGAAATGTGTTGTAGCTTACTTTTTTACTGGAAAACATTTTTTTTCGTATTATTGCTTTTAGAAATAAACAGCAAGAATTATGGGAATTAATATTTTTCTTTTCCTAGCATTTGATGTAAAGGCTAGCAGTGGGTGTCTTGAGAACTGTTGAATAGAATAAGAACTTGGTCATCAATACAAGGGCCTTCTTCTGTTATGAGAAGGTATTAATCCACAAAGTGAGCTCACAAGAAGTCCTGTTTCAGTAAAAAGCGTGGAAGCAGAAAGATGCTGTTTCCCCACAGGCAGCAGCGTGGGCTGTGATTTTCCAGTGGGGATGGCACGGCTGAGGATGGCTGATGTGGTCAGACTCAGCCCCCAGCCCTGCTGCTTCCAAGGACGGTGTTTGCTCATCCATGTGAGAAGGCAAAGGGAGTGTCTTACTGCTGCGTGCAGCTGCTCCATGGACCAGAATAAGCCACCCTGGAAGCACAGCTCAGTTGGTACTAAGTAGCTGTCACTAGCTTTGAATTGTATGAGAAGTTTAGGCAGTACTCTGAGGGACTGCAGCACCCAAAGAGATAGGTGAGCTCAAGCTGAAGGAGCTCACTGAGCATCAGAGTTGAAAAGGCTTATTTAGATCTCCTCACTTATGCCTCTCTTTCCTAGTTAGCTGCAACACAGAAAGGCCCCACTCATGGCTTTTGTCATTGTCTTCTTCTCTCTCCAGGACCTCCCAATGTAAACACATACCATATAACAGGAGACAAGGGAAGAAAGCTCATTTATCTGTAGGTACTCTAACATCATCTCTCTTTTTGGCCTCAGAGCTCATTCCCATTTGGTCTTGTGCCTTCTGTTTTCCATTCTTGCAGATAAAGAAGTAGTCAGGGCTGTTATCCTGGCTGCCTCAAAGTCCTCTTCTCTGGCCTCACAAAAGAGCACTGGCATCTGTACACAGTTGCTGCAGAGATGGCTTTGACTTGTCACTAACTGATGCCTTACATTTTTAGCTTTTCTATTTTTCAGATCTTGTACTGCATTAGTGTATAACTCTGAACTCCATATAGAGTGTTCATAAGCTCTCTTCACATTGTGGTCAGACAAAACTCTCCTTCCAGGCCTGAGAACCAAGGACACCCTCTGCCTCAGGCCCGAAAAGTATAAACAAAAGTGAATTGGGACAGAGGAAAGCAAACTGGGGGAATATGGCTTCATTACCTCAAGCTATAATTGGACAATTAGCTCCTGATATGCAAATAGACCAAACATATATCTGTCTGAAAAACTCACAACCATTGTCCATTTTGGGTGTAGCCTCTGCGAGGCTTTTGACTGCCCAGTGTGTATCAATTGAAGGTCTTTTATAAATACCCACTTTATTCTCTTAATCCTGTCTAGCCTCTGTTCTAGGTAGCCAGTCTAAGGCATCATTATAACATCATCCTCGGTGTTACTTCCCAACTGAACTTTTGTTTTGTCCATTGCATCAGTCACTAAACGCTCATCTGCAAATCCCATAACTTTTCCTGCAGGATGTAGCTCCAGCAATGCATTACACTGAACTTCAGGTTTGGGAGAGAAAATGAGAAGTTATAGTGTATACAATGTTAAATTAGGATGGATATACATAGGTGGAGTGTAATAAACAAATGGGAACTGAAAAGTTTCTGACAAAGATAAAATGTATTATTACTTTCTGACATGTTAAATTTTCTCACTGGGTTTTGAGACTTATGCAGATTGGGGGTGGAAGAAGGGCAGGCAGGGATGGAAGGCTTTTTAAAAAATTTCTGTGCTGCTTAAACCCATAAGTACTTTACCTGACTCTTAGAAAGCCACTGACTGTGCTGCATGTGACCCCTGGAGGGATATAGCACTACACAGTGGCAGTAAGCCTTAGACATAACACTCTCCTTGAAATACTGTCCACTTACAACCTGTTCTGACTTTAGAAGCTAAAAGTTACATTCCTTTTAACAAAAAACCTTATAACTGAGGTTATAAAGAGGACAACTGCACCTTCCAATTCTTTGCAGTGATATCTATGTATGTGCAAATTTCTGTGTTTATTATGCACCAATGCAGAAACTTGACAAAGCATTAATTTTGTATATAGCACTTCTGAGCTGTGTTTGATGTAATGTTGCATTTGGCTATAATTCAAGATGTGGCTTGATATTTATATGCTATTTTACATTGAAATATGATTGCATGCTTTTACATTTACAAAAAGTACAGTCTTGCCAGGAAATTCTTGCCTGTAAAGCTATTTTAGGACTTTATCAGTTAAAAGGCTTAAGAGCTAAATTTTGTCCTCACATTGACTTAAATGGATATTGCATATGCATATTCACAGGCAAACTTTGGCCTTAACTTTGATGTAATTGTTTAGCATGGTTAGAAATACATGCTTAAAAATCCAGAGTGATTAATAAGACTGGTAACAGTTTGAGAGCTCCTAACATTTCTCTGATGCTTGGAAAAAGCTCTAAATTTCTTTCTCTCACATATTACACAAACAACATCTTAAATCCCCATGTGTGTTCTATTTGTCACAAATACAGATGATTTAAAAGTTTTAACGAAAAACTGACTTCGGGAAAAAAACTTTCACACGGTGTATTTGCTTCTTTCACTTTTTTTTAGGCACCAGTTAAACAGCTGAAACTCAAAGTTTTGTTCAGAATCAAACACCTTTAGAATTGCTCAGAAAATTTGAAATATCCCTTACTTATTTATTTTTCCCCTCAGAGAAGTTTTTATAGCTCCTTAGTAAAAATCTGTGGAAAATATTTACTGTTTTCTATCTGACCTGGAGACCAGAGCCAGAAGAGCGTAACCACTTGGTCAGTAGCAGCTCCTGGCAGCCATTGCACAGTTAGCAGCCCATTGGAATCCCCTAGGAATCCAAGTGTTAAAGCAGGAAAATAAATATGTTTTCAACCCTAACCACTCCACTTGTTTCAGAAAACACTGAAAATATGGGCTGGGAGTAAATTCATTGTGCCTTTACTGACTGCACAGTAAGCCTGAAATAAAGCCTGGAGAGATGAGGGTGACTAGATCACAGTACACTACAAACTCAAAATCCTAATATGATCATTCAAGTCTTAACATCAAATGAATCATAACTGTTTATCATTTTAGCAGCAGCATTCCACTAATGTGCATGCATTATGATCCTCAACCAAATGTCAGTCTTCTCTGTGTGAAGACTGCCAGAACCTCCCCCAAACCTGAAAAACATAACACATTGATTTTTGTGTCACTCAGAAGTCAAGTCACAGAGGCCTTGTTGCATAAACTGCTAATTAACACCAAACAAAAGGCTAGTCTCTGCCCTAAGGAACTTGCAGTTTAATTATGACTGGAGTCAGCATGTAAATACCAACAGAAAATAAATGAACATAAGGGTTCACTTAAGATTCCTCCAGGGAAGCAGGTTTAAGACATTCCCATCTTCTTTCATCTCAGCTGCTCCTTTGTAGGATCGAAGAAATGTTTCTATTTAAAAAAAAAAAAACAAAACACCACCACTACTGTTAGGGCAGGACTGGGGAGTCTATTAGCTTGGATCTTTTCACTTTTCAGGTCTGATGTGTAACCATGAGGAGGGCTGGATCAGCAAACCTGATGGGATGGCAATGCCCCATATGCAGCTGGTGCTTCTGCCTGAGAATTGTTGTTGCAGTGGAGCTGCTGCCTTTGGGATTGCAACAGGACACAGCTGCCAAAGAACACAGCAACACAGCAGGGTCACAGGGGGAAGTTCAGTGAGCAGCAGTGTCAGTGTGCCAGGTCCAGGAAGAGTTTCAGCACCATTATGGTGTACTAGCGCAGTGAAATAACAGCACTGAGAGCACTTAGTACTTGCTCGAAACATAACAGGTGAAGGTCAGAGTCTTTGACAAGGAGGTGGGAGTCAACATTGCTTTACTACATGACGAACAAGAGGAAGAAAATTGGGCCAGTCTAGAATTGGGCTAGTCTGGTCAGTTAGCTACTGGCTGAATATTAGCCACTGTCTGTACAATATCTTTTGACGGCAGAGTGAAATGGGAAAGAGCTGAAATTCAGTGTTTTTTCATCTTAAAGAAATGAATTTGCATTTGTTTGTACACTTCAGAAGGAAGGAGCACGGGAAGTCAAATAACAGAATTTCTCATGTTTTGCATCAGAGCAGGAAAAATTTCATTATCATGGTATATGGCAAACTGCACCTGCATTACAATGTCCAGGCTATGGCACAGTATATCTATTTTGCTCTTTTATTGTCACATAGATAAAGGAGGAGCACTGTCTTCTCATTATAACATGCCTGACTTGACGGATAGTTGTTATCGCAGTGACATTTTCTTGTAGACTTCATACATACAGTAGCTGTTATAAAAAGTAGAAAGAACTCCTAAGTGTATTATCTATACACACCAACTGGGCTTTGCTGAATTCCTCATGTAATTGTTATGCTTTGTTCAGCTTATAAAAACACCTCTACAGACCACCACGAATTTATGGCACATGTCAGCTTTAAACTTGTTTGTAAAGGTTTAAAGAGAGGAGTTGAATTCCCTGGATCAAAATTAATTTTAAATGCTTTAATGGGGTGAGCTCTCTTATTGAAGACTGATGTGCCTGCAGGCTTTATAAAACACCAGCATTCAAGGATGCAGAGATATTTTCTGAGCCAGGTTGCTAAAGGATATCGCACACCAGTGGCAATTACCATTCTCCCTTTTGCAGTCACATACAATGCCATAAAAAGGGCCCCAGACTTCCTTATTTAATTGCCTGGTTTCTTTTCATCTCAAGCACAGGGCAGAAGAAATGCATTTAGCTCACCCTTGTAAAATAGCACACATTTTCTTACTGTTATGCCTTTGAAATATTGCACATGACAGCAAATATTTAGAGAACTTCATGAATGGGAGACTTGTAAGCAGCCTTATCCTGGGGGTATTTATTGGCACAAAGGTTTGGTGGCATCATGCTTCAGTGGTACTGAAGAGGTAAGACATGTTTGTGCTGGTGGATGTGAGTGCATGCAGACTTTTTCCCTTTCAGAATGATGACATTACTCTTAGTCTGATTACCTCAGGATCATGCAATTCATGTGAAAGTCAAACATTTTCACTCTTTTCGTCAGACTGTTTTGAAAGAAGAGAGATGATAATGTCGTTTTGTAGTACTATTATCTTATTGTAACTTGACAGGTGATACAGGTCCTGAAATCCAGTGTGATCTTGGATGAATTGCTTCATGGAATGAGCAAATTGCATGGTTTTGCCTCAGTTCAGCTGCCTGTGTATTAGGAAAGTAGAAATTATAGAAATCCTGCCATCCCCACTGAAAACGGTCTGATCATCTATTGAAGGTGCTAAGCTCAGGTGAAGTATTTGGTACTGTTATAGAATTCAAAATTAATATAAGATGTCCGAATTTTTCACTAGAAAGTGAAAGATCTCAGGAGTCCAAGGCAACCTCAGTGATGAAGACACTGTCAAGATGTCTAAATGATGTCTAAATGTCTGTGACACATAGCCACTGATAGCAGCCACTCAACATAAGATGAAACAGAAATAAGACAAATGGGGAGAAGATGAGGAAAGAAGAAATGGTCAGAGAAAGGAAATCAAATGAAGTGAGTCTCTGTCCTGCTGCAGTCTCTTCCAGTAAGAGCCAAAGTGGAAGTGCAGGACAATGCAGCTCTGGCTCAAGCAGCTGGCATCAGACTGCTGCAAAGCACTGGGCACTGCACATCATTTTTACCTGGCTGGGACCTCTGTTCAGAGGCAGTAAACCTGTGGGTTTAAGATGTTCTGCATCTGTCAATCAGTGCCACCAGTAAGCTGCCTTCCCTGCACCCCTGTGCTGACCTGCCAGCTGATCCCCAAGGCAGGAGGCCAGTGGAAACATCACCTGCTGCCATCATCTGCCCACTCACCTCCTTCTCTCTACAGAATTATAGCAGGGCCTGGAAAACGCTTTTCTGAAGAGCCACTTATTTTCTCTGTTTTTTCCTAATTTTTTTCTTCCAGAGGTGGTAAGCAGGCATTCTGATCTTCCCATTATGCCTAAGCTGTCAGCTTCTCCCAAGAAGTGTCTCCTGGTCTGTATGTAGGCCTGCCCCTGTGCTAGTCAAGCAGGAAGAAATGTGGGTTCCTCTCATCTCCAGGCAGCAGGGTGTCAGTAACAGCTCCTACAAGAAAAAAAGGAAAGACATTTTTTTAAGATACACATTTTCACACCTCAGACAATAAGGGTTTATCTGCTACAAGTTATGAAATAGTGTTTAATATTTGCCCATAGTGAGATCTGGGCTGAAAGACAGATTAAAGATACCATTCTTTTTACCCATTTGGCTTAAAAAAAAAAAAAAAAAAAAAAAAAAAAAAAAGAAAAGAAAGAAAAAGAGAAAAATAAGGAACAAGGAGAGTACACAAACAGCAATAAAGATACAGGCTTTTAAAATATGTAATCACTCTGTTTTGCACAGAATGAATGAGTCAGAAGCTCAATGAGCTGCAGAAAAGAATTTCAGGGGGAGCATGAAAACAGTCCTCCTCCATAGTTGGATAGTTTCACTTATGCCTGGAAAAATAAAACCTCCATATTCTAAGACTGAATATTTCCTTTTATATTCCTTCCTATACAAATTCATATGTCAGCTCCCTAGCAAACATTGGCACTAGACTACCAGTTGTTGTTGTGCTAAAAAGAATTCAGAGGCAAAAGTATTAAAATAAAGGAAAAGACAACCAAAACTTTCACTGTTAGGTCACCACTCCCTCTGTTAGCTGCAGGGGGAAGAAGTGAAGAGCCCACTTTCAGGGCTGTCACTGCCAGACTGCTAGAATTTACTGTCTTAGGGACCTGCTAGCTGAGCTGCTTGGATAGTCAGTCCTGACCCACATCCATCAAAATGAGCCAGGGTAAAGCTGAAACAGGGTAAATAGTGCTAGCACAGGCAAATCTTCAGAGGGGACAGTGGTGGGGATTGCCAAGCACTCCCACTTGAGGCATTGCTGCTGTCAGGAGAGGATGTGTGGTCGGTCTCTTGGAGCTGAAATCTGTAGGGACCTAACAGTCTTTAAAGCAAAAGTTTCTATTACTGAACTTGTGCTGCGCTCAGCGTGGTGGTACCTAACAAGCTCTACCCCAGGGGTGTGAGAGAAGAACACATGCAATTAATTCCTCTTGGTGATATTTGCATAAGAGAGCAGTTGCACATATCATAAATGTATATTTTGGGGAAAGGTCAGCCATGAAAATATGACTCCTAGCAGTTAATCTAGTTGATCAAAACAGGAAAGATAATTCTCAGTCTAATTTTAGTGTGGTAAAGTAGGGACAGAGCTGTAGCTAAAATATAAATGCACTGAAATTTCAATGTTTCACTGTACTTAATATAATAACTGGTATCAAGAACAGTCTTTTGAGGAACTCATTTTTGCAGTTGAAACAGCTGAGAAGCATCTACAGGATTTTGTATTTGTTTATTTACACATCAGTCGCACATAATAATGCAGTTGGAGTCTAACTGTACTTAGGGACACTCAGATGCTCAAGTCCAAAAAGAGCATTTGTAAGGGGACATAGGTCCTTAATCCTGAGTCTTTATATGCCAAGCACAGCTTTACTTCTATTTCTGCAGAAGGAAAGGCCAAAAGGTATGTTGGGAAAACCTTATAAGAATATGTAATATCTTTTATTAAACTAGCCAGCAAAAAGCAACCAAACTTTTGGGTAAGGATGCCTTCTTCAGGCCTGAAACCAAAGGTTTTTTATCTTCAGCAAATGCTACATCAGGACTGGATAGGTGTGGGAAGTTATTTCTGCCATAGGTAAGAATGAAAGACAACTGATTAAACACTCATCAGTTTACAGAATGAATCCCTATAGAAGAGGGTAGGAGGAGAAGGGATGTGCCTGGGGGTGAACCTCACTTCATCTGTAGATGTTTCTCCCAAGAAAACAGGTAGATACACTTATATGTACATATATACATTTGAACTTCATCATACACTTGGCATCTCTGAGGCTGATTTTCATTTGCAGTTAGGAGAAAAAGTGAAATATTACAAATCATATGGCACAAAGCAAGTGTTAACTTATGAAATATATCTGGTGACTTATTGAAGTGAAGCACAAGGGTCTGTAGAACAGGCTCATGAAGTTTTATTGATTCCAGCATAAGATTCCCACTTTCCCCACCACTAAGAGCCTACACCATAGATATATGCAAATTCACTCCTCTATCCATATTAACTGGTCAGCCTCTTTTATGATCAATTGGACAACTGTACTAAAAACAGAAAGTAAATAAACTGTATCCTGAAAAATTCAAATCCTCCCAACCTCACATCAAAGACTCCCTTCCCAAAACACATAAATATGAGGGATCTTTCAGTTCTGCAAGTCCAATAAGAAGAGCAGCTCCTGTCATAGGGGCTAATGTAAAACATCTTTTGTACTGGGACAGAACAGACTAAAATCCAGCTGAAAGACAGTAAGAGCTAGTGATCGTGGAGGTGTGCTTAAAGGTAAGGCTTACACTAAACACCCTTCCTTCAGTGTATTCAGCAGCAATTAAATATTCCTTTGGTCTCTGGCAGCTGTAATACTGAGATAATGCCCAACAAAGCAAGAGCAAAACCAATGCTATGTGAACTGATATGTTTCCCAGGGGCTTGCTTGCAGAAACAGGATCTGGTAGCACTGATTTATTTTGCAGCTGGATGTGAGACAGTCAAAAAGTGACTACCATGCCAGAAGGAAGAGAGAAATCCAAAAATTGTGTGTTTCCTTCAGCCAGTAATTTTTTTTGGTAAACAATGGTTTTTTGGGGAGTGAAATACTAATCAAAAAGACATATCTGGATTCTTGAAAATAGAAGGTGCCTCTTTCTTAATATTATGTTTTTTGGGAGAACAGAACTTTGAGTTTGTTTCCATTTTTTTTTTCCACTGCTAAATATTTAAAGACTATAACAAAGAAATTCCCTCTGCACAACTAGCTAATTCTAAGATAAAACTATTCTGGGAGTTTCAAGTACCAGCATTGGGTGCTTGAATCAAGAAATGAAACTTAGTTTCCATGGCAAATAGAAGCATCTCACAGGCAACTAGGATGCATTTATTTAATCTGTTTTGCATTAGCACTTTTGCAGGGAATGTGCAACAGAGCCACCTTGGTTATTTAAGCCCTTGTAGGGCACAGAGCTGACATAGCAGCTTTTCTTTCATCAGGTTAATTTTGAGACAGGATCAGGGAGATGAAACTGTAAAGATTTTGCAATTTTTAATTAAGAAATTGTGTAAGTATATGAACAGCCACATGATGAACAAGGTAACCAGACATGAAAGAGTTTATGTTTACACAATAAGTACAGTAATAAAGAGTCATATAAGGAGAGTGAGACCTCACTTCAACCTACTAGAAAACAGTGTATCCTGAATTACCTCTCCCTGTGCTTTCATGAATACCCTCTTGTTTATCACCAGCATTTTTATCAGAATTACCAGCAGAGCTGAGCCATACAAAACTGTTGTTGGAAAAAAAAAAAAAAAAAAGAGGACATTGTGAATTGCAAATGGCATGGCACTTTGAGAACAGACATGTTTTCTGTCAAATTAGAAAAATTACGTGGCCTATGCATGCTGAGGGAAATGTTCCTCCTCTTTTGGAGGAAGAACATGGAAGTTTCCGCAGGATCTTTGCCCTAAAACCTGCGAACTTGCCAATCCAGCAGCTGGCTGGCTGCCCCTTGCCTGCAGTGCTGCAGGACCTGGGGCACATCCAGAGGTGGCACAGCATGGTGGGGACAGGCCACCAGGAATGGCACCATTAAGGATTAATCTGCAGCAAGGCAGCAAGTTACACTTTATCTGGTCAACCCATCAACCTTCCTTTCTGAGGAAGTAGCGGCTCTCATCACAAAAGGTGGTGGGAGGGATGGAGAAACTCATGGCATTTGAGACAAAGTGACAGGATTTGAAAAGCATGTCATATTTTAACCAGTGAAAGGATGAGGAATGACATGAAAGCACCATGCTTATTGAGCAGATAACATTATACACAGAGACATAGTCTCTTATTAGCAATGCTGATATGGCCAGATCTTGATGAAGAGGTGTGAAAAGAACTTGGGGAATCATCATCTATCTCTATATCTTAGGTTCAGAAACCATAAAACCATGACTTGTTTGACCAGTGTTAGCATGCAGCTGCAGTCTATGGAGTTGCTCCTGCCTTCTCCCTTGTCCATTCTCTGAACCTTTTCCTCTTAGATTTCTTGCCTAAGTGGAAGATCATTAGACTGCATTGTGGTAATGCACACCAAAGAGAAGTCATGAGAATGGAGTACATTAATAAATGATGTTCTAAAAGGAAATGTATGTTTAAAATATGTGTTAATATGATATTTTAAATAGTAAAAAAAAAAACTATTTCAGAAAATAATCGAAGCTTGTTGATGAAAATTGTGATTCCCTTAGTGACAGTGAGCTGTTTCTTATTGAGCGAGACCAGTCAGGCTACTGACAGGTTATAAGATATCTTTAAGTCTATTGTAACTCAAGCAGTGGGGACAACCAAATGGCTTGACTCTTATTAAAAGTGGTGATGACAAGATAAACTTCATTCCTTAATTTCAAAAGCATTTCCAAGAAGATTAAAAAGAATTTATTTCACCTAAGAAGAACAACCCGAAAGATTACAGCTGAGTGAAAGGACATCTCTTGGGCAGTTTTTACTCCAAGGTCAATTTGAATCTTTCTTGAATTATTTGAGGACTAATTCTAGAATTAGTCTGTTTTCATGCAGTGTAATTGAGATTAGAACAAGGTCAGCAGACTTCTTCATACTACCTCTGCTGTTGAATAAGCATGAGCATATTCCCTTTTTCATTCACTGACAATATCATGGACCAATCTGGAATTATTAAAAGGTCTCTCCAGCGTTAAATATGACCAGTGATATGGTTAGCATCTTTTCAAAAACCACCAAAAATATCTTCTCATAGGAAGCACGTTATTTTTTAAAAATGATATTGTGGTTGTAGACTTATAGAGCTTTTAACAACATCCTATACAGATGTATTCCAGCTGCTGTTTCACAAGAAGGCACCACCTCCGATCACAGGTATATCTTCAAATGTGGCTTTATTTCAGTTGTTTCTAACTAAAAATGAGGGCATCTGACATTACCCAGCTACACCATTTGTAATTGAATCATAAAAGGATCTCTGTATCCTGTTGCACAGAGCTGGTATTGAGTTCTCTGCCAGTTGCAAAACATGCTGTTTACTTGAAACATAGAAATTGGACACACAGAATGAAAATTGTTGAAAATATGTAAGCAAGAATAATAAATCTCATACAATTTTTATAATATGGCATATCAGACTGCAGCTGGAAAAGTACAGATTCCTAAAAATAACCATCAATTCTCATACTCACATTCCAAAATTTTCAATTGCTCTTTAAGAAAGTAGCAGAAATATCCAACAAAGAAAAAATTAGTTTTAAAAATATTTTATATTATTATGGAAATGTGCAGAGAAACATCAAAGTTACTTTTCAGTAATTTAAAGATGTCATGGGGTTTTTTTGCAGATTTTAAGCCTTGATATGTTTAGAAATATCTGTGTTATGCTCTGTGTATTCCTGGTTTCATAGGCTATGCACATATTAGTCAGATTTCACTTTGTGAAAAAACAATTTAAGTAAGTCATTCTATGTTTGTCTGATTACACCACACATGTACTATCTATGTATCAACATTTTAAATTTTAAATGTTATCTATAATATTTTGTTCAATTATTATGACAACTGAGAATTATATTACATGGACATTAGGGTGCAATGTAATTTCTTTGTTTATTATATCTAAGCCATGAGAATACACTTCCAAAAGTTATTATAAGAATGTAAGTCTTTTTAAGGTCAAGCATATACTTTCAACACTTTCATGCTGTAGTTTTTAAGATAAAATATTTTATTTAAAAACTTAGTTAGCATAAGGATTTAGGAATAGAAAAAACTCCTGAGGATTGAAGAAGACAATGTGTGCTGTTACTGCCTCTGGGCCTGACTACAGAAGAAGTATGAAATATTGAGTGAACAGAGCTTCTCAAATACTACAGACTGGATTTTTCAAATCCTACATAATCTTCTAAGAACAATACTAAAATAATGGGTGGCCAGACTGCTGGTAAAACAGCCAGCAGAGAACTATACCTAACCTTATCTCATCCTTTAATAAAACCCATAGAATGACCCACAAAGGGCATACAGTCTTTTTATATGTTTATTGTAATCTACTCCACAATGCCTAATGTGATTAGGCTTAGCAAGTATGAGAATCTTACTTTTTATTTTTATTTTCACTGCATTTTAAAAAATAATTTCCCAGTCTTTGTGAAAAGACTTAAATTCTTCTGTAACCCTCAACTGATCAGCATCCTACCATTATTGAGAGTCAGTCAGTTTATCAAATCTGTGATCATAGCAACACTCTTTGAGCGGCAAAATCACTGTAAATACTGTACAACTATGGCACATGAATAGAAAGACTCTTCTCTATGGGTATGTTTCCCTGAAAAGGTAAAAGAAACTTGTGACACAGTAGTAGAGAAATTCATACCTCACTGGATTGGGCTGAGAGCTATAACTTTCTAATCCTTTTAAAATGGACCAGTTCAGCTCTGAGGCTGTCTGTTATCAAATCAGTGATTTCTTCCCAACCTCTAGTTCCAGGTAAGTGCTTCATGCAGTCTCAGCTCTGCTGTGAGATGAAAGAAAGAAAGCAGGCATTGTTTTTCCCCTTCATTGCTTTCAGAGAGAAGACACTAAGGGCTGGAAAGGAGCCCAGGGAACCAAGACCCCAAGGTGCCACGAGACACTCAGTGAAGAGCAGGTGTCCACTGAGCTGTTTTTGCCTCTGTGGCCAGAGGGTACATCTATCAATCTCCCTTGGGATCTGTCCTAGAGCTCATCTGGATCAGTCTCAGGTTGCTTTCTTTGAAAAACCCTGGTTGGACACAGCAGCCCATGCCAGGTCCTACCAGACTTTTCTGGGGAGGCAAGAGCCCGTTTTGCCCAAGTCCAGTGCAGAGAAAAGTCTTCCAAGGTCATAAAGGTCTCAACAGCTCCATGCATTTTCTAAAGGGCAAAGCAAAATAGTGTTTTTGCCCTGGTTTCAGCCTCTCAGAGATCTCCCAGATCTAACATTGCTGCCTTTTCGAAATGGTAGTTGCCATTTGCCAGCATAGCACTGATCCACAGATTGGTCTGCTATCCTGAGTTTGACAGAAAATGTTTCAGAAAAAGTTGTACAGTACCCCAGAATGTACAGGTGCAGAATAATCTCTCTGTGAGGGTAATATTCTCTGTGAGGGTAACATCAACCTAGCTGGTTCTCTTACGCTCTTGCAAGCCATAAGTATATCCTGTACATTACTTATCCTGTCTAATTAACTATGAATGTTCTCATTATCTGTATCTAATCATTTTTTTAAATCCTGCTAAGCCCTTTGCTTCAATTATCTTTTAGCAAGCAGTCCTAATAGATAATTACACAGTGCATAAATAAAATTTCCTTTAAGTCATGGTTAAACGTGTTGTTTCCCAATTTCATGTGCCATCCCTTTTTTCTTCTCTTATGAGACCCATAAAAGGAGTCTTCCAATTTACATTCCATTTACATTTCCAGTATTTTGTCTCTGTCACTTAGTCTCTCTTACTTGTCTTCTTCCTTGCCTGAGCTATCTCATGCTCTCATGATGCAGAGGTTTCTACATAATCCTCATGATTTTAGCTCATCAGCATGAAGCCTCCATTTAGGCTTTGTTTTGCTTTGCTTTTTGGTTCTTAGATGTGACTACCATGATTTGGCATACTCTCAGTTTACATAACCATATTCTCCTTCATCTTCTTGTCTATCTTAGCATCGTTTGATTTTTACTACTGATGTTGCACGCTTAACAAAGATTTTCATTACATTTCAGATGGTGAAAAAAAAATGTTTTTCCTCTGTGCTGACAGAGAAGTTTGTTTCCAGCAGTCCTTAGAAGCTTTGTTTAATCCAAAATAGATAACATTATTTGTCATACATAGCTACAATTATAAAAAAATCCTGTGACAAGCTTTAACAAAAACACTTTGGGTCTCAGGACTGTGTGCTTATCTATTAAGAAGGGTTTGGAATTTTTCAACAAAGCATTTTTATATTAAAATGTAACTTCTATTTCAAATGTTCCACCCTTCTAGAGAAACATTCTAGAGAAACATTTCTGTCTGTATTAACTTCACATGAAATTGTGACAAAAATAAATGTGTTTTTATGTGTATGCATGTAAGCACAAGAGAGAGAGGGAGGGGAGGCAGAGGGGGAGAGAGGGAAGGAGAAATTTTGCCAGTGCTATAGAGATGGGTCTGTTCCCCAGGATGAAGAGTGCTGAGACTCAAGACTCTGTTCTGAGTGCTGGAATCCATGGATGTATACTTAGATTTCCTGTCTACCTACCAGGACCTCCTGGCATTTTCACAAAAAACCTTGAAAGGATCCAAACTACTCAAACATCAGATTTTTATACAAAGTAAAATTCTCTCTTTTTTTTTTTTTTTTTTTTTTTTTTGTCAGTCCCATCCCTTGGAATCTACTGTTATCCTGAGAGTTTCAGAAATAGGTATTTTCTTTTCAAAGGCAGTAATTATTTTTCCCTATAAAATTCATCACAGTATTTTTTAGTTCTGTCTACTGGTCCAATTAATTTACTAGTTAATGAAGAACTGGTTTCTCTAGTTTTGATCTCATAAACATACCCTATGACACTTTTGAAAGAAAGACATAGCATATACTGCCATCAAATTGACAGGTGCAGAAGCACAATTTAGTACTCTGTATCATTTCTACCCTTTTTTTCTCATAAACTTCAGAACTTCTACCCCAAACCTAGTCACAGAACAGTGTTGGATCTCATTTATGAATGTTAGCTATTATTAGTTAAGAAGACCCTGGCAACCTTCCTGTTTTTCTATTAGAGATACATTTCAATGGGCATTTTAGTTTCTACATGCTTCAGTGACCAGGGTGACAAATTATTTTTTGGATTGCTTTTGCTTTGTGGCTGGCTGAACAATAATTAAGGGAAAACTGGCAAGATATGTGAGTTCATGGCCATTTGGTTAGAGGGCTCTACATGGAGAAACTGTACAGCTGGCAGCAGAACTGACATAATTCAAAGAGTCCTTGCTGCCAAGACAGAACTCAGCGCCAGAGATGGCAAAAGTCTGCCCAGGACATATGATACCTTTCAAATAGGAAGTACCCTGAGAGGAAAGGGTGGGAGGAGGGCAAACAGCTGCTGAGAGGCAAGAAATTATGGATCAACAAGCATATATAGCTCATGACACTAGATGTCTGGAGGTGGTCAAATGTTGGTGGAGGTGGGTCTATTACAACCTTAATTTGCTTTTGCTAACAGCCACGCAAAAGATATCTGTAACTGGAACACAAAGCAGCTTGAAGACGTAGTTGTACTGCTATGGAAACCTGAGGTGTCCCATGATTTTTCAGACACCTAAGCAGTACTTTACAAATACATTTACTGTGTGGGCTGTGTAAACTTTCTAATCCCCTGAACGCCCCCAATCTGCATACTTAGGAATACTGAAGGAATTTCCACAGTACTTTTTGAAGTTGTACTTGATAAAGAATGAGGACAAAAGCTGGTATTTATGACCCTAGAGGGTGTAAGGCACCTCCCTCTTTCCAAGAGTATTGTCATGTGATGTGAGGCCTCCATAAGCATGGGCTCAGCAGGTTTCACCTGGTGCATTATAGTGCATGTTTGTTATTGCATTGTTCAGGTTTTTAACACCTGTGTAGCAATACTGCCATTCAGCTCTGACCTGTCAGGGCAGTTCTGTGTGCAAAGATGAATGCCATGTTCCCTCTATATCATGTTGGGATTCTGTCCCACAGCAGTATTTTGTAGCTCACAACAAACCTCTGCCCTCAATCACCCCAGATTTTACCAAAGTGTGTCTTTATATTCTCAAATAGCAGTGACTGTTCTCTCATCTCTACAAACACACCAATGCAAGCTTAAGCTGAATTTTGTCTTTCTAGAGAGGAGCTAACAAAGGAAGATTTCATCTTCACTGATACTCTGCCTGCTGATCTCACTCTTGAGAGTGCTGAAATGAAGACATGAGAAGATGAGCTTCTGAATGCCACGTATATTATAAGCAGCACAAAACTTGGCTAACTGGACTTCAGACGCCAAATCAGCAAGGTTTTGGAGCTCTAAGCCCTCATGTAATTTGATAGGAACATACTGTCCTCTAACTTCAACCTTTTCAGGTGCAACCCTACCCCGTGTGAATAGCAAGCCATTATGTTGCATGTGGACGCAAATTCTGGATATCAACCAGCTCCACACCAGCTGGGTGCACTCAGTATCTGCATCTGCACAGCTACCAGGACTTCTCAGATGCAGATCTTCTGTCTGTGCTTCCTTTGGTTTTCCAGGCTCAAAGGTACATGTGGCTGAGTTTGCTAGAGCACAATCTGCAGTTCTGCCAATTCCTTATGCATAAACCTTTCTTGCCAGAGGTGAGCAAGTCACAGCTTTAATCCCTGATTAAATCTGGCAAAGTGACAAGAGAAGAGAGAAACCTAAACTTAACTGGAATTTCCTGACTGCTGAAAATAATATACATATATTTATATATATAATATTAAAATTCTAAAACTTCTTTTGATATAAAGCACCAAAGAATTACTGAAATTCTCCTAGTGTTGCTTTTGCTCTTTCTTTAAGTCAGGACCACAGAGCTTAGAGGATGAATCCTTTCTGCTTATGCTCTGCAGCCACATCTGGAAGGTGCAATATTTGCTCAAGTATTTTCTGTGCACAGTCAGGGACTGCATGTTCTGGCTATCAATGAGCACTATTTTCCTATTGCTACACTTTTAAACAAGGAAAATAGAACAGGTGCAACCCAGATTTTGAGAGCAAAAGCTGGGGATTGCTATGACATCAACACACGGAATTATCCCAATTTTCTTGCTGAAATGTTCCATTTAAAAAAAAAACAAAACCCATTAACAAAAAACATTTAAAAAAATGAGACTTTTTATTTATTTCCAAGTAAGACCATTAAAAAGAACAATAAGGTAATGGCAAAGAATCGTAGGCATTGAATGGAAAAACGACATGGAAAAAATCTACCATTACTCTTTCAGACATCCAAGGTGTGTGAATACTGGATGTCTGAAAGGTTCAATTTCCTCCTTCGTCTGGAAATATTTGAACACTTTTTTCTCCATAGAGAAAAAACACTCATTCACTTAGGGAGAATAAACTCCTGGATGTTTTAGAAGGAGTTTCTGCATGGCTTCAGATAACAGGGTCAGTGGCTGTTTCAGGATCCCTTATAGATAGGAAACCTCAGCTCTCTGCTGGGGAGACACATCACTAATTTCAGAGCATTCACTGCTTGTGGAGCTTGAGGTCTGAGTACAAATCCACTTAAACAGACAATAGAGCCAAAGGTCTTACTCCTGGATAAGGAGTAAAAACCAATCAAATGCCATTTATTTTCCTTATTGTAAATATGTGAATCGTTAAAAACAACAGAACTCTCTTTTTGTGCTCAAATACAGTTCCTTAATTTATTTTTAAATTATTTTCATTTTGAGCTGTAGGTCTACTTGTGTGAGTAATGGAGGAATTTTTTCCATATGAAAATTTTCTGTCAGTTATTCAGAAATGAAGACAGAATGAGTTCTTACGCCAAGGTGGATGTTGGCTAGCTGCTCAATCATTTCCTTAAATACAAGTGATTTCTGGGAACACCAAACTTCTGCCATTTCAAAGCAGCTACTAGGCGTCTCCTAGAATAAAACAGTCAATTATCTTAAGTACTACTATTCACCTGCAAACATGCACTATACTTTTGTTTACAAAAGAAAAAGCAATATGTCCTTTATAACATCATAAAGGACCCAATAAATGGCAATGACGATAGCAGGGCTGTCAGAAAGTCCCAAGCAAGTGAAGTGTCACAGTTTATGGGTTCTGGGTGATGATTACTAGGCATGAATGCTAGCTGATGCCTGCAGCCTGGGCTCTTTTACTCATTCATTGACTAAACACAGTTTCATTAACCTGAGTCATTAACCTTTATAATTACACATGTACATACACACACATACACACATACATGTGCACATAGCCACCCTGAACAGCCCAGCTTCTAAAAACTTTTGAGCTGTAAACATTAATAATTTATTTGTTCTGGCAGCTGCAGGCACTATTTCCTTCTAAGTATTTCATAACATCTCCTAAAAACCTTGTCCTGGCCCTTTTCATCAATGGGAATTGTTCTGCAGGCACACCCACACACGCACACTCACACACACATACGCAAACACACGCAGAGTAAACTGAAAATAGCAAATATGCCATTCAAGAAGGCTGTCATGGAAATAAAATTCCAGGGCACCAGGCAAGTATGATAAAACAACAAAAGGTTGTGCTTTTACGTCGGCTGCCTTGTCCTAGCTCTCTTTGCTTGCTAAAAAAAAAACCAAACACACAGAAAAAGAGTAAGCAAGAAAAAGTAAAATAGATTGTGGAATATTTGTCAATGCCACTCTTTCATTAGAGAAAATAGTTAAAATAATTATTTTCAAATATAGAAATACTTTTTTTTTTTTTTTTTTTGGGGGGGGGGGGAAGGAAGGAGCAGGCACCTGACCAGCTTTGATATATTTTAGCTGAGGACTTAGATCAAACATTAAACCTTCAAACCTGTCTTGTTTCACCTAAGGTGGTAATGCATATTCAGCATGGATTAGGATCCACAGATTCAAAGGTATTTGTGTGCTTAACTCTTATGTAGTCATGAACTCATATGCTTTGAAAAAATATTTAAAATTGAAATGAAAAGTCTAATAATAACTAAAAACACCCTGACGGGCTCCTCTCTGCCAGTTTTAGCATGATTTCTGAAATCACTCCAGGGTAATTGGTTCTCCTGTCAATGGGAGCTGAATAGTGTATTTGAATGAGCAAGAGTCATAAAGTACCCACCAATGCACAAGAGAGCCAAAGGGAAGAGGAGCACGAGGGCTGCTCCCGGGAGGAAGGAAGGTGTTTTGACCAAGGGTCTCATTGCTTCATCATGAGAAGAGAAAGAAGCATGAAAGGCCAGAGTTGGGGCCTGCAGTCTCCTTCCTTAACACCAGGTTGGGATTGCCCTCTGGCCTCAGCTTCTGCATAAGCTCAAGCGTATATTGTTTTTCTTACATGGATGTCCTCTCAAAACTGCCTAAGAGCCATGTGCAATTGGCCAAGCTGAGAGAGAGGGACAGAAAGAGAAAGAATGTGTCCTTTAGTAGGCGGCTCATCCTGTCTTCATTTAGTTCAGAGAGACTCCTGTCATGAGGCTGTGGATAGCTTACATAAAAAATTCCTGGTATTTTATTAGCTTGAAGTCCTCTTTCTTTTTTTAACTGGTTAATGTATTAAAAAAAAATGACAGTTGTAGAGAGGAAAGCTACAATGTGTATTGGTCTTTGTTAATAATGTTATAGGTGTATGTTTTGAGCATTAATAATTGCTGCTGTTTATTTGCAAATAGAGAAGACAACCCTTTTGTTTTTTCACAGGGGTGCAGTGGCCCATAATGAATTCTTGTGTTGCATTTTCAGCTGCAGGTTAAATGCTGTGCATGCTGAACCAGCGTAGCAGTTTCTGGAATTCTGAAGGTTCCTACTGACCATTGCTCTAAAAGCACCCTAAGGCTGTGATGGTGAATGAGCAGACACAGGAGCTATAGATGTAGATGGAAGAAAATTATCAACTTTTCTCTTTTTGCCAAAAAGTGATGCTTTTTTTTATTTTTCTCTTTCACAAATCCAGATGCTATTGCTTCTATATTTCTTTAATGGGTCTCAATGGGTATCAGTGTTGTGATATAAGGTTCCAGTTTCTCCTAGTAGGCTGTATATTCTCTGGTTACCATTCTATCAGCTGATAGATGGATGCAAGGAAACCTAATTTCTTACCCTGTCTAACATCTTGTCTGTGCATCACCATGGATTCACACCATACACCTACTCTCTTCTTCACTTTATTATGTTAGGTAACTAGTTGAGTCTACTCTAAGCATTAGCTCAAGGGACCAGAAAGAACAGTGATTATTTCTAAATAGGATTGAGGAATTTGGCAAAATTAAGAACATCTGTAGTTATGCTTCTGTCCCCTGTTTGATGCTCAAATTTATGCTGCCTGTGTTTGCCTGGAGGAACAGGAAAGCTTCGGTGGCACACGCCCAGTTTATATCTGGTCAGATAAGTTTCAGTGCTTTTACTATTTTGGCCATGGCAAGAAACTGAAGACTGATGGGCAATTTCTGTAATTGCATGTTTTCCGTGGAACTGTTAGCCAGCATGTAGAATTCCCGCTGTTACAAATATAACAGGGGGAAGAGGTATGCTGTCAAAATGAATTAAACACAGCTCTGGTTTAATTAACAAAGTGGACTACACTGCAACTATCCAAGAATTACTACTGAATATGCACTTTAAGTTGCACAATCTAAAACAGAAGAAGGTCCCTTCACTTGAGCAAATGATTATGCAGGCCCCAGCTGGAAAGAGCAGAAGCACTGCACCCCTGCCAGACTGCTCAGAGACCATATTTTACTCATCCTCACTTCCAGCCCACAAGAAGAGCAACAAAGATGCCTTGAGGAGGGAGTTTACTGCCAGTGGGCATGCTTAGTCCTAAAGCCTTGACTGCAGAGGCACAGAGGCTCTATAGGGAGTCCCTTCGGTAGGGAGCCCCTCAGAGGATGCATAGACATTAGTGGCACAGGGATTAGGAAAAAGTCTATCTTTGGCATGGAAAAAAATATTATTAAAGGTCATATAAGTACCTGTGCACCCCTCATTTGTCTACAGCATGCCACAGCTGCTCCTTGGAAGAAAGCACACCACTG
Organism: Poecile atricapillus; assembly: GCF_030490865.1. NCBI lineage: Eukaryota > Metazoa > Chordata > Aves > Passeriformes > Paridae > Poecile > Poecile atricapillus. The sequence continues at coordinate 24,358,383 of NC_081249.1, forward strand.
ACTTCTGCATTGTGCCCGACTGAAGCTTTCCATTTTGTCCTTCATTAGGAATAAAATAATGTCAGAGCCCAGGCTTCAAATATTTATATTGGATCTTCCATAAGACTTGAATTGCGTGAAGGGAAGTTGTGGCTGAATATATTCTCCTCTAATGATTCACTCTGATATGCTCTGATTTTACAACATGAACAGTGTTTTGTAGTGCACACTAGCAGGTAGTACATGATTCAAGGATAGGAAGGATGAACTTTTCTTTCCTTTTGTATCCACCAACTTACATTGCTCTCATTCAAAAAGCTGAATAGTAAAATGTATAAGATCCATAAAAAGCAGAAAAAAATGAGACTATTAATTGATAGAATGATAGGGAGCTGAGCCATACAAGCAAAAGGGTCGATGAAAAGAAACTTTGGTCATGTGAGCAATTCAGATCAAAATAAAATCAGCCTTTATTTCTTGAATTCACTACTTCATGGAGAGTAATTAATGAAGCACAGTGTGCAAACTTTCCTGAGTATCATCCATCACTTGGCTAATCCGCCTGCCAACCCTCATAGCCATACCTTTCCACTAGAAATTTCCTCTCTCTCTCTTCCTACCTTCCCTCTCTACACTGACTGGATCCCTTGTTTAGGGGAGTGGATAGGAAGGAAGAAAAGAAATTAATAAGGTAAGGAAGGAATAGTTTCCTTAACAGGGCAGATGTATTAATTTACATAATCAATCAAGGTATGGTCTATGACTTTTCACAGATGACTTTTTTTGACACTATCTCCACAAAGGTTAATCCTAATATTTTCATGTGAAGAAATTACTTCATGTTTTCAATTTTAGAATTTCCTAATGGATCCTTGAACTCATTTTCCATATATATGCAAGGACAGAAAACTTTTTATATTGCTGCTGGATCAGTAAAGAATACCATCAGAGGCATTAGAAACAATCTCTGTGGACACTGGATGTCACTTTTCCTGAAGTTTAAGATATTGGCTGCTGCCTCTTAAAAAATTATTCATTTTAATCTGAAAACTTTTGAAAATCCCTCTGATTTCTCTGTGGTATAGTATCTTCAATATTTTTTTCCTCACCTTATCCCTAGCCAGGTTTTCTGAGAGAATAAATGGGAAATGGTTAATATGCAACTACAAATTAAGAATTACTCTCACACTTGAAGCATGTTGTGTAGGATAAGGGGTCCAAAATGAATCAGAGGCGGTTCAGATGCACAAATGGTTATGTCAGTATACTCCCACACCTCAGAGAAGTGTCCATTTATGTAGAATATCCCTTTATAGACATGCTTCCTTCCATTTCATAGACATCTGATAACATCCTACATTTCAGCATAGGAAATAAGTGACTGTTAACAAACAGTCAACAATAGGAAAAACAACAAACAAACAATGGGAGAAAAAGAAGGATAATGAGCAGATTATTTCTAACAGCATAACTTAACGCAGATAACTATAGGAATCCAAATCAAGCAGAGCTCAATTTCTTATTCACTAATTAATAACAGGAATACCCACTGCCATTGGAAGCTAGTGGCTTCCCCCAGAGCTGTGGTACAACATCATAAAACAGGTGGTCAGGGAAGAGAAGGTGGAAGGCAGCTTCATGAGCTCTGCTGGGAATGTGCTCCTTAACCCGTCTAAAATAGAAGAAAAAAAAACAAGGGCACGGAGGACGGCTAACCAGCACATCAGGGTAGCAGGGTAGTACAACGAGTTTAAAACTAGATTTGCTTTAGTTTATGTCTCCTATGGCTCTGCCAATCAACCAGCAGTGTCTGCATGCCAGAAATGACTTCTTTGTGTCCTAGGTGGAGTGCTTGAACCTCGTTTGCCTCAGTGAAGGTGTGGCTGGACTTTGCCAGCAGCTTCCTGCAAAGCCTGTGGCTATCAAGGGGCTCTTCACCCCAGGTGCTACTGTTAACAGGGAGGAGAGAAGGCAGCATACAATACTATTTTTCATCTGCCCTGCTGAACTCTGAACTGGCATTTACTCTTCCTTGTTCTGCAGAATATCACACAGGTCTGAATACCTCCTTACTTTATCCAAATATCTGGTTTCCTGTCACCCTTTTGTTAGCCTGAAGATTCTTCTCACCTACATATAAATGGGATTTGATGATCAGTTAAGGATTAAACAAGTCTGATTGTAAATATATTTGTCAGGCAAGGCATTTCAGGACATTTTGGTACCTCATAGTCTGCAAAATCTCAGCAATTATTCATCTTGAAATATTGGAGTACCTTGTTTCCAAAGTAATGTATGAAAAGAGCAAAATTAAATAAAAATATCCTATTGATCATCCCACAATAAGTGTAAAAAGATATATTAAGCTTGAATATTTGTGCTTAAGTAGATAAATCTCCTAATTCTGAGTTAATCCCTCAGGTGTGAAGAAAAAAGTTTGATGCGATCATGCAGCTGAACCTCAAGCCAGCATCTTGTGGTGATTCTTTGAATCTAATCCAACTGGAAGATACAAAGTAGTAAAGAGGAAATGCCACCACATTGGAAAGTTTTAATTTCATGTTATATAAATTATAATTCTGTGTCAAAGATTTGCTTTTAAAATGTGTCTTCTAAAGAGAGGTAGCAGAGTTGATTTAAACTAGAGTCCATTCTTACACTTCGGAGAAATAAAAAAATCCAGTTAATTTTTTTCTACTTTGTTCAGTTCTAAAAGCATCATTGAAAGTGAGAAATTTTAAAAAGCACATAAATCCAATGGGATAAGTTTACTGTCTCAGATTACTTATATTACTTCTGTTCAATCTCTTCCATATTTCAGGACTCTTGGGAGGCATCTTCTTGGATGGCTTTCTGCCAAATAATAATAAAAAAGACCCTCTACATATAAATAAGAAGGAAGGTTTGCCATCAAACCGGTCACAGTAGAAGTCATCCATCTTCAGTTCAGCACCTCATGTTCAGGGGAGGCAGCCTGTCACTCATGTCCTTGTTACTGAGCTATAGATGTTTCCAAGTTCCCAGGTGTCATGGGATGACTTTACCTTTAAGCTGGTTTTGGGAGCTAAGGAAGTTGAAGTTGCTGGTGACTGATGGGAGTCTTTTCTCCTGACCAATTATCGGTCATTACTGGGAATTGACAGCAGTTTTGACCATTGAAATGTGAGATCAACTTGTGAACCCTACTTTAAGATGTAAAGCCGGAGCTCTTTTGTTCTCTTTGTTTCCTGGCTGTGAAAGATAACAGAGCTCCAGCTGGCCTCCCGTTCCCTGCCCGGCCATGCAGCCCGGGCGGGGGCTGGGCTGGGCCCAGCGGCTCCCGGCCGGGAGATGGGGCCTGCGGGGCTTGCCCCGGGCTCTGGCCGGGCCAGACCGGTCCCTGGCTCGGCTGCAGTTTTTGCTGTGACTGAATTCACCAGAAACTGCCGAGTAAAGAAAGGAAAAAGCTCTTGACTTGTGGCAGGCTGAGACAGTGACCACACTCTCCAGAGCAGCCATGAAGAATCTTCCATCGAAGACAGCTCCAGCTGCTGCTCCGGCAGAGATCACAGAACCATCTACAAAAGCCTGGGCAAGATTTTAACCTTTTCATTACCCAGATGAGACTTGCAGATTAATATTTTTTTTAATCCAGAAAAAGAAAAAGAGAGTAATCAACATGTAAAGAGATTTTATAAAACTATCAGAGACAGTAAAGAAAATAATTAAATTTCAGAAAAGGTAGAGAATAAGATGCTTTATGAGCTGAAATACCTTTCTGTTGAGGCTATGGAAATGGACAATAAGGTCTTGAAAAAACTCCTTTGATTCATGACAGAGTATATAGGGAGGAATAGAGTGTTCGAAGTGTAAATTTTGAGTAAAAAGTAGAGTGATTGTGATGCAGTGAGGTGCTGAAACAGGGTGAAGCGAAAATTTGAGGCCTTGGGGGGCAATGAGAAAACTGTTTTCCAGTAAAGCTCACAAAGACAGATGAAGAAGACTTTTGCCTTTGAATAACTCATCCTTAAAATGACATCCCTAAACTCATGGCCCATAACACACCTCAGAGTGATGTGAAATGGGAGGAGTGAGCTCTGATGACAGCATTTTCTGGGCAGCTGACATCAGGGAAATAGAAAACTATAACAGAAATAGTTTTCTTGTGAGAAACTCCATAAATTAACAGAAAGAGACTTCTGTTTCTCTACAAAGACTGATGAAAAGACTCTAGCAAAAATTGGGACTGTTTTAGACACCAAAGTTCCAAAGTTTTTGTCTTTGTTGTCATGTGAACAAAGGAATGGTGGGTAGTAGGGGATAAAAAGGGTTTTCTGGAAGTTTATTCTGGTGTTCTTATTCTTGTAGTTTGTTAATAAACTTTCTTTATTCCTTTTAAGTTTTAAGCCTGTTTTGCTCTTGCTCTAATCCATATCTCACAGCAAAAAAAATAAGTAATTTTTTTAGTTACTGGTTTAAAACCACGACACCAGGTCCAGACACCAACTTTTATATTGGTAGATATATATATATTGGTGGGTCAGACGCTTAAAAGAATCCCTGTACTCAAATTCCTCAGAAGAGAAAGTGAACATAGAAAATAGATCAGGGATCCTGTAGGTATTGCATTAATCTACAGTATTACGTCTCAGCTATAAGGGCAGAACACTGACATAGAAAATCTTAGCTTGTCTCCCCTTGTCCTCCAAAGAGTGAGGAAGGAGTTCTGCATGGACACTGGGGCTTGAAACAGTTGTACAGTTTTGAACTTCTCTGTTTGCCTCAGTTCCTGCATCTTGGTTCAGATGGCAGTGTGATTTTGGTGCACACAAGTTAAATTCCCCTTGGAAGAAACTAAAATGAAATTATAATTTCACAAGTGTTCCAATGCTCCATGGAGACAGTGGGTTTTGAGCCAGGGTGTGGGCCACATTGTCACTAGGTGTTATATAAAATATCTGTGCTGTGAGGAGGCTCTTGACTCTTCCACAGATCCCATAAAGCATCTCTTCTGACATTCAAATGAACAAGTGTCATCTCTGTCTTTCTTTTTATCAACAACTGTTATGCCTCAGCTATTTTTGCAAAGACATTTCATCTTCTACAGAGGCATCCCTAGGTTTGTTAACTACCTTTTGGCTACCAGTCCAACCCTGCCACGGTTTCCTTTTACAGCTGCAATCTTTGTTTGTGTGTCAAAGTATCAGACACCTGCCTGTTCTCCTGGAAGGTTTAAAGACACTTGATGAAATAACATCTTTTGTCAAGCTGAGAGATGAAGAGGGTGAAGACCTCTTGGACAGTTGAATAACATGTGGCAGTGTCAGCAGGTTGCTAGCAGTATTGCTTGAAATTTGAGAAGAGAAAGATAGTTTTTCTGAAGAAAATAATCACACTGTGAGTACAGGGAAGCTATGTGTCCTTCACAGACAGCTTTAGAAGTTCTGTGACTGGGAGTCCAGCACAAGTAGGCTGCTTGTTTGAACCTCTGTAGCCCTGTCACAGTGCCACCAGGCCAGTACTGACCTACAGACCCCACACCTGAACCTTACAGGAGGCATGTGAGGACATTCAGAGGAGCTTCTGCTTCGGCCACTTCCACCATAACTTCAGTAGTCACCTTCTGTCCAGGTTAATTGGAGCATGGGTACAGTTTCATGCTCACATCTCCATGCTGGGAAGAGAAGAGGTGAATCTAGCAACTGTATTACAGGTGTATATTTGTAGCTGTGGTGTAACATACTGGGGATCCAACCACTCTGAAAAGTATTCTTTAAGGTCTAAAATCTTCCAGAGTATTTTTTCATGCAACAACTGTCTCTGCATCCAAAAATTTTCATCCAATGCCACTCAGCAGGAGCATCTTGCTCAGTCCAGACATCCAGGAAAGCTGTGAATAGAGCACTCTATGGTGAATCATCCTTCTTAGCTTACTGTAAACTGACACTCTTGCATGGTCCCTTCCTGCAGGCACTGCATTATCACCTGAAGATTTAGATATGGTACCATTCACAATAACACTACTGCTCCCACTTCTGCCCTCAGTCATGAAAAGCACATGCTGAAAGGCTTGCCTGTATTTACAGCACAAAGGTGTTACTGGGGTAGCAGCTGGTCACCACTCCTTCCATCTTTTCTCCACATTCCCTTAAAAGGGACAGAATCTCAGGAGCGAGAGAGGTGACAACAGCAGCTCCTTCACCTTTCTTATGAGTTTCAAGCTCAAGTTCCTGGGAGGAGAAGAAAGAGGAGAGAGGGACTTAGAGATGAACCTGTACCCAGCAGTGTCAGGTAGACAGCTTGGTGGAGAGAGAAAAAGCTCTGGACAGCACAGTGACTGCTTGCCAATGTTGGAGTCTGGAATACAGAGTGTGTGCCCTTGTTTCTGATACTTAGTTCTAAGATCCAGAAAAACACTGAATTTCATATAATATGAAATTCATGAGCATGTTTTCATGGTGATACATATTCCAGACTCAAACAGCTTCTTTCCAACAGGCAGTTACAGGCACTGTGGTGACATTTTTTTTGGCCATGTGTACCAGTTTTAAGCAACATTGTCCCCACTGAGCTGTGTTACAACTCACAAGTGGTGAGGAGGGGGTTGTTTTCCTCACTCCCTGCATCTCTTCCTGGTCTGTCTTTCTCTGTCCTTGTTCCTAAATAGTTCTTTATTGGCCATGTGGAGTTTCCTACCAATTTCCCTACCACTCCTTAGAAGTGATGAGGCCTGTCAGCTCAGAAGATGAAGTCACATCTGCTAACCCATTTCTGCTTAGATACAGGTATTTCACCTTGATCTAAACTCAGAGGCATCCTAACATGTGCTGTATTTTTTTTCCATAGTATAAGAGCAAGGTGCCTGAGAAGGGACTGTGGGTGGTAGGTACTGATGGCCCATCATAGCATGGGAAGGGTATGGTGGTTCCTTGGATAACTGTGTCATTATGGAAAGCTTAGCCCCTGAGTGTTCATGAGTAGGAGGGTCAGCACACAAAGCTGGGACTCCAGCTTTAAGTCCCTCTGGGGCAAAGAACTGTGGCAGTTTGTGAGGCTGGAAGGGCTCTGTTTCTTTGAATCAAACATTTGAGGCAAAAGCCAAGATGGGAGATTTTTCCCTAAAATTTGAAAAGAATGAAGGAGAATCAAGACAGAGTTTTGTCTGACATGGGAGGGGAATCTTCCTGCAGAGGGGTCCCTTCCCACTGCTCAGGACCAGCTAGATCTACTACTGCAGCATTTACTGATTGTCCCATCCCCAGGCAGCTTCAACTAACAGAACCTTCAGCAAGCTTCTCTCCCACCACTATGTTGCTGCCAGCTCCCTGCGGTGCCACATGCAAGCAAACCACCCTCAAGGCCCTCTTCTCCTGTCAGATCTTTGTTAAGCAGCAAAAAACACACCCACACACCATCCTTTTCAGCTGAATCCCATGTATATTCTGGCTGCTACATCCCCCAGAGCAGCTACTCCAGGAAAGACCTGTGAGGGCAGGAGACTCATCTCAGGAGAGTGAGGGTGGTTTCCTGAGCTTATTGAGTCAAAGCACATACTGATACACAGAAAAAGTCATAGGAGGCAGAAAGATAGAGAAGATTTACCTAGAGTAACCATCTTTTCTGAAAAGGAATAGTGTATTGAGTGACACTGCTGAGAAATTGAAGCTCAACACTAGAGCTAGAAAAATCCACTGTAGCTTCTTCCAGAGGAAGAGAAGGACTAAGAAGATTTAAAAGACACTTTGGGATTTTTTTTTTCTTTTTTATGATTTCCATTATGAAGTTTAATTTCTGGAAAAGATGGGGACATGTAAGCATCTGGTTTTATGTTCTCCATCCATGAGGGAACTGAAAACATCCCTTGCATACATGTCACCATAGGCGTTTCATGTGCAGAGTGCAACAGATTGTGCACAGTTTTTCTGAGGAAACTGTTCCTCAGCATTTCAGTGCAGGCTGTGAGGAGGGAATGGATGGAGGTGCAGGTGGTGTCTTGCACCGCATGAGCAGGAACAGAAGTGTTATTTTCATGTGTTTGATGTTAGATAGATAATACTAGGAGGAAACCGCTGTGAGTATTGGCATTTATCTGTGTGAAGCAGTCAGGCAGAGTGGCACTTCCTAAAGGAACCCAAGATCCAGGAAGAAAAGGTCTGAAGCATAGATTTCCTTTGAAAAACTTTGAATCACACATGCAGTGGGGGTATTCAACTGAAAGAAATAATATCTCAAGTGTTATGACTCTAAAATGCCTGTGAAGGATATAACACGAGCATGTCATCAATGACTGCTTTTGCCTACCAATCCAGTTGTATTATTGCAATTAATTTGCTAATGTAGCCACAGCATGATTCTATTCCATTAGCATCAGAGAGGATGTAGTTCAGCTTTCAGGAATACTTGTATGAGATAAAGTAGGCTAGCACTAACTTATATTGGGAGAGTAAAAAGTTTCTAATCTTGCAGTGAGATCCAGTAACAGCTTTCCTGTGTGACAATGAAACAAAAACTGTTCCTAGCTGGAGCTGAACAGGCAAAGGGGAGTAAAAGTTGTTTTTTGTTATTACTGACTGTAATATCATGAGACTGCAATGTAATATCATTACTGACTGTAATATCATGAGACCGAATTACATGGCCCAGGCAGACTCCTTCATGTCCACAGTGCCCTGTACAGCTGAGAAAATCCCAAAGTCTGCTTTGGAGCCTTCCATCCTGGGCCATGGCAATGGAGGGAGGGAGGAGAGTATTCCCAGTATCCTTTGGCTGCCTAGGAAGACCAGGACCACGTCATAGACAGCATAATGAGCAGGAGGCCAAGGTAGCCTCTGGAAAATATTGTGTGCTCTGAAGTTGAGGTGATGCATGGGTGCCACAAAGTGTCACTGCAACTCTGTTCCCTCTGCTAGCTCAAGATGTTGATAGACCAGGAAAGGGAGAACAAAGGAGAAGCAGACAGCTCTGTTATGTGTCTGTAATAACCAGGATGCCTTAGTAGCTGGCAGAAGCACAGTTTCAGGAATGGAGTTTGATTAGTGGTTTGTGAAAGCAACTACATGATATAGTTTATTTTTAGTTTCTCCTACCAGTGGGAAAATTCCACCGATTCTAAGAGGTTTTAGTGTAAAACCAGCATAACTGTGTGTATTGCAAAGAAAACAAAGAGTGAACCTCCTCATATCTATGAGGATATAAACTATGTTTATTAGTTACCTTTTCCAAAATGTGATAACAAATTAAATGTATATAAATTATGAGTATCTTTACTGTGCGTATTTTTAAAACAAATAGTTCTCCATTTTAATTTATCTTTATTTCCTGAGGGTTGACAGAAAGAAAGATATCCATATTAGGATAGATTTTCTTAACCTAGCAAGGCCAGCTATAAGACTGCTGCCTTGCTTTGCAGATTTTGAATGCAATTTTTACTTTTCTCTTAGCCATGGTATATTAGATCACAGGACCTCTACCTGGCTTGCTTTAACACAGCTTCTTAGAAGCAGCACCTTAGCTGTCTTCACTAATGAATACACTTGGCATCTGTCTAGGTTCCTAGAGTCAGAGACAGATCATTATATCATCTAATTCAATATTTGTATCTATATGTGTATATGACAGAGTTACTGCTTGACAGGAAACCTTTGAGTTATATTTCATTCTGTTTCATTTATTTTTATTTATTTTTCGCCAGTCCATGCACTGCAGAACCAGCTCTGTTCACATGCTCATTATTAACATCTTTGCAGTTTAAGCCTTTGGGTCTAATCTTGCAAAACCTTCCTACATAGCTCTTACTCAGAGGATTCTTATTTTAAAAAATGAGAATATTTTCATTGGCAGACTGGTCCAAAGATTTTAAATTAATTCTTTAAGATGGTTTCCTGTTAATTAGAGAGCAAAGAGCTCCATCTAGCTGTTTTGGGCTCAAAGATGGAGGTTGACATGAATTTATGCCAAAAGAACATAGAAATATTAACAGAATTACAGAACATACCCAGTTCTGGCGTCTCATAACTCTATTTTTGAAAAAATTCACCTCTTTCTAGACACTTTATCAGCATTGTATTAATAGTAAAATAATACCAAGGCTAATAAACAAAGCTACTTACAGAAGATATTTGGAGGCAAGGGGAATCTTTCAAACCACAAATGCACATAATTTGCTTTCATTTTAAGACATAATTATCCCCAGAAGAAAATGTACAATAAATTGAAGCAAAACAGTCCACAGCTCATTTTGTTTGCTGTCTTTTGTTGCATCATCTACTCTGCACTAATAAATAAACATCAACTGCACATTGAATAGTTTTCAACTGATTCAGCAGAAGTTATTAATTATTCATTATTATTTCTATTGCAGCAGTGCCTGAAGATCCCATTGGGGAATTGAAACAAACAAATAAGGGCAGAGCTGGTCTGTTTGTGTGGAGCCATGGCTGGAACTCATGCACACAAGCCCAGTCTAACTTTAAACTCACAGGAGTGATGTTACTGTGTAGCTATGGCAGCGCAGCTCTCAGCCTGGGTTGTGCAAACCATGGGAGAAGCTGAATAAATAACTGGAAGTGTAACCTGCACTGAACCCGTGCTGCCTCAGCTATTTGTCGGGTCGTATCCAAGGCAGCTACTTCAAAGCATGGCCAGATCCATCTCCACGGGCAGCTCTGACTGTGGCTGCTCTGGCAGATGATCACACTCACTCATCAGCTGCTGGAGTGACTAAAGATGTTATGGGTCTCCTCTCTTCTGTACCTGCTTTATTTCTGCTGGTGGTCACTAACAGTGTCACAGAAAAAACTCCACAGAAAACCACAGGCTTTGCACTTTGGCATCTTAATGTCAATTCACTGCCACCAGCTGCTGAAGTGTAAACTGGAGCATCCAGCCTGTGGACCCATGCTCTGTTCTGCTCATCCTCTTTGGGGAAATAACTTCATGCAGGCTGCTAGGAGTGAAAGTATCCAAAGCCAGCCCTGTAGCCTACACCTGATCTCCTATGACAGAGACTTTCAATAACAGGGAAGTGAAGGAGTAAAAAAAGGAAGGAAGAGTGGCCTTTACCAAAAACAGCCTTTGAAGGCAAAGCATATACTGTATTCAACACAGAATGTTATTCTCAGAACTTGTAAGAAAACATTTGTGTAAATATTTTTAAAATATCATTGAATAAACTCTACTTTAAGCACCATCTGGGCTGACAGAAGCAATTCATCTCTACACCTTGCCAATAGCTGTTGATCAACATCAAAGAAAATAAATATGCAGCTATCATTGTCAAAGTGTTCCAGAGCATTAAGCATGGCAGTCACATTTTTCCCCCAAGTATTTATGCACACACGAACCGCTGCCATCAATGCAGCTGTTGTAGATAGTGAAGAAACAGAATACTTGTGAATGTAAATGTGTCAGCATTGAGACATAAGAAAACACAGGCAGTATAAGGGAAAGCTACACTCAGAGGAGGTGATTCTGCCCCTCCACTCCACTCTCACAAGACGCTACCTGAAGTACTGCACACAGCTCTGCAGTCCCCAGCACAGGTAGGACAGTGACCTGGGGGGATGAGTCCAGAGGAGGCCTGCCAAGATGATTAGATAGGTGGAGTGTCTCTATTAACAAAGACTAACACAATTAGGGTTTTTCAGCCTGGAAAACAAAAGACTCTGGGGTGACCTTATGGCATTCTTCCAGTACCTAAAGAAGATCTACAGGAAAACTGAGGAGGGACTGACTGTTTATAGACACGTAGTGATGGGACAAGGGGAATGTCTTCAAACTGAATGGGTGGATGTTTAGATTAGATATTAGGAAGAAAATCTTTACTGTGAGGGTGAGACACAGTAATAGGTTTCCCAGAGAAGTTGTGGATTCCCCATACCTAAAAGTGTTCAGGACCAGGTTGAATGGGTCTCTGAGCAACCTGTCAAGCGGCTGGAACTAGATGGTCTTTAAGGTTCCTTCCTACCTAAATCATTTTACTATTTTATGAAATTCCTCATAACACAGGAAGGCAGAGATGGCAAGAGTTAGTCTTCTGCTAACAAGAAACACTTTTATAGAAGACAGTTTTCTAAGCTTCAACACAATAAGATTAATGTTAGATTTGTGAAGAAGCTGAAAGACACAGCTGGAAGATTTTGGGTGATTGAGAGATAATGTCTGTCTTCTGCAACACAAAGCTAACTGACAGAACTCAGCCACAGAAACTTTATTGGAGGACTGAGGTTGTTCTAGTGACTTGGTCAATTTGCCTCTGAAACAATACCAGAAAGCTGATCAAACCTCTAACTGGTGCTTAATGAGCTCTAAGTGTATTCCAGAAAATTCAGTCTTCAATGCAGCAACTTTTTATTCTTAAAAAAAAAAAGTAAATTAAACTTTGGTCCTCAAGTAGATTTCCAACAGCTCAACTACCTTATAGTTCCTTTAGCACATAAATTATCTACTTTTCATTCTAACAAGTAGCAACCATTTGATTGAAAACTGTGATAAAAAAGAGATAATAAATGGTTCTTTAAACCATTAAGAAAGATTTTGGGAACTTTTAGAGCCTTCTAATTAGTCCCTCTGTAGGGAAATACTATCTTCATTACAGCCTCTGTCCTGGCGATTTCTCCATCCACTGGAAGTACAATGCAATCTGGTTTTGTGTACAATGTCATAGACAAAGCTTTACATGAAGTTTTACATAAAAGATTTTTCTGTTTCTTTTTGAAACATCTAAAGAATTTAAAATGTACACAGGGATCATATAAATATTACTGTCACATCAGAAAAGGTTTGAAATTGCTGAGAAGCATTTGGTAGTTTATATGTGAATTCTCCCTTGGTGGTATTCATATTTTTCATGTGGGTCAGAAGAAACAGAATTTAAATCATAAAAGAAACATCCTGGCTCATATGAGGTCGTTTCCACGGCATCTGGATGCCATAGGGATAAATTATCTCCACTTTGGTGCTTTCTAATATACATTTAGAACAGCACCAGTGTTATTCTTGTTCCCATATATGTCCTGTTTGAAGTGTGAATGGTGACACTACAAGGATTGTTGCAATTGTTCCCCCTCCCTGCCCTCAAAAACTGCAGCTGGGAGAAGACTGCTTGTCATACAAAACATGCCTGTACAATACTTACAAGCCTCTTTCTATGTGCAAGTTTTATGCAAGTGAAAGGTTATTAAATTCTTTCAAGTGAAGAAACTGGCTTTCCTGAACAAAACCAGTTATTTCTTATTTTCTGAAGTCACTTACTCCTTGGCTGTGTTGCTAAAATTTTTTAATTGAAACTGTTTGTAGATAAGGGGGTTGGCTCTGGTAAATGTTTCTATTCTGACCAGTACACATGCAAAATAATTTCCTTCTGAATACTTAGTTTTATTAATTTAAATTAGTTTTTCTAATTTACCCTGCCACACACATTTTGCCATTTTTTTCTAAGTTCAGTCTTGTCACACAGTGTTTCCAGAACTTCTTTACATATGGAAGAAACTATTTAAAAGAAACTGTGGATATAATTATAAATATCTTGTTAAAGTCCCTTAGATTGATGTGAGTAAATCTATAAACTGTAGGTAAGCCTGTCAACTGAGGACTGGAACTAGCTTCCATTTTTAGAGCTTTTTCTGAATGAACTGTATTGACCTTCATTAGTGTTATGCAGCATCTGGCAAGGATTTCAACCTCTAGTCTGGATGAAATGCATCTTTGCATGAAGTTGCCTTTAAAAGCAGATAACCAGCACTGAAAGGTGGAACTTTGTACAGTGTCTCTTGCAAAATTAGCACAATATCTTTATAAAAAGAATGACCAAAAATAACATGGAGAAAAATAGCAAATTTAAATTTTTAAATTAAGATTATCAGGGTTGTTCTACAGTCCATGACAATTCTAAATCTTTAGAATCTCTTTTAAAAGGTTTGGCTTTTTGGAACCCATTTTCATCTTCCATTACATTACTGTGTTTTTATAAGGACACAAAGCTCAATACCCCTCTGCATCATCCAAACAGTTATATGGAAACACAATAAAATCTTCAGAGGGCAGTATCCTTTAAAGGTGGCATTATGCCTACTCAAAAAAGCATGTTTAGTTCCAAGGGAGCCCTTTGGCTTCATGACAGTGATATAAGGTACTCATGCCCTGCATGGGTCACAGAGCAGATGGAGGTTGTGTGAGTCATGCTTATACACACCTGGGATTTCTAGAGGGTCCAGAAATGCAAGGTAGAACAAGAGATGTGGCAGATGGATGCAAGGTCTAAAAAACCTGGAAGAAAATTTGGGGTTTATTTTGACCTTTTAGTGGTTACAGACTCAGGCTAGTCTGAAATATATTACTGAACAATTGCTAAACCCTACTTTCATGAGCTCTTTAACAAAATACCTGTGCAATACAAAGATTATTCTTGTCAAGAGCACCGCTCTGCCCCACTCTCTTTTAGTCTCTAAAAAGACATATCCTTTAACTAAGATACAATCCCTTCAAAATCTTTCATCAGCATTTTACCTCCAGTCCTGCAAAATATTGCTTCCACCAATGAGGCCAGAACAGGCAATGCTTTAAATGAGCACACCACAGTCTGGACACACTAAGACATCCAAGGGGTTTTTGATGAAGTTTTTTCTCTTGTATTCTGGGATGAATACAGCTTGTTCAGTTGTCTTCCCCAAAATTCACAGTCCCAAACATTTCCCTTAACTTTAGTAAGGTTTAGTTTCAAAACCAGAGGAGGTGAGGACTGTAACCTTGCCAGAAGTAGCAAGAGGTAGAGAGGGCCATGACAACAGTGTCCCCTCCCAGCCAGCTGCTGTGGCTTTCTGCCTGGCCCATAGGTACCTGAGCCCGCTCCAAAGTGAGATTGCTGAAGAAAAGGGCCTGGTATGGTCTAGTGGTCTGACCCAAATACCGGCATCGGAAGGTGAAGTACACAACCTCTAAGTCCTTTTGAGGTGTCAGTGTAAGAGTCAGAGAAGTACTGTTTGATCAGTGTCTTTATGATTTCTGTATTCTTCCACAGAATCTAAAATTATATTCCGAGTTTCAGATAGCAAAGAGCTGAGATGGCCAAATTACCCTCCAAATATTAACAGGTTGTTGAGAACAAGAGGCCATGCCAGTTGCCACTATAACTTCTAGGACTGATTTTGTAGTGTGTAATGTCTTATCATCTTCATGCTGGCAGTCCTGAAGGATGGATCCAGTTTGCCACAGAGGCAATATATCAAAACAGACACGATATTTGAAACAATGATAAAACACTATCTACTTTGCCCATTTTTTTCTGAGACTCCAACTCCAGTCTGTCTTGCACTGACTTCAACTTATCCTGAAATGTATTAACTTTATGTCTGGTAAAAGATCTCAGAGGTACAACTCATGATGTATGAATGATAGAATGGAATGGTTTGGGTTGGCAGAGGCCTTAAATATTGTCTAGTTCCAACACCCGCTGACATGGGCAAGGTGTTGCCTCTACCTTCCACTAGATGAGGTAGCTCAAAATCCCACTCAATCTGGCCTTGAGCATTTCCAAGGATGGGAAAGATATTTGTTCCTTGAAGAAAGGATGGCAGATGGGAAAGAACCAAGGTTAATAGGGAAAATTATGAGCAATGCCTGCAAAGTCTGAAGAGGAAAGAAGAAAATGTGCTCAGTCAAATAGCCCAGACCCACCTCCTTATCACTGATTTTGCTGGAGAACTACTGGCAGGTGCTGCTCAGTCAAATGAGATAGCCAGATTCACATACACACTTCAAAAAGATCTTTACTAATTTAGTTATTTTTACTGAAATGGTTTTAGAGTGTCCACCTCAACCACTCTGGTAGTTGACTGGAACAACAGCACAAAGAAGTGGTATGCTCCCACTGCATGCAACAACATGGGAAGGTAACCTTTTCCACTGGTGCATTCTGATCTGGACAATGACACCTGTCTCCAGGCTATCTTGAATGCCTGGAAAGGTAGCAAAGGTGCTGTAAAAGTCCAGGATGTGAAGGAATGTAATCGAGAAACAAGGAATTTTCAAAAGATTGCCTAGTTCAACCCTTTCATTCCTTCCACTGCCCCCCTTCCAATGTTTCTTGGCTGACATTTTTCTAACCTGCTCTTTCAAATCTCCAGATGATCAAATTTCCAGCACTCTTCCAGGACTTGTCTCGCCATACCATTACAGTGTATTTCCTAGTGTCTCATCTGTCTCTCACTTAGCACAGTTTAAGATCATTCCTTCTTGCTTTATCAGCCTCAGCTTGGAAACAGATAAGCAGAGCTGCTTATTAGATACCCGAAAAGTGTTAAAATTTTCACTCTCTCTCTGCTTCTCTCTAGACTAAACAACCTTGGTACCTCCAGTCTTTTTCACATGGGTTATGTTTTCTGGACCTCTACTCATTTCTGTTACTTTCCTCCAGATCTTTTCCAATTGGTTCACAATTGTGCCAAAAAATGTGTGGAGTCCCAAAAAATGACCTTCCAAAATCTGACATTCAGACTTGTGTGTATAAATAGCATAAATTTGAATGACAAGCAGTGTCTGAACCGAATAAGTCAGTAAAATTTGCAGCAAAACACAAAAGTGGTTCAAAACTGGAAGTGGAAACTATGAGCTTGATTTCGGTTTTAGCAATACAGAAGTTTTTGTTGTACATCTGGAATACTGTTTTGTGTGTTTGTGTGTATGTATATATATATATATATATACATATATATTTTTCCAGTAATGAATGCAAACATTGAGACCATAGCTGCTGTTGTTCTTCCTGTAACTGATCTGGATCTGTAAATAAATATTTGAAAAGATGAAAGATTAACTTCCCAGCAGTGAAACCTTTGGCAGATTTCCCTGATTGTTCACATATGTAATTATATTCAAAAGGACAGTTTCCATTACTGCTGTCTGAAAGAAATTGACTGTAAGCTATCATGCAATCTTCCTCCCAATGAGCTTACTTTTTACTGCTAAAGGATAAAAACACGTTAATTAAATAACTCTTCAGTATTTGTGGATCTTTCTTTAAAGTGTCTTTCAATTAGGAATAATATTAATTATCAAAATACAAAGTTTCTTTTTCCTAACTTTAGGAATCAATGATTCTCTATGAATGGTCAAGGAATACCAGAAAGGACACAAAGACATCATTTTATTCCCTAATAAGCTTGCCACTATCAAAGAATTAAAAACATAGTAAGTGTGCAGGACTGTGTGTACTTTTCGCACATTGTGGGTGGAAATTCCCCACTACAAAATTACTGAAATTACAACAGGCTGTAACAGTTTGTTCCTTTCATGGTTTGTTTTATAAAATTCTCATTTCTGCATGTGTGCTCCTTATAGAATGTCAATCCTGTTTGTGGAAGAAGGCTGTTTATGTAATGAATACAGTTTCTGCTTGTATCATTTTGGTTTCGTGGAATAAATTGCTATGCAATAATGTTTTATAGATCAGTAATAGCCACTCAACCTTTAAAGGCTCTTAATGCTATGGCTGCAATCCACAATGCAGTGCCAACTTCAGATATACGATCTATCATTAACTGGTTCTCAAGAGCCGGTTTGCTAGCAAGCGAGAAAATGAGAAAGCAGGTTTGCTTTCTGAACACTCAGCAGAGGCACTGCAGGCCTACCCTGGAAACCAGGGCAGGTGGCCTACAGCAGTCCCTAGAATCACAGAGCCATTAGGTTGGAAAAGAGCTGTGAGATCAAAGTCCAGCCATCAAGCCAGCACTGCCAAGCCCAACACTGCACCACATCCTTGAGACAGTACCTCTGAAATACTGTTAGGCACCAGATACGTACCTCCACATCCACTGTTTCATTGAAAATCCACACACACCCAAGCTGAAACTGTATAGAAAAGTCACTACACACAGGTTCTGGGTGGTACCCAGATGAATGAGATTTTGGGAGAAAGAGGTATAAAAGAAAGAGTCTTCAATGCCAGATCTATTGCTCAGATTCTTTTATCTTTAAAGAAAGTCAATATTATTTGTAAAATCAATGTTCTTAAGAAAAAACGCAGATCCTGAGTTTTTATTAACAGGAACATTTCCAATATGTTTGAATTATTTGAAATAATTCAAAACTGGGCTGAAAACTTCAAGTAATTAAGGTATCTCATCAGAACTACAACTTGTACTTACAGATAATTTAAAAATTTTGTTATGATTCCACAGATTATAAAAGGTAAAATGGCTATCAACAATGTAAATTGAAGGAATAACCATAGAAATTATATTTCAGGTAAGGTAAATTCTTTAAATGCCCACTGATAACCCACTGTTAACTGATCTTCCCTAAGGGAAGAACAAAAAAACCTCATGTTTTGTTTCAATTGCTTCAAAAATTACTTTAAGGATGCAATCCAATAAAAACTCTACTGATTTTTTAATGTATTTCACAGCTTTTATATTTTTTTTCTTAAGATTTCACCCAAATTCAGTATCAGAATTCTTCAGGGCAGAGGGAGGGGAACAGAAACATTTCAAGGCAGAGGCAGATGAAGATTATATGGAAAAAAGAAAACCCTTTCAATATGTACCTGGATTGTGTTAATCATCTTTGTTTTCTGAGGTAAAAACTGAAATCTAAGTGGAAAAAAGTCATCCAGAAGAAAAAGGAGGTTCCATTTATGAGTTAAAGTAAATTATTGGCATTATTGTCCTTGCAGATGTCAGATATTGTAAAGGAACTCCAGATCCAGATGCCAATCTGAGAATAACGATGCTCAAACTGTCATAGATGAGGTCAATATTTTTATTTATTTGATTACATGCTTGATCACTAAGATATAGCTGAGATTTTTTTCTATTCACCATAGTTCCTATGTAGCTTCATCTGCAGGAAGGGAACATGAGTGGAGGCTGCAGATTGGCATATGTTAACTATTTATTTGGATAGCTGTTTGCAAAATCTCATCTGCAGCTCCACTGATATTGTACCTTTGTCCCTTATATGTGTATACTACACTTTAGTAAGCACAGAACTCTTAGCAACAACAAAATCTAGAGCCAGGAATGAAGCTATTCTTTCCAAGTGGCAGTTTGGATATGCCAAGATAAACCTTGAAGTTCTGCTTCCAACAGACATTTCCTGAATAGATTTATCTATTATGGAAAACCACAAGTCAATTTCTCCTCCATCCCAAAAGAAATGTCAATTACAGATGTTTGGTCCTTAATACTTTTTAAAAACATATAAATTCTAGGGAAATAATTGACTTAGACTTGAAAAATAAGTAATCAATCAAATCTCAAGTTCCTGAGACAATGTCAAGAATTAGAGGGGCAAGTAAAAGCCATTGAGAGAATTCTGTGAGTCCACTATAGTCAATGTGACTTCAAAAGCCTATTTGAAAGCTTTTGATGGAGGACTAGACCAGCAGAGGAGGAGCTGGTGAACACAGATGTGGATTGCCACTGGTCTTTCTTGCCCCAACTTAGACTTTGATCATTACTGTTGCTTTCAGTCTTTAAATAATTATTCCAAACTAACTTTATTAATCTTTTTATTACCTCCATTAAGAATAAATTAATTGTGAGGGATTATAACACAGCATTTACCCTCTAACAAAAAAAAACCAACAAATCAACCTAAACCCAGAAACATCACGGTTGTGCAGCCATTGCCTTCTAATGTACAGTGTCTCCATGCCACGAGATATTTTCCACAGATACTGCTAACTGACCTGATTTCTGAACAGTGAAGCTCCACCTGTGAGCAGGAGCTAGCAGCACAGGTGCTGCAGGTGACATACAGGTAAACTGCTGAGTGGCTTGTGGCAGGGATGGGGCTTGTGGGCATTGTGAAAACATCACTGAGACAGTGCTCCCAGGCGCTACAAGAGAGAAGAAGTATCTTGCTTTCAGTGAGAACTCCAGGGAAAGCTCAAGAGGTTTACATGATATGTCCAAAGCCTGGCAAGCTTGGACCTCTAATGTGAGAGAAATGTCTGACTTTTGATTTGCCATCTCAAGGTTCCCAGACAGGCACTAGAACATGGTGCCATTACCAGCCACTTTACAAAGACAGAGGAACAGGATTTCTAAATGCATCAGGACATTTCCATAATCATTACCATGATGGATATCCACCCACACTGCACACAAGACAGTTTCATTTCGGTGGTTTCATACACAGATGAGAAGTCAAATGGCCACATGTACGTAGGTGAAAACTATACACAAAGATTTATGACAGCAAATGCACCTTAGAAAATGTGGGCCCAAGATTATGCAGAGTACTTCTAAATGAGCTCTTGCAATGTAAGCTGGAATAATTTAAGAGGTTATTACTCTCAGCTGCCTTCCCACACAGGCAGGAGTTACTGCCCAAAAGCTAAGTCTTATTGCAGTTTCAGTGAATACAGCAGGCTATGACCTCTGTAGCTGGGAGAAGGGTATATCACCCTTTCTGCTGCCTCTGCAGTGGAAAAACTTCTGGCAGAAAAATGAGGCAGGTATTTTAAATCACTCCTACATGAATAACCAAAGTTCAGCTTAAGGTACTTTCTGTAAGGCCAAACTAGAAGACCAATATCCTTAGTTATTTGCTGCCCTGTACCTCTGTTTGTGGAGCTTCTGCAACATTCAGAACATATCAATTCGTCCAGTAAAGTCTTTAACACTAGATAGATAGTATTAACACAGGAGATAAAATTCATATCTTCTGTAATTATCCAGGAAAGGAAAAGCAGGTAACAATAGATGAATCGCTTATCAGGCATGAAAGAGAAATGTCATTTTCTAGAGAGTCTTCCAGCTTTCACATTCCTCTGGAACATTCAACACATCTCACTTTTCAACAGAGGGGTTTTAAATAAAGAAATGCTCTAAACTAGAGCCAGAACCTCAGGAGATCCAGCAGGCTTAGCACAGGTCCCATTTACATGCCCCTGATTGTATCGAGTTCTTTAGTTCAGGCTTCTTATCTCTGTTAGTATAACTGCAAATTAGCACAATGTGTTCTTTAACCAGCCATGTCAGCAGACCACACATTGCTTGCCAAATAATTATCTTCAAACTTCAAAGTCACCCTGGGAGTCTTTTATGTATGGCAATGTATCTTTTAAAAATAAAATTTTATATATTCTGAATCTAAGCAATGATTAAATGCCAGCTGATAGAGTTAAAGAATGTCCTCATGTGAATGTACATACCAAAATAACTCACTTTGCACAAACAGGGTGATGCCTAGATGAAACTGAGATGTGAGGGCATTATTTTTCAGTCAAGATGCTGTCAGAGAAAAGAAAGAGCCTTTTTCGGAGTTAGATCATTGACAGATAGAAGCCACCCCTCAAAACACAGGCAATACACAAGGTTGGTCAGAACTGAGGGAAAGATTGCGTCTGATGTGACAAGAATCGAGGTAAAACCTAAAGAAAAATTTAATTTAGTCCAAACTGAGAATTATTTCTGATATTTCCCATTGAAACAAAGGGACACCTTGAAAAAATAATCAGATGTACTGCACAATTCAGTTGACTTAATTCTCTCTTAGATGCTGTCAATAAATTCATATTATGTGCATAAATGCCTATAATAAATGTCAATAAATGCAAAGAAAATGGTGAGTTGGAGCCACAACACTGACAGAAGTCTGCAGCAAAGGAGAACCCACAGTTATTAGGGCATGCAGCAGGACAGGTATCTAGACTCCAGCTATGCTACTGCCCAAATGCACTTCACTACAAGCAGGTTACAGAGTCATTTTATTCAGAGATCATATCAACAGATCATATCTGCATCATGCCAGGTAGTGAAGTGTTTCTCTCTGAGTGATGTAGCTCGAGGTGACCTCAGTCCAAGAAGGGAAATCAGTTTGAATCTACAACTCCCTGAGGACTTCCTCTACAGTTACCTTAAGAAGAATAAGCAAGTAAAACAACCAAGACTTTCCTGATTATCCTTCCTCACACATCCCACACTGCCTCCAAATTTTGACCTGTCTTGAGCAGCCACCCCAAGACAACTGAACTCACATGTCATAGATCAGGTTATTTTCTCAAGAAAATAAAACGACCCCCACTTCTCCCTGGAGACAGGAGATAAGGTTTGCAGGGATGGGGGCAGGTAGGAGACAGGGAAGGTAGCATGTGATGGAGGAACAAGTGGGTACTATATTAGAAAAAACCCCACATGAGCAGGAACACACAGGAATCTGATCAGCTGGAGAAAAGAAGAACTGAAGGTGACAATTTGTACCGAGGATGTGCTCCTGACATGAAGCCTAGGGAAAACTCTTTTCATGGGGTGTTGTTGGAAGGTACTCCCAACAGTAATTCCTCTGTCCAATTCCTTTCAAATTCGTGGCAATGATCTCGTAGCAGTTTGTCCTGTTACCAGAAACATCCTGAATAATGACTAACCCTTGGTGATGAGCAAGACAACAGAACAAGGTCTGCAGCATGAGTAAGATCTGTGCTCCCCAGGCCTGGTACATAGAACTGGCTCACCAGTTGCCTTTGCTTAGGTAAATGTCACATGTGCTAAATAAAGGCTGTGACTAAGTGATTTCTACTGGGAAGGAATGAGGAAAAACAATTGTTTTGTTGTTGTTTTTATTTTTAATACATCCAATTACTGTAGACTAGCAACAGTTGCCAGGACAAGCTGTTCCAGTTTCATTCCCAGTGCCAGAGAAACAGACCATTTTAAGGAGTGGTTCATACAGGCAAAGAAACAGAAATACAGAAAAATCTGAAGTGTCTATATAGAGTAAAGCATGTTTAAGAAAGCTGTCAAGCTACTTGGGTTAAAAGCTCCTGAGAGAGGCTGCTGAGGTGAATTATTACAGATTTATTGTAGTTCTTAAGTTGCAAACAACATTGCAACAAGCCTGGCAGACTTATCAGCAGGACTTATCTTGAGGTGGTCTTCACAGAGATCTAACTTGTTCCATTCACAGTTAAATTGTTGAAGAGTTTGCAGATCTACCCTGAATTTTCTCTAGCCATGGTGCAATAATTACTTTCTAAACCACAATAAATAGAAGATTATTTCATGTATAGGATTCAGCTGGAAAGATACAAAGCTTGGCCAGACCAGCTTCTTAACTCTGTGAAGCAACAAGAAAATTCCTACAAAAGAAGGAGTTGTGATGCTACATCCTACTCTTCCACTGCCTTTAGGTCTTCTTTTGGAATTTTATTTTATACAGAACCTCTGTGTGGGAACCAGGAAACACAAAATACTGTCCTTCTACTCTAGACAAAAAGAGGTGGTGTCTATTCCAGAGTACTCCTATCAGAATAATTTTAACCATAGCGAGATATGTGTTTAGCATAATAAGAATGTGTATTAATTATATGTATTAATATAAATCAATAAATAATATATACATGATTAATAATTAACATATAATTATATTAGTATTATAAATATAATTAATGTATTAATAATCTTATTGATACTATTGATGTATTATATATATTAATAATATTAGATAATTAATCTAGGCAGGATTTCATTGCTTCTTGAGTTCATAGTGGTCTCAGGCCATGTTTCTCCTTCTCTTAGCTTTGAAAAATTATTCAGGCAAACTCACACTTCTAAAGTAGGCAACCATATATTTATCTCAGTAACCTTTTATACTCAGCAGAAGTTGAATGTGTTTGCCATTCTTTGAAAAATAGCCACAGATGATTAGCAGTATTGTCAGCTCCAAATATTTCAGAAACCAGTCTCTCTTCATCCTTTCAGCTACAAACCCCCCACCCTTCTGGCTCCTTGATGTCTGTTTGGCGTGAAGACAAGTGCCCTTACACAAGGGAAAGACAGACAAAACCAGTGAAATGAAATTGCCTAATGAAAATTTCTTTTGAATCTCTTTTTGGTGAAATATTTCTATTCCACTGGGAATTAAAGTATATTTGCTGTACATTCTTCTCTGTAAATAATGTGTATTGTTTAGACTACATCTTCTGTGAGACACTACACAGTCCCCTACTAACAAGAGAGGAGATTGCATCAGTGGGACTGCAGTTCATGAAGTTCACATAGAGTAATTACACAGAAAGAAAACCCAGAACAACCTAAATATAACTTTTACAGCAGACTATCCAAACTGAAACTTATGGTTATTTCTTATCTAAAACCAAATCAGCTCAAACCAAGAATTTCTTGTGATTTTTTTTTCTTGAAAACCCAGGTTTCCATCTGTAGAAATTTTAAAAATGTACAACTAGTCATCCATCTGACCCTTAATTCTTTTTTCTGAATTAGATAGATTCTTTGCAGTCAAGATTTATGTGTCCTGTCTGTTCTGCGCAGTTCTCAGAACATTAACAACTCCCATAACAAACACTTTACCTGTTTGATGAACAAGTGTAAATATCTAGAATTCTGAACAGAAAAATCCCTTCAACAAGACAGAACAATTCCTTCTCTCACATGTTGACATATGCCAGCTAATCAGCCACATGGGACACTGAATGCTGCAGGAGACACAGATGGCAATTTGGGTCTGATAGTCCTACAGCAATGGAACAGCACACTGTTTGTTGGCAGAATATCTTGCCATTTTTGTGCTGATGTCTGTGGAGTAATCATAGCAGTTCTTGGTCTTGGTAGTTACAGCTTCTCTCAGAACAGAATCCTAAGAGCTAATTTATTTTTACTTTCCTTAAAGTTCAGCTTCGTGGTAACAAAAAATAAATACACTACAGTTGCGTAGGATGTGATAGGAAGATTTGAGTACACTTCAATTTATGGATCTATGCAGGTACTTTGGCTACATCCTAACTATTTTGCAAAGTGTACAATTTATTTTCCTTGCCCTTTTATGGGAATGCCATGTAAGGGACAGGACATGTGGGGTAAATGTCCTACTGTCCAAATATGACACCAGATTAGATCATCAGCACACGCTGCTGCAGGTTAGACTATGGCACACCCCAATGCACACTACCTCTTAATTTTTGATAGTATAGCCAAATAATCATGAGACCTTACTTTCATATTTGGGTACAAATCTCTAATCTCTCTCCTTCATGAATGAACTGCTAAGTATTCAGGGTCTCCATAGAAAGGGACTATCCTATACTGAAACTGTCATCCCCACATCACCTTTTTTTTAATGTATCTAAAGCTTATTTTTAAAATTATCACAGTGCTGGCACCATCCTGAAGTTCTGTTGGTGACTTGGTACCCCTGCCAACTGGTCATCATCACTCTGATAGGAGAAACTGGGAGAAACCAGCTTTAAGTTCCTTGTTGTGCAGGTTTCAGATGCTGACCTCATTCATGTCAGGCACAGTGGAAAACAAGAAAACCTAGACTGCCTGGAAGCATCCTTTCAAGATTTCACATTGATTTTCAGAGCTAAATAATACTGAAAATAAATCTTTTCAGAAAGACATCCTTCTCACACTTGTTTTTGGACTTCAGGGCATTTTCACAGATTATGACTTTCCTGGAAAACTAAGATGGACCGTGGACTAACCACACTGTTGGTAGGTTCCCACTCATAGTTTAGGTCCTCCCAGCCAATATACAAGCATGATTCATGGGGGAATGTAGATGAAGGCCTTCTGCTAGTGAGGTCAATGGCTAAGAGAAGCTTATTTGATTGGGAGGGGAAGTGAAGTGTTATTTCATTGACGGTTTCTTGGTGTGCCAGAGAACACATTGCTCTTCTTTGTTTTTCAGTGGGATACATGTATCCTTAATCCAGAACTGAAACAATTTGTTGAGAATGTCCTTACCATTTTGTTCTAAGTGCACCAACAAGGTGTTGCATAACATTTTTAGGAAGATGGGAATACAGGTTGCCTGTTAGCTTGCTCCCAAACATAACAATCCTTTTGTTTCCTGGTCCAGACTCCTAGAAAGAGAGTGTTCCCCTTGCAAGCCTCAAACTGCTCCTGTCTCCAGGCCAGAGCATGCATCACTCCCTTTAATACCACTTCATACTTCTCTGCCAGGCTTCTCCCTTCTGGAAATGCTGCTTCTCACAATATCTTTCCATCACACACCTGATATTCTTCCAGACCTTCTCTCATTTCCTGGCTATTTTCCCCAAGCCTCCATTCCTCCTTACCTCGTCTCACATCCTTTCAATCCTTTTATCTGGCTTCTCTTCTATTATTCTGGTACACAGATTATTCCAAAACCCCATGATGCCAACAATCTCCCTCTGAGAGTATGTTGTCCAAAATTTCCTGTTATTAAATCCTCAGTGAGAGGGCTGATAACACCAGTTCTTAAGAGCTAGCACACTCAAGTTTGGTCACAATCTTAGATTGCATTGTCACTGTAAGACTGGCAGATATACCCTAGAAAGGAAAAAACAGATCACCTTTTGCAAGACATTTGATGTTTAACAGCATATGACAGAGGAAACCAAGGCACCAAAGCCAGACCTAGCACAAGTCTGTTGCAGTGCTCGTAAAAAGAGGAAATGTTGTTAAAGGTGTTTCAATGAGTTGTTTTTATGGCATGTTTGTTCCTGCAGCATAGAAAGCAAGCTAGTTTTCATGGATCTCTAAGCCATGAAAGGTTAACTGACCACCAGAATCCAGTCACATAAACAGGTTTTGAATAGGTATCCAAAGCCTTGGAAAATAGTGTGGTGAAATACACCAAATTTGATGAATATAAACAATTTTAAATATGAGATAAACAGGTACAAACACTGCAGAAGTTTCACCTGCTCACACAGGTTTTGAATTAAGTACTCCTTAAGGAACACCTCATAAGACAGCAGATAAGTCACTCCAGCAACAGATTGGATGGAAATCCATATTTGAAGACAGAAAGACAAGACAAAAAGTATTTGCAAATTGTTTGTTGTTACTGGGAATTTTCAAGAGAGCACAATCCTGAAATGTTATTAGTAGAGGCTGAAATATTGTGGACATATTTTTTAAGCTTCATAAGCATATAGAGGGAAAAAAATTACTTCTCAGGATCTGAAAAATCCTTTGTCTAGAGGAAAAACATCATTAATAATGAATTTCGTATTCTTACTGGTACAGAGAAAAGAGATAGAAACATGTACTCCAGAGCTAACAGCCATTTAAAATTTCCAAGGGAAATGCAGGCACTCACAATAGTACATCGCATGCCCGTTAAGCATGCAACAGCCTTTCAAATTCCACAGGCCAACTATATTAGTGAAATGTCATATGCTTATGGATCCTGTTACCTTTATTCAGCACCTCACTCTTCCCACCTCCCTTCCTCCGTCACTACTTGGTTCGTACAGTACATCCAGCACACAGACCTCATTTCCCACTGCTGCTGAAAACAACTTGGAACACAATTAGCCTTGTCAAGTCCTTCACTGGTATGCCATATAGGGCTGCCAGCTTTCCAAGCAATTCAATAATCCCTAGAGCACTGCCGCAGGGTCTGCGATTAACAGAGGTGTTTACATGTCTGAAAATGTACCAGGCTAAAAATAGAAGTAATTTTCTTAGCATCCTGTGATGCTGGGTTTGTTCTTTTTCTTTTCATTTGTCAGATTGACAAATGAAGACTGTTTGTTTAATTCTTTCAACTGCTATAGAAGATCAACAACAACAAAAGAGCAACTTCCCAGTTCTGTGGTGGTAGAGGAAAACAAATCCCAAATGAAATATTTTCTGTTGCAGGCCAAAACTAAAGAAAAACCCAACAGTGCTAGCAAACTGGTCTTCTCTGCAGCATCAAGCACAATTCCAGAATTGTCCAAAGCAAGGGATCAAAGAGAGTGTTTAGCGTCCCCTCACAGATGTTTTCAATTTGAAGGTAAGGGTCTACAGTTGTACAGGGAGAGGTGAGGGGCATAAGCAAGTACCAGGAGTGTTTTTGAGCTCCTGGTGTAATAAGACAAGCAGGTGGATTCATATTTATTTCTCTTTCAGTGGATCATGTATGATAAAGATCTGTGGGATAAAGCAGTGTAAAGAAATATTACTCAGGGATTTCCTGGA
The DNA here is from genome assembly GCF_030490865.1 of Poecile atricapillus. NCBI lineage: Eukaryota > Metazoa > Chordata > Aves > Passeriformes > Paridae > Poecile > Poecile atricapillus. The sequence goes on from NC_081249.1 coordinate 24,386,255, forward strand.
TGGCTGGCATTGTTAAAAGAACATATTTTTGGTACTCTTTTCTGAAGGTTAGTTTAAAAAAGTATGAGGACAGAGTCATTCTTCCTCATACCTCTTCTAAGGCAACACATCTCTTGGAAGTCACAAACATAGACCCTGCTGCTCAGCAAGAGGAAAAGCAAATGAATTCAGCTTTTGGAGACTTGATTATTCCCACTGCTTGGCTGCTGTTTCAAAAGATTCCCACCTGCCCTTGCAATGGCAAGTAACATCTAGAAGGGCTAGCCCTGGATTGGGTGGACAAAATCCAGCCGTGGCACTAAGCCTTGGGCTGAGTATTTGTTACAGAACCCCTTCTTTGCAGCAGAGATTCGGCCAGACCTTCTGTATTTTGTTTGTTTGTTTGTGGCTGTATTTTGTTTAACGGCTGAAAACGGCTCTTATAAAGAAAAGGTCAGCTTTTTTCCTTTAAGCCAGAGCTCTGAAACACCCACTTCATGCCATAGAATGGATAGGAAAAAAAATCTGTGCTCCTCATGAATTCAACCTGAGCAAAAATAACAAATTAAAGTGCGCGCAGTACACGTCAGAACCACCATGCGTACGGAAGCCACAGATTCCCAAAATGAGCAAAAAGCCACGAGCAGTACTAGCCTGAGACAGTAACACTCATATCAGGATGACAGAATTCTCCATTCCAGAACAGGGTCTAGCATGATGCAGTTTGGGTCAGCTCTGAACTAGGACTTGTTTAGAGCCTGGTAAGGTTGAATTTATATATTCTGGGTCACTATAGCCAAACCTGATTTGATCATAGGAACCGCTCATCCCAGGATATGTGCCAGCATGGGCATTTTCAGTTGTCAACTTTGACACTTTGGTCTGATTTATACCAGGAAATTTAACTTCAAAGATTTCAACTAAGTTTGTGCTTTTACTGGTAAGCTCGTAAAATTTGCAAAAGGCTACTAAAAGACTATGGACCCAGATCCTTCTAATTAACGTTGCAGATTCACTTAATGTATTTATATCCTGCATTTAGCGTTTGACACTCATAGCTGACTGAGAAGAAAATACATTCACATGTCAGTAGGTTACTATAGGTCATTTCACAGCTAGGGATATTGAAAATCACAGGTTGTTCCTGTCAGGACAAAAATAATATCTGTATGTTTCAGGTGATAGGTGACCCCTACACACATTCCAAAAGATGTATTCATCTTGGGAAACTGAAACTTTGAAGAGGAATGGAGGTAGCAGGAACTCATTTAACCATAGAAATAAAATAAAATTCAAGAAAGCAAAGTGAACAACTACATTTTCCCATATGAATTCATTGCTTCCAAACATCCAGGGCTCAAGATTCAGAGTGTTTTAAGTGATACTACATGGGGCAAAATCCTAACTGAATCAGTGTAAATTTTATCCCTGTAAATTATTAATGAAAAGAGGACTTATTTTACCTCCAAACCATAGACCACTCTCTATCTGTTAGTCATCACTTCATCTTTCCCTGAATGCCAGCACAGTTGTTCACAGCATAATGTGATGTAAAAAAAGATTATATGAGGACTCTTTGGCTCTTGGATATCATGTCTATTGAACATTTTGTTCCAGATTTCAGTATGGACAGTCATTCCCTTTGACCCCAGGTGTGAATCAAACTTAACACAAGCAGCCTAGTAAAAGAAAGTTGTTCTGATTCCAGGCTGAGGAAAACAAGCATGTGTAGTTTCTCTGCATTTGACAGAATGGCCAAATGGGAAGCAAAGGTACTTTTAGATACTTTATAAGCCTCCTGCATGGCAGCAGTAAAGCAGCAATCCCTGATGGGTTTGTTCCTGACTGAACTCCATCAAAGCACTTATCTTTCTAGCAGGTACCTGTGGACAGGAGACACGAGCTTGACCAGCAAGACTGGAACATGTTAAGAGTATAAAGCCTTTTAAATATGCTGCAGGGAGTACTCACATTTTAACAGGCCCAGTTTGTAAAATGACCCCTTCGCTCTGGCATCTTAACCCATGATTTCTGTCACTCAGCAGCTACTCCTTAACTGGGAGAATGCTTCAGCCAAAGGAGTGGCCTTTACATGAACACACAAGGTCTGATTTTTCACGATGATGTCTGATGTGACAAGTTTCCACCTCCAACATGAGCAGAAATGCTCCTCTTCAGCTGACAGTGTTATTTTTATTTTGTGCTTCTAGAAGAGTACACATGGGTCATACCTGCTAACAGTCATTCTGCCACAGTTAAAATGTGGTTCAAGAGTTACATCCACACTGTTGGTGTGTATGATCAACAGCTGGGCTTCATACTGTGTGAGAAAAGAGCTGGGGACATTTGCAAATGAATTGAAGACAGTCTCATGAAGAATATAGTTTTCTGTTTCTTTTCTTTCATTTCTCTAATTTCTTCTCCTTTCAGACAGCTTCATAGATATTTCTAATGGCTGTAATATTGCTCTTATCTAAATACATTATCCACATTTTGGGGAGATTTTTAAGAAGATCACAGAGTCTTTTCGTCTATCTGTCCCCAAAATCTGAAACATATCTTCAATTTACTGAGTGCCAATCATAGGAGTAATATCTTGACACCAAAAATATTTGATCCCAAATTATAGTTGCTATATTAAAAAGTCACTTAAGGAGTCACTTTAATGGGAGGCCTATAAATGGTAGGCAGACTGCTCTGGAACAAAAATGTGACTGCATAGCCATTATGGCAAAGATCACTAGTTCACAACTGTGGAAATACTGAGGTAACTCAACTTTCCTAGATGGAAGTGTAGCATAAAGGAATGGGAACTTAATCCCATGTTTATAACCCTTGGCTGAAGCTGTAGACATATGTCCTCTTCCAAATCTATCCAGGTCAGCTGAAGATAATATCACCCCCTTTCCCTCCCAGCTCTTTTGGCACCACAGCACAGCCTGCATTAGGGGTGTCTTCTCACACCTCCCTATCCAAGGCTGCCTTAAGAATTTAAAGATTTGAATATAATGCTGGCTTTTGAGTGTCTTTGCCCTCACTTTTACAGTTCTATGTAGTTGAAAACAAGGTGCCTGTGCAGCTTGTGGCTCTATGTCGTATCAGATTCAGTGCATAGTTGAGATAATACCATAGAAAGCAGGTACAAAAGATCTGACTCTTCCTGGAGCACAGATGGAAATTTCTATATAACAGAATCTGTACAAGTAAATATGAACAATAAAAATCAGTACTGTGTTTATTTCAGTCTTGATTGATAGAATTGAGTTTAAAATATAAAATCTAGATTGTCTGTCCCAGTGCTGCCAGTTGGAAGGAGGGAATTGGACCCCAGAATTATACCTCTCAGGCTGGTTTAGAACTTAGCTTGAAAAATATATAAACGGGATGTCCCAGTTCTTTCTTCACTATTTGTTTTTCTCTGAAGTCACTTATATATTTAAGTATATTGTAGCCTGTGATAAATGAAGCTGAACTTTTGACCTATGAACCATATTGGCTGAAGAAGCTCCTAGAAGAACGTGTTTTAAATATGATATTGTGTGAGAAGTGGTATAATGACTCTGTGAGTTTCAATTCCCTTTAGATTTTATTTCTGCTAGGTCAGATTCCAGTGTATGATGTGTACTTGTTTGAAGTTCAGTGACTTATAAATAGCAAATTCTTTCAAGGTTTACTTAACTGGTTTTGACCTTATTGAAATGACTGTTGTATGCACTGAACATAAAGAGCAAGCCACTTGACTCACAATCCATCTCAGTATTCAAAGAAGGTGTTTTACAAACAAATTGATATGAATGTAGTTGATTCTTGTCTAGTTTTTAATTTTTATCATTAAACAATAACCAAATCTATAATGGTATAGATTTTAAAAGCATTTTGTGTTATGTATAGATCAAACAGTTGATTCTCCACATGCTTTGAAATTAAAGTTATCCATAATGAAGTGTGTTACCTGTTTCTATTATTGTATGAACAGAAACTGCTGAATATTTACAATATCATGGCTCTTGGGGATACATGTGAAATTATTTATAGCAGGTAGTATGATACATTTGGTCTTCTTTTTAGGAATATAAGTAGAGCTAATTCTATGTGAGACCAGGTGCTGGAATACTTTTCTGGAGTGTTAACAGCATCACACTCAAGATCATTCTGGTATAAAATTAGCATTTGAAGACTCTTGAAATCTGCTTGAAGGTAATAGATGAAGATTTCTTTTTATTTTTAGTTAAACCATTAGAAGCCATTACTACATTACCTGAAAAGCCAGCTACTAATGTTACATTCAAAGGTAACCTGTGCTCACTTTGCCTTCCAAACTACGCATGCTGCCATGTTTTATTTAAAAAAACCAAACAATTTTAATAAGGGTGTGCAATTTATTTTGTAACCATTATCACATGATTCTATCATGCAAATCATGGATTGCTTAAGTAGCAGATTTCTGGGAGTCACTGAGCCTCAGATGACAGGGCATTTGTGCATTTTTTTTCTATAGATATCTTATTCATAAGGACCTCAGAACATATGCCATACTTAAATGATCCTTCTTCTATTTGTGGCCACTTTTGATAGAAAGGTCCTTGTCTCCTTGGAGGTTGCCTGTATAGCCTTCTCTGCCCCACCAATACTTTCGGCTGACTTGATCCTTTTTCGTGTCTACCTTGAATTTTTCCATCTCTTCTGGTCAAGTTTTTCATCCTGTGTTCCTACTTAGCAGCACTTCTTCAAAATTTAACTAGAAACATACTGGGGAGATTTGAGATTTAATTTCCATCTTGTTGAAAGACACCAAGTAGTAACAGAGGAATACTGCATGAGTTCATGCCTTGAAGAATGTCTGATAAATTCTGTCTCACTGTGCAGGGCCTGGGGTTCCTGTAAGGGAATTTCATAACCTTTCAATAGAGTATCGTGCAAGCCTGAGGCTAAGAGTTCCTATTTGTTACAGAACCTCTTTCCTTCTTTCCACTGTCACCAGTTCAGCCTAATGTAAATTCCTTTACTAACAGAAGCTGGCACCTAGAAGCAGACACCTTCTCTCAGATACAAAGCTCTATGCAAACAAACTCAAAAGACATGCAGACAGCCATATAAAATATCCTTAGGAATAAAAAATATCTAGGCTGGGCTCAGCTGTTGTCAGATTCTCCACTAGCAACTGAATGATAGTAATACTGTATGTGTGTATAATCTTGCAAATGTGAGGTAATTGGATTTAATTGAGCCTGCGGCAATAAAGAGTTAAGATAAGCTGAATTATATTGCATTTACCACAGACTAAGAGCATAGGAAGGCAGCCACCATGGCAGCTGATGAGCGGCAGCTTGTTAAGCTCTGGAAATGAACTTTATGTTATGTTCAAGTCTGCTGTGGTAGCTCTCAAAACCTGCAGATAGGATTCCCTGCTGTGGTACTAACTATACCAATGAGCAATAAAGAAAAAAACCCTGAAAAACTGGCATAAAAAATCAGCCTTGAAGCAGATCTGAATGTGAGTCTGGCTACACCATTGCACTGTCCTGTGCAGGCTGGGGGGCAAGAGCTGAGGGCAGAGGGAAGGCCATGGGGACAAGAAGGAGATGAGCTGTCCAGTGAGCCAGGTGGGTCTGGACCAGTCATGCAAGGCACAGACACCCCAGCAGGCACCACAGGCCAGAGAAGAAGTGGTCCCCAGGGCCCCCAAGGAGGCTTCTCACAGCCTTGTCACCAATAACAGGCACTAAATTGCTTCAGAAAGACTCGTTAAAGTAGCCCTGCTTTGGAAGGTGACAAACTCTCAATGTACTCTATCCATGTGACTTGAAAAAAAATGGAAACTGTGAAACAAAACCTACATGGACAGCAGAAAAGCAGCACGGGATGGGAGGCACTCATTTTTCTGATTTTTCTCATTCATGCCTGGAGTTACCATACAATAGAATTTGGAAAGGGCTGCTAGATGTCACTGGTTCGTTTGTCTCTCTCTTCCACACCAAAGCAGAGAAATTGGGCCTGTAGTCAGAAAGAGATCAAATGCTTGGACTCAATGATCTTAAAGATCTTTTCCCAACCTAAACAATTTTATAATTCTAAGGAAGGCACATATATTTCCTTTCTCTGGCTACCTGCAGGCTCAGGGATTCAGGGAGAAAATTGTAAAAGGTATACAAGCAGCATAAGAACATCTAAAGCACTGCAAACAATGAAGAATAAAATGAAAAAAAGGTTTGAAGACTATGAGATCTCTCAAATATGTCAGAGGCAGAGAAATAGAATGTATTTCTTATTATAGGGTTACACAGCAAAGCAAATTACGTTTTCTCCCCCTTAGCATCCTTTCTGGAAAAAACAAGCCTACAGATCTTTCATTACACTTATTTTCTTAATATCTCCCTTTCATCCTAATTGCTTTTTCCCCAATAGTAAATATTTTAATAAGGCAGAGTTTAATAAATACTTGGGTCCATATTTCTATGTCTATTTCCTATGCAAAAAAAGAAATAGAGGATGCAGTGAGAACTGGTTTTAGTCTTTGTACTCTGACCATTTCGGAAGTCTGACCCCGTCTCCAGCACAAACTGGGATGCTTGAAATTCAGTGTAATCCAGATCCATCTCTGCAGAGCAGAGATGTATCCTAAACTCAGAATATAGGGTGTTAAACTGTGCTGGACAAGATCAACATCTTTGTCAGGGAGTCCTTAATACACACTATTTTGAAGTTCCTGCTTGACTTTGCTTCTTTATTCCCTTGGACCAGCATGTAATATGCAAAGCAAGTGCAGATGAAAGCAGATTCCTCCATCACCCCATTCTTGTAGAGACCTGCAACACCCAGGGATGCTGAAGATTATTCTGTCAGCCAAGCTTGGGTTAGCCTTAACAGACAGCACCTTCACGGGTGCAAGCAGATGAGAACGGAGAGGCAACTCTTCTGGGGTGACATGAAGAGAAGTCTGTGGCACTCTGGATTTCACCACAAACCTGCAGGTCTGAGCTGATAGAAGGGCTCTTGATAGCTCTTCATTTCTCAAGCCAGTCCAGGATGGTAAAATGGTTCCTCATTTCCTCTTGAAAAACAGCCACACCTCTCCTGTCCGCCAAGCCGAGTTTGGGACTTATTTTGGTACCTGGCACAACCGGCGGCCGAGCGCACACACCCTGGCCCCAGCTGCCAGAGGGCTCCCAGCCCAGCCACAGCCCAGCCAGGACAGCCCCATGCTCTGTCTGGATCTCTGCACGGCAAAGGGCTCTCAGAGCAACACACATTAACCATGTACGGTCCAGGAGAGCAGCTCAGACCGTGCTACACAGCTCTGCACCCTTTGCCACCACCTGAAATGCAGCAAGATAGCTGAAATCCCAAACAGCATCTGCTTTTAAAGCTCTATATTCTATTAGCAAATGGTCTATTAATTATACCCCAGTGACTAGTTGTAGAAGGAGTACCCAGTCTCTCTAGAAAAAGTAATAAAAATAACCTAATCACTTCTCTGGTTTTCCCACTCAGAAAGCTGTGGTGCATTAACTCAATCCATCATACAAAAGATTTCATTTTGTTTCTGCATTTCAGCCCTAAAAGGAGGCTGTCAAGCTTTTATGATAAAAAAAATAATTGCCTCCTTCAGCAGTGGTCCCATTTAAATGGATCTTTTAAAGAAACATCTTGGGTGTATTTCTCCTTTCTTTTACCTTGACAAGAAGAAATAAAACATTCTTCAGCCTATTATTCTATCCTTCCAAATTCACATTTAAAAAATAAAACCAAGCTGGCCATGTTTATTATCTCTCATCTTTTATAAGCCGTTTGTTCAGTCAGAACTTGATATAAACCTAATGGAAGTCAATATGCTTTTTGAGATGTCTTAATTAAGTCTTGCATGAGGAGACATGAAAACACAGTGTCAGTATGACATATTTTACTATAATGTTCAGTTGTTGGTGTTCTAAATCAATAAATGATTGACTTTTTTTTTTTTTCTCTATACTAGGTGGGATTGGTAACAACTCCTGTTAGGAATTTAGCCTGGCATGTTAATGATAAGATAGTGATATGATAAAACTCTTTACAAAACTGCCCATAATAGAATTGTCAACTTCTAACTACACATATGAAAAGATTCAGCTTCAGTTGGACACCGGATCATGAATATTGGGGAAAATTTGGCATGGCAAGATCCAGCCACCCACAAGAGTATGGGGAAAGAATAGTGTTTTGTACATTTTTTCAGACTCCTAAAACCTGGTCTTAAATCTAGGGGTTCAGACAAGTCACTTGAAATCTAATGGGAGACGAGTGGCTTACATGTGAAAAACCTCCTGCCTTTTTCCATCCAACATGATCCAGTTAAAAGCTTTTCAGAAGCAATGATTTCGCTTGTTTATAAATCAATAACTGTCTAGAAACTGCACGTGTTCCAGGTGGAAGTTGCAGAGGGCAGAGCAAGGTTTCAGCTTCACCTGGGCACAGCAGAAAAAGGAAAATGGAACTGGAGCAGCCAGGTCTGGGAAAGGACTCCAGGGTGAGGGTGGGAAGGGGCTGTGGGCTAGGGGAAGAGGCAGCAGAAGGAAAAACTTTCTGTGGTAGCACAGGAAGGACAAGCCTGTGGAGGGAGATTTGGAGCGACCAAAGGAAGGAGCAAGAGGAAAGGAGGCAGAAAGTTGGAAATAGGCAATTTGCAAAGTGGTTCCTGAGAAGTAACAGGGAACAAGAATGGTTGGGGAAAGAAATAAAAATGGGCAGCCTGAGGCTAAAAATGCTGAAATGAAGAGGCCATGTGTTATCTTTTCCCATCAGACAATCAGTGCATTTTCCAGCAGTCACAGAATCCTAGAATCATCAAATGCTTTGGGTTGCAAGGGATCTTAAAGATCATCTAGTTCCAAAACCCCTGCCTAGGGTAGGCACACCTTCCACTAGATCAGGTTGCTCAGAGCACCATCCAACCTGGCCTTGAAAACTTCCACATATGGGGCACCCACAGCTTCTCTGGACAAACTGTTCCAGTTCCTCACCACCCTCCCAGGAAAGTTTTTTTCCTAATATCTAATCTAAACCTTCTGTTTTCAGTTTAAAGCCATGCCCCCTTTTCCTATCACTACATACTCTTGTAATCTCTTTCCACCTTCCCTGTAGGCTCCCCTCAGATACTGGAAGGCTACAATTAAATCATCCTGAATCCTGCTAAGAGAGCTTGTCCAGGTCACCCTGGAGAACAAGTACCTATTGACATCACTGAATTTAAGAGGAACATCCCTGAGTAAGTAGGTTAGAAAACTAGGCTCCAATATGGGATTCAAACAGAAGCTTCGAATCACATGCAGGCTTCGGGTCTTGTTTCTTTTTACCTTGCCATCGCTGGGAGAGAAGACCCATCACTGCATTTCCTGCAGAGCTCCAAAGCAAGTGGCTCTGAGGTTCTTTTTTCCTTACCCTTACCTACTGCTTTCTTTTCAAGCATTAGAAAGACAGCAGAGGGGAGTGGTGAACACAGCTCACAGCACTGGAAAGGGTGCCCACAGAAAAGGAACATGAAGGGAAAGAGCCATTCTGGGCAAAAGTGAAGAGTGTGAGAGCACAGAAATTGAGCGAGGCTTGAAAAAGTGTCAGGAAGGTGTGATATGGGCACTCAGAGTGCACATACCCACACAATGTGTTGCATTTCTTCCTGGGATTTCCTAAAATTATGCACATATGTCACACAGTACAGTATTTCTGGGAAGTGGCTATCTGCTCAGAATTTGCATAGGAAATCTGATTTTTTCCAGAAACATGTACATCTTTGGGTTTTTCAGTTACATGGAAATGGTTGATATATCTGTACTGTGACTATAAAATAGCAGGCTGGTGTGCATTAAGCAAAAAGAAAAGGGACAGAGTCTTCAGCACTACTGAGAGAGGTAAGAGTTTATACATCAACAGCAACCTGTCTTCACATGAATTGTCTGACATACTCAAAAGGGTTTTGCTGTTGAAGACTAAATTTCTTGTTTTAATACAATATATTTGTGTCACCAAAGAGCATAGATTATAGTATTAAGAAAGCCTTAATCCAGTGCTTCCATTATTTATCTGACGTTCTCTTACAAATAACTACATTTTTAAAATCCTGGTTTAAAGGCATTGTTACTTAGCAGACAGTTAATTACAGTGCATTGCCAAGCAGCCAAAGCCATGTTCATATCAAGAGCTTCAGGAACAATGCAGCATGGCCATAAGTGGAAAATACTCTATAGAATTGACATAACATATCACCCATGTGACAGAATTCCCAGCATAGCTACATGCTAGGAAGACAAGCAGAAATCGTATGTGATAGCTGTATCCCTCTCTGCTTTCACTCTAGTGTTAGCCTGATTTTTATAACCTGCTTCCAGAGATGGTAGTGGGGACCATTTTGAGTAGCTAACCAAATAGCTGCAATGTTATTTTATTGGCAAGTGTCATTTGCATTGTTGCAAAACTAGAACAGGGAATCCGGGGAATAGTCACTAAGATGAAGTCAATTCACCCTGTGCAGCCTATGAAGCTCCTGTAGGTCTGCTGTAATTAATAGTAGAAGCACTTTTGCTTTAAATAATGATTCTTATGTGCCACTTCTCTGGTAATGGATGCTTCCACAGAGTTACTTTTATATCTAATGAGCAAATGTAATTAAATACAGCAACATCCTACTGTGGAATATCACAGAATCACAGAATGGTTTAGGTTGGAAGGCATTTTTTCAGTTCATCTAGTCCATTCCCACTTCTCAAGCAGCATAAGGCAGAGCTGGTTGCCCAGGACTCTAACCTGATTTTATATGATTCCATGGGTGCAAACTCCACCACCTTTCTGAGCAACTCATTCCTGTGTTAAACCACTCTTGCAGTTTTTGGTGTTCAGAATGATTTTTTTTTATTTTTTTTTTTTAATTTGTGCCCATTGCCTCTTGTTCTGTCCCTAAACACTGCTAAAAAAGATCTTGTCTCCCTTTTGTTCATGGGCATTTATACACACTGATAAAATCCCTCTCAGCCTTCTGTTCTCCAGTCTGAGCAGTCTCAGGTCCCTCAGCCTTTCCTCATAGGAGAGGTGCTCTACTGTTTTCACCACCTTTGCCACTGTTTGCAGGACAATTTCCAGTGTCTCTATGTCTCCTGTACTGGAATGCCCAGAACTGAACCCAGTATTTTAGATATTTCCCTACCAAAGCTGAGAGGGAGGACCATTTCTATCAACCTGAGGGCAATGCTAATGCTGTCCTGTTGGCCTTCACACAAAGGCACATTTCTGGCTCTTATTCAGCTTGCTGATCCTCACATAATTTTCTGCAGAGCTCTTCCCAGCTTGTTTCCCCCCAGCACATACTCTTGTTATTTGTCTGCAGGTCTGGGACTTGGCATTTCCTTTGTTGAACTACACAATTCATCTTTTCCCCATTCTCCAGCCTATCTAGATTCCTCTTAATGTGAGCACACTGCCTGGCATACCCATCGCTCTTCCCAGTCTTCTGTTGCTTGCAATCTCACTATGGGAGCACTCTGCTCCCCACTCCCAGAGTGGGGGTCATTAGTTGAATATTATTGATTTCAGTATTGGATCCTGGAATAGATTTTGAGTGATTTGCCACAAACTGGGCTTTGTCACAATGGCTGCAATCCTCTGGGTCTGGCCATTCTGCCAGTTTTTGATGGACCTCACTGTGTACTATCTAATGTGCACCTTGTCAGCTTGTCTAAGAGGGTGTTGTGCTGCATGATGTCAAAAGCCTCACTAAGGTCAAGTTAAACAACATTCCCCATTTTACCCTCATAATCCAAGCTAATTCCCTCATGGAAAAAGACTGTCAGGTTGGTTAAATGTGATTACCCATCTGTAAATCTCTGCTGGCCAATCCTGATCACCATTTTCATGTGTCTGAAAGAGGTTTTCAGGATCAGTTGCTACATCGCCTACCCAGGGATTGAGATAAGGCTGACCAATCTTCAGCTCAACAGATCTTCCTTCTTTCCCTTCCTGAACATTCCATTACCTTACAAACATAATCAAGAGTTAGTGACATCAGCCAGCTCCTTCGGCACTTGTGTATACAATCTCTCAGCCCCTATGGACTTCAGGATGTCTGGTTTGTTTTAATGTTCTCTAACATGATTCTACTTACCAACAGTAAGTCTTTCCTGTTACATATTTTCCCACTGCTTTCAGGGGACTGAGATATTCTATTATTTATTATTCATTATATAAACAAATACACACACACACATATATATATAAGATTTATTTATAATGAATATTGGCTAGATATATAAAGCTGTAGAGGTGTTTCTTTTTTATTAAAGTTATCTACTCTATCCAATATAACTACTTTATCCAATATATATATCTTGGCAGGGGGATTGAGATTAAGCTTTCTGCTGAGTAAGGAATCACTAAGAGAAGGGCTGCCAAAAGCCTTAAAGAAGCATCAGGGGGAGAGTCTAAGATGAGTAGGCTGTAAAGGTAAGATCTGAGTTTCCCTGCACTGCAAATGAGAATTTTTTCAAGCACTTGACATGAAAAAGAAAATAAGATATTTTGCTGTTGTTACAATCAACTTTCCTTTCCTTCATTCATTTCCATGAACCAGGTACAGAGTTCCTTAGCCACCCATTAGGTGCAATGCCTTGTGAGTCAGGGCAGTGCTGACCAGACAGTGCACAGTGATTCAACCTACCTTCTGGAAATTCACACTTTCCAGTCATGTACCAACATGTACCGACAGGTGAAAATGAAAATTTTGAGCACATTACTTTGGCATTTCATAGTAGAGAATTCAAAAAGCAGTTTTTAGTGTTATAAAATCATCTTCCTATCCTGAAACTTAGGCTGCAGGATGTCACTATACACCCTTGTACAACACCACTGACTTCAGCTGAGGTTTTCCAAGGCTCTAGAGTCAGCTCACATAAATCAAACAACAAGATCAAAGCCAGTGCTGGAAAGGCTGGGGCTATCAATTATGATGAAGTATAATAAATGGAGGACCCAGTGACATTTCATTTTAAGACACACATGTAATTGTCAGGGCTCAGTGACATGACACTATCAAAAAATGATGTGACTGCTCTGAAAAGCATAGCTGCTTGATTATTTTTCCCCCTTGTGAGTTGTTACATCTTTCAAAAGCCTTGAGCTTCTTTCTAAGATGTCATTTCTTCTCCCAGCATAGAAAGCAGTTTGTTTGTGGACTGCCCTTCTAATTAGAAAAACAAGCCACAGATGTTCTTGAAAGAGCATTAAATTCCGTAACTAAGCCTCTACTCACTGAAAACATACCTCACTTGGAAAGGCATCAGGAGAGCTGTGCCACAGCTCAGCTGTTTACAAGCAGCCTTCCATTCACTCCCATCTCTGGGACCAGATGTGACAACAATACCACAGGCTGCTTGCTGTTCGCTGTTTGCCTTTTGTGCTCTTGCTCCCAGGGTCCTGCCTTGTCACTTCTGAAGCTCAAATTTGTGCATAACTGGCTCCACCCCAGGGCCACAGTAAGTACTCCTCACAGCACTGAGAAGTGCTTTATCTCACAACTAATCAAATCCTTTTTTATTTTTTTTTTAATTGAGGAGCAACTTGCTGTTAATATGCGTCAAGTTTTAACAAGACAGATGCCAATTAATATTGGATTCTGACATGCCCAGTCAGTTCAAAGTGGGCTGAAGTAATCTGAAAGAAATAATGGCAGTGGCAAATTCAAGCCTTAAAAGAACATATGTTTAACACAGATGGTATGTATTCAAACATTTCATTTGTACAGTTGAATCCACTTTTAGAGTCTACAAATATAGCCACCTTTTAAATACACTGTAAGAAAGTCATAATTCCAGATTTCCATTTGCACATCAAAACAGTTATATTATAGCCAGGCGTCATGCATATGATGAAATTGTTTTGATTAAAAACAAAACCAGATTGTTATAATGGGATCCCATTGTATCTGTGAAATTAATCTGTCTTAATACTCAGGAAGAGCATCTGTTTTTAATGGAACAAAAGTACCTCAGCCAGTATAGCAAATAACCCTCTAAAGTTTCCAGACTTTCCACAGAAGGGATTCCTTGGTAAAGGTGACTTAGACTTCCCATGTTTCCACACTGAAGACTGTGATTCAGACATTTCCTATGAGAGAATAATTCTATTAACTTTGGGTTGACAAACTGAAATGTTAAAAAGACAGGAAACAATAAAAAGCTGTATACAAAACAATTTTATACTGAAGTTGCAAAGTTAAAGGGCTCATGAAACAAGGCACAGTAAACTAGAAATTGAAAGATTGAATTCTCTGCTTCCTTTATAATACCTTTCACAAAAGCCTTTTACATAATTGTGCATTAGGGACTTGATAAACTGTTCCCTGTTTGAGCATCGTTACAGACCTGAAGCTATTTGTAACCCTAGGATAACATACGTTCTCATCTGACCACAATTCGTGCTGTCTTCAGAAGGAAGGCTACATCACTGTGAGCATAACTGGCTACTGAGTGTGACAGATATTTTAATAGGATGAAAATTTAAAAGTCTGTTCAGAACATTCACAGTAAGATCTGTTGCTAAGACCTTTATACTTTCCTGTAAAGAAACCTCCTAATATGGTTCCCATTTACCATGCAAGCGAGGTTAGGTCCCTCAAGTGGGAAGTGGAGTGGGAAGTGGAATACCTTATCCAGACCCTGCTTCTGCAAAAAACTGCCAGGCCCAGCATTATTCTTAGGTGGTGTTCCATTGGAGTCAATTAGATTATGACATTTGTCCTGTTGTGCACAAGTGGTTGCAGGATTGAAGGCTGCTGATAAGGGCAACAAAAAATGAGAAGTTTTGAGGATGAAAGCAATTTCAAGGGACACCTTAAATTAAAATTGCTTTAAGCTGACAAATCCTTTTTACATAATTTCATTTTAAATTAAATATCCAGTTGGTTTTCAAATAGACTGAACATCTTTCAACCCAGCAGAATTCCCTACTCCAGACACTTGCAAATATTTTAAAGTTTTATGAGTGTGGAGCTATTTCTAAACATTTTAAAGTGTTTTAGATATTTTATTCTTGAAAATGGAAGTAAATCAATCTGTGTGTTCAAATAGGCAGTTCAAAGACATATTGAAGCAATTTGTAGCAAACAAAAGGCTCGCAATGAAATAAAAAGCAAGTATAAAAGCACAAACCATTTAAAAACAAAATAAATGGAGCCAATGTTTTATCATCACCATTAGACAATCGGAAGGAACTTAAATGAGTGTTTCCTTTTACTACAATTGTCCACTTGACTAACCTCCTCTGACATTGGTTTTAGCAGCCTTTCTCTCTTTTCTCTTCTTCTGTCCCCAGGCCATTGTCTCTGGACTGAAATGTTGTAAGCTATGCCACAAAGGCACACTTACCCTGGAACTGGTTTTCACCAGCCTCCTCACAAGCAAAACTGGAAAATGATCCTGGAATAAAAGTGTTCATACCAGTATGAAATCATTCAGATAAAGTTGCACAAAGAATTCCAGAGAAAATTTGTTTTTCTTCTATTGACCAGACCTAAATTTTGTCAATTCTTCTTCAGGAACTAGTACCCTACTGTGGGTTTTGCTTCACATGGTTATAGATATTTAGAAGTCAGATATTAGTGCAAGTTCTCAGGATTACCTCCCTTTACAGCTATTTAAAAAAAAAAAAAGTATGTCAGACAGAACCAGCAGTTATCTCCTAGGATCAACTCAGGTACCATTTTCAGATTACATGTCTCACCTTCTCTAGGAGCCTGTTTATAGGTACCCCTGTGAGGGAAGTGACACTCTCTAACTTGGAACTAGCATCTGTATCAGAAATATACCAGATCTAAACCACCTACCTTTAGAAGACCCAAGAGAGCATCCCAGAGGCTCATTCTAAAACAGTCTCATGACTCTTTTCAGCTAAGGACTCAAACTAAGACTCAATTCAGCTACTTCATATGTACCCTTGGACAAAAGTGTCCAGCATCCTTTTCAGATGCATGTAGTTCCCTGAGACTGGCAGATATGATACAGACCTGTTTGTCCTGCTTGTGTCAGGAAAGGCAGCTGTAGGCCAGATGGCACAGCTAGGACATCTCTATTGGCATTAGATGCCAATATAGATTAGATCTATATTTAGACTGTTGAATCATACTCCAAGCAACGTGTCTGCTGTATTTCTCTCTGGATCCCATTGACCAAACCTCTGTTGACAGTGGCAGGGGCTTAGAGCAGTGGCCCATGGGTGACACCTATATAACATAACCACAATTTGGGCATCTTAGACTCAAACTGACTCCCACCTACTACTTTTGGGGAGATTCTCTCCATCCCTCAACTTGATGTCAAATGCTAAGATCATCTTGACTATGCCTGTCGATCTAACTGCTTTCCCTGATGTCTCTGCGTATTTCCTACCTTGACCATGATATGTTGCTGCTTAAATCAGTTTTTCTTACCCTTCCTTTTTGTCATATCTCAGAAAACCTTTGTCCTCCCAATTTCTGTGGTGTGGTTCAGACATGTCCTTCAAGAATAAACAAAATCTGCATAGGTGTGTAATGCTACCAGGGTATGGTCTCAGTCTCACTGACTAGGCTGGGATCAAGGCCCACAGATGTAGAAATTGTGGTGAGGTCTGGCCTCTAGACAGATATTTTGCTGTTGATACAAAGGTATGGCTTTCACTATATAATCATGCCATCCAAAATCTGAGCAAATATTAAATTTTTCTGAACTAAGCTCTCAGAAGTAAATCACAATGGGAGGAATTGGGGGATGAATATGTTGTTGACCATCATCTTGCATGTGTCTTTTGCTTAGGTTTTTTCATGTAACAGCTGTTACATCATAGTTTCAAAACCTGTCACTTCCCCTGCCTACCCTAAAATCATCAAAGTTTTGCTGTTGTCTTGCCTTCTGGCTTCTTCTCAGCACTGGAATGCGCTTCCCTCACTATTCTGTCTTAAAAGTATTAATTATTAAAGTATTAATTTAATATTAAAATATCAATTATTAAAGTATTTAAGTATTAAATACTTTAAAAGTATTCTTTCTTACTTTTGTTCGTTACATGGTTTTGCAGCTCTGAGCTTCCACTATATATATACATTAAAAACCATTAACTCATATACATAGTTGAAGTAGAAAGACACATTGGCAGTAAACCCTAGAAAGGCATTACTTCCTCTGTTCTTTCACCAGAGTTTGTTTCCATTTTTCTTTTTTAAATCATGCAAAAAGTTCCATGCTTCAGACCTAATCTTGCAAATGCATATGCACATGAAAAAAAATAATCACATCACAGCTCTCATTTGAAATCAAAGAGATCATGCATGTGTTTGCAAGATTACAATTTTCAACTTCTTATAGAAGTACAGAGTAATTTAGGTTGGAAAAGACCCATAAAATTATCCCTGAATAGGTTGCCCCTCTTACTAGTCTGCAAAGTTCTATGTGGATTTTGAAAGTCCTTCAGCACCTGCAAGATGTATCTTACAAATCTGTCATCAGAGGAAAGGACCTTTAGCTGAGCAACAGCAGGTTAAAATGAAAACAAATCAAGATGCAATAGTTGTTATTTCCAATCAGCCCTGATGTGCAGGTATGAATTTTATTCCCTTTCCTAGCATTTGGCACTTTCACCTTGGGATTTTGTGTCTCATGTAGTTAAAAGAACAGAACGGCAGCTTCACTCGTGAAGTTATTGTAAATGTTATTCATAACAAGCTAATTTGTTATTCCACTAAATTGGAATTCTTGCTTGTCAAGGGCATTTATTTATTTTGATTGTGGTCTGTTTCATTCATGTTTTATGTCTGGTCAATCTAGTGAGTGCTGCAACCTGACTTGTCCTCCTTGAGAGAGTGGTGTGATCATAACTCAGCTCTGAAGGGAAGGGTCACAGTCTAAAGACTCTTAGAAAAGAAAAATAGATGGTATTTACTGTGGGTAAAATCACTGATGTTATACTGTTGAAGTTTCACTCGGTACCAAAAAAGTCATGACGAAAAGAATTCTGGCAAAATTATTAAAAAAAGCGAACCAAACAACCTCTCACTGGTAATTCTGTGTGTGAATGTACCAATGCAAACAGAAAGGCAAAGAGGGCTTGTTAAGATCTTACAACTCTCTTGAGAGTTTTTCTGTGATTTGAAACTGGCTGCAAAACTCTTTTATTAAGCAAAGCTATTTCCTTAGCAAAGTCTCAAGACCCATGAGAAGAAAATCTGTAATCTCTATTAGGAAAAAAGGCTGCTGTTTATTGATTTAATTGCTCATCTAACTGCATATAACTAACTTAGAGTGGACCTGTGTGACATGATTGTGTACTGTAGAAACAAGAAGTGAAGCAGAGGCGTGAAACCAGGACAAAGGACCAAGTGAGAAAGACAGGTGTGTGGAGCAGGGAGCTACACCCAAAGTCTAACATTCATCCTGATGATGGGAGCCTCATCCAGCCCTCCCTTATTTCAGTGGGGTTTCTTTTTAGATTTGTGAAGGGTTTTTTTGGTTCACTTCAACAGAAGTCACTCAGTGGCACTTCTGCACATGTGGGTGGCCCTGTGCACTCTCTCACACTGAGAAACTGAGACAGTCTGCACAGTGTCATGAACCAGCAAGACAGGCATGACTGTCCTACACTCATTAAAACTATGAAGCAACAGACTACTGAACAGCTAAGCACGCTGATTTTGGTTTAAGCTGCAACAGTGAAGAATAGCAGGTTCTGAGCCCAAGGATTTGGCATTAAAGAAATCATAAATGTTTATGTCCTGTGACAGACATTTCAGTAGTATCCAGGCTGCACGTAGAAGGGATCTAACTAACTCAGGCTAGCTGCTCAAGTTCAGAAATAACCTGCT
Source organism: Poecile atricapillus (assembly GCF_030490865.1). NCBI lineage: Eukaryota > Metazoa > Chordata > Aves > Passeriformes > Paridae > Poecile > Poecile atricapillus. The sequence goes on from NC_081249.1 coordinate 24,405,081, forward strand.
TGCTCCTCACTCCCCTATCAGAGCCAAGGGCTCAACAAAGGCTTTTTGACTGCATGCCTGGGCTCCAGCCCACAGCAGCACATTACTCCAGCCTGCCTGTAGCTTTACTGGCTTCAGCTGGCCTGCAGGAAAGTACCTTGAAAAAACCACTCCCAATACGTTCTTTTCCCAGCTAAGGGTAACAGAAGTGACAATGCCTACATGATGTCAATGAGATATTTATAACCAGCCTATTAACTAATCTAAAGGGCAGCCTCATTCATGTGGTTCTTGCACACTTCCAGCCTGTTTCCCAGGCTGGGGCTAAAGACTGACACTCAGCTAGAATGGGTTTGGTGTGAAGAGTAAATCAGAGTTAATCCAAGCCTAACCACCCCCCACTTCCCTGCTTGCCTTCAACCCACACTGTGAATATGAAGCAATTTTGGGCTCACTACATGGTTGTAGTCATGTTCAAACACCAGTGTGGAAGTATCAACTAATCTTTGGTTTTAAATCAGCTCCTTCTACACATAGCTGCAGTTCCACTGTCATGTGAAGATCTGGTTTTCATGCTGCAACCATTCCAGTGGCACTCAAAGAAGCCAGAGCGAACAGTCCAGAATGTATCAGTATAATTTTAGTGTGGGTTTGTATTTGGGCCTGACCTGTCTCTCCTAATCAGCATTTTATTATCTAGGACCATTTTCTACCAAGCTGCATTTATTTCATGAAATACATAAATTTTTCATAAATTTAATTCATGATCCTTTCCGACTGGCTGGATTCATAAGTGTTCAAAGTAATTCAAGTCAGGTGGCTCTACTTTGTAGGTTCTCTCATTTTCAGGGTGAAGATGGACACTAGTAAGAGCTTTTGATACTCTGGTGAGAACGGGATGGCTCAGGTGTGCAGCAGAGACACCCTGGGCTATCAGAGCACAACATGTTTCCATACAGAAAAATGGCTACTCTCTCTCTCTGTCTCTCAATGTTTTTCCTAGAAAGTTGATGAGGGAAGAAGTCCTGGGTTTTACAATCTGGACCCCAGTTCTGTAAGAAAAAGAAAATCAGGCTGAGGAAGGAATGACAAATCCTGCAACATCACTGTTCAAACCAAGAGGATGCTAGGGTGAGATGAGCCTTGAAGGTCTTCACGAAATATTTTTATTTCTCAGAGTGCAATATTCTCCATTCCTGGGTGTGTTTGAATTACTCTTGCCATGGCCCTGGCCATGCTAGAAACCAGAGCTTTGCCAGCTATCAAGGAAGGTATCTTGGTAATTACAGGTCCAGAAAGGCTATTGCACCAGCATTGTGATCTAAAGCAGTGAGTCTGTGGATCCCACTGGCTAAGACATCAAATATTGCTTCTGAGCCTGAACCTCATTTTTGAGATGCTGTCCAGATTCAATGGTCTTTGAAATACACAGGCTTTTGTACCCCATTCATAATCTATTAAGTGAAAAGCATATAAAAAATTATAGGGAAGATGTTAAAAATTTGGAAGAAGTGAGCACAGAAGAACATACTGAAGGTACAGCAGGAGAAATCCCATGTACAAATAGCATGCTGAGGTTGGAAGGGATCTCTGGAACTCACCTTGTCTATGTTTCATCTGTATTATAGGAAATCATTTAGGAGCTCTTACAGAAAGAACTTTTTAGGTGGTGGCAACAAATAAGTCACATTAGATGTTTTTCATGGGAGTCTGAAAATGCGCTAGTGGTTACATTTGGGAAAAGAGTTAGCTAAGATAACCACAGAGATCCTAAAATATTAATAGAACATGACAATAAGAGAGTTGCCATGTTAGAGCTCATTTTGCTGGACAAGCAAATATTCACTGCAGATTTAGAATATTTATCAATGATCATGATCGGGTTAAATATATTTGACCACAGAGCAGCTACTAATCAGCATTATATTTTATCAAGCTTTAAATAACAATTTTTTAATGTTTAAACCAAATGGCATCATTATAGACTGGAATGTATATATAGAGCAAGAAATGCTTTTTAAAAAGCACATGAGGAAAAGCTTAAGAATAATTTAGCTTGGATGCTAAATAAAGCACTGTGATTGAGAAACCATAAGAAATGTGATTAAAAAGAAAAAGATGTAGAGAGATAATTAAATCCTCAAAACAAAGATTTAAAATCTGAGGAAAAAATATTTTAAAAAGTCAGTTATAGTTTTTAACTTTAGAAAGGAAGGAGAGAAACAAAAACTGAAGGAATCAATCACCCATCATCAGTGAATGGCCACGAAATGTTACCAGTCAGTGAATGACCACTGGAATTCAAAACTATAACAGAGCTCTTAAAAAAAAGAACAAATTGGGAAAAAAAAATACCCTCTGTAAGTCTCAGGTCCATCACAGGATATTGGTGACGGACTGTAAAGAGTAACAGAAAAAAAAAAGGTAGAACTTTTAATTTGGTCCTATATTGGAAAAATAAATGCATTGAAATACTCTGTTGACAAATTTGTCATTCTCAGTAAAATATAAGCAAAAGTGTCTATAAAAAGCTATATTTAAATGTTTTTGAGTCAATAAAATGTAGGTTGATTTATATCAGTGGTGAAGACACATGGATTTATCACCAGTGCATATTTAGTTGGGAGTAGTGTCACAACAGAATTAATACTCTTCATGCTCCTACATCTAATATTGTTAATTAGAATAATGGAATCATAAAGTAGTTTGTGTTGGAAGGGACCACAGGAGGTGCCTCATGCTCCAAGCAGGGCCAGCAGTGAGGTCAGACCAGGTTGCTCAGGGCTTTTCCCAGCCAGGTTTCACAATCCCCAAGGATGGAGCCTGCCCAGCCTCCCTCTGCAGGACCTGCCTGTGCTCACGGAAAAGGTTTCAGTGCCCAGCCTGAGGCCCTCTCATTTCAGTTCCTGCTGAGCTCGGCTGCCTCCTCTCCTCCCCTCCCCACGGGCTCCGGGGTGTCTGTGAGGTGCCCCCAAAGCTGTCTCTGCCCAGGCTGGACCAGCCCAGTCTCTGCTCACAGGGCCAGGCTCCAGCCCTGAGCGCCGCAGGGCTGAACTCACTGCGGTTATCGGCGCCTTTCTGCACTGGGGACACCAAACTGCTGCTGCCCAGATGTGCTCTGACAACGAGTGCTGGGCAGGCTCCTGCCCCGAGCTCCTCGCTCTGCTCCTGCTGTTGCAGCAGCCCCAGATGCTGCTGCCTGTCTGCTACCAGCTCCTGCCCAGCTCGCTGTCCCGGAGCCCCCTCCTCAGATCTGTCCCTAGCCTGTATGATTGTAAGAGATTCTCCCTTCCCCACTCTTTGCTTTTGGTTTTCTGAAATTCATATGGTTCCTGTTGGTCCATCCCTCCAGCCTGGGTAGGAGGCTCTGAGAAACATCCCTTCCATGGACAGTGTTGGCTGGCCACCAGCAATCTGTATTATCTGCAAACCTGGTGAGAGTGTGTGTGCTTTATAGCCTCTTCCAGGTAACTGAAGCAGGACAGATCCTGGGATAGACTCTGTGGTAGCTCCCCTGTAGCATGTTCCAGGCAGAAAAATGATCCCCTGACCCTGAGACTCTGAGCCTGACCATCCACCTGGTTTATTACTGCTCTAATTGTCCACCCATTCAGAATGAGACATTGCAGGAGAGTGTCAAATGTTCGTTTGTTCACATGTTTTTGATAGCATTTCAGAAATTCACTCAGGTCATGATGTCATGTCAGTGTTTAGTCACAACTGAGTTTAAGGTAATCCCAAGTACTTCCCTGACACATAACCTGGCTTCTGAACAGAAGGCTTCTGGTTCACAGTTTTGTTCTTAAGATTTTTAATCTGCACCAGAACTTCATACTTCCATAGGCCATGGCCTCAGGTATCTGTCGGTCACAAAGAGCAATTTAGGACTGGGTTTTTGGTACTTCATGGTACACAAGCAGTATTTCTATGACATACTCAGCAAAGGCATGCTGTGACCAGAGTAGTCTTTGCCCATTTTTCCAAGGATGTGTCTCTCCTCATACATCTTTTTCTCTGTAGAGAAAAAGCTCTACATTTCATCCAGAATTAAGTTACTTGAACAAAAGTCCTAGAATCTTCACCCAATACACCTAGAAATCATTCAAGGAACACTCATGATAAAACCAAGGACTCTACTAATGACACAAAGACTTGGTATTATTAAGATGGAATGGAACAGAAAGCCATGTAAAGGGAAAAGATGATACCACCTTAAAGGTATTTTCCTTGTGGAGTATATGAGTATTAGTTGAGTGCTTTATTATCTACTGATTGTTAATACAGTACCTTCCAGGCAATGTTTTATTATTTTTACTTTTTCCATTACTGACCCTGACTTCTGTTCTATTCTTTTGCATTCCATGAGCATTCCTCTGGGTAATGAACATTATTGGACTAGATTTATAGTGACAGTGACCTACAAGTCCTGCTGATGGAAAATTCATTATGGGTTGGGATTAGTTGCTAATCTTTGGAATTATTAAAACTATACCACTTGGACATTCTTGGTTTTGTTTTATTTGCCAGAGTTATGAACAAAGGGCATGGCCAGTCTAGCATCTGGTGTATGTGTGTAATTTCTTATGAGCATTGACAGACAAATAAATAGGAGCTATTTTCAAAGTGACCTTCTCCTTCCATCCATATTAGAATGTTCTGACAAAATTTATAATTGACTGAAGTCTTTTTATAGCAGCAATGAACATAATGAGCGGGGACAGAGTTTCCAGGCTGCCACGTCTCTGCTCAGTGTCCTGCCATAGCTGTGGCTCCAGCTGGGCTACACCCGATCAGGGTAGCGCCTGTGCTCTGGCAGAGTGCAAAGACTCAGCAGCCTCCCTCCACTGTGGGGATTTGACTTCACAGCGGATAGCGTTTCTAGCTGGAATAACGATGTCATGGAAGTGTCTCATAAACCCCAGCTGGCCACATATCCTAATGTTCACAGAATGGAGAGGAGATTAAGCCATTGGCAGTAATTAATGGACAATTTATTTCTAAATTCTAGAAAAAATCCTTATTGTTCTCTCCATCATACATTACTAAATTATATTGATTTTTAATACAGTTTACCATTGTTGATTCTGCCTATGGTAAGAAGAAACCAGATTCATGATAAAGATTTAACCTATATTGTGACCTGTATTGTCCCTTCCTGGGAACTACACCAATTGAAACAACTTCTTGCTACTTCACAAACCCCCTTGAGTTCCTGAGGGCAGTGAAATACCTTCCTTACAGTCCCTGGAAGACTGAACAGTGTAATAGGAAGTGCAGCCATTTGCCACAAAAATTAGAAAACATAGGACAGGGAGTAGATTGCAATTTAACCTCTTTTTTTGTTTGTTACTCAATGTGTCTTGACATTCCTCTGAAAGTATCTAAGGACTACAATACCATCCAAGAGGATACCAATGTGGAAAGAAAAGGGAATTTTTATTTATTAAAAAAACAAAATCACTCTTTGGTAATATGCCAACCTGAGATGTAACAGAGGGCAGTCAGTTGTAAGATCATTAACACTCACAGTGACTTGGTCGATGTGATAGTTTGAATGACAAATATCACTGCATTCCTAATGTACTCTTAGTGACCTACACATAGACACATATCTAATAATGTGTCAGATTAGGCACTTCACCAGCATTCAATTACCTAGGCACAGAGAAAGAAAGTGGAGCAGAAAAAATGCATTTAATATTAGCTAAGATTGATTTGGGGTAGGTACTGCAGCACAAATATTCTATAAATGTAGTATTATCACAAGATCTCTTAAGATGCTTTAATAACTGCTCAGAGAGGTTGTGGATTCCTCTTCTCTGGAGACATTCAAAACCCACCTGGACACATTCTCGGACAACCTGCTCTCAGTGAGTCTGCTTTAGCAGGAGCATTGCACTGGGTGATCTCCAGAGGTCCCTTCCAACCCCAACCATTCTGTGATTCTGTGAAGAGTTCAGAAGTAGTGGTTTTATACAGCTGTAAAGTATTGTAAAGGAACTGTGGACACAAAGACATGTGGACTTGGCCTCAGAGTAGGCACTGTGTGAAGAATTTGGGCTCCAGCTCTACTGCCAGCCCACAGGTCTGGGGCATCTTTGCTTCAACTCCTCTGCCTGCAAGAAATGGGAATGATCAATCAGATTGCAAAAGCCTGGAGAAAATGGCATTAGGCAAGGTTGAAAGGCTGGCATTTGATGACATTTTTGCATTTGTAGTGGCCACTGAGAAAGGACAAGAGCAGCAGGTAAGGAAGCAGGCCAGGTGCTTTCTCAGAACACCCCAGATGGCAGTATGTGTCATGTCAATGATGTCAAGAGAACATATATTTCCTATTTCACAGGAAAATCATTCTTCCAGGCAATTTTTGCTTCCTGATGTTTAATTGAAGTCCAGATTTTTCACAATGTAAGAAAATTACTTTTGTTACTGGGTAAAAGTAATTATTTAGAGAACATAACCCAAAAAGTTATCTTAAATATATGTATTTTTTATATTTCAAAAGACTTCTGGCAATTCTTGACCATAAAGTAGTAAGTAACAAGCCAGAAAACGATGTAAAAAACTGAAAGATTAAAAGTAGTTCTTAGAAAGAAAATCACTTCCCCACATATGGAAAAAAAAAAAAAAAAATCAGAGAGAGACTTTTTGCAGGCATGGAGATATCTCCCCATGGAGATAAAGTAAGAAGCTCTTCAACTGCACCAGGAAAGTTAATGTTAAAAGACATATTCCAAGCAAGGCTGTATTTTTTAAAGTAAAGGCTTTTGTTGTTTGCTCTCATTATTTAAATCTTGTTCAAGTGGACTAAAAGGACACAAAATTAATTCAACCAGGAGTTTATAGTTTGCCCTTACAAAAGGGACAGACTTTGTCTATATATAGCAGAGGAAGAAGAGAGCTGAGAGCCTTACTCAGCAGCACAATTCCTGCCTTTCTGTGAAAAAACAAGGTAATTTTGCATCTTTTTTTGTAAAGTATTTTACCCGCTCCTGTGCTTCCACCCATTTTACCTTGTCAAAAGATAATTTCTTTTTTTGTGGAAAATTTTCTCAGACCTATTGTTCCCAGAATTTCCAATTATGTGTCCCTAATATTGACACACAGAAGTTACACCACTCTGAAACCAAAGAGGGTGGACACCACCTGTTGTGGTGGTGTTTGTCTCTGAATAGCCTGTAGAGGTAGAGGACAGGGAGAGACAGATTTTTGGGCTGGCACATGGGACATACTGAAGAGAACTAGACTTTGCTGGGATTTTCAACTGTTATACTGATAACAGTCAGAAAACAAAGGTCAGAATAGATGGTGGCTGAAAAGGACCAGGTCTCTTTAGTTTGCTTTCATTTCATGAGGAAAACATACTGTTTGTACAATCAACCACAGCATTCAACAATGGACTGGCAAGAGATGAGTCACTAAAATGAATAATCCTTTTTAATCTCTATGAAAAACATCCTGTTAGCATTGCCATATTCTAGGAATTGTTATAACAGGAGCAGAAAAAGGATTAAGTGCTTAAACCTGTCCCATCAGTACATGTTTATTGGAGTAGAATCTCTCTGTTTGTAATGAGTCTTTACTTCTTACAAAAACAAGCGACTATTTCTATTCTGTGTTTCTTTTCCTCTGTAACAAACCCTCTACAACCCACCAATAATACGGCTATTTAAAAAAAAATTAAAATCTAGATCAAGTCACAGCACATGCTGAGGATGACATAAAAGTAAGGATCACAAGCTCACCAAGATCATACCAGAGCCTGATTTCAGTGCCTTTCAATAAGAGTATTACACTTCTGCCCAAATCATACAAAGATTATGAATCATGTAGACTCACTGCTGTTCTTCTGTGCTTTGCAGCACAGTGCTGTGCCTCTTTCAAAAGGTGAGTGATTCTAGGAAGTTATTAAAATATGTAGCATGTTCTGGGTAGCATAAGGCTGGAGCCTGTGCTTTCAATACCAAATGCAAAAAGGCTGTGAGCTGTGCTTCATGGAAAAGCTCTCCAGCTACCTGACAGGAACTATTAGTCTCATGAGCTATGAAAATTGCTAGAGGAGGCAGATGACTACCTTGTTTTCCCCACAATACTTAAAATGGCAAGTGCTTGCTAAAATATTTAGTGTTAATAGAAACTGATGACAAGCCTTTATTGGTCTCCTTTCCAGAAGTGAGAGCTCAAGAAGATTGCTTCCTTTCACTGTCTCTGTCATATCAAGGTATCTGAAAGATATTGAAGGTGATACAATACAGAACCCATGGAGACATCCTCAATTAATCTCAAATAAATTGACAAGGCTTTATCATCAACAGGTGGCCCAGCAGTGCTTGTTTTGAACGTGTCTTTTTAAATATATCATGAGGTGCTCAAGCCTCACCATCTCTTCTCCCATGGACTAACAGTGACTTGAGCAGAAGCAGAGTAGGGTAACACCAGCTGTATTTGCAGGGTAGTGCAGCTGTTGTGTTTTTAAATCAAGGACCTCCCAGACACGGAGAAAATTTACCCCACAATATATCATCAGTCCTAATGCCCTGACTGCCCACACCATGAACAGGCTGGAGCTCATGACCAGATTGTCTGCCTTCTTCTGTTTTGGATTTTTTTTTGTTTGTTTTTTTTTTTTTTTTGTGCTGGGCTTCTTCCCAAAAGCAAACAGGTTGGGGAGGGAACAGTCTGTACCTGTACCTCCCTTCAAGGTGGAGCTGAGCCAGAGCTCACATTTGCCTAGAGCTCTCCAGCTCTTGGCACATCTTCCACCTTCAATGAATAATTAAAAACAACTGAGCAAGACTCATTACAGATTAGGTTCATCCTTGTGTCAGATGAATTTCAATAGTGTTTGTGACAAGCAGTAGAGATGATGGGTTAATAGTCCTTAGAGGTAAAATACATATAAAATAACTGTTGATTTAATGTGTTATGCATTATATTTATTATTTTAATATGTCTATTTAGAGATATAATCCATAGTAAGAATCTCACCTGAACATAGAAGATATGTTTATTATTCTGATAATAAGAAACTATGGATATGGACAAGAGCTGTGCTTTATCTTTTTTTCAGTAAGTGGTAACACAGCTTGGGATGGTGAACTGGTTTAGGCCCAGATGAAAATTAAGCACCATTAAGCTTCCCACTCCACACTACCTCCCCTACCCCCTTCATCTTATTAATTAGAACTGTTTTAGTACTTTAGTCCTGACAGCCCAGTCAATCTCACCAAACCGCTATGCAAATGTGTCAGGCCTTAATGCTTAATTTTTTTTGTACCTACATTCTTATTAAAAAAATAGCTCCAAATCTCCCTCTTTTGAGGTTACAAAGGACTTCCCTGGCTGATTCTTTAAGGTCAATTTACATCCAATTTACTAAGATCTTTCTCTATTAAATAGCAAGAGTTTCTAATCACCTCCTTGAAACTCTATGAAGGAGTTTTAACCATCTCATCTTGGAAAAAGGACTGCTAGGATGGGTCAAAGAGGACACTTGTAAAAGTCCGAATGTCAGGATACCTGGTTATGCAGAATAATCTCTCCTAGTGATTGTTTCTCCTTTTATACTGACTCTTCCTGGAGCCCAAAGAAAAAGAAAGTAAGTGATAAGCTACATTTCCTGAAAAAATACCTTGCCTAGTTTCACTTATCATTAGTTTGTTTTGGAGGCTCTGCTATGAATACCACGTCACTGATTTTTTTCCTTCTTCAGGAAAGTGACTGAAAAGACAGCAAGTGACTCTCATCAGGTGTCTTTCCTTAGGTTAATTGACATCTTATGTACAATACCCACATATCTGATTCATCTGTCATTTTAAAAGCACTGCAACACTTTAGCATCTATGTAAAGTTGTACTCATTAAAAAGTCTAGCAAGTGCAATGGAATAATCAAAACCTAAACAAGTTTTCATCACCATTCAGGAGTGCCAGACACTTAAGGAGACCATGACTCAGCAGGGACAGACCTGGTCCAGAAGTTTAGAACTGACTTCCTGTCTAACAGCAAGTCATCTCACTTTCACAGGAGAAATGGCATTTATTTGTAATTGTAAATGACTGAGAAATACATGAAAACAAAGAACTTTGTGTATCAGTTTATTCTAAGTAAAGGTTGAAGCGGGTAAGTACTAAGCTCCTGTGGGTTCATTGTATAACAATGTACATAAACATAATTTTTTTCTGAGTTTTTCACATTCATATGTTTGTAGCTAACATACTTTTGTTCAGGAAGCAGATTGTCAATTGTCAGAAGTGTATGCAACTATGTAAAATTAGATTCACAAGAACCCATAGGAATGATAAGAATGTCCTTTGCTGAACCTTGGTGCTGAAGACTTGGCCACATGTGAAAGGAGGTAAATGATCTTACACATTCCTCTCCACTGCTGCCACATGATGAGTTAATATTTGATTAGACAGAGCTGTATCTATGACACCTGTTCACCAGGGAGACTAGGACAACAACTGATGTAATCTACCTTATTATATACTTAATGATAGAGGAGAAGCGCTGCTTTTTCAGCTTCCCACGTCTGCTTTTCATTTCCTCTCCTACACATTCCTGAGGGGTCATGTTCAGTGCCTTGCAAGAACAAACAAACAACTACAATATTTTTTTTCCTCTCTCTCTCTCTCTCTGTGATTCTCTGCAATTTGCTTGATAGAAGAGAAAAACTTTTAAAATTTCCTCTCCACAGTGTGTTTCTGGGAAGAAAACTACTTCTTGAAAAGAGTTATTGATATACCTGTATTGGCAAGATTTCTCTGATAACAATAGGAGAGTACAGAAAATACCCAAAAAATGCTTTGGTACCAAGGCTAAATGGAAGAGCCATAATTTTCATAGTGGTGGTTCACAAAACTGGCTGCTGCTTTCAGATCCTCCTCACAAATGTCCTCTCAAGACAACCTTGCCCTTTTAGTAGGACCTACTAAATTTTTTAGGTCAGTTCTCCAAAGAAAGCAAGTGGCTGTTAAGCGCCACTTTGCAGGAGCTCCAAAGCTCCTCATCCGAGCAGATTCCCAACTATTGTCCCAGTTGTTTGTATCTGTGATTCCCAGGTCGCAGTGACTTCTAGAAAACATGCTTCTGATTTGCACCAGTAGCAATCCCAGTAATCTCTGCAATCTGAATACAATTTTTTATTTCAAATTTATACTGTTGTGTTCAAAAGACTCTTTTTTTCAATTCATCCTTTACAACTTCTGTACCTTTCCTGCTAAGAAAGCCTGACCTCTACAGGGAATCCCTCAAATTCTCACATAGCTATAGGTGATTTTAGTATTTCAGATATTTTCTTTCTTACTATGAGTAGCTGTTGTTGTAAAGTGAATATATAATCCAGGGAATAATTTCTCAAATTTCCATTTCCAGAATTTTTCTTCCTATTTTAAAGAGGTAATCATCTTTCCCTGAGATAAGATTTGCCTTTGAAGAGAGGGGAAGGAGAAATGCAGTGGGGGTTTCTTTGTGTTTTTTTTCTGGACACCAGAACTTTTCTTTTCAATGTAGTTTTTTTGGGTTTTTTTTTTTTTTAATTGGGAAAAGAAAGACTGAGAATTAGACAGGGTGTATCTTTCATTGCCCTGGGCTAGGTCTTTTCCTCAGTTCAGGCACAATGCCAAAAGGCCTGGATAGTATTAGCTTTGAACAGAGACAGTTGACAGCTCCCAACTGATCAAAGGTAGCAAAAAATAATCTGTGAAAACGTTGTAGTCTGTCAACATGGAAATGAGAGCAAATGCCAATTTTGTTTGCAGATGTTGAGCTACCAGGAGTGTTCATTCACTTCTGTCTGGTACTCACCTTCTTACTGCTCTGAGTTCCCAAAGACACTGCAACGCATCCAGGCCAGGGAAGCAGGAGGTGGATCTCAATAAAACTATAAAACCACGTGTACTCAGACTGCCCTGGGAATCAGTGCTTCTGTGGGGATTCCCAGACACATTATTGTAAGCGGTACACAGAAGCAATTCTTGACATGGGATTCATGTGACTGCACCTCAAGTCCCTATGATTTTGTTGACACTTTGATCACATCTCTCCGACAAGTTCATGTCCAAAATTAGGCTGGAAAAAATGCTGCTATAATTATTTAGAGGAAACAGGAAGACGAGAACATCTTCCACTGCCAGCTACTATGCCCACAAAGATAACAAAAGCTTTGGCAGAAGGTAACACCGGGCATGTTCTCGCACTCTTCACTTTGAACCTCTTCCAGGAACCAATGGTGAGAAATGAGCACTATGGTGTAAGACTGAGGGGAACATTCTAGCAAAAACACACCACGCGTTACACTGGTCAAAAAGCTGTGCACTAGGCATAACAAAAAGGTTTGATCAATGCTCTTTAGACTGTTTTACAAGGACTTTCTCTCCCACCCAAGCCATTTTACGTGTTTATTTACTACAGTGTAAATCGTGCTTCATGGGGTTGAGATGACAAATGAATCCTGCCACAATTCGGCATGAAATCTAACATGTTTTCTTAGGCGAGACAGGAGTTGACAGAGCATCAAATGATTATGTTCCATCTATAACTTTCACTCTGTCAAGCCTTCTGTCCTCTGCACACCAATTATAACAAATACAGCTGACTGCATATAGCCAGAGGGGAAAAAAAAGGCAGTTCTCTAACATATGTAAAAGATTCAGATTTTTTTTTAATCTTTTCAATGTTTACACTGTTCTCTGGTTTGAAGACAATAAAAACCTTAGAAGGAATATACCTTTAAAAATCAACACTGAAAAGTAAGTAAGCATATTCAGGTCTGAGTATCATCCTCTTACTGTGGGAGCTGAAGAGAGAAGGTGGTGTCAGTAAGCCTGACTGGGTAAAATATCTTACAATAGAAGCATTCCTGTGTTCATGAGAAGTAGTAGTGATTTATCCTCCCACAGGTATTAACACCTCAAGCAACACAACAAGCTTACTGTTTGCCAGAGAGAAATAGCCAAAACCCACACACTCCCCTCTGCATTTTTTTGAAGGGCTTTCCTCTGACACTATGAAGAAAGAGAATTGTTTAAAGATTTTACTTCCAGGAAAGTTTTTTGAGGTTGTTTTGTTAGTACATCTTTCAAAAAGAACATGCGCTTCTTATTCAGCTGTTAGTGCTAAAAGTAAGTTTGTGTATTATTTTTTTTTTATAATTAGGCTGTAGAGACATCATCATCAATATTACAAATTCACAATCATTATCCATTTCATACTATATTTTTACTAATGGATGGGTGGAATTATTTCCTTCACTCTGCCATCTTCCATCTGAAACTGACAGGCTGAACACTTGCATGAAGCCACCGGATACTTTTTTCTTAATAATGATTAATTATACCCCAGACCATCCATCACTGGTCTCAGCATTTGTCTGAGCTTGAAATATGCATTTAAAGATCCACTCTGGTTTCTCATGTTCTCACCACTACCTAATTCCAAATGTGAAGATCATAAGAAAGGTAATTTCTATATGAAGAGGTGAAAATGCAGTGGGCAGCACATCACTGCCATGACATGACCAGCAGAGAGAAATAAGCTCCACTGCAACCTCTGACACGCCAGAAGTCCCAGTGCAAGCACAGCCAACCACCTTTACAGATTAAGGGATGGGGATACAAGCAGATACTAAGATAGCTGCCATTTCAACTAAGTCAGTGATCTTTCTTTGTGCCAGGTGCTGTATTTTCTATTTAGTTGGTTCTCTGAGGTCTACAAGCCTAGCTCCATGTTTATGTTTCACTTTATGCTGTTAGTGCAGATTATTACAGATTTGTAAAACATGGAAGATAGGAAAGGAATTCTCAAAAAGTCATGCAGCTTTACAATTTCAGTCACGAAAATACAATCACTTTTCTAGGAGCCTAGTATGGGGATATTGACCTCAGGAGTCCTGTTATACAGAAAAAGTGTATTTCATCCAGAAAGTTACCATTATGAAATGGGTAAGAGAGACACTGAAAAACTGAATGTACATTTATCCTAAAAGACACACGGGCTAAGACATCATTTGCTTCAAAATATATATTGGATCATTTAATTATATTATATTTTATTTTGCAGTATGTATAGAATTTTTTTTTAATTAAAAACTGCTCCATTCCTATTTCAAAAGAAAATTGCTGGTGACTAGAACATGTCAAAATAAGGGTTGGAGACATGGGAAAAAAATCATATATTCAATAGGGTCATGTTAGCAGATTAGAGACCAAGGTATTAGTGTAAAGTTGTCCGTCCCAGTGTTACCACAAAGAGAGCAAGGGCACCACCTGCTGTTTTAGAAATGTATTTATTTGGAACATGACAGCAACTCTTCAAGTACTGCACTCAAAAATTTTCTCCTGAAATTGAAGTTTCTGCAAGACGATTTGAATAACTGATGAGTTCGCCGTTGCCTCCTGACACAAATGGTATTGTAGCCACAACTCCGGCCATAAATGCCTGAATACAGGGCACTTCAGAGGTTTCTGAAAGCAAGGCAGTGTTTCACATGGGCTCGTCCTCACCCAGGGCACCAAAACCTAGAGTTCATTTCAGGAGATCTGACTGATATTCAATAAGCACCAAAAGGTTTAATGACTGATTTAAGAAGAAATAGCATCTTTAGCATGAGAATGCTTTAGGTCATTATATAAGCTGGAGCTTATGGAATAAATAATTACTATTAGGTAAAGAAGACATCAAACTACAGTTCAAGCAGTTTCCAAAAATTTTCAAAGGACTTTGTTTCCAAATGCTCCCAATTGAGAAGACAGGGGTTCATACACACCCAGCTGATTTAAACATACATGAAGGACTTTATAAACCAAACTGTCTGGCAGTTCTAAGACAATTTGACCATAGAAAATTAAATCCCTAGATCACCAGGAGATAAACTGTAGAGTGTGAGCAGCAGATTGGATGCTCTGGGTCTGTGAAGACTGAATTTTTGGATAGTTTTTCCTAGATGCCACAAGGAATCACCTTATAGTCTTCACCTCTTCTTCTGGAAACCCCTGCATGAGGCTGCTCAGGGATAATCAGACTATTTTATTTTATAGACTAGCAAGGAACTTTCATGAGGACTGTCTTTTACAAATAAAATTATCAATTGTCAGAACTTCCATGAAAGTTAAGAATCATTGCTAAATGAAATGGCCAATTTCTATGCAGGAACCTTCAGGCATTTGGTCAGAGAATGTCCTGAAAGTTTTTAATTGAAAGCCAAGTTCAAAACATATGCAGCAGCCATAGTGTCCTCACAAATTTTGGAAAACAACATGAAACTTTAGTAAATTATGTGCTTTTGCCAAGGAAAATGATAGCATGGCCCATTTCCTCTTCAACCAGAGCCAAGATTCACCTTGCCCACTTACAAGCAAAGTTATATGAGATATTTTAATTTTTATTCTATATAATTCAGTTCTGTTTGTGCATGAAAAATTCAAAGGAAAAGTGAAAAATGTATATAATTAGATCGATTCCCATGAGCTGAGATGAAGTTAGCAGATTTTTATAATGTGCTCCTATCAAATACATTTCAGTGATAAGTTTCTCATGGTTCATCTATCAGTTTCAGTTCTTACAAGATTACAACAGAGGTGTCTGTACAGTGCCCTATTTCCCCCTTCAGAAGATGCTTTGTACATCTGCAAGATGTGCAAAACAAAAATCATCTAGGATTGCATCAAGCTTGTGCATTTATTGGTGACTTATTAAAAATTAATTCATTTCTGTAAATGAATGCTAATAACAAATTAGTAAAAACGTCTTCCTTTCTTCTGTTTTTTTTTACACAAATAGTTTTATTACAAACTTGAATTTTTAAGAAATACACATGTAAGAAATTACACAAAGGCCTTGGCATTTGCAAAAATCTTTTGGTATTTTCATGGTAATAGTCCATAAAACATTTTTGGACACAGACGTGCTCAAACAATGGTATCATTGCATAGAAATTCTTTAGAAATATTTCTGAGGCCACTTTGAAGAATTTTTTTGGCACAATATTAACAAAATTAAGGCCTTATACTTTTCAAAATCAAGTCATTCAGTGTGTGAGTAGTGTTTAAAACCCTGAAAAATATTAAATACAGAATAAAGACTATAAGCTCAAAGCAGGATTTACTATTATAAACACAAATAACTATTAACCTGGGTTCAGTCTCTGCAACTTCAGCATTGAAATGGCTATGTAAAATGAACATTTCACATCATATTTTGGCATTTAACACCTAATTCATGACACTGAAAAGAAGAAAATTTTGTAAGCTTCTTTTTGAAATTATAAACTCAGAGCTTGATTTGCCTAATGGTTGATATCTATATAAATTACTAAAATATTTATATATATATTTTTCTTGACCATTGCTGGATCATTCTTTATTCCACAGGAAAGTTTGTTCTACTGCACAAAGAAGCTGCATAGTACCAACATAGCAGAAACACTTACTTGCCTATTTGTGAAGCCAATTTGGCAATCTCTTCCAGATCTAGACCCATTAATACTGACAATGCTAAAGGCTACAAACAGAAGCAAAGGTTTGCAGGATGCTGCTCTATGTTGTGAAAAGATGGTTACATGTTGCTTAACCACAGTCTGTAATCCCAAACCTCTTTTTTACATTAGTATTTCTTTGTACAAGAACAATAAGTACATACCTAAGAGTCTGGGATTTTAAGACACCTAGATAACGGTAACAAACTTATCTGGGGAAGAAAAATGAATCTAAATATATAATACAAGAATGAGAAAAGGGGGGTCAAACAGTATAAGGCAGAACTGCATACCTCCTAGCACCTTTGCATTTTTTTTCTGGATAAATGCTGACTTTTTATTCTATCAGTGCATTGCATTTATATAAAAAATACATATACTTTGATCAAAAGTGCCATTTGGCATGTCAACATTTGAAGCTTATCTTTGTTGTCTCTTTTCTTCTTTAGCAAGGACAGGGCCAGTAAAGCAGTGTGTGTTAGTTATGCAAGTTCCTAAAAGGCACTTTACTGTTTTCATATTGGACAACAATGAGGTACATATGATATATGTCTAGGCTTCATTGCTGTTAAACGAATAGCACCATATTGTGTGAAATTAGTTGAAATTCAAAAGTCATTATGTTTTTCTCATACAGACTTGACAACGGCTAACATTTGAGCGTAAATCCCCGGCTTTCAAAGTTGAGGGAGTTGGTTTCCTATTGAAAAGAAAGAAATATAAAGGCCCATTAACAATTTTCAGGTTTATGATTGACAACACCAACTTTGAATTCAAGTCTCTCTTCCAGCCTCTGCTGAATCAAAAAGGTGTTCCTAAGTTCTCCAGTGTGTAATCACTTCCAAGTTTGGTCACAAACTATCCTAAGCTTAGTTTTAAACATCGCACACTTACAGTTACTGAAGATTTCAGTTCTTTCACGAGGCATAACACGTCCTTAACCTAAAACACCATCTGTTAAAGAAGGATCCTTAAACCATCTTCTAAAACCATCTAGAATTTGGGTAATAAAATAAAATTGGGCAAAGCAGCTAAATTCTGTTTATGAGCTTCTGCTAACTCTTGTGACTTTAAAGACAACTGAAAAGCTGGCAAAGGAAATTATGTGATGTCATCCAGAAACACAAACCAAAGCCTTTAGTCTCTAACCTGTCATAAGGAATTACTCCTAGCAACTAGAAATAAATAATTTTCAGACAAAAGTGTGCTTGCATTTAATGGTTTCATTAAAAAAGATTATGAGTTTACAGGAAATTGAGGAGTATTTGTGATTTATGATAGAAGGGCAGGTCCCCTGATCTGGGATTATTTTATTAATTTGAGGCATAGTTTGTAGCCAGAAAAGGATGTGAAGCTGAGAGGTCTCTGGGTAGGACTCAAGAAATGGTAACAACTGTAGTGCTCAGTCTCAATTTTTTTCTGACCAGCTTTCCTCTTTCCTAGGGATCCAGGGTTTACCCCAGTGGTGGAGTGGTTTTGGTGGTATTTTTTCTGGTTGATGAGATTATCACAGCCCCAGTGATCAAGTCCCAGTGCTCAATATTTCTGCCTACTCCAATGACTACTATCTGATAAATAAACAGTGAAAACTGGCTAAACAACCTGCTTCATTCTGAGACAGGCAAGGCAGCATTCACAGATCTAGAAGACATGAAGTGATGAAGGGTAACAGCAGCAGCAGTCAGGACTGTGGTGGAAGAGGGTGATTACTTGTGCTCCAGAGGAATGTCTGCTGACCAGCTAAGCTATGCAGACATGGGAACTGATCTATATGCTAACATATTAATAACATTCATATAGAGCAAATTAGTCTGTGTTGACAAATACTTATGTGCAGGAAAGCAGAACAAAGCCTATTACCACCAGCTGCATTTTACTCAAATGTACTTCCTCTAACATTAGGGAATGGTAAATAATTGTTCAACCCACCTAGTTTAACACCTGTACCAATTGCAAGTGGTTCTATTATATGTTCACACCCATTACAGGAAATGTTATATTCTAATCTAGTTTCAATCAGTATGTCAGCCTATCCCAGCTACCACTTGGTGAATACAACCTAAAATATAGTGGAATTGTGAACATTGTTAGATTATTATAAAAATACATGGTACAAATGACACATTGCAAACACTAACTGATGATACATTTACTAATTCCCCTAGAAGCTACTATTATTTTTTTCTTTCTGTTATGAAAATAGTTAACTACATAAATTAACTGAGCTGGTGGACAGCCAATACTTGAACCTGTATTACATTCAAAAAAATACTTTTTTTATTCAGTGATAAAGCTCAACTGAGTCTCAGAGAGTGATAAATAAATCATGAACTTACTTGAACATCTCATTCCTTTCTATAGTGGCGAGCCAGAAGCTGTAAGCATTTGCATAATAATTGCAGGTGCCCCGGCCATGGCACTCAATGAAGGGAGCGCTGCGGAACTCCTCTAGGCAGGAACCAGGGGACGCCAGGGCCTGGCCAGAGCCCTCCGCACCAGCGCTGGTGTGCTAGGAAAATGCAAAAGCATTGGTAAGAGAGGGACTCTTTACCTCTTCTGCTACACCTTCAATGAACTCTCTCGCACAAATATTTTGTCACACTTCTCTCCTTGTCCTCTGTTCTGTCCATCTCCTGTTCTGTTGCTCAGCTCAAGGAGGAACAAGAAGGCGGAGCTGAAAGCTCCAGAGATGGCATTGGATTCTCACACTCAACAGCAGCATGACACATCAGCAATATCAGCTTCAGGGGCAGCTGTATGCACAGAAGTCCTTCAGGACAGACAGCAGGACCCAAGCAATCTCTAGGTAAGCAATATGCCAGGGCTAGCTCTTGGTTCAGAAGGCATAAGGTCTGGTATGGCTTTCATCTGACTAGCTTAACTCCATTCACACCCCACACTCCAGTGGCCTCTCTCCCACTGCCAAGTGCTAACAGCTCAGGACCCACACTGTGTCTCAGACCATGCCCAGGCCTTGCCTGGGAAAATGATCAGATTCTTTTTGAAGTCACTACAAAGGGTGGAGGTCTAATGCCCTCCTAAAACCTGAAGTGACAGAGTAATTTATTAACTTTCTGTAGATCAAAACACTGAAACAAATGCTTTCCTCAGCTCAGAGTATGTGCCAGTGCACTCACCATGACAAAGGAGTAACCAATCCAAAGTGAACTCCAGCCCTCGGGACACGGTGGTATTTGAATTGTTTGACTGTGAACAGCTATTACCATAGCAGGAGCTTCACATACAGAGCATCTAGAAGGACCAAGACATGAATGAGCTGCATGCACTTAAAGATTAATGCTTTTTTATTCACAAGCTATTTTCTTTATGGAATCTTGAAATAGAAAATGTTGTCACATTCAAAACCAATGGAAAATCACAATGTTTCATTTAGGAAAACAGCCAGCTGGTTTTTTTTTTTTCTTTTTTGTTAATTTCTAATTTATTTTTTAAACTTCTGATTTCTTCCTTACTTAGTTCAACTATTAAGTCTTACTCCTATTAGCTTTCCTATGAGAAAAGAACAAGAGACCACTTATCTGAATATTTACATGTATTTTTCTTTTTCTAGTTCTGTTTGTACTGAAGTTTCTACAAGTGCTCAATGTCATGAACATGGGAGGCAAATAGCCAAACATGGTAACTCAGCAAGTATCACTTAAAAGTGGTCTACTGTGATCAGAAACAAGTAAGAGCAATTCATCATCCTAAACTTAGCTCTGACTTCCAGAGAAAAAGCCATCTCTCTGGAAAATGTCTTACAAACATAATCACTGCTAATCTAATCTAATGCAGACTCTTTCCCATGCATTTTTCTTGAAAGTGTTTTTATTTACATTTGCGGTCTGTATCTCTAGTAGAGATTTCTAGCAAAGTAACTTGCAAAACAAACTTCAAAGCAATTCTCCAGAAAGGCATGCAGCACCAGTTCCTTTACTTTAGACAAATTCCTCATGTCTCAGAACTGCTAGGTTACTGAATAATCCAATGACCAATCATGCCTTCACAGATGAATCATAAAAAAGACATGAGGTGGGCTGGAATTTTAATATGGGGGCTGGTAATAAATAGATAGTAGATACAATCCATTTTTTCTTGTACAACTCTCCAACTGGCTGCTGCAGTTACCAATTATGAAAATGCTTCAAAACTAAACTGTCTGATTCCTGTTATCAGAACAGGGAAAAGAATCAAGTGCAAAATGGATTAAGCTGGATTCTGGAAAACACAGGGAAGCAAAGGTATTCAGAATGAAAGCCTTCTATTTCTGCCTTGTGAAGACTGCTTTCATACCTACTGCCTTCATCTTTAGTGCAGAAGCGAGAGTTATTTTAAGAAACACATCAATGAAAGAGTAAGTTAAAAGAAGGAATGTAAAGCTGCCTCTATTCTTAGAGCTCTGCTTTGCTTCAAGAGATTTCTGGTATTTCAGTAGAAGGCCTTACAGGAAAAGAAGTCCTATGATTCAAGGCAGCAGTGACACTTCTACGCATTTTCAACATTTGGACAGGGCAAACTGTTGGTTAAAAAGCATTAACTAATAAAATAAATTAAAAGAAGTGTCTTCCAGATTCTTTGCTAATTTCCTAAAAGGAGTATTACAACTATTTCACTCATTGCTATGACTAAAAAGAGAAAAACACATAAGCATACATGCACACATACACATATGTACATACATATACACACTTACGCATTTTTATGGTGCAAAAGCTAATCCGTAGGCATAAGGTAAGGCAAAGTGTTGGTTAGTACCTCCTTTGGCAAGAGTTTCAAACGTGACTGTTAAAGGCTCTTTTGGATGCATGATATGGGAGGGCATAAAAGGAATATGAATTTCAGAGGATGACAATTTGAATTTTTCTGAAAGTCAAGCCCTTTCCATTCACATGCAACAAACAACCAAAAATTTAAGACTAACAAAAGCTATAGTCTCTCTTGACAATTTTGTCCTCAATCTGCCCATTCATTTTCAAAATATACCAACTTCTTTGGTACTCAGCCAGAAGAAAGAATACAGAGTACAACTGCAGATACAAGGTGGATTCCACTATGCAAAATAAACATCAAATATTTTGTAGTAGAACCATATAGCTTTTTGAACATCCAAGAACGTTCTAGAATACAATGTCTAGAATACAATCTACTGATGATTTGGATTGTCCTTTCTCTTGGATGTGCCTGAGAAATCATTACCAGCAATCTCCACTCCCATTCATTAAATATGGCCAGAAGAGGGATCAGCAAGAGCAGATACAGATTAGAAGCAATGACAGAAAGGACAGTAATGCTCATATCTAATGATTATCACTTAAGCTGTAAATCAGATTCCCTTATCAGATTCATATCTAACAGTGGGGCAGTTTGCCACACTTGCTCACAACTCTGCCTTCAGCACTGTACATGTTATGACAGGAGAGGTTTTCTAGTGGTCTTAAAATTTCAAATGGACCAAAAGTTCAACATGTTGCATTGATGCAGAACAGTTATGTCTCTGATATAGGCACCATTCTTTATACTAGCTGCAAATCTGGAATTATTAAAAAAAAAATAGATGATTGATTTTGCAATTGTTTCCTTTAATTCAGACAATAATGGTTGTATTCAAGCAGAATGTCTAAAACAATGGAAGAAGCCTGTCAGCCTACTGTATGATAAAAATGCTACCATTTTCAAACAAAAGGAAACTGAGCCCTGAAAAGCTTCTAGCTATGGCTAGGCAAAAAAACGGAAGTGTTTCAGATGAGAATTGAGAAAAACTGCACAACTTTTTCTCCTTTAAAGTACATCACAGCTTTTGCAAGACAACATTTCAAAGTAAATCTTTTCATTTCAATTATACTCAAAATAGGCTATTCTATTTGTTTGGGTTTCCCCCAAAATGGATTTATTTTTGATCAAAGTCTAAACTGAAAACATGTACACTTTGAAATATTTCATCAAAAGAATTCAAACTTTAAATTTAAAGGCAGGAAATACAAATATAAAGATTAAAAGCCTTGCCCAGAAAAATGAAGTACCCTATGCTCTTCCCACAGGCTTTTTTTTCTTTATAAATACAGCAGAACTGAAACCATACCTGCTGATGAATGGTCTGATATTATCACCAGTGATAGGAGCCATATTCATTGGCATGGGTTCAGGAGTAGACAGCCAATAGGAGTAGTCATTCCTTGATGCAAAATTACAGACGTTGTTGATATTGCAGAATAAGAAAGGCATGGTACTAAATTTACGAAGACAGCTTCCTGCTGTGCCTGAAATGTTAAGTGAAAGGTTACTTCTTAACACGGTTTTGTTAAACCACTGCCAACTGCCTAATGATTATTTCCAGGAGCAGATAAAAAGACAAAGAACTCTTGCTCTGGAGGGCCCAGTTTTCTCAGAGGAAGTGAATTCTCTTAGCTTTATGAGGAAGGAATGGGACAAGGAAAGGAGTAGTCCAGTGTTGCCTGTAAAATTACAGAATACACTAGGTTGGAATAGACCTCTAGAGGTCATCTATCCTACCGCCCTGCCAGTTAGACCTGGTTTCTTGGGTCCAGATTTAGTTGAGTTTTGAGGACCTCCAAAGGCAAGAAATTCAACCATCTCTCTGGGGTTCTGTTTCAATGGCTGACCATCAGCATGATAAAAAAGCTTTTATTTATCTTTCACTGAAATATATCTCATACTTGTGGTCCATTGCTTCTTCTGTCACCGAGACCCTCTGAGAAGGAATTCCATACTCTCTACCCTCCCTGTAGACAGTTGTAGAGTGCAATAAAGGCCTCCCCATAAACTATCTGTTATGACAGAGCACACCCAGTTCCATCAGACTGTCCAAACCCCACGAGCCATCTTAGTAACTAGGTGTTGTATTCACTGTGGTACAGCAATATCTTCCTTGTTCTGGGATGCCTAGGTCTGAGCCAGAGCAACGATAGAGATTTGCTCAATACAGTTCTACAAATGAGAGAAACATTTGGTTTGCCATGAATTCTAATTGAATTCTAATTTGGTCTCTACTTACCCAGATCTTGGCCGTGTGCTCTTTCATTGCCTTGTACATAAAGCAAGGAGTAGCCGTGGTAAATCAGCCTTGTCCCAAATGGACAGGATGGTTCTTCGATGGTTTGGCTGTGTCTGGTGACAAGGAAGCCATGAGCAACAGATGGTGCCCCTGGGGGTCCCATAGCCCCGGGCAAGCCATCAGGGCCAGGTGGACCAGGGAATCCTCTGGGCCCTACAACACAGAGAAGCTCCTTTTATTTCTGCAGACAGCAGTACTCTCCCTACACAACTAGAGAAGTGAAATTAGATACATTCACAACCAATACCATGTGTTATTTTCTGTGAAGGAATCAAGTCTTTGAAGAATGCAGGGACTTACCTGGGGGACCATAAGGACCAGCTTCTCCTTTCTGCCCAGGTTGACCATCAAAGCCGGGACTACCTGGTGGTCCAGGTACACCTGAAGGTCCTGTCACCCCTGTTGAAAAACAAGGAATAATTATTAATGGATAATCATTTCATGTTAGTTTTGACTTTTTGGCTTTTAATACAGGACAGCACAGGTATGCGGCAGAATAAACTAAACTTATTCAGATTCAGTGCATACAGTTCCATATCTAGACCACATATGAGGGTTACTCCAGGCAAAGTGATCCTATTGTAGAGAAGAACAGAGAAGGAGAGAGCATGCATCTAAAATAAATAGCATTTGCCTGGAATATGAAAAGGAATCTCTTCTCTCTCTTCTTATCATATGACTCAGTCAAAAATAGATCATAAAAAAGTATGGTCATGAACAATGGGAAAATGGGTATCCTCTTAGCTTCTTCCCAAACAAGTTTTCAGATATATGTGATGTCTTCCCTTTATCAATTTTTAGGGATGCTATGAATCCTACATAAACTCAGCAAATCTGACTTCAGGAAAAGGAAGTCAACCCTTTTAAACCATCAGCATTATAGCAACATTTCTGTGACTCATCAGAAGCTTTTGATGCTCACAGTTTTCATTTTCCTGATCACCCAAAGAGTAATATTGTGTTTATGTACTGAACTGACTATTAGTGATGGAACAATGGATCCTGTATAAGCAAACCCATGCTGTGTTCAGTCACTGAGATTATTTCACAGTCATTTCCTAAAGGATAGCAGTTGCAGAATTTTATCCCCACCTTCAAGGGAAAACTTTCATATCTACTATATTAACAAGGAAGAAGATATTCATTATCCTCCACTGTAATTCCCCATCAACTTAACATAAATAATTCAGGAAAAAAAACTTTCCCTTAGAATCTTAGAAGTCCTGAGCTTCCACTCTCCATGTCCCATCATTCTGAAGGACGTGTCCCTGTGCCAGCATTTCATTTGTCCTACCCTTTGCTCCATTCTCTTACTTTCTAGCATGTTTCATTTCTGCAGTTCACCTACTCTTTATAAAAATTGCAATATCTGGACTAAAAGAAGAAATCTAGGACCATGGAACAAGCTTCCATTTTGGGGAAAGGATGAGCAGAGTGTTGCAAGTCATTCTGCTTACTGCTGATCTTAGATACCGATGTGATGACTGCAGAGTGAGAGCCTGTAAAAAAATCACCAGGAAGGCATCTGTTTTGGATGAGCTTCAAAAAGGACTCTCCTCCTCATCATTGACACAAGTGGCTTACAAAAATCGGATATTATACCAAAAATCTTGTATTTTCTAGCCTACCTTTGGTCTATTTTTACATTGCTTGGAATGTATTTCTACTGGCAAATTAGAAACTCTCACCTTGTTGTCCTTTGGGACCTGGAAGTCCTGGGAATCCCTTGAGACCAACTGGTCCTACAGGTCCAGGTAAGCCAGGATCCCCTTTAATAAGCTGAAAAGGACCTGGTGGGCCTGGTGGGCCTTGTAAACCTGTGGAAATCAACCAAGAAAATTACCGTGTATTTAGTATTGCACAATGTTTTAAAAAGCGAAAAAACATTACCTTGTATTGCCATTTATGCAGAGACTGGAGCCTCTCACAGGGAGTCACAAGATATCAACATGTCCTAGACTTTACACGTGAATTAAACTGCAAAGCTCCCCAAACGGAAGCCTATCTATGCTGATACCTCCAGCCAAACAGACTTCTCATGGACTGAAATAGCTGTCCAGACCTTTGGTTATATGGAGTTGTCTCAGCAAGTTAGCAAACAGCCCCAAGCTGAGTGGTGTAGTCAATATGCTGGAAGGAAGGGATGCCATCCAACAGCACCTTGACATGTGTGACAAGTGAGCCAACAGGAACCTCGTGAAGTTCAACAAGTGCACGGTCAAGTGCAAGGTCTTACACATGGGACAGAGCAATCCACAATATCTGTACAGACTGGAGGATGAATGGATTGAAAGCAGCCCTGCAGAGAAGGACTTGGGGAACACAGGTAGATGGAAAATGGGATGAGTTGGCAGAAAAGCTGGCAGAAAGAGCCTAGAAAGCCAATACAGGGCTACATGAAAAGAAGTGTGACCAGTAATGTTCCTCCCCTGCTCTGTTCTCCTAAAACCCCCACCTGGAATATTATATGCAGCTCTGGGGTCCCCTGTACAAGAAGGACATGTACCTTTTAGAGCAGGTCCAGAGCAGGGCCAAGAAAATGATCAGAGGGGTGGAAGAGACCTTCTATGAAGACAGGCTGACAGAGTTGGGCTTGTTCAGCCTGGAGAAGAGAAGGCCCAGGGAAGACCCCACTGAGGCCTTTCAATATATAAAAGGGGTTTATGAGAGAGATTTTTTACCTCTCTGGAGTCTGGGTCTGGAGTGACAGGACAAGGGGCAACAGCATGAAAGAAATACAGAAAGCCTGTAAATTTAGATTTGACTTAAGAAGGACAATTTCTTACTGTGAGGGTGTGAGGCACTGAACAGAGGTTTCCCAGAGAAGCTACAGAAGCTCAACCCCTGGAAATATTCAAAGCCAGGTTGAAACTAGATGATTTTTAAGATCCCTTCAAACCCAAACCATTCTATGATTCTAATCTGACTGTTCAGATGCTGATACATAATACCTGGTTTCATATTCTGCATTTTAGAACAGAACAGAACAAAATGGTGATGGAGTTATAGCCACAAATTAATCACAAATAACCATTTCACCAAAAACATCTGGGAAGAAAAGCACAAGTCTTTATTATACCTATAGATCCAGGAAGACCTTGGTCACCTCGCTCACCCTTAAGGCCTGGAAAGCCAGGAGTTCCTTTTGGACCTGAAGTCAAAGGAAATATTTGCATGAAAATTCAGTAATTTCTTGATTTGTAAGGATATGTGTGGAATAATCATGTATGACCTTATGATCCTGAAAAGGACGCGACTTTATTTGCACAAGTACTTTTTAACTGTTTGCAGGAACACGATACAAACACCACTAAGTCACAAAAGAAATGATGACTGAAAATAAATTTATCTTATTTTTTCTCTTCTCTTTAAAGTTTTCTTATTTTAATAATATCATTCTCTAGATTAAAAGCATTATGTTTTTCTATTAATGACTTTATTTTTTATACAACTGGTTTTTTCATGTACATGATGGTGACAGTAGCAGGAATATAATCAACAAGGGATACATACAGAGCTCATTTCCTCACATATAGCTGTAATATTGCCCCTTTAATTCTCAAAAAAATCTTGGAAGATTCTTGACTGGTAGTATCTAACAATCTATTTTTCGTCCAACTTTTAAAGGAAATGCACATTTAATATTTGTAATGCAAGAATAGGCAAGAGACAAAAAAATCTCAAAAATCTCAACACTTTTGTATGTTTTTTGATGCAGCTTTCAGTGTCCTGCTCAGTAATAATTAAACTAGATTCAATGTTCTTTGGACATCTCTTTTGAGAGAGGAAGGATATGAAAGAGACATTTTTGCATACTTTTCAGGAGTATGTTAAGTTTTCTCCTCACCTGGAACACCTGGAATTCCTGGAGGTCCAAGATCACCCTTTGGACCGATATCTCCTGGCAAACCAGGACTACCCTGCATAAAAGAAAATGTGAAATATAGTTATCCTACACTATTATGATAAGACTCTCAAATAGGCTGTGCATCATTGGAAACCTATGAAAAAAATATAATATGAGAAAGCCATTAAGTTTAGGAAAAGGTCATTCTCTCCCTTGGTTAGATGGGAAGCTTCTCCTACAGGAACATGAGTGACACTTTGCTCTTTCTAAACTACTTTTTGTCTCACAAAAATACCAGATCAGAATGAGGTCCTTCTAGCACTGCAGCCAGTAAAAAGGTTCTCAACCATAGACCATATTATTATGAAAAACATCAGGAAACACATATCTCAGTAGCTACTAATTTCAGTGCAGTCTTAGCAGGAGGTTGCTAGTTCGATAATTAAATAGGGTAATTCTAGACCACAGCAGGCTTGAAAACTTCTACATTCACACAAGGGATGAAATTAAATATGCTCAACAATTTATAATCCTCTGAAGATTTTTACTTTTCAACAGGGCTAAAACACTCAAGGATTTAAAACGCTTCAAACACAATGGGAACTCCTCCTTCTGCCTTCACCCTTCTAAACTGTAGCCCTGAAATCAATGGTAACAAATTCACTGTAGCCTCTCTTCAAGGAAAACCAAGACTCTATTTCAAAAGACACTGTAAACAGTCATTCAAACAGCTGCCAAATTCCTTTCTTTCTTGTGTCTGCTGCAGATCATCTGCAAAAAGCTTGTAAGTATAGTTTAGAGTTTCTCCCTGGCTGATTTGGTATGGCAGTAATAGTTCACTGTATAATAAAACGTGGAATACAGGTGGAGGAAAGAAATAAAATCCCTTTCCTAAGTAACCTACCAACCAGAAGCTGGAGATGTGAATTGAATTCCCAGTGAAAAATAATACCAACAGTAGCAGTCATATTTGCAGAGCAATAGAATAGGCAGCCAGGAGTGATTTTTCTTTCAGTGCAAGCTAGATGCTTCTATTGAGAAGAATCACAAATTTCCAATTCTTTCCACTGATTGTAAAGGGAGAAGAGATGACCAGTTCAAAAATGGATGCCCACAGTTAAAACTTCCAAAGACTCCAAAGCTAAACAAAAGAAATTCTACCTTTAAGAATGCTAAGGGAGGCATAAATGTAGTAAAATTTCCAGGTTTCCTTCAGTCACATGGTCACAGTATGGAGGATTGTTTAAAGAAATGGCCGTCTCTTTGTATCATAATATGCAAACTTACGAAGCCCAAAACAGGAGGGCTTTCATTCAGAAGGCACTTATGAGTCCATCACAGTAAAAGAATGGAGTTTTAAATAAATGTATTTTTGGGTTATAATTATAAAAAATATTTATAAGAGGAGTTTATTGGAAGCTTTCCATCAAAATACATTTGCTCCAACAGTATGCATTTCTTAAGCTTTTTTTTTTACCAGATACAGCTTGGTAAACAACTTCTTTTTTGGATCTGTTCCAAACAGAACAAAACTATTTCAGGTAAATGTTTCTTCTCTCATTTCAGCACTCAAATGAACAGGAAAAACCCATGAGATTCGTATTTCACAGTCTGATCTCTGCATTTACTTTTTTTGGATACAATTTTTGGACAGGTTGTGTCATTCATGTTGTAACAAAATATTCGTTTTGATATAGGTAACCATGTACCTGGAGACCTGTATGAGCAACTGAGTCATAATCAGGGCAGGAGCCTGCCACACTGGGGAGGATGAAGACATTAGAAACTCATCTTAGTATGTATCACCAGAGGAAGCTTAGTATTTAATACCACTCTCACTGCAGCATTTCACACCGAGTTAACAACCCGCCACTATGAATTATGGCTCAAGGACAGTGAAACATTTTTTTCTGATTGAAGGCATGGAATCAAATCCCTTAGGCATTTCCCATTCTTTCTCAGCAAACAGTCTCAGAGTGGTAGATCAACCAGTGAAAAGCTTTACAATTTCCTGGGGTATAGAAATTAAGCTCTCTGAAGAAGTAGTGCAAATTACTAAACTAGGGAAAATATAGTGGAGTGTTATGTTGGAATTTACTACCTTCAAAGATGGTATAGTATGGCAGAATATGGTATCAAATATAAAAAGGTCTGAATATGGAAGCAAATCCTTAATGTCTATGTGTGACTAAGTGACTATGTCTAAGTGACTCCTGGATGCAGAGAAAGATGCGCTAGTTCTTTGCATTATCAAGAATAGAGTATACCTTTAAAGTCCTGCATTTCACATCAGGACCTTATTCCTGAGTCTTTCTTCCATCTGTACACTAGGAATTTTACCATCCTTTTTTTCCATTAATATTATTTTTATTGGTATTATTGTCCTTTTTTTAAATAGACTCATTAAGATTGGAAAGTACCTCTAAGATCATCAAATCCAACCATTAACTGAGCACCACCATGTTCACCACTAAACCAAACACCTCAAGTATTATATCCACACATTTTTTTGAACACTTCCAGGGATGGTGACTCTACCACTTCCCTGGGCAGCTCATTCCAATGCCTGACCACCCTTTCAGTGAAGAAATTTTTTTTAATATCCAATCTAAAACTCCCCTGGCATCACTTGAGGCCATTTCTTCTTGTCCTGTCACTTTTTACTTGGGAGAAGAGACTGATCCCTATCTGCCTACAACTTCCTTTCAGGGAGTTGTTAAGAGTAATAAGGTCCGCTCTGAGCCTCCTTCTACTCTGGGCTAAATGATCTCATTCCCAGTGTAGTAGGAAAAAAGGAATGAAAAGTTAAAAAATAGAGCATATTTTTCAGTGTGGAAACAGGGATCATACTCTGAGAGAGAGAATATAGAAGACAAATTATTCTGGGTGACTGTCCTATTCTACTTCATTCTTGCAAGTATACTGAAAAGGGACTATTTTAGGACAGGGAAAATTAATAATATATGACCAAAAATTTATTAATAGTATTATTGCCTGTTTGTAGTTCTAAAACAGCAGCAATATTTCATCACTGACAGTACTGAACTGCACTTTATTTGAGAGCTTTCATAACGAAAGCAAACAGTTCAGGTATTTTCAGAAGGCAATTTATTGTGAAATATGCAACCTTTAAAATTAACTACTAATGCATTTGCTGAATTTATGGATGTGCTTCAGCCATCCCATACTGTTAAAACACTGTAAATTATATTTTGGGTGTTGTATGTTACCACTCACTATCTATAAATTTCTAATAAGTTCATTAGCTCACTGGGGCAGCCTTTCCAAGAAGAGCACTGAAATGCTTTCAAGCTGACTTTACATTATCAGCTCTGAGTCCAAAGGCACACTGAGCATAAAATATCTTTATTTTGAACAAGAAACTGTATGATTAATATATCCATTAATTACAAGAACCAGCTTTCAGCAATTCTGGAGTGTGCTGAAAGTAACTTACTGGCAGTCCTTGGAAACCTGGATCACCTTTCATTCCCGGACCCCCAGGAGCCCCTGGCCAGCCATTGCTCCCTTGCTCTCCTTTGGCCCCTTTCAGACCTGGAGGTCCTGGTGGCCCTGTTGGACCCGGTAAACCTAAAAAACAAAAGAAAATAGTATTTAGTAGCAAAATTGGTTTACAGCAGTATCTGATGGAGTACAAACAGGGTCTACAGATGGACAGAACCAAAATAATTGTTGTGACATTTCAAGAAAATAAGTAGAATCTGTTGCAGGGGGACTCCTCATCCAATCATCTCTCTGTGGCTGACTGAAAATAGAGGGGGCTTTCCACATGTGCAGAACAAGCAGATAGTTCATCCTCAGGCATAAACATACTAAAGATATTTTGTAGCTCTGCTCCACTCTCCTCTTTAGCCTCTAGCACAGGCCACTGCCTTGGAAAGGCCAAGCTGGGTCATTTTTAACTACATTAACCCTCCAGGACATAGGAAAATACAGCCCCAGATGCCTCAAAAATGTAAATAAAGTCCATAAGGAAACATGAAAATGGAGGCATCCTTCTCAACATTAAAAAGATTTCTGGACAAAGCCAACTGCTTGAGGACATAAAATCAGCCTGTTTTAGGACATACTGCCAAAACTGCCTGGGAACAAGGCTTTCTCTGACCTGGGAGAAGAGGATAAACACAGACATGCAAAACTGATTGTATTATCAATTATAATTAATTAGGTGAGCCTCGATGAACAGCAACACTTTAGTACTAAAGATAAAGAATTACCTGGAAGACCAGGTTGGCCTTGGGGCCCTCTGTCTCCTTTAGGGCCTTCAATTGCACTTCCCGGTAGCCCAGGAAGACCTTGGCTCCCCTTAGGGCCCGGTGGACCTGCATATCCTGGCTCCCCTTTCAGGCCTGGGATCCCTGGACTTCCTGGGGATCCGGGAAAACCCACTTCGCCTTTCGCACCTAAGATTTGAAACAACCACAGAACATGATTAGAGAGAAGATCACAATCACTGAAACCTTCTGCCTTATTATCCACTCATAGTAAGCTTTATTCTTTTTGAAAACACTGACATTAACTTTATACATTTCTATAAAAATGCAAAACTTGTATTATTCTTCACATTATGATTTAAAATATGGGGAAAGTAGTTTGACTGACATACCTTTTCTTATCTAAACTCACCAGTGGGCTATTTTTAGTCACTCTTAGAATAGATTAACATTAAGCATCCCTCTACCACTCCTTACACAAAGTTTATAAAGCACCCACTTACTTATAAGCCAACCCTTACTCCACAGCAATTATTATTGTCAGAGTCAAGCAATGGATGATCTGCTTGACTAAGCACAAAAGGACTTGCTCCTGGAGAAAAATTGAATACTTTTTTACTAAGATCTAGATTTAGACTCATTGTACTTAGTTTCAGGCTTGTACAAATAGTTAACGATTGCAATTCAATCTAATTTTAGACTGAGCAAAAGAATATAGAGTAACTGGTATAAGTACAACAATAAGAGCAACAAAATTTATAGAGAACACTATCCCTGGCTCTCTGCCTGAGCAGAACAAGGTTTTTAAATCCTAGACTTGTTTCTTTGGAACTACAATACATTTAGAACACAAATTATGAAAGTAGAATATATATTTACTCTAAACCCAGATATTTTTAAATGAGCTGAGCTAACAAAATGAGACATGGAGAAGGTGAGAGAAGTGTTCTCATAATCTAGTGCTCTACATGCCTACCGAGCTATGATTAGAAAATATGCTTTGGTTATTAAGTTCTCCAACATTAGGGCTTTTGCAGTAGTTAATGATTGTTAATTAGTCTAAGATGGTAAATAAAAGATATTCCGAAATTCTGGTTTATCACTTTGGATTGTCGTGACAAGTTTCCTGTATTAATTGAATGAATGGGTGAGGTAGGGTGAGGTAAGTTTTTCAAAATCTGCTGTGTCATATTCATTTCACAGATGGAACTGAACTGTTGAATTGTTTGTGCTTTCCAGATGGTGAAAATTGAAAATTCCCCCATTATACACAATTTCCTTTACCAACAGCAGGTTGATATTTCTTCACTATCTATTGCAACCTAGTGTCTAGGATATACTTATTTCATAAAATGGAGCATGGTGCATTACAGACACCTTGAACAATCACTGACTCAAGCCAATCAAACCATTCTCACAGAACAGTGCAGACACACACTTTTTAGAGAACATAAAGGGATTTGAATTGTCATAGTCATGTGGCTGTACCCAAGCTATTAAGTCCTGAGCCCAGGTAATAAAAATTTTCAGAGAGATCTCATCAGGACTCTACTATCTTTTCCATCTCTGCACCATGCTCCTGTGCATAGCTTAGACATGCTCTATTGAGCCATAGTAAATAATTAAAAGTAAAGTAATAGCAATTAATACATCTGAGCTGCAAAACAGATTCAGGCAAAGAAATTACTACAGTATCCTGGCCACAAACCCGCTACCTATAGCTGTCTGATGCACAGAGCCTCACTAGATTTTGATTCTTGCAAAATTAGTAGGAAAACAGAAATAATTGGAGTCAAAAACACAGCACACAAATACAGGAGTTATTTATATTACCTTATCACACCACAGCTTGCAGTAAATTCCACACTATGAATAATTACCTATTTTAGGGTATATCTAACTCCAAGATGTTGACACTGTAACAGAAATCAGTATTTGAACCTCTCAGAGCTTCTGCCTACTCTGAGAAGGCAAAGGATGCAAAAGAATGAAATAGAAGGTATGTCTGTATTACAGAATTATGGTTATAGTATGTTCAGAAGGAGGTTTAGAATTGTTTAAGTAAGTGTTTTACCTTTATCTCCCTTTGCACCAGGAAATCCTGGAAGTCCTCTACCTGGAAGACCTGCCATACAGAGAGAGCAAAAAATGAGAAGTTGGAGAAGTACTTACATTTGACTTGTCATGAAAAAAACTCTATTATGCAAATAGAAACTCCAAATAAATGGCTTATGCAAAAGTTCTTCAGGGCAGAGGCTGTTTTTGTTATGCACTGGTATTGTACTTAGCACAATGGGTCCTGTATGACTGAAAACTCTACCAGAAGAAAAGGCAAGGCTGCTCCACTATTTCACAGCTAAGCTGCAGGCTGAAATTAATTCCAAAACACAACTCTTTAAAGTATCACCAGCTCTTGTGAAAGAAATTCTTGCAAGATTACATTGATTAAACACAGTTGCTTATTTAAATGATCATATTGCAATGCTAGATGATCATAAAACATCAATACTGACTTTATTTTCTAAGGTTTCACCGAAGCCAGTACACACCTCTACCAGCTACTCTTGTGCAGCCTGTGTCTGTGCATTTTCATACCATAGGAACTGAAGATGACAGTCACAGTACCTTGTTCACCCTTTGCACCAGCTGCACCTGGAATCCCATCATAACCTGGTTCACCCTTCTGACCAATGGCACCAGCAGGACCCGGAACACCAGGTTCACCTGAAAAATCATTGACATTTTCATTTTACCTATGACTTTTTTTTTTTTTTTCTCTCAAAAAAAATTTTACTTTTTATTTTGCTCCCACATGGACCAAGCAGATATTGCATGATGACTTCAGTGTGGCTTTTCACTGAGTTTACTTCTGAATTAAATCAGTCTGAGACAGGGCTCAAGTATTAAAGACTTTGACACAGCTAATTATCATGAATCTTAGTGAGTTTAGAATGCAGGAACTCCAGCAAAGACTTGTGAACAGCACAGTCCATTGTTATGTAAGATGATGTGTCCTGCAGCCAAAAAACTGAGAAAAGAAGACTCCAAGATCAAAAATGTTAATAACAGCAATGGACTTACTCTACTCCATACTCTATTTTCTTTCTAATAGCTGTGAAATGATACTAATGTGGTGATTCAAGTTTGGCCATAAAGATCAACTGAATTGTTTTTAAATTAACTTAGAGACAACAGAAGTAATGGCTGTAACAACAACCAGTCCTGTGAAAGGTGGTAAAATCTATTCCTCTAACAGTGAAAAAGAAATATGAGCCCCCCACTACACTGACCCGGATTTACCTAAGAAACTGCAATGTCTTTTTTGCTTATGAAATGAAAAAATGCACTGTGAAATATCAGAGCCAAAATTAATGTAGAATGCTAAAGATTTGTTTTATCCACTGTCTGGAGAGGAACAATATTTTAAGTGTCCTTTGGTGGTTTATATTTCTTTACCTGGTTCTCCTTTTAAACCTGGAATCCCACTTAAGCCAGGAAGTCCTTTTTCACCCTTGTCTCCATGACGGCCAGGGCTTCCTAAAGAAAGGAAGAAAAATGTGTTTCCATATGGGATATTTGATATAATTTTTACTTTAATTTTTCACTTCAGTTTCTGTTTTATAAAAGCATAAATACTTGCCTGGAAATCCTGCCATGCCAGGGGATCCTTTGGGACCTGGGGCACCCGGCATTCCAGGAATTCCTGCACTACCTTTTTCACCCTTATCTCCAGATAAACCTGGACTGCCCGTTCTTCCTGGTTCTCCCTAGAAGAGGCAGCACACATGAAATCCAGACATTAATTCAGAAACAGTTTTTTTCTGTATGCAGTGGTAGATGTCACCCTCTTATCCAACTGACTTTTAAAGAATTCCATTGTTTTTCCACTCCTACACAATGTAATTTAGGATTAAATTTGGTGCTAAATTCCACTCTCAGAATTTTTAACTAATCTAGCAATTGTTTAATACCTATGAAAATGAGCAGTTTTCTATGCATTTTTAGGCTGGTTATACAAAGTCTTTTCAAACTTAGCCTCTTAACTTACTTACTACACTTCATCATCTTAAAAAGAGTCTTTTTTTGAGTCCTCAGTAAGTTTGCTACCAGATTAGCAGGTATTATTTTTACCATTTTTACTTATAAATTCATGATAACTGTCATTGTACAGCTAGGAAAAGGAATATGAAACAAATGAGAGTCCTATTAGATACTATTAGAGTTTAAATTAAACTTTACAGACAGTATTAATATAGTTCACTTCTCAGCAGTATCTGAGCACTGTATAGTATCTTTGTTAAAGTATAGTAAAATTATTTTAGTGTGATTATTTGCCCTGTTCATAAAATACCCTTTTCACATTATTGACTTAGTATTTTTAAAAATTCTTCCCCTTCCCTACATTTCTAGCACTGTGAATTAGCCTATTTTGAGCAGAGATAATAAAAAAGAACACTGAAGACATTGGTTCCATTGAACAGAATGCAGCTAAAAAAACGGTACATATGCACATATTTCAAGTTTTTCATTAGGCAGCTAAATTAGCATAATAGAAAACATAACAAAATGGCTTAGAGGCCAACAGCATCTTTTCAAGTGCTCAGTAGAGATAACCAAATCCTTAGGGGTATAAATACCTTCTCACCAGGAGCCCCTGGAAAGCCAATTCCAGGAAAACCCGGTGCTCCTTTGTCTCCTTTTTCACCTTTTTGCCCAGGGAACCCTGGTGTGCCTGGTGAACCTGGTACTCCAGGAAGACCCTTTTCTCCAGGTGTTCCTAGTAAAGGGAAGGGAAAAATGGGTTCATCAGAACCAGTGGTACCTTAGCAGTGTTGACAGTGATGTTTCAGTGTTGCTTTAGCTATTTAGAGCTTTAAAAGTAAGTAAATTTTCTTTTGAGATTCACTCTCTAAATGGGACTTTTTATGAGATGATAAACTCTACTCGGAGGAGGAGATGGTAATAATCTTGGATTCAGAGTAAAAAAAGATCTTGCTAAAAATATGAACTGAATAAAACTTTATTTTTATTTGAATAATTTCTAATAGTACTACAGTGACAAAGTGACTCTTCTGCAGCGTATTTTTTCTGTCCTGATTTACCATTTAGGACATTCACATTTGATCACCTAAATATGCTAGACACAAGGCTGTCCCAATGGAGACAAAATTTCCATGTTGAGTTACAGGTATTTCTCCATTTTACTCTTTACCAATCTCTTCCACAACATTATTCCCAGATCCCTACAGTTTATAATTGACACTCAGTACACAGCAACTCACCAAACCTTTTAGAAGGGGGAAAATACACAAGAAGCTTAATGCAGTTCATAGACTACCAGAGAGAGACAGACAAACAGGCATCACTCAAAAAAACTGCCTGTCAGAAACAAATACAGAAAACCTAAACATCCAGCTAAGGGATTTACATCTAGTAACTTAGGAAACCTCCTGTTATTTGTATATCACAGTAAGATTGAAAAGCAATGTCCCAAAAGCCTAACATTCAGTTACTGCAAACAGTGCAATTATTTAGTAGATCTACACCAACAAATATTCCATACAGGTTTCTCATAGTGTTCTGTATTAACTTGAGGAAAAAATAAGAAGAAATTCCTAGCCACCAGTACCTGGCAAACCCATTTCACCAACCGATCCTTTTTGTCCTGGAACTCCTGGATCCCCTGGGTACCCTGGGGGGCCTTGATCACCTTTTGGTCCTATGGACAACAGAGAAATTAAGAATCTCATTCATTAACAAGGTTTAAAATACCTGACAAACAGTCTCTCTGCTGTTAGCTTCAGATATACCTGGTTGTCCTGGAGTACCAGGTTCACCATCTCTCCCTGGAATTCCTGGTTCTCCATAATCCCCACGTAGCCCTTTTTCTCCTGCTGCTCCATGGTCGCCTGGACATCAAAAAGGAAAACACAGTGAGATCAGTTTTATTACAATTTACTGTAATTACACATAATAATCCTTCTAGTTTTAATTTTTGATCACTGCTTCTCTCTGCTGGACAAGGATGGCTGTGAGTAAAACACAACCTTCCAATCATTAAACCAGTACTGAGGAAAGGCTGAAAACTATTGTCATTTTATGAGCGTCTATGCAAATTACAAAGCAAGTTATAACAGAAATTGAAATTAATGTTTGAGTTAGATTAATGAGTTATTTGAAAAGTGGTCTACAGATGTTAACAGAAATTATTGATTTGACTGTTTCAGCTCTCTAAAAGGCACATGTGAACAACTAGTAAACAGACAGAAATTTGCTGTTTTCCCTGTTCCATTAAATGTTAAAGCACCTTCAAATGGCTTAATCTCTTACTCCATAGTGTGCCTCTTCTCCAAGTTTATGTTCACACTTTTTGGTCATAAACAATTCTGTTAGTGTTGCATAGAGCTGCAGGACAATGGGTAACTGAAGATAAGTCACTGAATGTTTTAAAGTAAGTAGCTTTTATTAAAAACATTTCAAGATGTCCAAAACCAATTTTTTTCATTAGGCATCACTGATAATATCCCAGGAAAATTATGTATCCTCTCTGCACAGTTTGTATTTTGGAAGCTTCTAAAAACATTACTGTGATATGTCTAGAGGAATGAAGGCAGCCAAAAGATCAGCAAAGTTATGGAGTATAACTAAATTATTTTTCTCTGCTGGTACTAAGTATCTTTTGGTTGAAGAGGGTGAGATAAGAGCACAAATTTGCAGTCTGGGATCTGTTTGGAACCTACTCTTCCAGGCTGTGTAAGCCAGGACAATCTGTAGACTGTGTGTGGTCAGGAAAAGGTAGAGCATAGACGTTTGCAAGCATGCATTGTTAGTGCTGGAGAGATTAGTAAACTAGAAACCAAAGAAATTAACCATTTGAATTTCTCAGCAACGGTTTCTTTATTTGCATGTAACAAGTGTGCCTAATTTAGATTTCTAGAAATCATCCTACATGCCAGTAGTAGATAAGGAAATAGTGAAAACAACCTACATGGTTTTAAGGCTTTACATACCACTGTATCTATCAAGGTCAGAAACAAATGAGAAAAAATAGTGTAGATGATCTAATCTTTATAGGCTGGGAGCTTCATGAAAAGTGCTCTCAGAAGCTGCATCTCAGCTGAAGGGCAGGTGTACTCCACGCTTGCTCACTCCCTCCCCTGCAGTCCCTGGCTGCCCAAGCTGCGAGGCACTACTTACCCACATGCCCAGGTTTCTCTGAGACCCAACCAGAACACGTGAGCCCAGATCTCCTTCTGACAATTAGCCAGGACATGGAGATAAGAGGTAGCTAAGACTGGGATATTCTCCTGTTTCCACAGTTCAAATACAACATAGTATAGTTATTAGTGATTCACTGTCAAACAGGAAAGGAGTCTGCCCTGGAATACACTGATGAAATGTACAGATGACACTCAAAAGGAAAGGCTCAAAAAGAGGACAGGATTAGACTACAGAATGATTTTGAAGAGTTGGAGTGAAGCTTGAAAATCATCACAGTGAAAATCAAGAAGTGTAATGCACCAGGTGTGTGATCATTTTGTATGCATGTCAGAAACATGCATTCAAAATGAAAAAATATTATTACACAGGCAGTAATCCAGAACTAAGGGACTGAGAATTACACCTAATCACAAACTCAGTCAGCTGTTGTGTCAAGAAGGGGAAATTTAGTTCTAGCCAGGCCTGAGTTGAAGTACTTTGCTTGTTTCAGCAATGTGCACTCTAACAAGGATGCAGCCAAACTGGGGAAAAATCAGAAAGTGTAAAAAGAACAATAATGGTTTCAGAAAACATGATATACTATTAAAGCCTGAAGGATTTGGTTGAGGAAAATTAAAGACCACAAGATCTCAGTAGCTCCCTTCTAAACTCTACACTTCTATTGTAACAAAATAAATTATTTTTTAAAAGTAAATTTTAATTAAAAAGTAATTTATAGTAATAAGAACAAATATGAAAAATATGTAAAATATATCTGATTTTTTTCTTTGAAAAGAAATACAGGAGACAAAATTATTTCAAACAACTAATTTATCAATTATCAATAAATCTAAAAATCCAAGAAGAATGCATTATCTAAAAAAGCTAACAAACCTATAACCGTGAAGTTTCTAAACAGAAAACTGACTGCCTTTCTCCTGAATACTTCCAGATGTTTCTAAACTGATATAAGTTGATCTTTTGGTATCAGGGGCATAAATGCATTTCTGTCTTGAATTTTCTTCAGGTCACAAAGAAAAATGTGTCGAAAAAAGGCTGCTTATTTTTTTTTCTTACACTATCAGTTGATCTTCATGGTCACAACTACATGTTTTACATAAAAGACAGATTTTTCCCTTCTGGAAAGCTCTAGTTTTTTCTTTTAAAATTTCTTCTCTTTTCAGAAAGTCTTCTGATTGAAGTGGCAAAATCAATTACAAAAGGACAAATTGAACCAAAACCCTTTTTCCTCTGTGACCAATTGTTTTTTTATAGAGTTGACAAACACCAGGAAAGTATCTATATTTGCTGTGTGAAACTATTTAATTTTATTTGAAACACTGTTGCCTAAAACTAATGCAAAACTGAATTCCAAGTACTGCTGCTTGGTAATATATGAGTGTTAATTCCACCTACTCACAGTTAGAGAATAATGTTACCTTTTTCTCCTTGATCTCCCTTCTGGCCTTTGAGTCTAACCATGTCCATGTCCATTTCTCCAGGTTTTCCTGGGAGACCAGCTTCACCTTTATCTCCCTTAACACCAGGATCACCCTGTGGTCCAATTACACCTTTGAAACCTTGGCTACCTATAAAGAGACAGCACTGAATGTTACAGAATCATATAAAACTTTGCAAAAATATCTAGTAGACAACAACAAATTAAATGAGCTATTTATTGAGACTTAGACCACCAAATACCACGTTCTGGAACAGCTGCTATGAATTTTTTTTTATATATTTCACAATAGCTCTGTCAGAAAGTTGACATATTTTTCCCACTTCACAGCCATTAATTTTAGATTCTTGAAACAATAAGGATGGGAATTTGGCAGTAATACAGAGCATTATCTGAGGTTCTTAATTAAGACCTTCCTACTGGCTTTTAATAATTTCAAATAGTGCATTTTTCTTGGAGTAACACCTATAGCAGCCCCACACCTAGCAAACCCTTATGTTGTTGAAGAATGGAAGAAAATAATGTCTTGGTGCCCAAACACATGATGGCTCCTGGGACATAGCTTTTTATAATATTTCTAACTTGGAGGAAAGTTACTTGACATAAATATGCCTTAGGCCAAATATACTCCTTATCTTTGGTTATTTCCCAACTTCTGTTGGGGAAAAGGTGGGTTTTCTGTTGTTTGTTTTTTTTTTATTTTGAGAAAATCTCTTACCTTTTTCACCAGGTAACCCTCTATCTCCAACTGGTCCAGGAGTTCCTGGTAATCCTGGAGTTCCCATAACTCCCATTTCTCCTTTGGGTCCTGAAGCCAAAGGAGAAGAGTGAATAAGAAAAAGAAAGAAAGCAGTGTAAAGTACAAGAAACAGAATTATTTACTGCCTATCATATTAGGAGTTGCACTACTTAAGGAAAAATAGGACAAAGATGATTAAACTGAAACAGCCCAATAGAGAAAACAACAGTAAAAACAGTATTACGAAAACCAGAGAAAAACAGTTTGTAATTGGTTTTTGACAAATTCTTAAAACTTCCTATTACAGCAAACAATGCTGTCATTAACCAAGGCATTATTAAAACCATACTCTGTCACTAAAACTGTGCAGAATAATCCCCTTTCATTATTACAGGAGAAAGACTAGTTCCTTCAAGCTGCTGGATTTGATCCATGAAAGGACTTCAGCAGCAGCTCAGTTACATGTGCACAGAGTTGCTTTACTGACATCAGTCTGTGCATTTTCCCAAGCTTGGGCTCTTTAATCAATCAATTCCTAACCAATGAAAGGGTGTGCTACTACAACTTAATAAAATAGTTGTCAAAGATGCTGATTTCTGAGGGACAAGGTGTTTACCTGCTGATCCTTTCAGTCCAACAGCCCCCTGCGGACCTGGCAGGCCAGGTAACCCCACAGAGCCTGGGACTCCTGGCTGGCCTGGGCTGCCTTTATCCCCTTTTGGTCCTGGCATATCTAGACCTGGGACACCAGGGAAGCCCCTTTCTCCTTTTACTCCAGGAAATCCTAGGAAAAACAGAAGATACAGGGTTAGTCCTTAACAAAAACAAGGAAAACCATTAATAAGCATATCTGACCATGTCCACCTGTGACTCACAAATTACATGGCATGAAGGATGAAGACTCAAAGGCAGACAGCAGAACCAGTCCTCATTTCCTGTGAGAGGCTTTAAACCTGTATCTATCACACACCAATGACCAGAGAAGACCAATCCAAATGCCAACAATCCTCTCAAGAAGGCCTCGCCCTGCATTTTGAACCACATGGAGGAGGCCCACTGGCATGTCCCCCCATCAACCTCACATGGCAAAAAGTTCTCAAGCAACACTTTAACCTGTCATGCACTTATGTCAAAATTCTGCTCTTGAGCAGCATCATGGGAGTATTCTCTTCTCACCTGGTGGTCCCTGGGGTCCCGGCTGCCCGGCAGGTCCTGGCAATCCTGGAGGGCCCAGCCCCGGTGCACCTGGAGGGCCCTGCAAGCCTTGGAGACCTGGGAGACCAGGGTCACCTGCAGGGAGACAGGAGAAATATAGACCAAGCATTCTCTGATGCTGTTTGACATCTTGCTTGCTGAAGATGTCAGACAAGGTGCTTTGGAAGGACATGGCCAAGGAGACCTCAAGAGCCAGCAACACCTCCATGCCTGGGCTTGGAATAAGGGCTGCTCTTTGCTGTTAGCATTTGCTACTGGCAGGTGGCAGTAAAAACAAGAAGGGAAAGGGGCAATTCCCCAAGATATCAGTAGGATATTTCAGTGATGAATAGACTATTTACTGTATCTGCAGGGGAGTGACTTTGAAAAGAAATACAAAACTGTATTTTTCCAGTGATGTTACCTCTGAATCCTTGCTGTCCCGGTATGCCTGGAAAGCCTTGCTCGCCACGTAAACCAGGCAGTCCTGGATTTCCCTTTTCTCCAGGGATACCAGCTGGGCCAGGGGGGCCTGGCAATCCCTTAGGACCAGGCAGACCTACACCAGGTTCACCCTAGCCAAAGAAACACAATAGAATAGGAATCAACAGATCAAAACAAATAATTTATTAAATGTATTTAAATAATGTAATACAGGGCTAATGTATAGACCTCTATACATGACTTCAGAGGAAAGCTGTAAGGCCTTTAAAAGTGTTAATGTTAAACATTTATCCATCTACTCTGCTCCCTTGTGTGCACAGTGGGAAACAAAATGAAAGGCAGTTTGGCCAACTTTTAAAGCGTTGTTCCTTGCACATATTCCTATCAACACAGGGAGTCACAGATAACAGTATCAGCAGTTGACATCTACCTTTTGGCCTTGTAAACCTGGAACTCCTGGCAAACCATCCAGACCAGGGGTTCCTGGAGTTCCTGGCAGACCAGGTGAACCTGGCTGACCTTGGAAACCTATAAAACAAAGCAAAACAAACCAATAGTCTCATCATTGCTGTCTCTGTCTGTAATTGACTTCTGCTGTTTCTTTAAGCCTCTAACTGAACTATTCAGAGGGGCATGTTAAAAAAGAGCTGGGTAGTCAAACTTCTAGGCATGCCAGTATGCAAATGTCCTAACAAAGATTCAAGTGCTGACTTCAGTTGGCTTCTGATGAGAAACAACCACCCAGAAGAAATAAATGCTGAGTGTCTCCTCTTAAATAAATAGCCTTGTGGGTGCATCTCCCATCTCCCTTATGAAAAACATTCTGCAAAACTGGGTTCCCAAAGTCTTCTTCAGAAAAGGCAACTTAATGTGTCAGGCATCAGACTGAGGGATGCACAAGAAAGTCCTCTTGTGAATCAACACCTTTTGTGCAGTAAATGTCTTGTGACGTGTTCTACGTGTCCTGCTGTGGGTTTCATACAGAAGGTTTCTATGCCAGAGCTAGCCCATGAACTGCACCTTAGGAGTGCAAGAAGAAATACCTACAACATTCTGCAAATCCCTTAAAGACAGCACTCATTCAACATCAGCACACGCACAGCAAATTCAAACGAAGCAGGCAGAAATCCAGCTTTTAGGCTAAGACCCCAGAATGTCATTGGGCAGAGCTGAGTTCATGGAAGAAACTTTCCTTTAAAGGAATAAATTTCTTTCCTTTAAAGAAATATATTTAATGTGTCATTTCTTTCATCTGGCATCAAAGTGCATACCGCAATTCTTTTCCAGATACAATGGACCTTTTCTGTTCAGGTCCCAGTGCAGTCTCAGAGGAACCAGACATGATTACAGAGAAAAATATGCCCTTTCTCTTTATTATATTTCTGACCCTCCCAGTTCATTGGTGTGTGGAACCATAAGAAATAATAATGAAGACACAAAAGAATTTTTGTGATTGAGGTGGCTGCTGAAATTTCAGTCATCTAATTCTAAATGAGCAGCAGTACTGTGAAATATGTCTTCAAAAATCCAAAACATTTAGACTCCCTCTAAGCTACTTGCATACCCTGACAATGGAGGGAAGACTAAATTGTGTTGAGTAAGCTGGAATTCTAACCAAGCCACTCTCAGCTGTCTGGGACTCAGCAGAGCTGTAAGTTCTGGCACACAACTGTTTTAGTTACGTCAGTATAGTATTTTGAACAAGTACACACAGAGTTTTCCATCTCTCAGAAGGGCAATCTCATCTCAGCAGCTTCAGTTGCTGCAATGTAAGATGCTGTACTATATCACCCTATTTTGGCATAGCTGTGGCATTTTCTGTAGGTGCACCACTGCACTACACAAAGCAAGTGTGCAGTAAGTGTGCAGCTGAACTCTATCCAAAGAATGCTCACTGTGATGCTAGTTGACATTTGCAAGGGAGCTTCTTCAGCTGCACTTCCCAAATCCCAAGCAGCTACATACGGCTGGATGGCACTGGAGGCCTCCATCCACACTCCAGTTACACCAGCTTTGTTAGATGGATAGCTTTATCTTACCTTTGGGACCTGGAGGTCCAGGGAACCCTATACCTGGCTGCCCAACAGCACCTTTTTCTCCTGGTAGGCCAGGTATACCCGGAAGTCCAGGATTCCCTTTGTCACCTTTGCAAATAAAAACAAGACAAATGTTAAAACAAAGGCTAACTTCTGGGGAACAGAACCATCCTGATAATTAGACAAAGATTAAAAGACTGCTATACCTTGGGGTCCAGGGAAACCTGGTGGCCCAGGAAGGCCATCTGCCCCAGGAGGTCCAGGGAGTGATATAGTTCGTCCTGCTTCACCCTTTGATCCTGTAAATGTAA
Organism: Poecile atricapillus; assembly: GCF_030490865.1. Taxonomy (NCBI): domain Eukaryota; kingdom Metazoa; phylum Chordata; class Aves; order Passeriformes; family Paridae; genus Poecile; species Poecile atricapillus. The sequence continues at coordinate 24,450,070 of NC_081249.1, forward strand.
AGTTATATCAGAGCACAGGAACTGAAGAAATAAAACAAGGGAGTTCTACCTTGATAGCATTATCAGTTTATCCATATCATTACAAGTGACTTGTTATGACTTTTTTTTGGTAGAAGATTCATAAAAAACTAGGATGAACCTAAACCATCTCATTTCGCCTAGCAAATTCTTCAAGAAAACTGCACTAAAAAATTTGCAATTATACTGCTGAAAGCAAACACTGATATAAATTAGAAAGCGTTTTAATTGCAGGCTTAAATTCTGTTGATACTCTACGCTGTACCATTTAAAGGGCATAATTTTAAAATATTTTTTTGTGTTTTTTTACATTATAGCATTACCTGGAAGTCCTGGTAAACCTGGGGTTCCAGCAAAGCCTCTGTCTCCTTTTTCACCAGGTAATCCAGCAGCACCTATCCCAGGAGGGCCAGGAAAACCTCTTTCACCACGCACTCCAGGGAATCCAGGCTGGCCAGGGGGACCACGTTCTCCTTTCAAGCCAGCTGTACCCTAATTTTTGGAAAGTATAAGTGTACTTCTTGCCTGGCTGGCAAGACAGAACACATCATCCTCTCTGAATATTTTGCAACTGGGATTTAGCATAGGTATCTGTAATGTTGAAGAAAGCGGATTTTTTCTACTGAGTTCAATGGAAACAGAACTAGGTTCCATGTGAACTAGCACGTGGAAATCACATCTAGCATGTAGGCCATGTTTCCAGTAGTGGATCTGGGAGCAGAGGTGAGCTCCATATTCAGGTCCATATTCACATCAGCTGAATTCTATCAGTGCAAGATTTTGAAGCATTTGTCTCCAGAGAGAAATATGCAGACTTGAATAGAACAGACTTGGATCTTGTCTTCACAATTTCGACCTGGATAACTGCACTCGTACAATCATCTCCAAACATCAGCTAAATCATTCACACCAGTTCTCACTATCAAGCTGTGTGAAAGGCAAAAAGGAGTAAAACTACTGTCCATATCCGAACCTTTTCTCTGTAGTCCTGAAAGTAACAAGCCATGCTGAATGCATTTGAGTCAGATCACTTATTTGCACAACATATAAAAAGAAATGGTCTGAAAAACCTAGCTCTGAAATAGAGTGTTTTTGAAGAACTGTCTTCCTCACTACTTCCAGTGAAAACGGAATTGTCTTCTGAGGAAGAATGTACTACTCAAGGTAAGGAATAGCCGTGGAAAAATTAATGAGGCCAATAAACATAAAGCATGTATAGGGCACAAAAGCATGTAAATTCTGATCTGAAAGTCAGAATGTATAGCACAGTAAGTAAACATAAATAAACACACAGTAGGACAATATGTTAACTCAAAGAAACAGACATACCGCTGCTCCTTTTGGACCCTGAGGACCTGGAAATCCATCTTTTCCTGGTCTTCCGTCTCGTCCAGGAGCGCCTGGCTGTCCTGGGAAACCAGGATCTCCCTTTTCGCCTTTCAGGATAGAATCATAAGTAAAATCTCCAGGTTCTCCTTTTGCCCCAGGGCTGCCCATAAGTCCTGGAGTGCCGGGGGGGCCCTGAAATTTCATAAATTCAGATGTCATCAGTTGCCCTACAAACCCTTCAACTGATACAAAAGAAAGCAAACCTCCAGAAACTGAAGTGTAAATCCAAATCAAGGGAACCACCAAGTCATTGACTGAGAAGGTCAAATGAGAGTATTTTCCAAGACACAGCAATCTTGGAAGCAGAAAGCTTCTCCTTTGGGTAGTTTATTCATGACATTCACCAGATGTGAATACTGTGAATACATGTGTTCCTTCATTATTAATATTCATTGATTTTGAACAGCTGACACAATCAGTTGGTAATTTCAGAATATTATGCACATGCTCAGAAAATAGTTTTGTAACCTCTTCTGGAAAGAAATTATCTACCTAATGATATACTTACAGGACTTCCAGAATTTCAATTTTTCCCCTACATGTTTCCTAGGACTTGAATGAACTTTTCTTACAGGAACAGTCTCTATAATTTCTAGTGACTCAGAGCTACTCATTTGGGTAATAAAACAAATTTCATGGGCAATGTCCACTATGTACAGCTCATGTGTGCCCTCCACAACCTGAAGCAGAACATGGTCAGTGGTAACCTTTTCATTAGCATTGGAGTGTTCTGAATCAGACTCTGATGTTCTGGCATGGCTGTAAGCAATGTCAGCTTGCAAGGCTGGCCTCTATATAGTTTTTCCAAGTTAAATCATATGCTGGATCACCACCTGGCTGAACTTTGTGGAGCAAAACAAGCTCAAAAGCATTCAGAACAGCAGCCAATCCTTGTCTGATTAAAGACATGAATAACACGTATGAGGCAATAAAAGTAAAACATAAAGGTGTGGCAAATGCCAGGCAACAAAAAAGCTTAAATACTTTAGAATGTCCTTCATTTTTTTCCCACTGTTTCTTTCATGGAGCCCATTGATATTACAGTACATTCAGTCACTGGGTAATGCAATCTATTTTGGTGGCAATAGATTTCTCAGTCATTAGCTGAATTCAGGCAGCAAGGCTTTATTTATACTCCAGGGAGTATAAATAAAAATTAAGTAATAAATAAAAATTGAGTAATGAATTCATACAAGTGGTTTGTGTTTTTTTACTTCTGAAGGTACCTCTCTCTCATCACCGTTGATAGAGGGAGCTCACTTAACCCTGGTGTGTGATAAAGCCAGAGCACAGGAATGTCACTGGGAAGGTTCATTGCCAGAAAGGATTAGCTGTATAGAAACAGGCACCTTTGGGGGGAAGAGGTCTGGGAATACTCCGTCTACTCACACTAGGAATGGTGTCAAAACCCACATTATGCTACAGGAACATGAATGCTGAGGTAGGTTTTCACAGCAACCCTCAGTGTCCATAGGGGCACTTAAACAGACTTTGACAAGGTCTAATGTAGTGTGGCAGTACACTGCTCATCCAGGAGTCATTTGTCTTACATTTTAGACAAGTGTTACACTTACAGCTGTTCTGCTTCTGGCCTTTCTGAGAGTCATGTTGTGCTGCCTCAACATAATTTACAAGCAATTTTATTAGGATGCTACTCACTTTCACAGCTTTCCTTTATTTCCTCAAAAGTATTTAGCTTTCCTGTTTACTAATTGTGTTTTACAGAACACATTGTACACACTTCCCAGAATATTCATTAACAACCTGGATGCAGGACTTGAAGGAATACTAAGTTTGCCAATCACAATAAACTGGGAGGTGCTGTCAACTCCCTTTAGGGCAGAATGTCCCTGTAGAGAGACCTCAACAAATCAGAGAAGCAATCACTTGCACAAGGGCAAGTGCCAGATTCTGCACCTGGGATGGGGCAATCCTGAATGTGTGGATAGAGCAGAGAATGAGATCCTGCAAAGCAGTGCCACAGAAAGGGACCTGGGGGTCCTGGTCAATGGCAAGTTGAACATGAGCCAGCAGTGCCCTGGCAGCCAGGAGGGCCAACCCTGTCCTGGGGGCATCAGGCACAGCATGGCCAGTGGGCAAGGGAGGGGATTGTCCCACTCTGCTCTGAGCTGGGGCAGCCTCACCTTTGGTGCCACAATATAAAAAAGACATTAAACTAATGGGGAGCATCCAGAGCAAGGCCACAGAAATGGTGAAGAGTCTTCAGGGAAAGCCATATGAATAATGGCTGATGTCACTTGATTTGTTCAGCCTGAAGAAGAGACTGAGGGGAGACCTCAAATCAGTCTACAACCCCCTCATGGGGGGATGAGGAGGGGCAGGCACTGAATTCTTCCAGCATCAGAACTTGAGGAAACAGTGTGAGGCTGAGTCAGAGGAGGTTTAGGTTGGGTATCAGGAAGAGGTTTTACATCCAGAGGGTGGTTGAGCATTGGAACAGGCTCCTCTGGGAGTTGGTCAGAACAGCCTGACAGAGTTCAAGAAGCATTTGGACAACTCTCTCAGGCACATGGTATGTTTGGGATGTTCTTCACAGGACCAGGAGTTGGACCTAGTGACCCTGATGAGCCCCTTCCAACTCAGCATTTTCTCTCATTCTATGATTCAAAATTCAGCAAAACTGGCACAGTGTGGTGCATACTAACATTACATTGCTTACACTACACTAGATGGCACTGTCTCTCAATATATTTGTACTCAACAGCAAAGTGTTATTGGAACTATTCATGAGAAGATCAGGGAATACCTGCATCTGTTTCCTGAGAAATCCTACTCTTTACAAAGCTCCACTGCTCAGCTTACTCATGCAGAAGGTCATGTGCCCTGCTGAGTTCTTATGACTGATAAACTCAGAAGTATAACCAATATCTAACAGCTCTTTTTTAGCTCTTACAGTTCAAACCCACTTCTTCCTACTTTATTAGGCATAGTTAACCCTAAGTTTATCATATCAGTGCACTGTTTTCGGTTTGTTTGGGGTTTCTTTCTTTGCTTGGGGGTTTTCTTGTTTGTTTTTGGGGTTTTTTATCCGTTTTGTTTGTTCATTTTTAAACAGAACTGTTTCACAACCACACTGATACACTGACCATCACATGTTTTTTGATCACATGCCTAGTAGGACATGCAGTATTTGGCAAAGCACTACTTACAGGCACCCCCGGAAGGCCATCAAGTCCGGGTAAGCCTCTGTCACCTTTGAAACCCGCTTGTCCTGGAAAACCTTTCCAGAGAGAAAAATATAGATTAGTGTATTACATGCTTTTACAAATAGATCACTGTATGTGAATTCTCTGTGATCCCTTTTAAAGTGTCTCGTTGCATTCCCAGCAATTCCAGCATAATGCTGCTGAAGCCAGTGAAGCTGTCTTGATTCATGCACTTGTGTTGCACACCTGCATTTATAAACTGGGAAGCTGATGATTTATTTGACTTAGGAATGAATTTACCAATTCATGGAACCAGTGCAGAACTGAAACTAACTAAACTACATTCATTTTTCTGAACAGCACTAGAACAAACATTAGGTATAATACAATTTTTGGCATGTGGCACTTCTCTCATATGGTAGCAAAAAAATAATTTTCTTTTTGGGCCACAAAATTTAGGTCTGCAATTAGAAACAAATGTATGGGCTACGGTCAAGCCTGGGCACATAGGCAAATTATTCCCACATTATTTCTCACTGCGAAAATATTTGAGACACAATTTGCAAAGACCCTTCATTGTGGCCAGTTTCTGCTTCCCTGATAATTCTGGTGGATTGTATTGGAAATTTGGAATCAGGACAAAAATATGACTATGCCACCCTCCTTTCATTAATCCTGTCATTAGTTTCACAAACAATTTGATTAGTGGGACAAAACGTAATTAATTTTATCATGTATGCTGGTTTTTTTTTTTAGAATTTGGCCTACACAGCTCATTCTTGAGTAATTAAGGAGTTTTTACCTGCTGGACCTGGCAGTCCCTGTGGTCCTGGAAGTCCAGGAGGTCCTACTTTATCACACAAGGCACAGGCTTCACCTTTGTCACCTGAAAAAAGAAAACAACAAAGCACATGAACAACAACAAAAAGATTCAAGACAACTGCAAGCAGGTAGATTCAGGGCAAATGTCAATTTAATATTTAAATAAATTGCTACTTCTAATTCCATGCTTCAAGAAGAAAATATTAACAAGCTGATGTTCAAATTTTTTTTTAATTTTTAACGGAATGGCAGGAAAATCAACCTAACTCTTATCCTAGGTTTAATACTTAAGAGAATGGTTAAAAGGGACCAGGTTGAAGAGGATGATAAATAAGAAATGTTCAGTGGGCATAGACAAAATAAAATTATTATAGCAGAAAAAGGATAACTTCTACAGTCACTGTAGAAATTTAAAAAAAAAACAGTGAACAGAATGAGATAAGAAAGGAGCAACCACCATGTAAATGAGTGCAGGTCTTTTTTTAAAATATTCATTTAGTCAATGCTGCTTAAACATGTGGTTGACAGTGCTATTTACAGAATCACACAGTTAGGGCAGAAAATACCTTTGCCATCACTGAGTCCAACCTATGACCAAACACCACCATGTCAAAAGACCATGGCACTCAGTGCCACGTCTAGTCTTCTCTTAAACATCTCCAGGGATGGTGACTCCACTCCACCATCTCCCTGGGCAGCCCCTTCCAATGCCCAACCATTCTTTCTGTGAAGAATTTCTTCCTAATGTCTGGCCTAAGGTTGTCTACAGGTGATAAAATTTTATCTTCAATTTTACTCATGCCAATGATTCATAAACACTTTTCATTCTCAACTCATCTCCCTCTCTCTAAATCTGCATGTCAGAATTCACACCCTGAATTGCCTTGAACAGCTCAGCTTATGGGGCCATATTCAACTCTTTGTCCTCCTCTTGAAGCCCTGGGTCACCCTCTACCACTTCCCAGCAATGAGCAGGCCAAGAGAAGTTCGTATCAGAAAATTCAATACACAATATCCTCCTTTACTCACCAGAGATTCAAGAAACATCTTCCATGTCCATGAACCATTTAACTAACTTTGAGTACAATTCCTCTGGATCCAGCCTAATTTGCTCAGCCTCTACATACATAAGCTCCAGGCTACTGAGCATTAGAATACAATCACTTTAAAATATTATTACCTTTCTCTCCCATCTCTCCTGGAAATCCATCTCTTCCTGGAAGTCCAGGACTACCTGGTGCACCAGGTTCTCCCTGCTGGCACTGATCAATTCCATCTGAAATGAAATTGCAATAAAGAATATTGTTTTGACAAGCTCAAGTTTCCATTATAGGGTTGCATTTATACCATACCTGAAATGCTGCCTATGAAAAGTGGTCACGATAGAATTTTATTCCTTTATTTGATTTACTTGGAAAAATTTGATTGGGATTCTGTATTCTTATTCCATATACATTGCTTAAGAAACCCTGAGAATTACAGAGAAAAGACAGGCTCTTCCATAATAAGGTTACAAACAATTTCAACATAAAATCTATTTTCATATTAAGTTTTTGTTTGGAAAAGTATCACGGGTGAAAAACTGATGTTTTGACCCTGAAGAATGGAGAGTATTGATGTTCTGAAGAAATTCATTAAGAATGTTTTTTTGTATCCTGACTTCTCTTTTCAATATTTTAGGAAACTTTCTACATAAGAACAACTTGTCAACATGTATTTAACTTCTTCACTCTGATCGAGCTTCCTGAAAATAATAAGCCTCATACGTTAGGATCTGAAATATGTAACAAATAGGAATATTTATCAGGCTTGATATAAGAATATAAATAGTGCTTGCTCTGTTTGATGATATGACGCAGGATCTGACCCAATATAACATGACATCCTTTTGGCCAAAGCCAGTAGTCAAAATGCTAATGTGAAGTTTGGAAAAAAAAATAATGAAAAATAATTGTTTCCTATTATGTACTTGAAGAAGGCTAAAGAAGTCTCTGGGGAAGAAGTAGAATTAAGCAATGACAATAATTTGTATGAAAAATAGGAATTGCTCTTATTTCTAGGAAAATGTAAGATTTATCCATTTAATTCCATATTCTACATGCTGGATTTTGCACTGCTTCACTGGCAAACACAGCAACAAACCAGACATCTTCCCCTGCTTTTGAGCAAAGTATCTTTGGTTTAGGAATTCCATAGAGAATAATGCTTCTTTCAATAGTATTAAAGTACCTTAACTATTGTTATAGGGATGTCATGCCTGATGTTGAAACGATAATTTAACTCACAATATCAGTATCACCTATAGCAAAAGTTCTCTATCAGAGTTAAAACATTAGTTGTAAGAAACTATTTAGCATGGAAAACTTCCACATCCACTTGATCACTGTTTCATTGCAGAGCAAAATCATTTTTCTCTTTAAAATTCCCTTATCACAATCTAATAAACTGTGTGTACTGTTGTTATCATTACTACTATTACTGCTGATGTTATTATATACTTGTCATTACTGGCTTTTCATTTACTCCATAAAGCAGGTGTTTACCCTGATCTAGGAGGTGCCATCCATGCCTGTGTTGGGGGGTTGGAACCAGATGATCTTTAAGGTTTCTTCCAACACAGACCTTTCTATGACCCCATTCTCCTCTAAGATAATTTTATTTTATAATAGAAACTTCTGGCTAACTAGTACCTCACACTGCAGTTCTCACACCTGTTCAATCTGTTACACAGACTGGTACTGCAGACTTGTAACACTGAACAGATATCTTTTGTGCTGAGAACAGTATTAGTACCTGTTATTTTTTTAATTGAAAATATAGAAGTATTGCTACAGTGGCACAATGGGACACAGAGCAAATTAATGTGAATTAAGATCAATTGTTTGGTTACAGTCTAACAATTCATGATGAATTTTCTAGAAATTTTAGAAGTATTTATTTAGCAAAGAATCCTTGTCCTTTCCCAGTAAGGAAACAAGTGGCTTCCTGTACTGTGCAACAGCTTTTACTTGTTTCATCAACAACTCAGATATGTTTCTTCCATGACACAGATGAATCCTGATAATAGCTTTTATAATCTTGTCTCTTTTTGCTTTTTTTTAATGTGCATTATGAGTCTTCAATGTGAAAAGCAACCAAGGGCTTTACCTACCTGCTATGCCAGGAGGTCCTGGTGGGCCAGGCAACCCAGGGGGACCTGGGAAACCATCTCTTCCAGGGATTCCAGGTGAAGGGTGTCCTGGAGAACCCTTTTCACCTTTTTCACCTCTCTCTCCAGGGACACCAGGTGATCCTACCCTGTCTGGAATTGGTCGACCTTTGGACAGAGTAAAACATACATGTAAAAATGACAAGTGAAAAGACAGCAACACTATCAACACATTAACTTTCACATGGCTTTAGAGATAAATGGAGAAATGTTAGTGCAAAAGAAAAAAGGGACTGTATTTTAATTATTGGTGATTTACACAAAATCAAGTTTGTATACTCACTACAGCTGAGAGAAACTCATTTCTGTTAGGTCCCTAGACAAACACACCTCCTCTGTATCAAGTGCTTCTGTGACATTTAGTTGGACTCACTTTTGTTGGGTAGTAATTAGTGGCAAGAGTGGAGTTAGGTATTCCACCTAGAAACTATTACACACTTCCTTACCTCATAACAAACCAAATCTAAAGCACAGCTAGAAAGGGAGGGCATGTCTGATAATTGCAGTAAATAAGTACTCAACAATGCTAGCAGATTTAAGGAATGCTCAAACCAAAATGGTTTGTAAGAATAATAAGTGAAAAACAGCCAATAAAGAGAAGCAGTTAAACAACTACCAAAAACCCTACTTAGTATCTCCTTTCAGCTATTTGTACAGTCACACAGGTCTTCATATTTTAATGACTTATTTCATTTCACAGCACATCACTGCACTTGACCACTTAAACATTTTGAGTCATCTGCAACACTGCAGGAAGATACAGAAGTCACACAAAGCTCAATTTCTGTAGGGTAATTACAGAGTAAGAGCTATCATTACAGCCTGTGGTATATAGCATCTTCTCCCTAACCTGTGATAAATTTCCTGGAAACTGTCTGACCCTGGCTCACATTAATTTCATATTTAGCTCACTGCCAAGATAGAAAATGAAAGCAAGGAAGGTAATGGCAGTATCACTGTAGGATGTGTTAAGTGTCAGGTCTCCACAGATTATTTGCCTAATTTTTGAAAAGCAAATATCGTGGTGTAGGTCAAACACATGTACGTGTACTTATATGCACAAAAGCAGCTTTACCATGGATGTGAAGATGTTGAAGCTCTTAAAAAGGCAACATTTGTAGGCGAAAGAAATACTTTTTATTAGACCAAGTGACATAGTCAAAAAAGCAGGAAGCCTTCAGGAATGACTTTGATCTAGTAAGTATTGTTTCCTCCTACAAACTTTGTTTTATTATACTTCTACAAACACATACAGAGCTGAAGTAAGGGCAAGACAAAGATCTAGATATGAGCACGCACACTCAGGTATATGTGCAGACACTCACACATTCAGAGTTAACAACTCTTGTCCGATGGAGTCATACTCTGATGAGTACTGTGTGCTACATTTTCAATTTCAGCAGAAAGTTATCAGAATAGAACAGAAAGAACCAGGCTGGATCACATCAGAGACATGAGAAAAGCAATCTCGAGGAAGGGTCTGCAGGGATGATTAGACCCCTGAAGAGGTCAGTGCTTGGGTGTTAAAAAGTCAGGCAGTAACTGAAAGCAGCTAAGGAGAATATCCTTCAGGACTCTACACCCAAGAACACATGACAAACGTGAAAAAATCAGTAGTCATAATTTCATACCTGGAGGTCCTGGGATTCCTTGTGCACCAGGGAAGCCTTTAGAAAGAGAAGGTTTCAATTAGGCAATGAATTCTGCAATGCCAGTGAAAGCGAGCTTGTAGGAGATATAATTGAAATTCGCATTCATGCATATTCACATTCTGAATCAAGTTTGAAGCTAAATAATCTATATATATCTTCAAGAAGCACATTCAGAGAAATGCTGCTGTGTGCCAACTTCCCCAGTGATTTTTCTTTAATTAGCTAATGTCTGTAATGGGGAAAATGGGAAGGGAAATGCTTGATTTTCTCTGTTTACTGAAGACTTTTTAAAAATATGCAAGCCAATCTTAGCACAAAAAATTAGCTACTGACTTCTACAAAGGTGTCTCAAGATTCTCTGCATTAATTAGCCTCCTTACGTTCATGTTGTTTTCCATACTTCTTAGATAATCTCACTGAATTATTTAACTGCCATAAAAACTGATCCCAGTTTATAATTTTTCACCTATAACTGAAAGGCATTCTTAGTTATGTTGAGAACCAGAAGTGTCCTACAAGCTACTACAAAATATAATAACCTGAAAACAATTAAATAACTGGAAAATTACACTGTCATATACAGCTCCTGAGCACAGATAGTACAATTTTAATTTCCTTTAGTGAGAAAACTAAAAGTATAACTCAGTTAAAAAGACAAGACAAAATACATACCTTTTTCACCTTTTTGACCTTTCAGTCCAGGCAAACCTGAAACTCCAGGGTCTCCTTTTTCACCAAAGGTATCTATTGGTCCAGCATCTATCATCTAAATCACAGGACAAAGATCAAAAACACACAACTGAGCCATCATATCGCCCCCATCTTCATCTAATGGCCATTTTAGTTTTATTGACAATTTTCAGCAGTTTTGATTATACTTGCAATTTCAGCAAGTGAGAGGCTTGTAGCTGCTGAGGAATTACTAGAGAAAATTAATTCTACCCAAATGCCTTCATATCAATTGCAGGATTAAGTGGAGAGCTTTTATAGCATCTTCCTCTAAAATGATGCCAGAAAACCTTAACATGGTCTAAGCACTGATCCATTAGGTTTGTATTACCTTTTATTTTAAATCTTATGTTCTGCCAATTTCTGCTGACATTGATCTGAGCTCAGTATACAGGATGCTAATACTTACAATACAGTGTTCAGTAAGTAGATACAATTTTCCAAACCAAATTAGCAGATGTTGGGAATTTGTTCCCATAATTGGGAAGCAGTGCCATTAATCATCTATTTGTTCCTGACTAACCCTAGTCTTTATTTGAAGTGTTAAAAGAATCCTAAGTTTCTCCCCTGGTTTCTTCTTGTGTATAAGGGCCAATTTCTGCTCAGGGCCTCACTGGACATCGGTCAGCAAGTGGTGAGCAACTGCACTGTGCATCACTTGTCTCCCTCATGTTTTAGTCCTCTCTCTCTCTTCTTGTTATCTTTCTTTTCTTCATAATTATTACTACTACCTACTACTAGTAGTTACTTTATTTTTATTAATAACTTGTTCTTATCTCATGAATTTTACCTTTTTCCAATTCTCCTTCCCATCCCATGTTGAGGAGGGACATGAGTCAGTGAGCAGCTGTCTGGTGCTTAGCTCCCAGATGTGAAATGGACACATTTACTCCTCTGAACTGTCTTTTGGACACTGTGTAGTGATTAGCAATGTATATAATATTCACAGTCCAAAACACTTGAAATTCATATTTTTTGAGGATTCCTTTCCCAAATTTCAAACATAAATAACTGCACCCAACTTTTGCTTCCATTAAGGAAAAATATGGACATGACTGAAGAGAACAAGATCAGACTATACATAATATCTCTTTTCTTCCTCATTGTTTGAGCACTTTGACTTTCACAAAATTTAATTTGATTTTCTTTTAAGTTTAAAATGAAATATGAATTTATTTTACTTACTCTTCCTGGAGGTCCTGGATAACCTCGCTCCCCTTTGTCACCCTAAATCAAAACAGAATTTATGTTTTAAATCCAGATAAGAATTTTTTGCTAACAAAATCAGATTTCCTCAACAAATGAACACTTTGATACAGATTCAAACAACATCCCCACGGTAATTACCTGGAATGCTATAATAACCAGCAGCAGTAATTGGTTTGCAAGCCTGTACTGGTTTGCACTATTTGAAAAGAAACTGGAGGTTTTAGGGAAGTACACTTATACCCATGCTGGCTGGACAAAGAGCTTGTGAAAATAAAGCCTGCATTAATCAACACAGATAAGAGATCTAAATTGGAGGTAACTACACTACCTTCATTTTGGCTTCTCCTAGCCTTTGGATGATGACATAAATCTTAGCAACATTCAATTAATATTGCTTTATGTGCATTCAATGTTTTAATGCAATCAATGAACACACCACAAAAGCTATTAACTCATTTTGTGTGAAGGGAAGCAAAAGCTGCTACTACTCACCTTGGTGCCAGGATCCCCAGGCCGTCCTGGAATCCCAAACCCTCCAGGCAAACCCTTGTGTAGAAGACAGTGAAATCAGAAGAAACAAATATAAGTGGATCTTAGCTGTGGCAGCACCAAAGTTTAAAAATTTTAAAACTCACAAATTCACTGAAAGCAACAACTTCAAATAAACAATTCAGAAGGCTAGAAAATATCAACTGTCTATAATACACAGAGAGTTCTTTGTTGTGAATGTAAGGAACAGTACTGTAAATTCAGTAAAATACATACAGGTTCTCCTTTCAGTCCTGGTTCACCATCTTTTCCAGGCTTTCCCTGTAAAACACCAAGTTTCACTCTGCTTTAACAACCGCATACATGAGATTTCTAAATACAGTGCATGGAATACTAGAACGAAATTATCACTACTGCAATGAATTAATCAAAGTATGCTAATGCAGCTAACAGAGCAGAGGGTACAAATGGTAAATATGCCTAATGCTTGTATTACCCAGCACCCTCCAAGATGCCAGATTAAAGAAAATCCATTCCCAGATTCAGAAATAACACAGATTTCCCTGTCACAGAGTCTTCCAGACAAAATATATCTACAGCACAGGAAACCGGAACCAGATCCATCTTTTTCCCTCACAAACAATCCCTTTCTGTATACACACTCTGAACAGTATATACTTCCCAAGACATTTATGCATAGATATTCAGTGGTTCAGTTTCAGCAGAAGGCTTGGGGAGTGGCTCTCCTTGGAGATTGTGTGGTAATGTAGCAGTAATTCCACTTCCCTCACACTGAAATTCAAATCGTAAGGCAGCTGATACACTAGAAGTCAAAATTCCCTCCTCCAGAGTAAAATCACAATGATTAGATCTCCATGTTAACCTACAGAGAACACAAGATTCCCTTGAAGCAGTCAACAGTTACGTGATAAGTGAACTAGATGAACAAACCTACTTTTCAGCATTTTCCCTTCCTCCTCCTCTGCACCATAAAAGGACTGGGACATCAGCTTGTACCCTGATCCACTGGAGGCTGGCTCTCATTTGGTGCCCCAGTGCTTATATTCTATGTGTAGCATAAGCAATATGAATTTGTCCCATAAACCCAAGGAAATGGGTTTCTGGGTTATGGGTTACACAAAGTAACAGTGTATGTAATTCAGTCTAAAAAATAATCTCATCAGTTTAGGTCAAAAAATTTTGTCTTAGACAACATATTTGAAGGACAAAAATAGTAGAACAAACATGAACAGGCCACCACCATTGCGGTGTGCAGCTATGTTTTCTTATAATGAAGGGTTACAAGTAATTTTTAAAGATTAATTAAAACTGTGATCTACGAAATCAAGAGAGTCTTCAAATATACACTGTGATCAGAATTAATTATATGGTTTAGTTTTATCAAATTAGAATATCAGATTGTAACATCTGTTCATCTTTCAAGGCTTAGCTTAATTTCGGAAGTAGCTATGACTTCCTGAAAAATTATATATAAAATATCTTAGAAACTTTGTTCAAGGAATTCTGCAGAAACTGAAAACTATACTTTTGGTAAATTCGTATGTTCTGGTTTCCTCAAAAAGTTCTAAGCCAACTTGTCTCTATCCCTCCAGCTTCAAGCCCTCGTTTACAGTAAGAGTAAAAATACATATGTAATAGAAAAGACAATCCTGTCACGTAACTTTACTGAAAAGTTAATAGAACATTTGACTTTGAAGCATAGTAGAAAGGGAGATTTTATCTTTTCAGATTGAAGTAAAATCAAATGCCTATAGATGTGCTGTGCCTAACAGTTTAGGAAGACCCACACCTTGAGAAATTTAGAATTCCTTGGAATACCTTACATACATTTACATGCAATACAACACATTTGGATGTAGAAAAAAGTACAATTTTTCTAGCTGCTCAGCTATGAAAGATACAGCATGACTCATGGAGAAGTTCTATATCCTCACTAGTCTAAAAAAACTATAACTACTAAAAAAAATAGTATAATTCTTTTTTTCTTTGGTTTCTTCTTCTATTCTGGAATGACTTCATCTTTCATCAGTTTGGATTAATGGGAGTTTTGCCTTCACCTTCAGCACTGCAAGCTACTGTTAAATGTTTTCAGTCATCTAAAATATTACATACCAACATTACCACATGTTACTTCCACCTTGATTGTACACCTGTCCTACAGAAAAAACTTCCTTATTTAAAATATAACAAATTTGCAGTTCAACTAATGGATACTAAGTTAAATTATCTAATGGAAGAAATACAATAACTGCAATTAAGGTATTGATAAAATTGAGTATACTTACACGTGGACCAGGCTTCCCAGGCTCACCCTTGTCTCCTTTGAAACCTGAACCCGGCAATCCCTGGAAAATAAATACTCACCAGATTAAAAATACTGCCAAATTCAAAAGTACGTTTTCTTTTATCTAGTAAGTATAAAGATATTCAGTGCCTTTATCAGAGTCTACAATTTTTATAGTAGTAGAAAAATAATACTCACTGGGATTCCCTGTTCGCCCTTTTCGCCTGGATCACCCTAATGAAATTATTAAAAAAATTTAAATTAGTAAACAAAAAGTTAATCATTATTCATTTAGGTTATAAATAATTGTTCATTTCAGCAAAAGCACCTCCATTTCAAGAACTATGCCTAATGATGTGCAAGAATTAGACAAATGTCACATGTGAATCCATTAAGCTAGTTTATTTTACTAGTATATATTGCTTCAACTGTTTAATTCAGTAATTGAAAAAATCATTAGCACTAAGATTTCACTAATGTGTATATGAAATATACACATTAGTGAAATATACAATATATGTATATGTAATGAAATATACAATAATATGTATATGAGTATATGCTACTTAATTCAAGCTCTCAGATTATTTTTACAATATCCTATCCTTATCAATTCTCCTTCCTCAGAAAGTCATCTGCTGCTTACTTACTTGTGCAATTATTGATGCATTTACCATCTATCATACACTTTTCAGAGAGACTTCTAGAATGAAAATTAAAATTCATCCATGAAGTAAAACAGGTAGAAATTTTTTGAAAAATTTGCTCTGACTTTGTATTTCTTTTTCCTGCTTCACTTCTATTTGCTAATTCCTATTGATTACATTTTAATGAAAAGTACAAGAAGTTTAATCATTTAACATCTCACCTTTTCTCCCTTTATGATTTCACTCCCTTTTTCCTTCATATGAGGTGCTGGTCCTGGGGGTCCTGGGGGGCCCCTTACCCCTTGTTCTCCCTGTCAATAGCAAATCCAGAATAGTCCATCGAAAACAGAATGACACTGAGATCAAATATGGCTAAGACCAGTAACATTAAAGAGAACTAGCACTTTTTTTTAAAAAAATACAGCTAAATGAGTTTTTTAAAAATTCTTTTTTCAGCAAAATCAGTGAGATGAAGGCTTACAGAAGTCACTATTGTGTAACTGGCTACCAACAGAGACTGCCCTGAAGCAAGACTTCTGAATCTACTCTTGAGGTGAAGATCGATTAATAGCAAATATCACAAACGTATCTAAATAATTACAGCAATAGTACCAGACTTTTATAGTGCCTCCTTCAGGAGGAAGGAAATTAGGAGGGAAGAGGTCAGGTACAGAAAGTCAACGGCTAAAAGAAAATGTTACTCAGAGTTTACAGTGCTCCAAAAGCTTTATAGAGGTCTATAAAGGCCAGCTTCAAGATGATGACTGTGAATGACTTTTTAGAATGCATGTGTCCATTGCAGGGTCAGAGCCTCACCTCTTTCTATAGTGCAAAAGCTCTATCTTTAACAGTAAAACACCTCAGAAAAGACTGCATAAATTCTGCATAAATTTCTGTCAAGCAGTAATGCACAGCAACATCATTTATCTTTTGCTGAAGACAAACCTGAGGAGTCCAGGAAATCTCCACACACTTCTATGTCATCTTCTCCAACATTTTTCAATACATTTTATGATAAAAAATTCATTTCAACAACATGTCATGTTGCAAAAATTCTATCCATTAGGAATATTGACTCAAAATCTATTAATAAATTTTAAAAAAACCCCAAAAAAACTACCTAAGTAATAGAATTTACTTATACCTCAAAAACCCTCAGTCAATGACACTCATGAAAAGCTTCTGCAGAAGTGCTCAGACACATTATGCATTTACTGACTAGCCTTTGAAAGCATGCAGTTCTTGGCTCCCAGAAACACAACATAAGGAACTTTAAGCCGAGACCTCTTAGTGTGAGAGGTAACAGATTAAAGCCGACATGTATTACCTCCCATTTGATGCTGATTGAGAGAATAAATGGGACCCTGGAGCACATCTTTTGGCTTAGATTCAATCAAAAGTAAACCACTCTGTGTGCTCTAAAAACCTCTTCCTGGTTGTGTCAAAACACAATAAAAGGGGACAACTGAGAGATCTGCCTCAAATGTGTGCATTACCAAACCAAAGCAAAGCAGACAGACCTTAGAGTCCTACAACAATTAATTCCGATCATTCTGAACAGCACATTAAATCTCATCCCTTAGAACTAAATTGATTTTTAAAAAATTTCGTGGTGAGTCCTAATATACAAAATAAATGTTTCCAGATCTGCCTACTGCAAATCCAAATAGCTTTCCAGGCACAGCTGGGAAACAGGATGGTGACCTAAATTAATGTCAGGTGTAACATCACCATTAAAAAAGTCTGTAGCTGCTGATTACTTTTGTTAATTTAGGTGTAAGTTACAGATTTACTCAAATCTTCCAAAAAGTACAGCATTTATTTTCTCCATTGATTGATTTCAAGGGTTTTCTTTATTTAAAACAAAGTATCAAGAATATTTCTGACAGTTGTTCTCTAGAAGTTCACAAAAGACCTACCTTTTCACCTTTGGGACCCTGAAACCCCAAGCCCATGTAGCCCTGAAAATGTAAATTACACACACTTAGTCAATTCTTTTCTGCAGTGCATACATGCATATATATAAACATATGATGGTATTATGTACTCTTCTAATGCTAAGGCAGATATAAAAGACAGAGTATGTCTTTTAAGTGCATGTGTGAAACAGATAAATAATCATGTCCTAACTTCCCTGCTGTTTTTAAAGCCCTGTGTCACAGCAACTTGTGAAGAAACCGATTGAAATTCATCAGATAATTTTATTGTCAATATGCTCTTTTACCCAACACTTTAGTGAAAATATTGACATTTTTAAATTAATTCAAATAATCATAGAATGCTGTAATTACTACTGATTTGATCAAGTGAGATAACAGCAAGATAAATTTGAAAAGTGGCAAAAATTTCTCTTTATGATGTTCATTAAGACACAGAAATAGATCCCAAGGTATAAAAAAAGCCCACATGTTTTGGACCATTAGTTTCCAGAGCTTTCAGGATCTGATATGCAAAAAAAATAAACAAATGGACTTATTATTTACATTAAAGAGTCTTACCTTCTCGCCTGGAAGTCCTGGTGGCCCTGGGGGACCCTACAAGACAATAAATTTTAGCATGCACATGTATAGAGTACACTAAGTGGAATAATGTCTTATTCTATGAAAACAGCAAAAAGGCAGATCTTTTCATTAAACCCAGTAATTTTATTTTGCTCTTGCTGTGCATTATTCACATCTTAGAATAAAAAATACTAGCAAAGGGAATCTAAGATATCTCATTAATTATTATAATAACAGACAGATGATAATGTGCTTCTACATTAATACTCAGTGCTGCTACCCATAAGAATAACCTCAGCAAACATTTGGATTTTGCTATGGATGCTTGGTATATAGTTTATTTTCTATAAATTAAATTGTGGAAGAAAGAAAAGGAGGACCAACAGTTACAGTCTCTCCCCCACAAAAATACCCTCCAAGCGTGCAAGAAGAGAAGAGGGCTGTAGGAGCAGCTGCTACTGAATACCCATTTTGCCCAGGAATTTCTGCCATGGCAGAGTTCAGAACGCTGAACATGAAGACTGGAACTACACATGTTTTTCCCAAATCCCAACCAAGACCTGCTACACACACCTTTGAGAACATTCCTGTAATAAAGAGCTGTAAGTGAAGTGCAAATCACCATGAAGTGAAACTTACTTGCTCTCCTGGAGGGCCTTGTGGCCCCATTGGTCCCTGAAACCCTGAAGCTCCAGGTGGACCCTATGAAAAATTCAAATGGCATCATAAGAAAGCGATATGGTAATTTCATTATACTGAGATAGTTTTAATTGAAACACACTACTATCCAAACATCATTTGGACTTACAGGCAGTCCAGGTTGGCCAGGAAACCCTTTTTCACCTTTTAGCACTCCAGGACTTACAAGACCAATCACTTCACCTGGATCTCCCTACAGTAAGAAAAGAAAAAGAGTAAGTCTTGAACATGAATTCGAATACATTCAAACCCACCAGGAGAGGAAAGCTGTAGCTATGCATACTTTGGAATCCCTTGGAAAGCTGACTTTAAAAAATCACCGTATTTCTTTTAATTCAGCTGAAACACAGAGATATTAGAAGTTGAGACCTTAATTGCCAAATGTACTCTAAAGCCGCCTGAAGCGACTCCAGTACCAAAACTATCTTCATACCTAATTTCCTGTATTGTAATGGGTAGTCAGAATGATTTTGCCATGAAATCTATCACTACTACAGTGTCACCACACAACTGGAGCACCTGACCTGGCTGTTGAGAAAAGTGGTAACCTCACAATCTCTTTCCCCTGCTGAGATCTTCATGCTTTCACCTAATTTTTACATAAAGGCCACTTAGGGTGTTATTTTTCTTCAGGAAAGGAATACATTTAGTCTTACTTTAGAAAACTATTCTGATCACCATCCGTTTCTTTATGTCCCTTCTTTTGAGTGCAAATATCCCATTTTTCCTGTGTTTTTGTACAAAGTTACATATAAGTGATTTTATTTCAGTTCTGTACCTATGCATACATGCCTAGCAAAGAAATATCTGGGTACTTCAGTGTTTACAGAATGAGTCAGTTCTTTCTGTGTGAGAGTAAGAGAAATAGACATTTTAATAACTTGGGTTGTCATGTCATTACCAATTTGAGATTACTTTTAGACTTACAATTCCAGATAATATCTGTTCACTTTAAAGACAAAAGGCTCTTGGATGTCATTGAATGCTTCATTCTCCAGTTCACAGAATGCACTCAGATACCTAGTTAGTTATTCTGATTTTTTTTTCTTTATGAAAACTGTCTAGTGTGTGTTGGATGATTCTCATATTGTGGGGTATAGGACCTTCTTCCACAAACATTACCCATGTGAAACTTTTGAGATAAATCAAATGTCAATATAAAACTAAATGTTTGAATCATAAAACCTATCTAAACCTTTATACACAATTGGGTGGCCACCATAGTGTTTGTACATTACTAACGACATGTACGACCTCCCTCCTGTTGTAGTACATATAATACTTACCCTTTTAGGTTCTGCACAGAACACATATGTTCAATTGTTATTAAGTGGGGAGGTGCAAAGTGAAACAAGGCAATACAACTTTTCCGTCCTTACTACGTAAAGACTGCTGCATGTCTTCAAGTGTGTAGAGATCACACAAATTCTTATTGTTAGAAGTAGGATATAAGTTATTACACTTAGAGAATGTACCTTCATTCCAGGAGGTCCTGGAGGTCCCTGTGGAAAAAACAGACAGATTTGTTTGAGTATAGCTCCTCAATGCTGTATTTATTACATCTTAAACTCAATATAATTTCCTATAGTTATATTTGCATTTCAAGAATCAGCCTTAAAAAAAAGTGAATCAAGCAGAAAAGAATCTACTTACTATACTTCCAGTCAGTCCTGGTAAACCTGGGGGACCTACTGGACCTCTTTCACCCTAAGGGTAACAGAGAAATTGGTTTTGTTTAGGGAACATATGCCTGAGGGACGTTTTTATTTCAACACAAAGATGCTGTTATAAATGTATGTAAATGTCACCTTTGTGCCATTACATCCTGGAATGCCAGGTGGACCAGGAGGGCCATCTTGTCCAGGAATGCCCTACATGAAGAGAAAGTAAAGAAATTAGCAATATAAGGAATAATCCAGGTCAGATGTCACAACTAAAAGTTTGATGTTCCTTGCAAAAACATATATACTTCGTACGTACAGGAAGGCCTGGGTTTCCTGGAAAGCCTGATACTCCTGGGGGGCCCTGCAATTGAGAAAAACAAAAACTGAAATGACAAATCCACAAAACAGCAAGGACAAGCTGCAGCCCAATTTCCATCTCCAATCTGACAGTAAAAATCAGTAGCATTAGAAACTTCCTTGACAAAAAAACTCTAATCTTCAAAACCTCTCAAATATGTCACCTTAGTAATGAATAACGGAAAGCAATTTCAATAACTGAAAGCTTTTATATTTCTTTAACTTTTTAAGCAGTAGGAAATAGATCAGAGCCTCATGTAGAGGTAAAAGGGAATGCACAGGTGTTCCCTTCACACAAACACCATTCCCAAAATGAAATTTACTGTAGGCATCTCTTCATAGCAGAAGATAATGTTAGCACACCTAGATGCTTCTCTGTCTTTCATACTCATCAGTGTATCAATTCATTCTTATTATCAAAACTCCTACCAGGCTGAGATAATTCTTTCTCCTTCAACAGCTTTTCAGTATAATGAATAAGGCATTTAAGCTGGCACATTATTTTCGTCCTATCATCTTACTTATCCATGCAGCATTTCCTAAAACATGTATTATGAAGCAGAAAAGATGTGTGGGAATCCTGAGCTCATATAGTGTATTTGCTTCTTTCAGAACTTTATAATTGCTAAAATACATTTTACTCTGCAGCAAACAAACACATCAGCCAGGAGGTTCCAATTTACATTAATACTCAGGATACCCCAGGCCAACACAAACATCGTGGATTGAAATATGGATTTCTTGATCTAGCAGAATGCCCTCTCTGTAACACCTCAAAAACTGCAGTTACTTCAGTAAAGTCTATTTGATCCAGCAACTTCAGGCAAAGGGAGAACAAAACTGAGATGGCATTTTGAGAATCTGTGAGCAAGAGGGTATAGCTGAAAATGCATACATCATTACTGGCCAAGTCACTTGAATCCTCTTTCATCATGACATTTAGGAAATGTAAAAATTCTCAGAAAGAGCTTGGCACCTCACGAAACCCAAACAGACACGGCCCTGGCCAATAAAATATGCTAAAAGAAGTGCTATATAAGTGCCCCATTTAACAAAAATGACAACAGGATGATCACAGATATTCAGAGTCTCCTCTAGCAAAGTTAAGAAATCCTTGTCCCTGACTTTAATTTGCTCTGTATCTTTTTAGCACATATGTGCTCATGACTGTGTCAGCTTCTCTGCTGGAGTGCTTCAAGGGTAGATGGCAAATATAAGGGAGAATTTTGCAAGAGGAAATAAGGTTGGTTCATTCTGAAGCTGGAAAAAAGCCTTTTGGTATGTCAGGAAGATATCAGAGGCATATTAAAACCAGTGCTGTTGACACAGTGATAAGTATCAGGTAACAATGCAAATTAATAAAGACACTGTCTGTCCAATGCAGCAAGAACTTCAAAGGTAAAAGTGAGAATTTTGAAATTACAGCTCAAGGGGATGTCATTCATTAACTCAGAGACTTCCTCTTGCTCTTGGAAGGCAGCCATTCCCAAAGACATCAGATTTGCAAGAAAGTAAGACAGAACTCACTCTTGTTCCCTTTGTTCCTGGCAGTCCTGGTTCTCCAGTATCACCCTGAAAAGTAAAAGAAAAAGCTTTATCTTTTCTTGGGACAACAATTTAGGAAAATTTGATTGTTTTGAATACTAAAGCTTAAGTTCTTACCTTAAGCCCTGGTGGCCCAGGGGGACCTTCAGGTCCTTGCATTCCAGGAAACCCAATCACACCTTGTAGTCCTGGCAAGCCTCTTTCTCCCTGTGGAAGGAAAAAAAAATAATTAGCAAGTACACAACTGAGACTCCTTCAAGTAACTCACATATCCCATTCCTGTGCTCAAGGAATCTGTTAAGTGGTGAGAAGCTACATGTGACAGCAGGGTTCATGTTGGTACTTGAAAGAAGGATTATTATAAATAAAGAAATACTTATGGTTCAATAATAGATTGGCAGGGGCTGAGTGTGGCAAAACAGAAAAGCACTCTTTAAATATTAGTTAAACCTTTTTTTCTGGATAGCACTCTTCATAGCATATTTATTCTCCTCCTCCTCCAGGAAGGTCACTTTTCCTCTAATAAAACCTACCTGCATTCCTCCAGAGGTGCTGCTAAATCCCAGCAGAAAATCCAACAGCCCAAATCAGCAACTAAATTTCTGAAAACCACAAATATCACTGTTTGGTCAACTAGTGCATGAATGGTAAATACCACTCTTCTTACACACCACTCACAACAGTAGGTTTTGGAGACCAGGTTTGTCACTTAGGCTTGAATTTCAGGGTGTTTCAGAGACAGGGTGATTCAAGATACCAGATCGTCCCCAGAAGCTGAACACAAAATTGTATTTGTATGTGTCATCCTTTTGATTCTACTTTAATACTGTATGGAACATCTGTGCTGTCCCTCTCCCTACAACTCCAAATGTATTTAAATCAGATAAATCTAGAGGCAGAAAGCCTATCCACACTTTAGATCAATATTGCAGCTATTGTACTTTCAACTATGTTTGAACTTCCAGTGAAACCAAGAGAACATTATATGAATAAAGGATGCAAAATCTACATGTAGGGAGAGGGGAAATAACTTATGCATGTCAATCCCTAGAAACAGCAAATCAAGCAAATCAAAAGTCACTGGTTCCATGCAGGAAGTAACCAGAGTTGTCCTTTCAAGGTTGTGAAACAAGCAGAAACACCTCATACTGTCATACTGTCAAAAACTGTGGGAGTATTGGATGAATCAAAGGTTAGTGTGAAACTGCGAGAATAAGAAGTTTTACAAGTTTGGAAAACAGCTAAAAACATGGCACCTGCTTTAGAAACTCAAAACACAGCAATTTTCAAAGGATACCAAAAGAAAACAAAATTAACAATATTCAAAACACATAAAGGGACACTACAGAGACTAAAGGATTTTCAGCAAAACAGTGAGATTAAGTTGCAACTTGTAATTAACAGCCAACTTAGTATTTGATTTCAGGATGGTGATTAACAATAAACTTTTTTTCTGTTTGCGCAGGACAAAGATTCCCAGAAATACTCTGGCTGCTTAAGAGGTCAGCTGAGGACTGAGCACACACGAGAACGTCTGAGCCTTGGAGAGCTCATTGTCCAGGAAGTATAACAGGCACCTTGCAAAGTGAAAGTTATGACATGCAGACAGAGGAAACTGAGTGATAACCAACAGACATGGTGCTATGGTGTCAGAAGATGAGAAGAATTGGAAGATTTGTGGAGTTACTGGATTGGTGTTGTTTTTTAGTTCCTCGTCCAGGATTTTTTTAAAATGAAGAGACAAGGGGGAAGGGACCCATTATTCTTGGGTATGAAGAGCAGGGCCGAGAAGGAAGGGAGAAAACTCTGAGATGATAAAAGCATGAGAAAGTAAAATCAAAATAACATTCATTTATTAAAAATTCCTGACCGAAAAAATTAGAATGATTTTTCCATGAAATCTATCACTACTACATTGTCACCACACAACTTGCTTCTCCTCTCTGTCTTTCCATAAAAATAAATTTTTTCAGTAAAAGAGTACTTCCTGAGGCAAACACTCAGTTCTTCCTTGAAGTGCTGAAATGGCCTGATCTCCTCTATTTAATTCCCAATATTCTTTATCATGGTTTGAGAATTCTTTATTTGGTTTGAGCCAAATCCGAAGCAGTATATTAGACCAGAAAACAAAGCAAAGCAAAGCAAACATCAGAACAGCTGCAGAATAATGTTTCCAGGTCAGCTGTAGAGGTACAAAGTCCAATTTCTAAAATAACTAAAATTGTTTTGAAAAATACTTTAAGGAAGAACGCATCACAATGCAGGTCTCTGAATAAATGTTGACATAATTAGCAATCTGAAAAATATCTTTAAATTTAAAGGAGTTACATAAACCCATACTTTGACTGGCTAATGTGCACTGCTGTCATAAACTTACTTCCACAAAATCAGTTGTTATGTCATTCAGGCCAGAGCGTCACACTGAACCCTGGACACTTGTTCTCACGACCTGCTGCAAGATAGGCTAAGGAAGGAGAAGTCACTCAAGTACATACAACAGGGCCTTCCACTGCTGAAGAAATGTACACCATGTGCAAATGGGAAGAAAAAAAGATTAATTTGACACCCACAGAGAAATATGCCTCATGTGTAACGTATGTGACATAGATAATGTGTAACACGGCCGATACTTGCTGCACTCAGAGGTTCTGCCCCTGAGGATTTCACCACTCTTTGAACCGCTGCACCTTGCCACACAGAAAAACAGCCTTTCCTCCTTTCTTAAGGAAACTTAAAACTGAGGTTTACAGGTCATATTTTCACTTGGTCTAAGGCTCCCTTAGACTATCCTGGAACTGTAAAAGGGCCTTAACTTGCCTGTAAATCACTTACTAAGGGAATGACTCCTTCATCTGGCCAAGGAGCTAAAGGCTTAAAATACATAAAAACTTGCAACTTCTAAGGCAACTTTAGTCAATTCTCTTAAGGCTATCTTCAGCCATCCAGGCTGCCCTGTCTGAGGGGTAGAACAGCTAGAGGAGAAGAGTTGAGGCCCTAACAAGTCACTTTGAGCTAAGATACATTCAGGTTTCCCTGGAAACATTTTTATTTTCCTGACTTGAACAGTTTGGCCAAGAATAAAAACAACTGGCTATTTGTCCAGAACTTCTGGACACCCAGTCATGGTACTGGGTGTTCCAAGGCCTGGAAAATATAACTCCTGAGCATGTGAAAGTCTGTACCACCCCAAAGCCCGCAGACTCATGACTTCTCTTACTGGAACTGAGCTCATCTTTTTGCAAGAGGGAAGTAAGATAAAAGAGACTGCAAGGGTGAGAGCTGCCAGATCCCTCTCTGCATGCGACCTGCCACTGTTGGCTGCTCATTCTAACAGGGAATCATGAACTTACACACTGCAAACACCTCTCCCTCTACTCTGCCTTCTCATCTGATTTTGCTGCAAAGTAAATTCAGGGAAAATAGTCCAAACTAAGTATTGTGTAAGAAGTTCAAATTTCTGCCGTTTTAGGCTACACAGTTAATGGGATTTAACTCCTCCATGCCACCCATGGACACTCAGAGAAGTTAGGGCAACCTATTCCATCAAGACCCAGTAAGAGATCTAGGGATGTCTCCTGGATTCCAGCCCCTTTCTTTAGTCTGGGTATCAGTCTTCCTCTTTGTACAACAGCCTTAGCAAACTGATGGTGCCAGCACTTGTATGGACCAACAAATAAAGGTTTTACTTCAATACTCCTGTTTGAGTTAGTACAAACTTCCATTACATTTTTCACCAGTGATACTACACTAAATTACAGCAAAATTCTATCAGAGTATCTATACTGAATGGGAGAGTACAGAAACTCCACCATCCTTAAACTGTGAAGTCATATGACTGAAGGATATCCTAATGTCACTGAGTAGATCAGACCCCACAGATCCCTGAGGTAACAACAGTCATACTGCTGCTTTCCTACCTAAAGTGGCTGGTCTGGAACTTCAAGATTAGATGAAGTTACCACTTATGCTGTACAGAACAGGCATAAGCATGTTCTGAAGGTGCCTTGCCTTGCAAGGAAACACTTGACCTGCTGCATCCTTCCCTGCTTACCTGCCTGTTCTTTTCTTCATTCAATATTCCAGCCAAACAGCCCAACAGTAAGTGCTTGTGCTACATTCATGCTGCAACTCATTGAGCACATACACTGCACAAATTGGCAAGCACCAGGTCATCACTGCTACCCCACTAATTTTTTGCTCAGCCCTGAGATTTCTAGCTGTGATGCATGAAGAGCATGAGACTCTGACTGCAAGGGTTATGTATTGTTCAAGTTCCAATATTCACAGCTGCAAAATCTTGGCAAGTAATATTGAAAGAGCTGCTTCTGCTTCTTACAAATCAATTCATGAGACTCAAAAATTAAAACAGATGTCATCTGTACCTCTGCTGATTCAATGCAAGCTGTCAGAAAGCACAAAGGAGAACACATTACTCAGCTCACAAAAATGAATATTCTGCCACTCAGCTGCTGCAAATGCGGAGGTGCTACGTAAAAAGACAGCAAGTGCTCAGTCACCACTGCACTCATTCAATAAGCAAGATGTCTGTGTTAGCTCAGCTTCTGTGAAATGCCTTTGCATTAGGTAGTTCAAATTAAAATTGAATGGACTTCTAAACAGACATGAACCTGTTAAGAGCTTAACTGCATGGGCTGATGTTTTTTTCTGACACCTACCCTTCCAAATTAGCCATGAAATGCTGTTTGGCACATGGAACAACTGCAGATTGCTAAGCAAGAGAGTCACATAAAATAAGTAATTTCATAAGACTCAGCTGTAATATATCAAGGGCTGAGGGGGAGGAAATAATCACCACCCCATTATAAATTATTTCCCCTGTTACTTTGCCTAGGGACTGCTGGACTGGGAGATTTTAGGCTTGAGAGACTGGTAACATGGATATAAATCAACTGCTTCCCAAAGTGTGGGCTCACAGAGTGTCTGTGTCTGTACAAATGTAATGTTCTCAGGCTCTCCAGAGATTCAGGCACATGGTGAATAACAATACGTAGATCTTCCCAAAGCCATTTGAAAGATTCTTCATTTCTTAACATTTGCCTCTGCCAGAGATCCCCCAGCAGCTGAAACAGCAGGACAGACACGTCTGTCCTCCAGCTGAAAAGGCATAAAACTCAGTCTAAGGGAAAGATGCCACAAGGCAGCTGAACCGATCTACCCAGCAAAGGTGGCTCCTCTCCTTTTAAATGGGTGGTGCCACCCCACCCTTCTTTACATCACCTGGAGTGATTCTCTCAGCCTCCACTGCACCAGTTCAGCTCACTAAATTTACTCCCTTTTCTTCAGTGAGTGAGCTTGTTCCAGCCTCCGTGAGCTGAGGAGCTCACCAGGTGGCCAGAGTTGCCAAAGCCAATGTGAGGAGGACACAGCAGGACACAAGGTGGAATGGCAGCAAGAGCAGTTTCTCACACCAGAGCAGTGGGGTTTGCTGGAGCTCATCCACCACAGCTCCTCAGCTGTGCCTTCACAAGGGAAACTGAGCTGGGAGCCAACACATCCCTGGCCTTGCCAGAGGGCTGTCTTCGGATCACTGTCACTGCTGGCTCCAGCATGTTATAAACTCAGAATTCCTCTCACAAATGCACGTGCTATCCTGTTCCCAAAAGTTAACATTCACCAAACTGAAATTTTACCAAGGGCATGTTTGGCAAAGAAATGCAACTGTTTCAGGATGAAAACTGACGATGCAGTTTCCAAAGAGACTAAAAAAAGAGCCTGAGTGTTAGCAGGAAAACCTGCCATTCAAAACAGTCATCACACCTTGATGCTTCAGTGTGACCACAGCAATGGACAACAGCCTTACAATGTACTGCATGGTTTTCTACCCAGACTATCCCCAGCTACATGAGAGGTGAATGCAGGCTCTGTATTTGTTCCTTCAGCTGATGTAACTGCAAGCTCTCAAGTGAATTGGCTCCAAAGTGTTAGAGCAGTAATTACAGCACCCAGTGGGAAACAGTACTGTGTGACCAGAGTAACGCTCTCAAGCCAGTGTTTCTCTCCACACACTTTTAAACGTGTGTTAGAGAACTGTAATTGGCTCACTGTTACTCCGTGTTACATTAGAGAAGACAGAGAATACCAATTCTTCATTAAAAAGGTATTTTTAACCACCAGAGGGAGCACTGGCCCTGAATATATTTCAGGAATAAAATAAACATGTACAATAAATGTCATCTGTTTGTCCTCAGCTGCACTTACCATTTTCAGTATTTTATTGAAAGTGTGAAGTGGATATCAGTCAAGCAGAATTATTGCTATATGCTTACAGGACATGTGTCCTCAAGTGCACTGAGGAAGTTTAACATTACAAAATTCCCACTGCACATTTTTCAACAGAATGTATCTGTGCCATAGCTATACAATTCTGGAGCCACAAAAGTAACAAGTAATTAATTACCCAAACATAACTCTGCAGACATGCGAAGAATCTGTGTAGGAGCTCTACAAAGGTCTTGGCTCACCCAGAAGTTTTGGGGCTGAGTTCCTGACAGTGTGTGAAATGGAAGAGAGGCTAAGGCAGAGACAGGAGGGAAGAGTCAGCAAAATCTGGATTCTTGCATTAAAACTCAGTCCCATGGAAACATGAGTGCAGCATTTTCGGCATGACCTAGCAGAAGGAGCAGTCATAGCAGTCTCACATCGCCTGCACAGCTCTACAGTCAGGCTGGCTGAGGCCCTGAGCAACCTCTAGCACTGCCAGGGCTACTCTGCATTATACTGAGACATGTGTGACAACAAAGGGCCACCCCAACAGCTGCTGGGAACAGCACTCTCTTACTCACAACCTCTTTGCCTTCTGCATCTCCTTCTCCCTTTGCTGCCTCCCCAGTGACTTTCACCTGTGGGACTCCTTCAGTGCTGCAGCCAAACGATCTCTCAGGCCGCATTTTGGGGGGAGGACACAGGGAAGCACCTGTTTATGATGCAAAAGCCAGGGCCATAAAGGTTCATATACCACGGGGCAGGCATCCACATCACCAAATCTCACTCTGATTTTTCACTCCTTGACAGGATTACTCTTCCTACTGTGGAAGTATCCTTTCTCAAGGATCATGAACTTACGACACTGAGGAACCCCTGCAGCTTGATACAAGGGGAGCCCAAACCTCCAATAGTGACTCCATCCATATAAACATTTAATTAGAAGGCTTTTCAGGTTTAAGGTTCAGGGACTGAGCCTGGGCCTCTGCCTCCTAAATACTGAAGAATGCTTAGAGCAAAAGCATATTTCTGTGGCACCTCATGGCTGCACAGAACATTCCTCGGGAAGCTGCTAAGTGTTTCCCAGGAGTATAAAAATAGAAATAAGAATCTTTGATTATCCTTTTCCCTACATATCAGTATCTACATGCTTAGCTGGTGCTCAAGTGCGTGGATATAGTGTGTCTCAAAGAAATTCAGAATTTGAATAAGAAGTAAAATGAGTGAAGTAAAATTAACATTCAAAAACCAAGAATTATAATTTATACATAATTTAATTGGTGCCAATTTAAGTTGGTTTCCTACCAACACCATACAATTTCAGTTAAACCAGCTATAAGTAAGAGCATAATTTAGAAGTCTTCTTCATGTAATACCTCTTCTTCCTTGACCCATAGTTATTCCTCATTTTCCAAAAGTAGTTGTCAGTTTTTTCAATGCAGCTACCCAAAGTTCACATTTTAGGACTTCTTGAGCCATGTAAACTTTTATCTTAAGCTCTCTATATTTCCTTATATTTGCATGTCTTTGGTTCATGCACGCTTTGTGTGATATTGCATTCCAGAGTAGATAAATGTTACAGATCCAGAAGTAGCTGGGATGCTGAGGGGTACATATTTATTCATACCATAACTGAGGGCATGGTATATGAAGCACAGAAATAGAAAATGACTGAGAAGAAGACAACTGACAGCAACTAAACCTTATCTTCAGCTGTGGAAGTCTGCCTGCACAGATCTTGGCAGTTTAACACCAAATTATGTGGTTCATTTTCTTTATGTTTAAACTTGTCTTGATTTAAAAAAAAAAAAAAAAAAAAAAAAAAAAAAGGAAAAAAGCCCAACACAATAACACAGCTTATGATGGTTCAGAAGGAAATCACACCTTTTTACAAAGGTACACATGAAGTTCTCCAACTTTATTTTATTTTTTAAATCTTTTACGACACATGGGTCAAGTAGCCTCTTCTCATCAGCTAGAGTCACTCGGGGGAACAGAAGAATCTCAAAGAACTGTAAGGGAAGAGGATGTTTGAAGGACAAATGTGTTTGCACTGTAAAAAGAAAAAGGAAATTCTATCACCTGCATACAGGTTGAATCAAAAGGGTGCTATATTTCCCACCCCTTCTAATCATCTGTTGAACACATTAGGTCTGAGTAACTCTTCCTTTGTTTTATTACACATTGTATTAAATCACTTCCAGTGTTGAAGGTCCAAGAATATAAGGGGTAAAAATGCTCCACACCCTTCCTACTTCATTAATGAAAATTATTTAGCATTTGTTTGCATTTGGCATTGTTTAAAGGCTCACATTTAAAGATGAAACAGCAGGGGGAAAAGGGTCTTAAACGTTTTTCTCTGGGATTTCTAATTTATTTTTGTTCAGATCCTAGACCGGGAATGAAATGTGACGTTACATGCAAGTTTTATTCTCTTGCCAAAGGTTCGTCATGGACATATTTACAGAAAATAATCTCTTCCATAAATAGTAAAAACATGGGCAGCTGGTCCTAGACAGTACAGACTGCAATAAAGTTCTCATAATGAGGTACTCATATCTTGAGGGTATGCGACAGACAGTACTACTTGAGACAGTGCTAGTCTAGCTGCTTTTTTGGATCAGGCTGGAAATGGCATTTCTAAACTTTTAAACACTATGAGAGTTCCATAGGAGTAAAATATATTTCCACAAAATAGAGGAAATATTCTGCCTTTTGACTTTTAATCATGTAAATATCACAAGGCAGACAACATTGTGCCTGGAAAGTCTCAGTGTTTCTTCACTTTGTCTCTTGACTCAAACAGATATATTGTAAAACAGGCATGACAATATGTAACTTTGTAATACCTCCAAGGTTGTTCAGCCTAAGTCAAGAAAGTTAACAGAGATGCAATTATAATAAACAATGACGAAACCAAGTATCTTTCTTATTTTGACATCGTAGAGGATGTCAGTATCCTTGTCAGTAAGTGTCAACCAGAAGTTGGTGTATTGCTCAGCAGGTGGTTTTAAGGTTTTATTTACCATTAAAAATAAATAAATAAATAAAAATTTAAAAAAAAATTAAAAAAATAAAAAAAGACACGTAATGAGGCCGTTCAGAATTAATCCGTAATGCCTGACTGCCACCCAGAGGAGCCCGCGGGGAAGTGACACAGCCTGGCTCCTGGGACACTGCCAGCCCCAGGCACAGCCCTTCCCTGGCGCCCCTCTCCTGCTCCTCCTTAGAGCTGATGGAGCACAGTGACAGAGGGCAAAGGCACTTTTGCTATTGAAAGCTCTGGAAACACTATCTTTTCCCTTTTTTTGATGTGGGAAACGGTGTCGTTCTCCTGCCTTGACACTGATTTTACTGCATTTAATACCTAGAACTTCCTACAGAGATCCCTTTATAGGATTTTCACGGGGTTGAATGTGTCCTTGCTGGATTTCCAGCCTCTATTTCCACACCTTCAGACAGAAATGAAGTTTGAGTTGAGGTGCTGCGATCACATCCTTAATTCGCTATTCCATTAAAGGTGCTGCAATACAGATGGAGGCAGCATTGGCTTCTCTGTGCATTGCTCGCTATACAACCCTTTGGTATCCCTCCCTTTATTTCACCTAACTACTGACATTGGAGCCAGAGGGCATTACAGACTGCTCCTCTCTACTAGAATCCCTCCCCTCCATCACCACCACTTAAAATCATTTATTTTGGAGTTCCGTATCGTCTTTCAGTCTTTGCTTGGCATTCGAACAAACCTAACAAAATTAAGGGCTACCAAACCCCCTCAAGGCTTTAAGTATTCTGCTAACCAGCCATGAAATGCTTTTGTTGCATCTGTTTACAGTCAGTGAGAAAAGAGTGAGAGAACACCCCATTTGATGCTAGTGACTGTGCTCACTCAGCTCGGTACACTGTGCACACTGAACTCTGACACAAGCCTTGGTGAGAACTATTTTTGTTGGCATATCAATATATTTAAAAATGTTCCAGCTGAACTTCGGTGGAAGCTGTCACATGCTTTCTTTAAGAGCTACAAAATTTATGGGTATGTTTCGCCATTCTAATCACTCTTAAATATTCTGAGATATAAACATGATTTTCCAGACAGGAGTCAAAGCTCCCTCTCCCTTGGCTTTACCTTGATTTTGTGGGTTTTTTTGCTGTTACAGATTATATAAGAGAACACTTTATCTGTTACTGAAAGCTAGTCATTATTTTCATCATTTAATTGAACTTTCTTTGCTAAGTTATCAGTAGCTCAATTAACTATTCTGTAGCCCTTTCTCAGGTGTAGTAGTTACTTGAAATGTAAATCCTTTCAACATCTCTTAAATATGGTTTCCCAACACTTTTGCTCCTACTATCACATTAAACTTCTTTTGTGGGTAAGCTAGATACGTTCTCCAGCAGGTTAGAAACTTCCCTGTGTGATAAAGTACTTCACTATCACTCCTTTAGCAGCTGCTTCAGCTTTCCTCTTTGAAAATACAATTTTCATGCTGCTTCTTAGTGTTCTGTCTCCTTCCAGGAATATACTGTTACAAGCATTGCTATTGCTTCTGCTGAAAGTGGTTTTAAGAACTTCGTATAAAATTTGGCTTTTTACCCTTCCTTAATGAAATCCAAACTTTGAGAAAATCCAGATCTGCTTTTCTGAAGGCCAACATCATATGGCCAGATGTTTTCAGTGACTAATCTAAGTTATGACCTTTCTCTGAAAGCATAGGTCTAAAATCTGAAATAAGAAGTAGCTGAGAGAAAGGAAGCAAACAACTAACTACCATGAGGTATGAGATTTTAAAAAAAACAAAACACCAAAAAACCAAAAAAACCCCCCCCCAAAAAAAAAAAAAACCAAAACAAAAAAAAAAAAAAAAAACAGAACCCAAAATAAAACCCCCAAAACCACAACACCAACTTTCCAATCTGCTTTTTGCTCTTGGCTAGAAAGACTACAAAGTGATTTAAGAAGACTACTATATACCAGATTACTATGGTTCCCTAGTGATAATTATATACACCCAGGTCTCCTCTTGTGAATATTGCTATAGAGAAAACATACACAGAGACTGATTATCATGTTCATCAAGGATTACATTCTTGTGTGGGAACTGCCATATCACAGAACTGTCTATTGTAATGTCTGTCTTGGTCTGAGATCCACAGCAAATACAATATAAATTGAAGAGCAGTATGATTTAAAGAAACTTAAAAGGTTAACTACAGAACGCAGCTACTGCTGTACCCCAGAGATTGCTGTTCCAGACTCCTGAATTATGTCCACAAACCTCTGCGGCATCACAGAGTTTTAGTGGGCAATTAGACCAGCTACTGAAAAACTGCACATCAGGACAGAAGTTTTGTAATCAGTACCTAGTCAGTAGATATTGACTCTGGAGGGACATAATTTTAAATTTGGGAAGATTTCAAGCTATGCACAGGTGCTGCACAGGCACCGGGCAGCTCTACTTCCCAAGCATGAAGATTTCAGAGAAGCAGAGATCTTACACATCTTTTCATATCTTATTCTGATCTCACACTGGGGAAACTTGACTGACTTCATTGGAGGCTCACATACTTCAGATCAAGCCAAGGCCCTGCAATCTTTCAAGAAACCATAATGAAGGCATACACTAACAGTGTGCAAATTTTAAATCAAGCCTGTGAGCTTGTTTTATTCCATGAAGAATAGAGCCTGAGCTCATTGTGCCAATACCCTTATAACCAAAGATAATGCATCTAGCAACAGCTGCTTAAAAGGTCATATTGTGCCAAATGAAATATTACTTTGTGAATACCTTCAGAAGTCAGCTCTAGAAACTAAATATGAGCATGTCTCAGCACATAATACTACTGCTTTTATAGTCCTCTTTCCATAGAGATAAATTGACCAGTATAATCCACTGGCTTGTATTAATTAAGGTACCCACTGTACTGAGTGCAAAAATATATCATAACATAGAAAATGTTGCCAGAGACAATTGGGACAAATGGTTCATATAACTATTTAAAACTAAGAAAAGTTTATGGTCTCAGATGCCACTTAACAGTTTGATCTGACAGCTGGGAAAGAGTAGAAAACTTTTCAGCATTTAGCATATCACAGTCAGTATTATTCAAAGTTGTTTGATATTTCGTTCTTCTCAAGAACAGCAGCTCTCTTCATGAAACATGATGTTCTTTCTCCTGGATTTGAATTTAAAAGATTATTTTTCTCTAAGTAAAGGATAAATCAATAAAAATATACTACTGTCAAGCAGAATTGACAAAAACCATTGTGACAATATCCTGACTTTCAAAAATATTTATAAATCGCAAGTTTCCCTGTAGAACAACAGATCTGCAGCTGATTAGTATCTTTGCTTATTTTATTACTGTCTTCTGAGTCTGCCCTTTCTGGCATAATTAGATGATTTCATGTTATCTATTAGCCCTTTCCAGACTGCAGACTCATTCTTGCCTCCCACATTGCCTGTCACCCCTCTTTCCAAATTTGTGGCCATCTCCAGAGTACATTATTTGATTGCGGTTTCCTTGGTGTCCTCAGTTCATGGTCTTTCCAACTCAGGCATAAACTGGTGCTGGACACAAAATTCTTCCAGCAGCCACTTCACAGAATCACTGGGTTGGAAGAGACCTTCAAGATCATCAAGTCCAACCCATGCCCGAACACCTCAACTAAACCATGGCACCGAGTGCTACATCCAGTCTTTTTTTAAACACATCCTGGGATGGTGACTCCACCACTTCCCTG
Organism: Poecile atricapillus; assembly: GCF_030490865.1. Lineage (NCBI taxonomy): Eukaryota > Metazoa > Chordata > Aves > Passeriformes > Paridae > Poecile > Poecile atricapillus. The sequence continues at coordinate 24,485,438 of NC_081249.1, forward strand.
GACAGACCACTCCACTACTGATCACTCTTTCCATAAAAAACTTTTTCCTAATATCCAGCCTATATTTCCCTTGGTGCAGCTTAAGACTGTGTCCTCTCATTCTCGGGGGACTTAAATAGGAACACTAAGGAGTGCTTACTGAAAACAAGCAGTGTCAATGAAAAATGATAAAAAATAATTAACATTCTTGATTTAAAAAAGTCTAATAAAAGTTGACTATGAAAAGCACAGATCTAATGATTACTGATTTGTTCCACTAAAGGAACTGACTTGTTGCCTCTGATATATTTTCAAGGAAACTCAAAGTACTTAATAGTCATCTTTGCACTGACTGCCAGGGCCAAAAAGGGAGTTTATATTGTGTTAAATCATCAATATTTGAAATATTTTTGTTCTATCTTTTGATACGTAATTTTTTACGTACAGAAAATCCTCAAAGATACGCCCAGTCTGGTAAACCTTAAAAAAATATACAGGGACACAGTCCACTGCAACAGTTCAACTCTTCATTTCACAGAGCAAAGGGAGAAGCACAATTCCCTGCAGACACCTAAACCATCTGCGATTTTTAAGGCTGTAGAAGTGTGCAGGTCTCTGTTCCTGTTGATGGGGAACTCCAGAGATGTCCCACTGACTCTCAGTCTAAGTCAGAGCTTCCTGGCTTCCAGATCCAAAATACCTCAAGCAAAGCCAGTCTGTGTACTTCTGTGGCATGGTCAATCCACACAGGGGTGATGCACCCATTAAGGCAAACAGAGAATTTAAATTTTATGTAGGTATAATAATACGGATACAGTCTCAGAATTAGGGAAACAAATATATGCCAAATAAAATTATTTTCTCAATTTTTCCTGCTTTCAAACAGTAAAAATACCAAAAACAGCAGTTACATTAAGAGTTAATTCTATTCTTATCTTCTGTTTATCAAAGAGTATTTTTTTTAATTGCAATACTTCATGCTCAATGAAAAAAGCATGTTTGATAGTCTTGTTGACTTCAACTTTCAGTGGGTAATGCTGAGACAGTGAAATCATCATAAAATATCTCTACCAAAGAATGAGGATTTATACTTCAGTTCATTCTAACTGATAAGTCTAAGAAGATTAATCATTCTGTATTACGTAGAGAAAGGATCCAGTGTTGCCTCCATTTGCACATGTTTCTGATACAGAATAAAAGTAGTGTAAATGGTCATGAATGAGAGAAGGAACATTTTTAGAAAAAGTCAGTGCATTGAGAATTTTACTCATCTCTGTGCAGTCTTTGTTCTGAGTGGTAATTTAATGCTTAACATGTTTTTTCTGCACGCACTAACGGCTAGCACTTCTTATCTCAACAGCTGCTTGAAATTGTTCTCAAAATCTAGGTAGGCATAAAAGAGAAAACATAGCTTCAGTCTTCTGAGTAGCTCAATAAAATGCAAACAAGCATTCAAAACTAATCAGTTTAAACAGATCTCACACTTCAGTGAGGTTTAAGGGAACAGTCAAGTTATTATGCAGAAAACCAAATAAAAAATGTAAGAGGTAATAAATTAAGATGTTTTAAGGCTAATCTCTCTAATGGAAAACAGTAAGGTATTTATTATTTTAGCAATATTATGTTTTTCTAAAATTTCTTTACCTTTTGTTTGGCAAATATGTGATATTTGACATTGCATAGCTTAAAATAACAGCTTGATGTTCAGTGTAATAATAAAGGCTTTATATGATAAGAGCCATCTGTTGCAATTATGCTCACTATCCAAATTTTCTGAAAGGGATGAAAACCCTTAGAGTTTGTCAATTATATACCCTTGATAATATATGAATCACGCTACAGGAGTTTGGCATAGAAATGTAACTTCCATGGAAACAGTCTGATGGGAGAACATATTAAATGTACTCTAAATATGGCCATCATATTGATGAAATTATTCTCAAAGGAGAGAGAAAAAAATGGCAATGTAATTTACTCTTCCATGTCTGGAATGCTCTTGGGAACTATTTCCTGGGCATTTCACAGTTTTTAAGTCAAATTAAGTCAAATACCATTTTCAGCACTTTTTCTGATCAGGTCATGAATATGATTGTTTGGCCAAATGAATTTTAATTAAACCCCAGTCTGGAACTTCTGGGTCTGGAACTTCTTCCCACACTACATTAGGAAATATCTCTCCAGATGTTAATAATTAAGGCATTACTTATTAAACCCAGCACCCACTTCCGCAGCTCCCGAAGCTCCCAAGGCAGTGAAGTGGTGTGGGTGGATTGCTGAAGAGTGTGGGAGGATTGGAAAAGACCCTTCAGCATTTGTGCCCTTCTGCACGACATGGAAGCCAGATCAAAAGGGTTTCCAGTGTAGGCAGAATGCTGGCTGTGGATGGTGTAGGGTAGAGTGGATATGTGCTCCCACATGAGAAGTGGAGAGCAGATGTTCTCTTATGTGGTCTCCTGGGGTACCACAGGAGCTGGGCATGGCAGCCTTCTCCTAGCCCGGATCTTGGCTAGGATCAGTCTAATCTGACCTCTGATTAAGCAATATTCACATAGATTTTTGAAGTAAGAGGTACCATTACTGATATGTGTGTTAATGGGAACCACATATCCATATTTCCAATCCGAATGCATTCGTTGGAAACACCACTTACAGAAATATTACAGAGGCAAGCAGGAAGGATTCTCCCCTTACTTTCTCTCACCAGGTTCTGTCTCCAGCCCTGGGACCAAGTGGCAGACTGTCCTTATTCTAGACAGACATCAAATAAATGAATCAGGATGAAAAACTACACAGGGCTGTAGGCAGGGGGCAGATGTTTTAAAAATAAACTCAGTTTTCTGTTCAAAATCCTAAGTATGTTTGAAACAGAGTTAACATAATGAGCAAGCATTGATATGAACCAAGTTCATACATGTTATATGCATTCCAAAATACATTCAAATGCCTGTCTTGACTATCATTTTCTAGGCCTGGCTATTCATTCCATTCACCTGTCTAGATGTCTCTCATGTCAATAACTGCATTTCCTGCACAGTCTAAAATCATGTGAATACTTCATTATACACCTGCTTAAAGTCAGAGAAATTTATTATGGAGCCCATTAGGAAGAGTGGAGAGTGCACTGACCCACTGGAGTTTAATATGGCTTCTGCTACTATGAACTGATATTTTCCTCTCATCAATATTTTTGAACAGCCTACATTAATGTGAGGTAGTTTTGGATTCTAGCATATCAGACAAGCATCTATTTCTTTTAAAGAGAACATTTTGAGACTCTGGACTATGCAAATAAAAAATGCAAGCAAGAGCTCTAGCAAACAGACAGGAACAGAGCTGGAAATAAATGAAGCATAATGTTTAATGCTATTTATTTCCCCAAACTATCCTTTTTTAAAATTATCTTGTTACAAGATGCTGGTATACTCTATGAACTGAAAACTGATGTCTTTCAACAAAAGAGCTGTAATGTGTCTCCTTCATTCTACCATGACTCATTTGTACTTGTTACTGAACAATAAGATCAAGCTTTCAAGGCATAAATTCAGAGTTTTGAACCTTTCCCAAATCTTTGCTGTATTTATTTTCAATAATAGTTGACTTTTATTAAACTGACATTAATGGGTTATTAACAAAGGAGATTCCATCTGATTGATGTTTCAGACCTTGACACTTTTTGTCTGTATCACAAATTAATCAGTGCTTTGTTACTAAGAAAATTATCTTGCTTGGGCCTCCAATTAAGTAACTTACATTCCTAGCTCTGGAAAACACCAAAGAAAAGCCACCAACAGACATTCTCAAATCCATCATTTGTAAATATGCAGCTATTGCCTTTGAAGCGATGCAGGACAACAGCTGTCTATTTGTTTCAAGGAACAAACAATCCCCAAAACAAAAAGCAACAATCCCCCCCCATCTCTTCAAAGTATTCCTTCGGGTGACCTAAACAACTTACCTCGAAAAACATACCCAAAGCAACCACAGGATGATAAAATCGGTTTACATTCATTTATAATGGTAGATATACAGCACACATGCACACACAAGGGAACACATCATAGATTAAAATCTCCACAAGCAAAATTGGAAGAGATAAGGAGAGTGATTGAATGTCTACAATATTTACAAAAGCAGGTAATTTACAGGGGGAATTCACGGAATGCTTAAGTGCGCTAAAATTTTTTCTTCACTGTTACTGCTTTAAAAGAAGATTTTAAAGTGCCTTTTTTTTGTTTCATACGCAAGAAGTTTGGATAACTGAATGGGAACTTTAAAAACCCTTTGCCAGGTTCTGTCAAAAGTTTTAAATTTTTTGTTTCTCGACCTGCAACACTTTTCTGTATCTAAGCTGATCATTAACCTCCCTCTCTTTACTGCAAGTCTTTGCCTCCCAGGGCTAACCCTGGTCACGGTTCATTGATTATGATGCATCACAGCCATCCTGGAGAGCAATCTGCACGCCATGCTGAGAGGAGCATTTCTGAACTGAACTGCTTGCCTCACTTCCAGAGATGCTCAGGATGTCAAGCCTGCTACTCACTGAAAAGGCTGGAGCTGAGGTGAGGTGAGGAAAAGGTGGGAGTGACAGGGTAGCATCCTACTCAATGGGGAAAGAGAGAGGGCACAGCCACATTGGGCTGGGGGCTTCACCCCACAGCGAGGGCATTCGCCTGCCCCCCACCCTGGCCCTCCTGCCCTCTGCACCACAGACACAGAGAGCTGCTGTTCAGAAACACTGCTGCTGGCACTGTGGCCTGGCCTTGGCAATGCTCCCTGGCACTGCAAGCCTTCACTGAACGCCAGGGCTCACCTGGCTCCCAGTGGATTCTATACCCCGTGGTTGAAATAGGCAAGAAAATTAAATGGGCTTACCTTTTGCCCTTTTACTCCACTGCAATCACATTTTCCACAACCGGAACATCCCTGAAAATAAAAGAAATTGAGAATTAAATGTCTGAACTGAGTGACAGGCAGAACATACTGCAATGAGCCAGGGATGTCAGCAGCACCCCACTGACTGAAAGGTTGATCAGTGTGGGGAATGTTTGCTTCAGCCCATACAGTAACATGAGAGAAGTCAGATTAACTGGTGCACAGGTAAAATCTTACAGTCGCTTTTGTGTTACCAAAGATGCTCTTAAACGCATCTGGGCTACTCTCTACTTTGTCATGGAACAACTGGAAAGTAACTCAGCAGTCAATTGTTTTTACTGTTGTCATGCCCCTGAGAAACAAACTACGAGGAAAAGAAGCAAAACATCTGTATCAGTGAATATTCCACCAACGCACAGGAGATCCTTCAGCAGCCCCTTCAGGCCATTTTTCAGACGCAGTCAGGGACAGCAGCTCCCCTGAGACAGCTTTCAGCACAGATGCTGGGCACCTGTCCCTCTACACCTGCAGGCTCCAGTCTACTGGGATATCAGTACTTCTGGGAAATGAAAAGAAAATGTACCTAATCCGTTTTGAATTTGGAAAGCCCCCAGTGAGACCAATAAATATACCCCAGAAAGTTAAATAATACAGTAACATTTTTACTTGGTAAGTACATTTTATTTTGAAGTAAAGCATCAAAGAGAGATGGGGCTTTAATACTTAGAAAAAAAAAAATAAAGGCTGTCCAATAAAACTCCTGAAAAATTTATGCTTTTGTTGGTACCTTTTTTTTGTATATGTACATCCATATGAATGAATTTGTTTCTTGAAGTAGAATTTTCTCTATACTGACATCAAGCAAAAATAGTTAAAAATTTTTAATCTTACATTATTATAGCATTTTACTGCGTTATATTATAAATTCACACAAAGGTGAGAAATAACATGATTATAAGGAGTTTTTATCACATAATGCAGAAAGAGAACTGGATCTGAAAACAGCACCAAGACATGGTACAACCCCAGTAAGGATCAGAAGGGAAAGGTGCCACCCACTGAATAATTGGCTTTAGTCCTTGCAGGACATGGTTATGCCTGGAAAAAAACATTGGGTCTCCCATTACAAGAAGTGACCTGGTGTGACCTCTCTTAGTTTTTCAGACCTGATGAGATCTCTGCTGGAGGATGCATACTTGCAGCTCATACTTCCTTCTCCAGGATCATGTAGAATGTTATCAGTTTTATCAACACATCCCCTAAATTCAGAAGAAGTCTGTTTTAATTGCGTCTGGGAATGTACTTAACATAAGTCACTGAATCATTATAAACATCTGTTTTCAAGTTAATCCCTGCATATTTCCTTCAGCCTATTATTTAACATGCACTGTTTTAGAAAAAAAAAAGTATGTTGTTATTTAAGTATGGTTTTGTCCTCAAATTTAGCATAGCCAGAAGAATAGGCTTGTGCTTTCAAGCCTCTTTTTGTCCCTACAAAAATGAGCCCATTATATTCAATTTTTCCTGTTTTTTAATGCCTTGGATTAGAATAACCAAAGGCAAGGAAGGTAAGAAGTACTGAGCATCAGGGAGCACAACTGCACAAGCACAACTTGCCCCTGTTTGGGGCAAGGGCTGCAGCCTGCTGTGCCAGAACAGGCACCTGCTCTACAGAACACTACCTTTATTTTACAGTAACATCATCTCCTGCTATCACTGACTGCAGCCTCTGCGGGTGGGTGGAAGGTTGGCCAAGGATGACAGCCACTACTCAACAGCAGTGTCCTCAACTACTAAAATGCATGTTGGAGCTGAGCAATGTGGTAACATTCTGCCTATACTAGGAAGAAGTATGAGGTTTTTATTCCTGTTTCTCTGGGAAGATGGGAGGGCCAGACTGGAAGAAGTTTGTGGATCAAAGGTCACTTTAAGGAGTTCAAAGGGGCACTTAAGTAATGAGATGCTGGAAGAGAAAAGGATGATTATAGCAAGTACAGGAATCATCACAAGATAGTTAAACTGAAACTATGCAAATTGTTCCTTTCTAAACTTTGGTTTTAAATCAGTCTCATGATATGAATAATCCACTTAATGATTTCCCACTACATATGACAAGAGATAATGAGACAAATAGAAAGAAATAATTTTGTCCTATCTCCCAGACATCCTCACTGAGACAATGCCTTCCCCAGAAACTGCATAGAGCTTGGAACAATCACTGCTATCCTCCAAATACCAAAACAGAGAAGGAACAGTGCTGAGCAGGAAGCATAATCTGGGGTGGGGGAATGGTAGATGAAAAGGCAGGCTCTTTATCCCTTGCCTAGGAGCCAGTTACAGGCTAATCCAAAGATTTTGGCCAGGCGCACTGCACCAGGTACCTCTCCTATTTTGCATGGTACATTCACTATTTTCAAATAGCCATAGCTTCCTTGCACCAGAGGCCAGCCTTTCATGTAATATTAGAGGACATTCATTTTATCTTACTCCGCCCACAAAATATAAATCTGCCCAGAAGCAGAAGCTTATTTTAGTGATGCAAATTGTTTCATTTCTTGACAAGCATTTCCATTCCATTTCATTCTCCCAGACTGTCTGCAACTGATAAGCTTAGTGAATCATGCGAGCAAATCAGTATTAAACTATAAAAAGATTATGTCCCTTCAACACGACACACACAGAGGTGCTACATGCAGCCTGAGTGTTTGCCTAAAGGACACCTATTTATTTCCTATCACACTAACATATAGCCCAAAATAAGTCCTGTAATGAATGGGCATCCCAATCTGGACCTATAGCTTCCATGACCCACACACTGACCCTTACAAGCCTTAAACCCTGACAGTGACAGAGCTGAGCAAGCTGCTAAAATTCCCCACAGCCGACGGAACAAACTCTGCTCTGCAACGCAGCCTGTAAGGAATCTGTCAGATCACAGCTACAGACTTGTTGCGTTTTGCCCTGTTTTTCCACGTCCAGCTACTTTCCTGGCATTTGAGGACTACTGCTTGGAACTTGCACAGGAACGATGCAAAGAGCCAGATGAGCAGCCTAGGAGGGAGACGACTGCCATATTTGGAAATGCACCATTTCTGGAGGCTACAGACAGCTCCAAAAAAACACAAAGGCAGAGTCAGTTCTTGGAAGCTACACTCTATTACAGAAGTGCATTTCTCAAGACAAAATGTAGTTCTCTTTCCCACAACATCACCTCAGGCTCTTCTTACTGAATTTCAGTTGCTGGGTAGCCACCAGTTTAGGCTAATTGCTTATGTATCAATCGAGCTCACATTGTAGCCTGTAAAACAAACATAAGGTAAAAGGCTAATTAAATTTTCCCTGCTTACTTAACTCTGTTCATGTTAAAAATCTCATTCCAGGGAACCCAGTCACTTTTCCTGCACAAAATACATTGTCTTTCAAACCACAGAAAATCCTGTGAACAGGTGAATGGTGAGGCTAGCACAGATATCAAAATTCTCTGGCTATTCACAAATTATCAAATTCATAGCCAAAGTGCTTCAAAAAGTTAAAAATAATCATAATTACTTCATCTTGTGATTAATTCACTATAAAATGACAATATCTGTTTAGATGGGATGCTTGAACTGATGATGTTTTCTGATTGAACAGTGTAGATTCCACACTCCACATTGCTTTAGTTTAAACCCTGATTTGAGCTGAATTCCAATAGCAGTTTCAAGCTGAAACACAAGAAAGGCTAGGCCAATAGGATGGCTGTTTGACAGTGACAGCTTTAAATCTGAATCTCCTCTCTCCACAACATCAACCCCTTTCCACCTGTGTAGGCCCAGTCTCTTGGAAGCCCAAGGGAGATTTATCCCTAGGTAGCAGACACTGCACTTCGTCCTAAGCACACGTGCATACAACTCACGTAGCTGACATGAGAGCCGGATCAATAATATCTTCACATTTCACATCCCACCAAACACAGAACAGGGAGTTGATGCCAACTGCAGGACACTTATCTCGCATTCCTCTCATATTTTCTTCTCTTTCCAGAATGTCAAAATAGCTCCCTGGCTGTATTACTATTCTTGTCTTCACCCTTTAGATATAACTACTGAATTAGCAGAACTGCTCTTTTGTGTGCGAAGTATCACTAGAGGAAACCACTGCTATATTACAGTTAAAATTAGTATTTTGTTAACTGATTGTACAGTCCATTAACAACTTTGAAAAAATCATGTAGCTAAAACTGCTGATTTACACTTAGCTAGAACAAAGAAGATAACCAAAAAAAATCTGCACTGTCTTAGCAATTAGCAAAATTTAGTTATATATCCTTAAAGGAGTTGATACAAAGCCAGTTTTTCTGGACTGATGATTTGAACTTCAACCCTTAAAATGGTTCAGGAAAAGGAACATCTGCTATTCCTTCATTTTGAGGACTTAAAGCAAAGATCAGAAGTTGAGCACAGTTCTCACGTCTTTTATAAACCCATCAATTTCAGATGTCTACAGACAGAAACTAACAGCAGACAAAAGGACAAATTTTATGATTTTTTTTTAGTGTCATCAAACTCCAGTCTTTCCTCCAGAGTTTTCTCATTATTTAAAAAGCAAACAAACAAAAAAAAAAACCCTCTACAAACCACAGCTGGCAGCTTATCTTCATGTCCTTTTTTAATTTTTTTTTTCCCTGCAAATCATGGGTAGACTCCAGTTATGACTGTTCAGGGAATTCCCCAAACCAAGGGAAGACTTATTGATTTCGAAGCCTTAACCTTCTAAATCACCAAATTAGGTTCAGTTCTTGTCAGCAGTGACTGGAAGCTTCTGTGATGCAGCAGCTATTTAAAGTTCTTGGTTATGTCATTTCAATTTTCTGCAGATCCAGTCTTCACAGCGGACAGCAGAACAGTGCCATTCAAGATGTCCTGTGGGATATCACCTGCTTTCAATTGCCAGGCCAGGTGGAAAGAGCTCTCCCCTAGGTTCCTGGTCATATCTTCTTGGTCTATGTAAATATTCCAAAAGACACCAGATGCCGGTGTTTCAGCAAGGAAAATACATGCAACCCAATAATCTCCAAACATTCATTAAACTTAAGAGTTAAAATACTCATTCTTCTGAAGACCTTCTTGGGTTGTAGGCTGATGTACATGAGTGTGACAGGAGGAAGCAGAAATGGTCCCCACTCATTTCTCCCTGCAAATGCAGAGCCATTCTCCTAACACATCTTTTGGAGATTGCTTTAGACCAGATGAAAAATCTCCTGGAACAAACTTATACAGTGGAAAACTGTGGCACTTCATGATTACTTGCATGTCAGTGCGTAAGTTAAGCAGTCCTGTTAGTCTGAGGGGAACTATAAGTTTAGAGTCCCAAATTCCAAATTAACATATTCATAGTATCTGAAAGCAATGGCAAGTCACTGTCTGAAGTATTGCTGTGCACAATGAAATTTGAACTAATTACAGCAATTCAGCCCTGGTTTTATTTAAAAGTTTAGCTCAGTTGATTGGAATATGGTGCTAGTAACACCAAGACTGTGGGTTCAATCCCTGTATGGGGCCACTTACTTTAAGAGACGGACTCAATAACCCTTGCGGATGCCTTCCAACTCAGAATATTCTGAGTCTGAGAAAAGCCTTGTACAATTTTCAGAAGATAATCTAATTTTAAGGAAAATTCTATAAAATACAATTGGAAAAAAAAATCATTATGGTTATTGGGAAGGAGGGGGATGCTGATATATTTTTGCCAGGGCTTTTCTGTTCAGCTGGTGGGAGGGCTGTTTTGTTTTTTTTGTTGTTGTTTTTAGTATTACCAGAATCATGCAGGATGTTCACATAAAAATTGCAGACAGACCACAGATTCTTATCTATATCTCCAGTGTACTTTAGTCACTCAAGGGAATATTAGCAAATTTTTAAAATTTAGTAGATTTTAAATTAATTATTCATGAAAATATTTATTTTGTAAATTAGCATCAGTTGGAAGTACTTCACTTAAAATACGTTAAAAAGAGTCGTGCCTTCTTATCAAAAGAATATCAGATTGCTGGCGCTGAAACCTTTTGTTGCTGGACCTCATTTTTTACATTCTTTTCCAAATTCCCCAGGGGTCTATCCTGGAGGTAGGGTCATGGGACTACCCTAAAGGCTGCTTTGTGAATATGACCTTCCTGTTAGTGATGTGAACATCGTTTTCACAAAGTAATGCAAATCCAGGGGGCTTCCCGTTAGTTCACAGGAAATATAGTTATTCCTGTTGTTCCATATTTGGACAAAAATGACATTTAAAACAACTGTTTCCTCTAACTACATTATTTTACAGGAAGCTCTGGAAACAATCAAGGTATCTGCTTACTTAGGAAAACTTTCAGAATATCACATTATAGAACTTCATACTACACAGCTCAAAGAAAATAACTGGTTTGTGAATACAAACTAAAAAAGCCTCTCATGAGCATTATCTACTAACAGGTCTATTTCCATGGACTGTCAGATACTGCTCAGCCTCCAACAGGGAAGGCTGCAAGTGACTATTCACCCAGCAGGTTTTGTACCCTTTTCCTATACAAGAACTCCACTTTTAGTTTTATTTTCAAAGGAGTGAAAGAAATTCCAGGTGCCAGTAGGATCTTCTGGTGTTGCAGTCACTGGTGTTACTTCACTGACAGCTGAGGATTAGAGCATATTCCAGGGCTTCCTAACACCCAGTGACAAGAGCTTTCAGGAATAAATTTCAAAGGGCATGACCCTCCCTAAATTTGATTATGGTAATCACTGCTAACAGTCGTCACTCAGCTCTTCCACTTTGTGAATGGGAAAACTGAAGCCAATTGATACAGGTAAGAAACTCCCATTCCTCATCGTGCTAACTTGAAAAAACCTGCAGAGGGAACAGGAAATCCTGTTGCAGAACCCCACCATGGCTGTTGCAGGGTTCACCCAGGAGCTCACAAAGCAAACTGCAAAGTAAGTCCTGCACGGAACAGATGGAAACTCCCTGTCTTGTGACTCCCACGTTTGGCGAAACCGGCCTTCGCAATCCCCATGTATACAAGTGGAGGGCTAACCAAACATCAAACTTCTTTCTTGTTCATGAGGCAGAGAGGTTGTGGACTCTGAAATGAATCACACAAGTTTGTTTTTCTTGCTGCCCCATGGGATGGATCCACACAACCACTTACAGCACCTGCCAGAGGTTCAAAGCTGGATCTAGCCATAACCTGGCAAGATGGAAACTGCATCATTACAATGGTGTGGCTGGTGCTGCAAGGACAGGTGGCAGTCTTCTTCCTGTCTTCTTAATAAGGGCTTCACTGCTTTCTAGAAATGTCTCAGAGTTTCTCTGGCCTCTGTGCCTTTGCTGTTCAGTGCACGACACATTTTCACAAGCACAGGGGGTACGCATAGTAAGGCTGAGTACGGGTGCTCAGGGTAGTTGAAAGCCTGCCCCAAAACAGTTCCAGCAGGGAGGCAAAACACAATGTCACCAAAACTAGATAGAGGCTGAGGGAGAGGCAGTGGTGGTCACCAGTTCAGCAGGCAATGCAGTCCCTCCCAGCCACCTTCCACCTCCCAGTGCTTCCCCAACCCAGGCTGGAGGCAGAACCAGGACGAGAGGGAACTGCCAAGGCGGACTCCCTCCTTCTCTCCTCCCACAGGGAGCAGCCCTCTCTGAGCAGCATTGGGAATGAGGTAAGAGATGCATGCCATGGTGGCAGCCATCCCCAGAGCTGTGCCACCACAGGCCACAAAGGGCACAGAGCCATCGCTGTGGCTGCTGTGGGTCTGGTCCTGATGGAGAGTCCACCTCTGCCATGCTGTCCACCCAATCACCAGGTCTTTCCTTTAAACTTGTCTGGCCCCAGCAAGCCCCCCCTTACATTGGGAAATGCACTGAAAGAGCAAGTCTGAAGAAGAGATGCAGCCCTCCTAAGCTGTAGCCCCCATCAGGCAAAGATGGCATTTTCATAAACCCGAAAGCAAAGGAGATGCCTCAGGAGAGATACGCAGGAAGCCAGTGAAGCCATTTTGCAGATGTGTACAGCACATCCTTGAGCAGTGCTTTCCCTTCCATTTGCTGATAAACATGAACATCAACATAAACAAATACATTTAGAAGTAACTGCCTTTAAAAAACACAGTGCTGGGAAGCAGAGGTCTTTGGCCTCCACCATTCTCACCTAGACTAAATAAACGGAGAAGCAAAATCCTCTTAGCTGGGATGCACACCAAAGAATGTGAGAAAGGCACAGAAGATAAACTGGACTTCTATGTTTGAGCACAGAGGAGAAACCCAAGTGACAGTCCAGCACAGGCACAGACTGCTGTGTCCTCAACTGACACCCCTGAGCACTGTGTTTTAACTTGAGCAGCTCCTAATTTCCTCTTACCACCCTCCTGCAGTGTGATCCATCACCAGTGGAGGAGGTTGCGTGCACTTCTAAGTAACATCATCACCAGGGACAAGTTCTTGCCAGGAGGCCTCCTGCCTTGATGTCGCATACACTGCACGACCAGGCTTCACCTGCTCCTTCTTAGTCCTGCGCTCCCCATCAGCAGTTCCTCACCTTCAGTTCTCCCAAGCCTGAACTTGCATTACTTAGGAAACACTGTGGCTTTCTGTGGGTATGGCTGACCTGCAGGGAGGCTCTGCACAGGTGCAGGCAGCAGTTCCTCAGCGCACACAGAGCAGTGCTGCATCACTCCCTGAAGCAGTGGCTGTCCCTGCACAGCACAAACATCCCCAACACACAGCCCCGTCTGACCTTCCCAGGAAGATCTGCCCATACCTGTCAAATGCTGCAGCTTCTGCAAGGAAAACCTTAATGGAAGACTCCACTGACCTCCATGGTATATTGCAGGTATATACAACCTGCCACTAAAACCCTTCCAGGAGATCTCTGTCAGACAGAGCATTTCAAGATCAGCAAATTTTACTAGAACATATGCAACTTTTATTGCATACATTTATCAGAACTGTCCAGTGATTTCTTGAGTAAAACATATGAAGTTATCTTCTAAAAGGAGCCTCAACTTTTTCAAAACTTCTGACAATGAAATAATAATTAATAGAAACAATTTTAAATACATTGTTGGCACTTCACAACACTAGCTCGCTCATGTCCTCAGTAATACTGGGAAGAGGAGACAGGTAGGGTAGACATGGACTCACTCTGGGCAACAGACTCAACAACAATCACAAGATTGTTAACAAGCAACTAATTGGTACATTTTAAGAGCCTTCTGGTATTCTGGAAACAGCAATAGTAACCACAGCAGTTCAACATCCTTGTCATACACAGGATTTAAAAAGCATGTAGCATGTTTAGTCTACTTAGCAGCCAGCCAAAATACACAAAAATTCATTCAATAAACCCACTTGTCTTCCCCACAGACCTCAAAGTTCTTCCAAACAGGTTCATCCTCCTATGGAAATATCACTGCTACAGGAAAATAAAATAAAATAAAATAAAATAAAATTGTAAAAAAGCTGTATTTAATTGCTCTTGTGAAAGATTCAGCCACTTGTTGCAGACAGTCAGCTGTAGAAACTGCAACACCGCAGGGAAGGTCTAAAAATTGTAACAGTATTTCCTAAAACAAAATATGATTTTTGACTATTTGCATTATAATAGTACCATAAGCTTTGGACTGGAACCAGTACCAGAAGTCTACACTCTGCATTTTCTCTCAAATATTTTAATTGCCAGTTACCAGCCTATCTGGGCACCTTCTCTTAAGCTCCATCTTACAATTTCAGTTTAGTTACACTGATAATTTTAGTAATAAATCACTAGTCATTTATCTGTCTGGACTCCTAAAAAAGCCATAAGGGGAAGTATTGCATTCTCTGCTCCTTAACAGGCCACTGAACTTTGTCTTTTGCTCCAATCAAGGATCCCATTGGTTATGAGCTGCTTTCTCTTCAGGAAACACCAACATCTTTTCTCCTAAAGACTCTGCACACCCCAGAAAAAATCCACTCCATTCAAGCTGCATTTCAAAGGACATTACTGCACATCTGAAGACTCCAGATGCATATGGGTCTGTCTGACTGCTGAAGAGTCCCAGCTTTCAAGAGATATTCCTCTTAAATGCAAAGCTCATGGTTTTACAAAAGCCCTTGTTTGATAAAGAAGTGAAGACTCAGCTCCTGTTAAGAAGCATAAAGATGATTGACCAGAAGTCATAAAAGTGGGGTTTTTTTCTTTCCTTTGCTGTTACCAAGAAATGATCCCACAGATTCCTTTATTCCTCTCTGAGAAGCACCATCTAAGCAGTAAGACTCAGCTTTTTCCAAGTGGTGTTGTCTTTTAAGAAAGAGTCTAGACTTAAGAAAACAGGAGAAAAAAAAGACCTCAAAACAAACCCCAACCCTCAAACATATATGACACTCAGCAACTGGACAGATAATTGAGAAGTAACCCCCAAATCACTATTTCAGTTCACAGGTCTGCTGTGCAAGACTCTACAATGCCCCTGAGGCATCACTTCACATCTAGAGCAAGGTGCTGGCTCTAGATCCCTGACAAACAATGCCAGCAGCAGGAAAATACTTCCTTCTGTGAACAGCCTCTGTCTTTAACAAACGCACTTGGACACCCACAGCTTATGACAATTTGAGTCCCCTCTACCTGACTTCAACAAAAACAATGAAGATGAGCTTTGCCACAGCCTCACCCTATGGAATGCAAAACTTCTCTGAGAATTAGGAGGTATGGAGAGGAGCCCATGTCTTTTGCTACCTGATGAGCAGCACTATCGTGACATTGGAATAAAAGCAAACAATGACTTGAATGACTCACAAGAGCTCACAGCATTTGTGTGCATTGGGCTTAAAACACACAAGTGGATGGATTGGATCTCTTTCAGGCTGTTGCTGTCTTCCTTGTCTATCCAATGAACATCAAAATTACATGGAAAGGGGATTTAGGTGCAAATTAGATGTTTTAAATTCACACTTTGTCTCATTAAATGCACGTTTGTAGTAGTTATACTTCTTGTTGGATTCATTTCTTAGTTAAGAGCCTTATGGCACAGAGGAGTTCAGAGAAAGGCAGTGTAAATCATCAGTGTGGCTTATATTGCCCTGAAGTCCTGCAGCCTGAACCTGTAACTTGCTCTGAATTCCACCCTTACATAAACATAGCAAAGTATTTGCTCTGGTATAAACTATAGTGCCATGTCTTCCGATGCAAATCAGCTCCTTAGTCCAAATACCATTTTCACTTGCAACTGGATAGTGACATTCTAAATGCACATTGCACAGCTAAGAAATACATCTCTTAAAGAGCAATGTGTATTAAAAAAGTAACTGAATTTGAAATTTTGAAACCTAGACTGATTGTCAAATAATTTTTACTTTTTTTTTATTTATTTTTCAGCCATGGAACTCTTACTTATGTGGCAGGTCAACTGGATGCTTTTGCCATTTTTAAAACATAGCCACAAGTTAAAATCAGTGCTATCGACATGTACGCTAATTTATTTGTCTGGCCCAAATGAAAAACAGACAAAATTTTCTCCAGCCCGTATTTTTCCAAATTGACATTTAAAAATCCAGTTTTAATAAAAATTGAAATGTTGGAACATGAGAACAAAATAGCCACAGGAAATATAATTTTAGTGTGCAACATTTGCCAGATGCAAAAGGAAACAAACTTGTCAGTCCTCTCTTTCTTTTATGTTTCTTTGTTGACTAGACAGGAAGCTGACAAAAATTGATTTTTTTCCTCTTGTAAAGCATACAACATAATTTTTATTGTACCACTTCAGTTGCTGACTGCATTTTGTAAATAAAAGCATACTTCATGAACATCCAGGGAAGTGCTTGATATCTGACAGTTTACAAAAATGCAGTCCTAATTAGGTACAAAAAGAAATTTCATTGCAGAAACGGAAATAACATGGTTTAGAAGAGAGGCTGAAAAATCCATTCTTTTCTATGGCAGCTTCCTGAGTGATGGAAAAGTTATAGTTCAGTAAAATTAAACATTTGCCTAACCTATATTCCTGCATGTAGAGGTCAGCAGAAGTCCAAACATTGATAAACACCGAGATACAGTTGTAAATATTTTGTGAGCAGCTTATTTAAAAACTGTAAGAAGAAGACAGATAATGTTTCAGCAATAAGATATCTTCCACTGATTAGCAGACACAAATAGGCTTCAAAATCCATGCTTGTTATTTAGAATTAGAAACAATAAGCTTAAGGTCATTCATCCAGTGAAAGGTTAATACTAAAGATCTCATACTTCATCAAAAAAATTAATCAAAATTTTCTGAAGTTAATAAACATGGGCTATTATAGAAGCAGGCTGAGTATCCATTTCAGAGTTCTTCCAAAAAAGATCCTGCCACTAAGAGGTATAAGGCACCCAAAGGGCAACAAAGGCCCTTCCTCCTGAGGCTTGATGAAGGTTGGGTCACAGCAGCCACAGAGACCTGTCTTCCTGGGACCTGCCAAATGTTTGTTTTCCCTTCTGCAGTCCCTACTCTTGTCCTGCCACTTCAACACACCAAACCCACCCTGGAATTCAACTATGTGAGGACTAAATACAGTGACCTTTTTACCCACATTTTTTTTTAATGGTACAGTTTAGTTTATTGAATTACCTTCACAATGAGGTCAATCAAATAAATGCTGCCATAGTGAAGGGGTAAGACAATGCAAACAGGACCACAAGCAAAACTGTCTAGGAACAGTCGGATGCAGGGGGTTTAAGATTAACATACGTGCCACAAGTACTTTAATTATCAAAGGCACACATCACTTTATGAGATAAATTGTTAAATTGATAAATTTATGAGCTACTGCATGCTATTGTGAAAGAGAAAGATGGAGATCCCCAGAGTTTACCTTTAAACCAAAATACCAAAATAATTTTAAACCTTTAAACCAAAATCATAACCCCTTCTCCAATAGTGTAACCAAAAAAGGTACTTTCATTTCATCAGTATTTGTGAAAAAAAACTTAAAGGATCTCTAAAATTATGCTAATCTAAATTATTATTGGAAAAAATGTGATCACTACTTTTCATTTTCTATACCTGTATAACCTGCATGTTTAATAACCCCATTTCATCTGGGTTTGTAAGATAATTTTTCAAAATAGGTTAAGTATCATTATGGATACTGGCTGAATTCACTGGAGCAGTTAGTTTGTAATGTGATTGCAAACTTAGCCAGGCTTCCTACTTACAGATGATCATACAGTGGCACTACCAACATGGCTTTATACCACAATTAGCAAATCTCAGGAGACCCAGAGAGATGTTGAAAATGAGCCAAATAAGCCAAAAACCTTCCCAGCCTGTGAACACATCTAGAAGATGTAATCCAGAGTACATCTAGAAAGAAATATAAAATTTACAATTATCCTTCATCCTTAAGCATACATCCTTGTGATCTGCAGTATGTTCCCAGCACTAACATACCAGCATAAACTCAAGAAAATTATCCTCAGATAATGTGAGTCCTCAAGTCATGAACAAAAGAAATGTGAAATCTCACACAGTTCTCAGGCCAGCATTTTGCTAGAATTAAAGCTCATTGCAAATGATAAATGTCTAGCTGTTTCAGAATATTCCATGCAGATTCACTAATGAAAAAATGTTCAGTTCAATAATTTCACTATAAAATATGCAAATATTGACAATTTTAAGTAACAAGTGCCCTCAAAAAGAGGAATAAAAGTGATAAATGTAAGCAAAACCACCCAAAGTCACATCACGAGACTGCCTTTCAATGCCAGCACATCTGCAAAAGTCATACTAAAACTCAAAGTTCAGAACATGTCATTCTTATGGCAACATCCTTAATGCGCCAGATGTATTCCCAAATCACTCCCCAGAACAGACCACACTTTTAACCACACATCTAAATAACACTTTTTTTTAAAATCTCATATTTACACTGCATGAAAAGCTAAAAACTGAAATACTTAAAATCACTACCTCTACTTAATAAAAGTGTGTTACTAACCAAAAGGGTATTAAATCCTGCCTACACATAATGTTAAACTTGTGACTGCTGCCTTACAGAGGTATAGCAAGTGTTCATGACTGTCAAGGGGCCTTTCACTTTCAGCATTAATCTTTAGACTGGAGTTAAGTGACTTCATTGTTATCTTCTAGTTTTTTTTTATTTACTTAAAAAGTGCCATCTGTTTGACTGTCTTATAGATCAGAAATCTGCACAGTAACGATCAAACAGAGTGTATAAATTTCAACACAGTAATTATTTAAAAAAATTCTTTTTAAACTAAAATCACATTTCCTTTGGGCTCAGCTCATGTTTCTTGCACAAGGAAAATGGTAACTCCATTTGAATTGGCTTATGTATCTTTTTCTACTTGATGTAATTTAGAAGTTCAAATAGAGGAAAAAAGGTCAATTATTAAATAATTCAAGTTTTTAGGGCAGATTCAGTCAACTTGATAAAGTAACCATTAGCATATTTTAACCAGATGTAATGTAAGCAAAAGTTTTAAAAGGGAATTATTCCCTTAATTTCACTGGTGCTTGCTTTAAAGAGGATATTTATTTGTATTACGTTTTTATAATATTTATTATTCTCTGTCTCTAACAGTTCATTTGATCATCAAGTAAAATAATTTGGGTTTGAAAAGTACCTCATTAAGATAAAACATTTAACTGAAGTAATATACAGTGCTAGAAAGAAACAGAATTTTAAAAGCATTTTAATAATTAAACTATACAAATTCTAGTAGTTCCCAGGGTCATCAGAAATGGAACAGTTCACACCCTTATCATCATCTGACATGACCTTGGTGAGCATCACTCTAGACTGGCACTACCTGGAGCACTTAGAGTGGAGAAAGGAAAGCACGAAAAGAGCATTGCTGTGCAGGATAGGGCAACCCTGGATGTGGGACAGGGCACCCCTGCCTGTATGGACAGACTGGGGGACAAGAGGCTGCAAAGCAGTGCCACAGAAAGGGACCTGGGGGTCCTGGTCAGTGGCAAGCTGAACATGAGCCAGCAGTGCCCTGGCAGCCAGGAGGGCCAACCCTGTCCTGGGGGCATCAGGCCCAGCATGGCCAGTGGGCAAAGGAGGGGATTGTCCTGCTCTGCTCTGAGCTGGGACAGCCTCAGTGCCAGTGCTGGGGACAGTTCTGGGTGCCACAATAAAAGAATGGCTTTGAACAATTAGAGAGTGTCCAAAGAAGGCCAACAAAGATGGTGAAGGGTCTGGAGAGGAAGATGTGTGAAGAACAGCTGAGGTCACTTGGTCTGTTCAGCTTGGAGGAGGATGAGGAGAGATCTCATTGCAGCTTCCTCATAAGGGGAAGAGGAGGGGCAGGCCCTGATCTCTGTGGTGACCAGCGGCAGGACTCCAGGGAATGACCCGAAGCAGTGTCAGGGGAGGTTCAGGTTGAATATCAGGAAAAGGTTCTTCCCCCACAGGGTGATGGGCACTGGAACAGGCTCCCCAGTGAAGTGGTCACAGCACCAAGCCTGACAGAGTTCCTGAAGTGTTTGGACAATGCTCTCAGACACAGGGTGTGATTGTTTGGGTAACCAGGAGTTGGACTTCAATGATCCTTCTGGTTCCCTTCCAACTCAGGAGGTTCTACGATCTATGACTAGGAGTTCTGGTTGACAAATAAAAGCAGTACAAAGAACAGAGACAGGTTGTCCCAAGTTGGGGAAGGAGCAGAAGAAGGACATTCAGACTGAAGAACCTGTAGGACTCTCCACAGAGGCAGATCTAAGATCAGGAATTGCAATTTTATTCTGTCTGGCATTCCTTTCAACTCCAACTAAAATTAGGAGGGGGGGTGTCGTGGTTTCGAGGGGGTGTCAAGGGGGAAAGCAAAACTAATCTCCACAGACTTCAACAGAAAGCAGAATCCAAACATCTGCAGTCACAAACCCACTCATGCCACCACATCTCTCAGAAGGAACATACTCTACAGTGATTTACAAACTGTACACACCAGCAGAATGGCTGGGAGGATGGATACTGCTTGCCAAAACAAAAAATGGACCCACACAGAAGAAAGATACGTTTGTTTTTTTATTTTAATATGCACCCATGGCACCTTGCCACAATTTCTTCAAAAAAGCGACAAAAGGTGTTAAATAGGCCACTTGAATCAAAACACCTTCAAGAGGTTCTGAACATCCAACAAGTTTTGAGGAACTAAATAAGCATATTGCTGGATAGGGACAACACTTAAAACACCCAATTTTAAAAAAAATATAAGTAATGAGAAACCACTGGACAAAACACATAAAAAGCTTAGTTTAGCAACAGTATTAATATTAATATCTCCTCTGTACAAATCAAAACAAACTTCACAATTGTCAAATTTACAGGGCATTAAGCAGAATCAAACCACTGCAGTAGTTTTCAACAGTGTTGCACCTATCACATC
This sequence comes from Poecile atricapillus, assembly GCF_030490865.1. Classification (NCBI taxonomy): domain Eukaryota; kingdom Metazoa; phylum Chordata; class Aves; order Passeriformes; family Paridae; genus Poecile; species Poecile atricapillus. The sequence goes on from NC_081249.1 coordinate 24,506,673, forward strand.
ACCAAAAATATTATCTGAACCTTCAAAGTATGTGACAACTTTGAAAAATCTTGTTACTCATTTAGATTTGGCTATATGAGCACAACTTTTGGCACACTTTTGATTATAAATATGACTACATCCAGTCTAATTTTCTCAGTCAAAGACCTTTAAGAATTTAAGAGGAACTCCAACTGGCCTAAGTAAAACAAGATCACCATGAATTCTGTTACCTTCAACATAGAATCCTGATTTTATCACTGTTTATTAGTAATACATATATATTCAACATAGCAGTTTTATTTCTCACATGATAAGAATTTTAGATCCTCTGTTAAAAATGTTATAAATTCACCTCATGTGTCCACACTTGCCAGATTTTCTGAAATAATTCAAAGTATCAAAACCAAAGTTAGGAGCTGCTTAGGTAAACACAGTTAGTTTTACTGCAAAAGCAAAAAAAGTCTGTTTTTATCTCAGAAGCATGTCACCATCACAGGATGCATTGAACAGTTGTCTTGAAATGTACACATCAAAAACATGAATGCTCAAATCAAGGTCTTGTATCGCTTTTTAGATCACAGAGTCACCATTTCATCCCTTGGAAAAACTCTATACAAAAATAGCATCTGTCGGAAGATGGAAACATCACGCAACTAGTACCACAGAGATTCTGCTATACTCATTAAGACAGCATCCTTCTTCCTTTGGTCTTATTTTTCACATCCTTCCTTCCTTTTAGGTGGTTGTGTGTCACCATTTTGTAAAGAAGAAAGCATCTGAATTTTATCAGTGCAAAACCTCAAATGTATTACTTCCAGAATTTTTAAATAATTGTGGAGAAGCAATAGAACATTAAAAAAAAAAAAATTAAAAAGTGCCTTTTACTAAAATAGCAACAAAACAACAAAAACAAAAAACCCCAACCAAACAAACAAGAAAGTACATTAAAAATGTTTTGCTTTCTTTTAACAATTGTGATTAATTTCAAATATCTCATGAAAATGTACATTCTAAAGTAAAAGGCAGAAGGACAATTGACTTTCTTAACCTTTCCCTTACTCAAAAACTCTCTTAGTCTTTTCTATTTTGAATGCTACTTGTAATATGTGCACCACCTCTTAAATATTTGAATCACAAGCAAACTTCCAATAGGCTCTAAGAAACACATGTAAAAGTACAGAAAGCTTTTGATTATTTCTGACCAGAAGACACCATTGGCAGTAAAATGTTGTCCCAAGGATACTTTGGCAGTGAAAAGCTCATGGACAAACTCAACAATGCTCAAGTTGTTCTATGCTGAAGGATCCTTAGGTTGGCTTCTTTTGCAAGCACACACCTGGGACTACAGACACATTTCCAGCTCACATCCTAATCCTGCTCCTGGCAATTTGTGGTGTGCCTCAGCCATGTCCTGTGTGGAAACTTCCACACCAGTGACAAGTCCCTAGAGACTTTATTTTTTTTTTTTTTACATTTTAAATATTTTATTTATTTTTATAGCTTACTTGTATGGTAATGTGACAGATTTGTTCCACCTTGTAAAGGCATGCAGCACCATTAATATTTAGTTGTTGGGTTACTCTACCAATTCACATTCTTTAACTGCATAGCATGACCAGATTTGGACTTGGATGACCATGAAGTGGCAAGAGCTGTTCTAGCAATGCAAATGCAGTACCTGGATAATGCATGTAATAGTAAATCTGCTATAAAAATAAATTGATTTTTCAGGCACTAGCTTAAGAATTCTTGAAAGGTACTTTCAGGATTTAGAAAAGTGGTACTTAAAGTTTTATAAAAGTGGATTATAAAAATGCATGACTACAGAAATAAGTTTTCTACAGTCTTAGCCTTTACCCAGAAAAAATAACATTAGAGAGGTGTTATGTTGGACAACTGCTTTTCAGTGACTACTGTAATATTTTTCCTCCTATTTTCACTTCAACATAGAAACTTACTCTACTTTATATTTTCACTTTCAAGCAAAGCAGTTGACTTTTCATGTACTTTCAGTTTTTGAGAATTAGTCCCTGGCAATGATTTAATCTCTCCTCCAAACCAAAAGAGATTAGATTACAATTACAAAGCACTGAAAACAGGAAATGTTGTAAACTCTGACACAGTATTAACTATGCTGGTTCAAATGACACTGTGAAATTTTCTTAAACGTCACCATTTGTCTACATAGCTTTTTAACCTTTGACTTCTAGGACAGTTGCATGAGAAACAGCTTCTCATAGGAGTGAAGTCATCACCAGGCCATAAGAATTAAGTAGGGATATTTAAGATACTTCCAAATCATGGCACACTTCTATTTCATTACTGAAGGAAGTACAATAACATGGCTAGAAATAAAAAAGATAAAAACAATCCTTCACTATATTTCCTTTGTTGACAGTGCCAGAAGTGAAGTTGGTCAGTGGAATATTCATGTCAGTAGAGGCAAAAGTTGTACTTATTGTGTGGATCTTCACAATACACACATTTAATTTCAGTGAATTCCCACAAAGACACATCAGTTAAGTTTCCACTACCACCATTCACTAGGCAAATGGACTATCTCTTTGTATTGTCACTAATTTACTGAAATGGTACTCAGAGCACACCTGTTTCCACAGTTTCTTCTACACAGTTAACTAAGAGAAGAGAGCAAATATCTCTAAGACAAAACCCAACATTCTTTAGAACAGCAAGTTTGAGATGAGCTACATCCCCAACTGGGATGAGCACTACTCTGAGCCTAGCATCATGTATCCTGGCTTCACCCAGACAATTAATTTAAAAACAAGAAAAAAAGCTATTTGAGATATTCATTCATTTCAAGTATCAATATAATTAAATGACATGCAAATCAGCAGGGGGAAAAAAAATTAAAGATAGCCTTTGAACTATGATTAGCAGGTTCTCAGGGGAAATGGAGCAACCTCCCAGGAGCAGCATGGCAAAGCAGCCTCGGGATGAGCAGGACAGGGGATGCACCAGCACACAGCTTCAGAACCATGAAGGGCTGCTGGACAAGAGCAGAAGCATCCAAGACCCTGGGGAGGCTTCCTATACTGGAATACTGGGAGTATGGAAATGGCAAAAAGCCAAAAGGAAACCAATTTTTTGCTGAGACAAGAAGAACCAGATTAGAGGATGGATTGAAGAGGCTGCTGGGATGAGCACACCAGACCATGGTGTCGCTGTAGGATACGCAATGATTCACACAGACACAGCTCCCATATAACAGGGGGAAAAATGGTTTTATTCTTACAATTCCAGTATTTATAGATTCTCAGCAATGACCAGGGATTGGATAGTTAGGTTACCACCTTTCCAATCACACTGGTCGTGTGAGACGTCCATCAGAAGACGTGTATCAGAAAGAATGTATACATATCTATGTTTACAGTCACTGTCCTGGGAAAGTTCTTAGAAACTATGTCAACAAGATCGAAACACTCAATTTTCAGGGAGACACCACGGTACCCAGAGAAAGGTGAAGACGTCATTAGATGTAACTCAGGGCAGACCAAGCAAGGGTAGCCTCAGAAAGGGAACTGTGAGACTCTCCTGTTGATGAGGCAGCAAAGGTATGGGAATCAAATATAGAAAACTGGAGAATATGAAGAAGTTTGACTCACAGAAGACTGGTGAGTAGGAGATGATCAGAGAAAAGGAGAGCTACAGAAAAAGAGGAGTCCCCCAGATAGGCCACAGATGAACAGTAAACTGAGACTGGGTCAGGGCTGTAGACTGAAGGAACAGGGGGTACCATAGGGAGCTCTCTCTATCCATCCCCGGCCCTTCCACTCTGGGTGTGCTGACACTTACGTAGGGCTGCCACCCAATCCTAACACATGGTAAATTTTTTTGTTTGCTATCAAGAATCCTTCTCATTTTGGCTAACTTTCATGAATCAGCATCTCATATTTTTGTAGATCTTAAGCACAGGGGGAACATACCTCTTTCTTTTTGGCTTCTAAGCAATGATGAAAACTACAAAAAAAAAAAATTGTTTGCATCCCTCTATTGAACTGTGGTTGCCTGCAGCTCAGAATACCAAAGGTCTGGGGTTTTATTATAATTACACACACAAAGTCTAAGCTCTGAAAAGAAACATCATCTCAAATTACAAAGATGTGTCACTGTAACAATACAGTCTTCTTTTTCCCACTAGGGGAAGCATTATCTTCATAACAAATACAATGCTTAAAAAACTCACCGTGAAATAGTAAATCCATGGTTCATGTAATTTAATGTAAGCTGCATATACGTCCAAGGCCATATGTGAACCAATTTAAGAGAACAATATATTGGCTCTGTCTTCTTGCTAAACTGTCCCAATACATATGTTTCATGTAAAACATAGGAAGTGCTGAAAAGCTGTGCTACATGGGAGGGCAAGCAAGTGGGGTGAGGAGAGAGCCTTTCAGGAGGCACTGGAGTTTTCTTCAACATTGACTGATGTGTCGGCAGCACATATCCCACACCCTGAGAAACACTGAAAATGCTCTCTGCTCCCAAACAGGTCCCCACTCAGTTCAACCACATTCACTCAAGTTTTTCAAAACTGCCTCATAACTCCTATGAGCATTCAGTCTCAAAGATGATTAAAAATTCACACTTACAGGCAATATGATGAATCTCGGAGAATAATAAATTTGGCTACCAAGAAAGAACAGCACTGGACTGAGGTAATGACTTATTTTGTGAAGCACATTTTTTAAATTTCCAATTTCTCTGATGTAGTGATGCTTCACTAATGTTTCGTCCTTAATTGATTTTTTTTTGCACTTTTCTTCCCTAAGATTTGAATAAAATGTAAGCAAATGGTCAGGAGGAACAGACAGGCTCTCCATCTGGTGCACAACCCCAAGAAAAGACTTGAAGATACTCTAAACCTTTTGCACATTTATTTTTCAGGCAGTTTGAGGTACATTCAAGCAAAGCCATTTTGCTTATAGCAATCACCCACAGCCTCCTTTTTGAAACAAAGAAACAAAAAAATATTTGAAAAGCACTTCCTTTATGCCTCCTACAAAAGGGACGATAGGGAGTGAACAAACATAACTATATAGCATGTGAATAGGTTTGATTACCTTTCCAAGTGTTTATTGATGCACACTGAAACTGAGTTTAATTGCCAACATTTGAGAGAAATACAGGACATCACATAAGGCCTAACAGTCCTTCAGCTCCTCTGAAGCAAAATAAATTTCATTGAAGGTATCTTATCATTGCCTACACATTGAATTTCTGCTGGTGTATACTAGCAGTTACGAGTCATGTTTCATCTTTATGTTGAAATACTAGAAAAAAATATCTGAAAAACAGAACTCAAGCTACTAAGCCTACTGTCTCAAGAGAGAATCAGCTATACATCCTCTACCTAGTGCTTGTCCCGTCTTTCCTAAAACTTAGCACTTTAGTGACCAATCTGAATCTTTCTCCTAGAAATTTAAAGAGTCTTGTTTTACCTGGAGAACAAAAAATAATTCATTCATACCCACTTACAAACAACTTTTTAGTTAGCTAGTTAGTTTTTTGGCTTTTTTTGTTCTCTTGCATTCAGAAAAGCGATGTCCCTCCTTTTTTTCCAGACATGATACACAAGCCTCCCGTGGAGGACGGTATGGTACCGTCTCCCTCTGCCATTTGACCCAACATTTACACATGGCATTTGCATCACATTTGTTAAAATCATTACTGAAATCACTGTTATCTGCTTCTTCACCACTCTCCATTTGCTCCTGTGTTACAGAGCCACGGAGCTGATTTAATACAGCTGGTGCCAGCATGAGCCGCGTGGGTGTTTATTTACATGGGTGCTTCCACTCTGTTTAGTCGGCCAGGGATCTTTCTGGGGAGTTTGAGAAAAACTGAGTAGTCTGAATGAGTTCACAGGTATTCCTTTCCCAGTGTTTAAAGGGGGTTATTAGAGCTTCTCTGTCCTCACATAACTTCTCAAAGATAACTGCTGACAACTGTGAGACTGCTACAGCCCACTCACCGAAGGTGGAGCTCAGGCTATCTCAGTCAACTCACTCAGACACTGCCACCACAAAGGAATCATCCCAATTTCCCCTCTAAAAAGAAGACTGTTTTTAAAATAATAACTCTGCTTTTCACAGGCTAGTGAACTTGAACTGGCTCAGAGTAGGGCAATTACAGCAGAAGTAATAAGAGTACAGAGCTAAGCCTAAGAAGATAGAGCTGATCACATCAGGTATAACATACAACTACACCCTGGTAGTTCTTACACGCTGGAACTTCAGGCTTATGTTCATGAGGCAGTGCTGTAGGTCCACCAACACATGATGTAAGCACAGCCACCAAAAGTAGACGTCTCCCTGATGCCCTTCTACCAGCAGCACAAGTGTAGTGGACTGGGTAGGTGAAAGCCATTTTCCAAAAATTAACATAACATAGCGTTCTTAAAACATCAAAACTTTTGAGCCAAATCAACTCCCTGTTTTGCCACATAACTGGATGAATTCCTGTGGCAGCACAAGAAGGGGCAGAGTTCAGCAGTGGGAGTAAGCTCCTGGGAGTGGGCAGGGGCGGGAGAGAGACGCTGTTCCATCTAATGGCTCTGCAGCTTAAAAAAAACTAGACTGTGAGTGCTGCCATGAGTCTGTGTCATGGGGGTCAAATGACTTTAAAATAACCATCTAATTTAAGTAGGTTCTAGCTTGCTCCTTCCCCAAGATAGCTCAGACTCCTGATGATGCATGCATTAACCACCTGAACATATAAGCCTCAGTTACAAGGTTTGCATCTCCAGTTACTTAGGTGCAACTTCTTGCCTTTTGGTTCTCTCCTACCATCTGCAAGCACAAGGAGTATCTAGTATGCCCCCAGATCCTTTTATTTCATTTATCCCTTTCCAAGTTTGTCCCTGTATGCCCGGTACTTACTTATAAAGGTTCCTAGCAATTTGGCCTCACTGCCATTTTGTGTAGAATGTGCTCCAACTCCCTCAATCTCCTCAGTGCATCTCTCAAATAGCTTCTGATTACACTTTCTGATTTTCCCATTGCGGTTTTATAGTTTATGCTGCTTAAAAGTACAACACTGTTTAGTCTTGCTTCCAGCAAGATCCTACCAAAGCATCCCAGAGTCTGTTGAAGACAGTCTACCTCGACTTTATTCTTCCAACTACTTTCTACTTCTTCCACTTTTCAAAAATTATTTGAAATTATTTTTCAGTCATCACCAACCACAATTTACAACTTCACACCATTTTCATAATCTTTAAAAGTTCATCTGAACAGGTGAAATCTAAAAAGTTCATGTCCCTAAAATTCCTTTTTTTTTTTTGTCTTAATAGATGACTATTCCTACAATGTCCCTTTTCAGCCTAAGAAGTTACTTTCAATTTCCCACTTTCCTATGAAAAATGCAACTGGTATATCCTTATGTTAGAGCTCACTGTAGGACGTATGTTAATACACGGTATATTAAGAAACAAAACCTGTAAGACAAGAACATGGGGACAATAAATACCCACAAAAAACAGCATTATGAAACTTCACAAAAATTTTGACATGAATGAAAGAGCATTTTATTATCTGTCCATTCCAATTCTCTGCCACCCCCACAAATATCCCTGGACAGCAGACACATTATCCCTCCTAAGGACATGTATCTAATCCATTACAGGGCATGCTAGGGTCCACAGAGCAAGCTGTAGTAAGCTGTTAGAATAGTTCCAAGCCAAACATTAACTCTCAATGAAAAAGAATCCCAGCTGCCTGGGGAGAAAGGGGGTGGATAAGAAACGTTTGCTGCATTACACACTGCACTGGGTAGTAACACTACTTCAAGCATGTGAGGGAATGAACCCAGGGGATGTACCTTGTCCTAGATGTTCTAGCTTTATTTCAGGTCTAGGTGTGAAGTTCTGATTTTTCCTCTACCATCTTTCACGCATTTCAGTACTTCACCAAATGAACAGGGCATGGCTACAGGCGCATTTGTAATAAATGCATTATCCAAGCCACCTACTAATTAATAAAATAAATAACTCTTTTAATTCAAAACACAGAAGCAGATGGGTTTGCTCCAGACTCAATTTGCCCACCAAAAAAGCCCCATTCCTTTGATGTAAGATCAGATAATGCTGGTTAGTCTAGGAGGCTGTATGATCTCAAAGCTTATTTAGCATGTAAATTCTCATGCAGTCATCATCATTTGTTCCACAGTAAAGACCCATATCGTGAAGAACAAAAAAAACCAACCAACCAAAAAAAAAGAAAAAAAAAAAACCCACAAAAACCAACAGAACCAATAAAACCCACAAAACAAAACAAGAAACACCAAAAACCACACCCAATAGGAATTCATTTGCCTCTTTTTGGTTATTGGGAAGACTTTCATTGATATTCCTGGCTTGGCATATTTTTTCCACTGTACACAAAGATCACAAAGGTCATGCAATAGCATTTAAAATTTCTCACAGAACATAAATGAATCATGACTCATCCATGGGTACAGCATGTCCTTTATTTTTTCTCTCAAGTAAGAGATAGTACCAAGTTTTTGTTTGCAGCTGCACAAATGGAATATGAAAGATATATATCCCTGAACATATGTTTCAAAAATTCACAGTGGAATAATTGTACTCAAGTTTTAAAAACTGAGCATACACAAGGCAGTCTGGAAGAACATCAGTAATCTTCAACAGTAAACATCTAGTGACGCATATCTCCAACATGTTGCAATACAGGAGATTAAGACAAAAGCCATCTTCAATTAACAGATCAGTGGTGGCATCTGACCATTAGTCTTCCAAGCATTAGTCACATTTGGTCAGCATAACAAGGTTGCAAATATTAGGGTTCCCATATGTTATGTCTTCACTTGACCCCCATCATCTCAGTCACCTTTCTGCCCTCCCTCGTGTCCATGCTGTCACCCTCATCCCCACAGCAGCTCCAGAGTCCTCTCTCAGGGAACAAAGGGACAAAAAAAGGCTTACTTCTGTCCCCCACTTTCCTTGAGGTCAGAAACATGGCAGCCACTCCAAACAGAAATGGGTTTATCCTGGGCAGCCAGGGGCCCCATGTCTCCCACCTGCCTATAACTAAAGCAGTGGAAGAGAAGAGCACAGCACCCAGCACCAAGGGCATCCAGACTGCCAAAAGAGCTCCATTGCCATGGCCATCAGCTGGGCACAGCTGCTTCCTCTCTAATCTTCATTTCCAGTGATTTAAGGTAAAATTTTTCTCACTTGCAGTTCCCTGCTGTAAAATCCATTTGCCTTAAAATTTAGGAGCAATCATCATCAGGCTCACCTGACTTCAATGGTCTAGGCTCATCGAACTCAGATGCACAGAATTTCATTTATTGCACCACTTCAGTAACTACTGTACTAACTTATTAACTGAAGAACGAAAAAAAAAAGGGCAATGAAATATCCTACATCTACAGGCTTAGGTCGTTTTCATTTGCTGAAGCAATTTTGTGCTTCATAAATCAAGTTGTATATTTAACCACTTTAGGTTAATCTGTATCAAGGAGCACAGCAGAGGCAGGGTGGACATTTTGGCCAACCTTTAAGCTTCAAGTATTCAATCTCCTGCCTTTCAGCCCACACTGAAGCTCACCCTGCTGTCCTCAGGCAGGCAAAAAGTCGCAGTATTATGAAAGAGCTGAGGAAACACAGCAGAAACACAAGCTAATTTCTGTTATGTCATGTAAAGTTTTGTTTAGTACAGACATGAATTAAATTGACAGATTAATTTAATAGTGCAGAACACAAGAGTGAAAGGCATGACAGCTTACGTTCCATTTCTGTGTGACACAGAGCTGCCCCTATTAACTTCGAATTATCTCCTTTTATGGACTCCAATCTTTTTGTACTTTTCACAACTGTAACTGGATGACGGGTTAAATACTCGGAAGAACGCAAGAATGTTTTTTTTCTGCAGCCAGCACAGAGAGGGGAATTGCTGAACTCGCTGCTTCCATGAAACAGGAAATTGTATTTTGGGTGCATCTGATTCACACTGCTTCCCACCGTCACCCCTATGCAGACATGGTTTGGTCCCCAGCCCCTGTGCCATAGAGGGAACTGGAAGCTCTATCAGTGCTTTTGTTTCCAGTTTTGCAACTGTTTATTCCAACTCACTCATACTTCTTTAAGGTAAAAAACCTTCCCCAAATTCATATGCCTATAGCTCAAAACAGCTTACTGAGAATTTTTATTATACAACTATACTCACCCTCCCACTCTCCCATAAACAAAACCAGAATGAAAAGCTGCACAGCTATGGAAGCATTTCCACAGCTTTTCAAAATCAAAATATACCTGACTATCAGACAGATGTGTTAGTTCAAGCCCACAGGACAAATCAAATCAATAACAAGCCTTTTTCTGTGTCCTTACCAGCACAAAGTGGTATCGGTGCCTAGTCCAGTGTGCTTGGCGTAAGCAGCGGCCAGGCTGGATGCTGTCTCCATCTATCACTTTAATTGCTGAGAAGGACACTGGGAAGTGAAATGTCTCTCCCTCCCTTGTTCCTACTTTTGATACAAACAAAAGCACAGCTCACAACACCAGAGCCCAGCACTGGCGGCAAGTGGTATAGAAAGCTCATTAAAGCTCAAGAGTGTATCCACAAAACAAATAGTCAGAGGAAAGAAGCAAAGCAGGAGTCTACACAAAGGCATCCTTTCTCTCCTCATCTGCAGGAGCCATCTCTCACCTACAAAAGCAACTCTGCAGGCACTGTTGGGTCTGGAAGTTTTAACTTTCTCTGAATTCTTTCATCTAAATACAAAATAGGGCTCAAAATACAGAGGTGAGGAGGTTCAGTGAAACAAAAAAATCACTTGCATTTAACTGGGTGTATTCAAAGCTCAGGCCTGTCAAAACAGTTTTCAAAGCACCTGCTCCTGAAAAGACTGTTTCTGTGAAATGTCTTTCAGGCCCAAATGTCCTGCATCTCAATGAAATGGGGCCTGTGCAAGATTCAGATCTTGACCTTAATATGTAGAAAAATTTTAACTGAACAATAATCCATTTTAATACCAAAACTCATTTATATCTTTCCTGAAAAAGCAATGGCATGGTAGCACTGAGGTGCCACACTTTTCCCTTGGGATGTACTTTAACCCATACAATACCACTTGAGATTCAAAGTAACAGTTTATGGGTGACTGATTAATACTTTATCTGTACAATATTTTTGCTTGATTTTGCCCTCAACTATGCAGGTCAAGCAGAAGTGAGGTGAGAGAGAGGAAGGGTGTTGACAAGCTTTATCATCCTTGTCGGTACATCTAGACCAGGTGCCTGAAAATGGAAGTAGACATTTCAACACCACTGTGACCTACTTTGTATGTACAGTAAGTAAATAACTGGAAACAACACTTGTGCTTCCTCCTTGTGGCATTGTCCAACCAAAACTGAATAGGCCTGGCCACTCCCCCAGCCAGGACAAGTGATCACCAGTACCACTTGTCTGTGTACAGCTCTTCTGGGCAGGACTGACAGCAGAAACCATGGTCACCCCTCAAGGCCATATCCCACTGCTGGAAAGCTGGAAAAACCACTTGGCATGTCCAGAGCCTACTCCTTCTGATAGGTTCTGCACTTCAAAAAAGCTGTTTCACAGCTATGAATGGATTTTTACAGATTCCTGAGCATCACAATAAATCTCTTCATCTTCTACTTCCAGTGTATGGTATTTTTTTCGTTCTTCCTTCTCTAACATATAAAATCCATTTATAGCACACAAATTTTATTTTAAAAATTAATGCCACACAAAACTGTTGCCCTGAAGAAGAGCTGAAAGAATTACCATGTTAGAAACACCATAATAAAAGGAAGACAAAGTTTATGAACTGCGGAAGTCTTAATCGAGATATCTACCTATTTCTCACCATCTACAATCAAAACTATTCTACAGTGAAAATTAAACATATCTGCTATAAAGTATATATAGTACCTCAGATACAGATACCCCAGACTTTGGTAGAAATAAAGCCTGACCCTCAGCACATAAATACATGCACAGGCATCTCTTAGCATGAAACTGTGCATGGAAAAGTAGAAGCAAAGAAGCTAAAGGCAGAGCTAATAACACAGATGTACATTAGCAGTCTGAGCCTAAGAATGTAAACTTACTTAGGGTGAAAACAAAATTGGCATTATATTGGCATTACTTCATTTTAGTACTGTTGCTTAATCTGTATATCTAATTCCTCACATAAAGCTTGACTTTGTGCTAAATAAGAAGTGCCTCTGCACTCCACCAGCAGGCTCTGTCTGTTTTACAAAGAAGGAACATCCATTTATTTCATCTAAAGGTCAAAAGTGAAATGCCTTTGGGAGATCCCATGCAACCTTAAAATAAAAGTCGCATTCCTAAACTCCGAACTATCTAGAATGCAACACAATGTCATTATTATTCCTTTGAAAATATAAAACAATTGATCATTTATATTAAAAGCAAAATTCTTTAAAAAGAACTGGTCCTAAAAACTAAAGAAATACCAACAGTGAGAATTTAAATCTTGCTGTTCCAGAAGTGCAACTTATTTTCATTTCAGTTTTATGCATTATGGAAGTCATAACACCCATAAAATGTTTAAAAGATGTGATGCAATCCTACTATTTGTTCACTTTGAATAAAAAGAAAACAATTCTTACTCAAACACCAACAGTAGCCAAAGCAGCCAATCCCATAATTCCTCAGACTTTTTAGTGATTCTTAGTAGACTATGCCATGATACCTACCTGCAACTATTCATCAATATTTACTGACTCCCTTTAGTAAAATCAGAACTCCAGTGGAGCACGAACTTCTGCCTGTCAGGTTTCTTATGGCTTCCTTCTTCATGTCTAAGTCTTACTACAGCCCTAAGCCCAATGTTTAAGATGTAAACTAAAGCTCACTGAAACAAGACATAGCTTTTTAGTTATTTTAAGCTTCAAATTGATTGTATGTGCAAGCTATAAAACACCTGCTGCAATATTACACTCAACCTTCCTAATTCTTCCCTTCTAATGTACTTCTGCTCAGCTTATTAACAGATTGAAAACTACACATTTCTTTTTGTCCTAAAGGCTTTTTAAATTACATCACTCTGCTTATCCACCTTCCCAGAACCAAATCACTTTATTCAGAAGAGGCATATCATAATCTTCTTGGACAACTTAACACCTTCTTTTTAATTAATTACCACTTTAAACAGATAATTAGGACAACTCCCAGTACACTGTGTGGTTAACCCATGTATAATGCACACAGGTTTATGATTACTTTCGAGGTGCTCACTGCCCTCAGTAGATGCCTGGGGCTACCTGCTACCAACAGTGCATAGAAGGCATCATGTGTAGGAGGACACAGCTTGTCACAGTGCCAATGATGATCTTCTGAAAGATACTCTCTAAAGAGAAACATACTTAGGAAAACCTCAAGTTTTACACAGTTAACAGTAATACAGAATTTTCTACTACCAACAGTAATTCAAAACAGGTTGCAAAAACCTGCATCTGTCCACATAAGGCCTGAAAATAACCACATTACTGTTTCACCATTGCTTCATCTGAACTCATAGATTTTATCATTCTCCAGTTGTTTCAACACAGCTTTTAGCTAGTTTTAAAAGCTCCATATTAGTGATATAGAAAGCAGTTTTGCAAGGAAGCCCTGCAGCATCTGGCCTTTTTATTTTCTCACGGCAATTTTAAGCGTGGAAGAAGACAGAGATAAACACAACACAGAACCCCGCCACAGCAAAAGCCCACTGAACTATTTCCAGGGAAAAAGACAGTTGTTCCATGAACTGTTCCATGTTTTCAGACATACGAAGCATATCTGGCAATAGTTCCACAGAAAGGAAGGAACACCAAAGCAGGAGCAGACTAAGCATTTGTAATCAAACAGAACAAGCAGCTGTAAACTGGGAACTCCTGCTCATCAGCAATTAAAAGGGCAAAATACTCAAATATACACAAAGCTAACATCAAAACCTGTAGTTTGCTGCCTACTCTTTTCCTGCTTAATACAGACAAAGCTTGTAGGCCTGCCAATTTGACATGTAAGGTCAAATGATTTCATGCAAAGAAAGATGGGTAAGACTGAAGTAACAGTCAATTACGTGGGGGCTGGACAACTAAGTCACAAGAACAAGATGAAAAAATATGACAGGTAAGATAAACAGATAATGTAAATGGAAAGTAACCAATACAGTCAGGTGAAAGACTGGGCTGAGAAAATGAGAAGGAAGAAGCAAAAGTGCTGTCTCTTTGGTGGACCAAACTGTCATCTGGATGAGACAAAGAAAAATCAATTTCCATCCCACCACTGCTTTCAGTAAGTAACTGTGAAGCCTTTCATGAAGGATTTTAAACAGCATGCCTTCCTCCTGCCCTGAGAAAGTGATGGAATAACTGAAAGCGGCAGAGAACTGGTACCTCTCATCACAGTCTCAGTGACATAGCTACACTTCATAATCTCAGGATTGGAGGGAAAAAATGTCTTTCTTGAAAGAGTCAACAATGAAACACAATTACTCTTTTTTTTTAATCAACTTTGTTCTTTCAATCATTTTTGGAGGTTTTAAGTCTCGTGCCAAGCTAAAGCAAGTTAGGAAACGCAAATTAAGGGTGTTCTGTGAAAACTCCATACAAGCCTGCACTGAACAGAAAGTTCCCTTCTTCTCAAGCAGCTCTTTTGCTCTCTTGACGGGCTGCTGTCATTAAATTACGACTGCTCTGAGGCAACCCAAGCCCTGCACACCAGTCTGGCCTGGCCAAGGTCACATCACCCCATCCTGCCTTGCATTTCTCCTGCCTGGCAAGCCACAGCAAGGAACTCTGGTAGAAAACATCTATCCTTTCTGAAAATAGGTATGAGCTGTCAAAGTGCATGGCTATCCCTGGCCAGCACCAACCCCTTTAACATGAAGAATGTGAAATCTCAGCACTAGGCTCTGCAATCCTAAAGCAGACTGCCTGCATGTCTGCAGCTTTGTTGCTGCTGTAGTGGAAGATGCACACAGAGCTGAGACAGACAACTGGAAAGATATTTCCTGGTTAAGGCAGCTGACCAGTGCCCTGGAGAATGGGATCCAGTCCCTGCTTCTCCCATGAAATCAACTGAAGATGCTGCACAAATCATTTCCACACTTTTCACAGGCAGTCACTAATTACACATTCCCCATTTTTACTACGTGTTTAGTGTTGGATCTTTTCTCAAACCAAAGATCTCAAAGTCCTGGCTTCAGCTGAAGTTACTGTGTTAAAAGCAGACTATGAAATGCTACTGAATGCTAATTAGGAGGTACTTTTGACATTACTTTCTCTAGGCTTCCTCTCCCAGAGAGTCAGCAAATAGCTATGAAATCTTTAGGAAAGGTTAAAGGACCACTCTGGCTTGCACAGGCCAGAAAAAAAAAACTGAGTGCAGCAATACACTGTCTCCTTCTTTCTAGGGAACATGCATATAAAAATCAGCACGTGCTTTCTCAAAACACTCAGGCATTACTGCAAGAAATGCTTGTATAGTAAGCTCACGAGGAGCTGAATGCATTTATTCTGCCTTCAAAGCACAACTTGATTATTAGATCTTAAGTAAGAAACAAGTCCAGAAAGTGAAGAGTATGGCAAAAATTCTTGCATCTTCCCTTGCCCAGTGAGCACATTCTGTTCCATGTATTGAATAAGATGTGATCCTGTGAAATCCATCAAGCAATTAAAGGCTAGAATGATGCAAAAGGGGCCCATGTTTAGGTTGCATAGAGCTTGACTATGAAAAAAACATATTCCTTAAGCTTTTTCTTTGTAGGACGATATATTAATATGTCAGCACACAGAAGGAAGTTCATTTGACTATACATCAACCATTGAATGGCCACTGCCCCTCCATATACAAATGGAGAGAGAAAGCAAGGCTGCAGCTTGCAGAAGCCAATTAACAGCTGGCTGTGAGCAGAAGGTCAGCCCCACTCATCCTCCACCCCACTCTGAGGTGAAAGCACACCTTGCGGCTGTGGTTAGCGCAGTTTCTGCAGCACATCCCCAGTCCCTGCTGTGAACAGCTGCGGTCTGGCCCCGCTCCCGCTCCCTCCCCAGTGCCAGCAGCAGCCGTCATGCAGCCAGCCCTTCCAGGAGCCAACACCGGCAACCAGCTGCGCTCAAACGGGCTACAGCTCACGGCAAAACGATCCCTGGCGCTGACATACGTGAGAAAAAGGAATGGAAATGTCTCTTTTGCCAGCCCTGTGGGACACAGCCACTTTAGCATCAGCCAACAAGTCAGTCCAACCTGCTTCCCCATCCTGTCCAACCCGCTTAAATCAATCACAAAACATTTACAACAGAGACCAAAAACCTTCACTGCCAACACCTCGCTGGTGTGGTTAGCTGTTCTCCTAATCCTACTACAATGGCAGCACAAAGGCTTGCTCAGAAGGCTGCTTGTTCTTCTTACTCTTTAGGGAAAGGCAGCAGACCTTCTTCCCCACCCATAGATCCTGCAATGCTTCACTGCTACCTGATATTACTGGGGCAAGGAGCTGGCAGTGGCTGGAAGCTCTCCTATGCAACTTCACATGGAAAATTATCAACAAGCAAGAAACGGTGCTTACAAAAGTCAAGTCACTCACTTTATAAGCACATTTATATTTCAATCTTTTTTCTGGATATCTCAAAAATATTGAATTTTCAACACAAAATGAGAGTGAAGTCAACTAATTGGATACTTGTTTCACAATTCCATCTCGATTTCTGTATTTCAGCACATGAATACAGAAGAACTTATTTTCATAATGATGCAATAGAGTGATTTAATATTTGTAAGGGTATTTAAGACAGGTAAAGTATTTAAGTGCTCACCAAAAACTACAAGTAGTGAGGAGAATGAAGAACAGAAGCTGACTGCTGTACTTCCTAAAATAGATTGTCATGAACTTTTCTAAATAAAAAACACCCAGGAATGCCTAAAATTTTTGGGAGTAGGTGTAGTTTCATGCCTCTTATTCTGGAACTCTACGTTTACCTCACCCTTTTTTCAACTGGTGGAGCACACACCAAGTATCCCTGAGAGACAAAGTACTACAGTATACAGATGTGCCTATTTTGGAAGCACTTGGATCACTTTTCCCTGCGAGGTCAGGGTTTTCAAACCAAAAGAATAGCTCTACTGTTTGTCATCCAGCTGAGAACAGCCTGGATTCCCTGTCTTGTTCAATGCTGTAAATGCAACTGTAAAGAATAAAATCACTCCTCCCTAATTTCAATTAGCAGTGAAGGAAGAGGAGAACAGGTAACATACTCTCCTATAATGGCATTAAACTTTTTACAGTAATTTACAGCAATCCAAATCTTATCATTGTTTGGCAAGCCTTTCCTTTATTCATTTACTTCATTTCCCCTTCTTTCACTGGACAGGAATTTCATGTTAAACTGGAAAAAAAATTAAAAAGTTAAAATTTCCATTTCCAAAAGACTCTTTTTAATCATTAAAATAAATTTATATGGAGATCCTGGCTGTTTTTACCTCATAAAAGCTAGTGGGCATCATAACGTATGCACGTTTAAAGCTACTCTGCCTTACTACTTTTATTTACCTCCTCTACCTTTACTCTTCTAAATAGTCCTGGGAATATTTGCCTATTCTGGTAGAAAAAACAAGATTTTTCTATTTTGGGGTCCTAAGCAGAAACGTATGTAAATATGCTTTTAAATATACTGTAATTATTTTGTGCTTCAAGAGGATCAGAGAGACATAGCCAAAATCAGTGGATGAAAATCCCAGGTTAATTTGGTACACTATCCTGAACCCATCACAAAATTCCCGTTGATCATTTGTCATTTTTCCCATTCTGATATTTAGCCTCTGTATTTAAAGTTTTTGTCTCTGTGGTTACTGCAGAAACACCTATAATGAGAGCAGCAAGGGCCAATACAGGAAAAAGCTTGGCAACCCAGAGTTACACGTTAGGTCATGAGGGCCAGTGTGCTGCCAACTTTTGAGTGTGTGAACTCCTTTTATACCTCAAGTTGATGATACTGAGAAACTAATTCTCAATCTCCATCAAATTCATTTTTATTACACACTTTCAAGCTTTGTATAATTCCTATCACAGAATATCACAAAACTTACTTATATCTTACTTTGAATATCAGGAGGTTCTGTTCTCCTTACTTCATTTTTAGGAAACGGAGACACACAGGGAAACTAAAAATACTGCCTTAGGGCTGCCAAAGCAGCCTGTGGCAAAATAGGGACTGGATTTCTGCTCCCACACATGAACTCAGCCACACTCATCAGCTGCTGCATTGGACATTGCCTGCAATACTTCCCTCAGCCCACCAGATCAGCTCCAAGCCCACCTCATCCTTGGACAGGAATGAGATAAGCAGCTGAACAGCTTTATGGAGCTAGAGACCCATGCCATATGCTCAGACAGGGATCCAGGCAGGCAGCTGGAGCTGCCCAGGGAGGAGAGCTCCTTCCATGCACCACAGGGGAAAGGGAAAGGGTGGTACCAAGTTGGTACTAGACCAAGCTCCTTACAAATATGCCATATTCATCCCCTCAGGCTGCAGGACGTGAACCTGTTCACAATTCTCCTGTAGCTGAGAGAGCAGGTGGATCTGCAGTGAGAGGGGAACCACTGGAGGTGCAACGATTGCACTGGAATCTTCAGATAAACAATGACAGCCCTCAAGGGGTTTGTGGCACATGGTGTATGTCCAGAGGCAACATTGGAGATCTACTTCTCAAACACACCTCACCTTTGGATGGGATGCAATGTCCATATATTCATATCTAAAAAAGTCTGATGAACATGTCAGTAAACAAAGTGAAATGGAAAATAAAACCTTACACTGCACAGTGAGAAAGTTTATAATTTAACCTGAAAGAAGAGAATCCTCCCCTCGCCATTTTATTTTTACCCCTGAATCAGAATACAGGCTATGACAATTTTATTGGCAATGGAAAAGACTTTTGTTGGAACTCTTTTTCTTCTTATAACTCTTATAAGAATAAGTTAGATTCTTATTAATCTAACTCTTGATTATCTGTCAAGATCCATGGTCCTCACTTAGATGAGAAAGCTCTCCACAGGTGTTAAAGGGAGAGTGGGCAGGAGGGTATCACACTTTTCCTGAAGAAAAATAAAATGGAATGAGAGAAAAAGAAAAAAATAGTATCTGCAACAGATAGTTGTTTATCAAAATGAAGTTTTATCACCATTATGCATAATACATCTCCTAGTCCTAAAATGAGTGAGCCATGCTAGATATGTTTGCATTAAATGAATGATGAAATACTTTTGAATATTACATGTAATACTGAGGGGTTCTACTAGCACATACTTCCCTGAGTAGGCACCAATGGCAACTGTCTAGAACAGAGGAAAAAAAAATGCTGAAAAAGATAAAGGGTCACTATTAGTATCAGTAACTTCTAAACAGAAATTAAGATTTCAGAAACAAGTATGTGTATAGGTACTTCACTCTATAATAAAAATTAAGGAGATGCTTCTGGTAAAAAGATCTTAGTCAAGAAATAAATATGCCAATACACAACAGCATACTTTGCACAGGACTGAGAATAGTACAGATTGCAGTGAACAGGAATTGTGTTTGGCTGATACTGCAGGTTCCAAAATGAAGTTGTTTATTCAAACTATTTATAATTTCAGAAAAAATCCTGATAAATATAAGTGCAGTGGTAATACATTTTCATTACCCTAGCAATTACTTTACTGCCTATTCTAAGACAAAAGCATGTAATATGTATTTCTTTTGAATTTTTCTCCAAATTTTTTCTTTCCAGTATTTCTTGATAAGGCCTGAAAAAAGACCAAGAACAAAACACACAAAAAAACCAAAATCCACCATTTACTCCCTTTGGATTGTTTTGGGTTTTTTCCCTCCAAAAATAGCCCATGTGTATTCCTGCCTTTCACATGGATTCTTATGCTGTGATCTGTACCAACTGCTAACTGTCTTTAAAAAATAATAAAATAATAAACCTGCTGGGCACAGCTACAGAACTTTTAGGTCTCAGTCAACCTTACATTCTTAGTTTTTCTTTCCTGCAATCACCTCTAGACTAAAAGACCACTAAGTAATCCATCTCCTTGGCAATGTTAAGAGTTACAATAAGGAGAAAACCTTAGGGTACCAAGAAATACATCCACCACCTTTTAAGGTTGCTTGAAGTATTCACTTAACAGGGGAAAAATAAAGCCAAACTATGCAGAAAAGGTTGTCTTGTACTCTGCTGATAACATTCTAGATGTCTCTTCATTAATGTCTTTATTATTTTCTTTTTTTTTAAATCTCTTTGATGACTCATCTGAGAGCCTGAGGAGACACTTTGCCCTTGGTAATGTATCTTGATCACAACACCTAAGTAGTTTCTCACCTGTCAACACTCCAGAAGCTTTTAAAGGCCTTCCAACATTAGACAATAGCATACATTTTCATGTGCTATATTTTAATTGACTGAGTTTTTAGGAAGTGATGATAGGCTCATCATCTCTAAGCCCCAACAATGAAACAAGGATGAAAAAATGAAGTGATTACAGACATGACATTTTGGACTTTCAGTCTGGGGAACAGGGCAAGGCTGGTTATAAGGGAGGAAAAGAGACACAGAACATCTGAGCAGCCTCTATTTTCCATCTGTAGGCCTGTTAAGATAAAACCATCCTCACACAGCCAAGCTGATGAAACTCATTTTTACTCTGCTGGTCAAGACCACTAACCTACTTCTCTGCACGTAATAATTCTTCAGTGACGAAAGTAATTTCTCATGCCATAAATAAATTCTTGAAAAACCTTAAGAGTAAGAAAAGACACATAGATCATACAGACATTTTCTGGCTTTTTTACAGCTTGTTCCCTCCCTTTTTTCATGGCCTGTAGGTTTTGAAGGGGATGCAACTGGCATTGCTCTGGCTCCCCACTGCAGTCAGCTGGAGAGCTCATCTTCAGATGCAACTTCAGGACGCGATGGAGCAGCACTACCACTTCAGGCTCTACAGGAGAGCAGACCTCTCCAGTCCCAGCAGGACAGGCAGTGATGGACTCTCGCTGGACATCCTCGAGCTCACAGGAAGAGATGAAGGGTCTGACTCGGGAGGCAGAGCCCACCAGCTGATATGCACTCCTCTGCCCCTCCTGTGGGATGATGGGCAGTGGGTTCTGCTGCTCCTCCTGCAGGAGCACATCCTTGCTGCTGGCCAGTCCAAGCCTCAGCAGCTTCAAATGCAGGTGCTGACAGCAGGTAAAAGGCAAATGGTTGATTCACCTGCAAGCCTTAATGTGTAGGAAGCACCAGCCAGGAAATAAAAGCTGGAATAGTTTTTCCATACACCACAGTAGAGCAGGTATAAGGAGCAGGCTGAAACACTTACCTGTCCCCCAGGGAGCACAGCACACACAGGAAGGGGAATGGCAAAGTGGAGCTGTTGGCCTTACCCAAACAATACACTTTGAAATTTTTTCTTCACCCAGCTGCTACCTCAGCCCTTCATCATAACATACAAAGTGCCTTTTTACAGGCCCACCCCTTTTCACCTTCCCAAACAAAGGCAGGTAGATAACCAGCCTAAAGAAGCTGATGGCTTCTCCAAAAGCAGACACAGTTTTACACTTAATGGTTCACTAAATAATTCCTCCAGCCAGTCAGATATTGAAGCATCAGCACCAAAGTTCAGTCAAATGACTAATTCCTATCAATTATATCACTTGATATTGGGCTATCAGGATTGGAACTTAGGGAAACACACAAAACACTATCCATCATCAGTGACAACTGTGAGATAGGTTAATTATGAATGCACATCAGAACTTTGCCTTTAGCATGGTATGACTCAGATTTTAAAAATGCAGTTTCCATCTAATACTATAAATCTAAGCACAGGAATTCTGCACTTTATACTTTCAAACACAGCAAACAGTAGTCACAAGAAACAGAGTACTTTACATGCAATCTTCTGTTTCAATGAGTGGTCTTGGACAAAAGCTTTACATTTTACCTAACAGAAATTCGTCAGACGTCCTCAGGTATAAAAAATTCATGTAAAAGGCTCATGTTTAAAGCACATCACAACATTCAGTTATTTTCAGCAGTACCTCATACAATAATACGTGCAACTTTGCAAAAAATCTCCTTCTGTTTTCAAGACTGATTTGATATGATTTATAGACCTCTGGACTCAGAGCTATGAAACACAGACAGACAGCTGAACCACATTTATCAGAAAAGTAGGGGTATTAACCAAAACAATACCCAACATGACATAATCACATGCACAGCCTCCCATATCAATCAATTTCACCATTTCCCTTGGACAATACAGACACACACTGTGCCATGTGCAAACCCATCCCATGTAATTGCCCATTACCCTTCCAATCATGGCACACATCTGAGAGGACCCAGGGAGGGGAATGCAGAACTTTTCACATTTCAGCCATGAAATGTTCAGACTTTAATCTATTACACTGAATGGGGATTTACAAAAAACAAAGAATTGCTTGTGAACCATGTGGTACAGGATAAGAGTCCAGCTAAAATAATCCTGAGCTCAACAGAAGACACTCACTACACAGACTGTTTTGGCACCACATTAAATTCTGCATGCTGTTCTATTTTGCAAGTTAAATTGGTACTATTTAATTATAATCAACAGGAAATTATTAAAATAAAGGATATATGTATTGACATTGAACAAATTTAAAAAGTCTCCTGCTGAAATAGATTCCAGATGTGCATGTCTGTCAATGCACAGATATATCTTAAACTGTGTGAGTAACTAAAGTTGTGCGCAGAATTGTTAATTTGCAAACTCTGGACCAAAACCTGTGCTCACTACACAGGGGCCATGTAAATGCCATCTCAGGCCTTAACACAGGGTCAGCAAATCTTGGTAATATCCTACTTGGGTTTTGTACAGTTGCCTTTTCTGCAGGCCTGGCAGCATCCAAAGTAGTGTATCTAGAGAACCAAACCTTTTCCTCTGGCTTTCACATTGCCAAATCATTTCTAGCACCAGCAGCTCCTGTGGTATCAGTGAGAAAGTTCTTTTGAATGCAAGGAAGGCATTTAGAACAAACAACTCTCAGAAGGTGTATATTTTAGTTTGTATATTACCTCTGCAAAGGCTGTAGGAACACAAATAGGTATAAGGCACTCAGGTGCTAAGCTTGCTCCTTTAAAGATTTTATTTGGTGGCAAGAAGCACTCTCACAAAACAATCTTTCTAATTTTTGACCTATGCAGTTCTTTGCCTTTGCCTTTACCATCATCTTCTCTGGTCTCCTTGATACTCCAGAAAAAAAAACCTTTCCACATTCATAGCTTCTTTGACTACTCTATCAATTAAATGGAAGCTGGAATTATTAGCAAATTTGGGGAAATGAGTCTGCACCTGGCAGGACAGAGGGCACTAAGCTACAATCACTACAAGGTTAGCAGCTGATTGCCTGCACATCCCAGAGGCTACCATTCAAAGCTTTTCTATGCTTACGACACATCCAGTCCATTTAAAATCACAAGCTCTGTCTCAACCAAGCACATAATTCCTTGAAAATGCATCAGAAATCAGCATCCACTGTTTGTCTGACCAGTGTGAATCAGAGCACATTTTCAAAGGCATGTTCCCAGAAAGATGGATCTACTTTTCTGCATGGTTGGAACTATTATTTTGGCATTCTCAAGGGCGTGAGCCGAGACATTATTTAACCCAATGACTTTAGGCACTGGTACAACATTTGCTGGATCACCAAGGTCCATACTGGGAAGTAAGTTTTAAAATAGCAATAGAAAGTCACAGACAGTAGGATTACATTGCGTAAGAATTAACAGCACCAGAATCCACGTCTAAGTCCATATCCCAGCTATATCCCAGCTGATACTTACCAGTAACAATTACAGAACAGCCCCTTCCAGGCTGGGACTGCCAGCTGGAGGGTCCCCACAACTGGTGGCAGCAGCCAGGACCAAGAGCCAGCTCCCACAGCTGTTGTCTTAGCTAAGCAAAACTAAGTTCAGGGCTCTAGCACTTGGTTCTTTCCCTTTTTCCTGATGTTTTTTCTTGCCCTGCTTTCTACTCTGGCCCCTGGAGGTGCATGAAGCCCTGACTCCTCAGAATCACTGTGCCATTTAAAAAACAAAAAACAAACCTGATGAAAATATAGACTTCCTAAGACAGTATTAAGCTTTTTACTTTCTTCTCACTTTCATTTATGCTTCTTGCTATTCCCTGCTTTTCTCTGAAAGTGTCCATATCAATTCCAAAAAATGTTTGTAAGAAAGACAGAGAGATAGTCAATACACTTCAGTGAAAAAAAAAATTCAATTAAAATCTACTCATAATTTTCTCAAGTAAAGCTGTTACATTACAAGCATCTACTTAGCTTTAGTCTTCCTTGCCTATTCTAACAAACTGCTACAAACACATTTATTTACAGCTGAAAAAGTCTTCTGAGTTTTGGCCACAATTAGTGCTTGCACATGTATCTTGGCTTTATGGCAGCCAGAACTCATCCTTTTTTTATTCTCCTAGCAGATAACTGACTTACCATTGCCATAAAAGGGACCAGCTTCAAGCACAATATGAAAATTCCTGGAATGCTTGAATCTACCCTCATGTAGCTGATTTTTCCCTTAATATGTGCACTATGAATACAAACTATGAATGCACTAATTTCTCTTTAAACTTTTGTTCTAATTCTTTACAGCTCCATCAGTCAATACCAGTGTAATTTTTCAGCCTTATTTGGATTTCATTACAATCTAAGCATTAGTTTCAGTGTTTTTAAATTAGTAATTATTTCAACAGAAGCCTTCAGCAGACTAGAAAACAAGTTTTTTTCCTCTGGATAAACAACTGGACTAATAAGACCAAAAGATTTACAATATCTAGTCAGCACATAGCTATCCAGTGAAAATGGGCAAATTTGTTCTATCCCTTAGCTACAACTGAAACATTTGTCATGACAAAGAGAAAAAATAAAAGAGGCTTTCTCATTCTGATTTCTGTATACTAAACTAAGAACCCCATTAATCATCTACTCAAAGAGAACCAGCTAACAAAACAATTTATTTTCCACTAAGTTAGTGAGTATTTGCATGAAAGATTACATACTTCATTATGAATTTCTGATGTGAATTATCTATAGGAAGAATCCTCAGATAAAAATGGCATTGATCAACGACTATGATGAATTAGAACTCTTTCTTCTACTAAACCATTTAGAAATGCTCTACCACATTCATTCCCCAGTGTTAGGACAACATCCACATGTACAGAAGACATATTGAGAGGGCATCTTGACTAGAAGAAGGTTTGAAACCTCAGACCTCCCATGCAGCCAGAGAGATGATAAATCCCACAGCAGCTGAGACACACATGGGCAGAGAAAATGCTGGACACTGGTGTTTAAAGGTGGTAGAGGAGATGAATGCTACTTGCCTCAAATAATTTTTTCTTAGCAATGTTAGGGAACAGCACCAGACTTTGGCACCTTTCAAGGAAGTTCAACATCTAAACCTGATTCATGGCTTTCACCTTATCTCAATTCAGAGAGGAAGCATAGAGTTTGCAAACTAGAGCTACTCAGCACATCTCTTCCAACTTTAACAGTCGGGCAGCCATCTCCATGGGGGTGACAGACTTTACCTAAAAACTTTCTGTTTCCCAGCTGTAGCATTTGAAATGCTCTTTAGTAAGGTATACATTATGTACAGACAAGATAATGCATAGTTTGTACCATGCTTCAGTCTTCTATAAAAAACTACATCTCTTCTGAATGCAAATGACCAAACTCACTTGATTTTAATTAAAATATTCTAGTTTTGCCTACTAATCTCAGTTCATTAAACTAACTATTGGATTTATTTTATAACTCTGATAATTTCTTCTGCTGGTTCCCTCTCAGCCATCTTAAAAACCTGCATGTCGAAATGTGGTCTCTGTCACTGCTACAAGCAGATGAAAGCCACAAAAAGATGAAAGAAACTTAATTATTACTTTGCAATTTGTTTACTCGGCACACTTGACAGCACTTTGTATTTTGTCCTTCACATTGTTCTGCTGAAGAAGCACACCCTTCCTCAGACCCTGCGAGAGAGGCTGTCTGCCAGCAGCAGTAAAGGTGAAAGCAGCGGATGCACATGGAGAGAAAAAAACCATAGGAAAGGAGGGGAACAGAGAATGATTAGTGATTCTCTTGAATCAACACAAAGAAACCTTTTAGCTTACATGAAATACCATAACAGTAGCTGAATAACTTTGCTAAAAATACAATTACATATTTTATAAATTAAGTTGGCACGTGCATGAAAAATCTTACGCCATTTTTTTCAGAACATGTGTGAGAACAGCATTCTTTAGATACGAAGATAACATTAAAAAAAATCAAGAAGAAGGAAACCTATCCTTTTCCAGCTCTTCTTTGGCTTCCCTCATTTCATTTTTGGACATATCCTTTTTATTATATTATGGGGCTGTAAGGCAAGCCAAGCCAAAAAAAAGGGAACTTTTTTGCTGGCTGTGAGGCTGACTCATCTCCACCCAAGCAGATTCCCAAGCTGCTGGGTCCCACAGCACCTGCTGTCTGTATCCAGGCCTCAGCACCTTGCTCCAGAACTGCACTGATGTCACTGAAACACCTCAGCACAGGTATCAAAGCAGGACTACAATTCTCATTGGAACCCAGAAGTACAGGTTTTCAGATGCTTGATAACTTGGCAAATCAGAGGTGAAAAGGGGCAGTTCCTACCACCACCACACAAACACCTAAGCTGAGCTAATACAACATTAAAGCTTACAATGTTTTTTGCCCATGTTGGAAATATAAAGAAAGCACACAGTGTTAAGAGGTTTCCTAAAAAATACATGTTTGAGATATTAAAGTGGTAAAAAGTGAGCCCTGAGCTGAACAGAGCACAGTAGAAGTACAAGGGACTGGAAGATGAAGTGCTTTTGAAAATATACACTGTACTTTTCTTTTTCAAATTAGAAAGTTTATTCAAGCTCCTCCTTCTGTAAGAGGATATGTCAGAGATAATGGAAGATTAAAAAGTCAGTTTTTCATCCTATAACTGTTAGTACATACCAGAGGGTAAAAAACAGACTAGTTTTGCACTAGTTATACTCTCTATAAAGAATACATTTGCCTATTTCTTTACTGTAACTCACCTCAGATTACAAGAGCATAATGGTAGTGCAATATCAAACATATTGATAATGTTTTAACTTGTCCTATATTTTACTGACACATTGTCCAAGACACTATATAAAGTGCCTTATAAAGCTTTATGAAGAGGCTTGCTATATGAAGAGGCTTGAAGGGTTAATGCCACATACTTTTCTGGTGCATTAAATCACTAAGAACAATTACAACCAGTTATAACCCAAAGAAGTCAAAAATTTATCTTCCCACATCATTACACTGCAGAAGTACTTCACGTGTTCCACTACTCACTAAAGCCACAGGTTGCTCTTCCATTCAGATCATAGCCCTTGCCCAAGTTCTTCTCTTTGATCAAATCTTGCAAGATGTTAAGGTGTTAAGTGTTTATGATGGGAAAGTCAGCGGAAATTCTGGGAAGGGTGTACTATGTAACTTTCAAACACTGATGAAGTAAGTCAATTTATTCTTGCGTAGAGGTTGTTGAATCTTCCTTTGTTTAGTCTAGTTCTATAAAAAGAACAATATTCCTAAGCCTACCCCTAAAGAAGGCTTCTGACATTTTAGAACAATAGTTTTAGCTGCCTGCAGCAGCTGTGCTACACTGCAATACATAATCAGGGCAACTGACAGAATATACATCCAGCATAACCTCAGGCACTATACAAGCTAGTGATACCCAGGATTATAAACACCAAGCAGACAAGTTGCAATGAAACATTGCAGCAGTCCTGCAGGCATTTAATACAAACAGAAGCAAAAATTGTGCAGCTTGGGATGACTGTCCATGAAGGCACTTGCGTATGATGACACTCAACAGCTGGCTTCAGGACAAAGTTTGAGGAGATGAGTCAGGACTGACTGCTCCGGGAGACTTTCACCAACACAGCTGGCAGCAGGCAGGTGCATGTTTCCAAAATATCCTGCCCTTCTCTTCTGCCTCCAGCACCCCATGCTATGATGTCGTAGAAGTGGCCAGAGGGAGAGGGGAAGTTGGCAGAAACAAAAACAGGTATAAAGACATTCTTTTGGGAGCAAGGAGTCACCAGGCCTGTCCCCTTGTCCCCAGAAGTGCCCCATGCATTCTTCTGTGTATATATATTGAATAGTGACCCCCACTGCTGGGACAGGTGAACCCCTGCCCACCACTCCTCCACTTCCCCAGCACTGCTCGCCACAGGAAGGTGACCCTCCTGCCCAAGCTCTCATGACCCTCTCTGGTGATCCCCAGCCACCTCAGATTTTATCCCTCCTCCTGACAGGAGGAAAAGGGAGCACTGAAGTTGTTAGTGCACCACAGCCTGGCAGGGGCAACCAAACCCATTTTCTGTTTTTCTCTGAAGCTTTCTAGCCCGAGAGGAGCTTCACTCCTCAGAAATCATTTGGGTCTCCCCTTCTGGCCATATTTTTGGAACCAGTGACCATATTTCCCTCCTGAATTAACACTTGCCAGGGTTTACTGAATGTGCTCTTCGTATTGCCAAGTCCTTGCGGACATTCAGGGACAAGGGTGTTAGATGGCCTCAGGGAATAGGTGTCTCAGCATCAGAGACATGGCAGTCCTAGACACGAACTGCTGCAGAAGGCAGCTGCCCATCCCTGCCTTACTTCATTAGTTAAAACACACCCAAGTGAAATGCTACCAGTGATTCAGACTCAGTCATACGACTTCTCTTCAATCACATGCCAAAAGCCCAGATCATTCTTCTTATCTGCTCTTGGTTTATGTGCCCTGTACCCCTCCATCTCAGTAAATCACATCTTTCAATGAAAAAATAATAGAAAAATTGGTCAGATTAGTTGGAAGCAACTATATTCCTTTTGGTTTTGGCCTCTAACTGCATGTGTCAGAATGTACTACCAAATATAATGTAAAAAACAGGAGAGGTGATGCAAGGAAGGCATGAGGACAATACAGCAGAGCTGTCTCTGCCTGGACACATACAGGACCACTCTTTATACTGGGCTTACCCAGGGACAGGCACCTTCTGACCTCCCACCAGTGCACCCCCAGTTGCCACCCTACTCTCAGCTCAAGCAGCACTACTGGAATCAGCACTGCCCCTGTGGAAAAATACATGCATGCTTTTATCACTGTTCTGGCATGCCTTTCCCTATTAGCTCTACAGAGCCTGCTCTCAGCTCTGTCCCAGCACCCGTTTCACCAAGACTAAAAGCAGAAAAGGGACATTGGTTGGGAGCTTGGAGAGAATGCTAAGCCCACTGCTGAGCAGTGGTGGCCAGGAGAACTCCTCCTGTCCACCAGTGTACACATGGCAGCCAGTCCACTTGTGTGGAAGGTGACTCAACCCAGGGCTCAAGTGCAGCTGAAGATCTCACTCTGCTGCATGCAGCACAAGGAGCAGCACTGCAGCAGCATGGACAAGGTAGCGAAACATGAAACAGGCATTTCCATGGCACTGTCAACTCTCAACCAAGCAGTACTAATGTTAGGAAACAGACTTTCTCCAAAGGAAATGGCAGCCTGAAGAGTGTCAGAAATGAGAGCTCCTGCAGAGATCCATCAAAACAAGTTTCTCCTGTAACCGTCTCATGGGAGCAGTCTTTTATCCTGACCTGGAAACATCTTAATCTACTGCCTGGCCTTCCACTCTGCTCTCATTGTAACCTGAAAATTAATCTCCTGAGAAGAATGCAGAACAGCACAAATGCCCAGGTAAGCTATAATCATTATTTTCATTATAATTGATCTAAATAAAGAACACTAAACTTCCAGTGTCACATCTGGAGGCACCTTATAGTGGCACATTAAAACCAGTGGGAGCTGCAACAGAGCAGCTCCTTCTTCATGCACTGAGGCACGTGACCATGACAGAAGCTGGCTCAGGGCTGGCTTTGCTGCGTCAAATGCCTCTGTCAGAGCCGTCCTTCCAAATCTCCTTGTATGTATTTAATCACAGATATGTCAGAGATAAAAACGATTTTTCACTCTGTCAGCCCTGACAGACTGCAGAATCACCACCACCAACACAACATGAGCTGCTTCTGCCACACTTGCTTGTGCTCACAGGCATGGAGGTCTCAAGCCTAGAACAACCACGATGCACATATGAAGAAACATTTACTGTGAGGGTGACTAAGCATTGACACAGGTTGCCTAGAGGGGTTGAGCAATCTCCATCCTTGGACATATTCAAAACTCAGTGGGAAACAGCTTTAAGCAGCCTGTTGTAGCTGTCCCTGCTCTGAGCAAGGGGTTGGAACTAGATGATCTCCAAGGTGCCCACTAGCCTCACCAATTCTGTGATGAATGCCACAGTACAATTAAGAAGACTGTGGCTGCACAACTGCCATAAAAAAAGAAATGGAAAAAAAAAAAAAAAGAAAAAAAATAGCCAATAAAAGCTACTTTGGGGAAGGAAGGAACCAGCATAATTCTTTTTACCTGCAGAAAAGTGGTTGCTCCATTCAGCCTATTGCAAAGAGTATTGCTACAATCTTCCCTACCACACGATCTTCTGCTAATACAACCAGTCTTTAAATGTAAACAGTGGGAACACGTTCATCTGAGGACAATGTGAGCACTGGGTCAGCTCTGCCAGCTCTCCAAAAGCAGAAGAGGTGCTGCCCAGGTGTAGAGTGCTTCACACCACCCTGCCACAATCATGCACAGGCATCAGCCCAGCTCAAGGATCTCCAAAGAGCAGTCTCTGGATTGCCACCCACACATGGTATGGTGCAGGCTAACAGCCATCTCCATCACCTTTTGTGTGGTTCCTAGTGACAGGCAACGGTGTGGAGCTGAGGACAATGCCAACAGAACTGAATTGATTGAAAGGCCACCCATGTACAGCTGAAAGTTTATCTAAGGCAATAAAACTGCAAAGGAGATCAACTTCCACTGCATACTTGTGTTTTCTGGTGGCACTGATTAGGAACTGTCAGTTTAACACCCAAAAAACAGTTAATTATGGGAATAGCTTCATAATATAATTAACAGCTTCAGGGTAAATTTTAAGAAGTCTTGATTTTAATGGAATCATTTATCCAGCACATGCCAGACACTTCCAGAACAGAGCCTCTTCACAGTTACTACAGAAGACCTCAAACTGTACAACCGATACTAAAGTTTGTATCTTCTTTTAATAAACACCTCATCCCAAAATAGTTTTCATCTTTGATTGACAGTCATGGTTTACCCAATGACTTCACTTTCCAGCACAAGGTGGGAATGTATCTTACAGATAGGTATTTTTATCTCTAGATATACCAAATTCAGAACTCAAATGTATATAATTTACTTTAAAGTATTCTAATTAATTAAAATTGATTATAACCTTAAGGGAATACAGTTTAATCAGCTTGATGCCAAGTGATGGGTGAATTGCCTGAGAGGATTCACCACTGAGTGATTTATTGCAATCACAATAAGCCTGATATTATCAACCTAGGAGCAACAGACAAGACATCAGAAGTTCAGTACATTGCTTACTTCAGTTGACTCAATATCATCCCATTGGTCACACAGAGCTATCGAAATTCACTATAGGACTTAATTTCATCTGAAATTGCAGAAAAGCTTAAAATAACCCTTTCCCATACCTCCACTGTTGATTGAAATGTTAATACAAGATCTTACATTTATAGCAGGAAGCATGACAAAAAACTATGTGTCTACAGCTACTGACAAGTTTTCTGCACTCCTGAATTTCACTAATACAGTATCAGCCTTACCAAATTCAAAGAAACAAGGAGACACAAAAAAGATAAGCTATTTCAAATTACTTTGTCAACTTAGAAGTACAGAAGGAAAAGCCCAAATATTTCAGGAGCGCCAGGAAGGAGAGTCCTTTAGACTTAAGGACAGCTAATAGCTATTATCACAGTGATAAAATTAGCTCCCTTAGCAAATTTTCAGACTACTTGCATGCTTTCGATTTTACAAGTCTATGCCACAATCTAGTTCCATCCGGAAAGATGCCAAAATTCAACGTTATGATCCTTCCCAGTCCCCAGCCGACTGCCCATCGCAGGGGTCAAAGGCAGCGTGCACAGCACTTTGAATCCAAGCAGCCAGCTCTAAACTATCACTAATACAAATATTGCTTCTTTTCCACTTTTTAAATTATTATTATTTTTTACCGTGGAAACACAACTCTCTAGTTTTCAGTCCCGGGTGGGTGCTTGCTTTCTATTCCCTCCCCAGTCAGCGGCGCTCCGTGCCGGGCCGTGGGAGAGCGCTGCGGGGCCCGTCCCCGCCGGACCCCCGCTGCCATCGCCGCGCGGTGCCGCCCGTCCCGCTCCGCTCCGCTCCACTCCGCTCCCGCCGAGGGCCGGCGAGCAGGCACAGCCCCGCGGAACGGCGGGGCAGACGGGCATCCGCGCCAAGCCCACCTGGCTGCCCCAGCGCCCCGAGCGCGGAGGCCCCGCGCCGCCCCACGCCGCCTCCCCGTCCCGTCCCGTCCCGTGTCTCCCCGTGAGAGGGTCCCGCGTGTGCGCCCGATCGTGCAGCCCCAAGGAGCCGCCCCCGCGTACTCACCGCGGCGGACACGGCGCTGAACTCGGCGCTCAGCAGCAGCCCGAAGCCCAGCCAGAGCCGCATGCTGCCGCGCACCGCAGCGCGCCGTCGGTCCCTGGGCGGCGGAGCGCCGGCGACTCAGAGTGGGGCTCCGCGGGGCCGGCCCCACATGCGCGTCCCTTCCCTCCGTCGCGGCCGCGGCGCCTGCAATGCCTCGGCGGCGAAAGACTCGACTCTCCGTACACGATGGGCGGTGGCAGCCCCCCCTCTCCTCCCCTCCGGGCGGGGACCCTGGGAGGACTCAACCTCGCCCGCTCCCGTTCGCCGCTGGCCGCAGTTCTTCCGCCTCCTCGTCCCCGCCGCGGGTGTGTGGTGGGCCGCGGGGGGCGCGGGCGGAGGGGGGCGGCGCGCCGCTTCCTCGGCGCACTCCGCCGCGGCCGCCCGGGAGGGCACGGCACGGGCACGGGCACGGCACGGCACGGCACGGCACGGTACGGCAGCGCAGAGCGGAACGGGCGGCGGGAGGGGCCGGGCGAGGGCCGGGGGCGCTGGCTCTGCACGGCCCGTCGGGGTCCGTGCCCGGCAGGCACCACTCTGTGCGCGGCGCCACAGCCCTCTCTCCCCCCGGATCGGAGCCCGGCCCCGCCGCTCCCTGCTCCGGCAGCTCCCTGCTCCGGCAGCGGCGTCGCCGAGCCTGGAGACCTCCGGCGGGGGGAGCGGCGTTACGAGCGGGCTCTTCTCTGCCTT
This sequence comes from Poecile atricapillus, assembly GCF_030490865.1. Classification (NCBI taxonomy): domain Eukaryota; kingdom Metazoa; phylum Chordata; class Aves; order Passeriformes; family Paridae; genus Poecile; species Poecile atricapillus. The sequence continues at coordinate 24,540,041 of NC_081249.1, forward strand.
GCAGGGGTGGCCGTCCGGCGGGAGGGAGCCCTGAGCCGAGTCCCCGGCCAGGGAAGGAGCGAAAATGGACATCTCTCAGCTTCCCAGTGCACGTATTTTCCTTTGTCAGTAAGTAATTCCGCTCGGTAGACTTCTGGAAATAACTTTTTTAAAGTCGTATTGTCACCTTTAACTGCGGAGCGTTATCACGTGCTTGTTTTGCACTAGCTTAAAACAATATCGTCCTTATTCACCTTTCCCTGCAGGGATACGGGACTTTTGCTGATCCTGATGGAAGTTGTGCTGTCGGCCGTCAAAGTGCATGCTGTAAGTAAAACGTCTTCTTTTACTGAGAGAGAAGAGGAGGAAAAACCAGTTTCCTTGTACCAATAAGTGAAGAACTGCGTTTTCCTTGCCAAATGGCTTATCTGTCTTTCTATTAAAAGAAACAACTAACAAATCGTCTCTGCTAGCCTTACGGATTGCTGCCTTCAACAAAATGATGTTCAGCAGAGAAGCATAATGCTTCAAGTGTCAGGTTGTTTGAAGTATTCCACTGTTAATTTTGCTCAAATTGAGTAGTATGTTAAACTGATTGTGAAACAAACCCAACAATTTCTTTATTTTTGTAAGAAACACACCAAAAATGCAGTGCTGTAGATACTACGGAATACTTTACCAAAGTTAACCTGCAGGTGAAATGTCTTCAGTTACATACAAACCTCATCCGAGGACTGTGAAGCTTATTTCTAGGAGTCAGCATTTATAAACAAATTGTTATTTAAATTAAATTGTTAAATCCAAAAATAGGTGTTATGTACCATATAGTTGCAGCTGTCTACCTGAGTTGTTGATGTAAGCAGAATTTACTAAACTCTTACATCATTGTTACAAGGATGTGAAAGATGTGGGAGATGATGTATAAGTGCAACATTTGCCTGTTACAAAGTGAGTTTAATGAAAGATTGTCATTAATGGGAATAGATTTTGGATCAGGCCTGAACATAGGAGACTGAGGTTGGTAGGCTTGACTCGTGGTTGTGTTTATTGGTCAGCCACAAATGTGGGTAAGGCTCTGTGGTCATGTGCTAGTGGGACCTTGATTACATTTTTTCAAAAGCTATCCTACTCATACTTTAGTCATAGTGTCTGCAACTTTATGACTTTCCACTCCATACAGATGCATGATGATAGGCCACATCTTTGTGGCATACTGTGTTAAGTGTGGGAAATGCTATGTTAAGGAATGGGAAATACTAGGGCTTTTGCAGCAGGTGTTGTGACACACGATAATCCTGCACTCCAGCTGCAGCTGGCACATAGCACTTGCCCGTCAGCCCACGTGGATGGTTGATCTCTCCACATCATGCCTGAGCAAGAGCTGCCTGGCTGGAGACCCACTGCCCTGTGGGAAGGGACAGGAGCAAGAACCTTAAGTGTCATGTGCTGCTTGTCTTTGCCTCATTTAGATACAAACATTGTTCTGTTGCGTAGTGCTGAATGGATGATAAAATTACCATGTGCTACTGAAACCAGAGCAGGCCAATGATAACTGGCAATGTTTTATGCCCAGTAATGATATCACTGGGATCAGTTGACATAAACCAGTGGCATTATGACCCTTCTTTTATGAAGTTGTATTGTAGTGTGCATAGCACAATACTTGAGTTTTGGCTATAGCATGGACTAATTAATTCTCCTTCATGTTCTTACTGTAGACTACTGGGGTGTTAAAATAGAGGTATACTGAGGAGGTGTTCAAGATATCTTGGTTAATGGATGCAGTCTGATCATGGCTGCTTGGATCTCCACATGTTGGTTTTCCCAGAGAATCTTGAAAAAGTAAACTGGCTTGCTTAAAGGTTTCATTTCTTAGATTTAATAGTTCCTAAGGTGGCGACTGTGTAGAAGATAAAACACCCCAGTGAATGTGAGTGGGGAAGTCTGGTCATGTTTCCATGAAAAATTGAGCTGCACTGCCACCACAGTATTTATCCTATTTTCCAGTCACATGCTGCTTCCTTCCCTTAGCCAGCCCAGGTGTTTCTGTAGTCGTGTGGCCAACTGAATTGGAAAATTCCTTGTTTGTACTAATCACTACCCCAAAAAAGAAGAGGGGTGAGAGCTAACTTTATCTGGGTCAGATCATCACTTGTATTCATAGAAAACTGGGCTGGCATGGGGTTGTTAGCAGGCAGCTGTGGGAGGGAGGAGGGTTGGGCTTGTTCCTTGCAGTGACCACTCTGATCAAATATGTTTCAAAGTGATGAAGTGGGTATCAGTGGGAAGCAGGGGCACCTGAATAATTGCCAGAGTTGCTGGCAGTCATATTCTTTGTATTGTAATCCCATTTGTCACACTGAATCTTCTGTTTGTTACACAGATCAATGTGCTAATGTTATGAGGTGTTTTATTAGCCTGAATTAAAAAAAAAACTGCAATGAATTATTAGAGTCTGTAGGACCAGGTTTTAAAAGTCATGATTCTGCCTGTAATGAGAGAGGCAGAGCTGCTAACTTTGACAGCCATATATATGTGAATGAGTTACAGCTGCTGGACATAAGTCGTGTTGAATGAGAAAAATGGCACATAGGAAGAAATTGGAGGGAGATTAAGGAAAGGCCAGGAAAGAGGGAGAGAGAAAGAGTGGAACTCGGAGAGTTTGACTGAATGTGTTGCCTGGCAGGCTGCTGCTGGCTGTTAGGGAGATGGATATTTCTCAGCAGAAAAAGAAATGAGAGGAAGAAAAAGAAGGAGGATGTTTAGGATATCAGAGAACTGGGAGAGAAAAAAAAATGGTGTCTCTGGCAAAAAAAGAGGATGCTGGTTGCAGGCTTGAAGAACTAAGGAAGAGAAGTCCCTGAATGGAAGTGCCAGGACAGACAGCCAAATGGAGTGGATCAGGCACAGTTATCTTTAGCACTCTGGCGTACATTGGATGGTGATGTTAAAGGCCTCAAATAACTTTGGAACCACTCTGAATTGTAGATTTAATAATTCACATGGCTTAAATAAAATTAAGTAGTAATTAAATATTAGTAGTAATTATAAATAGTAATTAAAAATTAAGTAGAATTAACTACCTGAAGTTCAACCAAGTTTGCAGATTTCTTCCCCCCCTCTGTCCCTGCTAATACATTACATCAAAAATACAGTTCTTGGGTTTTATTTTTTTCTCTTTGGAGACAATGTATCTTCTGCTAATACTGATTTTTTTTCTTTAGTCTTCCAAAAAGAACACTTTCTTCTAAGTAGTTTTGTAACATTTGATTATTTTATTGGTGTCTTCTAAGTATATTTTCTAAACTGCCTCTAAAAAAAGTTACTTTTTTTCCAAGTTATATTCAGGTGAGAGCAATAGAATCCCAGCAAAGAAGGAAATAATTGTCAGATCAAAGAAAGAAAATTGAGAGAGAATAATTTTGAATAACATTTGCAAAACATAACAGCAAGTAACAGATCACAACTGTCATTTTAACCACATATAGACATACAGAAAGAAAACAGCTGAAGGTAGTGCATGAAATATAATTCTCTTCAATTCTGTGAGATTGTAAGAGAATAATGGAGGACGTCATCAAGTGGGGGAAGCAATAATTCTTTAAGAGAGAAAATAAAAACAACGGTACTGTATTCTACTTCTGTTGTTCTCATAGTGAAATTAGATTGCTGACATGGATGCCTAAGTTATTGCTCTTAGTTAAAATGTGTCAGTTCTCTGGGCTATCTCATATCCAGGTTTTCCCAGATGTGTCCTGTTTTATTCCATCTGGAAAGTTTTGTCTGGTTGAAACAGGAGGACTTTTTACATTAACACAGGATTTCCAGGCTAAAGAAGCCAGGGTGGAGTAATCACTTGGCCCATCCTGCTTAATGTGTGTACTGTAAATGTAGGCACTGGGATAACAGTGTGAAATATGTGATAAGGCAGGCATACTGCCCAGGTGATCTAAGAAGGAGGCATCAATCTGATGTATTGATTTCATCTGCCACATTATTTACTGAGTCCATGCAAAGTGAATCTACCTCTTCCTGGAAATACCAGGCTCCATACCTGTGGGCTGCTTCAGAAATAGCCTAGGAGATTCCCCAAAAAGATACATTGCAATCCCATTTTAGAACAACTTCACTTGAGGTAAATCCACACTGACAGACATGGCTTATATATGTCTGATTAAATAAGTGTATAGTTGGGCTCATCTTTGAGTAACAGTGGTGTTCCATAACAAAATCAGACAGAATAATGATATCTTGAAAAAAATCACTATTTGGGGAACCTCCTGACTGGGGACATCTGATTGCTTTATTCAAAATTTCTTTGAACTCTGGAAGAATTACTGTGTCGTTTAGAGAGGACTTCTATGTTCAGTCATGGAGCTGACAGGAAGGGGCAGCTCTCTTAAAGCATTATGAGAAATCCTGAATGCAGGAGGTGGCAGCTGCCTGAGGCAAAGCCTCTCATTTTCACTGCAGTCAACAGCCATGTCTTGGTCTGGCAGCACTGTGTCGATGGTGAGGGTCACTGAGTTTGTATCATGTTGTGGATGGGCAGCAGGACTGCTGCTCAAGTGGGAATTTATTTATGTTTTCTTTAAGAGCCATGACTTCTCCCATCAGCATCATATGATGCCAGATAGACAAACACATTCACAGCCAGTATTGCACACATAGAAATGCAGTCAGGGTTGATAGCTTTGAATCCCCTATTTTTGGTCTCTCCTTTCTTGTATGCTGTCTGCTACACTCATCAGTAAGAGAGTTCCTTAAATGTGTCTTTTCCTTGTTACTCTTCAAATTCTTCCTTGACATTCTTTTTTTGTGCCATGCCTATGAAACTGATACTGATTCTAATTTACTAATTAATCATTCTGTCTTGAGAGATTTCTTTAAGAGTCATTTGCTCTATGTCTGTGTGGAAAAAAATAGAGTCTATTCTTTGTATACAGTCATATCCTGCATATCATATAACTGATTCAAGTTATTCATGCAAGGACAAAACACAGGTTATGCCAAAAGCAAAATATTGTATCTGCCCTAAGTTACTGATGATGAGGAAGAATTTCTTGCATGTGTCCATGTTTTTTAAACTCTCTATGCAAAGTCACATGTAGGTTCTTTACTTATTTTTCCTCTTTATAGATCAGAATTGTGCTCAAAGAATACTTACTGTAATATATCCAAGCTCATTCTGTTTTGTTGAGTTATTAACTGGTGTATCATACAATCATGCTGCATTTGGTAGCAGAATAGACAGAATTCTGTCAGCCTCCCAGAATTCTCAGAGTTAAAATGTTGATACTGAGAGACAAGATCCCTGACAAGATAAACTCTCATGTAATAAAATGATCTTGATGTTTTTTTTAACCTGGCTCTGAAAGTAGCTGAAGCAGTTTCAGAAATTCAGTATTGCTTTTCCTTGAGCTTTTAAGGTAAGACATCTGGGTTTTATTGTGTAGTGATTTTACCACAGGAAGCCTTTATGCATTATGATACTAAACCTATTATGTATTTTTAAAATCCTGCACAAAGAAATTATTTGTAGGTCCAACTATATTTGCCTTACCCAAAATGTAAAGCTGCACTGTGGTTTATTCAGTTATACTATAAGCAAACACATTTGTTATAAATATTTTAATTTAGTGGGTCAGAGCACATTTTGTATTAATTTGGGTTTGGGGTTTTTTTGCAGTAAAACATTTCTTGTTTGAGACCAGATTATTCTTAATTAGTTCTTTGCTTTTGTTTTGACAAGCCAAAAGTTGGCCAAGAAGTGCAACATTCATCATATCATATCATATCATCATATCATATCATATCATATCATACTGATCCAAGATCTTCTTCTGAGAGTTCAATGTTAATTTAGTAGCTTACATAATTTTGCCTAAGAAGGTAGCTTATCTTCCCTTGCCTTGCTTTATTTGCAGTACCCTGTTTGCTCCTCAGGATTAAAAAGCACAGTGAAATTCGCAGTATTTCCTGATGTTTATCAACAGTTATTTTCTTTAAAATGGCAGCACCTAGTTGATAGCAGCAGTTGACTCAGCTCACAGTGAAAGTATGTGATCTTTATCATGCAAACATTTCTGAGTGACCAAGGACCAACATTATTGGTTTCTAAGATGTGCCCTTTTTTGTCCATTTGGAAGCTGGAGGTGCTGATTTGATGCAGAGGTAGCTCCTTGTTTTCACACCCTAGAAACAATGTGTAGTAAGGAAAAATGCTCTCACAGTTCATGAGCAAACTTGCATTTGTGTGATTAATTTGCCCTACTTCAGTAGAATCGTGTTTTTGTTGCAGTTTCCCCTCTTTGACAGTCACAGTGTTTAACTAAGCTGATGCATCTTCTGAACACACCTGGTTTTGTGCTGTTTTTCAGTTTCTGCCTTTACTTTTGTGCTTCCTGGGAATGAGGGCTGGTGTGGTTGTGCACTGGGCAAGAGTGGGCTGCTGCTCCAGGTGGGCAGGGGAGCCAGGAGGCATGAGACCACGGACAGGGTGGGGAGGTGGGCAGGACCTGTACCCTCCCGAGGGTCCAGGTGGCCACGGAGGGCAGACAGAGCCCTGGAGGGCAGGGCAGGGCCATGGGGATGGAGACAGGCCGGGCGGGGGTATTTGCCCACAGGTGGAGGAGGCTGGGGTAGCCTGGCACAGGCATGGCTGACCACAGCTCAGGTCAGCACTGAGGCGCAGCATTCGGCCCGAGCTCCCAGGCTGCTGGCAGGCCAAGGGGGAAGCCCCGCTTCTCACAGCCCTTTTCCCACACAGCTCGTTTCACACCGCTCTGGGAGCACAGCTGCACCCGGAGCTGGCCCCGCGCCCGCTGAGCAGAGCCGGGGCTCCCCTGGGGTGGGATGGGGGAGCCAGCCTGAGGCAGAGACAGCCAGCAGGTCCTGGTGCAGCCCAGCTGGCTGCAGGGAGGCTGGGAAGCTGGAAAAGCAGATGTGTAAGTTTAAAATTTGTGGCAATTTTATGGAAATCAGCATGTTTTAGGAGGGCTGGAATTTAAGAATTTAAAAATTGACCAGAGCCTTTAATTGAAAGGGCAGCATCATTTGTTATATCTGTCCAGGAATAGTTCCTCAACAGGGGACTTTTTGTCAAGAAAACTCCCTGATTTCCAATATAAATTTACTAACAAGTTCTATTTTTATTTTAGAAACACGAGATCAGAAGAACATTTAGATCATATCAGTTACCAAGGATGCACGCTTACTGGGATATTTCAGGCGTCCTATTTATTTGTAAATGATCCCGACCTATATTTTGAACTAGCTTTCTGAAGTTAGCAAGCAAAGATCATTCAGATAAATAGGGCTTGGCTTATTTTTGGCAGGTCCTAGCTGCAGATCCTACCCACACCTCTTCTCACTATTGGATGATGCAGCCAAATAATAAATCCTTTATTCCAAGTAAACTTTTCCTCTGTAGTTCACCAGACCTTTAAAGATCTGACCAAAATTGCTTGAATACATAATCAGGCTGTATACAGAAAAGGAATGCTGGGCATTGTAATATTGTAATATTTTGGGTAGAGCACATTTGTTTTGTTCTGCAGTTAGGGTTTTTTGGAGGTTTTGGTGGTTTTTTGTCATCTTCTAGTTTGTGTCATTACAAAACAACTAACTGCCTCAGGTTTAAGGCTTCTCACAAAGCGCAGCTCAGAGCTCACGAGTTTTTACAGGACCTTGTGTTCCTGCCATTGGTGCCTGAGCGGTGTGGCTGCCCTTCTGTCCATCCTCTGGAGGTTGCAGCTCCTGACTCAACACAGGGCTGACCCCCTTGGTGCACACCCCAGCCTCCTGTGGAAACACAGGCTTGGAAACAAACCTGTTCATTGGAGATAAAAAGAAGGGGAAAAGGCATCCGTACAAATTGTTAATTCTCTGCCTGTACCACCTGGGTCTCCATTGTCAGGTCCTGCCCATGCTTGCTGTGCCTTGCAGCTGCGGGGAGCAGAATCGTTTTCCAAGGTAGTCACAGGAAACTGGGAAAGCTTTGCAGGCTTTCCCTGTCGCACTTGTGTGTGTCTTGCTCTCAGCGAAGTGTTGACTCCTGCTGCTCCATCTGTGCAGTCCCCGGGCATGCTGCATATGGATGAGGAAAGGCATTCCCACATTCAAGCTGCAGCCTCACTGACCCCGTGTAATTGATGTTCAGACACCTGGTCTGAGTCTCATGGCATCCTGAACACATGTACGGAGACCCCAGGGTGCAATTCCGGGAGCAGAGTGGAGCTGCGTACGAGGGCTGCCAGAGTGTCCTGGGCTGAGCCTCGGCAAAGGGAGTGGGCAGAAAGGAATGCTGCTCCCGCGCAGGGCTGGGAATAGCCGCTGGGGCCACGGAGCATGGGAAGCCTGCATATCTCCCCAAGCCAGCAGCCAGAGAAACAGTCTGCTGGAAACAGCCCAAACATCTCTGCATGAAACTTAGAAAATCTTAAGTGACACTGGCTGGAATAAGGAAGTGAATGGGGCAATGTAAACATTTTCCTTGCAGTGTGGGGCTGAGGCTACTTTTCCACCAGGTGCTTTGCGGGGTTGTGGTAAGAATAGGTGTAAAGTTGTCCAAATCTTCTGTCCTCTTTACGTGCCCACGAAGTAGCCAGAACATCTGTTATCTCTTAACTAAGGCATAGAGGCTGCTTCCTCTCTGGCTGTGTCCCTTACAGTAAACCGCAGAGTCCCAGGTGTATTCTCTGCCTTGTGGTCAGCTGGCACAGTCTGTCCATGTCCATAACAGTAATAGCCTCCTTCATTTCCAAAACAGGGTGGCCCCTTAGAGACTGCCTGTGTTCCTTACATTATGCTGACTCCTGCACCATGGCCAAAACTGTCTTTGCAGGCAAAGCAAGTGAAAGCTTCCTAGCCCAGGCTGCAGACATTCATGAGATCACTCTGACAGCTAAACCGTACAGATGGTTAGGTTGTGGGGCACAGGGCTCCTTAATACATTATTACAGACATGGAGCATGTGTGCCTCAGACTGACACTGACTGTCTGGAAGTCAGGGCCCACTCTCATTTCTCATGTGCATTATTGTATTGGGGAGTTTTAACTAAGAATGGAATAAAAGAACTGATCAGCACTGTCACCAAAAGAATGTCACCAAAAAGATGTCATCAAATTGAGGTCTAAACATGTTATGCCATCCATCCAATCCAAGATCTGCCCAACACTGCTCTGATTATGTTTCTGTCTAAGAGGGGAAACTTTAAACTCTATTTGTTATTACTTGCTCATAATAATTTTTTTTGTGTTTTCAAGGGGATAATATAGTAGCCATTCTTCAAGAAAATGTTACCTCTTTTACAATTCTAATCTCTTGCTTGAGCTTCATTTTGTCCCTTAGGGACACGGTATCACATAGAGTCACAAGTGAGTAGATGGGTGATTAGTAAGGTAGCTTGAGGCTGTATCATAAATCACTTTGAAGATTGGGACTGTAGTCTTGAATTTGTCTGAGTAAGGAATCGTGTGAGCCCTACAGCAACATGCTTGCATGATCCTGCACTGCTTCATGCTTTGAACTGGTCTGTTCTTTTTTTCCAAGGGAAAATATACAGCAGTTTCTGTGACCAAATCACAGGCAGCCAGAAACATCATACTGGCATGTTGGGAGCTCTTTGTGTATAGAATCCAGTTTCCATGAGGTGGATTCCATGAGGCTTGTCATCTGCAAGTGGAACTATACCATCTCAAATTAGGGATGATGTAATTTTTACTACTTCTTCAAGGTATTTAATTTTCATTCAACATGATTTCCATATTAGTCATGTATCATTCACTGTCTTCAATAAAGTCAGTAACATGTGTAAACAAGGAGAGAGGAACTGAAGTACAGTCATCATGTGTTATGAATGGGGGGGAAACAGATCCACCCTGGACACGTGTTCTTAGACTTGAGGCTACTGATCTTTCATTAGCTCTAAAAAGAATGTTCCATTAAGACAAGGACACATAACTTCATGGAATAGCATAATTAATTTGGGGATATTAAAGCTCATCATCCTCAGAAAAAAAAAAAAGGGATATAAAAATGCACTTGTCAAGCAGTTTAACTGCTTATCCTGCAGCCACAGTCTGTGGAGAGATTACAGTGCTGCTTGCAGGTAATGGACAACCCCATTTGACTGTGCAGAAACTCCACAAACCCCTTTATGTACATACAGAAAAAATGGGATTTTTTATTTAACGGACAGGGACCATCCTGAAATTATTTGATTGTCATCTAAAGATCCCCCAATGTTTGCAGCATTTCTCTAAATATAAATTTAGTCTTTTCTTTGAGGAAATCCTATTCTCTGTAGCTAAGAAGCCAGGCTGTGGGCCATTCTTTGTCTTTATGTGGTCAGATTGACCTGAAATTGTTTTATCTGCAGAAATCTTTCTGTTAAATCTCAGAAATCCTACTGTATCTTCCTACTTCCAAGTTTGTCTACTGTCAAAAGTGAGTAGTTTTCCTAAGAAAGGACTTGGGAAAATGGTGAATTAAAATAAAAGTGCAAGGTTGTTGCTTGCTTTTTTTTTTTCCTCTTGGGTAAAAGATGAACTCAGTTCTGCCATAGCTTCAAGAAATTTCCTTTTTTTCTGGCACTTCAGAACCAAATATAATTTTAGATTATCTGGTTAGCCTTTGCAGAGTCTTGCTAGTAGTGTCAGCTGTCCCAGCATCTTTCAAATGAGCAACAAACACAAAAACTGCTCCAGAGCCCAGGCAGGAAAGACTTCTGACCTTTTGATCTGATGATCTGTTCCCAAAATCTCTGCATGTTCAAAAGCATCAAGACAAATACCAGAAGACTTGGAGAGTTGAGGAAAGGGTAAGCTGCAGCATTTCACAAACAGAAGAAGGGAGCTACTCCCTGAGGAGCCCAGCTGCAGCACAGAGCTTGCGACCAAGGCTGAGAGACCTGGAAATAGGGTTTGCTGGGAACTCCTGTAGCTCTTCAAGCATGAGCATCATGTCCATCAGCCTCCACAGCAGAGCTGCAGACTCTCTTAAAAACTGTCAGCCTTCCTTTCCTAAGGGAAGCCTAAACGAGGGATGGATACAAACTTTATCTAAACATGTAGTGATAGGACAAAGGAGAATGGCTTTAAACTGAAAGAGGATAGATAGGTATAGATTAGATATTAGGAAGGAATCCTTTGCTGTGAGGATGGTGAGGCACTTGAATAGGTTGACCAGAGCAGTTTTTGAAACTACATTCCTGAAAGTCAACAAGACCAGGTTGAATGGGGCTTTGAGAAACCTGCTCCAGTGGAAGGTGTCTCTGCCCATGGCAGGGATGTTGGAACTAGATGATCTTTATGGTCCCTTACAACCCAAGCCATTCTATAAAAGCATAACCCCAAGGCGAGATCCATGGTTGATTAATTAGGGAGCATGAGCAAGCCAGGACTTGCTGTCTGTCCCTCCCTGTGATCTTACTGTAGTCATGGTGCAGGCTAATCACAGAATCACTGAGGTTGGAAAAGACCTCTGAGATCATTGAGTCCAACCTATGGCCAAACACCACCTTGTCAACTGAGCATGGCACTGGATGCCACATCCAATCTTTCCTTAAACACCTTCAGGGACAGTGACTCCACCACCTCCCTGGGCAGCCCATTCCAGTGTATCATCAACCCTCCTGTGAAGAGCTTCTTTCTGATGTACAACCTAATCCTCCCCTGGCCCATTGTAAGACTGTGTCCTCTTGTCCTGTCACTGGTTGCCTTGGAAAAAAAGTTTGACCCCCACGTGGCTACAGCCTTCTTTCAGGTGGTTGTGGAGAGTGATAAGGTCCTTGCTGAGCCTTCTCTTCTCCAGACTGAGCAATCCCAGCTCCCTCAGCTGCTCCTCATAGGACTTGTGCTCCAGCTCCTTCACCAGCCTTGCTGCCCTTCTCTGGACACTCTCCAGTACCTCAAAGTCCTTCCTGAATTGAGGGGCCCAGAACTGAACACATTTGAGGTGTGGCCCCACCACAGGGGGACAATCACTGCCCTGGTCCTGCTGGTCACACTATTGCTGAGACGGGCCAGGTGCCACTGGCCTTCTTGGGCACGTGGAGAAACACTGGCTCATGTTCATCGGGCTGTTGACCGTCACCCCCAGGTCCTTTTCCGCTGGGCTGCTTTCCAACCACTCTGCCCCCAGTCTGTATCTCTGACTGGGGTTGTTGTGACCAAAGTGCAGGACCCGGCCCTTGTTCTTGTTGAACCTCCTGCTGCTGGGCTCAGCCCACTGATCCAGCATGTCCCGGTCCCTCTGCAGAACCTTCCTACCCTCCAGCAGATCAACACTCCCACCCAACTTGGTGTTATCCTCTAATCTGCTGATTTGTGAGTGATGCCCCAATCTGTGTGATGCAGAAGGTGTGTGTTGCCTGGCCCAGCATACAGGGGAGAGGGAACTCATTCTCCTTGTTGGTCTGTAAGCAGGTTAACCATTTTCTTCTCCTTAGCATTCAGTACACACATCCCTGCCGCAGTTGCATTATATTAACTGTAACATCTCTAGCTTTGAAAATAACAAGGAAAGAAATGTATCAGAGTGGCATTGCCACCGCTACAGGTTACTGAGCTGACTACATCGCTGATATGAAAGTTACTTTAAACAAGCTGTGTGTTTTTGCAGCAGGAACTTTCCTAATGAACTCCTCTAGCAGATTTTACAAATGCACTGCGACTTCAGCTGTTCAGGCCAGATACAGTACCCAAGGTGGCTCACTTGAAACTCATTTTTTAAATCTCTGTGCTGCATTAAACATGCCCCAAAAGGTGACATGTTTCCGAACAGTACATTCAGCATGATTTGTAAAGAATTAGTGGTGTGGGATCTCAGTATATTGTTGCATGGATTCTGTCTTTCTGTCTGATCATTAAGGACATGTGACTAGTTGCTGTAAGTCTAAATAATTAAAGCTGAAAAACACAATACTTCCCTGGCTCCATTTTAATAATTACCACGGTGTTACGAGAGTAATTTTGTGCTACCAGCTTTTAAGCAGAACAGCATGATGTCTTCAAAAGAAAATTCTAATTTTAGTGTGTGCTATCAAATGGTCTAATGTTTTCAGTCAGGTTTCAAAGTGCAACACAGTTGTAGAAACCCCCTTTAAATCAGTGGGTTTAAACATACTTTGGGTCAGGCTCTAAGCATTTGACCTTTTCTGTTAGTTGCTGTGGGATGCAACAGAACACAATAGAATTGACTGGATTTAGTTTTCAGGGTAACAATTAATAGAAATTCTTCCAGTGTCTGCTGACAGTGAGATTTCATGTTAATCATTACTGAAGTTCTGCTTTTCAAGCCTCCCTCAGGTAATAATGAGTGACTTAATATCACGTACATCTTTTGGATTTCCTGATTTTGTAGCTGTATGTCCTGTGTGTCTCTCTCTGTCTGTGCTGACAAACATATTCCCTTCTTTAAGGAGGTTCAGGTTTTAATTTCTAAGAACCAGAAGTTGAAAATAGGGTCCTGGAAAAGTGAATGAGAATATATGCCCAGACTGGTCACCTACATTTGTTAGCAACCAATGAAGTTATGTCTGGGGTGAAGTTATGCAAGCTGAGAGTGTCTGACACCCCCTCCACATTACACTTGTGTGAGAACTGCAGCACTAACTGTAAGTCTTTCATCTCTCGTCTCTAGTCCTTGCCTATCATCAACTGAAAGTACACGTTCAGTTTGATAGAGAACACTTGATTCCTGTAGCATATTGGTGTAAAGAAATACATGGAATATATAAAGCAAGACATATTTATAAAGTAGGCTGTGAGAATTTCCTGAGTTTAATTCATGTTTGAATTACAGTGCCAGTTTTGGAGGAACATCTCATCTGTATTTTTTGTGTTTTAAGTGCCAAAGAGCCTACCATGGCCCCTACTAAATGTTTCCAGTAGTTGATTACTCTTAGAATAAACACAGATTGACTTAACCACATTGATCTAGCTTTTAAAACCAGTCTCTGAGCTTTTGTTTTACCTTTGCAAAGTAGATGAAAGAGCTCAATGTTACAACTTTGGTAGTTTCATTATGTCATTATAGAGGTATTTTATATATATAAATTAACATAGTTTTTAAATCATGGCCAATTAAGGAAAAATAATATTTCCTTTCTCATTTCTTGCATACCTTCATAAAACTGACGAACCAGGTTATCCTGTCACTGATGCTATGCAATTCCCCTAGGGATGATTATTGGAATTTTGCAGATGTAACTGAAAGGCAAGTGTGGCCCTTTATGTATGTTGGCAGGCAAACACCATCAGAAGCATTTTTGCCTTCAGGATAATTGCAAAATTGTTTCCTTTTTTTTTTTGTCATCCACCCATGATGCCATCTAATTTGATGTTCCTTGGCTTCTAGCTGTTAGCCTCATTAACCTTACTTGATAGAGTGTTCCAACATTTATGATTCTCATGTGAAAAATGCTTCCTGACGGCTGGAATTTGTTTTTCTTTAATTTCTACCTTTGCCCTCTTGTCCTATTATGCATACTAGGCTGAAAATAGTAACTTGAGATTGGTGTGCCTACTTTTTACAGTGTAATGAATTCCAGTTAATGGTCTTGCTTTTTCTTAAGACAGTCATGGTGATTTAAAATTATTTAACCAATAATCTTACTTATTTTCACTTAGGTGTCTTATGTTTTCACATTTAGTAATAATTCTGTGAAAGGCAAGGAGGAAATTCAGATGTGTATCATTCATCACTTGGCCTATTTCCACAAATGTGATATTACCCTGATGTTAACTTTATTGTCTGTCTTGGCATGTGGAGTAAGGCCAATGCAATATCCCTGTGGGCATCAGAACTTGACATTTGTAAGGTTAAAATTTTATCAGTCAACACAATTTCACTCTACAGAGTGGCAAACTCCCAGTTCTTAAATCTAACTGCATTTCAGCTAGTTGTGATGATCATTGTCAAATTTGCAGTGGTGGAGAGTGGGAATTTAATCCCTGTTTACAAATGAAAGGGTTTTTTCCCATTTTTGGGGTCATACAGAGACTATTGTATACTTGCATTCTGCACTGGTAGCAACAGATCTTCCCATCCAGCACAGGTTAGCATTGAAAGTACCACCATAAAGGCAGTTTATTTTTGTTGCATTTTCTTTAAAATTCTGACATTATAAAAGGTTGAATGTAGGTCTGTTAAGAGCTACAAATACAAATAAAGATTGGTCCATAATGCAGCATCTTTTCTTTATATGGGTGTGGATTCATTTGAAATTCTGGGCAATTTTGGAATAGAATGCATTTTATTCCAGGAAGTCTGTAATATTATATAAGACTAATCAGAAAGGTTACCACACTGTTTCAATTGGCTTAGAGATTATGTTAAGTCCTTTAAGTTCAGCTGGTCTAGAGCTTGGTGGCTTTTCTCTTTTCTTTCTATTGTTTACTTTGTTGTTTCCTAATACAGGCTTCACAGGGTGAAGAGAGAAACTCAAACTGTGACACTTGATACCTAGGAAAAAAGGTCATTCCACTGACAAAAGAATTGTTTACAATTGTTTACAAACAATTCTTCCCAGTCAGACTTTTTAATTAAGTTTATAAAGGATGACTAGAAAGAGGAGATTGTACATTACCTAACTGGGGTGTTAGGGATGAAATAATGCAAAGAAACACTCATAGTTTACTTAGAAAGTACAGCTGTTCTTGGCCTGAAAGGATGAAATTGTGGTTACCATTCACAGGCAAGTATTATGCTGTAAAGTTCATCTCTCTGGATACAATTGGTTTTAGGGCTGTTTCCTTTTTTGAGTGCAAAGTCTTCCAAATCAAGAGTTTGTTTGATGGTCTCTGATAAGAATATCAGGCAACCTTGTATTTTCATCTTTGAAAATTATTATTTCAACATATATTGAAACATACAGACCTTTGTCTGAATTCATGAAGAAGCACACAGTAAAGGCAGTTTTTGCTTTACTGGTATTAAAAACCTATTCAAAAGTGCCACCTTTTGGCTCAAGTCCTGTTTTTTGTATAGAGAAGGTATTTTCTGGAAGGTTATCTTGCCTTGGACAAAGCTCATGGATTAATCAAACTGGAAGTTTGGCCTATCTGTACAATCTTGTATAATGTATGCCATTCATCCTACATGGAAAAATAATCCCTTCTGTGAATTTCTTTAATTATATTCTAAAGACTCACAAAATTTAATTTCAAAGTCTCCTTTTAGGGAAAGGAATTTGGGTTCTTTCAGCTAATTAAAAAATACTGTGCAGATAGATAATTCCAAATGTCCTCTTTTGCAAAAATAACCAGAGGTTACACTTTTGCTGGAAAGAAGGTCATACTACCAAAGTTAAGCATTTACTGAGTCAAGCATTCCAGTGCCAGGTTCTTCTGGGAGGTATCCTAAGAAACAGAAGCCTTCCCTGAAGTACTATAAATTCAGTGATGATGAAATAATAATAGGATCTTTTGGAAACTCCATTTTAGAAACTTATTTCACACTTAGAACAGTAAAATGCATCTTCTTAAGTAAATTGAGACTTTATAAGACATGCATTTCTACCTCTTTGAATTTCTTTTCATGCTTCTGGATGCATGCCACACATTTATCACCCCTTTTGCTAGCTGATAATCCAAGAATTTCTCCACATTGTCAGGAAGAAGTAAACTCTATACCTGAAAATATTGTTGCCTGCTTGCTGATATAAATTGTTGACTTGATAAACTCATTACTACAAGCTTTTCCCCTTCATGATGGTCCAGGTGGAGAGTAAGTGTGCAGTGTGAGATGCTTCAGAGGAGTCAGGTTTCAGAAGGGCTTGGCTGCCCTTCACCTGTGCTAGCTGGTCAGGCTCCGCAGTGGGTCTGCGCTGGCTGTGGGGAAGGAGGTGCTGCCAGGCACAGCTGAGCTGCTCATGGTGGACGGGTGTCTAGACAGCCACAGCAGGACCTGCTTGTCCTCTGGAGACGTTTCTGTCTCTTCCCTGGTTGCACAGTCAGCAAGGAGTGTCAAACAGACCCTTCTGAGATGTTTCAGCAGCACACCTCATCTTCCAGGTATCCACAGACTTTTGTCATTTCGAAGATGCTACTGGCATGTGCAAGGTAACATGGGCTCAAGGCTTTGCCTCTGAGCGTGTTAAATCCCAGGAATAAATATTGCTTATTTATGGCTCTGAGGCTTTTGTTTGTCATGACCCTGCAGGACACAGCTTAGCTGTGTTTCATTGCAACCACCTGCCCATAACAAGAGGCGTCTTCTGCCTTCTCAACCCATCCTCGGCAGAAGCCCACCAGGGAAGGCTGCTGCTAGCAGTGATCAGCATCTGCCCCGGCCTCTCCTGAGGAAGCTCTGCCTGATGCCAGGGGACAGGGAGATAGGGGCTCCTTAAAAGACATGACGCCCCTGCTCCGCACTCCACAGTGACGCGGGGTCAAGCGTAGGAGGGAGCGTGCTTGCTGAAGTGAAGTGCACTGTGTGTTTGCTACCTGGCTCAGCACCCGAGTCAGCAGGGAAGCAGGGAAGTGCCTCTGCACAAAGGAACACTTGGGAGGATAAGTACAGTGTGGTTCTTTTAATACTTTTTAAGCCTGAGTGCATCTCAACGTGGCGGGTTTTTGGTAAAGAAAGATCAGGAGACAGGAAGATGAAAGCAATCTAGTTTAAAAAAAAAAACAGTGAGAAAATGAATTATAAAAAAG
Source organism: Poecile atricapillus (assembly GCF_030490865.1). NCBI lineage: Eukaryota > Metazoa > Chordata > Aves > Passeriformes > Paridae > Poecile > Poecile atricapillus. The sequence continues at coordinate 24,557,684 of NC_081249.1, forward strand.
CAGCAACAGAAGGAATAATAGTGCTTTGTTTATCCTTTCCTTTTAAGCTTTGTGGGCATATAATAGATTTCCACTTCTTGCTCCTACTCTCTATTTTCTCTACCACCCACAGTGTCCTTTCATTGCCTCTCCAAAGAGGCCCAAGAGTGCAGCCACCCTGCACAGGCTAACCTGGACTCAAAGGGCAGCGTGATGTTGTAGCCTGAAGCCAGTTGCTATTTGTATAGCAACATGACATTGCAGGAAAAGAGTTCAGTCATGCTCAATTTTGCTCCTGGTATTGCAAAAACAGCTCATCAGTGATGGAGTTGTGCAGATTGGATGGAACTAATTATATAAAGTTGTTCCATTGGAACTTTTAGGAGTGTTGCATGCAGAAGAGCAGGCTTTTTTGACAAAGAAGTTGATTTGTATGGGGCTTCGTGGAGCATTTATTTTTTATCCTTATGAGTTCAGGTCTCCTTCTTCCATGAGAAAAACAAGAAAAGGAAATCTTTACCAAATTTCCTGTAGAATTTCCTCCCCCTTTCTTCAGGCATTTTCCTTTCTCAGCCTGGAAGAAACCACAGCTGAAAGGGTAGCATGAAATGTACAGGGAACCCAATTTCATCTTTCTCCCTGACTGACTGCATCCCCTGTGACTATCTTTAGTAGTTTAATTAAGAAAAATCTTAGAATTGTTAAGGTTGAAAAAAAACTTTTAAGACCACCAAGTCCTACTGCCAACCTAGCACTATCACTGTGTTCACCACTAAACCATGTCCTCCTCTGTAGGATGAAAGCTCTTCATCTTAAAGGTCCAAGGACTCCAGCCTTTCACTCTTTGTTTCCAGTTGGATGAGAGGCAATTCCTTTTCCCAGGTGTTGTATTTTCCAGATACACAGCAAGTGCTCCCAAAATCTGATATTGTAAACAGCTGAATAACTTATCAAGGCTTTTTTATAATTTGAAGGAATATAATGGAATATTCATGTTCACAGAATTTGGTTCAACTTGTTTTCCTTAGTCTTAGATTTTACTGAGACCACCAAAACGCTGCTGGCCAGGGCAGACAGCTATCTTTCTTTCATCACTAATGATGACAACTGGGTTCCTAGTGTCACAACACTGTTATTTATTTTCCCTGATGGGGTTTCATCATGCTTTTAATGAATATTGGTTAAAAACAACTGCTAGACAAATTCCTCTGGAAAATCCCAATTACAGCAAGTATAGAGATAAGAGATGAGTTTAAAGCTAGTTTGCATACTTCTGCTTATGAAAAAGCAGCAGCACAGAAGTTAGTTTATGTAACTGTTTTAGTGCAGTCAGAAGATTCTGAGTAGCTGTCAAATTATTTTATTTTTTTTTTAATGTGCTCCTTGAGATTTTAGGTTTACTAACACATTTTCTTCTCCAGCTTAGTCTTGCTGTTACAACTACTTCATCTTTATGACGGTTATAGCAATTGAATACTCTAAATGATCTCTTTTATTGTTACGGTCTTTCCACAAACAGGTGTCGGGAGTAACACTGGTGAATCTTTTCCCTTCATGGGCTGACATGAGCCCATGTGTAATACCAAAGCTCAGTCTATAGACAGGCTACTCTGGCCTCTATGTCCCAACTTGGGCTGCATTAAGGAGCCAGATGTTTGTAACTGTTGTTCTTCAGTCCATTTTCTTTTTTGCTACAGTTTCTTGTGTGATTCTCAGACTATATTTTATAAAACAGCCCTGTGGGCTCACTGCTTGAAAGTAGTACATGGGGAACAGGCAGAGACAGCGGCTTCCAGCTCAGCTCACTTGAGTCTCCCCCAGCACATAGGAAAATCAGAAGCACCATTTCTATTGCTGCCTGCTAGCATGGGTGCAGCTGCAAAGAAGTCTGTAGGATACCTGCAGCTCCAACTAAGGAGGCTGGAGCTAGGGTGTTAGGGGAGTGAGTGTGTATAACAGGAAGATGAAAGAAGTGATTGCACAGCTTTGAATTCATGTATTCAAGCTTGTCTGTAAATTCAAGGAATAAATACACCCATCTGTAAAGGCAAGAGCTGTTGCCATCATCAAGTAAGTCTGGGAACACCCCTATGTAATATTAATTCAACACTGAAGTTCAGTTTCTTTCAGTTCAATAGTTCCTCTTTTTTTTTTTTTTTTTCACTTGGATGTAACTCAACTCCCTGTTTCTTAAATCACTTTCCATCCACTCGCCAAGTTAGAGAAGCAAAAAAACAGGAAGAATGGAAGGAACCATTTTTCCCATTATTAAATTAGAAAACCAAGTCCCAGAAACCTTTCTCCAGTCTTTTTTCCTTTTTTTCTAATTTTTGAATACACTGCACTTACAGAGAAGACTTTTAGCTTTGCTATTTTTGAGAAATGGAAGAAAATGATGTTATGTCCCTACGTACCCTTAATGTTTACATTTATCAAGTAAAGAATGACAAATATGCTAACTCAAATTGTCATTACAAGATAAGTGGTAATGGTGCTGTTCTCTAGTCCAGGCAACCCACAATTATTTGATATTCAGCCACTCTGGAAAGTTCACTTTGCTGCCGGCTGTTCACCAAAGGATCAGCCACAGAGATAACAGAGTTCTCAGGAATATTCTCTCTTTTGCAAATGAGTGAGCAAGTGAAGAATGTTTTTCTGTTCTGCACTGCTAGCCAAGAACTTTCTCCACATGCCTGTGGGACCTCCTGTTTTACTCATGCAGTAGGTATTGCCATGTCCCAAAGAGAGACATTTAATGCCACTAGAAAAAAAATCAGTGCAGAAAAACATTTTAATGAAACAAGACACAAGTCCTCCACAGAAAATCTGTAACCTCGATGAGATCAGATAGCAAAGTGATACCAAAACTGCTTTTGATATTCCACTGATGCTCCTCCACTTGATTATTGATCTAATGTACAAGGCTGTGCTACAGCAGTAACATTTGCAGCCATGCTTGGAGGACAGCTGGAGCAGCCTTGCTGGTCTTCATTGTTTGCAGAATTGTCAGTCCAACCCACAGCCTTATCAGATCTCCCCAGCAAAGCAGAGCTGGGCAACCCCCCTGAGGCAGAGATGTCTCAGCAGAGGCGCCTTGAGTCTGTATGGAGGCATGGATAAGAAAGTTGCTTGATCTTTCTGTCACTACTGTTTTCCTAAAGGTGTGGGCAACTTCTAATCTAAAATAAAGGAAACCACATTTCAAAGATATTTAATAAATGTAATGGGAAAAAAAATGGAAAAGTATCTGAAAAACAAATTTTTCCTGCTCAGAAAGAAGATTAATAACTCAAGTGATCTATCCTTTTGATATTGAAGATTTCTACACTTCATAGTTACATAAAGAGTATGTTGCATTTATATATTTTTTTCTTACTGTATAGATCTAAAACATAGTCAAAGCTGGGAAAAACCCAAGTTTACATTTTTGTTTCTGTACCAAAAAAAACCAAAAACAAACAAACAAACAAAAAAACTAACGTCAGGATAAGTCAGCTTTCCCAGCTTTGGTTATATATGTTTGGTATTGTTGTTGCTGACTCCTACCACAAACAATTAATTTTTGCTATTTTTGAGTCCAAGGATTAGAAAAATACAGTAGCAGAAAGCATACACATGCACTTACAGGCACTATATTGAACTTGCAGTCTACAAATTATTAGAAGAATTGCAATGAGCTATTAAAAATCATCAAAGTAGAAGTGTTTGGTAATACTGTTCTTGATCAGTTCCCCAGTTTGCAGCAAGGGATATTTAGATGGGATGGACATCTCCCTGCAGTGGGCAAATACAAAGGATATTTGTCTTTTTCCTGGGCTTTGATACTGAATTATGCCACAAAACACATGCTACAGGTGCTGTGCTATGGAAACGGAGCTTCTTTAGAGTGAAACAAAGTGACTGACATACTAACACAGTTTCAACACTGCAGATTAGTGCTTTTGGAGCTGCTCTAGAAATACGGGCAAGGAGGATGCTTTTATCAAGGCTGGATCCAGGCTGCAGACATGGGGTGAGGTGCATTGGAATAGTGGGATCAGTAACAGTTTGGCTCACGGTCTCTTCAACTCTTGTGGCAAGTCAAGCAGTCTTTGCCCAGATTTTTAAAAGCTGTCCAAGCAGCATCCTTACTTTAGCCAGATCTGCAGTCCAGCCATCAGTGGATTACATATAAACCTTTTGCTGACAAAAGCCTCTATTATACATAAAGTTAGAAAGGCAAAGCCTGTGCTGTTCCTGATTTGTATTTCTTGATAAAGGCACTCCACTGGCAGCAGTGTGATTTGACAGTGTGATTGCAATAGCAGCCTTTCCTGGCTGAGCTGTCCAGGTGATAAATGACACTTCAACACATCCATTATGTTCGAGATAGCTGTGCTCTAGATTTGATACCTGCTCGTATGCATTGGGTCATTAGAGGTCTGTATTGTCTTTGAGCTGAGCTCATCCAGGTAGACTGATGTCTAACCCAACAGGGAATTCAGTGTGAGGGAAACCTCCCTTGCAAGAAGCAGTATAGGTCGGAATCGATTTTAGCTTTGCTTACCAAAGGAAAACAACCCGTCCTGCAGAACCAAACAAACTGCACCAGTTTGAGCCTCCACCCAGAAATCTGGCCATCTAAATTACGCTCTCTTATTGAGCAGAACTTCCCTCCGCAGGAACAATGAATCAAACAAAATAAATAAATCTTTACACTTCCCTGTTCTTTCCACCTCCCGATTAATCATACGTCATTTTGGAAAACCTAAGTAATCCTCAGCAGGAGGCGAAGCTGCCATCACGGAGCGTGTTCTCGGCGTCACAGCGGGCTCGGGAGCAGCGGCTGGCGGCTGTGGCGGCTCCCGGCTGCCCGAGCCCCGCCGGGCGAGCGCCGGGGCCGCTATGCCGCAGCTCCCGAGCGTGTCCGGCCGTGCTGGGCTGCACCCGGCCTCGGCCAGCATCGCTCCTGCTGCTGCTGATAATGCTGCTAATGCTGCTAATGCTGCTGCTGGTGCTGCTGCGGGAGCCGTGCCTGCCCCTTCCTGCCCACTCCCTTCCCCGGGCTCTGCAGCTCCGGCGCGGCCGTGCCCGCCGTGCTTCTGCTGCTTTACAGAAAGTGCAGCGGTGCGGGGATCCGCGCCCCAGCCACGCAGAACCGACTCGCGAATTAAGTCTCATTTTCTTTCCTAGGGGGGAAAAACAAGAATAATCTCCTAGGAATCTTTTTTTCCCCACATTGACACATTTTATCACTTCTTGGGATAAGAGCAATTTATCAGGACCATTGTTTACTCCAGGACAGGTACCCAATTTTTTGCAAATGCATTTTTGCCTATCATTTTCTACGCTCTTTAACTTAATGGGTTTTAACACAAAGGCCCAAAATGCTAGAAAATAAATGTTCAATTAAACCTGATAAAGCCTGGTCCATTATTCCCTTCTCACTAGAAGATGCCAAGAGATGATGTTTCTTTTCTAGACTGTGAAGAAGACTTGTCCACAGAAGTTCTTGAGAAAGGTCTTTCTTTTTTCAGACCATCTTTTCAGATCATCTGCTTTCTCTGGAGAAAGTGACTGATTTTGTCCAAGCTCCTGTTGTTGCATGAGCCGTTTTGAGTTTTAACATGCCTGGTTAGCATTTCCATGATAGGAGATTCTAAAGTTACTGGTTTTTGAGTTCTTATGCTATGCTCTCAGCATTACACAAGACACAGAGGTGAGGAATTACCACCAAATAGGTCAAGTTTCAAGCCTGAGAGCAAGTTGTGAAACTACTGCAGATGGCCTGCTGGTGCAGGATTTCTGGTACCGTTTCACAGAGCATCAAATAGTCCCAATACGTTCCAGATAAGTACTCTGCATTTTGGATACTTATCTTTAACTCCTGATCTTTTGAAATTTGGCCCTGATGCATTTCAAGTCAGTGTCCTTTAAACAGATCTTCTTCTAAATGAGATTATTAAAATTTCTTTGTGTCTTTTCAGAGAACCCATGTGTTCATTTATGGTCCCAAGGGAAGACTAAGTTAACCCTGCTGTCATTTCTTGAAGTATTACCAGATGACATTATTTATACTACATTTAGCTGCAAATCCCTACTTTCAGGGGCAATGTGTCCCAGAATAGTGCAAAAAGGATGTTTTTCTTTCTATATTTGTAGCATGAATTGCATTAGAGAGAGTCATCTTTTCTTTAGGATCTCAGAAGTTTAGAGACTGAGATAATGTAAAGTTATGTATTGAAATGTCTTTTCAAAAGCATAAAATATGGCAGATCAAAAATATTTTCTTTAAAAAGTTTTCTTTTTCTATCATTGCAGATATTTCTATCATTGCTATCTATCTGTAGCTCTTCATTACCTACAGCATTCTTATCCCCACCACCACCTACCATCCCACCCTTTTTCTGGTAATTCCCTCCAGTGCTCTGAAACATAGAGGTCTCTCTTTTCTATGACTTCCTTCCTTCAAATTCTCCCTTCACATTTCAGTGATGTAAAACAGCCAAGATAAGAAATAGCTGTCTCTTCCCAGGAGGAGGCTGACGGATGTGCAATTCAGAAGAACAATTCCATTTTTCCTACTGTGTGCCTGGGATGGGGATGGTGGGGAGTGGGGGAAGTGAGAAGTAAGTTAACCTCACTTCTGCCAGATGTGCCAGCTATTACCAGCAAAATAGACACAGCAAAGCACGTCAGCATTGTACTGCTCTCTTCCTGAAGGAATAGAATAGTTTAAAAAAAGTTTAGATATGGGACAGGGGTGGCTAAAACTTGTATATTTGGTCAAAACACAAAACCAAATAATTGTTTGCATAATGTATCCTATTGCTCTTTAAACATCTGGCAGAAACTGTTGTCTTCAATCATATTTCATCTAGGTCCCTTGTTCCTAGAAAGAGATGACTGGAGAGTTAGACTGTTACCACTGTGGGATAATAGTTGCATTTATTGTGTTTTTTTTACAAAAGAAAAGCATACTGGCATTTGGGACTGTAAGAGTTAAAGTATATTTGTGTGGAGGATGAGGGGTTTGTTATTGTGAGATTTTAAGAGTAGCTTTTTACATTATTTTTATATTATTGATGTGGCTTAATGAGGAAAACACAAGAAATAATATTTTCTTCCTTACTTAAATATTATAAAAACAGCAGAAGCAGATAAAACTTAATTGCCTTGGGATTCTAATTCACATTGTAGCAGGAAGTCACAGGCAAGAACATCACATTTTATGATGGTAAGGAAGTTCTCCAGTAAGCAACAAGAGGCTGGGTTTCCATGATTAAGGGATATACAGTTGGATTTAGTGGGACAACTGAGTTCAGGCCAGTTGGCTACTTGCAATGGGAGATTTTTTGGGGATGAATAAGTAAAAGCAAGACATTGAAATGTCACAAGAATTTCTGAGGAATGTGTTACTATAGATACCCTTTATCTTTCTCAGTAAATAGGAGAAGAGCAATCCATAAAGGTTATTAATTGTTACCATATTAAGATTTTCAAAGATTCTTTTTGTCATGCCCGTATTTTTAGTATCTTGCCTTGCTGCAGCAGTGGTGACCTAGACTCAAAATTTGGCTTGTGTGTAATAAAGAAGCACAAGAACACCAATAGGAACAAGCACTCTCCTAAGATACTAAAGCCAGTGTTCTGTGTAGCAGTGGGCAGAGGGAATCACTAATGCCACAAAATAAAGCTTTAATGTTAGTGTGACTGTACTCTACTTTAGGGAGTTAACCAAATGATCTGGTGACCTAAATGTTGTACAGAGAGAAGGAAAGAACGTGTGTATGCTTAAGGAAGGTAATGGGCGGCAGTCAGAAAAGTCCAGGGAAACTGAAATATTATGCTTGAATTGTCAGAATGGCAGAATAAATGTTCTTTAGTGGGCACTGTGTGAACTGTGAGAACTGCAGAGAAGTGGCCCAACTGTGCTACAAGATTGTACTTGAGCAGCATCACTAAAATTGAAACCAAGTTAGCAGCTTATCTGGGATCTCCTGTTACTGAGAAACTTTTGCCTGAGTGGAACCCAACTCATCAGGAAAAACAGAAAAGTAAAGACAAGAAACCAGAAGAAAAGCTGTTCTATTTCACAGCTGGAAAATTAATTACACTTGTGTGTGTGTAAGTACACACTAAGGAAATAAAGTGGATGAGATTTGGAGAGTTTGGAGTAAATGCCTCCAAGACTTGTTTTACCAGCCTTCCAATTCAGTAAAACAAATCCCAGGATCTGATGACTAGGGAAACCCCCTTCTTACCTTTCAAGATACAAAAGGGAAGAGAACACAAGTAATATAAACAGAGAGTGGGAATTTTCTGTGGACTACTGCTCACCTTGTTAGATGGAGAAATGAAGTTCTAGTTATGCAGCTTGCAGGCACCAAACAGAACTTAGCCCCTCGAATATGTGCTTGGTGAGATTCATCTCTGTGAATAACAGATATTGCTGACAAAGTGTGACCAGACTCAAAACCTCATTACTTATCCAGCTTGTGTCAGTACTGTTGCCTTTTCATGAAAAAGACCTGCCTTTCAAAAATCAGCTGGAATAATATCTTAAGACGCTGGAAAAATAGAACACCGAAGGAAAGATCTAGTGAAGAGGTAGTGATGAAACTGTTTTACCAGGCTTTCAGCAGGTGAAGCACTGAGTTTCTTTGTAAAAGTAAAAGGTGAGAGATTGATTCTTCCGGGAGGAGATATGTAGTAGAGTCCTTACAGAAACTTGCTACATTTGAGATCTGTTCTACTCACAATATATATAGTGTAGATACTGGCTTTTCCATGATCACAGAAAAGACAAGACAAATATGTGATTTTTCTTTTACCTTCTGATGCCTGAAAATGAAGCTATGGTTTTGTGTGGTAGAGCAAAAGGTTCCTGGAGAGCAGTCTTTATGGTGGTTGAGCCATACATATAGTAATGATGCACTAGAGGCTTGATTCCTCAATCTCCATGGGGACAACAGTTTTTCTCTACTTGCTTTCGAGTTTAGCAGAGTCTTGCATCTGATGTCAGAGAAAAGCTGCTGGGTTTTTGTGCTTCAGATCTTAGGGAGGCCAGACCAGTGCCATAATAAGATGGTACCTACTCAAGAGACTGACAATCTCATTACTGGTCTCTAATCTGGAGATCTGTTCTGAAAAGAGGCATGAGATACAATCTGTGTGGTTTCAAGGAGGCAAGCAAGGAGATAGAGCTTGGATTTATTGTTGTTGTTTTGTTGAACATGAACACTGTAGCCCCAGGTTATTTCCATACCATTGCTGAAGTATTTCTAAGATCCGTTCTTGGGCTTTGGGCATTCTTTCTCAATATCCTTATGTTGAGCTGTCATCACCTATGAGGAGTTTCATAAAAAGCTGCTTATAGCAAAGCTGAATACATACATCCAGTCTTAATACATACATCCAGTCTTCTGGCTGCCTCTGACGGATTTCAGATTCAGGGCTATTCTTCCTGAGTTAAGTGGGGTGTACAGCCCATGCAGAAATATATTCTGAGTAAAGCATCAGTTACCTTTGAGCTTGATGAGCACCCTGGGGTTTGTTCTACCTCTTCTAAGAGTCAAGCTCACATCATAAGTCAAGCTCATATAATTTCTAATGCAGTGAGCTATAAATGTGTTACTTACTTATTTCTTGTCTATTTTCTACTCCTTACTGCCAAGACATGAACATTTCTGAATTTTGTAGAGCTGTTTGCAAAACAACAAGCAAGTAATGAGAAAGGATGTGAAAGAGAAGCCAAATGACATCCTTTAAGTCAGTTTAAAGCTTGATATTTGGTTGTTTATAATCTCAGTATTTTAGTTGTTTGTACTATGATAAGAGGATTTTTGGTGTGGAGACTGAGCGACAAGATTTATTGCAGCAATGCAGACAGTGTTTGTCTGTTGGGTAGGGAAGCGGACCGGAAAGCAGGAAGATCTGGGTCCAGGCTGAACCAGTGACTCATCAAACTCTGGGAAAGTGCATTTAACCCAGTTCTGCAACATTGCAGAAATCAGCTCAGCTGCCAAACGGAACCCAGAGCCTGTTTTAAGTCACAAGTCAGTGTTAATATGGGGGAGATGAACCTTTTTTTTTAATTGAGCAAATAAATGTAATTTCCATACTACCATCTCCTGAACCAATGATTCACAGTATGGCTGTGGTTCTTTGTATAGTCAAGGGGATATTTTGAAGGAAGTGAAACCTCCCCCATTCCCCCCTTTCCAAAAAAAAAACCAAAAAAAACCCAAACCAAACAAAAAACAAACAAACCTTCCTACTTTTCCCATTAAAATTATGTGGAAACAGATATGCAGGATGAAGAAATATCCAAATAATAAACCGTCATTTAGTTTTTTAGGATACAGGATAACAATTCAGCCATTCCAGGTTTCCAGTTTTGTAATCTGCATATACAAATACTTTATATTGAGATATAGATTTTGACCCCTAACTAGGTAAGTAAGTAAAAGAGCTCTTTGGCAGAAGAAAGATATCTTGAGGGTTTTATGAGCAAATGTTTTAAGACATTTTGCCAATCAAAAGTACATAGGTGAGAAAAGAGATTATCAATGATAGTTGACTACCAGTTTTTATAGCCACAAGAAAGACATTGATTTTTTTTTCTAAGTTCTTCTGTATGTTAGATTACCTTTCTTAACCTCATTGCAAATAGCAGAAGTTTCACAGATGTCTACATACAGTCCTGATATGTCAGATCCTCCACTGTAGCTTCTTTATTTGCTAAATTTGTAGCCCAGGCTTTCACCAGTGGCAACACCGATCACCTTGGAGCAGAGACAGTAAGGCTCAGGAAGGAGGTTAAGTTTTACAATCAAAAGTGGAAAATAAATGGGTCAGTTAGAAAGCTAGTTGTCATGGGCTTTTTCTTGACTGAAGTATAAAGGAAATGATGGGTGAAGCATCTGACCAAGCAGTTAGCAGTAAACATTTCCATCATCAAATGCAGTTCCTTTTCCAGTTTGCAAATCTCTTACCCATTCTTCTTACTTTTAAGGAAATACCAGTCCAGTCCCAAGAAGCAGTTCTGAAAAATTGCATAGCAAATTTCCATGTTTAATACTTCCACTACAGTCATTTGTCTAACATCTAACTCTGAAAATTGAGCCAGGGCTGTAAACATTATACTGGACTGGACTTAACCATCAGCATGTATGATAAATGCAGTGTCAGCTGATCTGTGCCATTACTGATAAATCTGTGCAAATCCATTCCTTCCAAATCATGTTGTCAGGGATAGTCCCACACTTCCAGTTCTTGAGAGATGTTTCTAATTGCAATTTAAGTAATTCTGCAGGAAGAATTTAAATTCAGCTTTCTTGCTTTCTTTATTATATCTGATTCTGCAGGCACAAGATTTTAAAAGGCCATTGAAAACCATTGCCAACTATATCCTGTCCAAGGGAAAAAAGAGCTCCCAGGATCTCTTAAGTATTCACTTCAGAACCAGATCATCATGTCTGAACCATCACTGTAAACAGAACGATGTCTGTAAACAGTTATCAGAGGAAAACAAAGTTAACTAATTAAATTGATAAAAGCAGTTCATACACAAGCAAACTTTTTAAGTAATTACAGAAGACATGAAACAGGAATAAAATCTCAGTGGTAATGCTCACATTTTGGGAAACCCTGGCACCATTGCACTGCACTGAAAAAAAATACAGATGCTGCAGCCAAGCAAGCAGCTGTACAGCTGGTTTCTGTCAGTCCCCTCCCCACGAGCAGAGATAATGCAATTGCACTGCTGCTGCTGCTTCAAAAGCAAAAAAAAAAAACATCTTTCCTACATTGGCAGGTTGGTTTGCTCTTACTGTAATAGGCACAGATGAGTTTTCAGAAATACTGGTTGCCTATCTGAAGTATGATTAGCAACCTTTAAGGTTTACCAGTCACAAAGAATAACATGTTCTTAAGTTTCCTGAGTCTGCCAATTTACGTAGGTGAGTAAACTAGACAGGTCAAATAACTGGCGTGGTTTATAAATAGACTAAAAAAAAATCTCCATATATAGACTAGTATCCAGACTTTCTATTGTTTCAAGCAAATGATATCATTATTTGGATGTCTTTCCAAAACTGAAAATGACTAGACTTCGGAAACCAGAAGTAGTTAAATATAGAAATTGCTACTTTAATAAGTGAATGCTGTGTTTCATTATTATGCTACTAGTATGTGAACAAATGTCTTTCTGTTCTTAGGGATGGGAAAGGAGGTTTTATTCCAGTAATATAAGATACTGCACAAAAGCAAAATTCAAATTAAGGGTTGATAGTGTCTTTGACTTCATTCCTTTATGGAGAATACTCCAGTATAACTGTACATATCAAGATAACACTGTCCACTAACTTGCACCTTGCATAAGCCTTGGGCAGATCAAATACAAAATGTGCAGTGGTTTACGTTGGTAATATTGCATAAAATTGGAATAAAAATTCAAAGAGAATCTGTGCTTTTCAGTGTCACAGCCTCCCTAACAAGTGATTATGTCTACTTTGGCAAGTCACAAAAAAAAAATCACAAAATTAATTCAAAGGACTTTTTTTATTGCTGATAACTAGAAAACATTTCTTTGACTTCAGTAATACTGTTTTTGAAATCACCTACATGGCTTCTGTGGAGATGCATTTAGTTTCTAGGGATGGGGTGTTGAAAACAAGGACTCAAGTTAAGATGTCCCAGCACTCTTAGTCTAAAGATCACAATCCTTTTAGATGAGGAATGCCATGTTGAATGTTAGATGAGAATCTGTTGTCTCAAAAGGAAAGATAATAGTGAAATAATATGCATCTCTAAAAGTATGGATTTACAAAAATGGGAACGAGTTTAATAGGATATCAAATTTTAACTTACCAGTAGAGATTTTACTCTAGCTACTGCTGCATCCTTTACTTTTCTCTCAGATTTAGCTTAAAAATTCCATTTGATCAAAGAAGCAGGTGACATGAAGTCACCTAGATTTAGGAATTTACATATTCAGGAGTTGTCTGAGTTCTCATTATAATCAAGGAAGCCAATGGACTTGCCTTAACTAATAATAATAATAATAATTAATGTAGGTATTTTGCTTATCTTTATTAGTACATTTCCAGCTTCAAAATCTTACTAGGTTTATAACTGTAGGGTGTTTTTCTTTCCTGTGGGCAAACCCAATTCTGGCCTTCTTAAACCAGAGAATAAAACTTTTATTCTCTTTTTGTAATCACTGTGAGCTGTAGGTGTCAGCTCATGGCTGTGTAATATTTGCCCCTTTGTAAGATGTAAGAGACGTTTTTAACCATGGTTGCACACCCTTCAAAGAGCTTCATTTTCCTGCAGCATCACCTCTCTCCTGCTACCATATATTCAAGCCTTATCTGATGAATAAGACAAAATTTGTCATTTCTTTATGCAGGTGAGTTACCTGTCTCAAATAGACAAGTAACAAATGATGTTTTTCTTCCTTTTCTGGATGCAATTTTGTTCCAGAAAAAGCCTTCTGCATCGTAACCTTCCGTCATTAGCTCCTGAAAGCTGGAGCGCTTTCATGCAGAGACCTGGGACAGCCTTTTAGGATTTCCTTTCCCATGGCATTACAGATTCTTCAAAAATAAATAGGAGTGTTGTATTTTCCTATAGACGTGCCTTTTTTAATGATTGTTTGACATTTTAAAGTGTTTTAACTGGGTTTTCCTATCTTCTATTCTCTTTTGTAGTATAACATAACATATCTCTGTGATGGAAAAAAAAAAGGAAAAACATGGCTGAATTGAACTTCATTACCTGTAAAATATGAGAATAAAAATTCTCAGACTTCTTGACAGAAAACTGTGTCACAACATATACTGCTTGCCTCAAAATGGGCTGTTTGCAAACAAACTCCTGTTGGACAGCTAGGCAAGACCCCTGAACAGTTATTCAAATATCTGTGCTTTATGTGTAGGCAGCTTTTAAGCATTACTCTTTGCCTGGACTCTTAAAGACCTTTCTTTCTTCTTTTGTTTGGTTTTTTTTTTTTTTTTTTTTTTTTCAATGCCTACTATATCACAGCAGCTCTTTCTGGATTTCATCTGGTTTTCTGGGTAAATATGGGTTTGGATGAAAGCCACAAAATTAGAAATGGTTTTATGAAAATGTGATGGATAAGTTCACACTGTATCATATCTGGCTTCTGCCATTGTTCCAAGGCAGTTTCTCCAGACGGCAACAAGAGAACTTTTTTAATTTGAAGAGGGGCAGTAAATGGAACCTCAAATAAAGTGAACATGTGGAGCTGTGAAGTTTCACTTTGAAATGAAATTATGCAGCCTTCAAATCAAGGCTGCATGCCAGAAGGTTCATATAATCAAGAGTCACAAGCAAGTCCATAAGAGGAAAGTCTTTTATAGCTTCATTTCTGAGAGATACAGAATTCATGTTTCCCATCTCTGGTTCCAATGTACTCGCTGAGACACACTTGAAAAGACAAGTTTCTGTCTGTTGGAGCCTTCTCAGCATTAGAGACTTTAAATTCTTACCCTTTCTTTCCTCACCTCAGACATCAAACAAAGGTATCCCTTTCCCTGGGAGCAGTAGTGCCTTTGGGTACTTCTTTGTTGTCATTCCCATGCCCATCAGGACTCAGAGCTGAATCAAGCTGCTTGCTTTCTTGGCATCCTGCTTCCCAGTTTTCTTGATAGAGTGCATAAGAGGGAGATGGCATGTGAAACTTCACACCAGTTTATAATATAGAATTGATTACCACAAGTATATCTCTTCTCATTTCATTGGGGAGACTCCATTAAGCAGCGATTAGAAGACCAAATCTCTTCATACAGCTGGTGGTATCTTTGTGTTCTTCCTGGAACCAGTTTCCTCCTCCAGATTTTTTTCATTGAAGAATATGTAATTACATGGTTCCCCCTACTTTTGGTGGGACGTGTAAACATTCATAAGATTTTGAGGTCACGCACTAAATTATTCTAGTTGCCATGCATCTAAAAGGTTCTGGCTCCCATTCAAATATGAAAGAAAGAAAGAATTAGTTCTTAGCAAAATAATTCTCAGAACAGTTGGAGAGAGGATCCACACCCACATCTTTTCCTTCCTCTCTGACTGTGCCAATTATCTCTCCCTTTCCCTGGACAATTAAGGTCTTCACAGTGGTCTTACTGTCCCGTGCACTAGTAGCTACTGGACTGTTAGCAGGCGGTTTCAGATGACTGATTCCATCTTTGACATTGTAGTTCTGAGGAGAGACCAAGCCTGTTCCTGGGCAATGCAGGCCTTCTCTGCTGACAGCATTCTCAGTTCTTGTTTTGAGCGGTTGTTTATACATATTTCTAGAGAAATACGTTTGGCAACAGGCAACAAATGTTTTCCGCTCTTAAAGGAGTAAAACGTTGGGTTTGAGCAAAGACAACTGTGCTGTCACATTTTAATCCAATGAAGTTCTTCTCTGTCTGGTGTTGATCAGCAGCAGGAGTACTCTGTCATACTCCTACTTTTTTTTTTTTTCTTCTTTCATTTGAAGGAAGCAAAAAAAATAATGTTTCTAAGTTAGGGCTGTATAAACCAAATTTGAAATTCATGTGTCCATATCAACAACTGAAGGTCAACTATAAAAGCAGAGGTTCATACTGGAGGTGTGGCCTGCTCTGGTCTCCCTGGCTGACACAGAGGGTTTACTTTCAGGCATGCCAGGAATTCCCTCCAGACTTCCAGGCTGAAGCCTCACGTGAAGCATCTGAATGTGCTGTTCATTGCCCCACTGCAGAGTCAAGCAGTATGTCAGCACCTCCAGTCGTAGTTCAGTGTCTCAGCAGGCTCCTAAAACCTTCTAAAACACGCCTTGGTGAATCTCAGGTGAACAGAATGGGGCTTGTCAGCACAGAAGTTAATGCGCAACTACAACGTACAAAACATTATCAAAGAAGATGTCGGTGTATGGAGTCTTTGATTCCAAGTTGCAATATTTTCATTATAATTTCCGTAATTCATTTTTGAGCTGTATGTAAGGAAATGGCTTATATTTCCTGGTCTTTCTGTACTCATAGGATTGTACTTTGAGGTCTGTCTCTGGTTGCCTTTGTTCTTTGTTAGAATACCAGCCCTTGAAGTGAAGGTACTTGAATGGGCATGCAGAAATGACAACTACCCAAATATGGCCAAGATTAGCAACAAATAAATCATTATTGTGTGGAAAAGTTTAAATAAAAGTGCATATATGTTTCTTTTTTAAGAGTTTGGCTGAAGGAAACTGCATTTAAGTTGTCTATTTTTGGCTGAAGATGTCTAAGTACAGAAATAATACTTTTTGGAGGCAAAAAAATTATGAGAAAGCAAGAGGGCAGAAAAAGGTTTGTGTTGGGACACCCATGTTTTATGCTTGCTATACATAAAAATGAGAAGTATTTACACTAGGCAAATATGCAAGCTTTACAAACGTAGGTGGCACTTACATGTTTTCTCTTGCTTTTGTTTGAGTAGTGTTCATGTTCCTCAAACATGATGAATGTATTCATCCCAGCACAGTGGCTGGGTAAGCCAGCTCTGGAGATGCCTAGCTTTGAACAGTGTGGACCTGAGCAGTGTTAGATGTAATTTAAGATTTGCTGATTCTAAGAACCTAGTATTTCCTTATTTGGAAAAGTAACATATCGCTGTTGTTATTAGTAATAATTCACAACTACTTCACTGCAAGAAACACTGAATTACAATGCTATATCTTGTTATTAGCATGTACAAAATCAATGTAAGAAATCTGATAAATTACACAAAAGGGCTGTTAAGTTGCAATTCTGCTACCTCAGTAGTATTCTGTTGGTATTCAGGAGTAAGCCTATCCTTCCAAGGTCATCCCTTCTTAGCCCACCTTCCCACAGGGACATGCCTGGTGAAAAGACCTGGTCTTTCCCCATGGGGGCTTGTGCTCATAAGTCAGCATCACTACTGCCTGCAGATGTCCCTGCTCTTGCTTCATTCTTCACTAATTTGATGCCCTCTTCATCTTTTTTTTGTGTTTTCCAAGTTTTTACCACCCTTGCACTACCATTTCCCTGCCTATACTCCTCCCAAATAAACAACCTACTCTTAATTCCTTTTCTCTCATTGGTCCCATTTTTTTAATACTCAAAAATAAGTGTTTCTGATATTATTACCTAAGCAATATTTTCTCTAATATGGTATTACCATTGCAGTAGGCTGAATGAGACAGTCTTGCCTCCAAAGGCAGCCTTCTGACCCTGTGGTTCTCATTGGGAACATTAATGTTACACATTTCTGGACAGAATTACCACACTTTACTCTTGATTCTTCAACCTAATTCTAATTACACAACGCCTCACCTTAAGCACAGAATGCTTGCACATCAGTGCTCATTTTGTGTTTGCACATCTGTCTGCTCTTAAATGGTGTTCTTCACACTCAGGGTTCCCATCAAAGGGTATAGCTTCCTGTAAGGGTGAGACTTGGACACAGGATTCATCTCATGTGAAGCTGGACATCTGCTCTGTAGACACATCTCAACTAGTTGCCCTATGCTACATCTCAGATTGCCTTACCCTTTTATGATGAGATTTAGCTCTGGTATCTGAAGTAGATCTGATGAGATTCTCTGGGTGATCTAAAAAAGCAGCCAGTTGTTGTGCTTATATTGCATAAAACTTAAATTAGATCCTATAGACCCTGTTTCTAGACTGTGCCTAGGCTCTGGACTTCTAAGAGATTAGTGGGTTTACGCACCATTCAAAACATGAGAAAGACTTGGAACTGAAAGTCTTCACAGCAGACACCTTCATAATTGAGGGCTAGTTCTTCCAGCTTAATTACACAAATCCTAGAATATCATTCTGGTGCAGGCACACTTTTCTTCATTTAACTGCATACTGATCAAATCAGGAGATTCATCCTTACACTTTCTGCAGAGGGTGGATCTCTCTGTGTGAGCTAGTCACCTCCACCCACCCTCATTGTTGAGAGAAAGCAGTAGGAACTTCTGGGAGAGATGCAGCTGATCAGTTTAAATGCCAATATAAATGCCAGTATAAGGATGGGATGAATTATGTCCTAGATCTGACTGTTCTCACCACTGACCAAAAAAGCTCCTGCTCAGATCAAAACAACCACATTGGGTTGTCACCATTAGTGTTAGGTTCCCAGAAATCTGTTTTCCTCAGGAAATAGTTGAGCACTTCAACGTACATTATCCATCACTAAATTTGAAACTTTCAGGCTTTTTGCATTCCAATCATTGACTGATATATGTCAATAATATATGATATATATGAATACGATAATATATGATATATGAATATAATAATATATGTTTGATTTCCCTTCATCTCAGTTGTGTGCCCATGGGTATAATTGTTTTTAGCAAAGTTCTACAAGAATCCTTAACAGACTTATTTTTGAACATTAACAAGCTTGTAAACCATAATGTTTTAAACTGTAACCCCCAATAATGTAAGATCAACCAACAGTGCAGTGATCTTCAAGAAATTATAAATATATATATTTATATGTTTATATATACATATGTTTTTATGTATATAACAACAAATATATATAATACAACAATAAATATAATAATTATTAATAAATATATTATTATATATATATAATAAATATAAATATATTCTGTATAGTGGAAGATAGTAGAAAATGCTGCATGTGACTAAAAGTTCCCAGAGTCATTCCACTAGAGCTGAAAAGTGGAGAGATGGAGATTAGGTAATAAGGAAAGCCCAAGTATAATCAAGAAGAGGTGTATTACTGCTGGTCTCAAATGCTTTCCCATTATGTTCCCTACCTTTGGAGAATCTTGCAGATTTTTCTTTTCATTATCTGCAGAATCTGTGTGCATAAAAGGATATAAAATGAGAAAATAATGAAAAAAAAAAAAAAAAAAAAAAACAGCTCCCTAAAATTGTGGAAGAAAACAATTGTATCCTCATATTAGCTGCTGGTATTGTTACAGCATGCAAATTAAAATATTGGATGGTGGATAGTACACAAATAATAGACCTTGAACTTCCATTTGAAATAAGCATTAGAAGCCTCCTCCATTTTTTTCTTAAAAGTGCACAAATATCTTACCATAGCTCTATTTCATTTTGTATTTTCTCCTTGACAACAGTTTACCAAATTTAGAGTCACTCTGCTAATTAGAGAAATAAACTTATTGTTCTCATTATTCTTTTCTCAGTAGGTGAAACTGAAAACTCACGTGGTCAAATTACTGGTCTGTTACTCTTAGGCTGAGATATGCTGTTATTTACAAACAAAGATTCTAAAAGTTCCAAATTGATTGTTACCAATGGCAGCACTACATAGCACAGTGCTCCTTAAAGTATACCTGCGTCCTCCAGAGGAATATGATCACACAGGCCATACATCTGCATGGAATCCGTAAAAATTCAAAGAACTATACTCAGTTTCAGAAAAGGAACTGTGGGGGGAGCTCCACAGAATGAAGGATACTGAGAAAAAGATGCATATTTCATCTGCAAATAGGTTAATAAGAAATAAAGTCCTTGGAAATAGTGAGTTTGTGATCATCCAGATATTTAACTGAAAAATGGACCAACCTGAGCAAACTGCTGGAGTTAATAAAATTGTCTTGATTTAATATTTCCTCTCAAACAACAGCTTAAACATAAAGCAGAATTCATAACATGACAGAGATCTCTACTACATACATGAAATCATTTCCTGAATAAAACACCTAACCTATAAATAGATGAGGGCATGGTTTCAGTTTGGTGGACTGTTTTTATCAGTATGAAAACCCTGCCTCTTCAGTTTGACATGAGAATTAAATATAAAGCTGAAACAAAAGTGGTTTTGTATATTAAAGTACTTAAGATACAGATATGAACCTTCTCATGACAAGCATAGAAACTTCTTTTGGGAAGTTTGTATTGCTGTTGCCATAAGATTGAGAGCCTGCTGTACAAATATGACCAAAACAGGACTTGGGCAATACTTGGTGCCTGCTGCATACTTTTTATTCATTTGACTGTCAGGGAGGTATCCAAATCCCAGGGCTGTGTTTTCAGGTTGTCGTGGTTTTAAACCAGTAATTAACAAAAGGGGGAAAAAAATTACTTATTTCTTGCTGTGAGATATGGATTAAAACAAGAGCAAACCAGGCATAAAATTTAAAAGGAATAAAGAAAGTTTATTGACAAACTACAATAATAAGAACACCAGAATAAACTTCCAGAAAAAACCTTTTCATTTCTTACTGCCCACCATTCTTTTGTTCACATGACAACAGAGACAAAAACTTTAGAACTTTGATGGTTTAAACAGTCCCAATTCTTTCTACAGTCTTTTCATCAGTCTCTGTAGAGAAACAGAAGTTTCTTTCTGTTAATTTATGGAGTTTCTCACAAGAAAACTATTTCTGTTATAGTTTTCCGATTCCTTGATATCAGCTGCCCAGAGCTGCTGTTATCAGAGCCCACTCCTCCCATCTCACATCACCCTGAGGTGTGTTATGGGTCCTGAGTTTAGGGATAGTATTTTTAAGGATAAGTTATTCAAAGGCAAAAAGTATTCTTCATCTGTTTCTGTGAGCTTCACTAGAAAACAGTTTTCTCATTGCCTCTCAAGGCTTCAAATCTCCCAGCACTTCACTATACCATAATTACTCTACTTTTTACTCAAATTTACACTTTGAACACTCTATTCCTCCCCATACTCCGTCATGAATTAAAGGAGTTCTTTTCAGGACTTCATTGTCCATCCCCATAGTTTTAACAGAAAGATATTTCAGCTTAATTAAAGCATCTTCTTAATTCTCTACCTTTCTTGAAGCTTCTTTTCTTTTCTTGTCACTGGTAGTTTATAAAGTCTCTTTTCATGTTGATCACTCTCCTTTTCTCTCTCTGGATAAAAAGATTAATCCGCAAGTCTCATCTGGATAAGAAAGAGTTAAAATCTTGCCCAAGCTTTTGTAGATGGTTCAGTGATCTCTGCTGAACAGGAGCTGGAGCCATCTGCGATGAAAAGTTCCTCATAGCTGCTCTGGAGAGCGTGGTCACCGTCTCTGCTTGCAGCAGGCCCAGAGCTCGTCTCCTTCTTCACTTGGCAGTTTTCTAGTGAATGTAGTTACAGCAAAACCTGCAGCCGAGCCAGAGATCGGGCCGGGCCCGGCCCAGCCCGACCTGGCCCGGGGCAAGCCCCCGCAGGCCCCATCTCCCGGCCGGGAGAACGGCAGGCCCAGCCCGGCCCCCGCCTGGCCATGTGGCCTGGGCAGGGAACGGGAGGCCGGGAGCTCCGCCACTCTTCACAGTCAAGAAACAAAGAGAACAAGAGAGCTCTGGTTTTACACTTTAAGGTGGGGTTCACAAGTTGATCCCACTTTTCAATGGCTAAAACTGCTGTCAATTCTCAGCAATGACCGATAATTGGTCAGGAGAAAAGACTCCAGGCAGTCCCCAGCAACTCCAACTTTCCTTAAAGGTAAAGTAACTCCATAACACAGGTAGTGAAAAAAAGGCAGAAGTGTATTCCTGAGAAAAGTGACTGAAAAACCTCAGGTGTTGAGTAGAGGATTGCTTAGAACCCCATGAAAAATTCTAAGCATGTCAGCTTTGGTCCCCTCTCTGTGTTTTAGCTCCTTAAGTCAGTCCTAGAGGCAGGAATGGCAGCATCACTATTTATGAAACAGCATAGCAGTTCTGAGCATGCATCCTGTGTTGGATCCTTGTTTATACCCCCTTCACCTCTCTTTCAAAGAGGTGATGGGCTCAAGCTATGAAGGAGGGAGAAAAGTGAAGGCACCATTTGCTTTAGCCAAGAGGGGAGCAAGTGACATGGAGCCTAGCTGAGTTGTCTTGAGGTTTCATCTGAGGAGCAGTGCATGTGAAATGCCCTGAATGAGGGACTCTGGTTTCCTGTAGCCACTAGATTTAGGCCTTCTCTCTTTTTCTTCTGACTGTATTAATCATGCACTGTGGGCCAAGTCAGGTTCAGAAATAGTAATGAGTAATCTCTTCCTCCCTTCCCATTGGGGCTTCTGGGTCGTTTTCAGGGGTTCAAAACCCTAAGCTTAGGTGGGCTGCAGGCTGGTCTTCACAACATTCCTAATCATTAAGTTACATTTATAAAAGTCACACTACGGCATGCACAGCATCTCTGCTGTTCAAGTTTCTGTACAAGAGTGACTGTGGCTGCTCCATTCTGTGCAGGCACTTGCATGGAATATAATCTGAGTTTGCCTGCCTGTTGCAGTCCATCCAAGGATTTGTGTGGAGCGGTACATATTTTGTGATCCAGATATTTGTGGCCCAGGCCAACAATGTGGTTCTGGTCAGGCAGGAGAGATGTAACTGAAGACATTTAGTTAAGCTGGGAGTGACTTCTAAATCACAGTGGTTGACTGCTAGCAAATTTTTTGTTCCTCTAGAATAGGCAGCTATAGAAGAGGAGAAAGCAGGAGTTTGGCTTATGATTTTGAACATGATACCTACTTCTTCCTTTATGTCCACCAATAAATATTTCAAAACTCAGCAGCCATTTGGAGCATGCATAGAAGTATATGCTGCATTGTGACCTAGGACTTAGTCCATGTCCCTAAAGAATCCAAGCAGCTGCACTTCTGTGATGTGATATCTACTGCATATGTCAAAAAGATATGTGAGATACTGCTCAGCACTGAGCTGCAGTGTTTTGAAAATGTGGAGGGAAATAAATGAAGTAACATTATATTTCTTGATGCTGATCTCCAAGAACTGGAAAGCCACTCCATGGCTGCTTCTAAGCATATATTAAAGAGGTTTCAGCTGTAAATCCTAGATCTGATCCTGGTCTTTGCTTTAGCAGTTCCCAGCAAGTCTGCTAATCAAAGCTGATTGTGCTGTTTCAGATATTCTAGCTGATACCTTTTAACTTTTGTGTTATATGTGTTCTGGTTTGCAGGGTGGAAAGAAATACACAGGACCATGTGGAGGCAGAGACTGCAGTGGAGGATGTCAGTGTTTCCCTGAAAAAGGAAGCCGTGTAAGTAACATTTTTTCCTGTAAATTGTTCTTGATGGTACAACTTCAATGCTATATAATTTGCTGTAGGTGGACTTGCACTAGACTGCTAAGAGTGTTAAAACAATTATTTTTTTTCAGGGAAGAGTTTCTCACAGGCTCATAGATTTGAAGAAATTGTTTGTTGTGAATACCCTGTTATGATACGGAGCAGGCACTTACCTCAAAGATGAGGACCAAGGGATATGACTGCCATGACAAGCTGAGCAGATCAGAATCATGAAAAGATACCACATACATGCATGGGATACACACACTTGATGACTTTAGAGATCTTTTCCAGCCTAAATGATTCAATTATCCTGTGATTCTTTGTGTTTCCCACTAAAGCAAGAGAGAACCACGCCTGCAAAACCTGAAATCCTTGCTGAAAGGGAACTGTTTAGAGTTTCTGGCATTATATTGTGGCTGATAGTCTGTTCTTCATTTTGGGGACTAGTGAGGAATGAGGCAGAGGAAAGGAGATGGGGTGGAGGGGATTAGCCACCTGCCACAAAGAGCACTGAGAAATAGGGCAGCTCCTATCCTGTATGGCTTGGAGCCCTGGCTGGCAGGCTCCTTCTGTACAGCTTGGTCTTCTGCAGCTGAGACAGTGACTCAGCCTTTTCCATCCACCCATCTCTAAGAATAGGTCAGGCAAGAGATGTGGTGGCAGGTCATATGCTTGTTCTTCTATCACAAACCTTGTAAGATTTTTCAGTTCTCTGCCTTCCCTTCACACAGCCAGCCATCAGTTCCCATTCCCATTGCATTCCTCAGGCTTGACTCCACGTCTGAGTGGAGGGAGAGGTGGTAGGAAAGTCACAGTGTAGGTGGGAGGCAAGGAACACTGTTGTTTACAGAAGTCCTGATGTCTCCATGGAAGTCAGATGATCCTGGGGATACCGTGCCATGGGGACTTGTAGTGGTTATACTCCCATGGCCTGACCATGAGCTGCTCATGATCTGCTTTCCATTACAATAACCCAATGGCACCCTGATGAAGCTGAGGACAAACAAGCCCTCCCCTGAGACACAGCTTCCCATGGGGCTCCCTCCAGCTGTTACTGCCTTAGTCTCATCATCCAGCACATGAAGTTTGGCAAGTGCCCCCTGTGACCGAAAATCAGCAACTGATGCTGTAAGATGCTCACTAGAGTTTGTGAAAATACCTGTTGCAAAACTACCAACTCCTGTGACTGAAATGTGTTTCGTGCTCCTTATTGAATGAATGACCTTGAATTTCAAGTTGCCAAATGTAAAAGAAATAAGAGGTAGTTAAACAAAACTGACTGCATAGGTTAGAAAAGCTGAAAATGTGAAAATACCACAGTAGAGAAGCAGTCAGGTGTCACTGACAAGAAGCTCCCTTGTTGCTCCTTGTGAGTTGTTTTCTGTCTAGATTGGGAAAGTGAGGGCAGATTTTATGTACTTGCTTACCACTCTCAGTTCTACCTCAGGGAAGTAAGTAACCCCACTTATTAATGAGGTTTCCCCCCCTTTAAATAGATACTCAAAGAGATAAATGCTTCAAAACATGAATTATATTTTACTGCTTGTGGTTAATTGTGCAAGACATGAAAAAGTATTGGGAAAAGGGATGTACAGAATTTTACACTTCAAAAATCATATTTTATATGTGTATATTTTACCTCTCTGAAATGATACACTTCATTCTGATTTAGCATACACTGCCTGTATTTTGTGTCTGCTGATCTCTTCAGATGTCACAACCACTGTTAAACATCTGGTTTAAGGAACAAGATTGGCCTTTAGAGTCTAGTAAAATTTGGCATAGCTTCTGGTCTCATGCTAATCCTCAATGGGAATATTTATTTTCACAAAACCTCTGTATAATCTGGCACGGCACACGTTTTCTGTTCGAGGTGACTCAGTGCATGCACAATAGATGTATTGCGTGTTTGCACTTGTGAGAGTCCCTGGAGCAGTCTGTCAGAGCCTGCTTCTGCAGGGACTCTCCAGCCCAGGTGCCACAGAGCTGTCACTTGCAGGGTCTGCAGCCAGCTGTCAGCCCGGACATCCCTCTGGAAATTCACCCTCTGTTTGTGACAGGTCTGAAACCAAGCAAATTAAAAGCATTTTCTTTGGATTGCTCCTACTGAATGCACATCAGCATCTGTTGAATGAAGCAAATTCATTGAAGTGGTAAACACAATTGTGAACTATGAAAGGAGGAAAAGTCTGAAAAAATGCCTGTTCTTCATTTATATGTGCTTCTACTTCATTTGTTGTCGTTGCTTCAGTTGTAGTCTTAAGATACAGCATTTTAGGAAAGACGTTTAGCTTCATTTGGTGTCTTAATCCAATAACTTTTGCTTTTTAAAAAAGGGTTTTTTGCAAAATATGCCCACTGATATCTCCTGAGGTTCTGTGCTAGAGACAGAGAGGCACTGTCAACATGTGTGGAGATTCATCCAGGCTTTGGTGATTTGTGCCAGGTCTCCAGGTGCATCTGGAAGCCCTGTGCTACTTTTGGTTCAGGACTGGTAAGGACAGGCACAAAGGTGCAGGCAAGTTGAATCCTGCTTTGCAGGGCCAGTTTCTAGGGGCAAAAGGCAACCTAGTACAAATCAGTGCACCCACCTAGCAGGCCTGCTGGAAAGAGGTATGTGATTTTGGGTTTTTCTCTATTTTAGCTCGATCCTGCAACTTTCACTGGGCTCAGACACAGCTAAAATCCAGAGGGGACAAAAATAAAACAGCAGAAGCATTATCTGCCCACTGTAGTGGGGGGGAGCTGCTGCAGCTAAGCAAAAGCAGCATCTAGCCTGCAACCTCCTGCCTCTCATTTGAGCTGCTCCCAGGGCTGTGAGGACATCTGCAAATGGCACTTTCTTCTTCATTCACAAAAGGAAAGCTGGTCAAATCCAGATGTTCAGAGAATCAGGGCATTGCTGATAACTGTTTGCAGCTCACAGCAAATGCTGAGTTGTTTCTTGGAGAAGTTTCTCTAAAGAAATATTCCTCAGGCTGTACACAATCCCTTGAAGTTCCCACCTCCAGTCCTGCTTTGTGTTCACATCTTCATAGTAGAAAGAGTAAAGTTCCTTCCGTAAGCTGGTTTTGTTTTTCCCAGTCTTTGATGACACTCTAGTCTTCGTTCTTTTTCACTGCAGCCTACTAATCTTCCAGTAATTGTATTTACTGTTAGCTGGTTACAAACATCCAATCCAACCATACCTTGTATCTAGGTAGATGGTTGGAGCTGGGCTGCAGGAGCCGAGCTTGGGGACCAGCCTCAGCCTCATCTCCCCTTCTCACAGCTGGCAAAAACTCAGTGGAATTGCAGTCAGAGCTCCTGAAGGAGTGTTCAAATCCACATGACAAGAAACCACAGTATAAGCCTCAGTGAAGGACATGAAGGCAGAGGAAAGACAGCAGACTTATCTTCTCCCTGAGAGAGGTTCATCTTCTCATTTTGTTCTATGGCAACTTCTCCTGAATTGTTCTCCTTCGACAACAGGCTCACCCTTTCGTTAAGGTACATTTGGAGAACATAATGTAAGGAGTACACAGATGCCAGGGTAAGAGGGAAAAGATTAAAGAGAAGCACTGATATGGTATTTGAAATTCTGTTTTGAATGAAACGGAAAGCCTGGATTAAAGGAATAAAAAAATAAAATAAAAATTAAAACATCTGGTTTTTTTTCTTTTTCCTCAAGATTTTTATTGCAAATCCTAAAATCTTGAGATTTATAGTTCTTTGCAAACCATACGTTGCTCAGAGAACAATACACGTGCCTTAAAATTTGTTAAACATTAATGCACTTATGTAGGAAACGATAACTCCATTCAGTACAATGGCCAACTGTTTGACCTATTGAAGTTCATAATCAGCCTCACTTCATAACCAGCCTAGAGGGCTTTATAGAAAGTGGAAGTGAGTAGAAACCTTTCTGATCTTTCTATAGAGTGAGAAATTGCACTCTTTTGTACTTCCTGAGTCAAGCATCTAACAGCGCTCAAACCATTTAGCCATTGTTTTTTGCAAGGGGCTGGAATGATGGAAACTGAAATTAAAAGACGGCTTTGTGTCCTCCTGTAAAGGCCATTTCTTGGGAATGCCCAAAAATTCCTGTCTGCTTTTGGATGCTACACAGTTAGGAAATCTAGTGTGTGATATTTACTTGCAAGCATTTTCCATACAAGTTTAAGTCTTAACACATGGGCTATGTCTAGATGTTACTTCATAATTAAAAACAAACAACAACAAAATAGAACACACAAATATTCTAAAGTTAACTCCATTATTATATTATAGGGAGATGTTTAAATCCAATAAAATAGTTTTATCAACTGTTAGTGTAACTCTTGTATATCACAATTAACTGGCTTCCAAGCTGGGATAATGGCAGTAGCTCCTTGTAAATCTGTTGATATAAATTGATACATGATTAAATATGATATTTTTTTTCTTTTTTTTCCCTCCACAAAATAATAACATTAGAAGCATCTTCATAGTTAATCATCTAGCTCACTTTTCTGTTCCAACAGTATAATAAGAGATAGCTATTTACAGGGAGCACAGAGTTCTGGCAGTTTTCTGCAGTCCATTCACTTGTACCCAAGATAGGCCAATTTATATGTTCCTTCAGTATCTGTCTTTCGTCCTGAATTTGTCTAATCCTTTTTTGAAGCTACTGTAACTGCGTGTCTTTGCAACCTCCAGTGGCACTACTCAAATTATATGAATTATATAAATCACTGTCTGAACTGTTCTAAGCAAAGCTCCCTCTGATTTCATCAAGTACACACTATTTCTAGTACTGTGAGATTTCGAGTAACTCTGTGTATAGGTTACTCACTGCTTAATTTTGTAAATCTCAGTTATATTCCCTCTCAGCTTTCTCTTGTCCAAAAGGGTGAGTCATAGCCTTGTTAGGTTCTCTTTTGAAGGTGACACTCTAGCCCTTAGTCCCTTTACTCTCTCTTCTGCAAGAGACCAGAACTGTACCCATCCAGCTTGGTGGTGTCCTTCTGGATCTCCCAGCATGGGAAATCGCCAGATCTCCCCATTCCGCATCACTAGCATCATATTTAAGAACTTAAGAGCAATTAGTATCATTTATAGACTCAGATGTTTCACAGTTCAGTCCCTTCTGTAGATTGGAAACTCCATAAAAACCAGTCACAGCATGTGTCTGAGAGGACCCACTGGTGTTATGTCTTCATTTTTAAATGTGACCATCAGGTACTATTCTTTTCTTCCTATCCTTTAACAGTCTACAGTCCATAGGAGCATGTCTCTTACAACCCCAAGGTAATTTATTTTAAAAGCTTCAGTGAAGCATTTTATAAAAACAGTTTTGAAAATCCAAGTATATTATAGTCACTGAGGCTTATTTTACCATGTTTATCCTTGAGCTCAGTTTTTGTGCTCCTTAATGTGGACTACTGCCTTGGCAAGCAGGAAAGTCAAATAAACTGCCCCACAGTTCTCAAAGTCTCTTCTTGAGCCCCCTTTCCACATGGAAGTTTGGTTGGCACCAACCCACTTGGTGCAGTGGCAGTGTGTAATGTTGGGTTTACACACTTTGGCCAGCAGCTCTGCAGCTTCACACTTGAGTTCCTTCAGAAGTCATGGGTGAGTGTCCCCACTCGTGCTCACTTAGTAACACCTGTCTTACCTGCTTCATCTACTACTTCCTTCATAAATTTCTGAAATTATTCTGTCTCAAGGAATAGCTTGGATTTGAGACCTTCTCAGATATCTTCAGCAGTGAAGACCTCTGCAGAGAAGTCACTAAGTTTCTGTGCTACAGCCTTATTACCCCCGAGTACCCATTATCAGCCCTTGGTATCATTTCCCTTGATGGCTTTTTGTTCTCCTTCAACAGCTTCTTACTATCAGTTTGGTTATCTTCTGCAAAATTTTCTCATTAATTTTTAGCCATCCTAGTTGCCATTTATTCTTGATCTGGTTTTTATGGAGTTTCCTGTTCATTTCAGCAATTTTTTGAATGTCAACCCTTTTGCCTACAATAGCCTCTTTAGTTTTTTTTATGAGCTGTGCAGGGGTTTTATTGAATCATTTTACTTTCTTTTTGATATGTGACACATAGTTTACTGGGATTTTTAACACAGTGTTTTTGAAAAGCTTCCAGATTGCTTTAGGCTTCTTGCCTTTTTGACTGCTTTTTCAGGCTTTTACTATTTTTGTGAGTTTTATGTATTTCCCCTTCTTGAAACTGGATATCTGTGTGATGCATTTCTTTGGCTTACTTCATCCCAGTACACTACAACATTAAATTCAGCTATATTTGAAGCTTTTGCAGAGCAGTTCTCCCAATAGTACCTCTTGAAGCAGGTCCTGTGCAGCACTTGAGACTAAACCCAGAGCAGCATTCTTTCTTAGGGGTCTCAGTGTTTATTGTGCTAAGAAAAAGTGAGTTGGTTGGTCCAAAACTTTTTTTTTCCTTATCACATCTGGATGAGGCATTGTGCCTGACA
The DNA here is from genome assembly GCF_030490865.1 of Poecile atricapillus. Classification (NCBI taxonomy): domain Eukaryota; kingdom Metazoa; phylum Chordata; class Aves; order Passeriformes; family Paridae; genus Poecile; species Poecile atricapillus. Next base: position 24,587,119 of record NC_081249.1, read on the forward strand.
GTATGTGGATAACTGGAATTGGCTGGTGTTTCTACCTGACCTAATTGTTCAGCTTCTCTAATTTCACTGAGTATTTAATGATTGGTATCTTTAACAGAGGAATCCTAAATACAAACAAATTCTTACCTTTCTGTTATTTCCACCCACAAGGACTCCTAATGTTCCCCTCCCCCCTGAGCATTTTTGTTGTAGCCTTCACATATTGTGCCACTGCCCTGGCTGTATCTCATTTTCTAACATTCCTGTAAAGTGGATGCACTCGTCTATGCACGTCACTGATTATCGTTTAAAAGGCATGAGATGCCTTTTAAATCAGGGTTGTCATTTATTGCCAGGTAGTATCATTCCATAATCTTATTCTTTAGATTTCTAGCATTGTTGTAGAAGCATTTACAGCTTTTGACCATCCTGTGTCGCAAGCACCAGTCAAATGGAATTGTGAATGCTGTTACTCACCTTACCTGTTGCACAGAGTTGGCAAGGACCTCACAGCTCCCACACAGCTGCCTTGAGTTAACCCCCTTGGACACCCCTGTTCTACTTTCCCTCAGGAGGGCTATAATACAGAATTGTGACCACTGGTCACCAGTCCCTTCTACCAGAATAAATACCTATCTGGCCATCTCCTGGGCTCTGCTTCCTTTGCACTTAGCAGGCCTTTCAGTCCTTTCACCTGTTCCAAATCCAGCTCTCTGTGTCAACTCATCAAACATCCCGCTGCCATCACTTGTTTTGTCCTCTGCTGGAAGGTTCACTCTGTCCCAGGAGCATCCTCACACCAAGCAGACATTATAATCAACTAGAGCTTAGAGTTTATCAGCTTGATCCCTTGTTCCAGGCTGATTATCCACCTTTCCTCTGACTGACAACCCCTAAATGCTTGTTAGATCAGCATCAAGGTTTAGTGGGATTTTTTTTTGATGGTCAGCAAGACAGAAATGGTTTGGAAAATGTCCTATTTGCTCTCCAGTGTTTGCCATATACAAAGCTTTGGGAGTGAACTTGATCCTATATCTTCTGAAGTATTGTTAGATTCTGCAGCAGAATGGATCTAAGTACCAAAAATTGGTGCTTCAAAATATCACATTGCTTCATAGACCATGGTTAAGTCTCTGGAAGATTCCCAGAGGAAAAGCTGCCCTCTGAGGAAGGTATTTGGTGGAGGTGTTTGTAATAGTAACAGATTTAAAAGTAACGTGCCTATGGTATTAGTGAGCACTATACATGGGACAGGATAACACTCTTTATTATTTCAATGCTGTAATCAAGTCTGGTGTGATACTTCAAGATTTAATTTTCTTTTTTTCTCTAGTTAAGGTAATAGAGGAGAGCAGCTCCACTGGCAAAAGACAGGAAAAGGGTTACTGTAAAATCTGTTGAACACTGTGAAGCTAAATTCTGCTTTCAGATACAAGAATACAGTTTTCTTTTGCACATGTGTTTGAGGGTGGCTTCAAATGCCTGCTTTTGTTTAAGTTTATACTTTAAAGACTCAGCCTTACAAGGTCTTTCCATCATACACAAATGCCTGAAGTCTTGATATTGTTCCATAGGCACCTAAATCTTGAGTATAAGATTTCAATTGCATGAACTGTTAGCAGCAAATAGCCCAAAATCTTTTGAGTTCACTAGCAGAGGCAGGCAGGGTACAGGTTTGCTTGACAGAGCTTGACCTTGTGTCAGTCTGAAACTTGATACCTAGTTTATGACCTAATGTTTTATTTAATGAACATCACTTTACCTGGGCTAAGTTGACAATTAATCAACCATGTAGTGGGATTGTTATGTTGGTTGCTAATTGATGTTCTTTAGTACATTTGTCTTGACATTTTTTTGAGTGAAATATGCATGTTTCCTTTCTTTTCTTTTTTTTTTTCCTAAGTTCTGTTTATACATGTTTAATCAACATCAGAGATCTTTTTGAACTGGTGGACAGAGATTAGATAACTTTCCCATGAGCAAGGAGCTCCACTTCCCATATATGCATTCTACACAAAGTCTGAGATTTGGGTAGCACTGAAAGGTCTTCCTTAGAATCTGTTTCAAATAAAAAATGCAAGATATATTAAAAAGCAAAGCAGGGTGTTTTGTTTCAGTACATGCATGAGTGCAATTAAATATTTGCACAGAAATCACATTTTCATTTGTAAATGTTCAGAACATTGTAAAGAATGTGTAAAAGATAAAATGAACTGAAATGGAGACTTTCAAATCAAACAAACCATGCATATTGACCAAAAATTATTTTTTCACTCCTTGTTACCCTTTTCCTTTTTTGCAGAACATTTCTATTTCAACCAGATTTGAAACATTGTTTGACTCCACAAATAATATATAGAAACTGTATTTATTTGTAATCAAAAAGGAATAGAAATTTTTGTAAGCCCATCCCATGGTAACAATTTGCATTCCCTGCCTTTTGCGCCACCCCTGAAAGCAAAATTCCCTCAAAGCCTTTTCAAATCAACTGTACAGAATTGTACAAAAGAAAAAATAGTAGTCAGAAGGACCTTTTTATTTGCATTTTCAGTTTAATAATTTTAAAATTTCCTGGATTTACATACATTATCTCCACCAAAATAAGTGCAAGGTGTGTAGCATTCATGCAGATACCACACCTTCCTCCTAAAGCCCAAGGTTAGACCTGTGCAGATACTTCTATGACCTTGTATCAGAAACATTTGCAATCTCAGCTGGTGTGATGAGAAAACAATTCAACAGCATTGGACAAAGCTCAAGAATTAGCGTCATCAATCAAAATGAATACCAAGGTTGCAGTTTAAACAAACTTATGACTGAAGTCAATATGCTGGATTAGGTATTTGCATTGAAATTACACCGTCTGATGCCTTTTGCATTACCTATGTGATCTGTGGATTTATGGGCTTGTAACACTCATTGAAAAAACAAATATTATGGTAGTTTTCTAATAAATTGATATTTCAGGATTTTGAGGGCAGGATTTTTAAGAGTGTATTTGAACATCTGCATATCACAAATTTGAATGAGAGACAGAGAGAAAATGCAAGAGAAATCACAGTAAGGAATCAAGAACACTTATTTCAGAAAATAAAACAAGACTTAAAATTTAACTCTAGAAAAGTTAACTCTATCTTCTTCAGAAGAACTAATAGAAAGGAAGCTTTCTGGAGATGAATAGTGCAAAGTTAACTTTGGTGATAATAGCCAATGCTGAGATAAGAATCCTTTAGATGCAATTCACAGCCATTTAAAAATATTGCCATACCTTTTTTCTTGAATGGCTTTTTTTTTTTTTATCCTTCCTGTCTTCCTGTGAAATCCTGCAAATATATTTTACCTTATTTAGAAAATAAGTACCTGAAGTTAGAGAATGTCGTGTCTTCTCGTCTGTCACCTTTCCTCTCATTTGGGTCAATAGTGTCTGCATATCACAGCACATCCTCATGGATGGATGGATGGATGGATGGATGGATGGATGGATGGATGGATGGATGCTCAGTTGGGTAGGAATTTCCTATCATGGGGTGCTCATAGTGCCAAGGTTTTGATCCCTGGATGGGCCATTAAGAGTTGGACTGGATGATCCTTATGGGTCCCTTCCAACTCAGAATGTTCTGTGATTCAGTATCATTGATCTTTTTGTTTTAGTTTCCACATATGAACTACACTTCATTAAGAAAATGAAATGCACTGTCAGGATTATTTTTGGAAAAATGTGTTGTCCATTTGGTTAAACCTTCAGGCTTTGACTTCTAGCAGTCAGACACTACAACTACTGCACAAAAATATTATTTGTGCTTTCAGCCTAGTTTTGCAATTTTTGCTTACTGTGAGAAGGAGTTTAAAGATAGAGCAGAGGGTGGATGATGGTTTTACACTGTGACTGGGTAGCTCACACAAGCATCCAAGAGGGATAATCCAGGTCATCCTTTAGCACTTAAATTATACTCCAGAGATTGTAAATGTTTCTCATGACATATGTCTGAGGCTTTACAAATTTCTCAAATGGTGCTTGTTTCTATTTTCTGTATTTTTGTCACATGGGAGCAAGTAACATTGACCCATTTTCCTTTTGTCTGCTTTACTAAGTACCAAACTATTAGTGGAATCCTTTGAGTCTGACCTGGAGAGACCAGGAATGTGGGAATGGGCAGGCTGTCATCTCAAACACTATCTGCTGAGGCAGATTGAGGCTGTTCTCAGTATTTTCTTACTGACACTTAAGAAAATAAAAGTTTTTTATTAACCTCAGTTTGTACATAATGTTTCCAAATCATCTTCAGTGTCTTTGTATAATGAACCAGACTGTTGAAGTATACCTTAGTGTTTCCATTACATTTATCTGGAAAAGGGTGACAAATGTTAAAATATTTTATTTGACCATTAGATATGAACTTTGGGAGCTTGCAGAAAGAAGATCCTGAAGGATTGAAGTCTGTGTTTTAGGCACAGAGAACAGCTCTAGACAATGAATAAAGCCGCAAGCCCAAACAAATAAAGCATCCATGCAGCATTTTTTCTCCCACAGGCTAAAACTATTTTTCTATGAAAAGACTGTATTAGTCTGTCAAATTCCTTTCTGTCTACTGCTATCATAGATGCCCAGCAAAGAAAAGCACTTTGGGTTTTTTTTTTGGCTTTGGTTTGGTTTTTTTTCCGTATGGGTCATGGTTGTTCAATAAAATTCTGTCTACCCATTGATACCTTAATACTTAGCAAAACTAATTTTTGTAAATGCAGTACCACTGGTTAAAGATATGTTATTTACCCTTATAAAATTGTTTAAAGCAGGTTTATTTGTTCCCAAGATTGTTGGTAAAGTCTAGCATAGGTATAAGAGCAAAAAAGGAAGTTGTACTTGCTATCATCCCCGGTACAAATTGTTTCACTCCATTCAGAGTATGGCAACCTGTATAGTTTTTCTGCCAGTCAAATAAAGACTTGGATATGTCTTTATTATTTCTTCTGATCCAAATACTCTTTTCTCTATAAATCACCTGTTGGCTGTTTTTCAGTTTCTAGATCCCCTGCTTTTTCTTTGATGAACTTTCTGTTATCCACTCTTAAGCATGCAACATCTTCTCCCTTTCCATTTCACCACTGTTTATCTGTTAAAGCCTTCCTAAAAGGGACTTCCTGCCTTGATAGCCTGGAAGAAGAATGAGGGAAGCTGTTTCTGAGATGAGGTCTCCCTCCTGTAATGCAGGACGCCATTGTCCCTGCAGCTGTCTGGGCTTGTCTGTATTAGGATATGAGTTCCTTAAGCAGGAGCTGTTTGCATGTGGCTCTTTGTACGGTGCCAAAAGCACTGCTAACACTTCCAGGTTTGTGGCAGAGGTAGCATCATGCAGAGGGGCACAGTGACAGCTTCTTTCCAGCGGACAGGGACTCCAGCAGCAAAGGGCTCAAAGGCACCTCACAATGCTGTGGGTGTTGGAGCCATTTATCTTCCTTCTTCTAGTATTTAATGAGGGTATGCACTGGCACGCAGATTTAGGGATAAAATGTTTTTTTCCACAGCAAACTCTTCAGTTCAAATATGACTGTGCTGCTACTGCAGAGTATCCCTTACCACTGTGAGACTAACCCCCCTTCCATTACAGAGCACACCCCTCCATGTGCTTGGCATGGATATGCAGTGTAACACTGTCTTGCACCCTTTTTCATGGGTAAAACAATAACAATTATAAATTTTAATATTTTTATAAATAAATTAATTTAATTAATATATGCAAATTAGTTTAAATAATTAATAATAACTATATTAATAATTATTAATTTCAATAATAATTTAATATGTCATTAAGAGTAATATGTGTAATATTTTATATTGTATTTTTATATTATATATTATAGATAATATCTAAATTATTATGATCAATAATTATTATTATTAATAATTAGTACAGGCTTATAAATTAATAATTAAACAGCTTTTATTTTACTTGATTTGTATTTTCTAGCAACTTTACAGCGTGGGACCATTCCCCCACTGTCAGTGTGCCCTGTAGACAGGACAAGCCAGGTTGCATGAGCCCAATCTTGTCCTTCTACCCCTCCTCACAGAGCGAGGCTGCAGGATGGAGGAGGGGTGGGCTCCCAGTGTGAGAAGGAAGTTACTGAGAAGAAGTTACTGTTGCTGTCTCCTGCAGCTCCTCATCCTTAGCTCTTTCCATTGGAGCAGAGGCAGAGGTGAATGTGCAGGTTGGGGACAGATCCATTTTTCTTGTGGTTACAAGACCTCACAAACCAAACCGTGGAGTCTGTGCTCCGCTGCCTCATACCTGGTGCTGCCGGCAAGGTCTTGGCTGCCCTGTACAGCTGGAGGCACGTAAAGATGCTCAGCACTGCCTGAGCCACAGCTCCCCATACAGCCCTCCCTCTCCTGAGCTGGCTTCTCTCCTTCAGACAGTTGCAGAGTTGGTTTTGCTAAATGACATAAGGTTATAATAAATCAAGTGAGAAGATTTGTGTTGTGCTTCCTACTGTATAGGAGAGGTCCATATGGTTTAATTACTTCCTCTGTGCATCAGATACATGTATATAAAATCTCTGAAGTCATGTGTAACTGCCAAGATCCTATGGTGTGGTTTGAAACATACATGCAGTGAATTCTCAAATGCTGCATATGTGCTATGAAATATAAATGTAAAATGGAAGAAGTCACATTATCCAGTTAAACAACAGCATTAAAATTAGAGAAGTTGACGGAGAGATCCAGAATTCAGCACTGTAGAGCAGAGGGGAAAAGACCAGAAAACTTTCTTGAGGCAGAATAGAATTTTATCAACAAAGGAGATGGGAGAAAAATATTATCCCTGCCCCCCCCCCCCACCCCCCACTCCAGGAAAACAGCAGAGCAGTCTGAGGAGAGAAACCATGTCAAAGACAGGGACTTAGTAAAGCCATCTGAAAAGTGTAATCACAAAATATATCTGCTGGCACAGCTTTGGCTACCGTAGAAAATTCTGCTTAAAAAATGAGCTGTTCCTGTGTCCTCAGGCAAAAACACAGAGGAGGGTAAGTAGACCATGTGGACCTGTAGACCCAAGATCATGGATGCACAGAGCAACAGTTTCTCAGCAGGGAGCTGCTCACCCCTACATCTTTAGAGCTATTTTCTCAGGGCCTGTCAGGCATGTAGAGGCATATTTTCAATCTGGCACAATGGCTCAAGCAGCTCTGGAGAAGGGAATGGTATGTGCTGGAATGATGTTAAAGGTGCAGGGCAACTCCATGGGATCAAGCATGTCTGGGGTCTGATCTGCAGTGGTAACCTTAGTCAAGTGAACTAGGAGAACAGGCTTGCTTCTCCTGCCAGCATCTTTCTGTGTCATACCTCTAAAGATGTCTGAGCTATTCCGGATACATTGGAAGTGGAGGACAAGTCTGTTGGGGCTAGTCTGGATCCATGACTACCACCAAGGCCAAGGAAGATCAGGTTCTTTCATGAGGAAGCGCCCATGGGAAGAAACAGTGTCCTTGGGCTACCCCTGCAAGTGACCCTGACCCTGCTCCAAGGTGCCACCACTGACAGCTCAGCAGGACACTTCAGCCCATGCCCCACTGTGGATTATGGTGTGCAGAACAAGGAACATGCAGAGAGTGGGGGTGTTCCCCCTCAGGGGATGGAGACCCTTCTGCCCCCTGCATCTCCCTCCTCAGCGTGTCTGCCGCCACATGACTGTTACCACAGGAGTGCTACCCTCTCTGGTAAAGTATGTTTATAGCCATCAAAGATGGCTATCCATTGCTGCCACAGCAATGTTTTATTAAGTAATAGTTTCTGCTAGACAATGCTAATTGTATCGGTCATGTGTATATTTAATCAGCAAAAATCCTCTATATAATTTCAGCATCTCCTGCCTAAGCATAGCAGTTTGGCATCTCATGTTTACCAAAACTAAACACACACTAAGTACCATTTTCAGTAAGCATACTTTTTTTTTTTAAAGCCCCAACACTCTGGTATAAATAAATATACACATCATATTGTCAGCTGAGTCTGTGGCTTGGTACATTTACACAGCTGCAGTTTGGGCTATTGTTTACTCTTTTCCTCACTGACATTGTGTTCTGCTTTTTCCCGTAAGGATTTTCCTTCTCTACCTATTCTTAGTCCTAGACAGAGAAGTGTCCTGATTTATATATGTTGTGTAACTTAAGTGACTTCAAAGATGTTTTTTGTATGGTGTAAATCAGAACAGCAACTGGCTAAATAAACCCTCCTTGCAATGAGCATAATTGTAAAGCTAAATGTGTTCCTGCCTCTGTGTACTAAATCAACAGGGGTCCTTTTCTTTTTTGTGGGATAAACATACTTCTCTGTCATATATTTACAGTTGCTGGAACACTTTTGCAGCCACTTGTGAATCTTTAAGAAGAGATCTTTCATACTGTAATTTTTTTTTATATTCCCAATTCTCTAAACCAAATTTTCTTGACCTCAGGAAGCATCTGCATAGCTGTTGCCCGTACCCAGTGGAGGACTATTTCATTTTCAGTCAGTTCAGAGCATTCCCATAATTAAATTCAATGCCTAGTATCAGTTTATAATTGTTCATCTATTCCTGCAGTTCAAACATATACTACAGTATATATGTCCTACATTACAAACATGTACATATATTCAAACATATACTACAGTTCTCAGAGAAAAGGATTGCTCAGCTCATGTTGTCTCAAGTATTGTAGTCTATTCTTGTCACAAAGTGAATTACAGGTCAAACTTTAACTTATCCCTTAACCAGCTATTTAGTTCAAGGAAAAGCTTCCTCAAAATTCCCTCTTCGCAAAATTTAGTAATTCCTAGGGTCTTGTAACCTCTGTCAATTAACCTGTGTCTATGAGCAAGTACATGATCCCTTTTATACACACGTTTCAAATGAATCCCTGTAGCTGCAGGTCTCTGTAATTTGTGGGATGTATCCCACACCAGCTTTATGCTTGCCAAATAGACTGCAGCTATTGCCACCAGACACAATTTGGTTAAGTCCTGCAAAAAGGACTGTTGTGGTTTGATCACATATTCTAGCTGCTGGTCTGATTAGCTTTCAGAACTGAAATTTGTCGAGAAATAAGCTTTGGCTTTTTAAGAGCATCTAAGAATTCATGAGAGGCTCAAGTGTGTTTTGTAAGAAAGCAGAAGCATCACAGGCAAATGACATTGTGTTTGACCGGGGAAGACCCAGGTGTTTTAAATCAAAACTGCAGCAGTAACGAAGACATTCCAGAGGGTCCAGGAGGGAAATGCTTAAGCTTCCAGCTTAGTCTTCTGTGAGAACCTTTCAGTTTCTTGTAATGGAAATAGGAAATAGCCATCCTAGCTTAAATTTGACTGTCAGGGGAGAATTGAGATAAAATTGTCTGGAGATACTAATCTACTACTCTCCAAAGCAAAATATTATTGAGATTTCCTTCCTCCAAGTGCCTCTGTCCCTGGGCACAAAGCTTTTGGTGTAATCACAGAACAAGCAGAAGTTTCCTTGAGTTGGTTAGGATGGGCTGGAAGGAGGAGAGGATGGTAGTCAAAAAGAAAAATCGTAGGAGTGTACATAGCAATATGTAAACCAAACAAAAGGCAAGTCTTTCAAACAAAACACTAATATTTAGATACAAAAGTGTCATGAGGAAAGCAGAGACAAAGCAAAGAAAACCTCAGGAAGAAACTGCTGTTAAGGACTAGTGACTGAAGAAAAAGCATTTCATGCTTGAAACAAGTATTTCTTCTCCTGGGAGAGGAAGTGTTGCACAACCCGTAAACACTCCAGGATGCAGGAGCATCAGCCAGCTGATGACTGATGAATTTCATTTACTTCCTAGCTGACTTCTGAATATTCAGGCAGATGAAATTGCTAAGAATAAATTCTGATGGGGGCTGTGAAACAATCCCCTGCTTTGTTTTATCACCCTGAAACTTGGGCCAGTTTAGTCTATGTCCAAAGCATGTGTCTTTGTGTGATGCCATGGTGCTTGTAATGCTCTGTACCAGCTTTTAGCCTGACACTTGTGCTCCTCCAGATTCTCCTGCAGCCATAGTCAGATGTGACTCTGAAGTGATGTAATCTCCTCTGTTGCGATCAGAGTGAGATGTCTTTTTACTGCTTTGTGGCTGGTGAATATGGGGCTTGAGTAATATGAACTGCACATTTGCTTTCTGTTATCTGCAAGTGAGTGTGTTCCTGTAACTTTTATCCCTATATTACAAGACTATTTTCTGTGTTCTGCCCCTCTCCCTTTGGTCAGATATTACATGTCTCAGTGTCTCAGCTAGGTGAGATACTAAGGATAGCCGCCTTGCACTTTTTCTTCCAAGGTTTTAACCCAAATCATTAGGATGTGAATGCAGTGTCTCTTAATATTCAAAATGGTGGAGCTATGGATTACCTGAGCTTTTGATAGGGTTCTTTTAATGGAGAAATCTAAACAAAACTCTTTCCTTGGGTGAAAGCTAAGCAAATACAGAAATCATAAATTTGAACAGAGCATTTGTGAAAGCTTCTCAAAGGGGATTTACCTCATCTTATTCCTATGATTTGACTTACTGTCTTTCAACTAAAGTTGCAGTCACCATCTATTCTTCACCTGCTCTCTGCGTTTTCCTCAGGAGAGGCAGCAGTCAGCAGCACCCTGAAGCTGCTGACTTGGTCATGGATAGAAGTAGAAATTCACTTACAAAATCCTGACCTGCTTATCCACTCATTAATCCTGTGTAATTCATCTCTTGTGTAATCCAGAATCAGGTATAAAAAGGTATTTAATATTACAACTGTTTCAACTGCTTTTCTCTTTAGGCATTATTCTGTACTGGAACTATATCTACATCCACCTGACCCTGAAGTCCCTCTTCTACCCATTGCACATCTTTGTTCATTTATTTTCAAAAACACAGCCCCTTCTTGTGCTGGTACATCATCCTGGGCCATCTTTCCTCTCTGACTCTCATTCTCAATATTTTTTTAGTAAAGAAAAGAAACCTTGCTTCTAGTTTCTTAGATACCTCCAGCTGGCAGCCTCCACCAACCTCTCCATCCATTCTGGTGTGTCCCTGTGCATGCTGTGTGCTGCCTGAGTGCTTGCTGAGGAGGGACAGGGAACCTGCTCTCAGTTTCCATACCTGTCCCAGGCTGGTTTGGAAGGAGAAATTATTCCCTGGAAGTTCCTCAGCTTTGGGGAGTGGGCTCCCACCCAGGTGTCTGTGAGGCTGATGCAGCTCCATGCAGATGGTTATTGAAGGTACACCACAGACACAAACACACACACATAGGATGCTCTGTGTTCCCAGAGCATGGTCTTGAAAAGGAGCTGTGAGGGATTTGGCACACCTAAGGAAATGTGGGATCTTCCTGCATTTCAGCTGCTGAAAATTAAAAGTTTTGTTAAGTGTATGAAAGTTTACAAAGGTTTCTATCTTGCTCAAGTGTCAGGCAAAGGTCAAAAGTTACTTCCCTGACATAAAATCCTTTTCCTTAGTGGAGCAGGGGAGGAAACAGAATCCTTCAAAGAAGAGATCCCCAGGAGATGCACCCAGAGATCAAGGCAGACCTATACCATGACCCAACACTGACAGACAGTGTGGGCAGTGCAGGAGGCTGACAGAGTGCCTCAGCCCAGTTCAGGTTTCTATGTGTACCCTCATGTCAGAAAACTCAACAGGAGCATTTCTCATCTAAAACTGGTAACTGATAGCGTGTACCAGCCCAATGGTTGCCCTGGGAAGCCATGGTGTAGGGAAGAGGCACCTTCTTATTCAGATACTACCATTCCAATACATTCTTTCCACTTTAGATTTGAAGTTCAAAGAGAAGAAATAGTGGGATCCATGTTCTGGATTGTACATTGCAGTTTTGTACATTTGTTTCTATGGAAAGAAGGGATGTGAATCATACACGATGGGAACAAATAAGCAATCCAAGCAGGTGCTGCAGTTAGAAACTGTATGTGAAGGGAAAAAGCCCAAACAAACAAAACCTATCTCTTCAGTGTTTTTTCCCTTTTACATTTTAGCCAGATGTCATGCAAGTATTTTGGTACTGCTTTTGTGAACACTCTTGAAGTTTTACAGAAAGCTGACAAATGGAAAGACTATAAATGTATGTGCATTTCCCAGATGAACTCTGTTTGCCAACCAGTGCATAGGAACAAAGAGAGTTAAGTCAAAACAGAGAAGTTCCTCTGAGCATTTTGATTATGAGGAGATTTGTGGGGCTTTACTTTAATAACTGTAAAATACTTCAAACTGGTTTCTTAATGTCAGCATTATTTATTTACAGAACAAAGTTCAGAAAATCTTGAATGATTGTATATAATTTTTTTTACATGTCTTGGCTCTTTCAAATACACATATGTATACTTTATTTTTCAGAAGTGATAGATTGCCAAGTTATATGACCTCTCAAGAGAGGAAGTTGGGAGGACAGTTCAGTAACATTTTCTTTCATTCCCAATGTGGAATAAGATCAAAAAATATGTATTTTAAATTCTGTTAATAGCCTTATCTTTTCTAAACCATAAGGTACTGGCAAAATAACAGTGCAAGTAAACACGGCTCTTGATGCACCACATTAAAAAATGGCTTTTGTTTATGAAAAGTTTTTTTGTTGTAGAAACTTGTGGGAATAATGTTGTATTAATGGTAGGATGTTGACCTTTTCCAGCTATGGAAGATAGTCTCAGAACAGGATCCAGGAAAAACAAACATGGAAACTACTTAACTCCTTAGTTGTGTGCCTGAAACTTTGTGAGGAAGCATTATTTAACTTAGACTATTGTACTTACAGATTGTGTCATTACATTAAAGTGCCACACACACACACCACCATTTTCAGGAAGTACAAAGGTCTCAAGAGCTTAAGGGAAAAAGTTATTTCAGTGAGAAAGAATACTGCTATAATTTCATGTCATATATGTAAAAATATGCAGTTGTCTACTATTATCTACATTTATTTATAGTCTCCCAGGTCAAAAATAGGGCAGATTTTCTCCAGATTTTAGGGTACACAGTGCAGTGTGACTGAACAAGAAATTACGCTGAGAAAGAGTGTGAAAATAAAGATGTTCCTTGTTACTGTGGACTTAAGCTCCCATGCTCCTCCTTTAGGCTAAAACTGGCTGGTCTGATTCCTTAAGTGAAAAGCCCAAAAACACAGGTGAATTCAGTATAACTTGTGCATGTGACCTTTCCTATACAGTCTACCTTCACCTCTGCTGAATTCACTCCTGAACTGAGAAGTAGCCACAAAACTTAAAGCTTCTGACATCCACTCAGGATCTTGAAATGAGACTTGGGAGGTGTGCAGGTGGCTACTGAGTTTCCCTGTGGTCTGGAGAAAAACTGATGGAGGCCCATGGTGGGGAAAGAAGTGAAATACTCTCTGATCTGTCATTGCACTGTGTCTTCCTCTTTTCTGGACCAGTGGTAGTCAGATGTCCTGTAGGGAGTCTCTCTGCCATTCCCATTCCTTTGCCCACACTTGTTTCTTCTGAAGCCTCTCTGATGACAGTAGACAGTAGACAGATTTCCTTACAGGAAAATTGTAACTATCAGCATCTGGCTCAAGAAGAAAATAGAACTACTCCAGTTAGTATCAGCTGGACATCTCACCCATGGTTTCCACCAGATTTCATCTAGATCTCATTTGCCATTCCTGTTAATTAGATTGTATTTGTCATCATGAAGAACAAACAAAATAACTACAACAAAAAACAAACAAACAAAAAATCCCAACAACCAAAGTTTATTAGAATCAAGCAATTTAATTTTTTTTTCTATAAAGTGTGTAAATCAAGAAGACACAGGGTGAAAAGCAGTCATTAGTATGGTGTACCGGTCCACCTTTAGAGTGATCTATGCCCCACAAACAAAATCAGAATTGTTGATTTCAAAATAGGTCTGGAGGTTTTTTTCCCCAAAGAGATTAGATTTCTGTATCATCTTTAGGCAACATGTAAGTATTGCCTTTCATTACTAGAGGTGCACTTTTTCCATTCTGAAGCTCTCAGAATCTAAGCAGTTCCGACAGGAGGTACTTCAATAGATACATTGTTTCTCAGGAGAAAACCTCAATATCAGCTTTGCAAAATATAGGAGTACATGAGGAGGAGCTAATACCAAAAAAAACCCAAAAGCACAACATGTTTCCCTCATGTACAGTACATCAACCTGTGGCTGCTCCTGAGGTGAAATGTCTGCCAGCTCAGGAGGCAGCGCTGATCCCACAGCCGGCCCGAGTGCAGTGAATCAGCCCTGAGCTCACCAGCCCCGCTCTATGCACTTCTGATAGTTCAGCCACTTCTGCATGGGTGTGCCATCTGTGCCCACAGACAGTGATAGAGCAGAAATGAGGTGCAGGAGATGCTGCAGCCTCCAGGCAAGCTCTCCTGCTCCTAGCCTTAGGCTCTCTGGAGACATTGCTTCCTCTCTTGGCTTAGTCACAGGCTCATGGTATGTTGGAAGGGAAGTCATGTAAGGTAAATCTCCCAAGAGCTCAGTTCTGCTTAGTAAAATAGAATTTTGAAGTGTTTGACAAGGAGTTACATCCATTCTGTGCTGATTTTTGGTCATCATACTTATTTACGAAATAACTAAGTGGAAGTTGAAGGTACCTAAGGGAACTTGGAGCCAGGGTTTGGTACTATTTTTGCAGACTAGGTTCTTGTCTTTTGGATAGTACCATTGTAGTTGACATTCTCAATCCTAGTAAATAAAGTCCAATTCCCTGCTTAGCCCTCTTGTTTTTTTGCAGTGCATGCTCTGTAAACTGTTACTCAGCGTGCAGAGAAGTGTCTCTGGCACTGAGGCCTTGATCGCTTGGAGACTCAGCATGCAGTACAACTAATCAACACTTACTAGATTTGACAGGGCTTTTTTTCCTTGTTTATGTCCCAGTAAACTCTTAAGATATGCCATTTCTGCCACTGTTGTCAGCACAGATATGTCTGATACTCCCCTGAAGACCTCCAATGATGGAGATTTCCACCAGCAAGCTTGTTGGTGTATCTGAAGTTCCTGTGCTACTGTCTGGGTTGTTATACCCCACTTGGCCTTTGCTCCTGCAGTCTAGGGAGAGCTGGCTCATTCATTTATTACTTGTAGGTAAAGTTTCTTGTATTGCTGACCATTCTTTATTGTTTTCCTCTTGACTGTTGAGATGCAGTGTCCAGAACTGAACTTAGACCATCTGACCACAAGCCTATCAATGCTGAGAAGAGGATAGGGATCATTTCATGTGTCTTATGCTTGTCTACAGTGTTCAAAATCTCAGAGGCAAGAAAGGTCATTGGAGGCATCACTGGGGATTGGATTAGATGACCTTTAAAAGGTTCCTTCCAACTCAAACTTTTCTACTATTCTTTGACACAATTGTAATTTTCTTATTAAATTATGTTGTAGCTGTGGCAACTCTTCACACTTGAATATGGTGTTGGATGAATGTGTATATATCCAAATACTGTAGTTCAATGTTTAACGCAACATTTACTGTCAAGTAATTCTTACTGGTGGAAGCTACACCTACAGGATGTAAGTCTGAGGCAGTGGAGAATTATTCCACAGACTATGTCTGCAAAAAATGCTGAGGGGATTGTCAGTCTACATGACAATTCTTTTCTCCCATCACTAGAAGGTTTCATGTTTCCAGTCAGAAGCTCACCATCTAGGAGGCTTCTAGAAAATATTTCTAGAAAAGTGGTAGGAACTTCAGTCTCTAGTTGGTGAGAGGTGGGGAGCATGAGAACAATGTGGCATTCGCCAGGAAGAGTGGAAATCTGTGTATGCCCCTTTGGGTTTTAATATCGTTTCCCTTATCAAAGTTTGGAAGGAATGCTTGCACAACAGTACATTTTGTTTTCATATCTGGGTGGTAAATCAGAGTGAGGAGGTACAAGTGGCAGCCTGTAATGGCACAGCACTGTGTGGACACACAATAGCTTCTACATGTACAGTACGATACCTCCTTGGCTCCCTAAGGCTCCAGAAAGTGAGAAAAGCCTGTTTAGGACTGCCTTTTCAAAGCCAGTCAAAACAAAGTAAAAATAACAGGAATCTTAATCAACCTTTGCCAGTTGGCCAAAGTGACTGGTATGCTTTTGCTTAGGTCAAATTTTGCTGGAACCTATCAGTGAGTGAGAAGCTCATTTGCAATGTAATTGTGCCAATAAATAGCCAAAACATAACACTTGGAAAACTCAGCGGATGGACAGCACTCCCATTTGTCAGCAGCTACTTTTCCAATGCACTGAAAACTGTGGGTGGCATTGGGGGGTTGTGGGAAGGTTTTGGGAGGAGGGGTTGATTGGAATAGTTTTCGTATGAGGAGTACTGTCTTATAGCTAATCAGTTGTATGAGTGGAATTTTATCTCTACTGGGAGGTGAGCTCATTCGCCTTTATCGACCTCAAATCCATGTTTAGAAAAAAGTCAAAAGTAGGGTGCATTCCTCTTCTTGATGACTTATTCTTACAAAACACAACTTTTTTTTACCACCCTGTGTCTTCTGAAACTGAGCTGTGTTTGATTTTGGTCTCATTTATACTTTCTTCTGCTGAAACAAAAAATGCAAGTCTTCAGTTTAGATCTTTGTGTTTCTGGATCCTTTTAATGATGCATTTTAGAGCATCTCACAGCCCATAAAAATTTTATCGAAGTACTCCAACCACTTTCTTCTTGTTTTCTTTCATACTCTTGTTGAAGACCAGATTATAGAGTAGAAGTAAGGCAGGATGTTTTATTCACTCTCAGGTTCACTAAAACACAGCTGGCCATCCATACTACCAGGCATGGAATTTCCCAAGCCTGTACATTGCTTTCCTACCCTATTTTCACTGCCTGTTTTTCTTTTTCTCCCTGGCTATTCCATGCCAACCCCACCCTTCTTTTTTAACTGGTGCTTTTCTGTCCAGGAATGTTCACCTAATGAACTTGAAGATGCTCTTCTTGCCAGGTGGCTAATTGGTGAAGATAATTCAGGAGAGTGTGGGAGTGGACAGTGAAGGAGACAGAAGGAGGAAGTTTGTGGATGTGATTTGTCTAGGAACTGGCAGCAGATGGCTGGGACTAAGGCCAGAAGAGGAGGAGATGAGTAGCGGGAGCAGGAGGGAACAGTAAGTTGGGCATTAAGGAAACCATTCTAAATGCAGCAGGGCTCAGGGCTGCACAAGGGAAAGGTAACTTAATTCTGTTCTGTGTCAGCGTTAAAGTGGTGGACATGATCCTCAATAAGCTGTCATAGAGCAGGTTGTCTTGTTGGTGTTCCTCTCAACTTTGAATAAAGTTGCTGGAAATGGAGGGAATTGCAGTATTGTCAGTGTAATGTTTTATTTGTCTGAGGGCCAGGTTGGCCTGTGAGGTTTAACAATGCCCAGCTCATTCACTGTGTGCAGCCAAAGTGCTGTTTAAATAGGTGGCTCAGTGCCATCCCAGCTGCTCTTGCTGTGGGCACTGAGCACCCATCCCTCTCCTAGTGGTGCCAGTCGAGGAATGAAGGGGCCTTTCCTGCCTCGCTACTTCTGGGGAGAAGGTGGAGGGGTTGGGGCAAAGGAGCATGAGGATTATTTAATCACATCTTGAGTGTCAGCAGCAAATGGCCTTTACCTCTTATGTACTTGATTAAAAGAAGGTTTCCACTAAGTTAAAATGAATTTGGTTCCCAAATCAACCTTTGGAAAATTTTCAACAAACCAGTTAAAAATGCAGGGAGAGCTTAGCAAAATGAATCTTAAACAAAATCACAATTTTCCAAAGCTTCTCTACAAATGGATTTTGTAAGACTTCAGGAGTGACAGGAACAGTGGTGTGTACCAGGATCCAGTGCTCTCTTCCTCGGTTTTCCCAGACTGCAGGAAGGCTGCCGGCACTGATGGGCTGAGGATCGAAGTGCATGCTTTTGTGAAATGGAAAAAGTGATTCATCCATCCTCCTCCTTAAGCACTGCCTAGGAAGGACAGCACAGGCAAGGTTTCTGAGCCTGTCCTTTTCTGTAAAGACCTTTCTGTAAGAGAAGTGTGGCTGGAGGAAAAGGGAGGATGTTAGAGGAGATGAGTCCTGGTCTCTGCTGCTTAAGCAGCATCTGTATAGCCAGTGCTGAGCCCCACCATTTGCCCTATGGAAAGGCTGCCTATCCTACCAACTCCAGGAAAGGGAAATTATTGCAGAAGTGCTCGCAAACTTCTCCCTTCTGAGTTGGTCACCTATAGCTGTCTCAGTTGTCACACTGATGATGCTCCAGGCAGGTCCTGTGCTTGGAGATCAACCATAGAAGTGATGCAGAGAAGGATTCTTCAGGTAACTGAATAGGAAATGTTATATTTTGTTGGTGTTTCATATAGAACTAATACATACTGGAAGCACCAATAAAATGAGGACATTCAAAAATAATGCTAGAGTCACTCTGTAAGATAGACTGTAGATTTTATTCCAGTGGTTTGAATTTAATATTCTTTTTTCAGTCAGGCAATTGTCAGTATGAGGCTCAAGCTTGCAATTAAGTTGTAGCTGGTAGAAAAATGTTAAACCTCCTGAACTTGCACACATTAAGATAATAACCCAGTTTGTTCTAAAAGAACATAATGAAGGAATTCAGTGAATGGGAATTACATAAACTCTACCATTGGTGTTGAAGGACATGATCTATAAATTAGGAGATTGAGAGTAAACAGGAAATTCCACAGAACAATTTCAGGATAAAGAAACTATAGCAGCAGATGGAAAGATGTTTCTGTTGGGAGATTTTAGAGGTTGATTTTGATACCATCTACCTCTTTCTAAAAGAAACAACCACTCCATCTCCATGCTTTGGTTGTGAATTCCAGCTGTGCATTAGCGGAGCAATGCTAGTGCCAGCTAGAGCACAGTGTTGCACAATTCTTGCAAATCTTGTTCCCATATATAGGCCACACCTCTTTTTCTCTCCCCTCTTTTTCTCTCCCCTTACAGCCACATTAGCAACTTTGTGGGCATGATGTATCTCAAAAGCACCCTAAATGTCTTTACATATAATAAGCATATTTGAATGTTTTTGGATTTTCCTTAAGGCTAGAGCAAAATAAGAGATAAAGGAGATCTATATCTTGCAATGAAAAATAGTAAAAGCCTTTATGCTTAATATACCTTATATAGTGTTAAGTAGATGGGGATCTATTTTCTACTTGTTTTAATGGCTATGGATCAGGCTGCAGGATAACTCCTGGTAGCAATTAGTCCCGAAGACTTAGTCTTTATTTCACCAGTCTTTCAATCTCACAGCAAAATTCAACCTGCTTTCTACAAGGATATTCTCAGAGAAATGCTAACATTCCTACGAAATAAGTACAGGGCCTTTCAGTATTAAAAATACGGACAGAAATGTTCCTGTCCACAAGTTGCTATTATTTTCATAGCAACTACTTTGTAAAACAACAAAAAAAAATCCCCACCAAAAAAAATTCCAAAACAGAAAAGAGAGCAATTAGCAAATAGTTTGAATGCCTGAGATAAGAAACCATAATGGCTAGTAGGAAAGAAGAAACCTCATGTTTAAGATAGCTTCTCAGCAAGCTGCATAATAGTGTCCAAACATGCTTCCCTTTGGCACATGTTGATATACACAGACAAAGAAACAGGAAACGGTGTTTTTTTTTTAGTTCCCTGTGTCAGAAACAGACACTGATGGAGAACTCAGCCATAAACATACATTATTCTTACTAAAGAAAAAAAGACATAGCCATGGTTTTGTGTGAAGTGCTGTTGGAGTGATGTAGCTCTGGAAAGGATGCGTTGGGGGATCAGGTTCTGGCTTTCATCTGTGCTCTGCCTTGTCTCTATTACTGATGTGCTCTGCAAATGCCAGTGGTGAATAAACCGACTCAGATGATAAAGAAACATATCCCTTTGCTATGCAGAGCGTGAATTCTCAAGGCTGCTGTAGACTTGGCAGTAGAGAGAAAAGCTGCTCAGTGCAGCCGACATGGGGTTTCTCAGTTGTTCTCAGGTCTAAATACAGAAAACTGCCCATATCACATTTCTCTTCCCGGAGGTGGACCTCCAGAGAGTGAAGCTCAGCAGGCACACAATAAGGATGATGATGATGAGCAAATGTGGAAGAACTGTCATTCCCCTCCTCTACAGAAATGGATATCTACATGCTAGGCATGAAGAGCTTTCCATGTATGTGTGTTCCTGTGAGTGTGTGTGAGTGTGCAAGACTAAAGCTTTTACTGAACAAATCACTCTCACAATTAGTTCTTGTGAAGAAATTTCGTGCAAGTAATCCTATTAAAATTTTATTTCTAATTTGAAATAATCAAAAAGATAAACATGGAATTCTTTAACAAACAGTTACAAATTAGTACAATGGACTGAAGTTATTTTGCTGACATCATTATTCACACAGAGAATTGCTTCTGATCTGAAAAGAGTACTTTACTCACTAAAGTGATGCAGATAATGAGAAAATATAGTTTTGCCACTGCAGAACATGAAGAAACATGATACTTGAAGAACGGAGGTGTTACCCACTGATGCAGCTGTAAGAGCTTTGCAAGTGTTAAACGAAAGACATGGTGGAGCTGAGAATTAAATTGCTCATGTCGGCAGAGCATTAATTCAGTATTTTAGCTATGAAATAATGGTAGTTCTGAACTTCTGCTTCTGGTCTCCATGTACGTGTTTGGTTCCAGCTGTTTCATTACAGTGGTGTCTTGAAGCATACTCTAGGTCTTCCTGCAGCCAGTCCTGTAGTGCCAGTGCTCCTACAATCTGTGTTCCTGCATTCCCAAAAACTTTGTGCTCTTCCACTAGAGTATGGGGCAGAGGAAAGGGAAAAAGGAGACAAAAAGGACCTGTGTCTCATCCTGATACACAGCAAGGAAATGGCTGGCTAAGCATCTGGATCCAGGAGCTAGGCACTGTGTTGGGTCTTTCTCTCTAAATGTAGCCTAGATTGAAAAGTAGGAGCTAAATTTCATCCTGCATGTATAAGGACTTCTTTCAAAGATCAACAGCAATTGAGATCTCCACTGTCCCCTGTGGAAATCCCACTGCATTCAGTGTGAAAAAATCTGATTTCTTGCCCTGATGAGATGTTTCAAACAGGCTGGCTGGCTGGCTCTGCAGGGATGCTGACGCCGCTCTAAACAAAACTACGCAAGAAGTGCGGCTGTGATGCCACATTAATCTCAACAAGTGTATTCTTCAAGTGCGTCTGAGGATTAAATCTATCCCAAGAGCTCATGGAGGAGGAGGTGGTTATGCAGTAGCAACTTTGTTTAACATTTCTTCACGTCTGTGGCTAACGGCAAGTTCTCGAGTGCACTAGACACTACTAGAAAAGGGAAGGATTTTGCAGCTCCTGGCACTGCATTTTATATACCAGCAGAAGAAGGAAAGATTTATTTTTGCTCACTGAATGAGGGAGAGAATGAAGTGCTGAGAGCTCTGTAACGTTTCATACTCTCTTAGACGCAAAGAGCCAGATGAATATTGTTGGAAAGAATGTGTTTATACAAGAATCATATTTATCGCAGAAGCTGTGGTCTTAACATTAGACAAGGCATGGGGTGAAAAAGCTGAGCATGTAGTAACTCAGCAAAATTCCTACTTCTGCCATGTATTAGAGTAAGCTTCAATTACTTATTTTAAGGGGGTTATTTTAGAACACAATTTGTTTGCAATAAACACTTGCATATAGATGGAGAGAAAATAAAATATGTTCATTAAAAAAGAAAGCCTTGTTTTCCAACTTTACTTAACTTTCCCAGGACAAACAGCCACAAATGGTACTCTGAAAATGCCTGCACTTGTAGCCTTTAAAAAACATAATCTCCAGACTTTGGACAAAGTACCAGGCTTGGTCTCAACCTTGCACTGCATTGCAGGTTGTTGATAGCACAATCTGGATGGATTCTTCTGGGATCTCAGACTACATTCCCATGGCACATTCTTGGAATGCTTTCAGTGGAAAGATTCTATATAATATGGATAGGAATAAGCATGTGAAACAGTTTGTATTTTAAGCAGAGCAGTTATTCCCTCTTGGTATATTACTGTGCTTTCTTTAATTCCCATGTTATTCTTAAAGCTTGTTGTTGTGAGAGATTCTGAGACTTGAGAAATTGGAGTTAAACTAGTTTTTTCTTTAAACTGCTTTCTAAGAAAAAAAGGAGAGATGTTGGAAATTTTCCCATCAAACATCTGTTAGATGTTACACCCGAATATGTTCCCAGTTCAGCTGTTCTGGTCTAGTACTGGGGTGGTGTAACTGAACTCAGTGGAGTTAATCAGAGATGACAAGGCAATAGCATTTATTGCAACACATCTACTAAGAGCAGTGATGGTGGTATACTGAAAGCTAAAATAATTGCAAATTAGGAAAATCATGTAGCGAGAGGCAGAGAAATCTATGAATTACAGCTTTTAACATAAAGAAACTGTAAATGGCCAGAAGTTGACCCAGAGGGAACATTATTCTAACAGACCTTCAGCATCACTCTCTCTTTGCAGTGGGAACCTTTTCTGCATCCACTGCTGAAAGCCACTGAATGTCCTATTCTGGCACCATATTCAAGCTGGAATCTATCAATCTATCTTTTGAATACCCTTTCCATTTTCACTAAATCTTTTAGAAAGAAATATATCTAGATCTGAGTTTTGATGTGCGGCACATACAGTTACATTTCAGTTCACATAAAGATATGGGGAAATAAATTACAATAAAAGCCTGGTTTAAGATGAGTGCACAAACTGTTGCTTCCTTTGGTTATCAAAGCCATATTAGTAAGAATTCACACTGTTGGGAAGATGAAAAAAAAAGGAATATTAAATTTCTGTACAATGCCCTTTTGGTAAACTGTGGCAGAGGAAAGGGGAATTAAAGTTGGTCTGTAAAAGCAGCTGAAGCAATTCCTTCCAGCATGAGGAAATCTTAGGCTGGAATAAGGCCAGCAGAGCCAGCATGGTGACATTGACTCCATTCACAGCACAGCAGATGTAAAAAGAAGACAGCAAGATCCAAACATGCTGTACTCCAGCATAAAGGCAAGGCGACTGCTCTTGGGTAGTGTATGGCAGAACAAATGTTAACAGACCCAGGTTTGCTGACCTGAAATACTTTCAGGATTTGTGGTATTTTATTCCTAAATAAGGCAAAACTATTTTTTTTTTTTTAAGACTGAGATGAAAAAGGAATTTTAGGAAAGAAATACAGACATGGCAATGCACCTGTGCTCTAGGCTCAAACCTGAGCTTGCCATCTGTCCTGTGAGGGCTGTACTCACTAGCTCAAGAGTTGGCACCTTATCTCATTTTGACTAAAACCCTTATTTTTTAATTAGGATTTCTGCCCCATTTTTGCTTCCCACTATCTTTTAAATCGATCCATACAAAGAACCTTTTCTGATATATTTTTTTTTCCCACCCAGTAAAATAATGTTACACAGCTCTGGTTTTAAAGCTGTTTTAAGTCCTGAAGTCCAGTGCTGAACTCTCTTCAGACTGCACTCAGGATGGGTGGCTTCTGTGGCTTCATGTTCCCAGCTTTGTTTAGCCCTTAAGAGCTAGAAAAACTGCAAGCATGCAGTGGTCGAGCTTGTATTTCACTATGATTTTCCACAGCAAGCAGAGTGATAAGCTCTTATACGGCCTACTTGGGATCTGTAGGACTAGGAACACTTAATTGTACAGATATTTTGGCATTCATGTTCAGCCTTCAAACAGTACTTCATGACCAGGACTTATTCATTACAGCTTATTCATTGCTTTACCATCCATGGGCATAACATTTCGTTCCAAGTAGTGCTGTGGAAAGCACACTGTATTCCTGTTAATATTACATGAAGCTTAAGACTTGGGTTTTTTTTTGAAACCTCCTCTTTCAAGACTGTTTATCTATCTACATTGATATTTGTGTAGAGATATGTTTTACAGTCTATTTACTTACTGATGTGTCAGAAATTTGTTTACCAATAAAATGTAGATAAAAATATCAAGTACGTGTGTATTGGTTTCCAGTGAGTTTTTTCTAGTCAGTTTTTTTTTAAATTATAAAAATATATAATAATGCCAAAGTGAATACATAACAGTTATAAAAGATATGTAATTTATTGGGCTATATTAATTTTATTCTGTGATGCCTTAATCAAAGTAAACTGACCCAAAAAAGCTCAATTTCTTCATTCAAACCAATAGAGTGCACCATTTGGACCTCATTTCCAGAATCTTTTCTCACGGGAATTTCCCACTCATGTTGTGGATAGTCTGTGTGAGCAACAACTGAACAAGGAGGCAAAACCACAAGGATTGTTACAGGCATCTGATTATAATTACTAGCAAAGCTTCTAATCCTTGTTTCCCCAGCTATAGCGTCAATATTTAATTAATAGCACCACATGCAAACATTATCATAATTATTTTGATGGGTTTAGGCACTGGACAGCACAGACAAATTTTGGAACAAGGTCATGCGAGTGACTCAACTCTTTGCCATGACTGCAGCTTGCATGGAAGAGCAATGGAAAATTATCTGAACTAATCAAACTAGCTTATCATGAATGAATAGTCTTTCTGTGGATATAATGAGGGAATAGACTTAAACAAGGAGCTGTGTATTTCATCTTTGTGATAGCAAGTATCCTTGGGACATTCATTTTTCATACTATTTATGCTCGTTTTTAGTTTCGTAGTCTTCATGCAGAGAATTAAAATTAGTCTCTCCAATTGTTTTGTGAATGTTATGTAACTTTGTAAAAAAACACAAGTGCTGCGCATGAGGTCTTCATTTTTTTACATTTATAGAGCCTATTGGAGATCAATAGCATGGAGATAGAAAGTGTTCTTTACTTGGGGAAGATGGATGTGATTAATAATGAAAAGCATTTTAAATTCATTCTTGGATACTTTCTATTTAATCTCAGGCATTTAACTGATTTTTTTTACTACACATCTTTGGAACAGTGCAAGAAATCCTACTGCTGTATGGTTTCAGTTGTTTTAAATTTCAGGATGTTTTTTTAAACTATGAGCATGGAAGCATGCTTTAGCTAGCCTGTGACTGAACAAGGCTTAAATTAGGTCACAGCCTGGCTTTTTGTGTTTACATTTTTGTCACTGCGTGTTTTATCCCAACGCATATCTTCTGTGTTTCTTCTCTGAAGTTGTTAACAGCTGCACAAAAACTGTCTTCTGAAATGTTTTTCCAAGTCTCTGTTTATCTCTGTGATGAAGGATTGCTGCTGCTGAAGCAGTCTAATAGCAAATATTAAACTGGCCGAAATTCGCCTCAATTCAGTAGGGCTTGTCTGAGACCTGTGGCACCCTTGGGGTGTGATAGGAATTGTGATACCCACATGTTTCAGCAAAAAGGTGAAAGGGAACTCACTGTGGGCTTCAGAGAGGTGAGTGTGAGGAGGAGCTGGGCATTGACTGGAGAGTAGTTCTCATCCATGGGTGCTTCCCATCTTCAGTGTGGCACACAGGAGTGACACCACTTCAGTACAGACCTGGCTCAAGCCCTCATCAGTATCTGCACACATTTACTGAGGAATGAGAAGGCTCTAGTTCCGCATGCTTATCCTACAACCACTCTTATATATCAGCCTAACATTAAGGTAAATCTCTTGCCCCAGTTTGTTGGTTTTTTTCCTAAAACTTCTAGTTTCTCAATACTGCTGATTTGTTCATCCATAGTGAACAAATACCCTGCATATTGTCAAGGTAGTGTCATTAATCTTTCATTAATTAAGTTTAAAGCTGTATTCCTTAAGAACACACCAGTTAATAGCTGTATATTATATCTGAAGGAAGACTTAGGGCAGCAGTGCTCTCAGTGTGATGGAGAATGTTGTGTCCTGTTGTTTAGCTGTTTTCTCAAGTCATTGCTGATTCCTGCTGTCAAGGATGAAACATTCAATTGGGTAACAAGGTCGTCAGTTCTCTAAGATACTAGTTGAATGAAGTAGTGTGTTGCTTAGTAAAACAGCTGAAAAGCAATTTAAGCGTATACTTTGCTATGCTTGGAAATATATTTCCAGTATTTTCCTTAATGTTTCTGCTGTACATCCAAAATACATTCATTTCACTTTTTTTGTTTTTTTGTCAGATTTGCTGAATACTAATAATTGAATTTATTGAAAAGTTTGGTCAAGGAGGAACTTTAGCAGAAATCTCATAACTACTTTGCATAAAATAATTAAAATTATTTAAATTTCTGTGGTAACTTGAAATCTAAGACATTCATAGTTCAGTGTCTAGTCAGGCCTTTATAAATAATCAGAACTGGAAAATCATATTAAATCATATTTCTCTTCAGAATAAAATCATTTTATTGTATGCAGAGAGGAAATAGATTGTACTTTGTTTTTTGTCCACAATCTATCATAGTTAATAATTCAAATTCTTTCTCTATGATGCTTCATTAAAGTTCTTTCTGAATTGCGTCATCTCTATGGGGTTACTAAACCATATTCTCTTAGAATTAGTTTCATCTTCCAAAGGTATCTGATATGTGTAGGAAATAGATTGATAAAATCATCTTGACCAAAAAGAATATGCAAATAGGCAAATTGCTGATTTTCTTCATTGGTTGGGTTAATATTTATGAAGGTAATGCTGCATTACCCCAGCCAGAGTAATTAAAAATGAGTTTTCACTGATTCTTGTTTTAGTCCTTGTTACTGGAAACTTACCATCTGAAAATTCTATCAGCCTTATTAAGACAAATTTAATTTTTGGGGTTTTATTTGTTGTTTTTTTTTTCCCTGTATCTGTAGAAAATCTGTTGTGGGTTTCTTGTTTCTTTGGCAGTGGCAGGGGGAGTAGGAAGAGAAACATGTCTAAGTCAAAAATATTCAGAGGAAGCTGAATAGCTCTATAATCTTTTTTTACTCTGACTCTTTATTCAAATCTCTCCTTTTTTGTGTCAGGCTGTGTTCATAAAAAAGTATGTTGGTTTTTATCCTTAGGAATGCTTGTTGGTGTCTTCCTGTGGTGGAAACAAATAACAGCAGAAACTTCTTCAGTCTAGTTCAGAAATGTATAAATGAATAGAGTTGGTAGAGTGATAGGTCTGGCAGGGTTTTAGTGAAGTTTTTAAAGAATTGCAGGACCAGAAGGCTGTTTTTCTTGTAAATACCCATGTTAACTGTAAAGATATGGGAAACCTCACACATCCATAAGTATGTCTGCAACGAACACACAGCCATATTTATCCACAATCAGATAGCTATAAACTTGCATCTTGGTTTTTATCAGTAATGCTAACTTTACCAAACACTTCACAGTAATTATCAGTTTTTTTAACAGTAAGAAAGTATTCCACCTCATGTCAGTGACTCCCACCCCTTATCTGTTCTAAAGACACTACAGTGCTTTATGGCTTGTGTTAGATACACAGAGATCTGAAGACAGCAAATAAAACTGAGACTAAATATGTACACAGACAGAAGAATTCTACAGACATCACAGAGAGGAAAAAAAAATCTAAGCAATAGAATAGGCAAACAGCTAAATTGAGGGTCTTAAAGAGGATTCTGAACATCAGTATCGTTGTATTTCACTGAATCACAGAATGGCTGAGGTTGGAAAGGGGCTCAAAGATCATCTAGTCCAACTGCCTGTGCTCAAGCAGGGTTAGCTAGGGCAGGTAATATTTGGTTAGTCTTTTTTACTGCCAGGTAATTTGGGGGTTACCAATCTCCAGGCCATTGTGATTCATTCAGCCATCCACATCATCAGTCTGTACTGAGCACTGTTGCCTCCATAACACTGTCGCTCAGAGTTTGTTTCCTTACATATAGCAAGTTTTCTTTATCTCTTGACAAAAAAAAAAAATAAAAAAAAATAAAAGTCATAGGCATTAACTTGGACAGGAGAGCTAGCACTGGCCCTTCTCAGTAGCTAGATAAAAGCCTTAGGTTCTCCCAGATGCAGAAACAGTCAGAAAAGTTGAAAATATTTTTTTCATTTAAAAAAAGGGAGGAGCGAGGGCCAAAAATTCAAAGGAACCACATAAATAGAAGTGCATTTGTTACTCTCTCTGTCAAAAATACAGAAGACTGATAGTCCATGTGGTAGTTGAGATCTTCTCAGGGATATGAAGGATCCAGGACCTATAAATCTCAGGTACAGATGTTCCAGCATTAATTAGTGTTTTGGAAAGGAAGAGAAGCTTCACGTTTATCTCTTGCCTCCTTTCATCCTTACCTGTAGAAGATATGGTAAAGCAAGAGAGGTATCTTAGCCTCTCTTGAGGTCATGTTTAACCTGTTTGAGGTCATGGTTGACCTGTGAACTGTGCCATTCTGACCTTTCACCACCAATTCCATTTCCCTGTCGATAAATGCAGGCTCTCCCATGAGACTGATGGAAGCCTCTCTGCAAGAACATTATAAGTTCACAAAGACAGTGCATCACTGCACATCACTGATTCCTTTGACTCAGCTAATCCTGTAAGCAGACTGTGTTTTAGCCAAGGAGGCACTGATTTAACAAAGCTTAGAGACACTGAGAATCTGAAATACTGAGGATACTTTTCTCAAGCTCAAGCCTGAAACCAGTGATGGGACCCATATGAGTAGTTACTACAAATTGTTTAGCAGTCTCTCTGGTGTTCTGATAGAACAGATGGACTCCCTCTATTGTTTCTCCTTGTCTGGCAGGCTTCCCTTTTCCTCCACATTACCTGCATTTGCTACCAGTTAGAGAGCAACCTAAATTTTCTCCAAGACCTCTCAAATTAATGGCATGTCCTTCCAGTAAAAGCAACTTGCCATTACAATTTAGAAGTTCCTTCACTCCCTCAGTACCTGCAGAATGAAAAGGATTAAAGGATCCTTGTCTCTATACTGGAGAGACAGGGATTGGACAGGTGGACCGCTTGGTGCATATGGAATTGGTTGGATGGACACACACATAGAGTTGCAGGCAATGGCTCAATGTCCAAGTGGAAAGCAGTGTTGAGTCATGTTCCTCAGGGGTTGGTCTTGGGGTTGGCACTGTTCAACATCATTGTCAGCCACATGGACAGTGGGACTAAGTGTACCCTCATCAAGTCTCCTGATGGCACCAAGCTGTGGTGTGGTCAGCGTGCTGGAGGGGAGGGATGCCATCCAGTGTGAAAACCCCGTGAAGTTCAACAGCAAGGTGCTGCATCTGGGTCGGAGTAGCTCAGTCCAGGCTGGGGGGTGACCAGATTGAGAACAGCCCTGAGAATGACTGGGGGGTGTTGGTGGGCAAGAAGCTCAACATGACTCAACATTGCATCCTTGCAGCCCAGAAAGCCAACACATCCTGTGCTGGATCAAAACCAGGTGATGTGACCATCAGGTTGAGGAAGGTAATTCTCCCTTGGCATTCCGCTGTGGTGAGGTCCAGACTGGAGTCCAGCTCTGGGTCCCCCAAGATGAGAAGGACATGGACCTGTTGGAGGAAGTCCAGAGGAGGGCCACAAAGGTGATCAGAGGGCCAGAACGCCTCTCCTATGAGAACAAGCTGAGACCTGGGGCTGTTAAACCTGGAGAAGAAGCTCCAGGGAGATCTTTTAGGAGCCTTCCAGTATCTAAAGTATGCTTACAAAAATGCTGGAGAGGGACTTTTCACAAGGGCATGTGGTATTTGCTTTAGACTGAAAGAGGGCAAGTGTCAATTAGATATTAGGAAGGAATTCTTTACTGTGAGGGTGGTGAGGCAGTGGAAGAGTTTGTCCAGAGAGATGGTAGATGTCCCATCCCTGAAATTGTTCAAGGCTAGGTTGGATGGGGCTTTGTGCAGTCTGGTGCAGTAGAGGGTATTCCTGCCCTTAGTAACAGAGTTGAAACAAGATGATTTTTAAGGTCCCTTCCAGTCCAAACCATTCTATGATTTTATGATCAAACAAAATGGTTTGCTCTGATTATTACCCTGATCCTCTACTGAGGAAGCTCCATAGCCCATACTTCCTACAATAAATGGTTAAAAAATTTCCAGTAGCTTTTGAAATCAACATTTGAAATGATAAATAGGCTTTCTGCTTGAACAGCTGTGGAACTGTCTGCTGCTGATGTTCTCCAGAACATCCTTTCCCATGAGTGATGAGATTTTGGAATCTGGAGAAGATGTGTGGGCACTCTTGGCCCCCATTAGTGCTACCTCAAACTGAGTCTATTAGAAAAACTAGATATTTTGTAATGGATCTGGAGAACCTTCCTGTTAAAGTCTATATTCCACCCTTGACCCTCTCCAAGACTGTTATCACAAGTTACATTCATATTTTTTGGATAAATGATACAGAATTATTTTCTTCATGATTCAAAGGAAAATATTTTTACTCTCCTTCTGCCTGACTTCAAAGAAAAAAGAAAGAAGAAAGACTTCACAAAGTCACAGAGAGTTCTCCAAGTAATCAGTTGCCGTGATACTTCCCCCAAATAATTTAGCTTCCCTAGATGATCATTCAGCTTGATCTTGTACTGCCAACTCAAAAAACTTCTTGTGAATATGTGCAGGGTACATAACTGTATGATATAAAAGACAATTGCTGATAATTTTCAGTATTTCTATTTACTAACTGACGTCTTCTCATAGATTACAGTTTATTTAGACTATTTGTTGATTCTGGAGACAAACCCAACATGAAGGCACGTCCAGCTTAACAGCCATCAAAGTGATTGCGTTAGAATATTTGTGATGTTAACAAGCCACATACACTGAAATCTATAAGGGTTGATTTAGCTTCAGTGTAAGCTGACTGAAACAGCAGGTTTCAACAGAGTCCCAGTTACTGAAATTTCTAGAGTACTTACACTGATACATCAAGATTGGGAAATCCTGTAGAGGAAACAACTGTACAAACTCTGTTCAGATGATATCACAGCACCCCACTGCTCTTGAGACAAATCTGTCTAGAAGGGTTAGGAGAAAAAAAAGATGTCTCTGATTCTGTATCAACAATGACTCTTCATATTGCTGCACACATCTGCTTAAAGCCCACCGTCCTTCCTGGAGGTTCAGAGCCAATCATCTGGCCTTGTCAGGAGCTCGGAGACTGTCCCAAACTGTAAATTCCCATGACCAGAGTGCGAAGGTCTGTACCAAGTCCCTTGTACATGCTGCTAGAACATGTGTTCTGGGCTCCCATGTGGAGAGGGTATCCCAGTACACAAATTACTAAAAAGTCACAGCCTTTTTAAGAGAATTGAATTCTTTCTATAGTTTAAACAGTCAGTAGTAACTTCTATTTGCATGATCAAGTCAGTTTTGATAGCTGTTCCCACCACAAAAATAGTTATGATTTTGTTTAAACAGAAGAACACAGAATGGAAAAATTGGCATACGATAGGCTGAACTCCTGCAGGGGTTTTAATTTTCACATACTCTTAAACTCATGGAGCCTAATGAGCTTAACATTTTGGCCAGTTGCACAATTTGGAAATTTCAACAGCGAATGGTTTTTGGACCGAAAAGAAAATGTTCTCACAAATATGAAAAGTGAACAGATGTTACTATTGGTGCTTCCAACGCCTACTGACAGAAAACATCTGTGTTGAACTTCCTGAATTTTAGGATCTTGAGAACACTCCCACACACCACTGAAAGCCGTTTGAAAGCAATTGGGCTGGAAGATTGGCTCTTGTGTTTATGACTGAATGTTCTAACTCAAGCAGGTGCTGGTTGTTGTCTTGCCTTGAGAAGCCCAGTTAGCCAAGAAGCAACCTTACAGCTATCCAACCGACTGTGTTATCCCAGTCTTTGGCAATATGTGTGAAGTATGCTTTTAAAAGGTCCCAGAAAGCAGTTGATCTTAATATTATGATGTTAATAAAATGAATGGAATGAATGAAAAGAACTTTAAAAAAGTAATTTTGGTGCAGATACTAGCAGAGTAGGGAGATTGCACTGCATTCTATGGTGCATTCTATGAAATTTTTTTGGCTTTTTGATCGTGTAAAAACTCATGTTGAATGAACAGAATTTTGTTCTATAAATATACTCATTGTGCTAAAAACATATAAGGTATTTGCTGTCCTCCAAGTGTTTAATCACACATTTAATAGGCATCATGGCTGAAGTTTGCTCCTTTACATGAGTATGATACAGCAGATGTCACAGAGTAACTGGGAGTTCCCTGCTTCCTCCTGCTCCTTGTCCACACCCATCAGTGTGATAATTGTCTAGTTATAAGAGCATATTTGGCAAGATGATTTTCCTCTCTGGTGAATTTTGGTCAGCTTTCAAACTAACCTTCTCCAATTATTTACATAGTAATGAACATTTGACAAGTATAAATCAATGTCATTTTAGTGTTCTGTGAAACATCATTAGCTCATTCAAGTTCATTCAAGTTCATTTAAAGTTGACATCTCCAAATATAACTTTAGTTACCTCTTTCTCAAAAACAGAATTTAGCTGGTAGTCAAAGGGACAGTATTTACATATCAGTGAAGTAGGGTTTTTTTAAATTGTGTAGTTGTCTGAGCTTGGTGGTCTCAGTTTAACCAACATAAAGTGAGTGGTTCTGTAAACTGCATTTCCACTCTCAGGCTTACATGGAATAAATGGATATGCTTTTGAGCACACACCATTATCATCTGATTACTCTTTGATGCTGAAGTATTTCTAACTTCCAAGAAAATTCTACTGTTTTGTACTACCAGTAGCAACTTTTCTGCCATATATTGCCTGCCAGGTTAAGTAAATTTATTGCATTTATATCAGCTTCCCTTTAATGCAGCATGATTTTTATTTCAGTCTTAATTCTAACTGCTAAATCCACAATTTTGGGGCTTGATCTTTTGCCTTCTAGCACAGTTTAGATAGCAGTGATGTGAGGTCAGCTTCTGAGCTAGAGACCTGGGCTCCTTTTAGACACCTGAGAAAAATGGGCACATTCAGGTGCATTTCTTTGACTTAGATTGAATATCTGCATTAGGATATCATGCCATGAGGTATCACCTGCACCTGATGGGAACTTTTGATGACTACACTATGTAGCTAAATGTCTTAATCTGTTTTATAAATGCAATACTTAAAAAAATTCAGTGCCTTTCAAGTCATTCCAAGTCTTCTTACATAATTCAGTAGAGCAGGCTGACTAGAGAGATGTATTTGCTAATATATGTCTTAATTCTGATCCTAAATTTCCTAGTTTGTCTGTTTAGCCCTACTTCAGCAGAGATTCTGCTTTGTACTTTCAGAGATATCCCCTTACTGAATCTGCAAAAAAAACCACCCTTTGCCTCTGCCCAATGCTTCTTTCCCACATCTTGTCCACGTTCCTCTTCTCCTTTCCTCTATGCAATAACTTTCTGAAGGTTTAGTATGGGAATCCTCATGTGGTTTTGTCTAGACTTGTCCTTTCTGATGCTTTTCTTTGAGAGACCATTGCTGTGGTCCCAGACTTCTACAGAAGCACTGCAAAGCACAGAAAGCATTTCTGACATTTACTCCTGTGTATTTTGTGACATGAAGAAACTATTAACTGGTTCTTTTGAGTTCCTGACCTACATTCCAGCATGTATTTACTTTTGCACATGTTTTATCTTCTTGGGTGACATAGCAGCTTTCTGGAAGATCACAAATTAGATCAAACCGTGGGAACAGAAAACAGTACAAAATTATTTCATTACTGAGTACAGAAAAGGGATGTGGCTTCTGGTAAAGGGAATGCTTTCATAGTTCCTTTTTTCATGAAGATTTAATGTGTATTCCTTCCTTTATTAAAAAAAAAAAAAAAAAAAAAGCCACCCTTCTGCAAGCTGAATCATTGCTCTGGAATTAAAGTCATTTGGTCACCACCGTCCTGTGAGAGAAAATGTCGTATGTCCAGACAATGAAGTTAAAAGAAGAGCACATTGTTGCCATGCCACTAGGCTGAACTAGACTCATTTTTTAGTTATTTTTAACAAATTTTATAAATTTTTGTTTACTTTTGTAATAAATAAAAAAAAATAATTTGTTAACAAATGAGAAGGAAAGTATTTTCTGAGAATAAAAGCTAGAATGTGAAACTCAGCTAAATAACCTCCTCTAAAGTAGCAAAACAAGAAAAAAAGTAGAAATAACCATTAGTTATGTACTCTTTTGTTAACGCCTGCCGACTCTGTCAGTACTGCTCTCTGTTTAAGAATTTAATATCATGATAAGCCACAAGAGAAAGATTTGTTTGATTTGCTTATCGATATTCTAGTTAGACAACCCATCTCCTCCTGGTACCATGGTACAGTGGTAACTGTGTTGTTATCAAATGTCCGAAATATCAGAATAAGACTCCCCTTTAGGTATCAGTGCGCTGGCAGAAGTTAATGCCAGCCCTGCACTAAAAATACAGGTTCAGAAGATAAATTTGAGAATTTTCAAGCCTGTGATAGTAAATGTAAATTTAGCTCCAATGAAGAAGTAAGAGAATAAGTTTTTCTCATTTCTTGTAGAAGATCAAGTTCGCCTACCGTACAAAATATATGTTGAATGACAGAGCACCTTCACTTCAGGCAGCCATGCTGCTCAGTTGCATGATGCATTTAATTCCATTTCATTTGCACCTCCCCAGCTATCTCACTTTGAGACATTTTGGCAGAAACCTTCTGCTTTTGTTGCCTCAGACCTTGCTCCAGCACAGTTTGACCCTATCTGAACTCCTTATCAGATTTCCTGAAGGTTGTACCATGGTCTGGAATCCTGCACCTGCAGTGGTGGGGGCTGTGTGCAGCAGCAATGGCTGGTGCCATCTAGTGAGGATCATCTGAATGCTCACTGCAAACTGCAGTTTGCAAGGCATCTGTCTTTTAGGAAGCAGTCATTACTACAGTCCTGAAGACACAGAAATAAAGTAACATGATGATATGTTTAACAACCAAGCCTGCACAAACTTCAGGACTTCTTTCTCTCAGATGATCTTTTTCTTCAGTGGCTAGCATTGGTTGTGTTTTGCCCTGTGTGTTTGTATTTCCTACCCTTCCATGGATCGTTTTGATCTATTCTTCCTAGGAGGAATTACAAAAGCATTTAAGTCTTGCTTAAACAAAACTCTTGAGTTCCTGAGGTGGATGGTACCACTCAAACAACATAATAATGGAAGCTACAGAAATGTTCCATTTTCTTCTTTGCCATGGCAGGTGTTGTACACATTATTGTCTGTCTGTACTGGGCAGCCCAGTGCTGCCAGAAGCAGCTGCTGAGCCAAACCATGCCATGGCAGCAGGTGCTCCATGTGGTCTGCTTTTCTCTGCCTCTCAGCCTGAAGTGATGCAACACCATAGGTGAAGTATTACTGACAAAGTGTGCACTTCATGGAACCGAACCCCAAACCCTTGCCCTACGTATTCCCCTCTAATATGTTTAATCCATAAACTCCTTGATAACCTCCTGGATTTATGCTCCAGCAGAAATGCTGGGTGCTATGCCCACCCTAGTCTGACTCAAGAACCACAGCAGGGTTCTTTAGGTTCTTCCTCATAGTTTATATCTTTGGGAGTGGTGGGAGCACAAAAATCATACATTTTTCATTAGGGGTCAGTGATTGTTTTAGTGCACTGCATCCACTGAAACTACCTGAGAGAATCACAAATTCCTTACATTTGCACTCAGTTTTCCACATTTTGCCAGCATTTCATTTAAAAACTTTTCTGTTTCTTTCTTGTGTGCCTGGGGAGATGTCTTTTTCCTGGGTTAGCACTTTTAATCAGCCCAAAAGTTGCTCATTTTTCTTATAAATTATTTTATTCCCTGTTGAGTTTTTGTCTGTTCCGCTTGCTGGTCTCACTGAGTAGGAGTGCAATGAGGTCCTTGCTGTCACGTCCTTTCTCCATCTGTTCTTACAAGGATCGTTCCAGACTAAGAGCTCTTACAAAAAATCCCAGCTCCAGCTTTTCTGTCATGGTCAGATCACCCTTCCCGCAGGAAATGAACTTGTCCTTTCACCAGTGACCTTTTTAAAATGTCAGGGAATTAACCTCCTTTCTTTTTGTCCGCTGTTAAAAGAAATGATGGTCTACAACGCTCATTTCCGTGTGGGGAATACTGAATCATCACATTCCATGTACCAGAAGCAATTGCAAAATGGCTATCTGTAATGAAACATGGAGAAATGGGCTCAGTAGCTGGGAAGCTCTGTAGAAACTCTGATTCTGTCTCCTCTTTATTGCAAATCAACAGTTTTACTTCTATCTCTGTATCTCCACCCTGGTAGGTGGATTTCTGAACAATTCATGATTCCTGTGTTTTAAAACCTTTGGAGCAGGTACTGTCATGTATTGCATGTCTCTTTGTATAGCACATCAAACATTTGGTTGCTCTCAAAATTAGCCCACCCTCCTCTGTCAATTTTGTTTCCACACTGTAAATTTAACAGTAAATTAAAAGGAAGAAAGTATTGCAACATGACATCTCTTTCATCTGACTGATTGTAAAAGAACTGGAAATTAAAGTTCAAGCTGCAAAACATGAACATTGAGTACAAATTTAAAAGTCTGATCAGGATCTTCTTACGTCCACTGGTACTTAATTGCAAAATGTAGTTATTGAATTCAGTCACAACCTTGGCAGCATTTTCTTTCGTGCATGTCACTGGACAAGTGACAATGTATATATAACATGGGATATATTTTCTGGGGAGATTTCCTCCAGGCTTTCTAATTTCCAACCTTGTCTCTGTAAGTAGTTTTTGCACAATATCTGGGCTGGCCACAAGAATTTTGCGAGACCTTTCTCAGTCAGATGAAGTTGCAGGAAGGAAGAGCAAAGCAGGGACTGCCTATTTAGGTGTATATCCTGACATTGCAAGCTTTGTAATTCAACTAAACAGTTGTAGAGGTTTTGTATAAAAACAATGAAAGAACTTCTTGTTAACCTTCAAGATACTCCACTAGCCCACTTTTTCCTTTTCTTTTTATGTGTTCTCTCAGAGGTGCTGGCCATGGCATTCCACACACACACTTCAGTGAGCCTCTTAGCACTGGCCTGTAAGTCCCATGGTGGGTGACGTGGGGTAATGGTGCCATGCTCTGGGTTAGGGTAGAGTTCACCCTAGTGAAATGGGAAGGGCACCAAGAGCCAGAGCATGTACAAGAGAAAGTATTTTATGAGTTTTCTAAAATATGACGTGGATGATAGGTTCCCCTAGGCTTGCTTCTTTTTTCTTTTTTTTTTTTTCTTTTTTTTTTTTCCTTTTTTTCCTTTTTAAGACCTGGAAATTTTAAGTCAAACACAATTTTACAGCTTTGGAGAATTCTCTAGGATTTCTGACCCACAGGCAGAGTAGTACCATGCATGGCATGTGTCACACAGGGGTATTTGGGACTAACAATTGAGTCATGCTTTGTTTGACTGAACCTTTCAAACTGATTGTCTTTGCTTAAATCTCCTCAGTGGCCTTTGCCAAAGAGAGAATGGTCTTAGGTCACTTGCTAATGAAAAGGGGACATACTTGTCCAACAAAAGATCTAAGATAAAGAAAGCAGAGTTAAAGCTGACATGTCTGAGTTAATGAAGGTTAACAAAGTTAATTCAGTTAACAAGCCAAGGTACTAATTGGCTGAAGAATTACACAAGCATTGTCATGATATTAAGTATTTCTCTAGCTCTGACTGTAGCCTTTCGTTAAACTAGTCCCATGAGGATCTATTCTCTTGTCTTTATATTAAATAATCCATATTCCTCGACAAACAAATAACCAGATAACTATCAGGAAAGCGTGGGGAAATGATGCTGATACCCAGACCTCTTCCTTGTTTTTCATTCCTTGTTTATTGCTTCCTCCACACCAGACAGGGAAATGGGGCTGGAAATGGGGAGAGTGGTATCTGATGTAGAAGTTAGAGAGGTAACCATGTTCCATAGAATGCCGTCTTTGAGCTCTGCATGGCCTCTGCAGAAAGCCAGGCACAGATTTGAAAATTCTGAACATAACCAGCCTTTTATCAGAAACTGCAATGAAAAGTTTTACATGTGTTCTACCTACAGACAGCTGCCCTCTAAAGGAAGGTAGAAGGGCACTAAAGAGACAGTTTACTTACCTCAGGAGGCTGAGTGGTTTTTGAAATTTGGATTATTTATTCTGGATTCCAGGTACTCCAAAAATGAAGTGGGATTTTCAGTGCACAGAACCCATGTATTCCTTTCTTTGCAGAAGCAACTGAAACATTTATTTTCAGAAATTAAATTCAACTGGAGCCAACTTAAATCTCTACAAATTAATTTGAATAATTTTTTGTGTTCTTTGTAGATGTAATAGATATGCTTCTATTCTTTTTAAACCTTTTTCTAGATTTAAGTGCATGAGGAAGAACAAACTACCTTAAGCGTTGAATAATATTTTAAGGCTTTATAGTAAAATTGAAATATTTTTGATTCATATTTGCATGAGAATTTATACTGCTCTACCAAAAGAATCCAAAAAAATGAAAAAAATCACTGACCCCATTTTTGTAATGCATTAAATGTCCATTTCCCTAAAAAGACAGTTTTGTGGGGCATGCTCATATGTATTTTATCAATTCCTATGCACTTGAATTTTGAGGCTTAATAGGTAAGAAAAGTGGAGAAAATGTGGTATAAGAAAGATTTTTCTTTTCCTGATCTTGGAACTCACACTGAAAAATTCTGGTTCAGATTTAAGTCATTATTCTAGTGCTTTTAATCAGCATCTTTCCATTTGAGTCAAGCAACTCAGGAAATATGTTTACTGTGATCTGCACCTCCACAGAATAAATTTTAGAGATTCACTGCATTTTGAAAAAACTAAAAACTGCTGCTGGTGGAGGTAGATGCAATTGTAGTAGCCAGTGGTGCCTGGCATAAAGAAATGAGCAGCTGCTTGTTTAGATGCCTATGCCTCCTGCCAACATGAGTTCTTTCATGTTTTAGAGGTATTCATGTAATCTTTGTTCCTTCTCAGTTTGTTAATCTGAAAAGACATTGGCCTTTTAGCACCTAATAATCAACATGAACAGACTTGGTTTAGAAGTAGGGATACTTTATAAAGTCAGGCTTGGTTGTAAGCAGAGGGAATTCTCTTTCACACTGACAGCTCAAACACTTAAATTCATGTTGTCCTTTGGCACTGCTTCTAAACCATCAGTCTGGGCAAATCAGTCAAAACAGGAGAGCAAAAGATCCATACTGTACAAGATCCATCCTAGTGGCTTGTCCCAAGGAACTCCATGTAATTCAGCCTTCATATTGGCTCATTCCTAGTCTTCTTCCAAAATTAAAGACTTGCACTCAGTTCTGTAATTTGTTTGGCTGTGTCAGCTTCTCAATATGGACTGATATGATGCGATTTAATATGGATTCATATGATAAGGTTTAAAATATAAAGCCTACCCAAAGTGGCAACCATTTTACATGGAAGCACTGTGGAAAATTGATTTGTTTTTGAAGCTACAAAAAATATGTTTCAGTCATAGCGTTGGTTTGGGGTATGTGGTACGAAGACAAGTATGGCACAGATAAATGTTTATTTTAGGTAGTTGTTGACTATGAAGTTTTTACAGTGTATCACAAATGGGCCTATGAGACCAAAACAAATTTTCCTAATATCAATAAGGCATTGTTCAGTATCTTTGGTACAACTTTCTGATCCAAAGAAATTATGCTATTTTCAGGTTTCTTTTTTTCAAGTCCCTCCACTGCCCTCTTTCCACCTAAATGGCATTAAATGAAGTTGAATTCTTGAAAAGGAATTGCATTCACCTTCTAGCTCTTTCTTTGAAGGCATGGGCAAGATATTTTATACTAAAAGAAAGTAGTATTTTTAAATCAGCTTTTTTGGTAAAAATATATATGCATTTCTTCAGGATTTGCTGTAGTTCTTCTCCTTTGTGAGATACTGGTGCTGTTCCAGCCTGGTGTGTGAAAAAAATCCAATTGCATTTTAAAAACAACTTTCATTAGATTTTACTTAATTGGAATGTCTTGGTAAATGGTGCTTTGCCCCATTTAAAACATATTTCTCCAGAAAAGATTGCAGCAATGTACTAT
This sequence comes from Poecile atricapillus, assembly GCF_030490865.1. Lineage (NCBI taxonomy): Eukaryota > Metazoa > Chordata > Aves > Passeriformes > Paridae > Poecile > Poecile atricapillus. Next base: position 24,627,017 of record NC_081249.1, read on the forward strand.
TAATGTCATTAGTGCAGTGAGTACATGCAAAACATGTGTGCCTTTAGTGACGCTACGTCTGGAATGATATTCAAATACTTCAGTTCACAGGTCTCAGACATACTGTCACAATCCATTACTTAAACCACCATTGTGTCATTTCAAAATTGTTTTTTCCCCTTTTGAGCCTTGTGATGTTGGCAGCCAGCAGGGATTATTTTTAAACAATGGTTGAAGTGGCGTGAAGAGCCGACCCAGCGCTGGAAGGGAAAATGACCAGAGAGCCCTGTGTGCAACTCTTCAACCTGTGTGGATCCATGCATGTCCCATCATTTTCTGGCTCCACTGCTGAATAGAAATATTGTCACTAAAGAGGCAGAAATTCCTGCCATTAAATATCACATGCCACTTGTAATAAATATGGCCAATAAGCAAATTTCACAGTTAAGCATATTTTACTTGTTTGGAGCATCATGCATTATATTGAAGGACAATTGCTATTGAGAATCCTCATTCTAAAGAAAACAGTTTTTTCTTAGAGTGGTCATGAAGAGTGAAGTAGTGAATATTGATTTGGATGCTAATATCCATGTGTTAATTTTGTGACCACATGTGCAGAATAGTCACTGCTGCTGGAGTTTCTCTGTGTGGTGTTTCAGATGACTTTTATCAAAGAGCCTGGCCTGCTGGGATGGAAAGAAATTCTGTGTTTATTTTTTCTTTGAGAGATTGACTCTGTTGCAGCAGTGATAACTTATCCAGCTTCACACATCACAACTGTTCCTATGTAAATGCTGTTTTATTGTTTTTATCAGGGCCAGCCAGGACTCCTTGGATCACAGGGATTCACTGGACCACCAGGATTGATGGGGATCCCAGGAGTGCAAGGTCCCAAAGGTCACAAAGGTGAAAGAGGATACCCAGGAATAACTGGACCCAAAGGAGAAGTGGTAATTTTTGAATATTAAATGTTTTAGCTAATAAGCAAAATGCTAGCAGAACATAATTTTAATTGTATTGTTTCGCTCTAGGGACAAAGAGGAGTCACTGGATTCCCCGGGGCAGATGGCATTCCTGTAAGTAGCGGGTTACTTCATCTTTAAGAAATCACCAGATGCAAATATTGCAGGCTAGCTTAAAGCCTTTGTACTTTAATTAAAAAGTCTGGGTTAAATTCTGCATCAGCCACGTACACACTTTTCAGCTAAGGACATTTTCTGAAGTGGATGGAACTGCAGATACACAACAAAAGAGCAAAATCTGTGCTCCCTCTCATTCCCTCAGATAATTAAGGTCCATTTGCTTTGTCCTATGGAGAAATCCCCTTGTAGAGGGGGCAGAAAAGGATAGAAGTTTCCTGTGTCTCTGGAGGTTACCCAGCTAATGTTCTTTTGTAGGAAAGACCTGTGACATAAGTGCTTCACAACTCTTATGCTTGTGAATGAAGGATATGAGTTGGTCATTCCTAATTATTTCTGATTTGCAAAGCTCATATAATGACCACTGATTTTAAGAATGCTATCTATGGTTAATTTGCTTTATATAAGCTCATATGGCATGCTTGAGATTGTCTTTAAAATCTTACTGATAACTAAACAGTGTAAAACTTTGAACAAATTGACCAGGTCTATGAAACCGAAACACTCCAAGAGGAAAACCGGGTAAAGTTCATAGCACAGCATTTTCCCAGCCTACACTTCTTTACATCTTGTGTCATAAAATAACAAAGAAATCTGAGTCACTGGAATCCCTGGACAGAGTTCCCAGGCTTGGGTTTCCTTTGTAGTGCTCTCTGACACCGGGGCCCCACTTTGCAGCCCACGCATCCACATCCACTCTTCTTTCACCCTCTTTTGTTTCCAGAAGAGCTTCCTATCAAGTTTCAGGGATTTCTCTCTCACAATCTTCCTTGTCTCCCCCTTTCTCACTCTTTAAGGAAAAAAAGATCACCATATTTGCCATTTCTATTAACACTCCTGAGCCAAGGATCTTGTTCATCTCACTGCATCATGCTGAGTTTTTTTCTAAGCACTGTAACATCCTGGGAAGCAGAGTAAATTGCTCCCCTGTGAAGTCCAGTGTTGCTGTAGCTGAACTGCATCTCTTACCTGGGCATGTTTTCTTTTTCAGCCCTACCTCCCTGACCTTTGCTCATTGCATTGTGAGGGATAAATACCTTCAGACAGAGCTTGAACCTGCATTTTCATTGTGTACTCTCTTCAAGCTCCCCTGCCCTTCAAGCACCCTTATATTTTCCAGCCAGTTTTTTCACTGCCCATGGGAAGGCAGGCAGATAGACACCTGAACAAACCACAATGCACAGTGCTAGGATGTGGGGCTGGGAGCCAAGAGAGAATGGTGGCAAGACTTGAGTCTCTTCTGGGATGAGGAATATTTGGTGGAGCTGAGTAAGGACATGAATATTCTTCTGTTTTTTCTAAACAACGGAGCAAAAGCCAAGTGAACAGTCTTGCTATAGACAAAGGGGAAGGGAGAAATGTTTTATGTTCATTTCTGGTTTTTTGTGACTGAGCCTGCTGGAACAAAGAGCTTCTCAAGGGAAGATTTGCTTCTCATCAGCCTCAGTGCAAACGAGAAGCAGCAGCAGTTAAGGTGAATGGTAGGTACAGCAATGAAAATACAGTTTGAGTAACTTTTCAGAGGCTCTGTGTCAAGGCCTTGGAATGCCCCCAGCTTGCTACCTTTGAGCCCTGCTGTTTTCTTCCATATTCACAGCCTCATCATGACACTCAATCTAGCTCCAGTGGCATCTTTGACTTTTTTCCTGGCTTGGAAGCTGTTCAAACTCAGTGAGGAACATTTCTTCCCACTCTTCCAGTGTGAGGCACTGAAATGCTTAACAATCTCAGTTCTTGGTGGATCCCTGCACGGCAGCCTCATCTGACTTAGTTCTCTGCATAACAGAGCCTGCATTGAACATAGCTTTCTTACCCTTTCTGAGAGGTCCTTCACTACTCTTTTTTTCATGCTGTCTGGGGCATCTGGTTCAGGCTGCAGCTATATTAAAAAAAGGCACTGTCTGTTTCTGTCTTTGAAAATCCTAGTTTCCCATGGATCCAAGCCTTGGGCTTAATGTGAGAATGTCTAAATACTTTGTGACTACAGGAAAAGGAAAACTAGAAACAGATGGATAGATAAACACTTTTTTTTTTCCCTCAACAGGGTCATCCAGGCCAGCCAGGACCAAGGGGGAAACCAGGTCATGATGGCTGTAATGGGACAGCAGGTGACCCTGGTGACTCGGGAACTCCTGGATTCTCTGGTTTCCCTGGTAGCATTGTAAGTAGCTGGCAGTAAGTGAGTATCTGAAGCTAAGAGCATTGCTGGAGTAAGTTTCATTCACACCTGGGTTGGGTTATTGGGACATCTCTTAACAAAGGGAATGTGGGGCTTTTTGGCCCAGCAGAGCATTTGTGCAGACTCAGCATGGACACACTGCACTGTGTTTGGTCATTGCATTGCAGCCAGGGCCAGAAGGTCTGCTCAAGCTATCCCTGTCACACAGGTCTTGCAGAGAGATTACTGTAGGAAAACCTGTGCAGCTTTAATCAACAGCGATAATATAATATTAAACTCAAAACTGCTGATGAAAGTATTCTTTTCTTCCATGCCCCACGGCCAAAGTATTGTCTTTTCATGGTGAGATGCACAAGATCACGCTGAGGTGAGCGGTGGGGCTCCTGGATTTACATGGGCACATGTCAGCCCTGGGAAGTGCAGCATCAGCTCTAGCTAGGAGGTGCTAACCCATTATACCACTCCCTGCTAAAGGGGAGTTTCTCCCCAAATTTTAGAAATTCATTCTTTTACATACTCTAAGGGTTTACACTTTTTTTTCTAAACCATAAATTTCCAAAGGTAGGCATAGTCTCTACCTCTAAACTGCAGTGTGTTTATGTACACTTATGAAAACACCAACAAACGTTTTTCATTTAGCTCTTAGCTGTTTACATGTTTACATAGATGGTGTGAGAGCTTACATTGTGTTTTGGTTTTTTTGGTCACCTCCAGGGAGTCCAAGGGCCCAAGGGCCAGAAGGGAGAGCCGTACATAGTAGCGCCGGAGATCATCAGCCGACACAGGGTGCGTCTGTAACTCCCAGCTGTTATTCTTGCCCAGCACCGTTTTTCAGACATGTGATGTAAATTTTTCTTATATTCTGATGGGCACAATACCAAGAGGCCCACTTTGATTTTTTTGTAGGCTTTGAAAGGCAGCTTCTCCTTTCTCTGGTTGCAGCAAAGTTTATATGATGTCCAAGGCAAAAAATTCAAACTCAGTTATTTCCAGGGAATGTCAGCCTGTAGGTGGATTGCAAAGGCACTGTAGATGATGTTGGCTGAGTATTTCCCTCTTTATCTAATGACTGCCTTTGTATCCTGCATGGCAAAATCTTTTCTTTGCCATAGGTTTTTCCATTGAATGGTTCTAGTTACTATTAGCATCTTTCCTGTAAAATTTTCATGCAAGTGTTTGATTGTCTTAGGGTCAAATATCCTTCAATATTTTATTTAGTTATTTATTAAACCCCAAGTATTCCAATGGCTTCTTTTACTTTGTCTAATCCTTAATTTTTTTAGGTTTTGTAATCACTTGCATCTTTTTCTCATATATATATATATATAATCTTGCATTATTTGAAGGTATAAGAGGGAGATAAGGGATTACATATGCAGAGAATAAATCGTGGCTGATTTTAAAGCTACAACTGAGCTATACTCAGCACAGAAAGGATCTGCTGACATTTTTTGTGTGTATTTTGTGCCAGCAGTAAGTGCCAAAATAGGTATTTCTCTCGACATATTTGTAAGTTGCCTGTATTTTTTATGGAAACTTCTTTTCCTTTTAGAAAATCTTCAGATCTGCAGTCAGTAGTCAGGAGTGATTAAGTAATGTTTAAGAAATGCTCAACTGTATTGTAGCCAAGGATGGCTACTGACACCTGTATGCATTTCAGAAAGTACTTGGTTCCACAAATTATTTTGTTGACTAAACCGAAATTAACTAGGCAGTTAAGATGCTACTTAAAATGATTGAAGGTGTTTGGACTGGATGCCACATTATTTATGTGTGTTGAAAGGTCTTTAGGCTAGAACATTTTTGGTTCTAATTTCCAAAAACATTTCAGCATGTACTGAAGTTAAAATATGTGGTCACTGAAAACAGTATGTTCCAAATGCTTTTAGTGACTCAGAAGAGAATCAAAATGATTCAGTAATTCCCATGCATCTCACAAAAATGAGCTTGGACATTTCAGCTAAGGTTATAGCCCTAATTAAGCCACTGGTTAGGTAGGATTTTTCTAAAAAATAAAATTCAGCGTGGTCTGTTGTATAGTTCAGCTTTGTAGTTTGGATCCCTAACTTCATTAGCCAACTTTGTACCCACCTTTGTACCCTTTGTACCCTTCTATTACATGCAACTGAACCATATCTATAAGGTATGAAATCTGTGTGGCCCACATTCAGTTATCTCAACATCTCTGTGGAATGCATCAGTAAGGAAGGGTTTGAGTAAAATGGCATGCTATAATTAGTTGTTTGAATGAGAAGAAAAATAATGAGCAACAAAAAGATTTTATTCCATTTTGTATATAGAATTAATTGCATTTTTACTCCTTTCTTTCTCTTTTGTTTTTTTTTTTTAGGGAGATCCTGGGGATTCAGGGTTCATTGGTTTTCCAGTAAGTAGTGTTACAGTGGATGTGATGAAGAGTCAGCAGTAACTAATATCAGAACAACATTTATTGATTGTTGGTGGATTTTTTTATTTAAAGGGACCTCCAGGTACACTGGGTATTCAGGGACCTATTGGTCCAAGAGGACAGCGAGGAAGACCAGTAAGTATATTTAAATTATGTTCTCTAGAAAATTAACCAAACAGAAGAATTATCTCAGCAAGTTCCATTATGTTGGATTGTAACCTGGGTTAGAAATAGCAAGAAGGTCTCAATTGATGTGAAACCTTTTAAAAAGCACTATGAGACACTGAGGGATGAATATTGCAGAAAGAGGTACAGGGGTTTTGCCCTATGCTGTCAGAGGCTTTTGATTCATATTGTATTTTTTTAACCTCCTTGGAATATCTCCCTACACTGAGTTATCAGAAGTAGAATTACTTGAATATTTTATCTTTTCTGCTCATAAAGGATATGTATATTTGCTCTCTATACTTCCCACAGGAGATTGAATGGTATTTAGAATGCAATTTTATCTTTAAACTATTTTTCAGTGATTTTTTTTCCAAAATCATTTAGAGAATTGATGTTGACATCTGTTGTAGTATAGTTCTTTGAGAAGACTGTGTTCTCTCCGGATACAATTTCTACATTTCTTATTTCCATGGTTAATAGTTTTATGGGTGAGAAGCAGCTATTCAAATTCAATAGATTTAATTTTTTTTAAGATTCTTTTATTTTCCTGTAATACAACTTTGTAGCATTTGCTCTTTTCATTGACTTGTTAAAATTTACTTTGGACCTGCTTTACATCCCTGATCTGAGAGGCAAAAAATTAATTCAGGGCATCTGACTCATAGCCTCCATAGCTGTTTTCAGGGACACCCCCTCCACCCCAAACCCCCAAAAAACCCAGGCTAAACCAAACAAAAAGGACCCTAAACCCACAGCATGCTAAGCCTTTCAAAGTTAATTTTCTGCACTGACCTGTTTTATCACCTGCAGTAAACTGCACCTTTTGTTTCTCACTGGTCCTCCTGAAGCGAAATCAGTCCTTTAATTAGTTTTTCTTTAGAACAAACCTACAGAAGCTCAGAGCTTCATGTAGGAGCCCAGCCTGCAGTGACTCATATTTCCAGTGTTGTTTCTGGGATATTTGGAGTGCTGTGAACCATACATTTTCAGATCCCCTGTCTTGGGGAGGCCCCACACCTACATCCCTCTGGTTACCAAATTGGCAACATCTCTTTTGAGAAAAATACATCCAACTTTATTTACTGCCTCTAAAGCTATGAATCACCTGTGAGAGAGATACAGGAGCACTTCTCAGGTCTGAGTTTGCTTCGTTGCTCTTCTCTAAGTGCTGGGTAGTGCAGGAAGGCAGGCGTGGCTCCCCCACGTCCCTGCAGGCTCTCCAGGTTATGGGATACCCTGTGCAGTGCTTCTGCCCGGTAGATTAGGCAGTAGCTCACAAATTACTCAAGTAAAGTGATTCAAAAGGACGTTTTTTCAGAACAAGTCTAGTGTTTGTGCACACAAAGGTACGTAGCAAGGCAGAGGTGTGTAAAGAGTTCAGGTCTCACCTGAATGTTACTATCTTTTCCTCGCAAGTTAGGCTTGATTTTGCATTATGCAGCTAACATCCCCTTCAGGGCACAGTAGGTGGACAGTTCCATCTGCAACCTTCTCTCCTTTCTGTGCCACTCATTCACCATGAGCTGAACAGCTCATGCTTCTTATTCACCCCAGCTTTCCCTCATTTCGCAGAGTTTTTAATGTAGAGCCCTTTGGAGCCTGTTAACCAGCATAGCTGACTGAAGCAAGGGAGGTTGTCTCTTCAATTCATGGCTTTCCTATCTCTTGTAAGCCTCTGCCAGATACAGGTCCTGTTTAGTTTCATTTTCCACCATCTTCCTTTGCCTTTATTCTGTACAATTCCAGGTAGGTAATCTGAGATGCCTGTGGGTAGTTCAGCCCCCTTACAGACCAATACAATACCAAAACTGCAGCCCAGTGAAGCACTTAAAGATGTGCTTAACTTTAGGTATGAGCTTAAAATGTTGCTTAGTCAGGATCCTAAAGCACAAGTTCTTATTACTTGAGAAAATGGGTTTCATTAGATCTAGGCTGGGTAACTGCCATTATTCTGTTCAGAAAGATTACAATGTGACTTAGGAAGGTATTTTTCAGAACGGTAAATACAGCTAATATAGTGACAATAGCACATGGGATGCTGAGGAATACACTCCCTACTAAATACATACTTAGGTTTCAGACAGAGTCACCTCCTGCATGCATTGATTAGAAAGCAACAAGTAACTCTCTCCCCCCTCTTGTGCTTCCCCAGGGACCACCAGGACCCCCAGGGCCCCCAGGACCACAAGTAAGTCCTTGTGTCAGGGTTGTTCATGTTGATTTTGTGTTGCTGAGGTTTATTCAAGACCTACTTGAAGGCGGTGAAAGAAAGAACCATTGGCTGCACCAAAGACTGTGTAGCACAAGACTTTCTTTTGTTGGCTGCATACCATGGGAAGTTAATCTTACACTGGGATCACCTACCCTGAAAAGATTAAATCAGTTCTAGAGCCAGATTTAATTTGCTACTGTAGTCACAGTAGCTTCCTATGAACAGAGAATCCTTGCAGTCTTCAGAATATTCAATTTTATCTCCATGGAAAAAATATATGAGTTCATTGTTCCAGCCCATTTAGGTGTTTTTATTTAGCATTCAGTGCTATTAAAAATCTTGCAGAAGAAATGCTTGATCTTTTCATGACATTACTCAGTGGATGACTCAAAGAACTGGTAGCGTGAGATTTTAAATAGAGTTGTCTTTCTAAAAGTTTAGGTCTGTAAAATTACTTCTAAATCTATAAAAATACTTCAAGGTAAACCTTGACTATTGTTTGATAGCAGTTCTTCGGTGGTATTGTACAGACTTGTAAGCCTGAAAAGGCTTTTAAGCATGTTTAAATTTGAATTTTAGATTAGATTAGAGTTATACACTTGGTAAACATTGACTTACTGTTTTTTCAGGGCAACAGGGGCCTTGGCTTCTATGGAGAAAAAGGTGAACAGGTAAAGGAAAACTAATGAATTCATGTCACTACTAAAGGACAGGTGGATGTTATCTGCTATTTATTAATGAACATATTTTAAATACTCTCTTCATTTGCAATTGCATTATATAATTATAAGAGGAAAAATTACGTATAGGTTGGAAAGTAATTATGTTCTCTATAAGGGACGTCTTAGCTGAACTAATCCCTGAATGTTTAGGTCTCTCTGTGCTCTCATTTACACTGACACAGAGGTAAAACTTACAGAATTTATAAAGCCCGGCCACTTTATGTAATGCAGCAATTTTTGCTGTTGTTCTGGAAACACACAGAGCAAGAGCAAATATTGCTATATGTTAACCCAGCACAAAATTAATTTATCTTGCCATAAATTTATTTGGTATGGTTGTGTAAGGTTTAGAACCATGCTCCCAGGAGGGGCAAATCTGTGCTGCTCCTTTGGTTGCAGTGTCCTGGAGCTTCTGCTGATGAACAGCTTGACCAGGTATTACAGCTGTTAGTAAATGTTCCTTCATTTTTATCCTGCAGGGCCCCCCAGGTCCTCCAGGTCCACCTGGGCTTCCTACAAGAGAACTGATGGGTGTCCCCTCTGACAAACACAAGGTAACTATTTTTCTGAAATAAACAAAGGCCTGTTTAGTGAGAGCTCTGCACTACCAAAACTAAAATATTATTCAAATGGGGTTTAACATATACAACTTAAAAGACTTTCATATTTCAAAAGAGAAATCTGATACTTTCACAAACTTGGATCATAAAGTATTTATTGAAACTATGGTGGCTAAAGTAATTCAGAAAGTATTTCTCAAGTTTAGAGGTGCCTTTGGCAAACTTTTTCTTTTTGTTTAAGCATGCAACTACTGGCCATCACTCACATCTCATTTTGCAGGCAGAAGTTCCTGCTGAGAAACCATTACTGTGTTTGTTTTGATAACTTATCTATGTGATGCAGATATTTATATACTTAGAGTTAAGGCTTATTAATACATATTGGAGAAATCCCCCCATGCAAGATGCAGTTTATTCTCATCTGTTGCTTCTTGCTGGGAGCAGAGGCAGTCATACCCTGTATGGGTATATTCTGTATCAGACACCAACCTCCAGACCAGTTATTTTTTGTCCCATATCTGAAGTTAGAAAGAAATTAGAAAGTTTATGTGGCTCATATGATTTCTGCAGTAAGATGAGTAAATTGCTAGGATACTGGAAGATCTAAAAACACCTTTAACTCTCTGCAGTCTGCCCTAAATAACATACATGCTGAGATTTTCATGAGACACCCACATGTGAGCTACTTACCAGGAGAGCTCTTATATTCAATGGAGATGTCATCAATATAGAGGGTGGAATTTAGGCTATGATTTGTCTTACCCTACCAGGAGCTCGTGATCAAATAATTCATAAATAATCAGTAGGTAAAAGTGGGTGAGTGTGCATTTATTAACAGGCATTACTTAGGCACTCATGACCCAGACATCTCATGAACAAGGCTGGAAAGAGCTGGGCATTCACATTCCTAGAGACCTTTTCAAAAAAACTATCAAAAATTTCTTTAAAAAGCAAATTCAAAAACTAATTAAGAAAGCATTCATTTCATACAAGAAGTGTATGAATAAAAAACAGCACAAGAGGAGAGTTTTTTCTCTTCATCCATCATTTTGTGTTTTATAAAATTATTGAAATGTAAATGGGAGTGCCAAACCTATCTGAACACTTTTTCTTTATTGTTAGGGTGAAAGAGGAGACCCTGGACCAAGAGGGGAAGCTGGAATTCCAGTAAGTCATGCAGAGAAGAACAAATTCAAATAATATTGGAGTTAATACTTGTGTGCTGTTCACTGATGTGATGCAATATAGATATGGAGCAATATAGATGTGTTATAAGCAGAGACACCAGTTCTGATGCTTCAGAAAACCTGAACTTTGCACTTGATGTGCAATAAATCCACAGCACAATCAGTTGTTCTCTTACTGGTTTACTAAAATAAGATTTTCCCACACATTTTTAATTTTAATTATTAATAAATCTGTTCACTTATTCTTCTTATCTATTTTTTAAAATCTCACTATATTTCATTAAATAAGAATACATGGAATATTTTTTAATCCTTATTAGCCTACTGTCCAACACATACAGACTTTTTGTCTCATGTTTCTTTTAGATCTGTTGAGTAAGTGGGCAGTAATCCCATATGTTTCTGTATTGTATAAAGCTGTCAACCCAGCTTGACTGAAGGTTTAGTTATGGTTTAGTTATAAATCACAGACAACCTCTAGACTGACTAAATAGCTTTGCCATTGAGTGGTTCCTTTTGACTGCCCAGAGGGGTTTAAAACACAGTCTTTACCAAGAAGGGATGCCTCACTGAGCATTTTGCAGAGCTTTATTTTCTCAGATGGTCTGGTCAGCAGCTCCACAAGGTTATGGGAGAAGGTCACATTGTGAGCCCTGATGCCCTCCATGTGTGGTTGCTAGCCAGTTCTTCAGCTGCCGGTCATATTTTACACATGTAGGATTTTTTTTTATTCATTAGGAAAACTGTAGATTATATGCTGATGTAGCAAAAGAAGATACGTGTTTCTCCTTTTGTTTTGTATAGTAGGATGGATAGCAGCATGCCTGTGTTTGCCAAATGGCTTTCTGAAGCTACAGTTTGGGCATAAGCTGAGTTGCTTAATTGGTTGTATAGCTCAGTAATTACTTTGGCTCTTCTTCAGAGCTGCAGACACAGAAGAAATAAAGGAGATGATAGGAGGGAGACACTGTCCTCTCTCTAATGTCCTGCTCCTGCTCTTGAAATGAAGCAAGCATGTTACACTTAATTTTAAGGACAACAGCTCTTTCACATGCAGCTATTATTAGATTATCCTTGTGTTACAATGATGCTTTCTTCCTGTTTAGCTTCCATAAAACACTGTTGCAATTTTTTTGCACATAATGAAGAAATAAGATGAACTGATGTGCAATCTTTCCTAGGGTGTACTTCTCTTTCCTCTTGAAAAAGGTGAAGAAGGGGTAATGGGCTACCCAGGACAAAGGGTGAGTCACTTGTTACAGGTAGAACTCACTCATGTGAATGTCTGGATCTAAGCTGGGAGTTTGCCTTCTGGAACAAAACACAGATGAACAGATCAGAGAAATTACAGTTCTTCAGATCAGTAGGTTTGGCCAGCTCAGAACGGCCTGAAGCAGGAAAGCAAAAAGGCCATTTTGAAGTGGTGGTGGGAGGAGGCCCCCACAGGATTCACAGGTGTGCCTGTGGACTCACAGGTGTGCCCAAGAATGGCAAGGTGAGCCCGTGCCATCACTGGGATGCCTTGTGCATCTCTCACCTGAAGCTGGGCTCACTAACCACAGCTGCTGTCCTGGTCCTCAGTGCAGGCTGTACTTCACTGTTTCCATCTGAGCTGCCTGCAGACCATGGTTAACAAACATAAGTCTGACTCCACTTGCTTGTGGAGTCAAACAAAAGTTAATCTAAGTGCTTCCTTGTAGCATCTGTGACTGCTTGTTTTGGGGCATTGTTTCTGAAGTGCTTAAATGGAGTGAGAACTATACTGAGAATACGTTCTTTTTAAAAATCTCAGTCATCTTTAAAATTTTTATGGTCAATTTACAATGTTGATTGATTAAGAGAGGAAATAAAATAAAATTCCAGATTAGATTTCATACTTGTACTGTTTGCGCCATACAAAAATCTAATTGAAAACATATCTGAAGTGTGACTGTTAGAGTTTCAAGCCATTAGAATTATTTTATCTAATAAATAATAATGGTTCTTTGCCATGAGGATGTTAGAATGTAATTTTATTTTGTTAATTTTATTGTACCTTCACAGGGACTGCCTGGCATCAATGGTTTTCCAGGACTCAGTGGAGAAAGAGTGAGTATTTCCTACAAGACTGTTTTTTCTAACACATATGTAGACAATCTGTCTGAAAAGTAAACTGTAGAGGACAAATTCTGCCTGCAATTACACTAGCTGCAGTCTAACAAATATCATCTGGGTTCATCCATCACTCTAATTTTGGGTCAGTTATTTTTCTCATCAGTGAGAAAAAAAATTACCCTATGGTTAAAGTCCAGTTTTGTTTAAACCATGAGCATCTTTTGAGAGAACTACATGAAGGTGTCACTTTCATTGTTCCAATTACTGTGATTATGATTTCTGTAATTTTCTTGCTACAAGCAGAAACTTTTTTGAATAGCTTTCTGCAGATGCGGTTGAGATGTACAGTTATCTTGGATATCACAAAGGGAGAAGAGATGGAAACTGATAAATAAACCAGTTAAATCTCTGTCCCCATGGAAACACACCCAAATATTTAAAATAGCATTCTGTCAGACAGAGCCTTTCTGTTTGGACTCAGTAAAAGACTTCTTCAGTCAGCATTAGAAATCACTTCCATGAGGTAAATAGCTGTGGGATGCACGAATTTTCCATGCTTTGCCATCTTTAGTTGTTTAAAGATTTGTCCTGCCACCAAGGCGAAACAATAATAACATGAAACACATGGGACATGAAAGTACATGAAATCAGAAAAATAACATTTGCACAGCCATTCAGTCCTGGTGGTGTGGAAGGGAATTGCTATTATTAGTACGTACATGGATAGGCTGATGCAAAACCCATTAAAGCCCACTGGTTGACCTTAACATGAGTTCATGCTCGAGTCAGATGTGAGCAGTGGCTGCTCCTTTTTGAGGATGAACCTTGGCAATCATTTTAGCAGAAGGTACATTGATTTGGATGGACTGTCATTGTACAATGTGTGTGTGTGAGAGGGGACATCCTACTTTATGTGCTGTTCGCAACCTCCTTTTCATTGAGTGATTTTATTCTTAAGAAATAAAGAAGGATGATTAAGTCCTGCCAGCACACAGATGAAGTTGCAGTTAAGTAGGAAGCTGCTGGCTTTGCTTTTAGGCCACCAGCTCCACCTAGTGTAAAGAGATTTTACAACTGATAATCAAGAGGTTCTTTTTTCCAATGCTGTGATGTACACTTGCCATTACAGAAAAGTCTCTGAAATATGTGATCAAGTTTGCAGCATCTTATTGAGAGCTGTGGTACTTTTAGTGCTTCAAAACTACTTCAAGAGTGACTTGCAGAGCTGGTTGTTAACACTCAAGTTCTGGGTAAGAGTTGTACCCACTGAAACTTGAAAGATTCTGAAATTTAAAGAAGGTAGCTAATAATGTAATTATAAGTGTGCATTATACAAAACTACCGTTTCAGCAAAAATGTGTTAATTGACATCAGTTGTTGATCTGTCCACTGTTTTCTACTAAAAGCACACCTTTTTAACACCAGTTTCTTTCCAGGGTACATATAAACATTTTCTGTAGAGAACAAAAGTTGTCAAAGAGCTGAGTAAAGCACACAGAAGAGATGATCTCATCTGGGGCAACATCTCTGAAATCTAGCTGCTTCCGAGTTCTTCTCATTCAATCTTTCTTCAGCCAAACAGTCTTTAGCCATCTGGAAAGGAGCAAAAAGGACTTGTGTAGTTCAGTGCTACTTCCCTGCTCACTGCTTCCATTACAGGGAAAATATGTCTACTTGTGATTATTGTGACTCGTTTAGTTTTCTTGCAGCAGGTTGGTGTGGTCTGGCTCCCTGGCCCATGTGTCTCAGAAAAGGGATCCCCTGTTCTCCTCCTGCACCCTGCAGCATGCATGGAATGGTGTGAGTGTAGGTGCTCCTTCCATCTGCACCACTGCCAGGGGTGACACAGCCTGCAGCACAGCAGGTCCCTCTGGCCTTTGGCAAGAGTTAGGCTCGGTCCAAGAAGTGGGGCATCAAACCACAAGGAACCTTATTGGTGTTACAGGAATTGCTACAGACCAAATAATTTTAGCCTCTCTCTGATAAAGGAATAGTCAATCATTTTTGTGTGCATTACAGGGTTTTCCAGGATTTGATGGTCCGCCTGGTGGCCATGGTCCCAGAGGAAGCAAGGTAATGCTTTACTTTAATTTGCTAGAAGCAATAAGCTAGATGTCATTTTGCCTTCTTTCCTTTTCTGTTATCGTGTAGTAGCAATCGTGTCTGTTGTCATTGTAGAGCCAGCTACGCAGTTTGTTAATTTGATATCTTTGAGGTTTCTTAAATGTCATGTCAGTGTCCTTGGGAGTTTGGGGGTTTTGTGGGCATACATTTCTAATTTAAAAGAAATTCTCTATAATAATGTTCTTGGGTGCTTGGGTGATACTTCAACTTCTGTTGACAGGGGGAGCCTGGTGAGATGGGTCCTCCAGGGCCAGATTCCTATTTTCCTTCCCGCATCCCAAGGAAAGGTACATCTTCTTTGCTTGGATTGTTTATCTTAGCTGTTTTACTACCTTCTGCATAGATCAAAAGCATGACATTCGGAGAATTCAACTCCTAAAAAAAATGTGTTTGCTAAAGTGTTCCAGAAGCTGTAATTGCCTTCCAAGAGAGTGCCCTAATCACCTTTTTGCAGGCAGGTGGTTTCTTTGTCTCTCCCACTAAAGCTGGATTGCTATACAAAAGGCTTCCATGCATGCCTGTATCCACAGAGAAGAAGCAAGCAAAAAAGCGTGTGACTTTGTTGTCCAGTGAAAGGAAGAATGGGAGTCTGTCTTCTGTGTCCTGTTTCAGACTTTGGATAAAGTGCAGTAGTGACAGCACAGCAGAGAGCCCTCTTATCATCTAAGAGAAAAGACAGACAGACAGACAGACAGACAGAAAGAAAGAAAGAAAGAAAGAAAGAAAGAAAGAAAGAAAGAAAGAAAGAAACCCACAAATTTAGAAAGCCCTAAAGAATGTGAGGGTTTTTTTTTTTTCCTTTTTTAAATTTTTATACATTTCCATTGCGATCTTTTCACTAAGCTTGTAGCACCCAGTGTCAGCTGTTCTGCAGAGCTGTGGTGGCTCTGCATGGCTAGACTAGAAACACATAAAAGGTGATAGCAGTTTGCCAAGGCCAAAACTATTCAAGGGAAGGTGCCAGAAAACAGCAAGAGTGATCACATGCCATTGCCTTGTCTTTTGTCCTCATACCACAGAGTTTACAAATTTTGTTGAAAGCCAGAGAGACTAGTGGTAAATGGTTCCCTTCCTCCCAGAGAAAGGGGGCAAGAGGCCCAAAACATTGGCTAAATCACCCCAAAATCCCTGCCAGCCTTTTAGAAGCAGGAGGGACTATGTAGAGGCAGAAAGAAGTAGGCAGGGGGCTGAACATACCACATGTCCTCTACTATCACTAATCTTTGACAAGAGCACGATACTGCAGGCAATAGCTGGGCCCAGGCAGATGCTTTTGGTAGTGGGGAGCAAAGGAAAGCTCACATATCACACATCTGATACAGCAGAAACTTCCTGTAGGAAGAAGAGGGGCTCTCCTCAGAGAGCTGCTCTTCTGTGATTCCCAGGAGCAAGTTAGCTCTAGCTGCATATTAGTGAAAGGTGAAAGATACTACCCTTCTTCCTGGGCTTGGTGGCTCCACACCATCCTGACAATCCATTTCTAAAGCTACGTTTTAGAAACTATTGTAAACTCTACTACTCCAAAGCATTTGAAGATTCTAATATTTGCTTTTTTACAAAGAGCAGCATGACACTAACACATTTTGTGGAATTGGGGATGTCTTTCAGGTGCAAGAGGTGATCCAGGCTTTCCAGGTGTTTCTGGACTCCCAGGAGACCGAGGAGAGGAGGGAGATCGTGGATTGCCTGGTGATCCTGGATTTTCTGATGGTAATGCCCCAGCAATGCATGTTCTAACAGCTTAACTTTATAGGGAGTTTTGACTGATACAGGATCACAGTGGGGAAAATTTTTATGCTGATCATGTGCTACACAGTGCAGGGTAGTAGATAATAACTGTGGGTAGCAAAGAACGAGAGGAGCATTTGCCTTTGGACCAATAGAACTCTTGCAAAACTGCTGAAATAGAGATGATGACAGAGCCTTGTTTCTGTAGCTGCTATTGATCTGCTCAAGTGAAAAGTGCAGTTACCATTTTTGCTCCATGCTAAATATGTCCATTTTTCCTTGCGTGTTAGATGCAATTGTATGAACTTTCTCGTCAGTTACATCACAGCTCTTTGGGCAGCACTGTTAAGAAATTGTTTTGAACTTTTTCCCTGGTTCTGTTTCAGCGGATGGGGATAAGCCAGGCTTACCTGGAGAAATGGGACCAAAAGGTGAAAAGGGTGAAATAGGATCTCCTGCTTATTTTGCGGGACCACCTGGGCTTCCGGGTAAGGATGGCTCACCAGGACTTCGTGGTCCACCTGGTCCCGTTGGAGCCCCTGGTAAGTGCAAAAACAGAGATAAGGAGGACTCAGAGGAACATCTTTGATTAATTTAAAGACACTGTTGTCAGGGCAAAGTGAGATATTGACAGTATGAAATATGAAAAATTAAATTAAATTAAATGAGAGATGGAGAGGACACACACAGAAGTCGTGTACACTCATCCATGAAGAAAAAGTTTGCATGATTTTTAGACAGCTCTGGCAACATTTGAAAGAATGGAGAAAAAGATGTGCAGGAAGTGATACAGAGCAGGCTACTTGTGCTAATGCAGAGTAGGTTGGGCTGAGAGGAGGAATTCAGTGTTAGAGCAAAGAACGGCAAGGATTGTCTGCCACAGCAGATGAAAGTTACTAAGGATGAGTGTGAGAAGCTGTCAGAAGATGGAGAGAGGAAGAGAGAAGGGAGTACGTCACAGCAGGCTGGGTTAGACAGTAAGTGACATTAGAGGAAATGGGAAAATGCATTGCAGCTCAATGAAATAGGAGTGAAAAAGAAAATGAGTAAATCTACAGTAGATTAATTTATATTTTTATTTAATTAAACTTCTAGGTCCTCTCTTTGGGTTAAAAGGACGAGAGGGAACACCAGGTAGATTTGGTCTACAAGGTTTCCCTGGGCCAAGAGGACAAAAAGGACCTAAAGGTAGGTTATAACAGATAACTCAATAGATGATCTGCTGTTATGCGTTATGTAAAGCCCAAGTGTGTTCAGTCTGGGTTTATTGACCTATGACATGCATGAGGACTGATGAATTTGATCTGGGGCTAACAGGACAAAGAAATGCTGTGTTGGATTCTTGTCAGAAACAAAAAAAAAAACAAAACAAAAAAAAAAATTCTCTCAAGTATTTGAGAGAATACTCAAATATTCTCAAGTCTATATATCAGATGGATACAGCTGCACATCTATTTGTTGTTGATAGAGCTTTCTTTCTTCTTATTCCAATCTTTTCTTTAGGTGAAGAAGGGGATTGCACTAGATGCCTTTTGGGTGAAGAACTCAGAAGGGGCTCTACTGGCCCCCGTGGCCCTCCTGGCTTTCCAGGAACCCCTGGCCAGCCTGGAAGGAAAGGAGAACCTGGTGATCAAGGACCACATGGTCTTCCTGGCTACCCTGGAGCAAAAGTGAGATAGTTTTTTCTTTATTGCCTAGTTTTATATGCCTACTGTGAAAAAAATCCAAAACCTCAAGCTGTTCTCCATGGGAAAATGATGAAAGGTATTATTCCTTTCCTTTCCTTTTTCCTTTCTTTTCTTCCTGCCTGCCTCCCTCCATCCCCACTTTGAAGTGGCTTTCAGGAGGTTATCTATAAAATACTGAAGGCCAAAAATTGCTAGGATGGAAGTGAAAATAGGAAATTTGGGGGAGAGTGAAAGATTTCCTCATAAACCAAAGTCCACCTTCTATCTGAAGAAAGCAGAACCCTTTCAAGCTGCTGTAGTACTGAGTGTGATCTGTCTATCTAGAAGGGAAACAACTCCAGCAGTAACCTAAGCTTGTTGCTCATAGGATGCATATGTTAAACTGATAAAATGTAAGGTTCATGTTTACAATATAGTCTTTCTAAAAAATACTATTCAGTAACACTGAGAAAAGGGCTTTGCTTATAACAGCCCGTTTGTTAATGATACACAGAGGTGCTGTACTATTTGGTGTGCTAACTGCATCATGGTTCCTCACAGGCAGAACTGGCTTTAGTCAGTCACATCTCTCAAGACTTTAGAATAAGCCCTTTGTAAGCCCAAAAGCTGATTTTGTTTATCAAAGAATTGTAGAATGCTTTGGGTAGGAAGGGACCTTAAAGATCACCCAGTTCCAAACCCCTGCCATGGGATGGAACACCCTCCACTAGGCCAAGCTGCTCAGAACTCCATCCAACCTGGCCTTGAACACTTCCAGGGATGGGGTATCCACAGCTCTTCTATGTACCTGCTCCAGTGCCTCACCACCCTTACAGTAAAGAATTTCTCCCTAATATCTAATCTAAAACTACTCTCTTTCAGTTTAAAACCATTCCTCTTTTCTTATCACTGCATACCATTGTAAAGGCCAAAGAAATCAAAGCAAACGTTTTCAGTTAGTACTTTAGGCTCTTCTGAGCATCATAACAACCAAGCTCACTCACAACTATCTAAAGTTGGGGATTTTTTAGAATTAAAATATAATACATTAAACTTTGACTTTATTAAAAAAAAGCAGAAAAGGTAAATTTTTTTGCAAAAATTCAAAATATTTTTATGAAAAGCTATACCTTCTAGAAGTCATAAAAAAATGACAGAAATATTTCCAAAAATATAATCTTGATACTTTGGTTAAAACTTTGTAAGTTCTACAAGGCTTTTTGCTTTTGAGATTCTTCATCCCAGAATTTAAGTTACTGTAGAACAGAGAGAAGTATAAACATGTACAGACATAGCACAGCAAATTCAGAAAGTAAAACAATGTAGCTTACATATTCTGGTCCATATTCTGGGGCACAAATCACTCCATAATTCTTTAAGCATGTTCAACAAGGTACATATGGGGATGATAAATACAATTAATCTTGATGAGATCTTTGTCAGTTTAATGAAAATAAAGTTTTATCCCAAACAAAGGGATTTTTTTCTGTTTAGAAAGATAAATTAGAAGCAGCTGTAAAATACTTTGAAAATACCTCTGTGCTAAATTGTATTATACATAACTAAATCTTGAGAACAAAAAAATAGTAATGTGAAGATCATGCTATCACTGCAGTGTTAATGCAGTAATTCACTATTGTTTTATGTTCCTGAGATTTCTTTTGGCCTGAAAAAAATCAGTGTCCAAAAGAAACAATTTTACCATGGAGTACAGATTGGTTTCATTCACCATTAAAATGCACTTTTCAAAGATGTCCCACATAAAGCAGAATGCTTATAATCAAAATTAATCTCACTCTTTTGACTAACAGAAGTGCAAACCTGTATTCATGTGGTGACCTGCAGCTGACATACAGTTTTTACACATGCTTTTCACTCAGAATGTGCCAAAGACACACTTACAAATAATGTTTGGCACAGGAGTATTTTAAAACAAAATAAATTTATCTGGTACATCCCTTTCATTCTGCCCTGGAATGCAGTAAGAGGTGGCTGAGGAAAACCTAACATACACAGCTTATATTTTAGTGAGCATGAGTGTAATTACTCAGAACTAAAGCTAACTGGCATAAAACAGTCACTGGTAAATGACTCTGTAACCTCTGGGCCTTGGCGCCTACCATGGATATGCATTTGGTTCTGTGATTGCAAGCCTCTTGGCCAGCAGCAAGACACTGCACTTTCAGATGGGCTCTTTAGGAGGAGGTTCCAGTCATTATGCCAAGGAATCAAGAATTCCAGAGATCGGTCTTTAGTTTGTCTTTGTCTCCCTCCTTGGAGATTTTCAGTGCATGGCTAGGCAAGGCCCTGAGCAACCTTCTCATCTCCAAGTGCTGGGCTGGGCCAGAGTCCTCCAGCCCTCCCTTCTAACCAAAACTTAACCACAGGTCTGTGATTTGATTGATTTTATCATTCAATCCCTCTGTGCCCAATTTCTTGTCTGGTAAATGAAGGTGGTGCTACTTCTCAGCCCCAAAACAGTGCTGTGAATCACAGTCCACTGCCAGCTGCAAGGTTGTTCTCCTTGGAGGGGTGCACGGGACGAATTGCGCATCCCTAAGATTAGAACCCTAAGGTTTTTTTCCAAGGTGGCAAAGAGTTGCTCAGGGCACTTTCTTTAGTGGCTAACACTGAGTAATTCACCGTGTTCTCTCCAGTGCAGTTCTGCAGAAGCAGTCACCTGCAGGACTCTAGCTCATGGAAAGCCACAGGTGTCCCCATCCATCCTCATGCAAAATCTCCTCTACCATGCCATAGAGACCTTGCTTCTAGTTATAACACATTAATAAAGATTCTGCACAACTGAAGAGGAAATATTTCACAGAAATTAACAAGAAAACAGAAAAATTTAAGGAGGCTTTTTTTTTTTTAAACAGGACAGTAGAAATGCAAATCTTGATACCTGTTTCTTAAGCAGTTCTGGTTTGTTTTGGGTTTTTTTTAATGTATGTAACACCAGGGATTTTCGGGTCCAGCTGGATTTCCTGGACGGAAAGGAGAAAAGGGAGACTCTTTACACATAACCACGAAAGGTAGAGTGAAAATTCTTATCACCTATATTTTCCTATTATTTATAGTATTAATGAAAGATTGGTCTCACAATGGAAGGTGTTCTTTAGGCACCAAAGGAATCCGAGGAGATCCCGGGCTGCCTGGAATCAGAGGTGAAGATGGTTTACCAGGCAGAGATGGGTTGAATGGTTTACCAGGACAGCCTGGCCTTCCGGTAAGCAACAAATACAGCAAATACACCACACCCAGTTACTAATGCACTTAATTCTGAGGGGTAATGATCACCAGCCTGTTCTTCTTTCACAGATGATGCAAAAATAGACGGGGCTTGCTGGTTATTGATAAATTAAGCATCTGGTTTACTGTCAGGGTTTTTAGAAAAATTTTTCACTTTTACTTCCATTTAACAACAAGTGGTAGTTTTTGGTTTATTAGTGACTCCTTCTAGTATAGTCTGAGATTCTTTGTAACTGTACTTCAATAGCTTTGGTATAACTGTGTTGAAGAAAAGCAAAATTTACTACAATTTTATTGTATTACTAAAAGGTACCTTATGCCATTGTATTGCTTGGTAGCAACTCATCTAACTAACTGTAGCTATCTAGAAATGAGACATGTAGTCTTTGTTCATTTTCTAACTTCCTTCTATAGGCAAAATTAAATACCTTGCAAGAAGAATTCCTGTGGCCCATCATAAATGAAGCTTTGAACCACTGGGATATATCATATTTGAAGATGGGCAAGGGCTATACTAGGCACTCTAGACTGCTACCAGAGAAGATGGTTCTGAAGATAGAAAAGCCTTTTCTAATGATGTTTGTAAAGTGTTGATTCAGTAGTGTAGAAATATCACTAGGAGTGCAGACAGAGAAAAAAATCTTTTGGGTGCATTTTTATGTCAGGTTTTCTCAGAAGTAAAAGCCATAATGGAACATCTCTAACGATGCATTTGGTCTCCCCAAACCCACTTACAGCTTTTCAGAAATGGCCAGGAGCCCCTCCACAGCACTGATTCTAATTGCCCAAGTGCTTTTCATAAGCCAACATTTTAAGGGGAATGTTCCCTCAAGGAGCACTTCTCTCATGCCCTTACTGCCATGTGGTCTACATTAAAGTCAGGTTATTTTAAAAATACTTTATTTTCAATGTTGATTTAAAGAGATGGGATGCAACACTTGAGAATTTACTGCCTGTAAGATGTTTCAGCTGTTTGAGTTGCGTTTGTTTCTCAGCAAAGTCAGGAGTGACCACCTATGTTCACTTCCCGCAGGGTGATGCTGTCAGAGGCTTCCCTGGTGATCCTGGTTATCCAGGTGAATTAGGCCCAAAGGGCTTTCCAGGAGAAGCAGGCCTGCCAGGTGAAGGATTTCCTGGTCCAAAAGGGTTCCAGGGTCCTCCAGGTGACCAAGGACAAGCTGGAAACCCAGGACCCCCAGGTCTGCCTGGTCTGCCGGGAGAGCCTGGCCAACTAGGTAAGAGACACTGCTCTGTCTCACATCAGAGCCATGGGGGATCAGCACTGAGTTGTGTGCAGCATTTATACAGCACACTGTTGAAAAGGGACAGCTTGGTGGGGGTTATGTGGGGTAAAAGGAAATGCTGGTATTGTCCAGGAATCTTGAAAAAGGAGATACTTCTGAGGTCCCAGTAGTTTCATGTCAGGTATTGATACAGCATGAATTAATGTGTTAGTGCCAGCAAGTAACATTTTCAGGTTTCAAACAGTTGGAGGCAATGGAGCAATGTCCCGCCATTGGAAATCCCAGTTTTTCTCAAATTTTCTCTGGTTTTCTCTGATTTTTCCCATCCAACATAATCTTTTAATTGACCAGAGAAAGTCATGTTTCCACCCTTCAGAGCTCCTCATAGTACTTCTGCAGCTTTTCAAGTCCCTTCCAAGTATAGCAATGCCAGGGCTACATTCAGAAGATCTCAGGCTCAGAGTTTTATTCCTCCACTTTGAGAAGCCTGGCAGAATATTCAAGCTAAAGCTTGTACAATAAAGTACATGTCAACCTTACACAGTGCATGGGACAGCCTCCTAACTTGGACAGGATGGATCTAATCAATGTGTAAATAGAGTGTTCAGTATATTACAGCAAATAATTTGTGTGGTATGTGTGCAAAATACATAAGAGAATACATTATCTGCTGGTTTTATAGGCATTTCGGTTAGAATTGAGAACATTTTTGTCTTTTTTGCAATTTTTCTCTTTTGGATAATAACTGTGTTTTGTAATTCTTTGCTCACAGATTGTGGGCAAGTTACTGAAGACTTTCCTAGAGGAGATGCAACCGAGCCAATATGGTCAGGTACTGTACATAAAAATGGTTTTAATTTCTTTTTAGTATTATGCTGCTTTTATGGATGGATATTTTCTTTCTGATGACTGCTTTGGATGCTCTTGGTTGTAAACTACTTGAACTTCAGGTCACAAATAATTATGCATATATTCTACATAGCTCTAAACTAAATTAATCAAACTGAACATTTTCTAAAATTACTGCACTTTTACTTCTGCAACTCAGAGATTTTTTATTTCATCCCTCCTGAGTGTTTATTGTATGATTTATGTGAAATCTAAGAAACAAAACCAGAAATTAGGTGCCCAAGGAAATTTTAGCAACTTTTTTCATTAAGAACTTTGAGTGAAGATTTTCAGTGCAATGTGACAAATAAGAAAAAAACCCTTAGATTTTTACAAAAATTGACTTGATTGCTTCACAGGTATAAATCACCCATAGGGAAACAAAGTGCTTTTCTTATTCTGCAAAATACAAACATCCATGAGGCTGGACTACCCTTCCCATGCTGGTCCAACTGGACCTGCCACCACAGCCTCTGTAAAATGGGCAGGAGAGCAGCTCTTGGGGTGGAGATCAGCTTGAGTGCTCCCCTGAAAATGCTGCTCATAGCCAATTCTTTTTTCAATGAAGAATAAAATTTCTTTTCAAACTAGGAGTTTGCTTGTTAATTTCTTCCACCTGTTTTAATGAAATTGTCTCAACTACAGGCCCAGAGACACGGAGAGGCAACATAGGAGCATGTATAGTGCAGCTAACTTGGTTTTTCGTTTGCAGGTGCAGACTGTTTAAGGCCACCAAAGGGATCTCAAGGAAAGCCAGGAGTGCCAGGAGCCACAGGTAATGTTTTGCCTTTACCCATATTGCGTTTCCCACATACACTACATTTGGAGGGTGTCTTGCCATATTGATTGTAACTCAGCCTTAGCAGACAACCAGTTTTGGAACACAGCATTAACCTGACCCTGCCAGAGAGATCTAAGCAGTGTGCAGCCCAGGTGCTTTTACCATTCCTGAACTAAGCTTGCCTTTGCTAATGAGTGTCAGCCATGAAACAGAAGGCAGAAAGGACAGCCCGTTTGCTGTTCTCCACCTGCAAGAGTATACCGAGTCTACAGGTTTAGTGGTAGAGAGTGCACTGAGGTCTCTCAGAGCTGAGTGCACACCTCACAAGGCAAATCCTGTCCTCTGAGAGCAGGGTGATAAAAAGCTTGGATGAGGACTGTGACAGATCCTTCTCAAGTGATGTACAGAGTGCCTTCAGCAGGCGCAGTGTGGCTCAGTGTCGTGGGCCAGGCTGTCTGACACAACACGACTGTTCTGTCTGTACCCACGCACACCTTCCTTGCAGAGCTGGTCCCCCCTAGCCCAGAGAGGCCATCTGGTCATCCTGGGGCTCCCCACCACTTCTTCTTTCAAGAGGAAAAGGAGGTGAGGACAGAGCCTGATGGACTGTGTGAGATGGAATTGGGACACATGGGCAAAGTGTGCTGAGTGGTCATAATGACTGACCTTGAAGAGGGAAGGTCTGACCAGTACCAGTAGTTCCTATAAGCTTATGTACTCCCAGCCTCAGCAATAAAACTGTTTTGCAATAAATCCTTCTCATCACCAGCTGTAAAGGCACTTAAAAAACTATAAAAAAACCCATAACTTAGTCCTTCAGATTTTGGGAAATGTAAAATTCTTGATGCATCTGTTTCTGTGCCCCTGTCCTTTAGCCAAGTTTAGAGGTCTGGAGTATAAATTTTAAGGTCAAGATCTTTTTTTTTTTTTTTTTTTTTCAACACAAGGTTTATTATAACATACATGGATTGATAATTGATTTATGACAGACTAAAGGATCTTAAAAGGGAAAATTTTATCTCTGTTAAAAGATTACCTGTGTTTCCTTAGTCCTAGTGCCAAAGTTTGTTGCTAGGATCAATGCCTCTTGTTTACTTTGCAATATTTGCAGGCTTTTTTTCTGAATATGATTTGTTTATTCTTTCATTCATATGAGCTTGAAGGTTTTTCTTTCAGTGAGTATGGTCAGATTTAACTCCCAGCTGTAAGACTGCCATAACACAATGCTGTTTCATGTGTTTTACATTTTGTATTCTTGGTTAGCTCTTCTACAGATCTTTCTCTGCCTTTGTTAGCTTACATGCTTTAGTAATTTTAAGACTTGGGGTTTTTTTAAGACTTGTTTTTCATTCTCTCTCTCCAAGTCCCGGGAAGGGCCCCTTGCAGAGCCGAGTGCAGAACTCTGTTCATAGCTGCCTTTCAATCTGAGGCAGTTTCGGAACCAGAAGCTTGGGAGGAAAAGGACACATTTTCACAGCTTCTTTTTGCCGTAGCTGTGTCAATTGAGTTGGCTGGAGCATCTTTCCTACCCACATTCTCCAGATCAGCACAAAAGCACCAACACCTCCTTTAGATAATTTTTGTTTTCTGCTTAGAGTGATGTGGTTTGTCCACAAGATTTCCCACCTTCTGTTCATCCAGCATGGAGCTCCTCTATAGACAATCAAGTCTCTTAGTGTCCTAGGTACTAAGGGCACACAGTGTATCAAGCAAGGACTTGTCTTTGTAGTCTGCCACCCTCATGTCCTTGTGTTCCTTTGAAATTCCTGGCAACACACACAGACCGCCCTGAGTTACATATTGGTTATTCAGGATTGCTGGTGAATAAAATTTTGAAGCTGTTTTCTGTCTCAAACAGCTAAAACATTTGCAAACCAAACATTACATTGGCCAAAATAAAAACCTTTTTTGTGCTGCTGTTCGGCACAACACGGTATCACCAGCTAACATCACATAATGAGTTACTGAAATATGTGGTAAGTGGTGGCTGTATTCTCTGCACCTTCTTTCTCTCACATGGCTTTTTAATTAGTGCAATACTGAACAGAATTAATGAAAGTCAGTTATTGCAGATGGGAAACAAAACCAAGATGCCATTTGGGTAAGAGGCACATTGGAATTTTTCATTGAGACCTGAAAGCCTGAGATTTTCCTTTTGATTTCTTTCTGAGAAGTTACTTTTCATATAAGGGAAAGAAAAATAATCCTGTACATCACTGTGAAGTATTATGCACACTGCATTGGCTGGTTATGTGCACCTTATTTCTCATCTTTCTAAATGTTTTCTTCTCCCATTCATAAATGATAATTAAAACTAAAAATAATCATTAACATATTATTTATATTAAATAATATAAATTCCAGAAAACTAAAGTGAAAAAAGTATTAAAATCCAAGTGATAGTTTCCTTGGTTTGTCATAGTTAAAGTGTGGAGAGAAACTTGCTTTCAGTAATGAATAACTGAGTTGTATTTCATGGTGATGCTAAGCAACAACATTTTAAATGTTAAAGCATGTTGTTGACCTTCAAGCCTGAGCTGGGAACTTAAAAAGTTTAAAGTGCTGGGGAGGGCAGGGGAACAAAGCATTCCACAGGAATTCTTTTCAAAGAACTTTAAAAAATCTTGATCTTGTAATACAGTGAATTAATGAGACTCATGTAATAAAACTATTGCATGGAAAAAAATATATATAATTTTTGAAATACAACAAAGGAGTTCTACAAAGTGCTTGCAGGTTTTGAGATGTTAAAAAACAGTAATATTTGTCCTCACTGAAATGTGAAATACAGTATCACAGGGAAGTGAGGTATCATTTTAGCTGTTAGGAGAAAAATCAGAGAAAAATCAGTATGAGCAAGAGATCAGTGCCAGAAGAACTGGCACTTCCTTTTTTTTTTCAGGGCACAGCTTTCTTTTTCTTTTCTTTTCCTCTCTAGACCTGTAATGTTACAAATATAGTAACTAGGCTAGTTAATTTGTATTCATTTTGAGGGATTATTATATTTAACCTTTAGCCTTACATTTCTCCTACTTGGTTATCTAAACCAGTCTGCTCTTGTTCCATGATCAGTTTAGCAGGGAAAGGAAATTTATTTTTCCCTCCTACAGCATCTCATCTGTGCCGATTTCTGTGAACATTCTTTTTTGACATTGCCTTTTGACCTCAATTTAAAGGCCTTAATTTACAAAATATTGAAAAGCTCCAAAAGTCTGTGAAACTAATTATCTTTACCCTAGTAGTCTCCATATCATTAGTCTTTAATCCAGGTTAATCCATGTTTGTAAAAGCACTTAACCTAGATTCTTGGTCCGTGTTTTGCGATCTTGACTACTTCTAAAGAGCTACTGTACAGCCCCATTAATTTATTTTTTTAAAGGTTTCATCTTTGCATCCAGAAACACACCATGATGATATTTACTGCTATTTTTTTTACATTATATGCACATTTCTGTTTTGTTTGCTCAGATCACACTTTCATACTTTCTTTTATATAATTTAGGTGCAAAAGGTGCAAGAGGATTCCCAGGTGATCCGGGTCCAATGGGTTTCCCAGGGCTAAATGGTACACGAGGTGATCCAGGTCGGGAAGGATTCCCGGGTCCTCCAGGTATCTTGAAATAATTAGTCATTTTTTATATGTTTTTGACCTTTTTATTGCAGTCACTTAAATACAAATACCTGATTCCAGGTACATTTTCACTTCTCTTCTACATTGAATCAATAAGCCATTAGACAAAAACACTACTTTTCAAATCCAGAAGTATTTATTGCAACTTCCATAATGATGAAAAATTTCCTAGATGCCAACCTTTTAAAATCTGCTTTATTGTTCAAAATTATAAATATGATGGTAAAAATTAATGACATTCTCATAAAGAAGTTCAATCACAAGATCTTTTAGATTTCAAGTGCATTATATTCATGATGATGATGCAGAAAGAAAGAAAATAGTATTTCCATTTAATTCTTTCCAACATTAGTATAAATGAGCCTGTGTGTGTTCCACTGCAGATGTGATCCATGCAGTGGCATGCACATATAAGCTGCAGTGGGTGTGTTCACAAATCGTCAGTCAGTCCAGCAACAATTACAGGAATTACCTTTAGAAACTACCTCTTCACTGTGGTTGACCAAGTTTATTTGGTCAGAGAAATGGGTAATGAGTTGTTTGGGGTTTTTTTCTGTACCCCACTACAGAAGCCATTGATGCAACTTAATTTATGAGCTCTCTGGAATTTTTTTTTTTTTGAGTTATCTGGTTTCAAAGTCCTAAATCATCACAGATTCTGACGTGCTGCAAACTTTCCCATTTCCAGTGCCAGGTGCTGCTTTGCCCTCAGGCAGCACACAGCCTGACAGTGTTCTCTAGTCTCATCTACAGCATCTGTAATAGGAACAGAGAAAGCAAAAGAGCTGATGCATGTCCTGATCAGCAGGCAAGGGATGCATCATAAAACATGGCTCTGTGCAGCACAGGGCAGGACCATGAACATCTATCTCCCTGGTAAGCTCTACAGAGTGCTCTAATTGCTAAATTTGGGCTCCCATATGGCTCCCAGGCCACAGGGAATTCTCTGCAGTTTTCCATGCTAGCTTTCACCAATGCTTGGGCTTAACTTTCAGACCAGCTCCAGTTTTCCAGTCCAGAAGAAGGCTTTACCTTGTTGTTTGTGGTAATGGGGTCAATCATGTTGGTGTATCTAGGATTTGAACTCCCAGCGTTTGTAGTGAGCTCTGTGATGCCGAGTCCCTGTTTTATTTATAGGTTTTACTGGACCCAGGGGAGACAGAGGCCCAAATGGTCTACCTGGACTGCAGGGACACCCAGGCCTTACAGGAAAATCTGGAGCTCCAGGAGCACCAGGACCGAAGGGCCTTCCTGGTGACGTTTTTGGAGCAGCAGCAGGTTCCCGAGGAGATGTTGGCCTCCCCGGCTTCCCAGGGTTGAAAGGTGCACCAGGAGATCAAGGAGTACCAGGAGCTAGAGGTAACAGCTTCTTCAAATAAGAAGAAAGGTTTGCATAAGAGTGATACAAATGCAGCCAAACTGTAGGGATGTGAGAGTAGTAAGAGACCACGTTAGGATGCAACAGAGGTACTGATGACTCCACTACCAATTCCCAGTGCCTGATGACCTCCCATTCTTTCCACTTCTGTGTCAGCTGTTGCCAACATGCCTGGCTCCTCTGAACACTTCCTGGAGATCCATTGCTTATCTTCAGCTGTCCTTCACACTGCTCTAAATGAAACCAACCACAGCAGAATACCAGAGAACCAGATTTTGTTCATCTTTGTCACTTTCAGATGTACTGCTAATTTTTTTCACTGTAGTTAAGGGAATGGTGGTGTCGCTGTTATCCTGACTTTTCACTTCCATACAGCAATAATACTGAGATTTTTCCCCCACACCAAAAGATGTCTGGGTATTGCATGGTTTTGGTGATCAGCACATTGCAGTAGCGCTGAATTTGGAAATTTAAACTAAGAGGACATAGAGTTAGGTAACTGCTAATAAGCTATTTTATCTTGTCAGTCTCTGGGCACTACCAAATAAGAAAAATATAATATTATATACTTACTCATAACTTCAGGGTGTTCATTTTAGTTTGTTATTTCATAGACCATGAAAAACACCATAAAAGCCCTCCAGAAAACAGAGTTTCTCTACAAAATCTGATTTTTTACTCTCTAAACCCTGCAAAACACTTTCAAAAGTACATGTGAGAATTTAGCATACCCTGCTACACGGTTCCAATTGCATTTGGACACATAATTCAACTGAGCAAGGATTATTCTATGAAGTAATTCTATGACTAGCTCAAAGCAAGATTTATCACAGGAACTAGTTTTGGATATCCTTCTCATGATTTTTGATGAAAATAAATAAAGAAGAGTATCATCTTCTCAGAGTTATTTGAAGTGAGGAGAGCTGGTTTTACCTGTAGTAGAGCCCCAGAGTGAAGGAAAGGGATGAAAGCAGCTCTGTGGCCCTTAACAAGTTTGAGAAAAGGCAGAAAACATCACTAGCACCTCTGAAAAGGAGACAAAACCCGATTTTGTTTGAAGTCAAAAAATACGGTGTGACTTTGCACCCTCTTTCTAAGCATTTTTGTAGAACTAAGTTTTCAGTAGCAAAAAATAAAATAAAGCATTACCAGTTTGTCTGCTCTTGATTTATTTTACAGTTCTGACAGAATGGCTCCAGATAGCATGTGAATTTTTCTACAAGTATGAATGTTTTTTAGTTTTAGAGGAAATTCCTTTATACCACCTTTTCCACTTCACTCAGAACAGCAAACTAAAGCCTGTATGCTGTTGTTGAGAAAACCCACTTTAAATGATGACAATTATAAAGCTCATTTAACTACAGTCAAGCCAATGGACCTACACTGATGTAAAACCTGAATAAAGAAAAGGAGATCCACTTGACCTGGATTTTAAATGCCATGTACTACTTGTATGCTGCTGTTTCTCCAAACTGAATGAAAAGCAGGCATTGTCTTTCCCTCTCTGCTCATATATGGTAGAGACATAATTTTTCACCCAGTGTATTAAGTTCTTAAGTAAAATTAGGGCCTTTTTGCTTAGGGATTTGTATCAGTCTTACAGCAATGCCTTGTAACAACCTTATGTGAAAATTTCAATAAAACAATAACACAGTTCCCACCATCTGTCTTAAATGTTACTTTTCCTGCCTATAACATTTTAGAAAAGACACATAGCATTATTCCAGTGGTTCAGTCAGCAGCTTGATTCAGTTCTTACTAAGACTGATGTGACAGAAAGATCAGGAATAACAGAATTATTTGGGTTAAAATAGAAAGATTGGGATTAAAATTGAAAGAGACCGAGCTGTATATGCACATCAAGTTAACGTTACCATTAACTTGGAAGAGACAATCAATCTATCTGATGCAAATACTGAGATCATTGCTGGTAATGTCAATTATTTTAAATCTAAAGACCAGTCCTTTAATTTGCTTTTCCTGTTGTCACTGAATTTTCAAAGGAAAAACACACCCTGGAAAGCCTAGGTGTACACAGAAGAGATATATAAAAACAAGTTCTCTACATATGATGCTCTCTAATGCATGATTTTGGTCTTTTAGGAGCGGATGGTAGCCCTGGTTTACCAGGATCCAAAGGAGATCCAGGGCCACAAGGTCTCCCTGGTTTGATGGGATTACCAGGAACACCAGGAACACATGGATTCCCAGGTCCACCAGGAAACCGTGGGCCAGATGGTGGGCCTGGCTCTCAAGGACCTCTCGGTGAGGAAGTAACTGTGTCATTCCTCTTGCTATTCCTCTGTGGCAGGGCAGCTGTATGGTTTCCACAGTAGACAGTTAGGTTTGGGGATAATCCTGATAGGCAGAGCTACTGCTTTTCTTTCTGTAGCCCCCTACCAAGCCAGGTCAGAGCTGGCTGTGGGCAGACTGGGAAAAGGGAGACACCAAATGAGGTTGGGCTTATGGAAAAGGGGCTTAATTCTTAAATTAAAGAGCAGGGTAAGGTCCTGTTGCAAGTGTGGAACCAAACTGATAGTGAGGCTCATTCATGCTGATGAGCTACTTTATCTTTGCAATCATTTCTGCAATTCTTTGATGAAAAAATCCTAATTTCCGCCCTTTAATATGAAGTTGGTAGGACAGCAGTTTTCTCTCTCCTGAGCTACCCTCTATGAAATCATCTCTGTCCAAACCTTTTTCACTCCTCCTGTTCTCACATTTACACGACAGGTCCACCTGGTGCTAGGGGAGAAGATGGTGAGCAAGGTTTTCCTGGCCCTGTGGGCCTGAAGGGTCTGTCTGGTGACAAAGGTGACATGGGTCACACGGGATTACCGGGTATACGTGGTGTGACTGGGCCCCCTGGCATAAGTGGAATGGATGGCTTTCCAGGAGATAAAGGTGAGTTCTGAACTGCTGCTTTGAAAACAGTAGTTGATTAAAGCTGTTCTGTGTGGATGTGAACCAGACATATTCTCTTCTAGTCTCCCTCTATTTAAAACAGTAGAATTATACTATGCCTAATATATTCCAAAATCACTGCCCGTTCTCCCCTGTGTTGGGCTTGGCACAGTGCTACCTTGTGATGTGCAGCCCTATTTAGAAAAGCAATGGCTGTTTTATTTCTCATTTTAAAAAATATACATTATTTACTATTTTCTCTGTAAAAGACTTACCCTCATCCTAGTCTCATTGGTTCTCAGTGAAATTTAAGAGATGTTTCCCCAAACAGTTGGCTTTAAAGTTTTTTTTAAAGCTGGGAGCTCTGAACTGAGCAATGCCAGACACAAGACCTCGATGGGAACTTTAGGATACTAATGCTATGTTGAGAAGGTGAGATTCTCACCTGCCAGCCATGAGAAAACACATATGGGTAATGCACATTGCCTACACCACACAGGGAGTTTTGACAGGGCTCAACTCCATGTGATGCCAAGCTGAGCACAGGGCACGCTTAAAAATGCATGTTGCAATTTCATCAGTTGGAAAGACAGTGCAAAACTGGCTCTGGAGTACTGATCAGCTCTCATCTGAGAGAAATTAAGATCTGTTTCTTAGCATTACCCACGTAAAACAGCATTCTCTTGTTTAGAAATAAAGTAGGGGAATTTTTGGTGAGAAAGGACCAGCCAGTCCTTGTCCCATGATTTGTATCTCTACATGTAGACCGGGCTAATTACAGACCTTATGTGGAAGAAGGTAATATCTCAAGCTCATCTCTAGGAGGGGGGTAGTACTGATCTCTCAGAAGAATGCAGTGAATTCTGGTTATCTCCACAACATCTCTTCTTGGCCAGTTGAGGCAGGTTCATGCACTCCTGAGAGTACACTACCTCAGGAGCTC
Source organism: Poecile atricapillus (assembly GCF_030490865.1). Classification (NCBI taxonomy): domain Eukaryota; kingdom Metazoa; phylum Chordata; class Aves; order Passeriformes; family Paridae; genus Poecile; species Poecile atricapillus. The sequence goes on from NC_081249.1 coordinate 24,660,201, forward strand.
TACTGCCTCTCAGAGAGCTTGGGTGCCTGCTCCAGATTGCTGTAGGCATCAAGGCACCCAAAAAATAGGTACTGCTGCACTCAAATTTTCATACCATTTTAGTTATGTGTTGCTGGTTTGCAGAAATCTGAGTGAAGTAACAGTTCTCTTTCCCTTCTTTCTTAAAGGCTTGAGAGGTTCACCTGGCATTGATGGTTTCAAAGGCATGACAGGCCTAAAAGGAAGACCAGGCATCAAGGGAATCAAAGGAGAATTTGGCCCACTTGGGGCTCGAGGAGATAAAGGCTCACAGGGTGCACGTGGTTTCAAAGGTATTTGTTTATGGGTCGTACTAGTTAGTGTGTTTGCTCTTCACATCTGCAGAACTATTTTGCAGGGACACAAAGACAAAGAAGACACATTTTTCACATGGTAAATTTAGCTCAGACATTCCTCCGCCTATTTCACACATGGGCCTCTGGCCAAGAGGCCTGGATTTTAGACTCAGGGAAAGGTTACTTCTTTACACAAGGCTGGAGACAAACATCACTCAACTGAACTCAGATAGTGGCACCTCTGGACATGTGAAGAAGTCAAGAGAGCATTTTCCCAGGAAGCATAAGATGTTGGGGGGAGAATACTTGGATTTTTCTCCAGTTGTACTGTAAAGACAGTTGAATAGTCAAAAAACCAGGCAATTAAGCAGGTAAAATTAAGTAGTTAAAAGTCACAAACATTATTAAAAACTTAAAAGTCGCAAACATTCAGCTGGTGTTATTGCTGGTGAAATGAAAACTGTAACAGTCCTCTTTTGATTGCACACAATAATTTTTAAATAAATGTTTTTCCCCAAGACCAAAATGTTATCTCTAGGGACTCTGACTTTGGTATTTTTTTTAAAAAGTGTCTGCAATTCAGAGGTTGCAGCACAGTGACCCCAGCAACAGTCTCAGCAAAAGACAAGTGTGAAAGCAGCCCCTGTGAAGAGAAGTGCAAATATGGTTCTTGGCAAGGAAGCATAAGACAGTACATAATCATAGAAGAAAAGTCTGGGTTACTGGCCTATACTGGCCCTACTTTGTGGGGTCTCTGCACCCCACAAAGAACTAGATACACTTACAGAGTCAATGTGAGTCCCTTCTTCAGGACGTTATTTACTGATATCACCAGTAACCATAAAGTCAAGAGAATGAACACTGTAAGTGATAAGAAATCCAAACACTTTATTTTATATCAAGGCTTTTTGATGGAGAATTTCCTTTTCACTAGAATTAAACTACTTTTCTGTGCTTTTTGAGGTTTTTTTATAAACCATGGTTTTGGGGCTTTTTTATAAACACATGATTCCTAACTGATCTGCTGACAGATAAATTATCTATCACAGAGAAGTCTGGGTCTGACTCCTAGGATTGTATGTACAAAAGTTTAACTCAGTTTTCATGTTTTCTTAAACCTGACTCTTCCACTGCCCTGTTGTATTGTCACAGGTTACTTTTCATGGAAGTGGATTTTCTGTAGATTGTGCAAGATCATTCCTTTTTCCTAATTTGTTCTTCTGTTCACTTTTTCTGACTGTGCTACTGATCAGCATTTTGTAACATGGTTGGGTTTTTTACCCTTTAGGTGACCGTGGAGATCAAGGCCCCCCAGGAGAACCTCCAAAGCTCATGCCCAGCATGATGATGGAAGTTAAAGGTGAAAAAGGAGATGTTGGAGAAAGGGGCACGAAGGGATTCTTTGGCTTAAAAGGTCAGTGGTCATAGTAAAAAGGCAAGCACATTCAGAACTATCATTTAGTGCTTTTTCTCAGCTACCATATTAAATATTCCCTGCTCATTGCACCACTTGGCTGCAGCCCCCCAAGTAAGGTCTCTGACAGCAGAAACTGAGCTCCTGGCATTTCAGAGAGTCACCCCCAAGGAAAGCTTTGAAGGATGATATGTGTGTGTGTGTGTGTGTGTGTGTGTGTGTGTGTGTTTGTGTTGCCTTGTACAGTACATTGTGGTGCCATGTTTTGAGAAGACCAGTAGCAGGAAAACTTATTACGCACAAGGAACTGCATGTCAGTCTTCCCTTACTTATTCTTTCTTCTTTCCTGCCTACAGGTAGCAAGGGAATGCCAGGCCTTCCTGGAAAGACAGGAACCCCAGGCTCCCCTGGGCATCCCAGCTATGTGGCTGGTGTGAAAGGAGACATCGGTGCAAAAGGGCTGACAGGTGTGAAAGGATATCCTGGTCCCGCTGGTTCTCCTGGCATCAGAGGCTTCCCTGGCACCACAGGAGTCAGAGTGAGTTCATGGAATAAGAGTGTCCTTGTGCTGGCATTCAGTTTCTCAGGAAGCGGCATTCACCCCTTGAAATTTTGCTGAACAACAGCAGGGAAAAGATAAAAATGCCATAAGCACTGGATGAATAGATCAAATACTTTTCCTTGCTCCCTCCAACATTCATTAAGCAGAGTAATTTATTTTCTGATTGTGAGACATCCAAATTTCATATGCCAGCATTTTGCCAGTGAGGACCCAGATGGTTCCTTCTAGCTCTTTGATCCTTTTTCCACAGCTGCTGGTAAAAATTATTCTCAGTGTTGGGCTTACTTTTCTCTTTGTCCCAGGACTTAATGGTATCACTGCCAAAAGTTACTCACTGTCACTTATCTAACAGTAAAAGAGCCTAAGAATCTTAGCTTCTAGGGGGTAATTCACTGTAATTCACTCTGGCTTCAAAATGAGTTACACTGGGAGAAATAAATGCTTAGAAAAAGCCTGAAAGTAGACTCACAGACATCATTTATTTAAGAGAGACAAAAACTATGTTCCTTTCTCATGTTCTCTTTGCCTTTAGGTTTCAATAAGATTTTTTTTAACCAAGGACTGCAGAACTGTTATGGTTTAACCTCAGCCAGAAACTAAGCCCCACCCTGTCACTTACTCCCCCACACATCCCCAGCAGGATGGGGAGAAGAGAACTGGAAGGGTAAAAGTGGGAGGACTTGTGGATAAGAACAGTTTTAATTGAAATAAACTAGAATAACAACAAATAATAATAGTAGTAGTAGTAGTAGTAGTAGTAGTAATAATAATAATAATAGATAAATAAAACTCAAGAAAGACAAGTGATACAAATGAAAACAATTGCCCACCACCAACTGGCTGATGCCCAGCCAATCTCTGAGCATTGTTACCCCCCCAGTCCATCATCCCCCCTGCCTTACATGCTGAGCATGAGCCCATATGCCTCATATGCCATATGCTGTGGGATATCTGTTGGATCAGTTGGAGTCAGCTGTCCCAGCTGTGTCCCCTCCCAAATCCTTGCTTTCCCCCAGCCTGCTCACTGGCAGGGTGGGGTGACAAGCAAAAAATGTCACTGTGTAAGTGCAGTTCAGTAGGAATGAAAACATCCCTGTGTTATCAACAGTATTTCCAGCACAAATGCAAAACACAATCGTGTACTGGCTATTATGAAAACAAAATAACTCTACCCCAGCCAAAATCAGCACAAGGACTCACTGGTATATATGCATAATAGGATGTCCTCAATTTCAAACTTAAACCTTTGGAAACATAACTTGTCCCTTGGTTGGTCCTGATTTAGATTAACTGACTGCTAACAGGTTACTCTATAAAGTACTACAGAAGCTCAAAAATGGTACATTTAATAGCCTTTTTTTAGTATTTCCAAAGTCAGTGGCTTGGAAGGTTGAATAAATCCTCATCTTCACTAACTGCTGCCTGTTTTCAATCATATGATAGGGAGAAAAGGGCGTTCCAGGAATTTCAGGCCATTTTGGTACTCCTGGCTCACATGGAGAAATAGGTGAGTTTGTTCTCTTATCTGAGCACTCTCTGTATTCATCACCCATAAAATACTTGACCTTGAGTTCTGAGGGGTCTCAGTGCTTCTTCCATCTCAAAGAGACTTTCTACAGTCTAAGACTATAAAAAGGTTAAGTGTTAATTTCATGCTATATGTGCTGTCCATAGATAAATCCATTCATGGCAAGGAGGGCGGCTGTTCTAGACACCTTTTTTGCTGTCTTTAATTTACTTCTCTTTTATTCTACAAAGATAATAATTGCCGAATTTTGCCTCTGAAGTTGCAATTCCTTCGAAACAACAGGAAGCACTGTTTAAATTAAAGCCTTACCACTCATGTGTTCATTTTTGTTTGAAATAGGTGATCGGGGAGAGACTATAAACTTACCAGGAATGCCAGGCCTTAAAGGAGAAGTTGGTGTGCCAGGCTTAACAGGTATTAATTTCACAGTTGCTCTCTGAATGTATTACTTTTCACATACTAAAGTTCCCAGAGGAAGGGAGAGGAAGATTTCTATGGGATTTTGATGGCTTTTGAACTTAAGCTCTCATGACAGCTCCTGGAGAGGTTAATCTTTTCTTTATTGAAATTAATATGTGCTGCATTTACTTCTTCAACTGAAAGTACCATTATAGCAGTAAACAGGCATCATTATAGGCAACTCCAGTAAACATTTCTATATGATTTGTTTTGTTGTTGATGACAAAAGCAGCATTATCAGGCCATGATTGTAGAAGGTAAGATAGCAAAGTCTTGTAGATTTTGGATTGAGTTGTCAGTAATGTGTTAAATTTCCCTCTACATGCAGCGTACTCTAACATCCATGTCATATTCCACATCATTTGGGGACTCCTTTAAAAAAAAGTGTAATCATCATTTGACCAGAGGACTGTTCATGCTCCCAGGTTGTGTAAGCACCCTGACTAGAAGAATGTCTTTATGTGGCAAGACCAGGACCCATTCATTAGCCAAGTTCATGTTATGCTTATTTGTTTAGGGTTGTATAGATATCATGAAAAGAATATACTGGTTTTGTGGTTTTCCAGGCATAAGAGGAGGTGTGGGACCAAAAGGAGAAGGTGGTGATCCTGGTTTCCCTGGCATTGAAGGTCTCAAGGGCACACAGGGTGTCCCTGGCTCTGTGGGACAGGAAGGTAAAATATTCTTTTTAACACTCCAAAGAATAACATTGTTTAAGAGAGGGAAAAAAATATTCTTTCCATCAAAAGAAAGTAAGTCTTTTAATATGTTCATCATTCTGTAAATTGGTGAGGAGCAGTGACAAGGATGTGGAACTCACGGCAGAAGAGGAAATAGCAAAAACCTAACTCTACTTCATACCTGTTTTTCCTTCTCTGTAGCAACCATGCGTCCAAAGTGTTGTATTGCTGGCATACTCAGGTATTCTGATGTCTCAGTACTACAAGGAGTGGGCTTTTCAATGACCTTTTCTGCCATAAAGGAAGTCAGTCTCCCCCAGGACAGTTACAGAGCCTTTGTGCCAGGCTCATGGGCCAACTGTACAAGAGAAGCCAAGTCAGGTTCAGTTGTGGCTGGATCATACACTCAGGGCTTAAGAACACATCTTACTGCAGGAGGATCATGGAAATGCTCTTTCAGAACAGTTGCTCCACGCTTCTCTCATTAGAGGGCTTAGGAACTCCAGCCAAGACTGGAAGAGTCTTGATATGTGCCTTGCTGGGAAACAGTTCTTGTGTGAACAGCTTCTCAGTGGGAAAAGCAAAACAGGTACAGCAGAAAGGGAAAGTGACATGCACAGCAGTGAAATCACTTCTTGTAACTGGCAATAGAAGTCAAGTTATCATTTTAATAGGAGGAGCTCACTGTCTTTCTGAGGTTGTCACAAACCTGAAGTTTGTAATGAGTTGTTCTTTTGTACTTTGTCTCTCCTACCTGTGCTCTCTTTAGTTTTCTTGCACTTGGATGAGCAGTTACAATGAGATTAGGAAGGGGAAGTCTTCATTTTGCTGCCTGGGAAAATGAAAGTAGCACAAGTCTCTGTTTGGGCTGTTGGTTTTAAGGATGATCATGAGCAATGATTCACTGTTGCCACACAGGTTTGCCAGGACTGGTTGGCCCCCCAGGGCAACAAGGAAGCCCTGGGACACCTGGATTTCCAGGTGAAAAGGGAACTCCCGGCTGGCCAGGCTTACCAGGACAAGCAGGTATTTGTACAGCTTCAGCTATTCAATCATTTCTGTGGGAGCACTTGCAAATGTTCCTTTGGGGTGAAGAAGAAGAAAGAAGGTTCCTTTGGGGTGAAGAAGAAGAAGAAGAAAGGAGTTCAGAGTGGCAGTTTCCTCTACTAAAATATTTATTCCTCACAAAATCCAGATGCACGCATTAACAAAGACAGACATGGCTGCCAGTTTATGGCTTCTGGTGTCTTCTCAGCTCATTTTAACTGTTGACAACTTCTTCAACTAGAAAGCAGTTTTCAGGAAACATTTTCATTTTTCATGACAGCTAGGAAGAAAAAACAATAAAAAATTATTAAACATGCAGCAATTAATATACAATATGAGAATATTATAAGGTGGCATTAGATAGCAAGCAACATATTTGTCCTGCATCATCACCAAAAACTGTTAACTGATTCAATACCTGGTTTCAAGAATAAATGACTTATGGCTTAGACAGAATTGTGCTATTAAAATGCAGGTGATAGTTTATAATGAAGCTGTTTGTTTGACAGGACACGGAATCTCAGTGGTTACCACTTAATATATAATTCCTTAATATATTAAGTTAGCAGATTTTTTTCTACCTTACAGCCAGAAATCACCCTGCTTTTAATAAGATACTTCTATCAGAATCTGCATCAAAGCTAATCTAATACAGTTATGAAAACTGCCTTTTTAGACAGTGAAGAGAGACAGACACTTATTTTTCTGAGACTGAATAGTCCTCCAGAGCTCTGGCCATTGTCTAGCTTTAACATCATACTTATCACTTTGACAGGTACAAATAGATTGAATAACTTTTACCTGTAACAATAGTAACATTAACAGTAGCTATTAGAAATTTTTTTAAGGTTTTGTTGGTTTTTTTTTAAATGACATAGAGTGAATTTCTCCTGAAGAGAGCTTTATTATAACCACATTTGGAGTCTACAATTATGTCATAATTGTCTTGGCTTGAGGATTTTGTAAAACTAAATGAGTATTAAAAAAACTATGGCAGCAAGACTGGAACTAATGGCATGCTACCGGATGGATCAGAGATATTTTAAAAAATGTCTCTAGAGTAATGAGTTTATCAGATAATAACGAATTTTGCCAATCACAAAACCATAGCATGGTGTATTTTGAAATAAACTTATGGTAATTTATTCATTTGTATATAATATACCATATTTTAACACAGAATAGCATTTATTCAAGCACTTGATTTTATTTTTTTTTGCCCAGGAATGTAGACTAATAGAAAGTAGTATGATAATCATGAATGTCATTTTAAAACAGGCCAGCCTGGCTTAAGAGGAATCAGTGGACTGCATGGTTTACCAGGCACTAAGGGCTTACCAGGATCACCAGGTAAGTGAGGCTGTTATTCTGCCTGTTCACAGGCACAGCATTGTGTTGGCTTCAAGTTTGGTAGGTGAAGTCTTTGTGATGCAGCTTTCTTAACTGTGTCCTCCAAAGCTTTGGGCTGTGCTTCATTACTGTGGGCTCTGGCAAACAACTTCATGCACTATGTGCTACCCCACAGGTGGATTAGAACACAACTTCAAATCGTAAATTCTTTCTTCTGATAAAGTTAAAACCTCAAGGCCTTTTTTCTCATCATGGGCCTTTTTTTCAATGCCACTACAGACTCATGTATTTTGTAAATCCACATGCTTTGTACACGTAATTTATCATGCATTGTTATATGCAGAAACATTTCAGCTTTCCTCTTTATTCTGAACAACTCAACAGGTCCAGATGGGTACGGCTCTGCAGGTTTCCCAGGTGCGCTGGGTGACAAAGGAGAAGCGGGAGAGCCAAGCAGAGTAGAAGGCAGCCGAGGACCTCCGGGACAGAAGGGAGACAGAGGTGTTCCAGGTCTGCATTCCAGAGGATGGGATCCACCTATTATTTGTTTCACCTGTGGGTGTTAGAGATGTCACAAAATACACTATGGTGTAGGCAGCTGAATAGCTGAACTCCCAAAGTTGGGAAGGTCAGTGTTTGGAGTTCGTGCTGCAGCTCAGCCAGCCTTTGCTCAGAAGCAGCAGTCTGTGTTCCACCTGGGCCCTTCCCCATCTTGTAGCACTCACTGGGCTCAGCAAGCTCCAAATGCCAGAGGCTACTCCCAGCCATCAGCTCCCCAGATATTTTTGATAAAGTTACAGTTACACAAGCGCATGACCCCTCTCTCTTTTTGTTGCAAACCTGTCCATATCTACCTTTCGCCTGAAAGCCTCACAATCTCTCAGTGTGTGATGGTCCTGCTGGCACCTCGGGGGCTCTGTTCCCATACACAGTGCTATGCTGGTGCTATCTACCCCTTGTGCAGAGCAAGCTCCAACCCTCTGTGCTGCAACAGATTGTTCTCATCTCAGAATGCATCACCACCTGGTTTTTGTCCATCAGGAAGCCACCAGACTGATGTCAGGAACAAATAAATTAATTAATATATTTTTTGTGGGTTTGGTTTTTAAGTTTTTCCAACATTTTGGCTCTGATAGGATTAAGGACTGACAGAGATATAAACCTTTGCCTACTTAGTTCAATGGCTCATTTATATTCTTTTGTGTTACACTTCGTTGTTACTAACATGCTGTGCCATCTCAAACACCATTCAGAGATTTATTATCAAGCATTCAAAAAAAAACAGCTTCATTCACATTTATTTGTCACAATTATAAACATAAGGTTAACTTCCTAACAACTTCAATACACTTAAAAGAATAATCTGTTATTGGTAGAGCAGATTTTTGACCATTTAACAATTTTTCATCTCTAGAGAACTTCTTGGATTTGAACTTTTGGGTTTAACTGACCCTGCAGACACAAAGAAGAAGAACTGTTTTCCTGCCTGCTTCAGTATATCCTTGAGTACTTCCTATCTTGAAGTACTATTTTACCTGGCAGACACAAGATTATTAGTATTCCACAGAGTGAGATGTAATTAGCTACCCAGAGAGCTTTGGCAGAGAACTAGTATTTTGTTCTTAAAAAAAAAAACAAACTTCCACAGTATTATCTTAAAAAAATTAAACAAAAATCAGTGGGAACTGCAGGTGTTTTCTATTTTGAAAATCCCACCCCTTACTCTAAGGTGAGTCCTTTTAATTGCAATTGTGCATTTTCCTTGCAATAATTAATTATTTCTTTTCTTCCTTTCAGGAGTCCCAGGACCCTTTGGTATTCCTGGACAGGAAGGATTTCCAGGGCCTCCTGGGATTTCAAATATATCAGGATATCCTGGTGATAAAGGCTCCCCAGGTCTAGATGGAGTTCCAGGTAATTCATGCAACAGCAGTCATTGTTATTTCTGTCTTGATTCAGCAAAGCAGCTCTATTAAACACAGCATTAAAATTGTTGGACAGAATTCCTGGTACATCAGATAATAAATACAGACCTCTTGAAAGCAAAAGGCAGTTCCTCCAGGTTGTCCTGATGGAAGGGTTTGATCTTCAAGCAAATAAAAGATTAAATAATCCAGAATTCTCTCAACAATTTTCAGAAGTATTATGCTAATCTAGATTATGCTAATCTACTACTCTAGAATCTGAGGTCTGTGGCAGACTTGCAAGTCTATTAAATACTGTCTTAATAATTTACAAAATTCTCCTATGTGAAATGACCATGAAAGCTAAATTACTGGAAAGTATTAGCTCTTCCTTCTTAAGAATTCCTATTGCTTATTGGACTGCACAATCATTTCAAACTGCAGTGCCACTGTGAAGAGCTTGTAGCAGAAGTTGTTCCACTAACATCTTTATATGATGGATGGAAATTTTTTTGTAAACTCAGCAAAAACTCAGAACAGACAAACCAGCTGTAAACCAACAAAATACCTAGGCTTCCAAGTTGAGAGTGTTATTTGGCCTGACTCTGCATACTGATTCCAACTCTCGAAGCAGTCAGGAGAGTGGAAACAGGAACACCATATCCCAGCCAAAACGGTGAGACAAGTGTGGCTCACTCTTACTTTGCCACATACATCTTGCAATCGTATCCTCATGTGATCCAGCTTCAAAAGGCAGCACGAGAGATGCCCCACTCAAAACCCTACTTAGTAAGTCACTCTCTCTTCAGAAGCAAGGTCCAAGTGTCTTGTAAGCAGCAGGGGTAACTGAAGAGAAACCTGCCAGGTTTAGCTTCAGGCAATATGCAATTCTAGAAAAAGAAGCTGTTCCCGTAATTCCCAAGACAGCATGAAGTACTTATTTGGTTCCAGATGATCAACTGAAGCACTAAGACACACAGAACAGTAAGTCCTTGGCTCTGAGTCAGATACTTGCTGCTCTCTGATTGATTTCTCTCTAGCTACTTGGATAATTTAGGATGAAGCAAGGAGGCACCTAGTGAAGTGGGGTATTTGCTGATGAAGGAATAGTTCATTGAAGGCTGTATCTCAGCAGGCACCCTATTTCTCCTGAAATCCTGCTTGAGATAACCGGGAGCTTCATACTCTAATTTCTCTGCCACTGCTGCCAGCCTGAGAGCAGGAGGAATAGGAGTTCTGAATAAGTCTGTCCCCTGCATAAATTAAGGAAATACAACCCGATGGGATACAATTAGATAGTTCTGTTACTTTCCTCTGTGCCCAGGTGTTAAGTATAAATTGATTGCCATATATATGTCCTCTAAACAGGCTATCCAGGACCACAGGGGCAGCCTGGAATACCTGCTCCACCAGGAAGCAAAGGAGAAAGTGGACAAGCAGGTAGGACTGGAGAAATTGGCCCAAAAGGAAGCAGAGGTGACCCTGGATCAGCAGGAAGACCTGGCCTGCCTGGATTCCCTGGACCAAAAGGTAAGGATGGGAAGTGCTGATCTTGGCAGGAAGCAGGGGAGCCTTCTATGCTATAGCAGCTTTAATACCATGACTTTTGCACTCACGTGATTTGTACTGAAATGCAATAATGCCACTTGTCATTTTGCATTAAAGGTCGTAGGGGTGAACAAGGTGTCATTGGCTTTATGGGCACAGTAGGATTTCCAGGTGATCTGGGACCCATCGGACCCAAGGGAGATAGAGGAGTAACTGGTAAGTGTGTGCAATCAGATTAAACCACTTTTGAAACCACTCATTCTGCAGCTCCACAGAGCTGACCTAACTGGCCCTGCTTCCCTGTGAATCCTGGGAAATTCCAGAGGGCAGACGCCTGAATTTAACAAGTAGTCAAGTTTTTGCATTTATGAATTTAACATGAATAGTCAATTTTTTGCCTTTATGAATTTGACTTGTATGAGGTGCCAACTCCAAAATCAGAGCTACTTTTGGGGTTGATAAAAAGAAGGATTTCTTGTCTAAATGAATCCTCCAGAGCAGACATACTGAACATTCAAAGAGAGCTTTAAAATCCATCACTCCATCTATGCCATCATGTATTTGTGTCTCTTGAAACCCACCAAAAGATTGTGCTGCACCTCAGAGAGCTGCAGCTGTTTGGGGGGAACTTCCCAGCTTCCTGTGTCATAAATGCAGTAGCATCATTAACTTCCTTCTGTTTATCTGTGTACAGTCCTAGTGAAGACAATCCTTGGAGATGATCCCATACTTGGAGATTGTCTCATCTTGGGCGTCCCATACCCACACAATATTTCCCCAATATAATATAGCTGCTATACCCAAGCTGGTGAGTTGCAGACCATAGACCTTTCATACATGTGCAGCCAAGTAAGAGCAACATGTCTCTGGATGAAAGTACATTAAGGAAAAATATCGGGTGGTTGTTGTTTTTTTCAACTGAACTCTCATCTTGCTTCTACTGACAGGCTTCCAGGGACCTCCAGGCCCTCCTGGGCCGCCCCCTCATCCTCCAAGGCTGGTTGCTGAGCAAGGTTCACCAGGTCCCCGTGGAAATATAGGACCTCAGGGAAGCCCAGGAGATATGGGACCTCCAGGCCCACCAGGAGATCCAGGTAGGAATCACACATTCAGACTGAAAACTGTTTCCCTTAAGCAGAGTGAGGCCACCAGAGCACAGATTTGACGCTCTTCTACTTAAGTGTGTAATCCAGAAAGGGGAGTCAAGTTTTTGTCTTCCAAAGCTGAGGCTTCAGCTTTCTTCCTCCTCCTAGCACTCAGAACATAAGCAAAACAGGAAATAACTTTGGAAATACTCACATAGCCAAATCTACATGGTAACACTCACATAGCCAAAGCAACATCAGATATGGATCTCGCACAAATCAAGACTGAACGTCTTTGGTGGAAAAGCGCACATCCCTGTGGGAATGCTGTCAGCTCAGGGAATAATGTAACATTAGTGTCATGTAGAGCTGATGCACTGCACCTATTGCCATGAGCCTCACCAGAGATAAGTGGTGCCAAGAGTGAAGGATTAGGATTGTGGGATGCATGTAGTCTTGATCCCAGCAATGAACTTTCCAATGAACTTGGTGGTTTTGCCTGAGCAAGTACTATAGGATCTTGCCTTCAGGGTAAATTAGTAAACCCAGCAGACAGAACCAAATGGACACAAGTACAGTACATGTTAACAAAGTGGGATGGGCACGTTGATATGTCTACAGTCACTGTGCTTACAACTATTGTTGTATAAGGTTTCAGAGGCTCACCTGGAGAGCCTGGACTCCAAGGCAGGGGTGGCATTCCAGCCCCTCCTGGCTCCAGAGGGGAACAAGGAGGAATGGGATTTCAGGGTCCAGTGGGATTTGAAGGTAAGAGATATCACACAGCACTTCTTTCCTCTTTCCCATTTCTCTGCACCTAATTGCTCTGTAGTTACTACTTCCCTGGAAGGAGATGAGAAAGAGGAGGGGGTGGGGAGCAAGAGGAAGGTGGAGGAGGGGAGGACAGTTTCTGTCTTCACAGATACTTCACAATAACTAATAATAACAACTAATTAAATGTTAACAGTTACCTTACAGCAGTATTTTCAGAATAAATGTTGATAGCTGTAGATGTCAGTCTACTCATGAGTGTGTTTTGCTCTGAGTGTTTTTATTCTCTTTAAGTATTTTCCGCCTAGTCTTTAACAGTTACATTCATTGAGATGAATGGCTGAGTAGGTGATACTTGAATAGATGAAGTTTAAGGGAATGTATTTGTAAAAGAAATACCTGTGTCTTTATCAAATCAAAGAGCAGAACTTTTATTATCTCAGTTAGCTAAGCACACAGAGAAAAAGGTATTTGCAGAGCACAGTTTCAAGTGTATGACTCAAATGCAGGAGGTCCAACAACCATTGGTTAATCTTGGACTAAGAAAATATTTTAAAGGAAAAATCTGCTTATCTGTGTTGTAGAAAGTATGCTCAAATTCTGTAGTTCTGGTGTGTAATATTATCTTAGAAACTGGGGAGCCTGATCCAACACCCATCTACTTCAAAAGCAACTGTTATAATCCTAGAACTGCAGCTCTTCTAACAACAACATACCATAAGGAAAAGGCATCATGCCATTAAGCTGCTTGTCAGCAGCTTAGCTGGAATATCAGCTAGCACCAGGTCATTTGTGGGAGCACAAACCCAGTTGGATTCCTTCTTTTCTGCCCTCCTCTAAGGTCAGCCGGGCCGCCCCGGTAGCCCTGGGCCAGCAGGCATGCCGGGCCGCAGTGTCAGCATGGGCTACCTGCTGGTGAAGCACAGCCAGTCCGACCAAGAGCCAATGTGCCCAGTTGGCATGAACAAACTCTGGAGTGGGTACAGCCTACTGTATTTTGAAGGACAAGAGAAAGCACACAACCAGGATCTAGGTATGTACAAATATTGCTGGCAGCAGCCTCGATTCCAAAAGCTGGGACTACAGAAAACAGGCTTAGGAAGCACCGAAGTGAGAATATAAAAACTGCATGACTTCATGGAGTGCCCCTGAGAGAGCTCCTGCAAGTCATTAGTGTTGCTTGAGGGAACCTGTAAAGCCAGCAAAACACTCTGGACCACAGGGCTTTCCTGACAGTTACTTGGGAAAGAGCAGGAAACTGAAAGTGTGCATTGTCTTCTGTGAGAATGATTGCTTTTTTCTTCTTTTTTAACAGGGCTGGCTGGCTCATGTTTGTCCCGTTTTAGCACCATGCCATTCCTCTACTGTAACCCTGGGGACATTTGTTATTATGCAAGTCGAAATGATAAGTCCTACTGGCTCTCAACTACAGCACCTCTCCCAATGATGCCCGTGGCAGAAGAAGACATTAAGCCGTATATCAGTCGCTGCTCCGTTTGTGAGGCCCCAGCTGTGGCAATTGCTGTCCACAGCCAAGAAGCTTCTATTCCTCACTGCCCTGAAGGCTGGCGCAGTTTGTGGATCGGATATTCCTTCCTCATGGTATTTGGTCTCCAGTGTCACATTTTGTGCAGCAATGGGTTTTAAATTTGAGTGTGTGGTACTAGTAAGGCTGCTCTGCTTCAGAGGCAGCAAGAACAAAACCATGCATCATACTGAGGAACCAGGGAAGTACAAAAGTAATTTCTAGGAAGCAGAAGTGGAAAATGAACATTTCTGTGAATTTCAGAGAAAATTGTCTCTTGTCAGAGTAGCATCTGGAGACCTTACTTTATGTACAAAATAGCACTTCAGAACAGAACAAAAGGACAGATGTGACTTAAATAAAATTACACTGAGGTGCAACAGGAGCATACAAAGCATTTTAACAGCTAAAGATTTGGAGTTATTTTTATACATCACTACTAAGAAGCTGATCTAGGGGAAAAAAAAAGTAACAACATGCTTTTGTCATTCTTTTTGAAATTTAAAAATCATTGGTGTTTTGGTCTAAGATTTTGAAACCAAAGTCTTTCACTTACTCTGAAAAAAGAGATGGCCTCTGAATGTTTTAAAAATTAAGTCTCAGAGTTGTATCTCTGATGGCAATAAGGGCTGAGCTGTACATTCCATGGTTTACAGGAGCTCTTCAATCTTGTGATCTTATAATTAGGGAATGGGATATTACAGAAAAGCTTAGTGCTGGATGTGCAGCAGAAGGCCTACTGAAGGGCCTGACCTTTTTTTGCAAGACTGTACAGAGGGATGATATGAGCACCAGAGGGTAAAGAGCAGCTAAAATGTCACTGAATGGTCTGACAGATGCTCATTTTTCTAACTTGTTTTATGAACATGAGAGTCAAAACCTGCAGCAGCATGCCCATGTTGTTAACTTACTGAAGACTGGGCTGAATCCTGAAGTAAACAGCATTGGAAGATAAGATTTCTGTGGCACAAGACGTCATAAAAGAACAATACCCAATCTTACCCACAAACCATTTTTATGCCAAAAGCCAAAAACTTACGTTTTTCAGAAAATAAGATACAGGGAAATCCAAAATTAGGTACAGAAAAAAAAACCCCTACATTTTGAGAGAGTAGGTCAAATTTTTTACCATCCCTGTGTTTGACCTTTCTTTTGCTTCTATAAAAAGCCCTGATACCAATCTCATAGTTACTTCACAAGAATGCCAAGAATTAATTAAATATTTGCAAAGCCCCATGTAAACACTGAACATTGTTAAGAGCAAAGTTGCCACCTTAGCAAGAACTTTTTGCCAGGGCAAAGTCTGTCAGCACTGTGGTACACTGTGAGAAGAATTCCCATTTTCCCAGCTAGCTTGTGGAGCAAATGAAGTGTTTGGTCTACGCATTTTTGCTTCTCAGGCAACTGTGGAAGAAGTAGAGCACACTTGTGGTTTTCTCAGAGTACCTGCTGTTTTAATTCCTTGGTTTAAACTTGTCACCTCCTTCCCCTGAGTAAGGTACAATCCTCAGTCAGCACAGACTCTGCCCAAACACCCAGAGAAGTCAGTAAGACTTCATGTAGCGAGGGCACTCCACTATCATACATTCTATATGAGTAAGCATTGCAGGAGGGTAAAAAGCCATCGTCAGTACCAGAAGAGATGTTATAGGCATAGAGCTGGAGCTTATAGACCAAGCATGGAATTCCAGTGCTCATCCTGAGGCTGCCAAGCAGGGCTGCACCCACGCCAGGGCTCAAATAGCATTTGCAGTTCTTATTATCTGCTTTCCAGCTCCAACTGCAGAGGCCTCAGAGTTGTAATAATTTATGCTACCTCTTACATTCCCTACATTTAGAAAACTGTTTAAGAACTCTATTTTCCAGCTGCTTTCTTTTATATTGCAGATTCTTTCAGTTCCTAACAAAAATTCTACAGTATAACTTAAAAATACAGCTGTATAGCTCTTAAAGGGACAGAGAAAATGCCCATTTTGTAACACTCAGTCCATTATCACAGAACGTGTCAACAGCAACAGTCGAGTGGTGTAAAGATGCATGGTTCTGGTGTAATTTGCTGTCAAAAAAACATGTCATACAGGGAAGTAGTTATTGTATAGAAGCTAATTTTGTTTCTGCAGTGCTCCTCACATACAATGCAGAGTAAGACAGACTTTATAATTTGGGAAATTCAAATTAAATATATGGTGGAAAGTTGTTCTTAGTGAGGGTAATAAAGCAGAGGAGCAAGATACCCAGACAAGTTGTGGGAGGTCCATCCTTAGAGGTATTAGTAACTGAACAGCACCTTGGAGCAATTGAGGGCATCTTTGGTGTTGGCCCTGCTTTGAGCAGGGAACTGGGAGAAGTGACCTCTAGTGGGCCCTTTTCACCTAAATGATTCTCCAATTCTAATATTTCCAAGAAGTGGAAATCTTAACTATAGAAAAGATGTTTGTTAGAAGATTTCAAAGAGGCATCAGCATATGGGCTAGCTGCTTTATATAGTTATAGCATGGCCAAAACCTTACACAGTTGCAGGACTGGCCAAATCTCTGCTCTGGAGATAAGGATTAGGAGCAATTCTAGTGGTTTTGCTCTTTTCACACATGTAAGTTTATGACAGCACTGCCTGAGGCTGCACTCTGAACGCTGCCCTCCTTGTCTCCCTTAGCACACTGCTGCTGGTGATGAAGGTGGAGGACAGTCGCTGGTTTCTCCTGGGAGCTGCCTGGAAGATTTCAGGGCGACTCCTTTCATCGAATGTAACGGCGCACGCGGAACCTGTCACTACTTTGCAAACAAATACAGCTTCTGGCTCACCACGATCGACCAGCCCTTCCAAAGCAAGCCCTCGGGAGACACACTCAAGGCAGGACTCATCCGAAGCCATATCAGCAGATGTCAAGTCTGTATGAAAAACTTATAGAAGTCCCTCACAGTATAAGGAACCACCTTATCATGCAGTTCTTTTACAGAGGAGCCTTCTGTGGTGGTTAGACAATTGAATAAATCATGTTGGTGCTTTTTTTAACTTATTACCTCAAAAGCTGAATGGAAATTAATTTTTTAAATGTCTGTAAAAGCAAGTTAAGTATAACACAAATTAAGTTTAACAGATCTAGTACTGTGTTCTCCCACTATGCAGTATATATACACAATTTTTGCTAGTATAATACTATATCATTTGCCAAATGATAGAAATATTCACAGCTTTGAAACACCGAAAAAAAACTTCAGTAATAAAAGGTTTCCTTGGTCAGATACCCACAGCATTTACCTGAAGAGACTATATGTATCTTTCTATTTACTGTATTTGTCACAAGAGTAAACACTAACAGCTGCAGTTCCATAAATTAACACAGGATGATCTAAGTCCTAAATTGTTGCGAAATACTGAAAATATACTGTGGTTCAAAATGCTCATGTCCAGCACTGAAACCTAACTTGCATTTTAGTATTCTGTGCTTGGGCATTTCAAACATACCCAACACAGTCTTTTTTTTTTTTTTTCCCAAGCCTCGCCATGCTTTTGCACTTAACCACTGCTGATAACAAAGCCCACAGGCTCCCAAAAGCAGTGAACACAAAATGCAACTCTCAGTTTGGTTAGAAATCTACATGATGAAGATTAGCATTTCATTTTATAAGCTTGATGGTGTTTTTCCTAGACATACCCTATGCCAAAGGATCCTTGCTCCACTGTGCTGTGGACATTTCATCTGTATCACACCACCTACACAGCAGCAGCAATTGGTTTTTGCACTGCACCTTCTCCCCTCTGAGATTAAGCCACTCATCACAACCAGGCTTTAGCCACATCATGTTGGAGCAGCACCCACCCAGGGTA
Organism: Poecile atricapillus; assembly: GCF_030490865.1. Taxonomy (NCBI): domain Eukaryota; kingdom Metazoa; phylum Chordata; class Aves; order Passeriformes; family Paridae; genus Poecile; species Poecile atricapillus. The sequence continues at coordinate 24,678,217 of NC_081249.1, forward strand.
GGGTTTGCAGGGGTGCTCAATGCCACATGACCCTCACACACAGAAGTCGCAGCCCTGCCAGCTGTCTCCCTGAATGGATCCTGTCCTGGCAGCTGGGGACAAGTGGCAGTGGGACAGCCACACCTCACCTTCCCAACCTGCACACAGTCATTCTCCTTGTAAAAGCAAAGGGGAGGGAAGCAAGGCATTTATTTGGCACCATCTTTTCCTGTCAAAAAGGGTTGGTAATTGCCAGAATGATTAATTCTTTCCTTCTGTAGAAAGAAACAATTTAACCCAGAGTTGTCTGTCAGCACTGGAAGAGAGGAGGGAAAAAAGAATTGGCTACAAATTTCACGTTCACTAATCAGATTTGCATTTATAGCAATGACAGTTGATTTTTCAGTAACTCACTTCTGCCTCAGGTGCTTCTTGGCTTTTATTATTACATTCCAGCCTCCCTGTATCATAAATAAAACCTGGGTTTTTTTCTACGTCTCTATTTACTGGTGATTTCTACTTTGTAAACTGTGTTCTTCCATACAATGCAAATGGACTGCTCTGTTGAAATACTTTCTTTGCACTAGGGGATTAGAAAAGCATTCCCAGCAAACTCCTCCCACTGAAACTCAAACTCTTCAATAAGAATACACTTGTTTATTTCATGACACTTAAAAAGATTTAAGGGGGAAGCTCTCTCTACAATCACTTATTTACACTGAACAAGTAAATTGTATTTAACCTGCTTGTTAGAATGATTAAAGCAAATAAACTGTGGCACTGCAGATTACAATTATTCATGCTCCACAATGTTCAGGAAACCAACATTTACCAGACTTGACAAGAGTTACCTCCACAACAAAATACATAAATTAAGTTAAAGGTTTAGAATCACAGAATGGGTTGAATTGGAAGGGAGCATAAAATAATTTCATTCCAAGCCCCCTGCCATGGACAGGGACACCTTTCACTAGACCAGGTTGCTCAGAGTGACATCCAACCTGACCTTAAACACTTCCAGGGATGGAGCACCCAAAACTTCTCTGGGCAACATGTTCTAGTGCATCACCACCGTCATAGTAAGGATTTTTTTCTTAGTATCTAATCTATGCCTACTGTCAATTTGAAACCATTCCCTCTTGTCCTGGCACTGCATGCCCTCATAAAAAGCCCCCCAGCATCTTTCTAGTAGGCTGCCTTCAGGTACTTACCTAGCACACTGTCTGACCTAGATTAGTTGCTCACATAATTAGATATAGCCAAAAACAGATAAATGACCTGAGCTTTAAATGAGCTCTCTGATCCTGAGTTAGCTCTGAAAGGCAGCCCCTGAACAAACTTATCACACTATTATTTATTTCAGCTAAATAAAATTCTTAGTACTGAAAGCATTGCAGTCAGCGTGAGCTAAATCTATTCCATATTTGCCAATTCTCTTAAACGTGGCAGTAACAAATACCCAAGAATAGACAACTTGCTAGACAGCAGTGCTTGTGGGATGATCATACAACTATCACTTGTGGGTTGTACAACATGCAACTCTGGCAATGCAGCACATTCAGAGAACTCAAGTGAAGGTTAAACAAATCTGTAAAAACTGATTATGTCAACAACAGCAGTAAACTACTTGGATTTTCATGGCTAATATATTACCTAATCTTCCTACAAAGCTCATTGCTTTTGCACATAAAACTTAAGCACATAGTTCTTCCACCAACAGTTGCTTTGCCTCTTCATTTTCTCTGACTCAATAAACTGATCTTAACAAGTTTGTCCAGAGTGGTCCCAGCACAGCATTAAGTGGAACACATCAGCATAGTGCGGAGAAAAAAAAGAAACCAACCACTAAACCCACCGGGTGCTAAGCAGGCTTGAGCTTCTGTGCTTGGTGTACATCGTGTGCTTCAGGTCTGTGTACCCACAGCTGTGTTCCTCCAAAGCCTGTGCAATCGCCTCTCTGAGAAGTGGACAGAGCTCGTGCACACAAACACGTGGAACACTCAGAGCAGACAGAGGATTTCACCTGGTGAGCTAATCCAGAGCACTGCATGGAAGGAGACTGACTTGTTGAACTGCCTCTTGGCTGCAAGTTTACCTCCTCTCCTATGAGCACAGGCTGACAGCTGGGAGTTGTTCACCTGAAAAAAGAAGACTGGGGAGACCTTATAGCAGCCTCAAAGTACCTAATGGAGACTTAATTAGACCTGTAGAGACAGAGCAAGGGGCAGCAGTTTTAAGCTGAAAGAGGGGTGGTTTAGATTGGACAGGAGGACATTTTTTACGGTGAGGGTGGTGAGTCACCAGAGCAGGTTTCACAGAGAAGCTGTGGCTGTCCCATCCCCAAAAGTGTTCAAGGCCAGGCTGGATGGGGCTTTGAGCAACCCGGTTGAGTGGCTGGCAGATGTCCCTGCCCATTGCCAGAGGGTTGGAAATAGATGATTCTTGAAGATCCCTTCCAACCCAAACAATTCCAGAGTTATGGTTGTAGAACCCACTTTCAGGAAGCTAAAATATCTTTATACAGGAAAAACCCAACTACAGCAAAACAAAACAATCCTTTTACTGAACTAGAGTGCTCCAGCCTAGGATGTAAAAAAATTACAAATATTTTGCCTTGGTTTGACCAAATCTTTTGCTTCAAAGAATGGTGTATGCTTCCTACACCTTCCTGTTTGAAAACATGCTGAAGTATAACATGCTGCTGAGCCTGGAGAAGATGAGATTATATTCCCCTTCTATAGGTAATACTGCATCATAGTGCATCAACACAGATATAGTGAAGACAACATAGTGACATGAGCTGACCCCAGTTATTCCCCCAGAGCACATTGACCAAATGAGCAGAGTCTGTTCACACCCTACATGACCGTGCTTGTCCGTGGCTGCCAGAAATAGAAAATTAGCAAACGGCAAGCAGTAAACATGGCCTTGGCACAGGGGGTGCGAGATTGTTGCCAGAGGAGAGGCTGAGGAGTCACTACCAATATGCCAATAGTGCCCAAGTGCAGGCAGCAGCTGCCCCTGTAACCACATGGGGACCAGTGGCACCCCAGACACAGCCATCAGCTGAGGGGGAGTGGGACATGGCCCTGCAACTTGTTCAGCACACAGCAGTTAAACCCTGCTGAACAAGGGAAAGAAGCAACATCACTGCACCCCATGACTCACAAAGAGAGTAGCAGAAACAGGCAGGAGTGCTTCCCACCATGATGTGGGTAAGGATATAACTAAGATGCTCAGAAGCTTTGCCAGCCCTATGAGCACTGGCAGAGGAGGTTCTGGCTCCTTTTGTGGCCTCCACAAGACTTGAAGCTTTGTTTGGGTTGTCAAGGGCCCATGGCAACCTCTGTCTTGCACCATGAGTGCCTGTGAGTGGCAGAAAGCAGGATGGGATCCTTCCCAACCTCTCTGGAACAGATCCTCCCCCATGGGTCAGCCTGGCTCAGCCATCACCTCACTCTGGCTGGCCTGTAGCTCACATTCACCCAGCATGGCCAAAAATAGCACCTCTTGGATTTCACTATATAATCACTTCACATAATCCAGACATAACAGAGACAGGGGCAGGGGGAATAAATGCTTGTCAAATGAGTTCCCCCTCCCTGCCAGGGCAGGTAGAATCCTTTGTCCATGCTTTCACCCACCTTCACTAGTCCTGGCAGGGAGGATTTCCCTTGGCTTCAGCAGCATCACCACAACAGGCCCAGCTCCAGACAACTGACCTCTCATCAATAGCTCCCATATATTACACAACTTGCCAGGTTTTCTCGTGTAACCCCATGATCTCACAAAGGCTGGTACAGTGTCAACCCATCACAACCCAGTAATTTCTCAAGGAAAATAGCCAGCAACGCTAAAATGCTACAAACATCATACCAGACAAGTGTAGCCTTAAGGGCAAAAGCGCAGCACAAGACTGGTTCCTGTGTCATCTCATTTTGTGAAAACACCCAAGTTGGAGCTTTTAGAAAGACTGTAAGAATTCCTTAAGCTCTCATATGAATCAAATGCTGGTGCAACTGAATTGCAAACATTTATACCTTAAGAAGTGCTGGATGTTAAATTTACAAATATATTTCCTATTCTGTACCTTCTAGGTGTACATCTCCCAAAACACCTGACCTTGTACTCAGTGCGTGTTGCAGGTTCAGTTGCCAACAGATGGAGGAAAACCATCTCATGGACCTCTCACAGATGTGTCAGCAGAACCCCTTGGTCACAAACAAAACTGAGGGTGTAGCCCGTTTGTCTCTTCCCAGTCCTCAGGGAAGACTACATACTGACCCTGGAATTTTGTTAATAGCTAAAAGGTTTCTAATTATACACATTTTAAAATACCACAGCTCAGGTGCTGTTTAGTCTCTGACAGACTGGTAGGTGTCTGCAAGCCACTGGCAAACTCAAAAGATTACAACCCTTAGTAGGGCCTGTAGCAAGAGGAAAAGGGGTGATGATGTTAAACCATGAAAGGGCAGCTGCAGACTAGATATAAGGAAGAAATTATGACAATGAGGGTGGTAAAACACTGCTACAGGATGCCCAGTGAGGTGATAGATGCTCCATCCCTGGAAATATTCAAGTTTTGACTGGACAGAGCCTTGAGCAACCTGATTAAGTTGAAGACCTACCTGCTCAATGCATGGAGTGGACTAGATGACATTTAAAGGTGTCTTCCAACCCAAACCTAGGATTGTATTATTTAATGCTTAGTGGTTTCTCTCGTGAGCCATTCTTCCCCACTACATGTATACTGTGAATTAACTTGAAAGCAGAAAATAAAGCTACTGCTCTGCAGCAATTCGCTCAAGAGAATGTGCTTCCAAAAAAAAAAGTGTTTTGAATACATTTAGTGATCATTTAATTTATTATTTATTTAGGAATTGTCTCCCCATGTACAAAACAACTGTGATTTGGGTGGGACAGAGAGAGGCAATGACAAATCATAAGAACCACCAACCCTTAGTTTTAGAAAACTGCACCACAGGCATCCAAAGGAAGATGGAGTCCCCACATAAGAGCTCGCAAAACTGAAAATATGCAAACTGTTTGGGGTTGAGTGGTTGGCTGGTTTTGGGAGGAACGGGGGGTTTCAGGGTGGAGGGGAGGATGTTTAAAAATTAGAAGCTCTTCACTCTGTCTCAGTTCAGTGTGAGCTCCTGGGTCACTACGTGCATTCTTTGTAGCTGAGAGGGTTGGGAAATTCAAGGAGCTGTATTAAGCGTTAGCCACTCCTTTTTTACTGCAGTCAGGAGAGAAACCATGTACCTCATTATTGCTCCTTGACGGGCCTTTTACTCTACAAAAGGCAGTTTTCTTTCCTTCCTCCAGCATTAGTGGGTTTCACATCAGAAAACACCAGTCTTCACTTCCCTCCAGGTAGAGGTAATTACTACTCCAGGTAGTAATGTCATGCATAGCTGATAAAAATCAAAGCTGCAGCTCTGCCTGAGAACAACTAAGGAGGGATAAAGGAGACAGAACACAGGTACTGAACACAATGATACCCTTAAAGTCACCAAAAAGAGGTTTTTTACAAAAATACTGACAAAATAAGATTGATTTCTTCCCCAAAACCCATCTATCTTAAAAAGAATTGCAAGACAAAAACAGAAGGAAAGAAAAGAACTTCCTCCTACAACTTGCAATTAGAACAGCAAGAGCTGGGATTCTGCTTGTTAACACATGAAAGCCCAGTATAGAAAAAGAATTCTCATTAATAAAGTCTCCAAATCAACAGTACATATCCACAGTGATTTTAATAGTTCAGCTTCTGGATTGTATGCTGTCATGTCTGACATAAAAAGATTACAATTGATTTATTAGCTACAAATATAAATATACCTGGAATTTCTTTTTTTCCTTAAGAATAAAAAAGTACCGCGTGTTCAATCTTCCAAAGTTAGAATCGTAAGGGAAAAGAAGATCATCATATGAAAGTGTTCAAGAGTACACAAACAGATCATTTACATGCAACATGAAATGGCAAGTCACTAAAAATCAGAATCTTTCATCTCTGTCCAAATGATTGTCGCTACCCATCATAATAACACACCATTTGTCTTCAGAGCCCAGGGAAACTGGCAAGTCTTATTCCATAATTTCACTTGCATTCCCATTTTTTTATACACACAGCTTCCCAGAAGCCTTTTAATGGTCAGATTTGGTTTTTTGTTTTTTTGTTGTTGTTTTTTTTTTTTGCATACACCATTATAGTCTATTTATTCCTTGACTTTTCCTTTCTGGTCAACTGCAAGCAGTTCTTATTCCTCATTTTGCTGGAGTGAAAAATCCCTCCCATTTTCTATGTCACACAGATGGTTCAGGCACAACAACCTGATTTTGTCCTTTTGGCTGGCTTGTAGTCCGTGATGTCTACGGTCTGCGGTGGCCCCTCAGCTTTCTGCCGTACGATTATTGGGACTACCATGTCAAACACAGTTTCAAAGAGGTAGTCCACCTTGTATCCTGTCTTTGCACTGGTCTCAAAACACATTTTCTCAGCCGCTGGAACATCCTTCTCATCTAGCATTTTGTATTTCAGTATCTTTTTATAGAGCGCAATTGCATCCTCTGCACGGACTTGTTTCCGCACCTTTGAGCCACAGCTGGCACCAGACTTCTCGGGTCTATTTTCATCCGGTGGTACAGTACAGTCATCACTGAGGTCAACTTTATTTCCAACAATAGCAAAAATGCAGTCAGCACTCGCGCTGTCCGTCAGCGCCAAGAATCTTTCTTCCAGCTCTGTCAGGCTTTGGAGGCTGTTCACATCGTACGTGAGGATCACAGCAGCCGCTCCTCTGCAGTACATAGACCCGAGGCCATGGAACTGCTCCCGCCCTGGCAAAGGTTTAAACACAACGAATGTTAGTGTGCTGGAAAACACATCATTAACCAAGAGAGCTTAAGGAATTTTAAACCAATTTCACAAGTCTGGATGAAGCAGTGAAGGTAAAAAATCTGTTATTTGTAGCACTTTCAGGTTTTTCCTTAAGACCAACAGTGCCACAGAACAGCTCTGCTCACTGCTTGCTCAGTGTCAGAAAAGGGAACCTGTAGAGACAAGAGAACAAGGAAGCTCATGCAGCATTCACACTTGCAGAGAGAAAAAAAAACAAAAACTGGCTTATTTTTTATTAAATTGCATGCCAGTTGATTTAAATCACATTAACTACTACCCTGCTTGCACCCACAGATGGCCCATCCATCTACCTCACCATTTACAAACAAAAAACTTCTACTGGTTCAAGTTCTGCTAGAATTTATTCATCCTATAAATCCAGCACGCATTTTCAAGTACATCTACTTCAGAAATCTGTATCAAAATCAGTAATCCACTTGTTCCTAGGTTTTGAAGGATTTTGTAAGCTATACATTCTGATGCTACATGCCCACAGTTCTCAGGTACATTGGCTTTATAGGAGAAGTCTCTTATGGTATCCAGTCTGCATCTGTCCCAGTTTTCACACATTTTTTTTTAGAGTAGGAAACACACAATATACAGAAAATCCTAATACATTCTAAGAGAAATTTATCTTTTAAGTTGCCCTAGCCATTGCTCAATAACCAACAGTGAAAACATTTCTTTCTCCTCATTCAGGGATAATTTTCCAGCACCTTCAAGTAAGCCTTGATGGTGTCCTTCAGCTTCATTTCTTGGAAGACAAAATTGACTCTTTAAATCCTGGGAAGCAAACAGTGCTCTTCAGTAGTTGCAACAGGACTAAGGGAAATGAGGCAGAAGATAAACTCTGCTTTCCTTCCTATTGAGAACTGCTACTTTCCCCAAATACTTGCTACCAGTAAAGCATGCTGTACACGTTTTACTGCCCAAAACTGAATCAAGAAAAAGATAAAACACTCTAGATTTCAACCAGCCATCAGAGTCAGCCTTAGGTCACAACATAAGTGTGAACAAAGAAAGAAAGAAAAAAAATAAGAGAAAAAGAGTCAATGACACACTTATGAATGTTTAAAAATCAACATAGTTTTCCAACTCTTTTCATACAATCCCTTTGCACAGAGCCTTCATTTACAGAAAATCTGGAAGATATCTAGTTACATTCATCTTCTGCACAAAGCTACTGACCACCATGAGCTATTTCATCATCATCGATGACTTATCATGAAACCCTTGTAAATGACTGGAATAGGAAAGGCAGAAGAAACTAATGCTGAGAAGTGCAGGTCAGCACGCATTGGGAAAACACATCTGCACATGAACATGCACACTGTGAGAGAAACCCAGAATCTGCCTCCAGTTGGGAACAGAGCAGGCACTGCACTAAGTCCTTCAACAGGCACCAGGACTGTACTCCACAGCTGCCAGAAGAGAGACAAAGTGTTCATCATTATCAGTAAGCAGATCTTGGAAACCTCAAGCTAGAACATGAAATCCAAATCTCATTGCACTTTTATCACTGAGTGAAGCTCTGGTAACTGCCAGAGAAATAGGTTTGGAAAGGTGCAGAGTTCACTATAAAGAGGGGTAAAGGAAGCTGGTGAGAATGCTCAGAAGTATGTGAAACATTTGCATGAGGAAAAGTTGTGGCATCTCTCAGGTTGGTGAATGATTGGAAAAGGGGTAGAAACAGATGCCTACAAATTCAGGCCTAATGCTGAGAAAAAAATAAGTAGTTGTTCCTTGGTTACTTCCTTGTCACAAAGAAAATGAGGATTTCACATCAAAAACATGTGTAATTTAAATACTTTCCCGTGAAGTGAAAACCTGGTAACAGCAGTTATATAACATTGCAGAGGTCAAAAGTTCAATGAATGGCATTCAGAAAATCATTAGGCAAAGTTTACAGAAAATTGCTTCAGTGCAATTTTGTATAACCTCTGATCTGCCTTCCCCCAGCAATAGAAATTCTTTCACTCATGGTCTGGGTAGTAGGAAAAAAAAGATGTTTAAGAAAAAAAAGAACAACAGCTATACCCTTGTTTAGGTATGTTGAGTAAGGGCAAGGGAGACTGGGATACAGGGGAGGGAGGAGATCGGTTCTTTTACGCTTTTTATAATCCAATCTCATGTTAAAGTTGTACTTTCAGTTGCACTGCATCTGAGTCTTTTACATGTCCCCAATTTTTCAATAAAAGTTTGCACCATGACCAATTTTGTTCTCACTAGAACCCTGATTATACTGTGGTCTGGAAACCACAATGGAACATGTATCTCCCCCTGTTCTCCCACTTCAGATGCCTAAGCCATAAAATGCAGCCCCCAGAATCGTTTGCTGCAGCAACCAAGCACCAGAACAATACTATTACTTGTTTTATGGCATTTGTATGCTAATCTAATCTTGCACAGCATAATATAAACTGTGACACTTTTACATGGCAACTACCAACTGACTACATCCACAACTAATATATTGTTGAAAGGGGGAAAGAAACATTAAGAATTTACCTTGCATAAGGGATTAATTATATCAAAGGAATTATGGAGAGTCTCCTTTGCTCACCCTCACAGCACAATCAACATGCAGAACAAACTGCACAATGTATTTTTGCAGCAGTTTCCTTGTACAGACCACTTCTGACACTTAAGGGCTGGAACAACTCTAAATATGGAAAAAAAACCCCAAAACTACACAAAGTATTTAAACTAATATCTATCCTCAAAGGTGTCAGGCAAAATAGTATCAGACATTACGGTGAAAAACTTACTGCATAAGAACAGCCACCCCCTTCTTATAGCCACTTACTTTTTCCTCTGGACCCATCCAGTCCACAACCACATATTTTTTATAACAATTAGTTAAATTAAATGGTAAGCCCTGAATCCAACAATTAAACGTTTTTGCCTTTTCAAAAAATAAAGGTAACAGAAAAGAGTGGCAGAACTATCAAATAATTCACAGTCAAAGGAATTGCAAGAACCACCAAATCAACCATAAAGGCACATCAGGGAAAATTCTGAAAACCAAGCAACCAAAAACTAATTTTCATTTTCTTTTCATCTTTGTATGTTGCCATGTTAAGAGCAGTTCAACAACCCTACAGCTGTATCCCCATCTGCAGCACCATTAGCTTTCCAAAGGTCTTCCATCAAGTATACAAAGTCCTGTTGGAGACTTCAGCCACTCAGAGGCAGCACAACCAACAAGCATTTTCAAAGTCCTGTGATGGTTGTCATAAACAAATCAAAGAGTTTTGAGCTAAACAGACCTCAGTTCTATAAAGTTCATAATGAACCTAACAAAGAAGGGAAAATCAGACCTTGCAAGAGGCCAGCTTGACAAATAAGCGAGGCGAGATTTTAAGTGTACGAAGAACTTAAGGCCTCCTACTGCACTTTGAGCTCTCAGTTGGAAGGCAGCAGCCCCTGTTAAAGCTGTCTCTGGATGAGATCACAGCACATCCAGACATCCCAATCCCTTCCCAGCCATAGGATTCACTCAGTGCTGCTCTTGGAGCTCTCTGCTTGCCCACGGCCCCTGAAGGTGTATCCAAAGTAACCCCTGAAGTTGCTGTGGATGTTAATGAGAACAGAAGCCAGATTTGAATGCTCCTTACCTACCACCTCTTCAAAGAGGCTTTCACCCTAACTTCTGAGGTGGCACAGCTTCACACAGACACGCTCTTTCAAGAAAACCTGTCTCTGAAGAAGTAGTTTTAAATTTATCAGTGTTGAGCACATACAAGAATGCAAAACAGGCTGTTATTTTCAGTCTGAAGGGAATAAAACACAACGAATATTAAAGAGCTAAAATGGTCCTCAATAAAGTACTGAAAAAAGTACTGTTTTTATTCTGATATCATTGTCTGAGTGGCAGCATAACTCAATTCCTAAGGTAAATATGTAGTAGGGAAAAGTACACAAAGGTAGGCTACAGGGGCATGCTACCATTGCACTAAAATTGCACAAGACTGCAGAATTGTCCAGGAAGTGCTCAGTCTATAAACCAGGTACCTTCCAAGGATTTTCACAGTACTGTAATCCGAACAGTAGAGAGGAATTAACAGAAACACAAGGTATCAGCTAGATTTTGTCTTTCAGATTCTCCTTCTGCTTTATAGGAGTCTGAACCTGAGTGTACACGGAGAGGGATAGGAACTGTACCCTAGGGGGACAGCTAGAAGAGGAAAGAAAAGAGGAAGTATGACACCCATGACACAGCACAGAAATCAGCATTATAAAGAAATGAGCTCTGAGGATTCAGCTGCAGTAGATGGAAGTTCAAAGGGTGACCCTTATGCTCTTGAGTTACCTCAGCAGGAACATCCTTGAGATCACAGGAGTAGACAAAGATCCCTTTTGAAAAGGAAACAACATTTCTTTCTGCTTGCAGACAAGACAGCAAAGCTGTGACCCTTTAAAGGACATCAGGTGAAACAATTTTGCTAGGAACAGAGATTTCTACTTGTGCACATATCACAAGAGATGTAATGGCTATTAAAGAACAAACAGTAAAGGTCTCTAAAGGTTTCAGGAAAATTCTCCTGCCCACATATGAGTCAGGCTGTCAAGTTTTGACAGTGATGAAGTCAGTTCTTCTTTACTTTGTTCAAGATTGGTATTTAGTTCTTGTAGGTGGCTTTATCATATTTCCCTTGAAAACAGGAGCTTTGTTAAGAACTGGACTACACCTGTGGTTACTTGGGGATAAAAATTAAGCTCTCCATCCCAAAGGATTAACAGAGGACATAAGTAGAAACTAGCAGAACCACAAGTCACAAAGCACTGGAGAGTCCAATTTCTACATGTCCAGGAGCTGTCTGAATACATGATTTCCTGATCTGCCAGAAAAATGCCAACATTTCGTTTTTCTTCAAGACAAAATCCCCCATAGAATGCAAGTCTTTGAGAGGGAGAAAAACTAAATAATTAAACAAACAAATACAAACAAACTAAATACTCCACCACAACACCCCCTACCCCTCCCCAGAAAAAAAAAAAACACCAACCACAAAAACAATTACAGTTGAGTAACTATAAAATTCACTTAAGCTCCACCTTCACCCAGTAAAATACATTTAAAAAGCTGCATTATAGAAGACACTTGCATATGTTGAGGTTTCAGAAGGCAACAGATGTCTAGCTCTGCTAATAAACAAGATGACGTTTATTTTGCTTATATTCATTACTTAGATATGAATCAACATTCAAGGCATGAACTGCACCCTATTTTAGCAGCTTCTATTTAAATTATTAAAATTAGATATGTATGTCTTGGCCAAAGCAGAATATAACATAAATATAGGAGAACAGTGATCTTAGCCAAAGGGCTTTACTTGCATGTTTTAAAGTAGAAAGAGCTACACACATGGAAGAAGAAAATAACAACCACATGGGTTAAGTGAACAATGAACAAAGGAAAATTCTTTAATACAGCTCTCCATAGAGAATACATCAAAAACAGTCACGAAAGTGGGCTCAGAACAATACATAATTGAGACATGCTTACTCCACTTCTAAACACTATTCTGAATTGTTAACTCAAGAATCTTTATCTTGTAATAGAAGAAGACTTATATTTCTGAAAGAAATAATCTCTTCCCTTAAATCTATGTGATTTTTACTTAATGAGCAAATACTTTGAGTTCTGAAAGAACCTGAAATTGCCAAGGCCCTGCCAACATCCCCACTCTACAAACATTAATTATTTTAGTCATCTAAATCTCCTGCAAAACAGCAGCTCAGTGTGAGAAAACAACCCACACGAACCAGAAGAAATCATTCACCTCTCACTTAAGCAAGACAAGAAATCATGATCAAATTGAGCCCTGTACTCCAGTCAGCTGTAATTATCATACTAGAAATACCACACTTCCACTAACAAATGTGCCCGTTGGACACAAAATCAACAACTAGAAAGACTAGAACTTGGACACTGCACAATCATTTTCTATGAATTAATTAAACATGCTCAAGTCTGATCTTAGAAAACAGAAGTTAAAAAACACTTTTAAAATATACAGTTAACACAACTTCAGTCTTTATAACATTTTTCATTTCACTCTAGTTTATAACACAAAAACACGTAAAAGTACCACCAAGTTGCACGTGATTCCTTCTTCCTACCAATATATACACACACAGAGTCCTTATCACAGAGGTCATTCACAAACTTAGATCCAAATCTAAGAGCCAAGCCTGACAGCATTTAGGTATTTATACTGCTGTTTTTATATAGATAAAGGAAATGCACGGCATGAGCTGCTTCTCCTCCCCTGGAGGCTGGCGTTCAGGAAGGCAAATATACTCTGGACTTTAGTTCCAAGTGCTACAAATCTCTTCCCATAAAAGAGATTATAATATCCCAATGGAAGCAAGTCCCAGATTCAGAGAAGCCAACAATGTATTTGAGCTGACTGCCACAGATGAGAAAGGCTCATGAACTGTAAGCACTGAAGCAGAAGATCTTTCTAATACATTTAACTCCATGACATTTGAATAAAAGGCAGATCTCAAGACTGCAGTGTGCTGTTCTACAGGAGGAATGTAACATAATTTTCCTGATCTGGAAGTGGCATTACATTATGTCACTATAATCTAGTCCCTGCTGAATTCACATTCAGAAATCTTATATAATCTACTGGCAGGCTGTAGAATAGAATTCTAGCCAATACTAAAAATTTGATTTAATATATCTGATTTTTGCCTGGACAACTAGATAAAGTTACTCAAGAAAATCCAACTAGTCATCTAACTGGAAGCAGAGAACTTATGATAAAACAGGAAATGCCTTGGCACTATAATCCTGAATTTATGAGCTATGGTTCCACAGAATGACTTTTATCCTGAGAGATTAAGCTGTACCCTTCTACATAAATAAAAATATTAAAGAGAGATTCTTTTTATTTTTTTTTTTTTAGACTACTAAACTACCATCAGTGATCCAACAGTGTCTGGGACAAAACACATCCAAAAATATATGCAAACTCTGTTACTAGGGAATCTAAATTATGATAGAAATAAAAATCTAGGAAAAATACGCAGAGATGAGTAAGTGAAGGGCTGTGAGAAAGGGTTAATTCTTAAACACATTTTTTTAAAATAGCATAAATCTTATATTTTCTCTTTGGAAGCAAACTTATGCAGGAATACTTAACAGATATTAATATATTCTCCATGGAATAAGGGGAAAATCTACAACAGGTTTCAGGAAAAGCTGGATGAAATTAATAGCATTACTAAGCATCAAGGCCTTTTACCAGGGATTCCGCCTCTAATATAATATCCAAGGGAAAAAATAAAACTCATCCTTTATTTCCATTCCTTTAAATAACAAAGCCAACATCCTTTTGGGCACCTAAATTAGCTATTAAGAGTCTGCCAAGAGAAGACAACTACCCCCTAGAAGGCTAGTCCACATCAGCACCTACCATGTGCCTTAAGAATCGAGCTCACTCTTCCTCTGCTTTTTCTAAGGATACCAAAAGCACAAATTGTGTTGCTACACAAATAAAAAAGCCCACCACAATCACTGTGTCTGGGAAAGGAAATAATTCAGAGTAATTATAAACAAAAAGAATTACTAGAAGGCATCTCAAATAAAGAAAAATTGGATGATTACTTACTGGAAATGGAAATTCCACTTTATGCATACTTTCTTCCATACTTTCCACTTTATTCCATACTTTATGCATAAGAATAGTAATACATTTAATGAAAAAGGCTTCATGCAGATTTCTTCTGGCCGACTTCTTTTCTCTCCCCTTAAAGTATAACAACTAACTAAAGCTAGCTAATATGCCATAAATAAGATTTGAAGGCTATGTTTCAGCAAGGACCAGCAAATACAAAATACATAGAAGATTTTGCACTATAATTCTACCCACTTCACCTATTTTCTTGAAAGATAAGTCTTCCCTTAAAAAAAATTAATACCTTTGCTAAAAGTAATGCTCTCTATATTTCTTTACAGATTCAGGCTTATTGCCTGTTTGGAGAATTTTCAAAAGGAAAGTTACACAAATCCCAGGATGGCTGGGGTTGGAAGGGACCTCTGCAAATTATCTAGTCCAACCTCCCTGCTGAAGCAGGCTTCCCTAGAGCAGGTTGCACAAGATAATTCTAGGAAGATTTTGAACATTTCCAGATAAGGAGGATCCAAAACCTCCCTGGACAGCCTGTTCCAGTGCTCTGTCACACTCAAATTACAGAAGATTTTCCTAATATTTAGATTACACTTCCTGTGTTTTGATTTGTGCCTTTTGTCCCATCACTGGGCACTACTGACTAAAAGTCTGGCCCCCCCATCTTGACACCTGCCCTTAAGATTTGTATGTGGTGGCAAGATCCCATCTCATCTAAGCTGGCTAAACTAAATGATAAACTACAATTAATGTGCTTCTCTGTGTGGTTCTCACCAATAAAAAGTGCTCATAATTCCATTTTCGTTGTGTTTCCTGGTTTTCTTTTGTCCTATATACCCCCAGAATGATTACAGGCCAATCCACTCAAGAAAGCCCTGATTTGTTAGGAGAAAAATCCCCTTTATGCCCCTAACCTTTCGAAGAATATCTTTCCCTTGTCAAACTTGAAGTATATCAACAGGTCAAGCAGTTTTAACTGACTCTTTAATTTTTATTAGAACATCAATTCAATTAACATTCCAAAAGTGATACTTTGGCACAATTCACATAAAACAATTCTTCCAAAGAAGTTCACTTAAATGGGCCTTTTATTGTCAGAACAAATAGCACACTGAGAAGTTATGCAAGAATGTCAGCATGGTGTGCTGCACATCACATGTTAAACTCTGCAAGATGTGGTTAATGATCTACAGGATCATCTGAGAGTTGACTGAAGAAGATGGGTTGTTGCAATATGCTTTTCTTTGCAAAGAGGCACACACAAACCCCTGTTTAATAAGAATCTCAAAACAGAAAATAATGAGAATTTTTTGCTGCAGATCAGTTTTATTTCATATTCTCCAAGAAGATTATCAGTCTAGACACGTCCTGGTAGCAGCTCCAAAATAAAAGGCTAGTCACCACCTTTTCCTGATGTGTGGAAGAGATGCCTCAAAAGCTGTGTAAGCCTTAATCAAAAGCACACCTCCAAAGAACCAACAACTGAAACATGGGTAAAAATTTCCTGGGTTTTTTTGACAGTTAACAGTGGGATAGTTTATGGAGAAATCTGCTTTTAAATAAAAGCCTAATTTTCTAAAGGCAGCTAAACTAAAACCAGGTGCCTAGCAGCTTACACAGGTGCCAACCAGTTACATCCTGCAGAGCATTCTGAGTCCCAGAGGTATCCAAAAAAGCAGATTACCACAGATGAAGCCTTCTCACCCACAGCTCAAATATAATAAACATCCCTCAGTCATCTTGTCAAATCCTGTATTATTCAATCATTAATTAATTTAAATATTCCCAGAAACTTTTTTACTCCAGCCCTGAAGAAAAGTTTGTCCATTTTCATTCTATAACTGGTAGCGAAGGCTTGCATTTCTGGTTCCAAATGACAGACACGTCAGACACACTCAATGAAAAGAGGATATCAAGTTTACATGTGAGAGAATAAAAGAGGAAAGAAAAAAAAAAAACCATAAAGGAAAAAACCCATTTACAGAACATGATCAGAGACCGAGTGTACTCCTCACTCAAATTTTATCCCCTACATAATAAAGATGATGGAATTTCACTCAGAATTTCCCTTTTCTTGGGACTTAGGAACTTATATTCTATTAAGTATATAAAGAAAGGAAAGCTAGTATCCCACCAACCAGCTTGTTGGAGTTCAGCTTTCAGATTCTGATTTTTGACAGACTTCTAGCTTCACAAAGTAATCTGTTCAAAAAACAAACACCCCTCCCTCAAACACCAAACTAAAAAAATACCACATTCCCCAAACCCAGAAAAACTCCACACTCCTCCTAAAAGGTATTCCCCCATGACAACCTCCTTCTTGTCAGGTCAGAGAAATTAACACTTTTTCACTCACTCTTTGGCTCTGGCATATTTCTCTAAACTAAAAACCCTACCTGTAACACCTTTCTCCCATCTTTCCGTATTATTTTATTACTAAGAATGTAAAAAGAGTCTTACTGAAGTTATGTTACTTAAATTCTTGATAACTCTGTCTCTCGCTACACTTATACTTTCCAGAACAGTTCATAGGTTCTGGGACAGCACAAGGTACCCAGAGTTTGGTTTGCTATCTACTACCAACTCAATGGACCTTGCAAACATACTGTTGGCCAACGAATCTAGCTTAACCTGTTGCCAGCACCCCATAACATTAGTCTCGCTTCATTTGCAGCCTTATACATTTGTTTAGTCTGCATATTTCTAGTTCCAATTGTCTTTTCATAGAGAGACTTATAAACTCAGTGCCTTTGGAATAAAGGCTTATTTAGGGTTTCTATAAACAGCAACGCCTTCAGCTGCACAATGCCTATATAAAGGAGAAGAAATATCAGAGAAGATTCCTATTATCTACAAGATTTAGCCCACTAGTTTCAGCTTTTCCAGAACAAAAGAATACCTGGAATCTGTTCTGCTACATGAACGCAAAATTATTTTTCTTGCTGCCAAGAATAAATCAGAACTTACCATTCTAATAACGAAATTAAGATTGAGCTTCTAAATTCACAAGAACTTTCATTTCAAAACAGACGTTCCCATAGAAACACCAGTCTGCTTTCTTTCCAAAGCCATCACATTTCATAAAAACACGAATATGCTTTCTATCCAAAGTTTTAAACTTCACCATATCACGTGTAGCAATACCAAGCATCACATAGAGACACAGAGAAAACTCTCTAACCACACTACATAGCATGTTTTTGCCAACAAAAATCCAGCTAGCTGGATTTACTTTTTTCAAACCATTCATTTCATTTAGTTCTCTTGATGCACTGTGTTCATTTCTTGAAAAAGGAGATAACCCCAGAAGACTGAAGCACTTCATGTATTTTCAACTGCCTGGAAGGGTAGTGCTTTTAGAAGATGAACAGAACTAATCTTAGACCTGCCAGACCTACAAGCGTACCAAGGTGCACCACCAATACAAACTGAAAAAATGACACCAGTTTTTAACTGTTTCTCTCTGAAATGTCACAGCTGTGAAGGGAAATGTTTTATCTAAACACTGATATCTGGCAAAAGAAATGAGGGCAAAACAGATTGATGGGACATTACCATCCTGTCTATGAGCAAATGCTCCACCAGAACTCCAGCTGAAATCTAGCATCAACAGCATGTCTACCGAAAATGTGGCAGGGTGCTAAATTAAGCTAATTAAGTTAAATTTATGAAGCTCCTATATGCCTCCACTGAAATGAGAGCAGGAATGCAAGAATGACACTAGAAATTTATGTCAGATTAAGAAAAAAACACTGATGTAAAATTCTTCTGAAACTAGGTGTCTAACAGAAAAATTTAAACTGCTGCCTAGAAAAGAAGCATTTGGCAGCTTTCCTTAAGGAAAATATGACTGGAACAAAATCATTGGGGGTGGGGGGAGAGAAAGAAACCTTGGATTTTCTTTGGAAGAGTTCTGCAGGAAGCAATATCACTGAACACTTAACTGCAGCAGCAGAGCTTAATGGTCAAATACTGCTCAGCAGTGAGTAACAAAGAGGCCAATTACAGGACAGGGCTGTACCACAACCTGACCTAGGCAAGACACCTGCTTCTGACCCATGGAGAAGCTTTTCAGCTTTAACACCTGCTGAAACACCAATTCATCTCCTCAAAGAAAAGTACCTTCTACAGAAAACAACTCATTTTCCATAGGGTGAGTTCTAAAAGCAGCTGGTTTTTCTTTGCAATATCTGAAAACTGATACTTTTCCCCTTAATTTACAACTCCTTTCCACAGGGGTAAAGGCACTGCAGATGAGCCCACTTCCCTACACAATTTAAAAGCAGAGGGTGTTGCCAGGTCCTTAACTTCAGAGTCATTCAAAGGAGACCTTCAAAGCCCACACTCCCTCCTAAAGCTTGCTCTTCAAACTGAGAAGCAGCTCAGGCAGGAATGCGTGGCCAGGTGTACTTTAGTGTGGTTTGACTGGCACTGCAGGGCCAGGAGGTCACTCCACCCTTACTGGATGGTTTATATTGCTCAATAAGGAACTGGCAGATTAGCTCAGTCTGCTGGTTTGGTTGGGGCAGAGTCAATTTTCTTCACAATACTCACTATAGGGCTGTGTTTTGGGCTTTGTGCTGATTTGGGAAACTGCATAGATAACACAGGGGTGTTTTCAGCTATTACTGAGCAGCACTTGCACAGTATTAGAAAATTTCCTGGTTTTCATATACTTCAATACATATTTTAACTTTAATTAATAGATAATATATACTTGAACCAACATGTACCTTAAGAAATAAATCTTGAAGACGCACAAGCAGGCCATTCCTGTGTGCTGAAAGACGATGTAGCCTACCTGCACTTCAACAAAGCTTTTGACATCACCTCCCATGGCACACTCCTGGAAAAGCTGGCAGCCCACATATTGGAAAGGTGCACTCTTTGCTGGGTGAAGAACTGGCTGGATGGCTGAGCCCAGGGAATGGCGATTAATGGTGCTGCATCCAGCTGGCATCTGGCCACTAATGGTATTCCCCAGGGATCAGTGTTGGGCCCAGTCCTGTTTAATATCTTTTTGGATTATCTGAATGAGGAGATTGAATCTACCACCAGCAAGTTCACAGACAACACCAAGTTGGGTTGATCTGCTGGAGGGTGGGAAGGTTTGGCAGAGGGACCTGGACATGCTGGATCAGTGGGGCAAGACCAACGGCATGAGGCTCAACAAGACCGTGGGCCAGGTCCTGCACTTGGCAACAACAACCCCAGAGAGCAGTACAGTCTCGGGGCAGAGTGGCTGGAAAGTGGCCCAGCAGAAAAGGACCTGGGACTGCTGGTCAACAGTGCATGTCCCATGAGGAGAGACTGAGGGAGCTGAGATTGTTTGGCTTGGAGAACAGAAGGCACAGCAGGAACCTTATTACCCTCTACAATCACCTGAAAGGAGGCTGTAGCCAACTGGGGGTTGGCCTCCTCTCCTCGGTAACCAGCAACAGGACAAGAGGACATAGACTTAAGCAGCACCAGGAGAGATTTAGGTTGGATATTAAGGAATAATCTCTTCACATAAAGGGTGATTAGACATTGGAATGTCTAATTGGCTGTCCCTGGAGGTGTTTCAGGAAATGCTGGACATGGCACTGAGTGCCATGGTCTAACTGACATGGTGGTGTTCCAAGGTAGACTTGATCTCAGAGATCTTGTCCAACCCATTTTGTTCCTCACCCAACCAGTGAGGGAGCTGGGGGTGCACAAGAAATTGGGATGCAGCCAGGACAGCTGGGCCAACTAACCAGAAGGATATCCCACACCATATGGTGTCATGCTTAGCAGATAAAACTGGGGGAAAGAAGTAGAAAGTGGGGGATGTTCAGAGTGATGGCACTTGTCTTCCCAAGCCAACATTACACACGATGGGGCCCAGCGTCCCTGGAGATGGCTGAACAATTGCCTACCAACAAGAAGTGAGGAATGGATTCCTTGTTTTGCTTCGCTGGCACACACAACTTTTGCTTTGCTCACTAAACTGTCTTTGCCTTAACCCACAATTTTTCTCACTTTTACTCCCCCAGTTCTCTCCCCCATCCCAGTGGAGAGTAGTAAGCAAGAGGCTGCTTGGAGCTTAGTTAAGACTGCCCTCCTAAATGTATTTCAATAAGCACTCTGAAATTCTACCACTCATCAGCATTCCTGCCAGCTTTCAGCAAAGAATTGTTAAGTCAGAGTCTCCCCCCACTACCTCACAGACAAGAAATTCTTCCTGTTTTTCTTCATTCTTTATTCCTGTTCTAAGCTGAGTTAGGCTTTTTAACTTCCTCATTAGATACTTTGCTATAGCCTTAGCTCTTTACAACCTCTTTTTTTAAAATCAAAACTCCCCATAGGACTTTTTGCAGAAGGGTTAACTACATACATACCAAACCAATCAGTACAATACACCATGCCATTTTTTGAGTAAGAAAACACCATAAACTTAATAAACATCTTAATTAAGGGAATTGAAATTTTAGAGATGACAAAAAGAGTTTATTGTTACTCACTGCAGAACCTCTTCGGATTAAATTTTGTATTCAACCATACATAAAATTTACTGGTCTACTCTTTTAGAAACATTCTTTTTTTTCCATATTATTGCTTTAACCCCAAACACATTATATGCATTTCTGCCTCCTGGCTGTCAATCATCTCCCTTCTTCCCATGTACAGGAAGCCAAACCATCAAGAAGCAACTGTAAACTCTTTTGTGCACATGCACCCAATGGGAGTCACAGTAACACAGTAAGTTAGCTTTCTTCCACAGACCCACGGGAGAGATCCAAAGCTTGTTGCCCAGAGAGGCTGTAGATGCTCCATCCCTGGAAGTTGGATGGGACCCTGAGTAAGCTGATCGAGTGGGTGGTATTCCTGCCCATGACAGGGGAGTTGGAACTAGATGACCTTTAAGATCTTTTCCAAACCAAACCATTCTAGATTCATTTACAAGAGCATTAGCTATGGTGGTGCCTGTTTTCCATCAGCCCACTTTCACGATAATTCTTTCCATTAATATTTCAAAAGCACTAGCAGCAAAGACAGGCCAACAGAACCCAGCCCCTTCCTCTCAGTGCTCCACTTCAGAGCCATCCCAGGACACCAGCCTGAGGCTTTTAAGAACCTGCAAAAAGTTCAGCATTTAGACACTTTCAGGGATCTCTAGGCTGTTTCTACCACTGCATCAGGCCACCAGAAGCAAGAGCTTAGCCTTCAGTAACCAGTCTGGAAGGTCACATACCTGTGGGAATGCACCTTCCAACCCTAACCACACAGCCAGAGACCATTCTCTTCTTCCACAGCTGCAGCACAGCTTTGTTCAGGACATGCATGGGGCACTGCAGTGCAGAGAGGGACCCAAGTATACCAGCCACACTTCCTTTTGAAGGTAAAATTAATTACTAGGCTCATATATAGGCAGTACCTCAAGCACTATTTCCATAAATCTTTTATCCTACTAGTATGTTTCCAGGTTGAATAGGAGTAGAGGACAGCAAGAAGAGAACTAGAAGCACTTCTAGAGGCCTAGGTTTTACAAAACTCAAGTTTGTGCAAGACAGCAGTTAAATGCTGGTATTCATCACTGGTCACTACTAGGTGAGGAGGGAGAAGGAAAGGCATCTACGAATCACAGCATTCACATTTCAAAAAACAGAGTCCAGGTTTCACAAAAACACATTTGAGAGCAGGCAGGCTGTTTTGTAAGAAGTGACCTTCTGTGTCATGTGTTTCAAATATGAGGAATGATTCTTGCACACATAAATAACACAGTTGTCTGAAATGCTTCAGGAAGCTCTGGTTATCAGATCAATAGAAGGTACCCACAGCTGGTCTGCCCCTGCAGTTACTTGGCAAGTGCCTCTTATTTAAAGTTAAATCAGCTTTTGGTGAAATGGAATTGAGGCACAGAAGACAACCATATGCTAGCTCCTAATTTGTAACACTGAGTTTAACGTCAAACCAGCCTTCACTAGCAATTTGAAAAATATTTAAACTTTGTTAAATATGTAGAAATAAAGGCCATGGATCTTGTAAACTGAATGAAAAAGTCTACTGTTTTATTTTTTTGAAGAGAAACTCATATTAATAACATGGAACACAAAATTAAGCTTGCTCATTATGATCCATTTCAATATTTTCAATGATTTATAGGCAGGTTCTCAACTAAGAACACAAGCACTGAATTCATGCATAATTAACCTGATAATCCTCACCAGCTACCATCAGTGTCCATTCAGTTGAAATCTTCTTCACTGGGTGCTTCTAAATAGTTGCTATTTGTCAAAGGCAGGAGGCAGATCTGGCTATCCAGTGGGCTGCCTTCAGCAAGTATCAGAAGTGGGAGACTGTGCCAGACACAGTGCTGCTACCTGGGTTTTGTGGGAATGGATTTAAAACTTGCTCAAATCATTAAGATAAAATTATCACAGGACGTGTGACTTGTGTTCTCAGAGTTTATGCTAACTAAGATAAACAAATGGCCTTTACATTTCCAGCACTACTTCTCCCTTTTAATTCTACTTCCAGCTTCTCTGCCTACACACTTAAGAGCGTATGTAATAGCCACAGTTTAGGAGCATTAATTTGAGAATTAAAGAAGCTGTAATCAGACAAGAGAAATGGTACGTTGTCACCCTGAAAACTCAGCTTTTGAGCTTGCTAACATAGTTTTCTAAGGACTTTCCCAGGACAGTAACTGTAAACATAGATATGTGTACATTCTTTCTGTTACACGTCTTGTGACAGGCATCTCTCATGGCCAGTGCAGTGAGAAAGTGTTATCCTGACCATCCAATCCCTGGCCGTGGTCAAAAGCCTATAAATCCTGAGAGGAAAAATAAACTTTCTCTTCTTTTCACCACACCTTGACTGTGTCTGTGTGATCTATTCATCTTCAGTGGCGACAGTACATAATCTCACCTCGTTATTTCTCTCCAACCTGGTACAAAGGGAGTAGCGCTAAAAATCATGAACAAGCCAGTTCTGAACTTTCTGAACAAAGTAAGTTACAATGAGCAAGTTGAGTTACACTCAACTCTCATGCCAAGAGGGGAAGCTGCTTATGGAAAAGGAACTGCTGACAGATTTGCTTGCACTGCATCCTTTTCTGTCATAAATAGGGCGGTATCTCTAGGTCACAAAGTGTTCTGCCACTCAAAGAGAAGACAGACACCAACTACTCCACTTCCACTGTGGTTCCAAAACTTGAAATGAAAAAACAAGTCAAACAGGACAATGTAGAAAGGGCACAAAACACTAGCACAGGAAGGGAGATAAGGGAAACAATACAAGTGTCATACATACAGTTATCTGCTGCAGGAGGGAAAGCTCATGTCCTAAAGACAGTCTTACTGTAAATAAGAAGTAATCATACTGATAGGGATTGGAAGAGCTGAAATATTTTTAGTTTCACAAAATTAGAAATTTATTTTTTAATTTTTTTTTTCCTTCCTGATACAGGCTGTTACTTTTTAAAAAACTAAATTCACTCATACCACTGAGGATTTTTTGTCTTGTTTTAAAACACCTAAGTCTCACTTGCAGAAAACCATAAGATTTGACGATCCCTTTTGTGAGTTTTGGAAGATGCTGACTCAACTACACACGGCTTTTCCTTTAATTTGTTTTTGTAGCTATACGCCACCACAGATTCTGGAAATTTCTCCCTTTTCTGAATGAACCAAAATTTTGACAGCAAATGATAGGTGGAAAATAAACAAAAAAAACCCTCTAGAATATTACCAAGATCCCTATTTTTACCTTCAACAATTAAGAAAAGAACAACAACAGATTTATACTACCAGATCACAAATCCCAGGATGAAGAACAGAAATTTATTTTTTGAGGCCTCTCACAACAAAATCTCACATATTTAAATATATGTTTGAATATTATATACGACTAAAAACGTGTAAGTAGTCCTCAGCTGCAGAATGCAAATCAAAAATTTTCCTTTAATTTCAACTGTACTGAAGACCATTAATTTTAAAATAAGTATGTAGAAGTAGTTGGATGGCTGGACAACATCTTTTTCTGAATATTGTAAGAATCTCCTGGAGTACAAGAACAGTAGTTAGGAATATTAAATTATGTAACAAAATATAGAAAATATGTAATTGTATTAAAAAGAAAGGCTGGGGGGAAAGGGAGAAGTACCTACATCAAATACTCACACAGATCTTTAGACTCTCAGCAGGGATCCACCATGAATGGCTTCTTGGCAGCCCATACAAAGCCAACTTCAATTCTCATCTGCTTCATAAGAGATGGAAAGATATACTAGAAAATTCACAAACATATCTGATAATCTATCTCTCTTTAAAATTCATGTTAATAAGCACTCTTCTAGATTTGTTTCTTTCCACACCCAGGTAGGTGTGGAAATCTTGTATGTTTATTGAGTTGGCTGCCCTAAAGGAAGTTATCCTGAATCTCCTGTGATGTAGGATGGCAAATTATTTATGTTAAGAATTCAAATTAAGAGCAAAAACTCACTCATTTCCTTTGACCACCTCTGCTCTCTGCAGCACACTTTCGTAAGTTAAGTTAAATCACCAACCTGAAATCTCATTTCCTAGGCATATCTTCAGGTACTGAACATGAAATTACAGTTAATCAAGCACAGGAAAAGGAATTTATCACAGCTTTGATGCCTTTTGATCAACCCCCTGGATGTTTTACCCAGTGTTTCCCTGAAAGAAAGGAAATCATTCAGACTTGGAAAACAAAATTATTCTTTCTATTCCACAATTTTTAATGGTTCCAAATGTATCCACCACAGACTCAGCGTCTTTCTAGATGGAGACCCAAACAAAGGTTATTTGTTTGGATATTTTGCAATAGCAAAATGTGACTCAGATGAGGGATTACTAAGTGTACCTTCAGTTCAGGCAGTAAAACACTTGGAAGCTCACATGGCCAGTGGCCTTAACACAAGACAGCAATTGCAGTGAAGCAAACAATTCTTCTAGATATGTGACTGCAGTGTGAAGGTACTTCAACTAGTCCATGGAGTATCAGGAGAAGCTCAGCCAAGGCACTGTCAGGCTGCTTATGAGTTACCCTAGTTTTGATATTTGTGTCACCATAATGTACATGTACTGAGGTGAAACTTGAAATGTACTCACCATAATCACCCAAAGTAGTAATTGAAAAACAACTAGCAGCCAGTTACCTGCCCCACATTTGTATTTTAAGTATCCTTCCTTCCACTGTCCCTTTACTTCCAACCAAGAGCAAAAGTCAATTGCACAGTCAACAGAAAGACACCACAACCCTGACTGCCTAAGTTCAGGCACCTAGAAATACAATACTAATTTTAAATACCTATTTGTTTTTCATAACAGAATGTGACTGTATCCCAAAAAAAAAAAAACCACCCCAAAAAAACCCAAACAAAAAAAAACCCCACACACACAATTGAGTGAATGTGTTACTTTGCATATATTCATCTCTACATTATAGTTTATGAAGCCTTCTGCTGTTCTGTGCAACACTGTTTACTCAGCTAGACAGAGAACTACTGGGAAAAACATTTCCCATCCCTGTGTTTTTCCCCTCACCCGGACACTGAAAGAGCTGTTGATTCTTAGACAGCCCAGGTATACTTGTCACAAAGTCAAACTGAAGAATGCAACAGGGCACCAGTAACTTGTTTTCGTGCCCAGAACATCTATGCCTTTGCATGTACCCTCTAGGACACCAGTTTAACTGAAGCCAATAATCTAGTTTTTGGACACCCTTATTTTCTACAGTCTCTCCTACCAGCTCCCAATCCACCAGGAAGATGAACAGCCATACAGCTGCAATTTTTGTCAGCAGCTTTGCCACTGCATTTACATTGTTTCACTAACCCTTTCTCTTGTTCATGCCTCCCTCCCTCATACATTTTCAGTATTGTCACAAAGCAGACAGTATTTAAACTAATCTTTCAGCTGTTGAGTCAATTTTGACAGACACCGGCAAAATACACCTCTTCCTTCAGTAACCAGGGAAGAAGAATGCAATGCCAGAGGCATAAACTCTTCATTAGGAAGATTCTCCATATTGCTCCAGCCTAGAATCTGTGACTTCAAAAAATGGCAAACTCAGTCAGTTCAAGAAGTTGAACAAACTCAAGCCCTCTTGAGGACGCCAAAGTTGCTCATGTTTGTCAAGTCACAATGTTTTGGCATGATCCCAGACAGCTTTAGCCAGGCACACATCTCAGGTCGCTGATGCTGTTCAGGGAGAGTCCTACTGAAACTGTCGACTACTTTCCCACTTAGGCTAGAACAGCTCAGTCACTTTGCACTCTGTTATTAAATACCACATGCAAAGTGGGGATTTAATGTGGGGGCTGGAACACAGAAGGGAGCACAGGAGTTGGCACACAGCATTTACCTTAGCCTGCATCAAGTACTCACCAGGTGCCATAACCTCCCCATTAGCTTGCCTCTGCAAGTCAGTACTAAAATTACACATTGGAAATAAAAACTCTGCTTTCAATAAAGTAAGTTAGCTATGAATAAATTGTGTTACTTTTGTCTTCTGTTTCTTTTTGATATGTATTTTTCTCATTCCTTGTGACAAGGTATTTCCAGATTTTTACTTAATTTGCATACAAAAGCACTTTCAGCCGCAGTGAATTTGTTACCTTTGACTTTATTTGTATATCATTGTATTTTAAATTGCTGGACAGAACCTGGAACTTCCTCCAGGACTTTCCCCAGGCAGTTAATTATTTTTTCATATTTTTAATCACCTCCCAAGTTATTTTGCTCTTTTCAGGAAACATTCATTGCAAAAAAACAAAAAAAAAAAGAAAAAACAAAAAAAAAAAATCCAGTGCACTGTTTCACAACAACAAAACTGTGTTTCCAGGGATGGAATTTGTATTCCTTCCTCTGAATCTGCTTCAGAAGCTTTAGATACAGAACTCACTGACACTGAACTCTCTTCAGGAATTTCTGTCCCTTCAAACTTCCACTCTTACAGTTTCCTTTTCAAGCTATGAACACATATAGCCTATAACTATACACAGAAATCTCAGGGAAGCCACACTATGTGTGTATGAGGCACTGGTCCTCATCATTGTTTTACATACAACAATTATGAACAACTAATTGAGGCCAACATAATATTCTGCAAAATAATTTTCCCAAGGGCAGAAAGAAAATATTTTTTTCCAATTTTTTAAAAATTAAAAAAAAAAATAAAAATCAAAGACTCTTGCTGGTAACTGGCCCCCAAGCCATGACTCACCAGCAACAAACTTCAGGGATTTTATTCTCCATAATTTCCAACTTCTGTGTTGTTTAGTTCTCACTGGTTGAGCACAGGTACACACTCAGTAGCCTTCCTCACTGAAGGTCCCCAATGCCCAAGACACTTTTTGAGGTGATACTCCCTATGACCTTCCAACAAGAAACCTCCTGAACTAAAGATACCTCACTACACATTCAGCAACACCCAACCCCAACCACTGCCAGAATTTCATCAGGTGTAGAAAGGCACATGCATCAGAGCTCTCTTTGACTCTAACTAATCTACCCAACCATCTCATCTGCAGCTCCTTTTTCCCTGCTGTAATCCTCTACTTCCAAAAGTCAAAACCAGAATAATAATCAGAGTAGCTACTATCAGTGTTCACTTGTGAGGAAGTGTCACCTAAATCCTCCTCTTTCTTTGTTCTGTTTCAATATGATGGAGGACCGTGTTTCCTCCGTACCCACTGACAATTTTCATACCGTTCGCCACACAAGGCAATGTTTGGTTCCAGCTTTCTGGTTGATCTCACACTCTGAGGACCAAGTCAAACCCCATCTCAGGTGTCCCTTGAGAACTGAGCTGTCTCACTGCCATTACCTAGAAATGGGGTGTAGCTGCATCAGGGGAAGTTCAGACTGGACACCAGGAGAAGACTCTTCACTGAAAGGGTGGTCATTCACTGGAACAGGCTCCCCAGAGAACCAAGCCTGAGTTCAAGGAGGTCCCTCTTGGTCATATGGTTTAATGGCTTAGTTTTAAGTAAACCTGCAAGGAGCAGGAATTCGACTCGGTCTTTATGGGTCCCTTTCAGCTCAAGATATTCTTTGACTCTTTGACAAAGGAAGTGTTCATCAACACAGATAAATTCGGGGGGGGGGGGGGGGGGGAAGAACAAAACCAAACCCACAAAAACCTCAAAGCCTAACTAAGCAAAGGAGGAACCTAATCCTTTTCAGCGGGGTAATCTACCACATTTTGCCAGCCAAACATTGACACCTTGCCCGAGAAAGCTCAGCACAGGCAGCTGCCTGCACTGCAGCCTATGAAACCCCAGCAGCCAGAGATCAGAAGCTGTGAGCAATTCACACGTGCTCACCAGCACTGATAACATCAGACATCAGCAAACCAGTCACAAGAGATAGATGTAAGCACTCATTAGGCAGATACACTGCAGCTGACCCAAGGCACGGAAGAGCCTTTTCTAGGCTATGTTTGTCTCCTTTGTCCCCAACTATATAAGCTCTGACAAGTTAAAAAAATAATAATTATATCTATATATATATGTGCAGGTAAAAATTAATGGGTGAAAGATGTAAAAATATGAACCGATAGCTGAGTATTCACAGAATAAAAAAACCAAGTCAGTCCTTGTTGACAGACAGCTCAAGATGAGAAGGAAAAGAAGGAAAGTTTGCTTTCCATAAACCTTTATGTTTCCCCATTATAATGCTACATGAATATCTGCTGTCAAGCTCAGAACTCAGCCTCTTAAAATAGAATTAAGAGGATCCTGATGTGAACTTTCTAAAATACTGATCATTCATTTACCAGTTGACTGCTCTAATACTACTCCAGCAACACAGGGGACATGACCACTAATAATTAAGAAACCTTGCTGCTGGGGCTAAGAAACAGCTTATCTGTCAGATGAACAAATGTCAAAATTGAAATCTAACATACAGAAAAGGTTTTACCCTTTGAAATACCAAGGTATCAGAAAACATGCCTGAACAACCAAAAGACTCCTACAATATCATTAGCTGTAGCCACCACACATTATTCCAGGTTTAATGGTGGAATAGGACCAAGACCCTCAAAACTTCAGGAGGTCTTGTGCTGCCAGACATAAAAGATTACACACTAGCTCTAAGCTACATGCCATAAGCACCCAGCAGGAAGTTTAATTTACTCTGCAGCTGCCATCAGCACTGCCTAGAAAACATATATATACACACATCTGTATACACACACACACACACACACATATAGCTTTGATATCCAACCCCCAATCCTTTTGTGTGAGCAGAAAGTTATTCTCCCTGATGTTGTTGCTTACTTTCCTTGTTTCAGAAAAATATTATTTCAAAAAAAATATTGCAAAGGTCTCAAAGCATGTACTCAAATGCTTTAGAGACTAAGACTATCCAGCAAACTAGTTCTTTAAAGCATGCTAGAAGTATACAGTTACTAAAACATGCTAGAAGTGTACAGTTATTTCTTTTCATACAGTTTACACTTCTTTTTAGTTCCTTTGAATTAACTGATCCAAAGAGAAAACAAATAAATGTAATTTGTCGCAACAGAATATAAGAGGTAAATAATTCTATGCACCAACCACAAATACAATAGCAGCCATACAAGGTCAGACACAAGACTGTCTATCCAAGGCTCTGACAACGGAGAAACAGTCAAAAGCAGATGGCTAGGAAAAGGAAAGCTTTGAAACATGGTAAGCATATGATACTTCTCACAAGTATTCCATCTGTGGCTTATTTGTTTCCTTGACTTGAATGCAACTTTCAAATAACTTCTCTCATAATCATCAAATTGGAAAACAGGAAATGTTGAAGTATTTGCCATGAGCATTTACATGAAAAAACAATCAAGTCTGACAACTTCTACACACCCCTATTACAGGGCTTATGAAAGATTTTGACTAGACTAAGCAGCTGATTTTTCCAAGATAAGGAGGGGTGTGAATGTACAGCTAAGAGTCCTCCCTAGAATAACTGATTTACACTTCAAATCTAACTTGGTACAACAGGTCAGGTGTGCACAGTGGTTTCATTACAGATAACACAGAAATGCACATTTTAATCACTTTGGTAAGCAAATTTAATTCTTCTTAGGAAAACGAGATTTTTCTAAATTCAGAGCAGGAAGTAATGCAAAATCAACAGAGTGATTAGTGAAAATGACACACATTTTAAATAACTCAGAAAATCAGCAATTAGACTTCTCTAGTACTAGCATCCATGCATACTTAACTTTTGATCCATCACCACTACTGCAGATATTCTCATCAATCACTGAAGTTATCTAAGTGTGCACAAAAATCACTTTTTATTACAAGAATGAAGCTTCAGTGTATTTAAGCTTGAATTGTTACAGCCAAATGCCTACACCATACCAGAAAAACAAATAACCATACAATTTGAACTGCAAGTAAAACTTAGGGGACTTCTATGGAAGTCCCAAAAATAATGCTCATAAACAACAACAAAAATAAATATACATTCACATACTAAATGTAATGTGAATGGAGAAAATTAAAAAACAAGATGTATTCCCACTTACCTCGTTTAATTATGTATTGAACTTGTATAATAGCTACTACCCATGCATACCCTAATTTTTCTAGGCCAAATCTTCCGTACTTCTATATCATACATTTTATAAAGTGATATTGAGGTATTAAGACAGACATCCTGAGCTGCCACTCTGTATTTAGGTAGGTGGGACGTGTGCAAACTTTGATCCACGCTCTTGTCATTGCTGCGCTAAATAATTTTAAATCTCCTGGAAGACTGTTGCTGGATTTCTCTTTATATCTACACACACATAAATAAAGAAATCAATGTATCAGTATTTGATAACCCTATAACTTCTTCACAAGAATTCAGTAGTTAGCAACACCAGGTTAATAAACAGACAAAAAAGCTAAATTTTAAACTCCTTACTACACATTCCAAGCTTACTTGGTACCCACCTGGTAGAGATAAGACAGTGAGACAGCAGACAGATAAGAGGCACAAACCAAGGTCTCCAGACCCACTGAGGCCAGAAAAAGCATAAGGTCCACACAAAATAAAAATAATAAATAAATAGCACCGATAAACAAATAAATAGCAAACAATTCTGAATCCCCTTGTGACTTAACACCAGAGTTACAGTGTCAACAAGGTCCCTTACTTCTTCACCAGGACAGCGGAAAGCACATATGTGCCCTAGGAGCTTCTATTTCTCCCAAGACTAATGAGAGCTGTTAATAAACGAAAACCCACAAGCCTCAACAGTCTATCCCAGTTTTGGCAACTTCCATCATTCTGCAAGAGCACAAGACAACAGGGAGATGGTGCAAGAGCCCTTGCCTGCCCCTGAAACACAAGAGAGAGGACAGCCAGACCCAGTGCTAACTCCAACAACAAAGAATGAGGAAGACGTGTTATACCAGCCAGGTACAATACAGCAGCACTTTCCAACTGCTGCTCTGCAAATACAGCTCCAGCAGTTCTGCTCCACAAGTCCTGCAGGAACTTCTACTGCAGAGCTGTGCATTGGCATTGGCAGAAGCCCCTCTCTGGGGTGCAGAGGGAATTGTGACCACTGGGGAAGCAATTGTTGAGCTCTGAACATTTGCACTGCCCTGAGACAGATATCACCTGCTTCATCTGGCACACGGAGATTCCACCTCTGGAGCTTTCCAGATTCCACATACAACTGGAACTTGATTCCTCAATTAACACTGAATAAAATACCACAATAAGAATAAATGTTTGACAAAAAGGACTCTAGAACCAGCAGACAAGCCTTGGAGGGACTTATTTTATTATGCATGATAAAAAAAAATAAAAATAGAAAGGTATAATGGAAATTACCAAGGAACAATCTCACCAAGACAGATAGTTTTTCTGCTGAAATAAAGCCCACTGTTAATCACCCATGGGGGTCTTGCTTATTAGAAACAAGCAGCAACTGCCCACAAGAGACTCCTCATAGTAAAACACATCATTCCAAAATTAAAGTAGATTAAAAAAAAAAAATACTGCAAATGACATAGAAAGCATATTTAAAACAGAGCCACTGTAGAAAGCTTGCATGATAGTAACAGATTACTAAATGCAAGAAAAAGCTCTTAAACACCTCCTCCCCACACTTCCCAAAAGTGTTTAAAGCATTTCTGTATAACTTTTTGGCAGTTTCATTTCTCCCCTTCCTCCCCCTCAATTCCTGACACAGGAAAAGCCATTTTGGACTAGATGGTGACAAGAAGTGACACAGCAAATGAACTTCCCTCCCAAATTTCATCAAGAAGAAACTGGAACATTGCACGATGCTGCAGCTCCACAAGGACATATAAACTGCGTTCTTCACGTTGCCACTAGCCAGTTTTAAAAATCCAGCTAAACATGAGAACAAAAAGAAAATAATGAACAAGATTATATTTGCAAAGAGCAGCTTAAAGGCAAGAGCGCCCATTGACTTAATTTTACAGGACCTTTACATGACAGAGGGGAGCTTCCTGACTTAATAAAGAAGAGCAAGACATTCATATGACTAAGCCCACAAACCACTTCTCCAGTCCGTGCTCCCCCCACCTCCGCCAAACCACAATCCCACGCTGCATCCCGGAGATGCTGCCTGCCACAAGAGTAGGACAGACAGCCCCTTGCTGCTATCCCGGCCCGGAGCTGCCGGCAGCCCGTGCTCTTTGTGCAGCAGTCTCCTTCAGCCGCGGTGGAGGGGAACGCCACGTCTGAAGCGCTGACAAGCAGCAGGCGTCTGGAAGTCCGAGTCTGACACCAGCTGATCTCAAACTCAACAGTACATAAGGAAGAGAAGCTGTAACCTCTCTAATTCATGACTGAACTTGTAGCCAGTAGCCATCTGCTAGGGTAAAAGAAAGCAACCAGGCACCACAATCTTCCCTGTACATTCACGTTTAGCAAAGTAATTCAAAAAACACCAGAGATGAGCAGTTGTGAGGCCCCTTACTGCCCGTCAAAATCGTGACTCTTTTCAGACTCTGTCCTACCGCCAAACCCTATGATTCAGGCGACTGATTTCAGCGTGGTGCCGAGAGAAGGCGATAGGCAGCGGGGCAGGGCTCCCGGTGCCGGCCGCCGCCTCCGGGGCACGGCGGGGGTCGCGTCTCCATCTCCTGCCCGCCGCTTCTCGGAAAGCCGAGCTGTCCCGAGCGAGGTCACCCACCGCAACCTTTCTCACCAGCAGCGCGTACACTAGGGCCGAGCCAAAACTAGGGAAAAGAAAGCCCTACGCATGCCAAGGCATGGAGGGTGCCGCGGGCAGCGCCGGAGGAGAGGGGCAGCCGGCCAGCAAACACGCCGCGGGTTTCGGGGAGCCCCGTTCCGCCGGGAAACGCCGGGAGCCCCGCGCCGGCGCCCCGGCCCCGCCGTGCTGCCCCCCGTGCCGGGGTCCCGCTCACCTGCGGTGTCCCAGATGGAGATGTTGTACGGCCCCCACTGCTTCAGGTAGAAGGCACCGCCGACCGTGCTGACCGTCTCCTGGAAGCGCCGCTCCATGTAGCGGTGCAGCAAGGAGGTCTTGCCCACGTTCATGTCCCCCAGCAGCACCACCTTCCCGTCCGGCTTCTTCATCTCGGCTCGGCTCGGCTCGGCTCGGCTCGCTGCCGGCGGCCGCTCCCGCCCCCTTTCCCGGCCCGGCCCGCTCCGCCCGGCGGGGCCCCGGAAGCGGCGGGACGAGGGCCCAGAGCCGCCTCCGCCGGCAGCGCAAACTTCGGGGGCTCCGCTGGAGCCGCCGCGATCCGGCCCCGGCCCCGGCTCCGGCTGCTCCTCCCCCCGGCCCGGCCCCGCTCCCGCCCCGCCAGGGGGAGGGGACGCGGGCGGGGAAGCGGCCGGAGCTCGGGGGACCCTCCGCCCCTGCCGTGCCCCGGAGCCGCCGGGTGAGGTGTCCCGGTGGCCGCTGAGCGGCTGCCCAGAAGCCGATCCCCGCGGGGGTGAGGGTGCCGCGCTGAGCCTTCGCGGGATGTGACCCGGGATGCTCGCGTCCTTCCAGCGGCGCTAACACCATCTCCGCAGCCCTCCTGGAGCCCGGGCAAAGCCCGCTCATCCCGCTCCCCTCCTGGGGTGTGCATGGAGGGGCGGAAAGTTGCTCCGAAATTAAGATCTCTCACAGAGCTGCGACAGCTGCCAGGCAAACACCTTTGCCCTGGTGAGAGGGAGGTATCAGAGATTATTTTCCGAGGGGCAGGTCTACCCAATTTCAGTCAGTTGCCCAGCTGCTGTAATTCAGATTAATTCCATTACAGGTGACGAAATTGCAATCATTTAAATTACGCAGAGATCTAGTCTATCCTTTTTGCATCAGTTCTCTTTATGCCAAGCAAATCTGGAAAAAATATTAATAAAATATGAGCTTGCTACAAATTTGGGGCAAATAAAGGGATAATTTGAAGATCAATTAGGGGATGGGGGGAAACAACTGTTACAATATTCTTGAGAGAACCTATCATTTACTCTTTTTCTCTCCCTCCCCACAGGAAAGTGGTCAGATGGAAGCACTTTTCTTAATAAGTGAATATGCATCCTCATTCTTGCATGTCTCATGTTGAAACTGCTAGAATTTCTTTAGCCAGTCTAGGCTTCATATTTATGAGGTGCTTTGATTTTTGCCTACCTGCTAAAAAGGATTAGTTGTGTGACAGTGTGGGGATTTTAAGCCATGCCTACTTACTTTTGCTTATTCTAGTTTTACTGACCAGATTTGTAGTCTTGCAGCTGTACCCAGTGATACGTAATTTCAGTCCAGAATAAGATACACACTGGAGAAACCCAAAGAGAGAGGATGTTAAATGGTCAGGTAAAAAAAAAGTTTTACAAGTGACTTTGAGATATTAATATAGGATGTGATTCAGGGCTGTGTGCAATACTAATGGGGGGGGGGGGGGTGAATTGTTGCACTTAGATAATTGTGTGGCACTATTTTTATGTGACATGTATGGCCATTGCCTCAGATTCCCATTTTCTGCCTGGATTCCCATCTCAGTCCCAGAGTTAGGAAAAATATACTCTTTGAATCTAAGTGCTTCTCTGACATACTGCAAAGCAGGTAGGTTTCTTCTGGGTGCTTGGTATGAAAGTGTAAAAAGAACAAAAATTCTCTTTGTATGCAGACTGCTTGCAAATTCCCATGTGCAATATGTTTCACCCTTTTGAAATGGCAGATTCCATTTCAGAAAGAAAAAAGAAGAATCTTGTATCAAAGATTTTAGACCATAAGGATCTGCACCTGTAAAAAAATCCTGGGTTTATGTACTCTTACCTTATGAATTGTTTTACTGTCCACAGAATAACAAAACACCTAAAAGCTTAAATACGTTTATTGATTTACAGCAGTGCTTCTGCTACCAAATCCTAGCAGTTAAAACACTTAAAACAATTATTTCTGAATTTTACCAAAATTCTGCTGTATTTGAATTGTTTTCAGGTACTAGTGAAATGTAGGTCTTTCTGCTATTCAAAACAAGTATCAATAGTTTCTAAAAGTAAGCAGAGAAGTTAGGACAGGAAACAGTCTGAATAATAGGGTAAAAATGCAGCTGGGATTTTAGGCTTTGTTAATAACATGCTCTATAAAAAGAGAAGCCCTTCACAGATGTTTTCTGCAGTTTCTTGAAACACATACCTGCATCTCCACATATTGAGAGGGTATATTTCCAGCTAGCAGCAGTCAGACAGACAGGAGACTCTCCTGAAAGTGTCACCAGCCAAATGTCACTGATGGCAATGTATCACTTTTGTATGTTGAACATAGTCTAGCTCAACAAGGCACCGAATTCATCTGGTCCAGTGCTGGTTCAGACCTGGTGCCACAGGTAACAACTCTCACTCAGCCAGGGATGTGCATTATCCCACTAGTTTTCATCTCCCATTCACTGCTTACTTAAAGGGTCATCTCTGTCTCACAGCAATCTGTCCCTAATAATCAGGTGCAACAGGATTGAAGGGTGCTGTGTGTTGTTTCAGATCCTTGGGAGAATTTAGGACAGTGGTGATCTGAACAGGTTCAAGGTATGTCAAAGGGCTCCTGAGGTAAGCCCTTAAAGAGTCAAGTATGTGAAGTCCTCAGCAGCCTGAGCTCCCACTGACCTCAGGAAAACACGCTCACTAGGCAGAGCACAGTGTGTTTTGTTATTGCTGCCGACGTCGCCTTGGATGAATGCACTCTGGACTACAGCATACAATTTAAGTCACCTCTTGTTAAAGTCAAATGGCTCACGATAGTCTGTAATGCAATATAAATAATAACAGAGCATATGTGAAAATATTTGGGAAAACATTAAGAGCCTGTAATTTGCTCTCTAGCACTCAGATGTATTGGCCTGTTGCAAGATAATTTCCCCAAATCACTGAGTCTGTAGCAAGAGGTCTCCACAGTAGTCAGTATGGGCATGAAGAATGTCAAATTGCTTTATAGGAAGAAATATGGAATAGTTCACTCTCTAGGTAGTGCATGTATGTGGACTACATACATGGTTTTGTATGGTTTTTCATTTTAGAGCATCTGAGGACACCTTTAATTATAATGAGGTTGTTCATTAGCCTTCCTGACAGTGTGACAATGTGCTTACCATGGTTGGTCTCCAGATGTTCTGAAATTCTGACACTTGGATTAGGATACAAAGAGGGACAACACAGTAAAGTTTCTTACCCACTTCTGTGCTAGAGTAAGACCTTCCCAAGAGTAAGAATGTTAGTCTTGTACACAAGCCAAAAACCTGAGCCAATAATGACTGTACTGACGTCAGGGTAACTCAACCTTTCTAGTCTCCCGTGGTATGAAAGCTGCTTAGTATTGCAGGAGAAAATTAGAGCCTGTTTATTTGTTTCCTTGACAGCCTTCCCTAGATATATATATATATACATATATATATATATGTGTTCTATATATATTGTCCTGCCTGTGGTCCTCATTTGGTCTTCAGGCTAACAAAATTTTGTAAGTTCACATGAGGTGAAATGTTTGTCACAGAACAGAGTTGTTTTTTGCTGAGCTGATCTTTTTTTGGAGACAAAGTGAGCAAGTGTTTGAAAGGATATGTCAGCTACTAACTGCTGCCCCCAACATATCACAGGTGTGCTGTGGACATGGTGTTCAGCACCTCAACCTGCCTCCTTTTTGTCCTCTGTCAGTGTCTCTGTGTTTTGGCATGTTGAATCTCCACGACCTGATGTGTGCTTTCTGGAGGTACCACAAGTGACATCAATGGGACTGTTTGTAATGATAGAGGTGGTACAAACTCATCCTACTTTTAAAACAGGGAAGAATCCATAACTGAGAGCCATCTCTATCCCAGTTACCTACTGAATCCTAGACAAGGCTCTACAGACAAAAGAGAAGGACAACAAGGGAGGCTTATTCCTTGTCCTTGATACGTGCTGGCACACCAGTGCTTTGTTGCACCTCTTCATGAAGCATGAGGTCACTGTAGAAGCTACAGACAGGTACCATTTGGTGAACCACAGCAGTTTCTGCTTTTGTTTCTGCTTATTGCCTTCCTTTATGACTTCTTTCTCCTAAATGAGCAAATGAATATGCATGCTCATTAAACAGAAATATTTGCCCTCATCATCTTCCAGACAGCTGTAACTAGAGCTCACTCTCAAGGTGCTTGCTTTCAGGCTACAAAGCCTGAAATATGTAGACAGAGCAGTGGCAACGTGATGAGTAGCTGTGTAGCCAGAAAAAGCTATTTTCCACATTGTCACTGTTCTGCCTACATATTTATTCTAACATATGCTAGGCTCTTCTTCTTCACCCTAAAAGTTAGTCCACAACCTAGATGCCCTAATCAAGGAAAATTGCTTGTATTTCATATCAAAAGTTAGCCTGCTTTCTCTAGGGTTGCAATTCCACACCTTTCTCCCTCTCCTTTTCCTGGCATTTTTCTTAGGTTGGCACTGGCTTCAGCTTGACCATTCCCTATGACAACTGAGCTTGGTGAGCTGATGAAAAACTAGTTCAGCAGTGACAGGAAGTAATTTTCTTCTGGTTTTGTGATCAGCACAAGGGAGGCTGATGAGGCAGCCCATGGTTGGAGCCACTGAGCTTCAGTCCCCTTGGTCTTCAGCTAAGCAGCACTGGCTGCTCACAGACTTTTACTTTCCCTTGGCAAATGTTCCTCCTCTATCTCTCCTTCAAACCTTGCAGGTTTTGGAGCACCTCAGAGTGTTTTCTTTCACCAGGATTGGAAAAGTGTTTCACTGTATAAATTGTGCCTGGTCAGTGTCCGAATCACACCACACTGAGAGTGAGATGGTAAATCAACCAGCTCAAGACATCCTTATCACAGAAAAACCTGACCTGGATGATCAGAATTTGCCTGTGTTACAGGCAGTTGAACAGCAGGTCTTAGATGGAAACCATGAAGCAAACTGAGCTGTACTCAGCCACTGAGTGAACAAAAATAAACTCTTCTCTGATGCACAGGTGCTAGAGATGCAGATGAAAATAGGAGTGCAGGAGGAAATCCCCACCTAGATCTTTCATGGGAAGTTAGTTTAGTCTTTTTTGCCAGCACTGTGTGGAGGGAGCAGCCCTGCTGTGGCCACTGCATCAGACAGCTCTATTCTTTCCTTGCTAGTACTTCCTGCTCACCAAAATCATCTTAGCCTGCCAGTATCTCGTACCAAGACTGATGAGTTTCCCTGTATGAAGAAATCAGTCGTTCTGGTTTTCCTAGACTTCCCAATATATGAAAAAACCCTTTCTTTTACCTGAGTTTCAGGGGCTTAGTGTGGATATACTCAATAAATGACATAGAAATATAGGACTGGAAATTTAATCAAAAATTCAAAGTGATCACAATGCACGAAGTTCTGGTAAATGCACAAAATGTGAGTTTTGCATAGATTGCTTTTTTTTTAACTGCAGCATTTTAAGATCTAGTCTGACTCCACCAGCACATGAGAATCCAGGGTCGTCCTACTATTACGTCTTGAAGTTTAACAGGGCACTGTGTGTGGATGTGTGCAAAGGTACACATAGGCTTACAAGAAGCTACAGAATTATGGCCTATAAAAAAATGCATTAGATTTTCACTCTTCCTAGCATCCTGAAGGAGATGGAATAAGTTAGCCAGTAATAAGACAGAATTTGTTTTAGTTTTTATCAACTCATTAAGATTCTTGTCCGTGATAAACACACCCATGTATCTAGGAGACATCCTATGGACTATAGCAGCCCACAATGGGAATGTGAGTTCAGATTTGGCAGAATCAGAAAGCATGATCCTATTGACCAGCAATGACATGGGAGTCAAAAGAAATGCAACATGTGACCTTTAAATGTGAAGTTATTTTCACAACACATTTGTGACTGTTGAAAGAATTTAATTCTTATTTGCAAGTTAATACTGTTATCATATGAATTGTTTAAAAAGTGACATACACAGAAGAACAGACAAGTCTTTTTAGTTGAACCACTTCGTTCCTGATGACATGCATGCATATCAAATATTTTTTGCGTATTATACCTTAAGTCGTTTGTCTAGGCTGTAGCCATAGCTATTCCCTATGAATAAATTCGCATGGTGCCAAGCATGCCAACATTCTTTCTGGTCATGAAGAAAAGGCTATTGAAGAGAGTCACAGACAAATTTGCCTCAGGGCAAAATCTCATTGACCTGGTTCCAGACAGGACAGGGTTCATTTTTGCAGTAGCCAGAAGGGAACATGGTTAAGGCCTGGAGGTAATTCTATACTACCTCACATCATTTTCTGGGGACAGGGGAAGGGGTCCCTTCCTGGTGTCAAAGCATGGCCACATGGTGGGGTTTCTATGTGGTGAGAACTCACATGTGAATGGTTCACCTCTTAGATACTTTGTTATTACTATTGTTGCTGTTTGTCTTCAGTTTTTTATTTCATTGCTGTTTACAGTAACTGTTCTTGTCTGAACCCAAGATCTTTACCTTTTGAGCCTCCAATTCTCCTCTCTACCTCCCTGCAGGGAAAAGGAGGGGATGCGTGGGCCATGTGGTTTGGAGTGTTTCATTTGGAACACTAAATTGGGGAACCATTCCTGAACCGTGACACACGTCCAGTCAGGAGTTACACTTTGTCCTGCTTCTAGCCCTGTTACAACACTTTCATTTCACCTCTTGGCTGGAGGAGCCATTGCAGTCTCCTTTTCTCCTTCCTCTTTGAACTCCTCCCCACCCATACTGGCAGTTCTTGAGAGAAGTGGGATTTCTCCTACTGGTGCATGTTAAAGGTCAAAAAAAAAATTTGATTGAATTTGGCAGGAAGAAACAGCTGCCCGCTTTTTATCCCCTTACAGAAAGACAACACTGTGACCTTCAAAGTGTAAATTGATCACTATGAAATGAAATTTATCACAATGCTTTATCCTGAAAGTATTGCACCCCTTCATAGGCTCTTGTTTCATCTGGCCACATCTGGCCTTTGGATGAGAGATGCCCCAGCTATTCATGGATAAGAGAATCTATTTAGAAAGGAAATATTAATGCAGTTAGAAGGATAAAGATAGTAATGATTTACTTACATGTGTGAAGATGTGACTTCAAGATTAGAAGAAAAAGGATGATCAAAGTGGAATTTAGACTATACAAATATAATTTATACTAGCATGTTTTTGGAGAGTAATACTGGAAATTCTTGTCAAGTTTGTAGCCTTCAAATTAGAAATTTACTGCATGAAATTTTCCAGTCCTCTGCTAGTCCTACTTTAGAACTAGGAAAAAAAGGAAGCTATGATGATTTTCTTAGTTGCTTTTGTAAAAGAAAATATTTTCTTCCTAGAATATGAAAGAGTACTCCCTGTCTGCTTTCTAAATTGAATAGAGAGACAAAATCCCCCAGAATGTTTCAGATTTTAGTTGCTAGCTTGTTAGTTGGACTTTCACTGTTTCAAACATTATATCTAGGATTAAAGCCTACTAAAAATACACTAGGTTTTACTAAAATATTTTCAAACACAGCATGAGGTCAACCTCATTACATTTGAAACATTGCCATACCATAATATGCTGTAGAGAATTTACATAAATATGGTGCAGTTAGGATTTCCTACTTTTTCTGTGTCTTTAGCCATATATTTATGATTTAAATGAAGTGCACTGCTCCCCAGAACATTGCGTTACATCACAGTGTTTCTAAGAATTAATTTCTGTATTATTCTTTTGAGTGCATTTTCAATTTCACCATTCAAAAATTTGCTGTTGATTGATCTTAGGAAACTGTTCTGTTTTGCTTCTACCCTTTCTTTTTCAGTAACCAAGGTTTTAATCATTACTCACCTTGGGTGCTCCTCCAGATATCTTACCAGTGATAAGATCAGTGCAACTATTCATAGCCAAGGTATAAATAGGTACGAAGCAATTTGACCTTCAGTCATCTCAAAAAAATATTCTCCAATCTAATTATGTTGAGAAAATTCTGCTGTAAATTCAAGGGTAAAAATACTTTAAAATTGCCTCTGACAAACAGTGTCTAGTGCTTGCAGCTGAAACTTAAACTTTTTTCCCCTGCTATAATAGTTATTCTCCATGTAGTTCTGCTATGTGAAAATTTGCAATGTTTGCTGAGGCAGTAAATTTTTTGGCACTTATGAGCTGCTGCTGTTTCGACATCTTTCCAGACTGTAGATGCTGCTGTGTTTCTTGGGGCCTGGGAGGTCACCTAGAAATGAAATCTGTTGCTGAGGAATCCCTTTACAAAAGCAAGCTGCTGAAGTAATTGATTTAGTACCTCCTGGACTGGCTTCAGCTCTGACAATATTTGAAAGTGTGCTTGCTTGCTTGCTTTTTTCCATTTAAAATACCAGGTCAGCATATATCTATTAGTGGATATAATTGTGGATTGGCTTTCTTTGGCATTAAGTTATCAATATTAATTAGTATTGTCATGATGTTTCCATCTTCAGAGCATTGCAGAAATGCAGCACCACAGTCTGTGCTCATTTTCACTTAAACCGACCTCACTAAAATATTGCTTGAATTGCTTATGGGAGCAAATCTGTTCTGTATTTGGCCTCATACATCACTGATTGATTCCAGAGCTTTGATTATAAGGTATCCTAATCCTCCTTCACATCCAGGGCAAGAAACTTAATCAAGAGGGAAAACTTGGAACCCCAAAGGATGAAAGAAGGAAAATACTCAAGAAAAAAGTTTCTACTATGAGACTTTTTTGCCAGTGAATTTGAATTATATGTATCCTTTTAAGACACTGAGAAAACAGCTTCTTGTGAGATAGAGGACATTGCAGAAATTATTAATGCTAGCTGATATTTAATCTAAATCCCTAATTTAAACAGAAGTGATGGCTGAAACTCATTCCAGATATAATATGATATAATTTAATTTACTTCAAACACCTGCTTCTGTCAAAGCTAGTCTGTTTAAGGAGTTAAAAAAAAAAACAGAGTAAAGAAAACTTTTAGAACATATTGGAGATGTTAACATAAGATATTATTATTATTGGAGTAAACTTGTTCCTATTTAAGTCAAATAAAGAAGCTTGTAGTTCTCTAAAGCTCGGATGGGATTACTATAAAATAACATGGCAACACTGCTATTCATAAATCAGAAAGAGGAGAAAGGTGACAATTTAATACAGACAAATTATGCTGAATGGAAAAAGTGCTTGAAACTAAAAGGTGAAACAGAAGGGGGTATGTCCAAAGGAGAAGAGAAAGACTATTGAAAATATTGATTCAAACCTTTATTATAGAGTATATGAATGGAAAAAAAAGAATGGAAGAGGGTAAAATAAAAAGAAACAAGAATACCCAGTCTGACTGTAAGACATCAGTGAGTCTAGAAAAATAATCCCATTCTCAGTGAAATGGCAAGTATGGACTTAATCCCATGGCATATTCATCTGGGTTCTGAAGTATTTTATTGGCTCTTAGAAATACCATTAACAATTAAAAGCATACCTAATGAAATCTATGCTAAAATTCTTCAGTGAAGAAGGATGGACTTGAATTTAAATTCTGTTATGAGTTTTTGATTAGGGTTATAAATTAGCTAACTTCTGGACACACTGATAATGGATGCTAACAAAAAGAAATAATTGAGTACAGATGGAGAAATTGCAATGAACACTTGTTAGCTGTTCTTCAGTGCAAGTGGCAAAGAATCCATCCATTTCAGTGAGCTTCAGGTCACAGCCTGTGTTTTGATGTATAAGGCACACAAATTCACAATGTACTTATACTCACTGCAAGTATATTTTGTGATCATGAAGGAGAAAAGGTCTGTAACAAACCTTTGCATGAAGGAACAAGAGCTCCAAGAACTTGAAACTGAAGGACTTTTAAAAATTGAAGAATTTAGGCAATTCAGGAAGTGGAGGTGGAGTTTGTTTTCCAGATGAAACATACACCTCATTGTCTCTGTCCTCAAATTGCCAATAGAAAGGATGAAAAATTAGCAAGAAATTACTGACAGTGAGAGAAGCCATCACAGTCTTGTGGTAGGAGGTTTAAAATGGAGGGGAGAATTAATATTTATATTAATATATTATATTAATATAATTATTAACAATTATATTAATAATTATTAGCTGGCATTGTTAGTACATTGTGGATCCTCTTGCCTCATGGAAGTTAAAAGTTTGGAAAAAAAAAAATAAAGCAGATTAGACTAATGAAAATCAGAAAGTCTCAAAGCTGCTAATTCTGAGGAGCATTTACCTGGAAAGACCTCCTGTACACTTGTTTCCCACTTGATCCCCCCTCACCTCTATGAATGGAATGGTTTTATGAAGCAGCCCCAA
Organism: Poecile atricapillus; assembly: GCF_030490865.1. Taxonomy (NCBI): domain Eukaryota; kingdom Metazoa; phylum Chordata; class Aves; order Passeriformes; family Paridae; genus Poecile; species Poecile atricapillus. Next base: position 24,722,469 of record NC_081249.1, read on the forward strand.
AACTGCTTAAGTTTCATATAATCATAAACTGAAACTTGATCCAGCTGGTCTTAAACCATTAACTTAACAGATATTTCAGGAGATAAAAATGACAGCTCATTTGTCCCTTTCTGTGGGACACAGAATTTGAGGCAGTCAGGGTAGGAGGTGACTGTAGAAAGGGGCTGCAAAGGTCTCCCAGACTCTGGCCTGACACATCCTCTGTTATAAAGCTGCTAGACCCACATGACCCACATGGAGTCTAACAACTGTTCAAGGTTTTCATTTTCAAGATATAGGTGCCCTCTTGCTTCCCAGCTGGAAGGATCATAAAACTTACATTGTCATGATCCAGGTGATTGAAAGGGGAAAAAAATTAAGTAATGTGGATTTCAGAAGCAGTATAATCTATACTGGATTTGAGAAAGATATTAGTTAGAGATTTTAGACTGGAGAAGTTTTTGCCAAATCTGCATAACTTGATCAAAACGTAGATGAAGGTAGATGTTTGGTCTTAAACTGCCTAATTAGTGGTTGTAAATTATGATTCTGGTCCTTGTAGCTTCCTCTTGTCTGGTCTGGTCTTCTGTTTCTGAGAGACTTTTCTGATCAGCTTTTATTATCTCCCTGGCAAGATAGGTGGCTGCTTGTGCCCCATTTGTTTCATACAGGCAATGACAACAAATCACAAGAGGCTACAGAAATAAGTAATTTGTATTTTCACCCTGCTAAGATAAATATTAACTCTGAGCCATCACATGTTTTCAGGAGATCTGGCTCAGAATTTATCAGGCACTTGAAATAAACTGTTAACTATTAACCAGGAGATGGAGGCTGGTTTGGTCACAGTCTGTAATCAGTCATTGCTGAAGAATGATATGATTCATGACCTTGACAAACTCAGTTGCTGATGGCAGAAAAAAAAAATTAGCCTCTTCTGAGAGCAGTTGATCAGTATCTACTCTTTGTGCATATTAATTGCATTAACATAACATGATAACAAATGCAGAAAAGTAACTGTTCACCAGGATCACTCAGGAGCAAACAACCCAGCCTCTAGTTACGACATTGTTTATCTGTGTCAGCAGGATTGCATTCTAGCCTTCTTTACAGTTCCCTTTTTGCCAAAAACATTGAGGCTGGAGTGTGTCCAGAGAAGAGCATTGGAACCCTTGAAGGGTCTAGAGAGTAAGTCATATGAGGAATGGCTGAGGGAGCTGGGGCTGTTCAGCCTGCAGAAAAGGAGGCTCAGGGGAGGCATTATCACTATACAACTACCTGAAAGGAGGTTGTAGCGAGGTGAAAGACTTCCAAATAAATGTCAGGATGAAGGAAAATTATCTCAAGTTGTGCCAGGGAGGTTTAGATTGGATACTAAGAAAAACTTTTCACCTCAGGTGTTGTCAGGCAGCAGAACAGGCTGCCTAGGGAAGGATGGTTGAGTCACCATCCCTGGAGGTGTTTAAAAGACATGGCTTAGTGATGGACTTGGAAGTACTGGGTTAACAGGTGAACTCAATGATCTTAGAGATCTTTTCCAACCTAAATAATTCTGTAATCTGAACTGAGCTACGGATACATGGTGTACCTTGTCCTAAAAGCAGCCTGTTGATTTCAGCCTGTGAGATGCACCTCTTCCTCAGTTCCCAGACTGAATGGTTTGGGCATATGCTGCACAGTCAATGAAAAGAGGTGTTTTTGAATGCCTCCTGTTGGAGACCCTGTCAGATGTAGGTGTCTCAAGGTGAATGATTTATCATTTATTAACAATAAAGTTCATCTACTGTTGCATTACCGCTTCAATTAAATGTGGTTAACAGTCTCTGAGTTTCTGCTTTATCTGTTCCAGGCATGGATAAATGAAAGAATTTGAAGCAGGGGGATATCCTTTAGAAGACAGATATACTTTCAGAATATATGCTTGAAGAAACAACAATTTAACTTGGTGCTTAGTCTCATACTACATTCTGTGGGAATTTTGCAGATTTGTGTTGGTGTGCCTGGAAATATGAACTACTCCAATTACAACAGGATGTTCAGAATGTGACTGCATTATGGGATGTGAGGACATCTCTCTGTTGTCGAGTCTGGATGCTTAAAAATTTGTATCCTGATTTTGTAGCTGAAGCACCGTTCCTGTCCTTTTGCCATTTATTTTTTCTGTGTAAAAGAAAACTTGGTGTTCAGACAGGAGGGAGCAGGTGCAATCTCAGGCTAGTGCCTTTATCTGGACACACAGGAAAATCAAGACTGCCAGCATGTATACAGTAGATATGCCACAATGCTATTGGCGCAGCCGAAAACTGGAGGAATTACTTCTGAAACAAGTTTTCTTGCAAAGAAAAAGAAGTGATTGCCATTTTTCTCAGCTGTATCTTTTCCCGAAGTCTCCTGTTATGTGGTATTAACAGTTAACCAAGTCAGAAAACATACTGGATGTCGTGCTGGGGCTGTGCCCGGTGCGGTGGCAGTCTGGAGAACCGGGGGCTCCGTAGATCATTTGGGGAGCGCAGAGGGCGGGGGAGGTCCGGGCGGTGCCGGGGTCCCTGGCCGGGCGGTGCCGGGGTCCGTGCCCGGGCGGTGGCGGGGTCCGTGCCCGGGCGGTGCCGGGGTCCGTGTCCGGGCGGTGCCGGGGTCCGTGCCCGGGCGGTGCCGGGGTCCGTGCCCGGGCGGTGCCGGGGTCCCTGGCCGGGCGGTGCCGGGGTCCGTGCCCGGGCGGTGCCGGGGTCCGTGCCCGGGCGGTGCCGGGGTCCGTGCCCGGGCGGTGCCGGGGTCCGTGCCCGGGCGGTGCCGGGTTCCCTGGCCGGGCGGTGCCGGGGTCCGTGCCCGGGCGGTGCCGGGGTCCCTGGCCGGGCGGTGACGGGGCTCTGGGGCCGGCAGGTCCCGGTCTCCTCTCCTTCCAGCCTCCCGAGCCAAGCGGTGGCACAGCTGCTGCGGGAGGCAGCCCCGGCTGCCCCCGCGCGTCCCTCGCCTCCCTGCTCACGGCATCGTTTCGCAGTACCAGCTGCCAAATATGAAACGGCTTCTGGGCAATTCAGGCTACACGTGGAGTCTTGTTAAGGGACGGAGCGCGTTCCTCTTGCTGTCCTGCAGGGGATTTCTGCTGTGCCCGAGAGTCTGTGTGCTCGGGCCCTTGAACTAACAGGAATGTGGGTGAGGAGCAATGAGACAGACCAGCCCGGGTGCTGATGGCCAGGGCCGGGTGTCTCTGAAAACCAGGTGATTGCTGGCCAAAGTCATGGAGCTAAGGGAAATGTGAGTGCCATGACCCAAGGAGGAAGGAGGACATCGCTATAGGCTTGGGGGTCAAAGGATACACTTCCCATGGAAATCATGGGAAGAATCATGTGGTTGCAGAAACCATATCTAATGGAAAACTTGTTTATAGTGTTTTAAGTTGCCACACCACTAAATATAAGTAAACTGGTGCAATACTACAGGTAGCAGTACCTTTGGCAGAGCCTCCATTGCTGCCTGGAGGCTGCCAGCCCCTCATGGACCTGCTGAATCTCTGTGTGTCTTTGCAGAAGTGCCAGCCCCACTTCGTGGGGAAGGGACAAGTTCTGATTGTTGCCATTTGATTCAATAAACTGTATTATTAAGATAGTAGCAAACGTTAATAGTTAGCATTAGTTGACATTAGTAGTAGTTATGCTAAGGCTTGGTAGGCCGCATGTAACCTGCAGATGAACTGTATAGCAGATATTGCAATGTAAGCAGTGTAGCTAGGAGATAATCTAAGGAATGTACCTTTTGGCAAAACTTAAAGGTCAAAGAGATAATTGTACCAAGTAGTGAAAGAAAGTAAGAAATTGTTATGATGAAGAAATCATGTAGAAAACATATAAAAACCCTGTAATTTTTCTGTGGAGTGGGGCTCTGTCTTTGGACGCTAGTCCACAGGCTCCCGGACCCTCAATAAAGCACCGCATAAACGACTTCGGTTGTTTGTGTTTTCTTCGGATCGGGCAACATGATAATATACTGACACATGCTTGTTATTATTATTGCTGTTTCCCAGCAGCTAGAAAATTAATTACTGCAAAGACCCAATTGAAGTATCTTTGCTCTGAAGGCCTGGGAGATTGTCTGTCTCAAGTATTTCCTCACTACTCTTTGCTCTCTAACTGCTTAACCTGGAAGCTCAAACACAGCAGTCATGTGAGTGCAATAAGAAAGATTTTATTCAGTGGTGGATTCACAATCTTACATTCTGAAGAAGCTAGCAAATGAAGGACCTGATGACCAGCCTCAGCAGCTGCCTTTTCATCAGCCTTGCTCCTGGAGAGGGAGACCTATAGCTGCCCAGTGTCTGTGTCCAGGGCTGCAGCAGCTCAGAGGGATTCACACAAGGGGAGAGCTGTCACGGGCTGGTGGGGCCCTGGTGCGGTTCAGTGCTGGTCTCAGCAGTGCTGAGATGGGGACTGGGTGAGCAGGGGCTGCTCACACCCCTGGTGTGCCAGTGGGGGACTACAGAGCTCTTCATTCCCCTCTCTCTAATTAAGTGCACAGCAGCATCTTGTAACTGCATGGTATAGTGGCAAGTAAGGACCAGCATTTATCCTGTTTGGATACAGTTCTGCTACCACTTCTCTGAATATGAATTATTCTACACACAAATTAAACTGAAAGCTTATCACAGCAAGAAATGCTTGACAAAGATGAATGATTCAAACAGCAGAGATTACCTAGGTTGTCCACCCTCCGGAAAGGCTCTGCTGATAAGCTCTGTGAAGGTACTGTGGTGGAAATGGATAGTCTCTTCCCCTAAATAGCCACAGCATGAGTCCAAAAATAATTTGTATTGCAGTCATACTGCACTGAGATGCTGACAGTCTTGGGATATGGCTGTTCATGTTCTCTGTCACTGCTGGAGTAATCAAGGATGTCCTGAGCCTAGAAAATAAATGGTTTAGGGGCCACCACTGAAATTAAAGAGACAAAGGATGGTATATTATTTTTAGGTCATTCATAAAATCTTCAGTTGGTGCCTTCTTTTGTAAAATAATCTGGTTCCACTAATCAGAACAGTACCATTAAGTCAGCAATACAAATGAGCTGCCTGCAAAAGGAGCAAGAAATTACTTCCCGTGTTTTCTGAACCGGAAGAAGCATTGGCAGAAGGCAAGAGTCAGCTGATGGTAAGGAATTAGTCACAAACCCAACAGCCGTGCAGTGTGTGCAAGCATCCAGAGCCCGTGGCCATAGCCCTGTGGTTGTCATGACAGCCCAGAGGCTGCCTGGGGATTCACCAACCACTGTGAGACCCCTCTTCACCCTCTGGGAATGGATGCCACGGGAAGAGTGCTGAGTGCGAGATCTCAGCTTTCAAGCTGGATGCAAGCAGCCAGCTCCATGTTTACACTGCTGAAATAAGATGGGTTTCCTCCTTTAGTCACTTTTTTCTGTCCTGCTTTTACAGTAAATACTCTGTCATGGAGTACTCTTCCCAATGATGCTTTATATAAAAAGCAATAGAAATGTTATTGTATTCAGAAAATGTTCACATGTGCAGTCTGATGCTGTTAAGATCATACTCACTTTCTGGAAAAACTTATTTGCTATCTGTGTCTGATGAACACAGAGACTGACAGCATTCCTTAAAAACATGAAAACAAATACCCTCCTTTCAAGTGTATGTTATATTTCCTGCTTTAACTCTCATAGTCGTGCTGGATCAGCATGTCTCTCTCTGCTCCCTCCTATGCATGTACATACCTTGCTTAAGCCTGTTTTGAAAAAAACCTGTGTCAGGTTCCTGCTGGATAATTTTCAGGTAGCGTGGTATCGCCTGTGCTGTGGGTGCTGCCGTGTGTATTTTTTGCTCCTGTGCTTACCATGTGTATGAACTCTGCTGTTTCTCACCAACAGCAGGTGACAGCCTTGGCACAGTGGCTCTGTGTGCAGCTTCCAGAACTGCCCATCCTGGGACTGTCTGGGATACAAGCACAGACCTCTGTCAGTCCTTCTGCAGTCTGTCCTTTTCCCCTGGCACTGGTAAACCACAGGAGGGCAGCATGGCTGCTGCAGAGCCCAGCCCTGCACACCTAATGCCAACAAAGAGCCCCTTTGTGTGGAGGAAGTTCATCTCCAAGAAGTTCCAAAGCCATCTTCTGGTGCCTGAGATGTGCACAGTGGCCAGAGCAGAATGAAAGCCCTGGAGGCTCCAGAGCATCAGGAGATGGATGGGTACTGCCTTGGCCACAAGAATCACAGAGGCCTTCACCTAGAAAACCTGATGGTGTTTCCATGGCTTTGAGAAGAGGAGTTCATCCCTATATTCTGTGCACAGCCTGGGGGAACAAGTGGATGTACTGGATTAGGCTGTCAGGAGTGAAGGTTGTCAAGTCAGCTTCCAATTACTTTGTCAGCTGTCAAACAATGTTTTTCACCTCTTTATCCCCTACTTCACAAATCATGATTTATTTCTACGCAATGTCAGTATATCTATAATAACAAAATGTCTATTCTTTGTTTCCTCATATATCTCAAACCACTTTCTCACTGGATTAAGCACTATGGTAGCATGAAAAAATACAGCCACTCATATGGTAAGAAAATATACAAACCCCTCTAATTTAGTTGTGGTCTAAATATCCTGTCTTAACCCAAGTCTGGGGAGATGCCTTGACTTGCAAAGATTGTTGTAAAGAAGCAGCAGCAGGGAGTCAAAACCAAGCTGAGGATTTCCTTTGATGCAAACTGTGATGCTGAGAGTTTCAGGTGATTATTAGTTTTCTCCCCCAGTTTTTAGTAAGGCTAATGTTAGTATGTGGATTCTTCATGGTATTTCAGTGGCTGCTCACAGTGAGTAAAAAGCTCTCATGGCTGCTACAGAGCTCTCTGGAGCAGTTTGTGCTAGAGCACAGGAGCAGCACCAACACAGCCAGTCAGAAATGCTTTTGCAAGAGATGAACTGCCTTGTTTTCAATTAATCAGTGATGTCTCTATGCCAGTGGGATGGCTAAAAGGAAAAGCTGCTTTTACTTCTCCTGCCTTGAAATACAGATCACAGTCAAAATCAGAAAATGACAGAGAAAGCAGATTCTTAGTCAGGCACAGTGTAGTGCTGCAATCCATTAGAAATAAAGCAGTGAAGCAAAAAAGCTGAAAAGCTGCTGTACTTTCAAGGAGTCAGTGTCTAACAACACCTGCAGTATTGTAAATGTTGATACAACCCAAATTGTTCCAATGCAATAGCTCTTGTATACCAAAGGACAAAATATTAGACAAGTCTTCTGAAGTTAAATAACTTTCACATGGAGCATTTTGAAGCCTGTAGGGACATATGCGAACAAAAACAACACTGAAGAAATTAAATTTTGCAAGATTATTAAAATATATATATATATAAATAAGTACATCTACTTTTGAAAAGGGATGATTGAACTTTTTCAGCTTGGAGGCAGGCTGTCTTTTATCATTGGTATAAATATTACCATAAGAAAGAATCCATTGGTTTCAATTTTATTTACCAATTAAATGCACACACTCCAGTCACAAAAGTACAGAACATTGGGAGCAACAGGTTTTACTTGGATACCTAAAACTAGGTTAGTACATCAAATGGTCTTGGCAGGGCCAATAAGATATTTGTAACCTTCAAGTACTAGTTGCAGAGACTATTTTAAAGCGCATCCCATAAGACCAAGCCTGTAGCTGTCGGGGTGGTATTCTGTAGGAGACTCTGGCTGATTACTCATTTCTCATTTGCTCTCTTCCTAGCCCAATACTTTGTTCACCACAGAGGAAAAATTAGGAGCTTGAAAGTTACTTCCTTTAAAACCATACAACCAAAATTCAGAGAAAGGAAAAATCCATATGTGTGTGTTTTCTCTAACACAAGGGAGTTCTCATCCAGGGTAGATATTGCCTTTTTATATAGCTCAGAGAGGGGATATAAAAGTAAAAATTACCCCATGTAAAGCATGTACATTAATCAAACCCTCTGCAACCCAAGCCATGGAAAGAGTAAGAGGAGCAGGGTAAAATGCTTTGTATTTCATACTGATCAAAATAGATTCTTCCATGTCTGTTCAGCCAAAACATACGTGCCAGTTTCTGAAGGCAAAATGAAGTAATGATACTGTAATGAACATATTTAATTTATTTTTCTTTTTTCTTATATTCTCCAGTCTTTCAAATGGTTTGTTAAATCCCCCAAAGCTACATATATTATGAACTTTTGATAGTTGAGGTTACGGACTGATTCATGCAATGGAGTCAGGGTTCCAGAATGTCTCTATTAATTTTCACATGAGCAGCACTCTGCAGTCCTTCCTGCTTTGCTGAACACTCCTAATTTTGATTAATTCGGTTGGCATTTTAACCTGCAGGTGCTGCATATAGGTAAAACCTTACAAAGGGAAGGCCTTGTAAAATCATGGCTTGGGCCAGCTACTTTGGCTAAGCAGAAAAAGGACTGTGGGAAAGAGACTCAGCTGAATTAGAGGCCAAAAACAAGTTATATAACCATTGTGTGTTCACATCGTGGTGTATGGTGGTTGGTTGAATTGTTATGATTTAAAACTGATTTAAAACTATGTAACTGATAATGGACCAACTGCTTAACAAGGCCTGGGTTTTGCAATAAAGTGGCTCTCCTTTGCACCTGCCTGGGGACTGTGTGTCACTGCGGACCCTCACCCCACATGAAGATATTAAAAAACAGGGGGATGTTGCAAAGTCTTCAACAATTTCTTGGTAATCTGCCATCCTGGCCAAAACTTTAGGAGTGACTTTATTCATATTTCCTCACTATTCCATCCCTTGTTTTATGCCTATAATAAAAGAGAATAACAAAGCTCTAATCTTCAACAGTTTATTTGATAATCTAAGAGGCACTTCATACAGGCTAATGACCATGATATTTCACAAACATGCACTTTGCAGGCTTTAATGGATGTGTCAGTGATGCTGACTGTGGTTCTGGAGCAGATTACTTGGTTAGCCACTGCTCCCACGGCTACAGAAAAAATTATTGTCCAGAAAGCCTCTGTGTATCCAAGGGCTGCAGGACAGGAGTGTGCAAAAAGAACAGTAATATCAAGACTGTCTTCAGCAGGACTCAAATGAGATTAAGAAAGTATCAGACTGAGCTACACCCATTTTTCTCATCCTGGTAAAGAAGGAAAGACTTCTGCCAGAAGCTGGTCCCACTGAGAGCTTCTGCACTCAAATACCAGTAGCCAGCTGGGAAGCAAAGGGCAGATAAATAGAACAAGCTGCACAGGTTGTGACCTGTGCATTACCAGTGACAGACCCTGTGGCTCCCACCATGTGACACCTTTGTGGTGTCACAAAGCACAGAAGGCATCAAAGATAACCTTGGGTAATTTCCACAGGGCAGGAGTTCCTCCACTCACCCACCTCTCCAAAAACATGATACTGTGTTGTCCATTTCCCTGGTCAAACACGCTTCTTCTTCACCAAACCATTTTAGGAATGTGTTCTGGAAAACCCAAAGCATTTCTTCCACACTACCTCAGCTTTCCAAGGAATGAAGAACAGATTCTTTTTCCTAGCTCGCTCAGTTGCATCCGGATGCTTCCTAGAAAGTGTAAAAAGAAGCGTCTGTGTCCCCAGCCAACCTCTGAGGACACCTGGTCAGTGCAACTGTTTGGGCATTCAGGTTTCTATTTTGTGTGTCTCTGGCCAAGTGTTCAAGAAAACATACTCGTGATGGCATGCTCTCAGCTCTTTGCCAGGCTCTAAGATGCCAAGGGGTGTAAAACATGAGCAACTGTGACCAGCTGCACTCCCATCCTCCTCCACGGACACCAAAAAATGCAGAACCCGAAACCTAGCAAATGGATGTATTCCAGGGATTTGTATGATGAAATGGAATCCTTCTCCACTCCATGAGATTCTTGCATAAAATAATATTGTAGGAAGGTTTTGCAGCATAGATTAATAAAATGAAGTTTGATGAAAATAAGTGCTAGACTCTGAATAATTTTTTAGATTCACACTGTTTCCTAATTAATTATACAACTTTTTATAATAATTGCCTAATTCTGTTTTTAACTCTGATGATAGTGAACAAGCAAATTTTACATGTAGTGGTCACTTGAACAATTCAAATTTAACCTCATTTCAAACTGATTTTATTACCCTTTGCTTCCCTTCTCTTGCAAGTTTTGATTAATGACAGAACAGGTCCTGCAACCCTGTGGTTTTCAAGTTTCTTTAACTGTGTGTTGTGTGAAAGTTCAGCCAGTAAATTTTTTTCCTCTTTTTCTCTCTGCCTTTATTAGTTGCTACCCAAAAAAAAACCACAAAAGAAAACAAAAAATAAAACAAAAAAAAAGACACAAAATCAGCCAGAATTTCTCTTCATGAAAGCTGCTCTTAAATTGTAAGCCCCTTAGTATTTTGTCATTCTCAATGAGTTTGTTGGTCACTATTCTGGTTAGTACTTCTTTGGAATTCCTCTAACATGAGTTTGGTGTTGGCAGTATTTCTGTTCTGTAGGATACTGGAAAAAATATCTATAACTTAAGTGGTACTCCTAGGGCTACAGCTAGAGTCAGGGTTAGGGTTTCATCTCAGTGTGAAATAATAAATGTGAGAGGAACACTTGTAGATATTTATTAGCAAGTCAGCTGTTCCACTCTTCATCACTTCTGGAGGAGAGCCATCCAGGCCAGATGGTCACTGTCAATGTCTGTCATCCCAGGTCCTTCTGGCTCTTACTCTTGTCGTAGTTGAGAAAGAGCCATCATAGTTGTGTTCTACTTCTGTCATCTGTGAAGAAGGATTCTACGGACAGGTTCTATAAACATTGAAATATTGCCACCAATCCACAGTCATCCACAGCAGCCAGAGCTAGTACCACATGCTCTCTTCAAGTGCAGTGGAAGGAAACAGAGGAACTGTCTCTCATACTTGCCTAGCTTCTCTCTCATTCTAGGATGACACATATCAGCTTTGATGGGACATTTCCCTGTTCGTTGCTTATGAAAAGAGTCTATAATGTAATCTAAGGCTAAATACTTCAAACACTAAAATTAAAGCAGATGGATTCTACCCTTACCTTTCAGACTTCATAGATAACACATGTCAAGAAAATCTGGATATCTTCACATGCAGATTCTAGCCTTGTCACAACCACTGGCATAAACTCAAATCTGATTCTGTCTACAATAGAAAATGAAAATTGATGTGCCCATATTTCCATTATTTGTGTAGAAGGGACCTGATAAAGTCAGTACAGGCAAAAAAAAAAAAAAAAAAAAAAAAAAAAAATTAAAAAAAAATAAAAATCCACACATGCCCAGAAGAGTACCAGTGTAATTAAGCACATACTTTAGGTGTTCCAGTTCAGAGTTTATTGTAGCTAAGAAGCAGATGAAGCGGGTTTGCTATTCTGACCTATGGACTGCAGTAGACTGGCTAAAGGAAGAAATGTTGTTCTCCCTGTCAAAGGGAAGGAGCAGGTACCTGTTGAAATTCTTGTAGCCTAAATAGTTTCATATCTTGACAAAGTAGGCAAAAAGGATTATTTCTATAGCAATGATACCTACAGGTTCTGGGCAAAACCCAAAGTCCTGGCTATGCTGGGTGCTGGATATCACCTAGTACCTATCCCAGTAAGCTCCCCTCATCCTCACTCAATTGAGATAACTTTGACCCAGAACATGTGTGGAGGCATTCATGAAGCACCATCTGCAGCGAGTAACAACGACCAACACACTCAAGTGATGTGGCAGCAAACACAGCTACAGGAATTCTGGATGTCTTGCTGCTGATGACATATACACTCACCTGCTTGGGAATGCATGTCCCAGGAGAGCTTACCTTCCCAGCTTTGGATCTGCAAGCCCTGTGCTTAAGACTGGGTATATCAACACCTCCCATCCCACCCTGGCAATCAGTTTGCACTTGAGATTACACAGGTGTGTATGGAGATTATACAGGTGTGTATGTCTGTGCAGGTCCTGCCCTGAGAAAGTGCCTTAGGTGAAGTGGGAAGAAGCAATGAAATTAACCCCCTCTTACTTTTGTGTTGATGGTGAATAAAGTTCTCGTCTCCCCATTTACTCCTTTAACATAAAGGATGATTTTAGCAAACTGTATGGACACATTCACAGTGTCATGGAATGGTATGCATGTGTTGTGCATGTGAAAGAAAGCATTTTCAGAGTTAGGAAGCCATCATCTGCATAGGTACATATTCAGTATTTGTAACACACCTTGTGATGCTCTGCTGAAAGCTGCCAGCAGCATGGGAAGCATTCTGAGTGCAGGTTACAGCCCCAGAAATATTTCTACTTGCTGGAGGGTTACCCAGCTACATTCAGGGACCCAGAAGCTCTTTAAATTTCTTTATTACGATGATTCTAACACTGCTGGTTTAATTAATCTCACAGGCACTCTTCCTAGTCACAAGTTTTACCTGTTTCTTCATCAAAGAAACGAGACCACACGGTTCAGGTGCTGCAGAACTAAAGACTCTTTGTCCCTACATGGATTCTTTAGCATCCCCTTGCTCATATCTCTAAGCTTGTGAGCATTTGGGTGTTTAATTTTCTTACTTCTGCCACCTGTGGCAAGCAAGACAAAGAATCACACAGACTAGTAGGCACTCCAAAACTCATTTATTTTTGTTTTAAAGGAAGAAAATATTGGAAGAACCGTGCAAAAGCTAAAAAAAACAAGTGTCATCCTTCCAGTTCAATCTTTTATTTTCAGATGGTGTGGCACACATTCAAGGATGGATAAAGAAGGGATGTAGAGATGCTCTGTGATGAATAAAGGCATCAAATCAGTTCACAAACACAAAACCTGGATCATTTTCAAAAAAGTCAGGTGCACAGTGAGTGGAAGCTGTTCCAAGTCTCATGCTCATACAGCAGCCAACAGATGTTGTACATCCATGTCTGAGCAGCCAGCTGTCCTCTCATAAGTATTAAGTGTTCAGCTGACATTAAAGGGACAGACAGAATTAAATCTGAGAGCTCAGAAACACAAACAGCTTTTCTGAAGCTTGTTATGTCTACAAATTATTGTGCATGCTTCTTTTTTTTTTCCCTCAAACAAAGGTGTTAATGAACATTTTAAAAATTACAAGAATCATGAGAAGAGCAGCTATGGACACATAAACAGCTCAATAACAATATATAAATATTCTCCAGCAATAAACACAGGACATACATGGAAACAACATAATAAAATTTCAAAAGATTAGTATAAAAAATACAGGAAAGAGACAGAAATGGCTGCGAAAGACATTTAAATACAGTCCTATTAAAGTCTTCCCTATCCTGGGTTTTGTGACCTGTTTTGTAAAGAAGTTACAGATTTGCAGACTGTGTCTGACAGCTCAAGAAATTACGCCAATCTTACATAACAAAGAGAGAGAGAGAGATTCTTTGGTATAATACGTGTCATAGATCAAATAACATCTACTATGTCAGTAGATATCCACTCTGACTCCACTCTGACTTGGGTGGAAAAGCCAGATGTTTGCGGTGCTTTTCCTTCTCTGGACGTCTTTTCCACCCAAGGCCTAGATACCTGAGAAAGGAGTGGGCAGTGATGCCCTGTGCCAGGTCCCCTGATGTGGGCAATCAATGACTATTAATACAGGATTTTCCGTCTAGTGATCCGAACCATGGTTTTGATATCAAGGACAAGGAAAAAAATTGAAATTGCACATTAAAGAGCTTACACTATCTTTGCAAATGTAGGTACATATTTTTTAAGAAGTTAAATGAACCACTCTCAATTTATTCACCCTGAACTAGATGAGTAGATTGACTTTTAGATTATTAGGCTAACTTTTAAATTGCAAGAGTTAGGTGAAGAGAATTTCAGCATTTAAATTTTTGCTTTAAAACTTTTTTCATTTTATATTAAGGGGGGAAAAAAGGCTAAGAGATGGTGAGTGGCTCTGATGGCAGGGAAGCTCTAAGGCTAACATTTTGTAGCACAAAAGGTGCTGAGGGGTTGGAGGGAAAAATCAGCAAATTTAAGAGATTTCTATATCATACGAATAATCTAATGTGGACTGTGCATGAATTTGGTTTATTTGAATACCAGTGTCTTAGTCAGATGACACAGTTTTTCTCTAGCAAGCTAAATAAGACTAAGACATTTGTGCCTAATACAGATAAGTTTCTGGTGCTGAGTTCCACATCCTACATACGTTCATTATTGTCCTATTTGTCCTGGTAACAAAAACATGGTGTCTGAACACATACTGTACTGCTGGTCATTAGGTGAGAAAATGTAGAGGAATTTAGAGAAATATATTTAGAGAAAATAATTTAGATACCATTACTTTTCAGTGCAAATTTTCCAAAATACTTGACAGTACAAATTCCTAACACTTCCTAACTTGCAAGACTTCTCCTTTGTATTTACCTTACCTTGCACTCCTTGAAATCACCTGTGGAGAGCCAGAGATGAGAAAAAATTTAGAAATAGAGTGTTCATTTCTGTCTTCTCTAGCCAGCAGCTTAGGGGCTTGCTGAGTTAAACCTTACCACATTATGTAACAGCTCCTGCCTTACATTTGTTTCTTTCAGGTCTTTTCCATCAGTTTGGCTTTGAACTCCACACATTTGTTCTCTGTTCTTTTTTCTTGCTCATCAAGAAACATCCTTGTCTTCATTTTCAAGGCCTTCTTTAGTATGTTTGCACTGTGTTGTTATCCCTCACTCTCCATGAAGATGCTGACTCCATGACATAACTGGTCATGTGTTGTGTTTCTCAATGCATCCCTTTGGCACTTCCTGCTTCAGCCGTCACAGTTTGAGTGAAGGATGCCACAAGCACTTATGGACTGAATGTGATGTGTTTCAAAGCTTTCCAGCAAAAACCTTGGAACTCTTATGATGCAGGTGTGCTGGAAGTACTGTCCTCCCCATGCCAACCATTAATGACTTCTTGATTCTCTGTATTTTCCTGTCTGCTTGTTTGTGCCCACTCAAGTGTGGCCTCAGGTGATAAATCTGATGAACAATCAGAAGAATTGAGCTGTCAATAATGATTACAAAGGGTATTGGAGAGAAGAAATATTTTATTGAGTGAAATATATGGGTTACAAAAGACGAAACCCTTCTCTTTCAAGATCTCTTAAAAGAAAAGGAAACAGATTCACAGCACTGCAGCTTGTCAAGCTGCTCTGTGTTTGCATGAACAGTGAGCTGTACATCAGTCACTTTGCTCACCTCAAAAATGTAAGGGGCTCAGAAGTCCAGGCCCAGAAAATTCTGCAGGAAGCTAGTAATAATTTCTATAAAATTTATTTTCTATAAAAATTATTTCTATAAAAGTGTGCTGTAAAGTATTCAAGATAATGCCTCAGTCCCTAAAATCCATCACTGACAGCTACTGTTTTTGTGGAGAAACATTTCTGTGGCACACTGCCAAGGGACAGTGAGAGTCTTTCAGAAGCACATTTTTGCCCACAGCAGATGGAAGTAGCAGTCTTTAGTTGCAAACAGAAGCCTAACAACAGCAAGAAAGGGCAAGACTGTGTAAAAACAGTGGCACAGACAAAGCTGATGATGTTTGTGAGGCAGATGCGTACCACAAATATGGTGAAGGGAATATGCAATGAGCAGTGAGGGACCAAGAATCTTCTCATGAAGTACAAGTCAATTACCTATATATCCTCCTATATTAACTGATGGTATCTATTCTTAATATACTCTGTTCAGTATTCGTGTGTTCACACATTTTATGTTGAACAGTATGAACATACTGTATTCCTAGAACTCATGTTCTACAGTCAAAATTCATTAGTAGTTGAATTCTTGTAACTCTCGTGCAATATACCAAAAAGATTTGTAACCTTGTAAGTGAACTCTACAGACAAAGATATAAAAATAAACTCTGATAATGTCATTGTGGGTGTGTTTGGGCTTTTTCTTTTTTTCTTTTTTTAAGCTTTTGAGTAGAAGGTAAGCTAAAAGAGAAATACATGATGAACATGCCCTTTCTCCTGCAAACAAGTGAGCTATAGATGTTAGTCCTGGAGCTATCAAATTTTGTTTTAGCCTTCCCTATATGTTCCATATGTAATCCATGTGTATACAGTGCTAGGGTTGTCCTGTCATGTCTTAGCAGTTGATAGTGTTTACTGCAGAAATGTTCAGCAACTCTTACCAAAGAGCCCTGAGTCCTACAGCGTGTATCCATAGCCCCAGAGATGAGACTATGGCCATGAGAGTAAGAAAGCCTGGCAGAGAGACTCTGAACAGAGTCTTTGGCTGCCCAGGAGAACTTGATGCCGTGTTTACACCCTTCTTGTGTCAATTGTGTGTAATGAGCAAGTATACAAGCAGGTTTTGGGAAATTCAAGGAGGTCTGCCCCAAAGGATGAATTACGCTCAGTTGTTCCAACCATCTGCTGTGTTTCTGGCTGGGCAAACACAGTCATAGTTTCCCCCTGCCAACACAGTTACCAGAGAGATGTGTGTGGTTATTTTGTCTTTGGGGAGCCCTGTGCATCTTGGGATGTACAAAACAGACTTGCCAAAGTTTAAGAAGTATCTTAGCAGCAGCATGACTGGGTTTTTGACAGACTGGCCTGGTAGGTGTCTAATTTAGGATGAGTTCAGTAGCTTTCCAGGCCCCAATAACTCTAAGGACTTGATCTCTGTTGCTTGAAATGGAACTTGAGATATGTGGCTCACAGGCAGTCACCTACATTTAATATCTAAATTTAGATATCTACAATCTGGAGCTGAATTACACTCCATATTTCCCATTACAGCTCAGGACCTGGCAAAAATACTCAGTCAGAAGCATCTTCTGAAACTCTTTGACCTCTTTTATTCCCACTTTTTTCCCACTACTCTGAAACAGTCCTCACACACCTCCACAATTAGGTCAGCTTTGTTGTCTGTCACTCTGACCTCCAATTCTGAGCCTTTTTACTCACACTGAATGGTCTAAGTGACTTTTTTACAAAACGACATGAGACTTTGAAAGCCCAGAAAAAGAAAAAAATTTATCTCCAGACCCCCCACATATTAAATGTTCACAGGTTAATGGATCAATAGGTGTCCTTTGCATATCTGAGATCCTAAAAGAGTAGTTATGAATAATCTTACAACTTAATGCAACTTAATGCAACATGGATTTTGGATTGAATTTTGGCTCAACAGGGCAGAAAGCAGGGAGGGAGAAGAGCACACTGACAGGGCATGTTTGAGCAGGAAGTATTCAGAAACACATAAAAACTAATAACCCCGAGCATCAGTTAAACCTGACAAACAGGTCTTGAAATAATGTGATTTTTTGAAAAGTAACTGAGTCACTTTCATAATCACAATGAACTGCAACAGGCCAGAAGCTTCAATAAACTTAGACCAAGAGGGAGGGAAGTGGGTCCCCCTCTATGAAAGGAAAGACCTGAGGTCTCAGCTTTGACCTACAGGTATCAATAGTATAGTTAAGCTCAAACCTGCAGCACTTCTTTTTCTCTGGTGAATTTGATAAAAGTGCTTTTGAACCTGATAAACATAGGGTAGATAAAGATTGGGTCTGCACAGCTGCAAATGAATCACATTTTATCTCAAAAGAAGGCATTCAGTTTGCTGATTTTCCTAACCAGCTAACTTCTGTCTGCTCTAGAGCATTACAAAAGAACTCTTACAGAAAAAAAACCAAGAGTGATTAATTTTCAATTCCCAATGCTTTTCCTCCCTATTACAGTTTCCTTGTACAGAGACAGTTTCTGAGCAGAAAGGGCAGTCTGATAAATCTTTTTCAGTCTGTTACAGCCTTAAAATGTGCCACTCCAGTTACCAGAATAGAGGCAGGACCAGTTACTAGATACCTCAGGGAGGTGACTTTTTGTCTGTGCAAGGGGAATCTTTCTGCTTCTTGTGACAGATGAGCTGATAAGTGGCTGGATGGGGACTGCGAGTGACAGCATTGGAAGGTGGATGCTTGCCATTCCAATATATCTCAGAGACCAGGTGGAGTAAAATATGTTTTATTACTCCCTATGAGTGGATCAAATAAATTCAGCAATAATCTGGTTTCCATATAATGGGAGAAAGCCTTCATGGCCACTTGGAAGGCCGTGTCTTTGAAAACTTTTTTACAGCAGGTAACTCACCAGCTGACAACTAGACTGAAGGCATCTTACAGATTTGGTCCTCTGTTGTTATTAGCTGCAGAAACTGCTCACCTGTGACATGTGCAGTATTGTTTGGGAATGCTCAGCAATTTGGTCAAAGTGTGGGAGGCTCAGTGTCCTTTCCCTCACATTCAGCATAGTGCAGGGATCCACTTTACAAAAGAAAACACGGAGCAGGGATCAAAGTAGGCTCTACAATGGGACAAGGACATATTCAAGAGAAAAGAATGGGGAGAGTAGGGATGCTATGCTAGGGGTGCTAGCCTGTGGGAGTGGATTGTATCACTAAAGAATAGGGAAGGTGAGAACAATGTCCTAGAATTCTTATTTGCAGCTTGGGGTAGCTGAAGAGGGGGTACCCCGTCTCCCTGCATGGTGTTGAAGAGGTGGGTCAGCATGATAGGAGATCAGCCAACAATGCAGGCTGAAGATGATGCACAATCACTGGAGCTCTGCATCCCCTGCTGAGGTTTGGCCACCAAAACCACTCCAGTTTATCGTTCTGCCAGTTTCCCCCACCACAGTACCAAGGCTTGGCATGGTTACTCCTTGCTACAGTGTCTGAATTTCACCACACACACCTCCTTCCATCAGGATCCTGCCCGGGTGGATTTTGAGGAAGTGCAGGCTGTGTCTGCCTGACTGCCAGCAGCAGGAGCTGCCTCTTCTTGCACAAAGAGAATGGGAGCAGTAAGTCACTGTGGACAGCCTCAGTGCATGGCATGGTGTCCTGGTTTAGGGTAAATTTGGGACACATCCCAGGACACATGGGAAGGCTGGGGACAGCTGACACTGAGTGCTGAGCCACAATACAGCTGGCAAGGGAAGGGGCTGAGAGTGGACGGGCATGGAGAGAAAGGCCAGGAGCTAGATGGCACCAGCAGGATGTCTTCAGGGCAGTGGGGCTTTCCCCTAACTGTATACTCACTGAGAGTTTAGTCTTCATTTAATCTGTTAGTGAGACTTGGGTTTGGTGGAAGGCACCAGAAGATGGTGGGAGAGTGTGGGAAGGGTGGGTTGGTACAGAGTGCTGACCCTGGCATGGGCTGTCTGAACTCTCAATGTGAACCTAGAGGTGACAGCGGGAGCTCAGGGCTACCTGCCTCCCTTCCTCCTGCCTCCCTTCCTCCTGCCTCCCTTCCTCCCTGGCCACACATCCTCTTTCCTGACACATGACATTTGGCATACTGCTCCTTCATTAACCACTCTTCATGAAAATATGCTAGTAGAAGAATTGGATTCATTGACATGGTGTTCCCTTCTGGAAGGGTGTTAAGAGTAATGAAGACAGAAAATGGAAGTGGGATTAAAAAGTTTATTTCACATGAAAGGATGAGCTTCTTTGTGGAAAACCAATTGCCAAATGAAGTAAATGTTTATTGCCATATGTTATTTGGGGCTTGTCCCAAATAAAATAGGTCCTATTTTAATTATTGTGATAGAGCTAAAGCAATGCAATTTCCCTGCTCTCTCAACTTCTGACATGTCAAGTCTATAGCTGTATTTGTTTAAAGGTGCTTTATACTAGGATAGCTGTTCCTATAAAGCAAGGAAAACCATTATTTGGATGTGTCATCTTTATAACGACATAGTTATATCCACCTTCTTACCCCATTTTAGCTGTTATTTTTACATGACCTTCTCCTCCCACAATGGGATTAATTATCCCAGTAGAACTTGCAGAGCTGGCCTTGGCAAGAAAAAAATGAATTGCTGTTGCCCATACACTTATACAGCTGTGGCAATCACAGGAAGTAATAATGTACACGCATATATGCTGACTTTGAAGTAGAAGACGCTGTAACCAAAACCAGAGTACGTGTTTAATTCTAACACCTGTAAATTGAAGTGCAGGCATATTAAGGAGTAGAATACATTTTCTATATATGAGAGCTCAGGAATAGGAACAGCTCTCACAGGGAGGAAAGAGAACTACAGCTTTTTTCTGTGTGCAACAAGATTATGCACAACTTCAGAAGCAACTGGAGGCAGATCTCACCCGTGGTATTACAGAAATCTGAGCCTGACTACAAATTCAAGCCTTAGGGGCTGCAGGGGAAGCAACTACAGAGTCTTCAGAGAAACCTGGGGACACAACTGCTAAAGTTCATGTGCTGGATCTATGAGATAACTAGCTACACATTACAGGGGGAAAAAAAAGGAAGTGAGGTACCTGAAAGAGGAATCTTTCAGCGTTCAAATCCCTTTGTGAATAGAGCATGTAGCCTTCCTCCAGCAGTCATGTTCAATATGCACTATGATTTTTCAAGACAAAATTGAGCTGTATCATTTAAGGTAAAACAAATTTATTTTTTACAAATCTGTCCATCATTCTGAGTATTTGTGTCTCTTCAATGCACATAAAACTAAGTTTTTAGCAGGGGGCTGATATTTGTATATGTACGATGGGTAAGACGATACCCAGGCAAACCTTGAAGCACAGCTACAAGACAACTAAAATAAATCATGTCTAAATGACATTACTGAACAGTAAAAAGTAAATAAATGTAAATAAATGGTGTATTTCACAATAATAGCAGTGTTCTAAATTGTGTAAGTTAATGGATTTGGCAAATGTTACCTTCTGCCACCAAAGAACAAGATAAAACAGTTTTTTAAAAACTGTGTACTTCCCCAGTATCAACTTTCTGAGAGTCTAATTATCCCTGTTGGAAAAGAGGCCATTTGTTTTAACGTTTTGGTTGTTGCTTAAGAGGTTTTACATAATTGTTTGCACTAGATATCAGGAACTTGTTTGAAGAATTTGGGTGAGCCCAAAAAACAATCATCACTTCTACTGCACTATGTAGATCATTCTTATTGCCTGCTCTAAGGATAGTACAAACCAGAAATATCCTCTTTATTGTTTCCTTCATATTTATTTTTTTCACCATTAACACTCAGCAAAAAGAGTGTTCACTTTGGGTAAAACAAAAATTACCCAATGAAACACAGGGCTTCACAAATATTACTAGACTGAGTATGTCTAGAAGTGATAATATCTGTACTGCCCTGGTAAGAACATGAAGAATCACAGAAGCTGTAGGGACAACCTTTTAACACAGTATTTAATCAGGTGTGGTTATGCTTCCTTCCATATACAGTTTTCATTTTCATTCTTTTTTCTTTTCATTCATTTCATGTTCATTTTCATTCTTCAGCCCATAAAACATTCCTGTTTAGTAAACTTTATAGGGAAATCAAAGACATGTTGATGTGTTCTTGTAAGAGCTTGTTGCAAATTGCTTGCTGCTATCCTTTCTCTTGAACATAAAAATATACAAAGTAAAGTGACAGGAATAATTACAATGGCTTTAGGTGTTCCTAGTTCTTTTGTGGCCTAGAGAGACATCAAACTAATAAACTAAAATTTACATCATATAGCCACATTTTGTTCTGTGCTAAGATAAACATGTTAGTGGTGTAAAACATGCACATTCCACTCAATTTAATGACAGTAAATAGCACTACTAATAACACCTGCAGGATTGGCCCTCTTTTTATCAGAACATCTATACCATTTTTGCCTTCTCTATCACCACTATCAATTCTAACAGCTGCAATTTAGCTAGGTAATCATTCAGATGAAATTAAGATTTCCTTTGTCTTTTTCACAATGAAAGGTGCTTCTAGATTCCTATTTCAACAACAAAGAAATCTTTGGTCATATTTTAAGGGTAGTTTTAATTAGAAGTGCTTATTACTTTTGAGTTCTTCCATCACCTTTCTCCATATGTATGCTTAAACCTCCTACTGCAATTATTAACATGCATATGTTGACAGGGCTATGTTTCCAATATTTATGATATTAAACGGTGATTCCAGTACAAGCTGTCAATTATTTGAGTGGAGAGAATGCTATCAAAGGATGTTGCAAACTCTGCTATTGACACCTGCTGTCCACATTCACCTTGGAATGGCTTTGGTAGGCAGGGTTGAACAACAGTCACCAAATGGATGGAAAGGACTGAAACACTGAGAGGGTGCAAAGTGATCCGAAGCAAAGCGCCAAAATGCTGTGAACAAAGATTCATTAGGAACCTGCAGAAGAAAATACAGTCCTGCATGGTCACTATTCTGGGGTCTCCACCTTGGGACATCTAGCTTACAGTCCATCCCTCACCACACTGTTCCCAGCAAGCACCAGCTGTCCGTGACTGCTGCCATCTACTACAAAATCAAACCTCCAGGCTCTTCTCTATCTTGACCGCAGCAGGACATTGTCAGATTGGCTACTGATGCCTCTTTTTTGTGTAGCAGGGGAGGTACAGGTTACAGTAGTTAACCCACTTAATGAGGAGGATATGCTGCCATGACAGGGAGGGAGAGAGGGACAAACAAGACTCTGAAGAGGTAGGGGGCAGCAACAGAGCAACGAAACCAGAATTATTTTGACAAAGAAGGAAATGTAACTCTGCAGGGTCATTCCTCCTTTCATGTAAGAGGGACAAGCAGAGAAAGTGATAAGATTATCAGAACAGAAAGCTCAATAAAAAAACACTGGACAAGTACAGTATATACCTGAAGAAGTAAGTGCCTCTTCCAGCTGCTTTTTCTCTACCTCTTTGGTGGGAGTGTGAATTTTGTCTCATACACCTCCTGCCTTCTGTAGTTCCATTAAAGGCCCTTTTTCCCTCCCTCATCTGCTGGTTTAGTAGCATTGCTGTTGCTGCACTCAGAGATGGCACCAGAAGTTGTGGATTTATACTGTACAAGGTATGGAGATGTAGCCAGTACTACACCAGAAGAAGGTACCTTGAGTTAGATGCAGGACAGGAGAATGTTGGAGGAGTGACAACATGTTTTGCTCGAAGGTTTTACACTCCTATTGTTAGGCAAAGTTGTGCACAAGCTGAAGAACTGTGGCATAGGGGAAGCCCACAGATACCCTTAGGTTTTCTTCTACGCACAAAATGAGAATTGGGCTCTCCACAAATAACTTCTGAGAGGCCTGCAGCATCAGAAGAATTCTCTTCCATCTCTGCAACAAAGGAAACCAGAGAACTCAGCAAAAAACATTACAATTATATCTTTCTTCCTCTCCTTTGTTGGGCACAAGACATGCTTTTGGTGGAGACACCTGATGGGATGAAAAAAAATCCGCATTATTCTTTCCCCCCCTCTCTTCCAGACGTTAAATCAGTGCTGGAGTTATGGGAATCTACACATTCATTATCCTTCCTGTTGGAATCAAAACATGAGTGTATGAAATGCAATATTCAACATTTTTTTCTGGGTTAAAATTCATGTGCAAACTAAATGTGATTGTCTGTTTAATCTATCTTTTGGACTGCCACTCAGATAATCAGAGGGTAAAAAGCATTACTTGTGCTGTCTGAATGAAGGGAAAAATTTCACTGACTTGGTATCGGCTTTAAAATCATACCAGATACCAGGACCTATAGAAGAGCAACTTTTCAATCAACAAGTTAATACCTGATGGTGAGGTCATCAGGTATCCAAGGTCCTGCTCCAGAACATGGGTTACTGATCAACCTGGGTCACTGAAAGTTCAGGTTGTCTGTCTTGTACTTTGCAGACAGCATGGCTGTTTTAAGCAATGCTTCTGAAACTGAAGGACATAAATATCTTGTGCTTGGGTTTGTTCCAGGTAACACCAGTAGGTCTGTTTGACCACAGCTTACATATAACACAGGGCAGCAAAGGAAGATGTTGTCTGTCTTCACCCCTTTCAAAATATTAATTGAAACATTGACATTTTACTGCCAGTTAGGCTACAAGCTTTTATGAGTTAATAACAACTCTCTTTCTTGAAATACCCAGGAGTCTAGAGCAGAAATTACAGCTGTTTTAAGCTTTAAAAAAAACGTTTCAGATTTCTCACACATATAATCTTGTTCAGTTTCTCCTGGGTGATGCTGCATTTTGATTCATTGTGTAGATTAAGCAGGTGCTGTAGGACCAGAGGTAAACATCAGATGGTAGTTTGACCAGCTCTGTTGTGTTTTAAAAGAAGTAATAATGGAATGCTGCTATAAAAGCATAGGATCATACATGTCAAGTAGACTACAGCACTAAATGACATATCCGGTCTTTTTTTAACCACCTCCAGGGATGGTGATTCCACCACCTCTCTGGGCAGCACATTCCAAGGTCTAATCACTCTTTCTGTGATGAAATTCCTCCTGATGTACAACCTACACTTCCCCTGGCCCAGTGTCCTCTTGTCCTGTCACTGGTTATCTGGGAGAAGAGGCTGACCCCCACCTGCCTACAGCCTCCTTTCAGATAGTTGTCAAGTGATAAGGTCTCTCCTGAGCCTCCTTTTCTCCAGGTTAAACAACAACAGCTTCCTCACCTGCTCCTCACAGGAGTGGTGTTCTAGACTGGCTTTGTTTTCTTTCTCTGGACTTGCTCCAGCACCTCAAGTGTCCTTTGTGGATTGAGGAGCCCAGAACCAGGCGCAGTACTTAAGGTGTGGTCTCACCGGTGGAGTACAGGGCAAGTGCTGCGTATAGGGGAAAATTATGTATCTGGGCAAGAAATAGCACCTTAGAAGCAAATCACGCTTGCAAATTAGGAGTTTTCTCAGAAACACCTGGCGAGGTGAGGGATGGGAAGAGTGTGAAACGCCGGCAGCAATAAATGGTAGCTTCCTGGGAGTTTATAAGAGCTAAAGGGCCAGAAAGACAGCCCCAAAGCACCATAACAGCCGGGCCAGGCGCTCTCCCGAGCCGGGCCCTGTCACACAGCCTTCCGCGGCGGCGGTGGCAGCGCGGGGAGGCGCGGAGCGGAGCCAGGAGGGCGCGCCCGCCCGCGGGGCCCTGCCCGGCGGCGCGGAGCGGAGCGGAGGCGGAAGCCGCGCCGATGAGTTGTGCGCGCTGGGCAGCGGCCGTGCGGAGCCCCGCGCTGTGCCGAGGTAAGAGCGGAGCGGCCCTGCCTTGTCCCCCGCGAGGATGTGGGGACGGGGCGCTGTCATCGCCCTGGCCGCGGCCCTGTGGCTGCGGCGTGACGAAGGTACAAACCTCCGAGCGCCGGCCCGGGCGGGAGGCGGGGGCGGGCGGGCGGCAGGGCCGGTGTGTGCTCCCACGGCACGAAAGGTCGCCGGGCCGAGGCGGCCCCGTGTCGCTCCTGCCGGAGAGCAAAACCAAAGCGAAGGGGCGGCAGCGGGGCCCGGCACGATGCAGAGCACCCCCTCCTGCGGCGGGGGGCCGGCCGGGCCGCTCACCTGCCTCGCGGAGGGACGGCCGGGGGCGGGGGAAGCGCTCGCAGACCCGACCCCCAGCACCGCCGCAGGGTCCGCCAGGGGCAGCGGCTGCCGGCTCCCCGCGGGCCTGCGGGCGGCGCCGGCTGCGGCGCGGCTGCTGTGGCGGCCTGCAGGGGCAGCGCTGCCGCGCGTGTGTGCGCCGGGGCGGGGTGCGGGGGAAAGCCCGCCCGGCCCGGGCTCCCTGACACGGCGGCCGGGGAGCAGCGATGTCGCTCTCCGCGCTGGCGCGGCGCGGCCCGGCCCGGCGCTGCGCGGGGGTGAGGTAGGCGCCGAGCGGAGCTGCAGCCCTGTGTGTGTGTCCGTGCGTGTGTGTGTGCAGGGATCGCGCTCCACTGCGGCGGGGAGGGAGGGAGGAGGAGGAAGGGAGGGAGGGAGGCAGGCGCACTGTGATGAGCAGAGCCTCCAAGTCCAGCCAGCGCCGTCGTCCTGTCGCTCCCAGCGGAGCCCGGGGCGGGGGAGCGGCAGCGCACGGATGACTGCCTGAGTGGGGAGGAGGAGGAGGAGGAGGGAACCGCGGCTCCGCGTCCGGGTGCCCGCTTGTTTATTTTTTATTTATCATCATCGTTTTCGGGGGAGGCGTGCGAAGGGAAGGAGGCTTTTCTTTTTTTTTTTTTTTTTTCCTTGCCACCTCACCACCCCTCTTGTTGCAGGTGCCCGCAGCGCAAAGCGGCGCCTGTAAAGTTTTGTTCGCGTGCGTGCGGGCTGCGAGCGGCGGCGGCCCGGGATGCGGGTCCCGGGGCCCGGCTCTCCGCCGCTTCCCGCCGCACCGCGGCTGCCGGGGCTGGCGTAGGCGCCCCCTGGGAGAGCCGCGTGCGGGCATTAAACCCCCTCCCTCCTCCCCGCCGCCCTCCTCCGCCCCCTCCGTCCCTCCCTCTCTCCCTCCCTCTCTCCTTCCCTCTCCCCGGTGCGCGGCCATTGCAGTGACCCCGGCCGGCCAAGGATGATTACGAACACGCGGGGCTTCCTGTGGTCGGATCTGGAGACGCGGGCGCTGCTGGAGATCTGGGGCGAGGCGGACGTGCAGTCGGCGCTGGACGGCAACTTTCGGAACAGCCATGTGTACCGGGACGTGGCGTGCCGCCTGGCCGAGCTGGGCTTTGAGCGCACCCCCGAGCAGTGCCGCATCCGCATCAAGGGCCTCAAGCGGCAGTACTACCAGGCCCGGGACGGGCTGAAGAAGAACGGGCACGCCCGCAAGATATGCAAGTACTACGACGAGATGGACCGGATCCTGAGCTGCCGGGGGGGGCCCGACGGCGCCCCCGAGCCGCTGGCCCCGGCGCCCGCGGGGCCGCTGGCCGCGCCGCCCACGCCGGGCACGCCGCACAACAGCCGCGAGCTGGACCCCGAAGTGGACGAGGACAACGGGCCGGAGTCCCCCCGCGACAACTTCACCGAGGATTCCGGCGAGTGCTCTTCGTACGCCGACCACCCCGTCAAGGTGGAGTGCCCGTCCTTCGCCATCCCCGTGCCGCCGGGTGACGGTGAGTAGCCGGCCGGCTCCCGGTGCCCGGTGTCCTCCCCTCACCCCCGGGCTCTCGCAACCCGGCTGCCGGCGCTTCTCCCTGGCTAGCGCGCTTCTCAAGTGGCTTTTGCCTTATCCTGCTGCCTCCTGCCCCGTCCTGCGCGCTCCGAAACCCGCCCGTGCCTCCCCCCGCTCTTGCACCTTGCGCGTCCCCGTGAAGTGGGGAGCCCGGAAGGGAGCGGGCTGCTGCGGGTGCTGGAAATGCGGCATGCCGGGGAGGGGGAGATGCTGCGGACAGTGACCTGAGTGAGGTTTTTATCGGTATTTATCAATGGGGAGCCAGCCCATGGAAAACCAGTGCAGAGATTTTTCGAGACAAAGTGTCAGGTAGCATTGTACAAGAGAATAAGCATCTCCTCGCTGGAGGATTTTCCCATTCCCTGCAGACTGTGTGCAGTTTTGCTAATCGGTATTGAAACGATAATGATGATACCTGAAAAATCTTACTGCTGTTGCAGATGGGCCAGAAAGCCAGGGAAGAGCTTTTGCATAATAAATTGCAGTGGTTGTTTCAGTAACACTGCTTCTAACTTTATCGGGCTTGCGGACAGAAACAGCACTTTGACAAAGCCTGTCCTTCCCCTGCGCGTTCGTTACCCTCCACATTTGTGTTGTGGAGGTGCGGAAAAATGCTGTTTGTTTGTTTTCAATCTAGATTAACGGAGGGTTTTTAATACAAACATGAACCTGTCTTCAGAAGTTGACATCACTTAGGAATCAGCCAATTGGTTGACATTTAAGCAACCTTCTTTTTTACACTTAACCCCCATCAAAGAGTTGTTTACACTAATGTTCTTTTGAAATGCAAATCTAGAATGCCAACAGACTGAAACTCAATTTAGATTAATGTAATTACCTGCAATACACAAATGAGGCTATACTATTTAATAACCTTCACTTAAACCTTTTTAGAAGATGAAAAAGACTCCTATTGTTGAAGTTTAGTACTACAACAATTAAAATTGCCTCTATGATTTTTGTGTTACCCTTGCAACTTGGTAGAAGTTTGTAGGTTTGCTTTAGAACTCTGGAAGAAAAGTACCTCAAATAAATACATCTCATATTGAGAAAGTGTAGCCTAATGCTTTTAGACGTTAGGTCACTTGTAGGGAGATTTTTTTTTTGCTGCTTTCTTCTTAGAGAATTGTTTTCCATCAGAAAAATAATTGATTCTTTCCTTGCTTTAGGCTTTAAAGAAGTCAGTGCTCCAACTATTACCCCACCTCTCAATCAGCCCAAAAGATCAAAAAAACGCCATACAAATTTGACATTGGATAAAATGATGGAAAAATTCCTGCAGCAGAGCATGGATACAGATGAGAAATTTTACAGATTTGAAGAGCAGAGGCTCAGAATTGAGGACAAGCGTCGGGAAGCTGAGCATGCTCGAGAACTCCAGATGTTACAGATGTTGGGACAGATGTTGGCTGGAATTTCTTCTACAGTATCACAAAGATCACAGTCTATACCAGCAAGTCCACCTCGGAGAGCGAACCATCGTTCATATGCGGATAACTTTAATTATAATGCTATGACAGCAACACTTTCTCCACCGATAGGTACTTCCTTCTACAGCATAAATAAAAGCTAGGGTACTTTTTAAAACTTCTGTGTGAAAGCACTGGTAGTAAGCAGCTTTTGAAAATAAAAGCTAATTGGAATTATTTAATACTGTGATGAAGGTGTTTCTCTGATGTCAAATGAAATGAAATCATTATTTGTACCATTGTACTGATTATTTAATACAGGTACATTAGTTATAACAAATTTTGATGAGCAAAATTGTACCTTTTGAACCCTGTAAACTTTGGGAATTTCTTTCTACATTCATGTCTCTGTACCCTGAAGTTAGGAGAAGTTTTATGCATAAAAGGCAACTAGGAGAGTTACTGCAAGCAATCTGGAAGCATTAGTTACTTTGTGGCAGAAATTTTACTGCTTTTCTGCTTGAAGTTATCAAGCCTAGCCCAGTATATGAAGTTAAGGCTGTGCATGTGTTTTTTCAGGGCTGGGAAAAGAGTGGAGTTTTGCCTACACTGAAGTAAGTCAGATGTTAAGATCTAGGTTCTTTAAAATTATTTTTTTTACAACAAAATTCTGAATCTTATAAATTAATTAAGTGGGCGTAATAGAAGATGAAAATACTTGCTTATGTTTTTTTCTACACCAGCTCTTTATAAATTCTCTAGGCATCTGATTTTACTTTAAAGAAAATGGCAAAGCAGTATCTCAAGAATTGGTGTTTATGCGCAAACTCTTCCTTCTGTACCTCCATGTGTGGGCCAGAACCTGATGGTAGCAATCATTAACAAACTTCTTGGGATCTGTGTGCCTCTGGCATTTATCTTTATCATGGTCTCTTTGAACGTGGAGGTAGACTGCACAGGCAGGAGGAAATCGGGGATCTATCAGTGCTGGAACCGGAGTGAAATTGGGGCTTAGTAATTGTAGCCTGCCATCTGGAAATGAAATAAATCTTACTGTGTTCTAATTCTGAATTTCATACTGCTTGTAAGAAAAAAAAAAGTGCAGTGTGAAAAGAGGAGAAAAAAAAAAGCAACCACCCAGCGTCAGTGTTGAATAATAATCGGGCATGCCAGATCCTGAGGGGCATTCTCTGAGTCCTGAGAGGTGGTTTCAGTTGTGTGTTAGTTACCATTTCCCTGTGAAATGCATGGCAGACTGTGTGGTTAGGCCTGTTGAGGGTTTAGGCTGGCAGATCTGGCTGTGTTTCTTGAGTGGATAGTTGGTGTGTAGGATTTTCTGGTGGCAGCAGATTTTTGCTGATAATTTATGGGGTATCAACAGATACAGTGTTTCAAATGTTGTTTTCACTTTTAAAATAAAGGAAAACTGGTGTGCTTTAGAAAATCCCATAGGGAATCCTTTAAGGTTCTAGGCTGGGGTGAAGGTACCTACAAGGCCTTACCATTACTTCTGAAAGTTTTTTCCTGAAAAGCTTAATTATGTGTAACAACCTGAAACTGAGGTTCAGTTTTTCTCCCTGGATATCATCATATAGGTGTACAGCATATTGCATTGTGCAAAAATGCATTTTATGTATTTAACTGTAGCGAGAGCAGTTCAAGATTCTAATCTTCTAACTGGCAAAGGTGTGAAGAAGTGGTTATGCTAAAATGTGAACATAATGCTTCAGGCAACACATCTTTTAAGGAATTAAGGTTTCATTTGTTAAGAGCTGAATATGCTGTAGTGATTCTATTGGTAGAGTAGGGCTATATTAAGAATGGCTTTTTGCATAATCCTCTGTTTTCTCTCCATTTATTATGTAGTCACTTTATATTCACACATGAACAAAAACCAGCAGTAAATAAACAGGCCTTCTTAATACCACTGCACTTTAAGAGTTCCAAGCTCTATAATGTTCTTGTGTGGTTGAAAACCAGCACGTGTATGAAGTGTGATTTAAAGAAAATATCTGCCCTGTTTTCAGAGGAGATGAGCATTTTGTTCTCCTCTGGGTCACTGCAATGCTATTTTGGCCATAATCCAAAACAGGTTGTGGGGTTTTCTCTTTTATTTTTGTTCATCATTTCCCTCCCCCCCTGCCTTTTTTTTTTTATTATTTCTCAGTAGGAGTGGGATGCCTGTATTCAAAAGCAAAAGATCAGCCAAGAGTATATATCATTATTGAAGACTAAAGCATACTATTACTGAAGATTAGTATGTCTGGTTTAGGTTTTGATTCTGTGGAAGACAGAGAAAAAGATGCATTTTGCTTGATAGCACACAGATTTGGAATTTTCTTGTTTATTACATTTTTTTCCCTTATTATGCCCAGTATTTGGAACAATTTTTCTTTTTTTTCTTTTTCCCTTTTTTTTTTTCTCCTCTTTATTTTGGAGTTGTGGGGTGGGGTTACTGAGTTTTATACAGCTGAAAATGAGGAGTATCACAGGACTTACTT
Source organism: Poecile atricapillus (assembly GCF_030490865.1). Lineage (NCBI taxonomy): Eukaryota > Metazoa > Chordata > Aves > Passeriformes > Paridae > Poecile > Poecile atricapillus. Next base: position 24,753,229 of record NC_081249.1, read on the forward strand.
TCTACATAATTATGTTATACATGTGTAGCAGTTGAAAGGTTTTTAGAAGATCTGTAAAAAAGAAAGTAAGCATGGCTGTGGTCTAGGACACTGATATTAGCATTCAAATAAGCTGCTCTTCTGAACAGAATTTTGCAGGTAATGAAGAGCTTTTAAGAACTTGCTCTTTTACTGCATTTTCTGCAGTTTATAGTAAACACATTGTTGATAGAAGTAGTGATCTTCACATTTTTCCCATATTGGGTAAATGTTTTATTTCTTTCTAGTTGTAATTGTTAAAATTATTTTTTTCTTCTAAATTTTTGTAGCCTTCTGAAAGAGTTACTTGATACATAGCCTGCTGGGTGTGCAGTCTTTTTTAGTATGTGGCTTGACATGTAGCTTTGCATCAGAGATCTGGAGATGTATTATAGCTAAAAATGATCTTTGTGTGATATTTGTGATGTTTGCATCTAGTGCGTTGGATTATAGTTTTGCAGAAAGACTTTCACTGTGCTTTGTAACCGCCTACCAAAATAAAAAAAGCAGTGAGATTCTGCTAAGAGGTGGAAGTCTTTAAGGGGAAGCGAAATATAAGGTAGGGTGTACATTTAAAATTTGGTTTCAGTTGCTTTGTGCTTGCTCTGTGTCTGGGTGTGTTTAGTCTTTACTAAGTGTACCTATTTCAGCTGAGCTTAATTATGGAACTGATTTCAGGCTGAACTAAGAAGGTATTTCTAGTTACAAAATCTTCATGTAACTATTCTGGGTTGTTGTTTCTTTCTGTACCTGAGCCCTAAATTAGGACTGTGAACAGTCAGTGAGCATATTCTCTTCATCAGACCCTGTGAATACATTTTTATAATCATCACCTTCCCTAGTTATTCGCTGTTCCTAAGGCCTTTAAGTGACAAAGCATTTGGATTTTAGAAGTATGTCACTTTGTGTATCTTTGTGTGATTTTATTAGCGTACATGAGTGCTTAAAAGAAATGCTTGGCAGTAATTTAAGAAAGAACATTCTTTGAAGTAATGCTTATTTTCTTCTTTTCAGTTATAGAGAGATCTTTTTCACTGCACAGAACACACACTCTGAAGGATATGGAGAATATTTTCCAGTTGGTGCGCAATGTTATCCCTCCTCTAACAGGGAAAAAGCATAAAGGTCAAGATGGTCGTATAGGCATTGTTGGTGGATGTCGAGAGTAAGTTAAATAGAAGTTTGATTTTTGCTTCTGATAAAGCTTCAGGATGTCATAACTACTTGTAGAAGCCATTCAAGCTGACCTTACACTTAAACCACAGTTTCCAGAGAGCTTTAATACTCCATCATCATGACCATGCACACTTAGGAAAAAAATGGCATCTTGCAGATGTGTTCTGAAGTTTTGATACTGAATGTTATGGGAACTTAAAATGCTGTTTATGTCTACCTTCTCTGTCTTTTCTGACCACCAAACTCTCTGCTTTCAGTGTTAGTCTTTTCCCATTGCATAATGAGGTTTCAGAATGAGTAGAGTAAGACAGTGGCACATCTGATTTTTTGCTTTCTTGGGAACTGTGTCTTTGTATTTTCTTATGCTGTGTTTTCTTGTGGGCTTTTTATTTTGATAAATACTGGTGTTTACTAGATTCTGTCAATACCTTGTTTTATGTGCTGGAGTAATAGGAACATCCTATTTCAGGGGAGAAAAGAGATACTGCATAAATCAGTTAAATGCTGTGCTGACCTAGAAACAATATTGGCCACAATACTTTGAATGAGCCAGTACACCTTCCTGTTTTTCACTTTCCCCTTTTGAAAGAGGTGACACCTCTCTCCTGTAAGAGATCTACTGCTAGACATCTGCCATTCATAAACATTCCATAAAGAGCAAAAAGGTGCTGTCTTGTAGCTGGGTCAAATAGCCAGGAGTTAGAAGCTGGTGGTCATAGGTTCTTATCTCTTGGCTGAAGCAAGCACCTTTGGAGGGTGGTTGTGTTCATATCTCTCTCTTCAGTCTTTATAAAGAGAATTTAGGGCAACTGGAATCACAGTTTAGGCACTTTAGTTAAGCATCTAAAGCCAGATGGGATTGATCCAGGTCACAGATCCCGTATTTAGCTTGCAAGCAGTTTTTGGCTCTTGGTTTGTTTGTCTCTAAACTTTCACCTCTGTTACTTGAGAAAATTTTGCTGGTTCATGGCATGATCTTTGTAAATATTTATATGGAAGATCATTATCTAATCTCATTCCTGTGTTTCCTGACCTAAATTTTATTTTGTTTCAGATACACTGGAGCACCATATTTTGCTGCAATTACAGCTCTCAAAGTGGTATGTGTTCTTCTATATAAGTCCAAAATGAACTTTTCATCATTTCTGTTGTCTGGGTGTCATTTTTAAAATAGCATTCATTCTGTAGTGCACATGGACCTTGAGCTCTAGAAGGTCTTCTCTTAAGCAAAAAAAAATCCTTAGTCCAGAATTTGTAGAAATACTTTGTGAATGTGTCATTTACTGTGTTTCATTCACTGTGTTTCCTCTCTCTCTGTTAGGTGAAGTTAGAAATATGTCCAGAATTTGACAGTCTCAGGGACTTGGATAGGAAATTTCAGGACTTAATGAAATATTTTCCCCAAAAGTGAACACTAAAATAACCTTAGATTATTATTGAAAGTTCTGTTTTTGCACTATAGGGAGTTCTTCAGAATTTTTTTCTGGACCTGATAAGTGTGTTGAATGAAATAATTTTGTTTCAAAACTTAAAACTTTTGCCTAGTAAAATTCTTACATGCTCTAAGTTTAAAGACTGTGGGTGGAATTCAATATAATTTCTAATAGCACATTTTATTTGCATTCTAATCTTCAGCAGAAGTATTTTCTAAGGTTTTTTTCCTAGAAGCATGAACTTCCTTATTTTATTGACAAATGGCTAAACAGACTACATAAACACAGGGTGATGGTACGAATGTAAACAAGTCATGCTTACATAATACATCTAATTTTCAGAATGCTGTGTATAGTGTGCCAGTACTTTCAGTTCATTGTGTATGTTTTTGTTTTTGAAGATTTCTCTCAATACGTAGGTAACCATCCCAGATATTTCCAACCACCTCTTCCCTCAGGATGCAAGCCCTCAAAGATTTAAAATGGAAATGATGTTATTTAACCACATTATTATAAGATCCCAAGGTCACTCAGCTTTCTGTCCACTATGTGCAAATCCAGTGGCAATACTAGGAGGTTCCTCACTGAAGTAATTTGATTTCAGACAGTTACATCTGCCCATAAACAGAGTAGCTTGAAATGTTAAATGTATAGTAGTAAAGCAGAGAAGACACTTCCTTAATACTGGAAACTTCAGTATGCATGATCAATACAAGATCCACTGGTGTGGTTACTGCTTACATAATTTTATGTATATTCTGATTTTTGAGTTGTTAGCAGAAGCTTGAGACTCAACTCTTCAGCATTAATGTTTATTTAACATAGGGTGTGTTGCTGAAATTGTCCCAGCCTTTTTCTTGTATGAATTTTGCCCATTGGGTAAAAGTGGTAGGACTAGAAATGTATTCATGAGTTTCCATAACTATATTTGCATGTATGTTACAGTAGTGTTATGGCTATCTTATATAGTTTTTCTCATGTTCATCTGTGTTCTTTTGTACATTAGACATTGTAGTCTTCGCTCATCTACAGATGAGAAACATTTCTTAAGTGAATAAAGGTTTGATATTTGTGTTTTCAGTCATCCTGTTAGTGAGAAACAGGAAAAAAATCGTATTGGAAGTTAGATACAAAAAGAACAGAACATTTCATACTAGTCTATGCCAAAATAGAAGAGACAATAAAGTTTATTTAATCTATTGAGAAGAAAGAATTCAGTTGAATCATTAGTTGAGTAATATTTAGAATGATAAAGTTATTATTAAGTATAAATTTGATAATGCTGTTTGCAAATTTTCTTTTTTAGGGTGCAGATTTATCCCATGTGTTTTGTACCAAAGATGCAGCAACAGTAATCAAATCATATAGTCCAGAGCTGATTGTTCATCCAGTTCTGTAAGTGACTTACAATTTGTTTAAATGAGCTAGTCAGGCTTACTAGTTTTAATATTTCAGTCTGAATTGATTAGTTTGTGTTGTTTTGCTGAGTTACTGGATGAATGAGCTGGAGATCACAAAAACTCTGGGCTTTGTCCTTTCATTACAAGCAGTTAAATATTAAATGTGGGACAATCAGTGGTGAGTTTCTTTTCATGATAGTCAAAATACAATTTTTAAAAAGCAGAAATCTTTCTTTCTGCTTCTTGCTAACATGTTCTGTGATTGTAATGCATTTACCAGTGAACAGTAGCAAGATCCAGAACTACAAATTACTACAAGTCAGCAGTTTGCAATCTGCAATTTGAAAGGCAAATGGAGTGTGTTCTCTTGCTTCTTCAGCCCTAATAGTATTTAACAGTAGTGTGTCTGTTTTCCTCTCACTACTGTGTATGTAGACACCTATGCAAAATTACCAGGCAAGAGAAATGCTAATTCTTCTTTGTGAGTATGTTGCTTGGGAATAAATGGATGTTCCAAAATCATATAAAATACAGGGTTTAATTAACAAAAAGATGAAAAGTTTAATAAGTAACTGAATAATAAATTTAATAAGTCCTCCTAATTGGAAAAATCAGCGTGTGTGTGTATGTGCGTGCTTCTCCAGATTTTTGTTCTGAAATGTGTTATTGATTGATAAACTTTCATAGGATAAATTTGTTTCAATGAGGCGTTACGCTGGTTTGCAATGAGCACTGCAAATGAGAGTTGTGTGCCTTGGGTGTATGCCTCTGAGCTCAGCTCGCACCAGTGCGTGTCAGAGTCTGTTGGTGTACATAGCAAAGCCATGATTACGGTAGGAAAAGCATAATTTAAAAACGTGTTTGTCAGATATTGCTGTCAGGAAGGATTTATGACAGTAGAAATATTTTGGTATCTGAGAACAAGAATGTGATCTTCCTTATGGGGATGCCTGTGGTTGGAAGTCAGAAGTTTATTGCATTCTGAAGGTGGGTTTCATTCCTGTCGCTGGAGACAGAGGTGCTTAGGAAGAAGGCAGCTAAACAGGGCTGTGTTTTGTTGGCTGCTTTTTCCCCCCACTCCCCAAAGGCAGAAGAAACCCACAACTTTACAGGTTTCAGACAAAATAAAAATGATGTTTGAAAGCAGGGGAGAGATGGGTGGGGTTTTTACCAGTACAGCTGTTTGCCTCTTCAATCTAAAAGGTGTCTCTTTGGTTGATGTTCTGTCATATCATATATTTGCTATCATATGATAGCAAATGCAGTGGAGAAGCCTAATGGCAATATTAACATTTAACTTGGGGTGTCTGGAAATTCCAGTTGAGATACAGCATATGGTCGTCTTCTATGGCAATGAGTTGGCCTTGCCTTGGGAAAAGCACTGTTTGTCCTGATCTCTGGTAATGGAAAATGTTAATAGGAGAAATAGAACCAGCACAGAGGAAAAAGGAGGTGAAAATAGGGTTAAAAGTAAACTTTCTGTTCATGAAGGACCAGATCATGCCTGCTAAGAGTGGGATTTTTTTATACACAGATTCTCAGTGTCTTCTGTGGAATTCAGATTTCAGTGAAAACCCTGATCTTTCTACCTGCAAAGAGAACTTTTGATTTTAAACTTCTGCTGTGTGAGTTCCTTCAGATGTACACAGTACAGGCAATCTACCCATTTTCATATCCATATATCTTTAAGTCTGTGACTAGGTATTTAATACTTATATTGAAACTGATTAATTTCATGCAGACAGCTGGGCTAATTGCATGATGCACGGGATCTGTAAATATGGTTTACATGACATTCAGAATCAAAAAACCGCAAATATCTGAGTGTTCAGATTTTATTTATTTAATTTTCTCATGTTTTTATCTCTTCCGCTTTGTTCTCAAACTGGGAAAGAGAAAACAATCTTTTCTGGTTAGAAAGGAAAAAAATCCTGATTGACTCTACTGAGCCCAGGTTTTATTGAAATTTACACTAACAGCCTATTTTTCTTGTGAGGTCCTTTGTCTTCAGTGTCACACTTTTCATATGATCCTTTATATGTTGTGGAGCCGTTTGAGTTCCGCAGGCACAGCCGGCTGCCCTTGATTCAGAGCCTGATCTCTTAAACACTCTTTGTACTTTCTCCCGGGCCGCACTTCACGCATGGAAGAACCTCCGGGTAAAACCCACGAGCAGCTATGGCATTGTTTTCTTTTATGTCTCTCCTTAAAACTTGGCTTTGTTATGATTTCTCTATGACCCTTCAGAGTAACTAGGTAGCTGTTGTACCACTCTCTTATTATGCTAATCATAATTATGGCCCCGTGTACTCAACTCCCTGTTTGAACAGCTTGGCATTTTGCCAGGGTTCAGCTGCCATTTTGTACTGCTGGGAGTCTGACATTTTATCATCTTAGCTGCCACAGCTTTCTCTACTGCCTTCACCTCATAGGGGATCACCTCAAGGGAAGAAAATGATCTTTTCTTGCCCCTCTGAATGCTTGGGCTCTTCTGGCTCATTAGAGCTGCTGTTGCGGATCTTTGCCAGCATGACTGGTGAAAGTATGTGAGAGTTAGAAGTTGGACTGGAGTATTTCAGGTCTTTGGCAAGTGTCTGTCACTTGAAGGATGCAGAGAATGTTACATGAGAATGATTGAACAGGGTGGCAGAAGGAGGGTTATGAAAACGAGCATGGCCAGGGCAGTCCCGTGTGACCTCAGAGGTAATCCATCCCGGGAATCCTTCTGGTGTAACATTCCGTGCTGGCGACACCCATAGTGCCACTTTCTCTGTGGTTTTTGTTTCTTGACTTCATTCCCTGGAAGTGAATGTGAGAGCTGGGACTGCATGTGACAGCTTGGGATCTGGAAAGATGAAGCTTCAGAGCCTGGCTCTGTGTCCTTGCTACCTGGGCAGAATAATGAAAGCAGTGTGTCTGGGGGCTGCCAGTGTTATCAGTAGTAACTTTTTCCTTTTTATTCAGGGATTCTGTCAGATGCATTATTCCACAACTTCCACAACACCCTGGTATTATTCAAAAACTGAGCAGCTAACCAGTTCGGTATTGATGTATGACTTTTTGCTTTCCTGTGGAGGAGCAAAAAATGCTTATTGGAGAAGTTGGGGTTTTTTGAATAGCAGCATATACCCAGTCTTGGTGACATCTGCTCTCCTTGGTCGTGTCACTGCTGCCCCAGGTTTGTGCTGCATTTTCCTGTTTTGTCAGCTAATGTGCTCCTACTGTAAATGCTTCACAAATACAGGCAAGATAAAGCTTAGCTTTTGCATTTTATTTATTTTTATTGCAGGTGTTCTCTGTGTGGATTTTTGCTGTAAATGTGTGTGCACTTCCTTCATGCATTTCTAGAGAAGAGTTTTCAGCAGCTTTTTTTTATTTGCCATGCTAGTGGCCTGGCTTAGATCAGGTCAGATTCTTGGATACCTGTGTTGGGTTAGCTTATCCTGTCCTGGTAGGCAAGTGGTCACAGAGCTAAATGAGCTGTATGAACCCAGCTGGCTGTATGTTAAAAGAAGAGAGAATAAATCTATTGTGCTATATTCCCCTTGTGCAGGGACTTTCCAGAGTTGTACAGAGATTTTCTTCTCTGTAGGCCAGAAAAGAGCCAGACACTGCTGAGTAGCCCCCTTGTAAGCTGGTTATCAGACAGTTTGTAAAGTCAACAGTCGATATACCCCTTGATCTCCAGGGCTTTATCACAGAAGTAGAATGAGATCATTAATTTCTTGTGGTGCCAAAGAGGTGACGTAATTTTACATTATCCACCAAAACAACCACCCTTGAACAAGGCAGAGATTTAGAACTAATACCTTCCTCTTAGCTGATTGTATCTCTGGGTTTGTGTGGACTAGGAAAGATTGTCAGAATTACTAGAAGTCTTATAGTTAATTGCAGAGTTCAGGGTTTGGGTTGCATTTTTAAAAAGGTTATTCTTTTGAGTTTGAAATTAGAATAACTGGGAAGAAAATTCCCCTGGGGCTGGACTGTGTGTTGAGGCCAGTTACCTTTAATGAAGAAACTCAGTGAAGATCAGGGTTTCTGGAACACATTTTACCTAGTTTTATTGATTTTTTTTTCAATTTTGACCATTTGAAAAATCATGAAAGTGGATCATGGGTAGTTGAGGCCCTGATAAATTACTTGAGCACTCTGAACCAGTGCCAAATCTCTTATAGAAGGCCCAGAAATAATACTGAGATTTTTGGTCCCCTGTAATTATGTGGAGAGGAGATGCAAAAGCATTGACGCACTGTGGGAGGATGCTCATAACTTTTAGTTGTGTTAGCTAAGGATAGCTATTAAACACTACTTCAGTATAATGCTGATACTAACCTCACTTTTGGATCAGCTGCTGGAAGAAGTGCAGAGTTGTTGTCATCAGGGAAAGTCACAGAACAAACAGATTCCTCCACCAGTCAAAAAGATGTCTCACAAGTGACTTGGCTGCTGGGTCCCTGTTACACCTGCAGAGAAGACGAAATAAGACACAAACTTTGTGATCTTTCTTCCAAAGCCTCATTTAGACATTAGCCTGGCTAGGAATCACATGAGAAAGTTTGGGGTATTTGTTCTTAAGTACTTAACGGGAGGTAAAGGTCAGTTTGTATGTGCTGACTTAGAGAATTTATGTATTTAAACTCTTTCTTGTTCTGTCATGCAGTGCTGTGGCCAAAACTGGCTTATGGACCTGTTTTCTGTGTCCAACTTCCTTGGCAAAACACTGCTTCTTCTTTGCTGTGTGTTGCAGAGTGAATAAAAGCTAGGAGGTATATTTTTCACTCTGTACTACAGTCCCTTTCCTTCCTGTTGTTGCAGAGCTCCCATGTGATGCCAGCAGAGGTTTTGTCACCTTCTCAAAATGTGAGAGTTAGCCAAAGATTTTTAGCACTGCTGCAGGGAGTGCTGCTGTCCTTGCTGCTTTCTGATATGTCAGAAAGATATGTATTCCAGTTAGATCTGGCCAAATTTATCTTCCTGAATGCTTGCCATACTGCTGTGATTTGAAACAGGGATCAAATTTCTTTGGTGTTCAGTCTTTCTTGAGTTTGAGTGAAGGCAGGCATCCCTGGGGTTTGTTACTGAAGGTTTTAGGATTTTTTTTTTTTTTTATTTTAATTTTTTCCCCAGATGACAAATAAGCAGAGCTGATATTTGGGCTGGGACCTATCTTGTCTTCTTATGTGTCCACAGCTGACTGGAAGTACTCTATCCTTCTGGGTATTCATTCAGTTATTATCTGTGCCTTAAGGGTTGAATATGAGGGCTACCAATGTGATAAAAGCTTGCCACTTTATTTCCTGGTTTTAACATTTTTAAAGAAAAAAGTGTATTCTTTTTTCTAGGGACATTTTAAATGTGTTCCTTTCTGAGGGAGATTGCATTGTCATTTTCATTCAGTGGCTTTTAAAGTTAAAAGTTTGGTTGATTGCTGTCCATTTGGAAAATACTAGACAAATTCTATTTATCAGTTCAATTCAGGGGACATACAATAGGTCCACTTCCATGAACTCTGAAAATAGGAGGTCAAGACATTTGGTTATCATTATGCTTTTAGGGAGGATTGTCATAATACACACTGGTAATGTAGTCGAGATCAAAACAGACTACAACTGCTTTGAGTATTTTTATATAACTAAATGCAGGTCATAAAATTATTATGTTGGTAGCTGTGGTATCTTTACAAGGCTAGATAAGGTTGACCTTCAGTTCTGTTGTCATGTCTGAGAAATCTCAGAAAACAGAGTCAGTCAACAGCTTATTTTCTTTGGGGCTCTCTCACAGGATGCAAGAGGCTCTGCTGTGCTTAAGAGAGGTGATCCCATTTTTGTAGTGCGTTTGGGTTCATTGCTAAAGAGGCTGTTTTTAGCTTTAATGCCTGTAGTGGGTGACCACACAATTCCTAGTGAGGCAGAACATCTGATACTTCAGTGAGAGTCTGCTGTCTAAGTAGCAGCTATGGAAAACACTTTCAATCATTGTCATTATGAAAAAAACTCCAGAACAACAATATAGTCAATATGTTGGTTTTTTCTACATGTTTACCTCAATAGGTCACACTTCATTCACACTTTTACTGCCTTGAAGGTGGAATAGGGAGTGAGTAAAGACTGGCATCTGCACATTAAGAGCATTCCCTTCCTATGAACTTGTGACACTTCTGCTTCTCCTGGATAATGGGTTGCTGTTCCTGCTGCTGCTAATATTCAGAGGAAACCTACCTGGTTCACTTCTGGTGTCTAAATTAACTTACTCAATGTCTGGAAATAAAGACTTGATTTGAATAGAATTGAATAGAATTCAATCCCTCTCTCATTAAGGTCTTTATTTTTCTTTCATTTGCTTCCCTGTTATTTAATAAAATTGTAGGTGGAAAATATGTATTGTCTATCCAGTGTTTACAGATTGTACACAATCTAAAGATTTAAGCAGCCTGTTAGGTGAAAATGACCCTTTTGTCTTCTAAACGTTTTGGGGGCACATTTTAATATGCTAATCCTAATTTAATAAATGTATCTCTTTGTTCTCTAATTGCATCCAGACAGCTTCATGGCAGCGTGTTGTCTTTGCAATTTGCTCTACCTGACCGAGGTGCTTGGTGAGACACACGAGGTGATAGTGGGCTCAGTGAGCTTCTCTAGAAGAAGCTATTATTTCTAGTTCTCTTCATGAGACTGAAAGAGGCTGCCTGAAGCCCTAGGGCTTCTGGAAATTTGGCATTAATTTACGAGAAAGATGATTTAAACTGGCAAATACAGCCACTCCTGGAATAGAGAATTAGTTTAATTTTATGCTCAACATTTTTTTTGTATTGTTTGAGTTTGCTTTTCATTCCTTCAACCCATCCTTTCCAGGATAATTTCACTCCCTATCTTCTCTTCCCAGTTTCCAATAAAAACCTCAACCAGGGTTTACCACAATTGGTAACAATTAGTTTTCTGAGAGAACTATTCCAGTTCTAGAGCTACACATTGTGTCGCATTTTTGGCTCTTCTGATGTGTTGTATTACATGACAGGTTCCAAGTATCAGCAGGTCTAACATTTGATTCACATTGATTATAATCACCTGCAGTGTTTGGACAAACAAAACTCTTTTGTCAGATCAGAAACTTTTTCCCATCTTTGACAATAAGTCTGTAGGTTTGCTGTGAAACTGCCCCTTTAGTGTGGCTTTGTCTGAGTTTGCATAAACAGACTTGTGCAGTGGTACATTTTAATGCATTTGAAATTGCCTCAGTCATACCAAGTGTGTACAGATAACGAGCAGAATTTGAATAATGTACTCTGCAGTGAGGAGCCATATAGTCAATCGGGTGACAGCAGTCTTGCTTTTGTCCCGTGTTCTTCTCTAGCAGGAGGTCCCACTGATTGGCATTTTCTGATGTCCAAACCACATCTCTGATTTCTAAGGTGGTACCAGCTCTACCTTAAAGCCATGTGAAGAGCTGCAGTCCTGCTGCCTCCTGTTTGTGCTGTCATTCATGCTTATCTGCTATTTCTGTAGCTCCTGGTTATACCCTTGCTGACTTGGCTTCACATTTTCTTGTTTCCATGTAAAATTTGACAAGGCTGCACCTTATCTCTTGTTCCTTTCCCTCCTACAGAAAGCAATGACAGAAACTGTCATTCATCCTGGATGGGGAAAGCTGCTGTGTTTAGAGCTTTCTATGAATATTTAAAGCTATTGCTTGGTGGCTGTTGATCATTTGGTAAAAGCTAGTCTCTGAATAAAATGCAGCAGAGAACAAACTTTTATTTCTTTGGAGAGTTGGGGATGGGAGTGATATTTCAGGTCCTAGCTGTCAAGTGTCCCCCCTACTCTGGGCAGTGACCAACCTAGAGCAGACTTTGAAGCAGATGGCCCCTGTCAGATATCTGTTACACAAACAGCTCTACAAGATGCTTAGGAACTGTGGGTGATATTAGAGCAGTAGCCACCATCTTTGGTGTTTATTGGGAATTTATTTTTTTTTTAATGTTAAGAGTTTTTGTTTGTTTGTTTTTGAAAAGGTAATTACATCAAGCTTTCCCCAAGATGAAGATCTACAGAACTGTGTTTTAGGACAATTTTTATTTTGTAATAGCAAAATATAGAGGAGTTCTGAACAGCAAAAAGCTTAACTTAGTTCTTTCTTTAAAGCTCTTCACCTCCAGGCTGCCCCAAATGACTTGTCTGTTCTCATATCTAGAATTGGCCCAATCCAGGGGCAGCGCCTTGCACTCATTGAACTTCGTGAGGTTAATGTGGCAAAAGTTATCTAAAGCCACTAATACTTTACAAAGAAAATTTGTCCTCACCATTTTAGAGACTCGGTGATGTTTAATTTGAAGAATCCTAGTCTGTTTTGCCATGGAAAATACTTTTCTCAATACAGTCTGGAAGCAGAGAAAAGAGGACAAAGATAATCATGCAAGATACTGAACACCATACCTTGGTCCTGTCTACCCAGCAGCTTCAGGGACAGCAAATGGTAAAGGTGTTGTGTCTGCCTTCCCAAGAGATCATCATCATCTCAGCCTCCCCTTACTTCTCACTAATAGCCAAGGAAAGCTGGTCAGACCCCATCTCTGGTGTCTTTTTTCCCCATGTGCCTCCGTGTAACCTCCTTTGTCTGCTTGCTTGTTGTTTAGGTCTGACTAATGGACAGTGTTGTGAAAGTTGATTCAGTGATTGCTGACATTAGCTTTAGAGTCTTTCTTAACCTCCTATGCAGCTTCACAGATATGACACAAGTTACAGAAGCTCCTTCAGTTTTTCTTGTTAATTATTCTGTTGTCTTGCAGTTGTTATTTATGTGTTTACCCTGTAATGGTTCTTCAGTGTGTGCAGCCAGAGGTTTATTGGTTGCTTTGCAGACAAGGTTTCAAGGAAGTGTTTGGGAGAGTGGAAGGGTGTTGCTTAGTTGCTTGATTGAACCACAGTGAGCTGTCATAATCTTGATTTTCATCAGAGTGGCATCTGATAACATGTCACATAACACGTGGTGATTAGGTGGAAGTAGCTGTTGAAGATCTGTTCTTTCCCCATTTATTCCCTGGTGTGGTTTGTCACTAGAATTTGAACACATCAGCCCAGTGGTACTGTAGTTCACTCTCCCATGTGTGCAGGTGTTACTGCTAGGGTTCAGCTTCTCAATTATTCCTATTTCATTATTCCTATTCTGTATGTCCATGGTGCAGAGTTTGTATTTTTATATTAGGGAAAGCCAGACTAGTTCCTAAAGTCTTGCCCTATCATTTTCCAAGAAGACTTGCTTCATTTTGGAAAATCCTAGTTTTTTATTTAATCCAAGTCTCTCTCAAAGGTTTTTACCTTCTTCTCAGTAATTGAAATGCTGTTTTCTTCTGACCTTAGGAGATTTTCTTCCTTCTCTTTAAATTATTACTAGCTCTGCACTTTAGAGTGAGGGTATTGCATTTATGATACCTGTTTTGGAAAAGATCAAACTGGATATGATATGGCTCTGCACCTCTAAACCCTAACCCTAGTGATTCTTGCTTACTTGACTCATTTCTGTCAAAGCTTGAAGATCACATCTCTTTTGATCAGGGGGACATCTTCTTATACTTTGTACCTTTCCAGAGAGGTGTTGGGTTTTTTTAAATACAGTGCTAATTTCAGTTGTGTTTTCAATGTCTTGGGCAGTGGAGGTGATAATTAAAAGGAGAGGTTTGAGATCAGGTTAGTAACCAGGCAGAGAAATTGGCATGAAGTGACAAAGGAGGTTAGCTATGTTCTTTGTGTGAGCGTAGTACACCATGAACAGCTTAGGACTTGACATGATATTCTGTGCTGGTGCCTCCAAAGTAGTTTGTCCTAAGACATTTTTGTCTGGTTTTGATCCAGGCAAACCAGAACATGCATTGACTTTTCCTGTGATGATAAACTAATTACTGCCAAGAAATACTTATTCCTCAGTACCCAGGTGCAACTATCTGTACAGGCAAATTATCCAAATGATCCTTAGCAAGGATTTTGGCCCAAGCCAACTAGCATTTCCCAGCCACTTTTTCCACTGATGAGGAATTTCCATGGTCCAGGGCCTGTGCCCAACAGGCAGGCTGAGCTTTGTCTGTTTTAAAGCCTGAGAGTGCAGAGGCCATCTGATCTCAAAGAGCTTTTCTGAGTGTGTTTAAACATCAGGTGTAGACTGGAGCTGTTAAGAGCTAGACTAATTTCTGCCTTTGTGCTAAATCCCATGGTCAGGAACATTCAAGGTTTACTTCTGCCTGAAGAAAGCTGCTTGTTGATCATTTCTACCCTATCAGCTTTAAAATGCTACTGGTTTGATGACCACGGTTTGGAAATGAGCTGTGAGATAACACAAGAGCCCTTCCAGAGCAGCTGTAGATACAGGATATTGTTATGGTGTCTGTAGCTGCATAGCCACAGCTATTGTGAACATACAGTGTTTTGAAGTGAAGCTGGCATGATGCTGTTGTGAGACAGTATTTTTCTGCTTTCTTTATGAAGATTCAAAATCCATCAGTTACTTTACAGTATGTTTTAATAGCTGATTTTGCAATGTAGTAGTCATTATCACCATTTTTAATCTCTTGACCCTTCACATCTTGGGTTGCTTCTTCATGTGACGTTGCAAAGGAGTTGAACATAATGTTTATAAAATGCTTTGAAGATGAAAAGCTCCACAGTAGGTTTTTATTGTTACCAGAGGCAAAGTGTTCAGGAGTGGCTTAATATTGGACTGTTTATTTCCCAAGAGATGGCTTTGTTTTGAGAAGTGCACATTATCAGTTGAGTTTTAGACAAAATTACCTTATTTCAGTCCTGAATATAAATAAATTGACAAACTTTTTTATGGTTAGATTATTTGCATGAGATATTTGTAGAAGAGCAGAGCATTTATGATACTACCTATGGCTCTGTCTTTAGCTTACATTTAATGAAGCTTTTTTTAATGTATTTGGCTCCTACTATCCAAAGTATGTTGAATCCAGACATCCTTATATATCTAGAAGTTGCAGTATTCTTACAAATACATGGTATACAGATAGATTTATTTGAGAAATGTATATATATACATATCGAGATATATATTGCTCTTCAAAAATAAAATAAATTCGGTATGTGAACAAAGGAAAGTGGTCTGCATTCAGAAATGGTGATGTTTTATTAGAGTTTGGTTTGCAGGCAGTTTTTCACGTGTTCAACCTACCACATATTAAAAACCTGTCTTTTTTTTTTTTTTTTAAATAGTGCTTTAGCTATTTCTTGAATCATTTTTATTTCCAGCCTCTATCTACATCATAAACTGATTGTACAGTGATGAATAAAAAGAGAAGTGAGCTGTTTAACAGTTCTCGAGCTGCTG
The DNA here is from genome assembly GCF_030490865.1 of Poecile atricapillus. Taxonomy (NCBI): domain Eukaryota; kingdom Metazoa; phylum Chordata; class Aves; order Passeriformes; family Paridae; genus Poecile; species Poecile atricapillus. The sequence continues at coordinate 24,768,587 of NC_081249.1, forward strand.
TTTCCAGCGAGGTAGAGGAGGAGGAGAAGGGAGCTGCAGTGCTCAAATGGAAGTTCAGTGTGCTAAAGCAGGGACTGCTCCAGGGACAGCAGTGTCCTGCCGTGGTTCTCTGTCCCCCTTGCAGCAGGTCATCACTCCCACCCAGCAGCCTTGTTCTGGCAGAGCTGTTTTGTGGTGTCACCTCTGGGTGTTGTGAGGCAGCTCTTGTCAGCAGAGGGGTCGCTGGGCTGCGGCCAGGCACCGCGTCCTGCGCCCTTGAGCAGGGTGCCTCGCTCCCTGCAGCTGCAAGAGCTTTGGGCTCCTGCCTGGCACTTGCAGAAATCATTGTGGAATTTGCTGATTCTGCCAGACACAACCTAAACACTTGCTCCCAAGTGCTGCATCCCATCAGGACAGCTGTTGGTTATGAAAAACACGCAGTGGCTTTGGTCTGTAATAATACAGCTTTGTTGGAGTATTGCAAGCTTAAAATAATCTGAGCAATACTATGAAGCAGTCCCCCCTTGCTCAGTCTACAGGGAGCTTTATTCCCCCGTGCTTCAGTTAAAATGTTCATTTATTGTTGTCACTAATGTCAGAGATGGGGAGGGAGGGAGGCTAAATTTTCCCTCCATACTGTCAGTAAGGATTAACTGCAAATGCTGGGCAGTGCTTTCAAAATATCCTGACCTATTTACACAACAAAACTGATCAGAACAAAATAAACTGTTCTGGTCAGTGGCTGAATGCTGTATTGTGGCAGCTATATTTGGCAGTGAATTTTCTCATCAATTTTCCAATGTAGACAAAAAACAGAATGCTATAGAAATTTTAAGCATTACAAGCAGATAATGCCCATACTGAATAGCTTGTTTCTCCTGTTGCCTTTTGGGGAGAGGGGACAATTTGGCTGTAATTCAGTTGGAACAAATTCTTATGAAGCAACTGACAAAAAAGCATATGAGTAGATTTATCATTCTGCCATGTGGGGTAGTAAACAATTACATCATTTCCAGCAAGCTGCAATATATACCTGCGAGATGGTGGATCTCTCTCCAAGGTATTACCTCTGCAAAGAAGCATTAAAAAGGGAATTGTGACAGACTATAAAAATTATTGGCTTCCTGCTTGGATTTTTTTTTTTTTTTTTTTTTTGGTAACAGCTGTAGTGGATACTTGCAGTTACCTCCTCGTTTTTATGTGGTATCCCCTAAAGAATGAATTGAGAGAAATTTTTCATTTTAGCTAATTGGACAACCATTCTATATTTCCTGGGTCACAGATTCTTGGTAGTTCGGAGGATAAAATTGCCTGACATTCAAGATAGGAAATACCTCTTTCTATCTTGCACCTTTCATTCAGTTTCTGAGAATACTAAAATGAAGCCTTTTTGAACTTCTCTCTTTTTTTGTTTTCCACACTTCCTTGTAGTGACAGTCCCAATGCTGTCCATGAGGTGGAAAAGTGGTTACCACGGCTGCACTCGGTTGTCATAGGACCTGGCTTAGGTAGAGATGAAGTTCTGCTTGAGAACACTAAGGTAATGTGCATACTGATATTTTGTCCTGTGTCTTTATGTTGAATTGTATTAACCATTCCTATATTTTACATCATTACACAAATATTCTGGTTGCTAAATATCAAATTTAATAAAATATTGTTGACTGAAAATTAGTTTCTATCCATGGTCTTCATTGTTAAACTGTAACCTCCAGTCTGAATTTTAGGCACCAATATGGTGGTTCTGATTTGCTTTTGTTTAGCTTGTGAAAGTCACTAATTAAGAAATAGGTGTTGGCATATCTAGATAAAAGGCTCTGTGTTTCCCTAGGTGCAAAGCACCCGGAGTGTAAGTACATAAATATGGATTTGAGTTCCTAGTTTTTGACAGCTTGTATCAGATGCTACAAGGAACAGGGATTGCATCCTGTTGCAATAAGAAAAAATACTCTTAATTATAAAATGTCGCAGATTTCTACTTTGGATAAAGAGATAATCCTATTTTCTGTCAAGCCTTAGTGGAGAGCTGAAACAAGAGATTAGATAGTTTTTTAGTTTAAATAATATGTACTTAGACCATCTTCCCAATGATATTTTGTATTACTGTCAACACATCTTTGTGTGTTTGAAGTGTGTCTTTCAGACTAATCTCAATCTAATTTTGTACAATTTAATTTTTTTTTCCTGAGCAATATTACTGGATTAATCAGTGGCACTAACAAGTGGAATTAATATAATTTACAGAAATGTTGACAGTTACAGAGTAAAATCACAGAGCAGAGCAGGAAAGAGACTGGAGACCACACCTTCCAAGTGTTTAGAATACCTTGAGAACTAAGAATGGTGGTTTTGCTAGGATTTTGTTAGAGAGAGTTGCTACTGGAGATTCTTGGTTTTTTAATTTTTTTTTGAAAGAAAATGTATATATTGACACATACATATACCTCAAATACATATGTATGATACAGAGGTACAAAACTAATAAAGAAAATAAATTTATGACAGCTGATGAAGAAATCAAGTTGTATTATAAGTGAAAAATTTAAACAGGTTTTATTATTTTTTGAAGACTTTTTTTCAGAAGTTTTTTTGGGTTTTTTTTACAGAAAAACTGTTTGAGACAATTCTTTATTTTCTTGGCTAAAAAAATAAGTTTGGGTTTTTTTTTTTCTTAAGGAAAACAACTTTAAACAAATGAAAATAAGAATTCATTTAGAATATCTAAGATAATCTTCTTTTATGTCAGAATTCCATCCAGGGTTTGTGTGCTTATCTGTACTACAGAAATATCTGGAAGATTTCTTGATTGTATTTTTTTCCTTATTGCTAAAAATGATATTGCTTTCTTAGTGAATTACAAGCATGCTTTTACTTCAGTTTGCATGTCCTGTGTAAGCTAGATTAAAGAAACAAACCCAGCCAATAAAGACAAGACATTTGGAAGTTAGTTCATGCTAAAATATCAGGGCACATTCATATGGGCTGTGGATCTGGCCTTGTTAATTACAAGTCACATTAAAGCTCAAGTTCTTTGTCTGCCCTGTAGTTGTGTAAGTGTTCATTAGTTACCCGGTGCTGAGGTTTTTAACCTGCCACTGGGGACAGGTGAACCCTGGTTGCCTGTCTGAGGAAGAGTGGTGCTTCTCTGTGCTGAGGGAATGCTGAGTCTCCTTCCTGCTTCAACAGCGCATTTTGAGTGTCAAGAAAGAAACCCAGGAGATGACAGCATTGCTATTTTAAACTTTTATAGGAGGCTGGCTTGGTATAAAGTTTTCTGGTTTCCCTTTAGGCTAACTGTGGCATGTGTCGTAGGAACTCGGGGCTGGGAGGTAGGTGAGTGTCTGCTTTCTGGTCAGGGTTTAGTGTCAGAGTGGTAGTGATGGTCAGATAGCTTCCCTCTGCCTTCTTCTTCCCCATTAAGGTGCTGAGGTATCGTGTTCTGGCATCTCTGTAAAGCTGTTTTTGTGTCAGTTCTTGTCAGTATTGTGCCAGCACATTTCCAATTAATGTGCTTCTCCAGTCATGTGTTTGGGCTGCTTCTCTCTTCTGAGCATTGAGAAATTAAGAAATTAATTACTAGTGCTGTAACCTTCAATTTCTGGTATATGGCCAAGAGACAGTGTTTTGTTGCGGAATAGCTTGAGTGCTTGTTGACCAGATGGTGCATCATCTCCAGATCAAAGAAGGCTTTGCTTCCTCAGCATCTTTACTATGTCACCTGCCTCCCTCATTCTTAACGCCTGCACTGTTCACTGTGCCATTTGAGCTCCTTTCAGCAGTCTGATTTTAAGAAACCCACCTTGTGATCAGTTTCCTTTGATTTGATTTTTTTTCCCTTGAGCACCTTGATACTCTTTGAATACATATTTACTGGCTTCCTGCAATTTTGTGGGTTTGGCTGTAATTCTATTTACAAGTCCTGTTACAAGAAGCTGCTCCGGAAGTTATAGCCGTATTTTATAAGAAGCCACTTGTGTGGCTCTGTGCCAGAACCCTCACATGGTGTTACTAGGTTGCTTGGAGCTGATGCTCTGTTAGAGCTTTCTGGCCATGGATTTGTGAGACCAGGAGCTGCAGCTTCAGAAAAATCTCCTAAAGAAGGCGTTTCTTATGTCCTAATAGCTGTACACCTGGATCTCTTGCAGATGTGGCAATTCTAGTCTCAGCCTGGTTAGACCTTCCAATTCCAAAGCAAATAAGCAGTCCAAGCAGCTTCTCTTCAAGAGAAAAGAGCAAAAACACATTTCTGCTCCCTTTCTCAGCTCTGGAGTGTGCAGATTGAAGCATTTCTGCTCCCCATACTACTTCAAGCTTTTAAAATGCTGTTACCACATCTAATGTGAAAGTTTGCCATGATATCAACTTTCTTGTAGGGAACATCAGGCCATCTGTTTTTTCCTTTCAGTGTCTGTGATTGATTCTGGCCAGAGATACCAGTATGCTATGTCACCGAGTTCAGCTCAGTTGGAGTGCTGCTGCTGCTGGTTTAGCCTGCTGAGAAAGACTTTTGCTATGTGGAAGGCCAAGATTCCTATGACTGTCCTCTGCTTAGAAGCAGTGCATTTTCAAAGCTGCTGGATATTCTCCTTTTTTCCCCACAGCAGCAGTGTTATGTCCCTATCATATCTAGCAATCACAATTTACTTCATTCAGCTGTTGTGTGTATGTTTGCACATTGGGCTTTACTCTGATCTCATTTGCCTTCTAGGAGAAGTTTGGAAGTAGGGAAATTTCTGCCTGTACCATCAAGAGCTGTTTCTTGGGTATGTGAGAGAACCAGGTTCATCTGCTGCAGGGTGATGAGTGCAGCTTCCGAGAGGACTTTGTTAAAAATGCAGTGTTCCTGCATAGCCTCCTGGGCAGAAAGCAGGCGGTGCTGCCTAATGCTCCAGATGTTCTGCATTCTGCTGACACCTAGCAGTTAGGCAGTTGCAGGCTATGTCCCTCAAGTTTCCATCCTCTTGTCATCTCTGTTCCTCTATTTCTTCTGCCTTTGAGGCCAGATGACCTGATACAAGGATTGCTGGGGGAGTAGCAGTCACTGGCGGGATCCCTCATATAAGTGTTCATCCTTATGAAGAGCCCTCTCCTTATCTGAACCCTTCCACATTGGCATCTTCCTTGCTTGTCCCTGGGTTCCTTGCCTCTCTCCTTGCAGTGACAACACCAAGTCCTGGACTCTGGTCTTCCAGATTTCCTATGTTTTGCTTAAGTCAGAATGCTGTTTTCAGCAGAGCATGCTTGCTTTCCTCCTGCAGGAGACAGGTAATGATTGATGGCAAGAACAGCTCAGTGTCATTCAGATTAGATGATAAAATTGACTGGGTTCTCAAACCATATGCTTGTTCCACTTGGTCAATTCTCAGTCTTTGTCTTAGCTTCCAGAACATGTCAGGAATACCAGCCTGGGCTTTCTTTTGGCTGAGGCTCTGCCTAGCTGCCATTTGTGCCTGTTGCTGTTTTTCTTCTCTCAGCCCCCTTGCCCTGCAGTGCATCCCTCAACCAGTCATTTGCCCTTAAAGATCTCTGCTATCTCTTGGGATGTTAATTTCAGAATCTCATTTTCCACCCCTTGTGACATCATCTTAAGGTTGTCTTAAAATGTCTTGGCTGTAGTTAACATCTAGATGGTGAGAGAGGTTTGGGCCCTTGTCACGGATCATCTCCGTCAGGTGTGCCCAGAGAGCCCTTTTGACATTTTCAGGTGGGTGGATTCTCAGTTCCACCTTGACTGAGGCATCAGCCTTTCTGTGTTTGTTTACTTGGATTATTTTCCCCATTTCAAGCCTCGTGCATTCAGGATTTAGGTAAGACTTCACAGCCGTAATAAGTTGTGAGAGTGGGACCAGGTGCTTCACTACACTATCTGCACTAGTTTTTTAGCAAGATCAATAAAACTGCTGAGTTCAGGGCCACCTGTTGTTACCACATAAATGTGTTAGAGTTGATTCTGTCACTGTGGGTCTTAAAAATTATTTTCCTCTTTATATCTAAGTAGCCATCTCAGTTCTAGTTGTAGCACTGGAGTAAGACAGCATCCCAGAAGCATCCCAGGTGAATGTTGCAGGTGACAGAATAGTATTGCCTGTGGTACCTACAAATACGAACCAACAGAATGTATTACTGTTTGGAGTCAGTGCTCATGGCAACTCAAATCAGCAGAAGAATTATTTTCTGGAAACTTCATTCTTTAGTGTGTGTCATGTGCATTTGCTTCCTCCCTGTTTATATCCTTTGCTATGGGGGTTCAGCAGTTCATAAGGAACTGAAGTAGCAGCAAGGATATGCCTTTTTCAGCCCTCAGCTGGGAGGAGTTGAGGTAGCTGGAATCTTGTGTTTGGGGTACTGCAAGGGCAAAATCCAGTGGCATATATATGTGTGTACTGTCAGGCTTCACCCAAGGCCCAGCATTGATGCATATCACAAAAAGAATCCAGTGAAAAACTGGTCTCTAGTTAGCCAAGCTTCATTGCTTTCAAAAGGCCTGATGAGACTCAGAATTTGTGGATGTTGTCACCTAAGGTGGTGCAGTTGCTGGGTTAGGATGCAGGTCTTTGTGGTGATGTTACTGGTGTGCATAAAGTTTGGGAACTCCATCTCAAGGCAGAGATAGCCTCTTGGGTATGCCAAGAAACTACTGCTGCTTGTGCTAAGAACTGTTAGTATTCTGTGGCTTCCTCACAGATGTCTTGATTAGAAAAATAGTGTTTGAATACATGCTAACAGTACCTTAAATACAGGTTTATGCAGCTTGCAAACAGAATTTATTTCTAATATGTGTAATGGATCTTGATGGAAGTCATTTACAGTGAAGTGGGTTATTTAGTTGCTTTCTGCATGTAGGCTTATATTGTTGTTTAACTTGATTTTGATACTCAAAAGCATTTGTAAGCAGAACACTGGTATTAGATATATTTTCAACTTTTTCTGAGCTCGTTCAGCTAGAAACCCTAAAAAGAAATTGGCAGTGATAAATTCAGTTCATTAAGTTCATTTTAAGCATGACAAGTTCATTTTAAGTTTATGTTTATTTAAGGCAAAGTGCCAAGAGCTGACCATGAATATCTTAAGCCAAATCTATTTAACATAATCAGCTATAAATTGGAAACCTTGTAGAGTTTTCATTGTGAGTGCAAGTATTCAGTGAATGAGAACATGAGAAAAATTACTGCTTTTATTTATTCTGATGTAGATATTTATACTTTGGATTGCAATAAAAAGGATTAATACTTTAAAGTGGATTTTCATTTGTTTAGGGCTGAAATGTGTATAAATAAATGTAGCTTCTCAGGTGGTCTCTGGTTGACCATGATTTTGGGGGAGCATAGGCAAAAAGGAGTGCTCTGGATTTTTTCATAACTAGGACAGTATTTCAGAGGCTTTTTCTTTTTGTGTTCAGGCATTACTTTGGCTTATGCCACTTCTTTAGGAATTTAGCATGTGATTGAAGCTGATATCAAGAAACTGTTAGTTGTAGTTTTCCTCCATGCTTAAGGCAAGTGATCTAATTTGAATTCAAAGAAGGAACCTACAAATGAGCCATTTTTTTGTTGTTGTTATGTAGACAAGAACAGTTTTGATTAGCTGCAATCTCCAGTGTCTTCAGCTTTGTTAATTGTAACAGCTTCTAACATATCCCAAAGCACTTAATGAGGCTGGTGGTGTAGGGGGTTCTCTTTAGAGTCCTTATCACACTCTGCCTGGCTTAAGTGAAATATTTTGCTGTGCACCTGAAAATCTGTGTTGGAAAACAGGGCCTAGCGTGTGTACTGCAGTTAAAAGACAAAAGGCCAGCATAAATTGAATGGAGCATAAATCACGAGATGAAGAACCTATTTGTTCCAGAGGAGGGATATTCATCTCTGTTATGTGACTCTTCACTCACAAGTGGTGGTCATTCCTTGATTCCTTGAGGATTGAGGGATTAGTGGGGTGAATAATGAATTAGTGGTAGGTATGTGTACATAAAAACATAAAGTAAAACTTGGGCAATTATGCTAGTTAAAGGTGATTTATATATAGATATTGTCCACAAAGAGAGATTTTCATTGTCTTTGCTGAATTGTGAAAGGAGAATGAGGCTTTGGATCAGGTTGCAGGAATTAATAAAAGCACTTTTAAGAGACAACTGTATGTTTTGACCAGTGAGTCAAGAAAAAGCCTAAAACCAGTTTTGAAATTTCTGAAAATATGGCTTTAATGGGAAAAATCTCAAACAGTAGAACTCCATTCTTAATATTTTTAAACTTCTTGTATCAAATAGAATATATTAAGCGAAGCTTCTCCCCCCTGCCAGCTATGACTGTAGCCTTGAGCACAGCCTGTGCCTGGGATATTTGCCTGCTTCTAGCTGTGCAAGATTACAAATTCCTGTTTGCCAAGCCCATTTTCCAGGCATCTCCACCAGAGAGCTGCAGCCTGACCTCTATTGCAGCTGAGTCCCTGCTAACTCTGCATTTATCCAGACTTGAAGCAAGCAAGGCAGAAATGCTTCCTAGGGCTTTCAGTGCCTATTTGTAGGAATCGATTTGCAGCATGTTGGGGTGGAACTTATTTGTTCCTCCCGGTCACCTTGGGGAGGAGGATGTGTGGAAATGCTTCTAGCTGCAGCATTTACAGGAAAATTTGGGCTCTTTTTTCCTTTTATCTCTCTGTTTCAGACAAAGCCGTGGATTCAGGATTGCTGGATGAAAGCAGCATCCATGCAGAAAATACAAGCAATTTTGGGTAGCATTTCAACAGCAGTTTCTGATCCTAGATTTCAGGAGAGGGTTCTTTGTAAAAGGGATTGGCACTCCCAATGCCAGGTTATGCACATTTGCATGTCTTTACCAAACCAGAGTGTGTAATTACATACCATTTGCAGTGGAGTGCACTTTCAGTGGGCTGAAGGCACTGCTTCCTGGAGTGTTTGGATGCCATTTTGGTCAATACTGTCCATTATTGTGGCATGTTAAGGCTTGAATTTCTTTACGAGAACATGAATGAGACTTTTCCCAAGAGTGGGTCAAGACATGGCTCTTAAAGGGACTGAGGAAATCCAGTGTTTTTTGCTGGTGTCAAGTAAAGCAATCTTTCCTTTGCTAGGTAGAAAAATGGCAATGTGAAAATTAATTACTGTTGTAATAGATGGATAGATGTTGCTTTATGTATTCTGCTAATCTGGTTTTCTGTTCATTTCATTAAAATTCAATCTTATAATTAAATGACTGGCTCTAATTTCCTGATTCTTCCCTTTGTAAACACCAAATGCCAAAGTTTTGTGTAGCTGAACTAGCTCATGAGGAAGAATATAACTAGTGATATAACTACTAATATATTAAAAGTCACTGCAGGCATTCTTCTGCTAATCCACATTTAATTAAGAAAACTGAAAAGTATATCTCAGGTGTGACAAACCTACATAATTTTTTTTTCTGTGGATCTGTGGAGAACCACCTTTTGTGCTGTTGCATGTGGGCAGCATAAATAGGATGGGTGTTATTGCTGGCTCATGAACTTGGGTGGAGAAGTCCAAGACTGCAGAGTTTCTCTCCAAGAGGCTGTGGGTACTCACTGAGGGAGCATCACCTGTTCTCTGCCCCTGGGGCCTCAGGGTGGCTGCTCTGTCAGAACTTCCATGGCTGAGAAATAGAATTAAGGAATCCTTTGCTTGTACTTTGGAGCTCCATAGCAATTTATTCCTCCCTCAAATGTTCTCCACATGGTTATTTCTTACAGCCAGTGGTTCACCTCAGCCCCATTCCCTTTTCCATAGTACTTGTGGAAGCATGCAGGAGTCCTGGATGTCCATGTTAGAATAGCACAGGTGAATCTTGTGTTTCACAGTGCAGCTGCAGGCTATCAAATGGTTAAATCATACCATGCTTTTCTGCATTACTGTGTTCTCTTTCAGGAGTATCCTGTCCATTTGTTCCTTCAGGCTTCTCCCTCCTGCAGTCCTTTCCAGCCTGAATAGTTTTGCTTTTGTGTGTGTTGGAGGTTTTGTGTTTCAGGTTTTTTTGGGGGAAGTGTGATGGTTGGTGTTTTGGTTTTGTTTCAGTGGTTTTGCTTTTTTTGTGTTTCAGCTTGGTTTTTTGGATTTCTTTTAAAGATTGGAATTTGGGTTTGGGAATCTGTTTTAAAACTCCCATGTGAAAATTGGGACAGGAAACAGATTTCTACTACAATGAATGCATTGCATTTAAGGGAACAGTTTCCATGATAATTTAAAAAAAATAATTAAAGCACAATAATTTTTCATCCTTGCTTTGTAAATTTTTGTAATTACAGGAAAGAGTTACCTTTCCTCAGACAGACCACTGGTTTCTACTTTGGTAGACACAAGTTCTTTTTCAGTTCTTATTGAGTAGGTTGCTTGCGTAGAAGTCCTGAATAATGAGTCAAAGAAAAAGGTTTTTTTAGGAAATCATGTATTTCAAGAGTAGAGTAGGAGTAGATTCAGGTTAATTTTACCCTCTCTGGCTTTCTTCCTCTCAACCACCACTACCAAAAACTGCACTGACTGAATTGCTATTTTGGGCAATTCTAAATGTCAAGTATTTGGTGCTGCTAACAAATGATGATAACTGTGAGAGAATTTGTCCCATAGAACATCTTCGTGGGATGTGTGAATCTCAGGTAATTTCCTCTTCGGCTTAATGAGCATAGAGGCTATAGATTTGGTGTTGTTATTAGGAGAGGAAATCCTGTTACAGATTTGTTCTAGCACAAGTACTGTCGTCTTGCAATACAGTTAATCATCACTGGTTTTAATTAGAGGGGGCTGACATCTCTTTTCCTTTTCTCACACAAACGTTGAATCACTATTTAGCCAGCTGATACAAAGAAGAATATCTCTAGCAAGAGATTGCCCAAACCCCATTATTAAGACTCAATATAAAAGGTAAGACACTGAATTTTGGCCCTGGCTGTGAATTGCAGAACGATCCAAATTTCAGTCCTTCATATCTTAGCTACACAGTGTGGCTGTAGGTCATAAGGTTGGGTGAGAACAGTGTATCATCCTCTTCTTCTCATCACTGTCCTCTCTGCTTTGTGACTCATGCCAAGGTTTCCTTGTGAGTCCAGTGCTTCCCTTTTGGATGTCCTTGAGGGCTTAGGGATCAGCTGAAGGAAGTGCTCCTGCCTTGCTCCAGGCTGAGCCACCACTGTTGTAGTATAATAATACATTCTGTGCACAGAAAGTTTGTCCACTGGGATATCCTGGAGCTAGAATCTTCAAAATCTTAATATTCAAAATGCTGTTTGAAGTGAAGGGGTGATGTCTTGGGCTTATCATTGATATCTCTATGTGTTGCTGTTCACTTGTCATTGGTGTTTTGATATCAGCTTTTATCTTAGTGACACTAACTAATACTTTTAATTGTCAATGTTCTCTTCTAAATCCTTTCCCGTAGAAATAACTGTTACATTGGATAAAACTGAACAGATGGTTTCTGCTCATACATGGAATTCTATCAGGAACTGTTAAATAGGTTTTGGTGTGAAAGCAGAGTTAGTCTGAGCTGTTTTAACAGGGCAATTAACAATGAAGATTCTTCTCTATCTACAAGTATTAACCAAAAAAGCCCATGTCAAATACCAAAGTACAAATACAGCTGAAAATTGACTTCTGCTTCCAGGAAAAAAATATTGCATAGAGGATGTTGCCATTGTTGCCATAAACTCCTCTTAATGAAAATATTTTAAGGTTGTTTTTTTTTTTTTTTTTCTAATATGGTATTTGCAGAAACAGAGTGCTTGAAAGTGAGTTTCATCTCACCTAATTCTTGGTATCTAAAAATAAAAGAGTAAAGTGTCTCTGCACCCCCAGTTACAGCTGAGAGAGACAGATATGTCTGTTGGCTATTCATCCCACCCTGAATGAGGTGTCTGAGCTGCATGGGATGAACTGCTCTCCAGTAGTCCTGTCTACAAGCAGTGGGAAACAGGGGTTCTCCCATGAATGTTGTGTCCTTCAAACGTGTGGCTGTCTTAGGGGGTTTCCCTGATCTTTACTGGTTTATTTCAGTTTTGAAATCATCCCTTCCCTCTCCAGAACTTCCTCTCTGAGGTTCCTTGTCTATCTCCAAGCAGTTTCTGTCTGGGTTTAAGGAAGGAAGAGGAAAGGAAAATGATTGGGCTAGGGGCTTTGTTTGTTTGTTTTTTATTGTCTGTTCTTTTAATAAAAAATGAACTTTCAAAATAAGACAAACAACTTTGTATCCCCCGATTATTTGTTTTATAAGGAGAGGAAGAACAAGCAAAGATCATTCAGTATGTTAGATTAGAAACTGACACCTCAGAGACTTGGTACACAATAAAAGTTGCTTGCCCCGGAGGTTTTACTTAGCAAGGTGAAATTTCTCTTTATAGTAGAGGTCAAATGTTTCAGGATTGCAAAGGGTGTGCTGGAGAGGTAGGAACTCAAAACACGATTAGGAAAAAAAATGCCTTATTTCTCTGAAGTGTATCAGTGATCTGGCCTTCCAGATGCTGTTTAGCTGTAGGTACACTTTGTAACTTCCACTTATTTTAATCTTATATATATATTATTTTGGTATACCATGGATCTTCGGGATTGCTTATTTAGGAGAGAGCAAGAGATTCCAGTAGCCAAGATGGCAATTATGAGGAAACATGAAAAGGGGCCAAACGTTAACTGCCAAACTTCAGCTGTTTTGGGAACAGAACTTTGGCAAAATTCCTTCCCTAGATTGCTTATAATGCATTTAAGAGAACAGTTTGGAAGGATAAGGACTCCTGAGATCTGGTGTCTTCCATCAGACTTCCTTACTGACTCTGTTGGGGAAATCTTTAGTTTTAGAAAATCAAGTGTCATGAAAGACTGGCTTACTGAAGTTGACATACTAGAATAAACTGGTGATTCATATTAGTGGGAAGTGAAGCAGTAATTGTTTAAAGTGTGCTGAAGGAGTTTGGTGAAGCTTGCTAATGTACAAAAATATTCTGATTATAAAGAGTTAGAAAACCAGGTTGCAGTAAAAGGTATTTGTACGTTCAAAGACTGGGGGAGGATGATCTTGCTGAGGTCTGGGTCTCAGAGCCCTATGGTAGCTAATCAGAAGAGCTTAGTAAAGTTCAAAAATAATTGGGCTGTTGGATCTATAACATTCATTTATACAAGGAAAATACAAACAGCAAAACACAAAATCTGGCTGATAGATCGACAGCCTGGTTTTATTGTTACAAAGTGAGCCGAGTTAAACATAATTGTAAATGAACTTAACACAGGAGGGGAAAAGCAGTGCAGCTTCTGTGAAGGTAAACTGAGCTGTGCACATCTGTGCAGATTAACATGAATGAATTAAGAAATTACTCTCTCATACATTTCTTAAAAGCCTTGAAAGTAAGGTGCTCTGGTTTTCAGAATGCCACAGTTAATTCTAGGTATGCTTTAAGACTCCTCACACAGCTGTTAAGTATAGTTACTAATAAATTTGATTAATTTAGCAGTAGCTGAACAGTATGAGTTGTGTAAAACTTTTGATTGGTTCAGAATTATTCAAGTAGCTGAGTGTAAGAGAAGACTCTGTGGTGTTCCCTAGGGATCTCAGAGGAGGTGGGCACCTGGCAGTCTGACACAGCCTAGGTTGTACAAGCCTGTGTAGGAAAGGTCTCTGTTCTCCAGCAGCTTCTACTGTAGCCACAGCTGTGTGTTGAGACAAGTCCTCACACAAGTCCCACACTTCCAAACTGCAAACAGTGCCCAACAAAGAAAATAGAATGGAAATATTTTCCACTGGTATTGGAAAAATCAGAGTCAGGTAGTAATGTTTGTGAGGATATGTATAGGTCATATGTAATAATTTACAGGGAGCAAGGTGGGTGGTGTTTATTTTGACCACTGTACAAGAAAAGAGGGATGTTCACTCTCCTGAATGTTAATTAAAATTTTTTCCTTATTCCTTACATCAAGTCTTGCTAACTTGTGAAGCTCAGTGCCATATGATAGCTAATCTGAAGAGCTTAATAACATTCAAAAGTAATTAAACTTTTAGCTGGATACCATGCTCTGTTATCTTATACAGGAAGAAGATAAAACCTCCAGCTTCAAAGATGAGTTGCTAATAACCAGCGCTGAAAAAAACTTGACTGTTGGTCACTGCTTATGCAGTGGATCAGTCATTGCTGCTGCTGAATTAGGAGAGAGAACAAGGGCAGACAGTCTGCTCAGAGATACTGCTTGCTGAAAAAAACACTTTTACAAATGGTCTATTGTCTGGGCCACCTTGGTTTTGCTTTCAAAGCATAAAACCTCCAGAACCGCAGATGGAATGACATCATACATACTGCTTGTCTCAGATGTTTGTTTGTATATAAACTAATACTGCAGTGTAACTGTCAGCAGCAAAACAACTGAAGCTAGTATTAGTTATTGGTTGATTTCTATCAAGACAGTACACACTGGGATGTTTGGTTTTTTTTAATGGAAGATGTATGTTTACTATGTGATTTGTGTTGGCATTACAGGACTCCTACAGAGGCAGAGTGAGATTGCTTGTTTGTTTGCTTACTGGGGTGGGTTGACCCTGGCTCTGGCTGAATGCTGGGTGCCCATCAAAGCTTCTCTATCACTCCCCTCCTCAGCTGGACAAGGGAAAGAAAATACACCAAGAGACTCATGGGTTAAGATAAAGACAGGAGAGAAAATTTGCCAGTTACTGTTATATTGAAGTATGCATGGAAGACTCAACTTGGGGAAATTAATCAAGTTTTATAACAAAATCAGAGTAGGATAATGAGAAATAAAACTGAATGGTAAAATACCTTCCCCCCACCTCTCCCTTCTCTCCAAGCTTATTTTAATTCAAAAATTGTTCATTTCCATGCTCTCAGTGGTGCAGGGGGTCGAAATGGGTGCTCTGGTCAGTTCATCACATATTGTCTGCTCTTTCCTCCTCGGGGGAAGGACTCTGCATTCTTCCCCTGTTCCACCATGGGGTCCTTCTGACAAGAGACAGTCCTCCACAGACTTCTCCAGTGGACTTGCCAGGGACTGCAGTTCTTCACAACATGGGTCCTTCCCACTGGGATGCAGTCCTTCAAGAGCTGAGTGCTCCAGTGCGAGCTCCTTTCTCCATGGGGCCTCATGTCCTGTACTTTACATTAGTTTTCAGAATATAACAGATTTTTTTCTATGACTTTGTAAAAGCAACTTACATGGTCAGATTCATTGTATGAATTTGGTTTGGATCTTACAAGATCTAAATTAACAAGCATCTTAAAAGCATCTCTATTTTTTTTGCAGGGTATTATAGAGAAATCAAAAGTGAAAGGAATTCCTATCATTATTGATGCAGTAAGTATTTTCTTGATTTCATTCAGTAGCTTAGCATTTAAGAATCTCTTCAGTAAACGTTTTTCTTACTGTGTTTTGCAGGATGGACTGTGGCTCATTTCCCAGCAGCCTTCTCTTATTCAAGGCTACCAGCGAGCTATTCTTACACCAAACTATATGGAGTTCAGTAGACTGTATGAAGCCATGGTGAGCTGTTTGCCTTTTTGGTATTCAAGTATGTGCAAGTTTAGTCTTTTTGTCCTTGAAAATAAGTAACTTATTACTGGTTTAAATATTATGTGCTGTTTCTTGTATGTGAGAGAAACACTCTCTGGGTTTTTATTCCATGGGATAATTGCCACAGCAGTGCATATTCTTTAAATGAGCTCTTCTTTAAAGAAGGCCTGTTCTCATGCATTTTTTAACATTGCAGTGGGTATAGAGAAAAAAATACATGGAGACTGATGATGTTGCCTTCCCGCCCCTCCTTGCATGTGTTAGAATATGTTGTTCTAGTAGCAAAACATGTACTGTGTATGGAATTCTTGTGTTGTAGCTTAGAGACCCCGTAGACAGTAGTGATCATCATGGATGTGTATTAAGACTCAGCCAAGCCATGGGGAATTTGACAGTTGTGCAAAAGGGAGAAAGAGATCTTATTTCAGATGGAGAGAAGGGTAAGTGAAGCCTTCTGCTTTCAGCAGTGTGATTGTTCTGTTCTGTTTGCTTTCATAGTCCACTAGAATGTATAGCAATTGGCTGTATCCCCTGAAGATTGGAGGGATTGCTGCCTTTGCAGATCACCTTTACATGACTGTGTAAATTGATATTTTAAAAGTGCAACTAAATTTATTTGCTGAAAAAAAGTTGCTGATTTTCTTTCAAATTTATAGATGTTGTATTTTACATTACATGGGTATGGAGAAATTAATTACTTAATCTTCGTAAACTGTTTGAAAGTTCTTTGCTGAGGTGGTTTATATAAGTGCAGCTGTCTTTGCTAAATTGATACAAAATAAAACTGTTAGCTCATGATGTATCAGTGTGTTGTGAGAAGTGAAGATGTCTTGAGGCTCATGACCTGCTCAGTCCCTTGGTGCTGCAGATTAGCATGTACATACATTACTTTACAGCAGCCCTGAGAAATTAAAAAATTAACTCTAGATTGCCATTGCAAGAGTCTCATACCAATATGGTTTAAAGTGTACTTAATAAAATTGGCTACTTGTCTGATGCTTTTTATACTGATCATTTACTGTGATCAGTATAAAATTAATTCATGAGTGCCTTCATCACTTTTTTCCTGCATGGTCTTATTTCACATACATAACAAGCAGCAGCTCTGCTTTTAATTACTTGAACTGCTAATCTCTGATAAATGTTTATGCTGCTTCAGAACTGTTTTGTATATACAGTCAGTTTTTCATTACTGGGAGCCATGGAAATGTTTTATAACAGAAAAGCAGATGTAATATGACAACTGGTTTGTGCAGAGCCACCTTCCACACATGCCCTTAGTGCAGGTACTGTAGCAGGCTGTGCAACAAGTGGGACCTGCAAGCAATATGGTTACAACTATGTGGAAAAGGACCTTCCTCAGGTAGTACCCAGCTTTCCCCACAGAAAATCTGCTGTCATATTTGCACCCGGAGCAGACACTCTGGTTTCACTTGATTTGTAACCTCAGACAGTCAGGCCAGGCTTAAGGGTGGATGGGCTCTGCTGCAGGATAAAAGGTCTTGACTCCAGTTTATGCCAGCTAGAGAGCTTTAGAGCACTGTAGTTGTCTTCTTCCTCTGCTTTTATGTCAGCAATATTCTTTTTATACAGGATTATTGCTTTTTAAATGAACATTGGGAAGACTGGGTGAGCACTTGAGACTGAGCACTTAATCTAGTACATGTCTGTTCTCCTTGAACTGTTACCCTTGAGATGTGTATCTCCACACCTGCTGGAGAGACTGGACAGGTCTCCAATGTCTCTTGTCATTGACAGGATTAAAAAAAAAACAGGAAACAAGTGAAGTTCTTTCCAGTTTCAATTTTGAATGTTCATATGTGGCACAAGTTCATGTATGTCTTGGTTGCTTTTGGGGTTTTTTATCAGTTTTATTTTTTTCTCCCACCTTATTATTTGTCTCTGTTGTGTTCCGGTGTTTTCTTCTATTAGTGAAGTGGCTTTTGTTTTGAAATAAAAACAGCTCTGTGCCTTTATAGCAGTTGATTGATGTCCAGATATAGGCTCCTTTCTTGTTCTAACCTTGGTGCTATCACTGATGCTTTGTTGGATTTCAGGCATTACAGGCAGCATTGCTGAGCTAAGAAAGCAGGTTATGCTGTCTGTTACAAGAACTGTTTTTAGAGTTTGCATGACCTTGAAGAAGTTTCTTGAGAATTTTGCAGAAATTATAGACATCAGCTTTCTTTTAACAACAATGTTCTTTGGGTCTGGTCTGCTGGTCATTTTTTTAAAAGCTTCTCAAATGCAAAATTATGTTGAGAAAGGAGATCCTACTGTGGTCTGTGCCAAACATGGAATATGTTGTCAAGTCACTGACCTTGAATTCTTTCCCAGGTTTTTTTCTCTTATTTTTCATCTGTCTCTTCTTTTGATCTGGTGTCTTTTTTTTTCAGCTAAGACTACATACATGAGGGAAATCCAAGGCTATTGGATCGGGCCATTGTCCACTGAGCAAAATGAAACATTATGAAAAGATCTGTGTACTCCTCTTGCCTTTTATTTATCATGTCATCATCCATGTGTAGCGCTTAAGCCCTACCTACTAGGCATTTCCTGCTTGACCTCCTGTGTTCAGCATACTGACACTGTAGTTTGCATGTATTACTTCTAAACTTTCTCCTTTGGGAAAATACTGCATGTGTGCTTTCCAGGAAAAAAAAAAATAAAGAGAAAAGTAAGTCTCAGTGCTCTCCAGGAAAACCAGACATTGAGAAATTGCAAACTTAACCCTTTAACTTTAGTGTTTTGTGTTTTGTTGTTGAGGAAGGAAGGCTTTTTGAAGATGCCAAATTTTGCAGCAGTGAACATTGGGTTTGTGAATGCTTTATAGCTTAGAGTGATTGTAGTGGATATTTTCACAGTACTTTTATTCATGAGTCTGTAGGAAATGCAGTAGACGGTTTACTTCTGTTACCTGAAGACAGAAAGGGTTACCAGGTGATTTTGTGTCAGGTACTGCTGAAGAATTACTCCCAGCAAAAAGCTTTGTAATTCTGAATAATTTGACAAATTCTGATTGGAAGCTGAAGTTTAGTAAATTCAAATTAAGATTTAGATAAATCAACTAGCACAGCAACATACCTGAAACTTTGCTAGATTCACAAACTTTGAAGTGTCTGGATGCCTCTAAAGTTTGTTTTCACAGATCAGACTAGTTGTTGCAGGTGATTTCTTATGGCCTCAAAGTCACATACTGGCCTCTGTGAAAGCAGTAGCAGTCCCCTGGTATGAAGGAGGTTTTTTTTAAAATTTGTCTCCATTTCAGTAGTGAGCTGCCAACTGGCCTGTTAACATATCACCAGGATTTTAAATTAAGTGTATATACTCTTTTTCTCTTTCCTTTTGCAATTTCACATTATAGCTTGGTCTACAGTTGTTGATTCCGTGCTCTACAAAGATGAGCTTCACCATGCTCTTGGTAGGTGATATCAGTGCCATCACTGACCAGGGTAGGAATGAGTACTCAGCCTATGGGTAAAAGGTAAGTCAGCTTTTATTCACTATGACACAGCTCTCTAAGGTTATCCTTTTATTATTCTTTGGAGAACTGGTCAATAATAAAGCGTGGTTATACCAGCCTTAGTTCCTAACATGTTTAAAATTTGGTTAGGTCCTTGAATTGAAGTATTTGCATTTTGTTTTTTAAACAAGATAGTGGGTTTTCTGTGTTTGACGTTCCTCCCTCACAAAAGGCAGGCTTTGTGGGAACCATCCCACTACTGCCTGGGACTACTTTTACCTGGAACCAGTAGCCAGATTTGGTTTCTCTCCAGTTGCTCAGCTGCACCTATGGTCAAAAGAAGTAAGGAAGCGTGCAAGGCAGAATACTGAGTACTGGCTATGGGGTAAAAAAACAACTCTTGCATTAAGTCCCCAAGTAGAACTGCTAATTCCAGCCATTCATCTCCCCACACGGGTGGAAAGGAAGCTGTTCAGTGCTTGTCACTGCCTGGCTCACTCACAGCTGCTGAGCAAATCTCACCCAGATTCACAATTGAGAGGCAGCACCTTTGTCTCCAGT
Source organism: Poecile atricapillus (assembly GCF_030490865.1). NCBI lineage: Eukaryota > Metazoa > Chordata > Aves > Passeriformes > Paridae > Poecile > Poecile atricapillus. The sequence goes on from NC_081249.1 coordinate 24,788,110, forward strand.
CCTGCTTCTGCAGAATGAGCAAAGTGGGGAGGTGATGGTTCCTGTCCCTGGTGCCCTTGTGCTGTCTCTGGCACATGCAGCCCAGCCAGCTTCTCCCTGGCACTGTTCACCTGGCTCCTGTGCCTGTCCAACAAAACTGATGGAAAATTTGGGTAATTTTCATCTCAAATTGCCTGCTTTAGCTCGTACTCAAGGACTTATCTAAGTTTTAAAAGTGTGATTAGGGAATAAAAAAGTATAAGCACCCTTTATATAAAAGCCAACTTACATTTTCCACATCAGTTGAGTTGTTTCTCTAGCCAGAGTAATTAAACCTGGTTTCCCTGTCTGTATGCACTCTGAGACATTCCTGGGAATCCATAATCTCCAGCAATGTGCTTTTGTGAACTAACTTGCAAAAGGAAAAAGATAAATTCCTTATTAGTTTAAATACATGCTAGGTCAGAGATGTATATTGGTAAGAGATTTTACTAAAAATCTGATAGTGGTCTAAATCTTGCATTGATGTGGCAAAATGGTCCTTGATAGCTACATTATTCACATAGAAAATTGAAATCTTAAGTCTTTTAATTAAGCTGGAGTGTGTTTGTTGTGTGGAGTGGCTGTTAGCTGATAAATCCAGTTGGTTCATATTAGAAGTTAGAATGGTCATGTTTCATACATGGATTCCTGACCACATTAGGGTGAGTGTAATACTTCTCCTCTGTAAGAGGAAAACAAGTGCAAGGAATTTGTTCAGGATGTGTGGGATTCAGGAGGTACATTTAAATCTCCAGCCTTTTGGTTTGCAGTCTCAATAAATGTGATATTTCACATAGGCTCTTCAACCTTCTTGACCATCAGCAGAACAACTAAACTGTCCCATATTTCACATCCTGTGCTCTAAATGCAAAAGTAAAAGCCACCCCAGAGACTGATTTATTTTTTTTACTATTGAGTGAATGTGGTGAATCAGGAACAAGCAGACACACACTACCTTTTGTAGTTAGAAAAACTTTGGTTTTCTAACTGTGATGTATCTAGGAGCTGGCATTGTAAATGGTGCTGCCTCCATACAGCCATATCAAAATCTGTGCTTCCCAGTTAACTTGTAGTCCTTGAAGTCAGCAAAACTACTGCATTCTGATTTATTTTTTTTTTCCTTCAAAGAGAGGACAGCTATTTTCAATTGCATAACAGACTGTTGTGTTTTGGTTTTTTAAATTAAGCATACAATACCCATAAATAGGTCATCCTTCTGGGCTTTTGGCAGCAGCAAAATTTGGGCTGGGAGTTCTTTCAGCTAAAACTTGGAAATGATACAGCTAGGTGTGACACCATAGTCTGAATGCTTTCACAAATATTAATGTGCATCTTACTATCACTCCCTTTCTTGAATATCTAGAAGATCTTTTATGGCCTGAAAAGTATTAAACACAGAGCCACTACATGACTTGGCCATAGTTACTCAGAAAGTCTGGGGCAGAGTTTTGAATTGTTTGAAGCCTAAAACTCTTGAATTTCTACTTTACAATGTTCTTTCAGTATGTCAGTCTTCAATTTTTTGTTTCCGTTGCACTCATTTCAGTACAAATTATTTCCATGGATTTAGGTACACAAGAAATCCGTGTGATTATATGTGAGGGACGTGTTGTATTTGCTGCCTAAAGCTCTGGCAGTATTTATGTGATGTTTACTTGCTGAGACTGTGTTGAAACTGTTGACTAGGACTGTAGTTGTTCTGACTCTAGCAGATCTCCTTGCAGGCATTTCTTCAGTGATGACATTTTTCTTTCATCTAGCCTTTTCTTCAGATAGTGTATGTGTGCTGCATGGATAAGTGCTTGGGAGTTGGGTCATTTTTTTTTTTTCCTCCCCTCAGAGTTACTTGGTATAAAGCAGATTTCATTAAAAAATGGTCTGCTACTTATATTAAGGTGGGTTTTCTTTGATTCTTTACCCTGAGAAATAATGACATCAGATTTGTTTGCTCAGGCCTGTTAGAAAACAGAACTAGACACCATCCCCTACCAGCCAGCTTGACCAGCATTAATTGTGTGTTTCTGTCAGTGGAACTATAACTGAACCTTTCCATTGTTTTGATCCGGACTGGTGTCAAACTAACTGACCTTAAGTGGTCCTGGCTGCTGCCTTTTCAAAATTGCCACACTGTGGTGGTTTCAGTCTTTGTAGTTTCCTTGTTGTCCCACATCCAGTCATCTTGGTCTCCTCAGCTCTTCTAAGAACCATGTTTTCTATGTTTGCGGATATACATGCCCATCCCCAGTTGAATGTGCTACAGCCTCACTTAACAACAGGTCAAAACCAGCTTCATCCTCACGTAAATAGAGTGTTGTGCATGTTTCCAGGGAATAGAGCTGCCCACCTGCTTGGCATCACCGCTGACTCTTCAGCCATGTCCAGCTAATTGAGGTCTTGTGACATTGCCACTGGTTGTGACTGCTCAGTGCAACGTGAAGACACCATCCCCATGGTCCCTAAAGAACTGCTGGAACTATCTTCAGAGCAGGGCTCAGACATGCCCTGCGGGGGATGTTGCACTGGGGGAGCATGAAAACAGGAGTTTTATTTTGCTGTTCTAGGAGAAGGGTGGGAAAGACACCCTATGTTGATTTGGCAGTATGCTGGTTTGTCTTGATGCCACTGTGGGATTCCTTCTTGTATTTTAAAAGCTCTTAATAATGGCTGTAATTCAGAAGTGTTTTTAAATCCTTTTCCCAATGCCTGTCGTCATGTTCATCATCCTTTTATTTCGAGATGTTCTTTGATCAGCCGAGCCTCTGCACAAGAGTTGTGTGTTATATCTTTCCCTCCACATTCAAGAGAATTTTTCCCTAGTTCTGCTTCTTTGAAGGTATTCCATGGATTTGTTTTCCAGCATCTGTGTGCAGAGTACAAAGGTCTGCTTTTGTTGTTGCCTGTGAGGTAGTCTGCACATATTTGAGACATTTTTTAAAACCTCAAACAAAAGACCACTTTTTTTTATTTTTTTTTTATTTAGCAGAGTATTATAAATGGCCTAGTTTGAGGAGATCTTGCTTTCCTGTACAGCTCAAAAATGACTGGAAGGTTGTGGGGCTACAGAATAGAGGCAGATGGTGACATACAGCTAATAAGCAGGGGCTTGTGCTCAGCTGTCAGTCAGAAGGCCCCAAAGCTTTTGAACAGAGGATTTCCATCCTGCCTCCTGCCACGAGTTCAAGCCCTCAAAGTGAAAATCCTGTGAGATAGCATCTTCAAAGTAGTAGAATTAGAGGTAATTTCTCCAAAGCACTGTATTTAAAATAAAAATAAGAATAAATCACGCCACCTAAAAGGGCATACCTTCTTCAGATCGCTAACTCAGAAGGGCATTACACTTGTGAAATTTGACATTAGCTACTGCTCACTGAGAAACACATCCAGAATCTTAATTTGAGAGGGGGAGGGGGAAGGGGGAGAAGAGTGATTGGGAAAATGAACTGCTGGCAAGGCTGCAGTGGTGTGTGCTGTGCTCGTGGTGACTAATGAATCTTTGCCCTCTCAGTGGCAGCAAACACGCACAACTGCCTGGCCTTGGAGCCCCACAGTTATTGCTGGAAGGATCGGTACGAAATGGAAGTGAAGTGCAATTCTTTGAACTGGAAGGGGTTTATTGACATTATGTAGTTTTTTACCACTTGCTAGTTAGGAAGATGTTTCTGCAAGTCCTTCAGTTCTGTGCAAATTTCTTCCATTAGTTTGGAAAAGAAAAATGTTTCAAAATGTTAAAAATATGGGCAGTACTCCCCCTAAAATACCTGGCCTGCTCTTTTATACTCCTTGAAGAAACTCAGCCTAGGCTTGAGGTAGGAGCTGTTGTCCAGTCAATGCCTGGTTTTGCTTTATCCTTTGCTTGTATATTTGGCATGCTCAGCAGCACACAAGTGGTTGTGTGCATGGTCCTGAACCCTGCAGGAACTGACTGGAGATGCTAAGGATCACACTTGGGCCAGTCATGATTCTGCCAGCCCTTCCGTCCTCCTAGGAGAGGAAAATAAATTTCTCCTGGGTTTTTTTTTTCAGGGCCAAGCAAGAAAAAAGCTACGGGTAGGTACATACCCATAAGGGTAGCAGAATTGATGCTGTTCTCTTTTTATGTGCCTTATATGTCCTCCAGGCTTCCTGCTTGGGTTTGTTGAGAGTGGAGAACAAAGGAGTTAAATGTAGTGAAACCATTTGCGTATGTAGAGAAACCATTTGCGTGTTCCTCCTGGTTAAAGCTGCACAAAGAGATCAGTTTGACCAAGGTCCTTTGTATATTTAAAATAGAAATGTAACATCTGATATCCTGACACAGCCTATCCACAGTGACACTGCTGACAGAAACATACACGGATGGTGAGGGCAGTGCCAATTGTCAGAAAAAATAAATCTCTCTTGCCTGCACTTTTACCAAAGCCTAAGGAAGAGGCTATTTCAATAAAATATATTCGTGATGGACATGGTAGAGCATTTGAGATTTGAGTTCTATTTTGCATTTTCTTTTTGGAAGCACCTTAGTTTACATTGGCAAACTCTGAAGGTCAGAGACACTCAAGAGTTGTGTTTGTGCAATGGCTTTCTGGAAGGACCTGGTCCAGTTTTGGGTGATGGCTCATGATGGCAGATGAACAACTAAACTCACCAATGCAGGCTGAGTGAAGTGAAGAAAGTGTGCACATTGTGCAGGGTGATGTGCAAAGGATTTAAAGGTAATGAGAAAAGTATTTTTAAAAACGTTACTGCTTTTTTTAAAAAAAAGAATAGTGTATTTCAGCATATTCTACTGCCTGTGTTAAGTCTCTCACCTGTTAGTTGCTGTGTGTCTCAGAGGGTAACCCTTGCAGCCACAGTGTTGTCATTGTAAATGGAGGGATGAAAGCACATGACTTTGGTTTTGGTTTGTCTGTTCACAGTACTTGTGTGCAGCCATGAAGGAAGCAGCCGGAGATGTGGTGGACAGGGGGACCTCCTTTCTGGTTCTCTTGGAGTCTTGGCACACTGGGCATTCGTTGCTGGAGCTGAAAAAACAAATGGGTATGAATATTAATTCATAACTTAATTGCTGTGAGTCTGTGTTCACCTATGGCAACTATCGTTGACCTGCTATTATATACATTTCCAAATGAAATTGGAGATTTTGGTAAGAAAGTATCTATGTACTTTTTAAAAGTATAAGGGTGTTCTAGAACAGTCTGCGTAACAGTAATAATTTTAATAAGACAAATGCTTCAGTTATCTAGCATCGCCCAAGTGTGGGTCAGAAGAAGAGCCTCCGGATCTGTTCACAAGGACATTTACGTATGAGGTACGTGTTTTCAAAACAATTGAATGTAGGCAGAAAGTAGAAAGGATAAATAAGTGGTAGTCATTGGCAGTAACATCTTCATAATTCAAAACACATGTTGCTTGGCTTTGTTTTTTTCTGTTTTGGTGAATCTTCCTGCATTGTGGCTAAGTAATTCAGTGAGGCAGGTGTGTTGAAACTTGAAAATAAAATAGAATTTCAAAGAGTAATTATTTTAAGGCCAAATGGCAGTCCACTTTGGTTTTACGTAAAGCAGCCATGCAGATGGCTTTTGGCTTTTTAGTTAAATTTTGTAAGTTCCTGCTGAACTAGCTGGTTCAGCTAGTCATGGAGTCTTTCTGTGAAAGCATCAGCTTTAAATCAAGTTGAAAGGAACGTAAGCAGTCAGGGAGTTAGTCCTTCTCAGTAAGTAACGAGCTATGGAAGCTTGAGGAGTGGAGACCTTCTGTAGACTTTGGGATGCTGCATGCAGGTGCACAGTGTCAGATGTCCATGGGAGTTAACCAGGCTGTGCTTGTGTTAGCACAAGGGCACTGCACAAGGTGCCCCAGGGAGAATGAGTTGAGCCAGGCTTCAAAATTCTGAAATCTAACATACAAAGTCTTGGTTTCCTTTGTCATTCTGTGTATCTGGATTTGCAGCTGCCACTAAAGGAGGAATTCTGTTTTAAGTAGTCAGAAGAGTGACTTTATTTTTGCACAGGGTACAGCACAGCAGTATTAAATTGTTGGAGAGATTAGCAAACACAGCACGTGTTTTGCAGGCTTTCCTGACTTGAGCTCCTGTGGCTTTTCTAAACAGCTCGCTCCGAAACTCCTTTATTTTATAGATGAAGGAAAAGTATAATTGGCATCAGTAATGCATTGTGTCTCCTGCAGTGGTGTTAAGGTGACCCGTCACAGACACCTGCTGTACCAATCCTGCCTACTTCATGTGTTGAAGGAAAGAAGGAGCTTTCTGGGTTCAGTGAGTCAGGGCATCCACTTGGAGACTGCTCTGCAGGCAGTCCAGCCAGTCCTTCCAGCTTGTGTCTGGCTCTGGCATTTCAGAAGGGGTCTGTACAGAGAGGTTTTCAAACACTGAGAATGTGCTGGCTTTCAGGGGTGCTAGTGGTACAGTAGGTAGGGTTCCTCACTTGAGAGGATGCTGATGTGTTTGGAGTATGGCACTTCAGCTGCTCTGAGCCCAGGAGCCTGTTTCAGAGCAGTATTTGGGCATCCAGGATTAACTCTCAAGGTGACTTAAATGCTCCTACACCTTGATGAGTACATGGAAATTCTGCTTAGGTAGCACCTAACTGTGAAGTCATCCTGCTTTGCCTGTGTTTTACATTGGGATCCTTCACAAAACTCTCACCTGGTAGAAGAGTCAGGAGGTCCTTAGTGTGTTCCAGGAAGCAATGTTTAGCTGAGGCTGAGCTTTGTGAGGTGTTGGATCAGCCAGACCTGGAGTGCAGCACTGGCTACTGAACTATTCTACAATTGTTTTCTGTTTTAAGGCAGCACAAGTGACTCCCATGGCCCAGCCTACAAAAAGATGCTCTGGAGGTGAAAGGTGGAGGTGGCACTGGACTGTGCTGGCTTCTCTGGGCAAGGTTCAGCATTACAGACCTGGGTCTGGGTACACTTTCTTGGGCAGTTCGTAAGTGTGTAGGAGGCATTACAGCAGTGTGCCTTGTGTTGTGGTCTTCACTTGCCACTGTACCCCTTTTTAAGCTGATCTAATGACAGCCCTGGGGCAGTCTCTATGGCCCTGCTGAAAATCATCTCTTGTCTGCATTCCCATGAACTTCCCCTACCCCTGCAAGACAAAACTAAATGGAGTTACCCAGAGAAGGGAGAAGAAAGGGGGTCAAAAGGCTGTCAGGTGAGCCTCTGGTCTTTCTCTGAAGGAAAGCATGAAGTTTCACATCAGTAGAACTAGACATGGAACAGCTTCCCAACTTTTTAAGCCTGTTGTCCTTGTGTGTGCCTTGGCCCTGGTGGTGTTTCTCACTCAGTCACATGCTGTGCCAGGGGTAGGGAAGTATTTGATTAAAAAAATTCAGAAAAAGATGCTCTGCAGTGCAAGAGGCTGAGAACAAGTTTGCTTAAGAGGCCTTCCTGGCAATGCTAACATTTGCAAGTACAATGATGATGTCGTCCACCACCTTACAAGTGCACAGAAGTGTTCAGATTCTCTTTATAATGTTGTTTTTTGTTTTTTTTTTTTCCTTTCAGTCAAAATCCCTTTCTAGTGGCTGCATTTGGAGCTTGCTCTCTCACGAGGCAGTCTAACCACCAAGCCTTTCAGAAATTCGGACGTTCAATGACAGCCTCTGACATGGTTTCAGAAGTTGGAACAGCTTTCAACAAACTTTTTGAAACCTGAAGCCAAAGCAGCAGAGAAGAAGGAAGAACAATGACTGCAAGAGTAATTACATGTACCGTAGAATTTACATAATGCACCCTTTCAAGTGCTGTAGCAGCATTGGTATGTTAGGTAGATATTTTTTATTTTTAAGAATAGAAAAATATGATTAATGTAGATATTTTTTAAGAGTTTGGAATACAAAAATGTTTTGGCTGAAATAAGCTGTAGTTGCAGATCTGTTCTAATATAATAAAACTAAACTGAAAGTATTCCTCTGTTCTTTTTGATAGTTATTGAGCAATAACTAAAGTGTGAACAGAAAAAAAGAAAATGCACTTGATATTTAGACAAAATTCTTCCACCAGCTCAACTGAATTTCTTGGATTTCACCAAGGTTGTCACTTGTCATTCTTAGACCCTCTGTCTAGAATTAGCTATTGCACTTCATTTTTTTGCCATGCTAGTATAGTAAGAAGCAAAAAGTAAGCCTCTTTGGAAAGGGAACGCATGAGAGTTGCTGTAGATTTTGAATGTAATTAGTTGCCTTTTCCCATTCCCAGTCCCAGAGGCATTCATTTGGGCAAGGCATCCCTTCCTGTGGTGTCATTTTTTTAAAAAGGTTCCCCCTTGCTAGAATAAAGATATGCTATAGGTATCTTAGCAGTAAAATTCATTAAACAATAATTAGGCTTACCTGAAAAAAGAAATAAATTTGTTTCTTTATCTGGTCTTGACTCAATACAATGAACTTGTGAAATTGTCGTTTGGAGAGGTACTAGGTGGGGCAAGAAACTCAGTGATACCCAGCAGAACTGGTCCCCAGCTTTCAGTGATGATGATGGAAGAGTGAAGTGCTTTTAAAACTCCAGTTTTTGCTGGGTTATTGCTCAGAGCAGCCCAGCACACAGATCTGTAGGTGGATAGCGATGAGCCAGTGGGAATAGAAGTTGAAGGAACAGAAGGCAGCCCACAGCTCATACCTGTACCCTCACAGCAGTGCACGCAGCATACGCTGCAAGTCAAAGGCAGGAACAGAAATAGGGTGGTGGGTGTTTGTTTCAGGTGTAGTACTTAGTACTGCAAAAAGAAGGAGTTTTTAGAGCAAAAAGCGGAGAGGCTTTTACTTGATCTGTGCAAGACACACACTGTCAGGGCCACACTGATCTGGTGCAGTGGCAGAGCGGGCAAGCATTAGGTGTAAAGCAGAACTTCCGTGGGATTTTGCACAGGACCCTTCCTTAAATTTTTTGAGATTTAGTCAAACCTTGTTGAATCAGAGTGGACAGGGAGGCAAGTTCATGGAAAGTAAATTTAAATGGGTATTGCCCTTGGACCTCCAATCCAGCTCCAAGTGTTCCTGCTCATTAAAGCACCAGAAGAAGCAGGTAGCACATCTGGTTATTGCAGTAGATGTTACCTGTTCAGCACAGCCACTCCTGTGGTGCTCTCAGCTGGAATGTGGTGTCTCACAGACCAGTCAGACTGTTCTCATTCCTTGCAATAGCTGCCTGCAGAAAGCACCCAGAATCAGAAAGGCTACTCCAAGTATTTCCCTTCAGCCTGTAGAGTTGGTATTTCTGGATGCACTGTGACTACTACCTCACCCTGATGCATTTTTCTTTTTAAACCAGTTACCTATTTTTAAAGTAGGTTTTTAAGTGTTTGCTTGTGTTGCTCTATGAGGGTTCACAGACTACTCTTAAGAAATTAGGTTTAAGTGTTTAATTTAAGCAGTTTTGTAAACTGTCTGCATCTTTGGGGAAACTTGAGCTATTATTTCCTCACATTAAATGTATTTGAGAAACCTGACTACTTTTAAATGAAATCAGAAATTTAAAACTGATTTTAAAACAGCTACTGCCTTTAAGATAAGCAGTTTTTTCTTGTAATTAGAACATCAGTGGTATTATAATCTAAATGATGTGTAGGCAAAGTCAATCACTTAACAGAGCTCAATACAGATTTCAACCTGCCCTACTGTTTTTAAAGCTACACAGAAGTTGTAACTCTTGTTATTCGCCAATGTATACAAATTGTTACAATTTTTAAACATTCTGGAAATGTAGCAGTTTCTTTTGGTAGGAAATAAAAATAATAGCAAAATGACTGGACTTTGTTTGGTGTGTGCTGATCCCATTTCGCACAGCAGCTGAGTTGCTGCTCACCATTCACTCTGTTTTGCTAGAACAACACTGCCACGAGCAAATGGACAATACCAGCTGTGTCAGATAAGCACCTGTGCCTCAGTGCTGAATGAACAGACACCCCACTCTTCTCTGGATGTACAGATAATGGAGAAAGGGAGCAGGAAAACAGTTACACATTTTAGTCTCAACAGTATTAAAGAAAGCCTTTATCCTTTTGAAGAGATACTCTGAAAGCACACAAGTGTCTTACAGGTGAATCCACCTTCTTGGTTCTTATGTTTTCATAAATTGATTTAAAGAAAGTACAGATACCAGCCCTGTATCACCACAGGCCCTAGAACACAGGTCACCCCAGGTGTAAGAGAGGCTTCTGCACCTCTGCCCACAGCCATGGCCAACAAAAAGGTAACTGAACACATAAAGACTACATATATTTTATACTAATATATATACATCCTAATTTATCTTCCCAATTCTGGAGAGATCCTGAGTGTGCTACACTCCCTGTGCTAGAGAAATCTCCTTGAATTCTGTGCAAAAGCAAACAAGATATGACGTCTGAGAGTAACTGGATCCCATCATATTACAGATGAAGGTTTCACAGGATCAAAGCAATTCCATTGCAATAAGGAAATACTTCAAGTTTGAAAGTATCCCCCATTCATTCTTGCATCTGAGAGGAACAGAATTGTCAAACCAACAGGCACAAAACTGTTTTCACCTTAAAGACACACCTAAATTCTTGCATCTGCCTTCACTATGTTTAAATTCTGTGTCAGGTCAGCAACTCAGAGCAAGGGCAGATGACAGAGCATTTGGGCTGGGGCAGTTCCTGCAGTAGAAGAGACCCATGTCTGTGCTAAGTCAGTGCAGCTGCTCCCATGCTGCCTTGTATTCTAGATGCTTCCACCACCTGTGCTGCAAGGCCTGTATTTATTTACCGAGTACTAGTGCCAACAGTTGTGCTCAAATTATATGCTATCGTTTTTAGCCATTCTGTTCAACAGATTTTATTTTGAAAGAATCAGTATTTACAACAGTTGCCAAAGTAGCTGAAATAAAAAACAAGTCCAAGGATGAAGGATCAGCTTTTTTTCTCAGTCTGCTTCTCTGTCTGCCCTCCTTCCACAATTTCCCAGGTTGAAACAGCAGCTCTGTCCTGTAAGAAAAAAGTAGGCAGATCAGTCCTGCCAGACTGGATCACAGGTTTTTAACCAAGATTCACTCAGCAAAGCTATTTATCCAACTGGGCAAAAGAGGTGGCAATACAATCTCACAGGAACGCCACTGCTACTAATAATGCTCAGAGTTGTAAAACAAAATCAGACAAATTTTACTAGCTCAGAGGGAAGAAATACACCTTAGAAATGTCACCTCTTCAGCGTGGGATGCTGCAGCGGGGTGCAGCCTCTCATGTGAGCAGCAACACTCAACTCATGCAATCGTATTTTCAAGTCTCAGTGGCTCATGTCCCTGAAAAAACATGCTCAATACAGAAGAATACATTACTGAACATGTTTGATCTGAACTCAGGACAGAAGCCAGTTGATTTTAGTATCTGTCATGTGATACTGTCCTATTTTTGAAAGGCAAATACAGCTAAATTGAACATTCTATTTAGAACCAGCTGTTTGATTGCAGTCGTTGAAAATAAAAGTTAATCTGAACATTGACACACGATAATGTTCCATGAGTGCTGACTCATGAGAGCAGCTGGAATTGTTGAATATTTTTTTTACGTGAAAACTTCATGCCTAAATACCCAATTACTACATTTCACGTAGCAGCATAGCTTCCAAGCATGCTACAATGACATGAAAAGACACGTGGGTTTTTTTTAATCAGTCTGCTGCAAGCTATGTAACTTCAGCCAACATCCTTTGCAATGAGCAAACAGAAGAAACCAGAGTAGGGAAACCACAAGCTAGAACCTGAAGGAGAAATTACCCTTTCAACAAGGCTGATTTTTAAGAAAATTAAGCTTCTATTTGAGCCACCCCCTCCCTGCCCTGTCTCAAACCAGGGGAATTCCTAGTCTGCACTGGGTGGAGCTGAAGCATGTATGCTTCATTTGTTCTGCTGCTTTTCATCCTGCACATGGACTTCAGAAGTTGCTGGCTTGCTTGAGCCTCACGTGACAGAAGGCAGCATGTTGGCATTAATGCATGCACAGTGTGAGGCTCAAACATTTTGTGGAAATGAGGGGCTGAGCAGAAATGAGAAACTCACGTAACTTCCTCAAGCACTTACTAGGCAAGCAGGACCCCTGTTAGGTGCTGTTTTACCAGGGCATTTTTGGCAGCAGCTGACACAGCCAGGCAGACTCACGATGAGCAAGAGGGTGGGGAGATCCCTGCTTTGTGTAGGCTGTGTCTTGTTGCACACATGCTTTGGTGAGCCTGTGTGAGGAATTGCAGTGTTGCATCACTCAATTTCCAGGACTCTTTGGGATCTGCAAAAGCAAGGTGTGAGCTAGTTTCACAACACACCTTTGGATACTTCCACAGTATCAGCAGAAAAAGCAGTTCAGCTTCAGATGCTTGCTGTGTGTGTGCTTGTAAGTGCATGTGTGTTTTGTCTTCTAGAGCAATCTATTGTGGGACAGATTATCCTGAACTTCAGGTTATGAAGTTTTTTTAAAGTAAATGGAACGGTTTGAATCCTGGCTCAGACTAATTTGCTGGGTATTCAAATGTAAATCCCTTTAAAAACAAACCAAAACAGGTCTGTGAAAGGATGGAGGTGGGGCTGCAGCATTTTTCCAACAGATGAAAAGGCAGGTTGCTTCTCCAAGACTTTGTCTCAGCGCAGTCGTTTGGATTTGCAAACTTGCTTGACCAGGTGAGCGTAGTGGGGATTTACAAAGAAGTTAAAGGAAGCAGATGTTGCAGCTTCCCTTTCCTTTCACAGCTGCAGCTCACCATCACCACCTGGCCCTCACCCCGGTTTGTGTGGCACGCTCACTGTCACCGGAGAGAGGAGAGAGCCGAGCACGCTCTGCTCTAACAGGAGCACTGACAAGCAACAGCCCTCATGCTCGGCAGCTGGAGCAGATATGTGCTGCCACTCCCTGATGTCACTGTGCTCTCCATCCTCCCACTGGTAAAACTATGGAACCAGACTTGCCAGGATCAGTTCCCAAGCAAAGGGAAAATGAACAGTATAAACTGGATGGAGGGAGAGATTGTGAAGGATTATTCTGCACTCAAGGAGCAAAACTGACTCTCACCTTACAGAGGCAAGAAGGGCAATGACCAAGAGGAACTGGAAGAAGCAGCACTTTAAAGAAGTAATGCAGGTCCTTGCAACCAGGAGGAGGCAGTAATGTCATAGAGGGTCTTCTCTCAAGCCAGAGATGCCACTCAGATAATAGAAAAGAACACTGGCATCAGGTGTAGGCTTAAAGTAGAAAGCAGGATGGAGAGAGGAGTGGTACAGGAATTGGGCAAAGTCCCTGTGGTTCAGGAACAATTGAGAACAAAGCCGCTGAAGATGGAAGACGCTTTCTCATGAAGACTTATTTTTGGTGGGGAGTGTGGGGCAGGTGGAAGGAAGGCATTATTTTCACGTCATCTTGATTTACTGTCCAGTTCCTTTGCAATCTTTTTTAAGACTGCACACATCACTTACACCCTTCCTTCTGGACTGAACTTGGGCAACTTAGAGATTTCTGAATATTATGAGATTTTCAGTGGTTTGCATGGAGACACAAGGCTGAGGGGAGCAGAAGAGAAGGCAGCAGTACAGCCAGACAAGGGCTTGACTTCCACCTCCTGCTACTGCAGTCACACAGGGAGCAGGGCACAACGCCACAAGCTGCTGAAGGGGAATGAAGCCCAAAAATATGTGTTAAGAAGTGACTGAGTCTTACAAAGAGCGTTATTGTCTTCTACCTTTATGTGGATTCCAAAGGCAGCAAGGTCTCCACGCAGACTGTCACAAGCCTCCAAAAGGGGCTTTCTCTCCCGCATTAACTGCTTCCTCTTTTCCTTCTGCTCCTGTTTGGGCTCCTCAGCTCCCACCGCACTCTCCACAGGTACAGCATCTGCTGTTTCTGGCAGAGCCAGCGCGTAATGTCGGACCTTCATGCGGAACCTCACCAGCTCTTCAATGACACTGGTGAGCACTGCAGACTTGTCTCCTCCCACAGCCACCTAGAAATCAAACAGGGTGCTTTACAAACATCTGAAAATTATATTAATAAAATCATTTCCATAGCAATGTGAGGCCTTATCACCTCTCTTGGTTGTGCATCTTCCATATATTGGTAGGATTAAAATGTCACCATCTCACTAATGCTGGACAAAAAGTTACAGTGGAGTCACACTTGGATGCAATTCAACATATTCCTGCACAATAAAGCATTTACCTTGGAGCAGAGTGCTCTCGCATGAACACAACACACTGCATAACCCAAGAGGGGAACTCATCACCACAGGAAACCTCAGAGATGCCAGAAACGTGCATAACTTAAAAAGGGATTAGACAAGTTAATGTAAGAAAGGCCTGGCAACAGGAATCCAACACAGCAAGGGAAGCCTAGCCACCAGCTCAGACAGCTCCTTTGCTGTAGAAGTCCAAAGACAAAGAATACATTAGCCCCTTACTCTGTCTTGCAGTTCCAGACCTCCTTCACGAAATGCAAACCATGAGAAGTATTTTGGCTTTAACTCTCTAGTCCATCCTATCCTTTCTCATTTCATCTACGGAACCCTTCCTAAATCCTCAGAATTTTCATCTGATCCACCTTACCCAAAGTTTTGGCTACTCAAAGCAGCAGCTGCTGCACACAGGGCATGGGTGTTTCCTGGCTGCAGCCCTCAGCCTCAGCCACTTCCAAGCTTCCTTGGCCTCCTCAGACTTGGCAGGAGTCTCGCTGGTCAATGCCTCAGGAAGGGAACAGACTCACTCCTCCTACAGAGTCCTGCTCCAACAGCTGCCAGGACAGGAGCCTGGGAGTCAGCTGAAGAGGAAGGCCACTCCTCTGCACAGGCACAGCCAGGCTCCTGGTCTCACTCTTGGCAGAGAGACCATTCCTGTTTCTCATTAGAGGCAAACTCCCAAGAGGGAGGAAAAGGACAAACCTTCAACAAACAAGAGAACAACACCTCGGTGTTTTATCTCTAAGACACAAGAGCGGGAGCACAAGGCGCACCAAGGCCACAGGCAAAGCGCCTGGCAGCAACATCATCTGGGAGCAGAAGAGCAGCTGAGTAATTAAAGCCAGAGGGGACGGGGTTTAGTCACCAAACAGCAGGGTGGAAATGAAAGGGAGCAGAGTTTCAGAGGTCACTGACAAACAAAGAGGAGCAGGAGGAGGAGGTGAAGGGGAAGTTATTGAAGATAAGAGTGTGAAATGCAGTGAATTCCCCAAGCTTTCAAAACATGTAACAGTACTAAAGAAAAAGTTTATGAGATTGAAAAAGGTAATAAATCTAAGTGACAGAAATGCTCCATAGTAACCTGTGGCAGGATAAATACTTAATTACAGAAGGGAAAGCCATGATGATGGGAGCAAGAAACATGCCTCTACAAACACCACTGCAAGAGTTCAAACCAGGCACTTACTGGAGTGAGAGCCTTCAAAAGGAGGAGCAGCTTTAGGAGATGAACCAGTCTGGCTGACGCATAGAACACTGTGTAGCCGCTCAAGCCTGATCTCAAATTTCTGGCCCTTGCTCACTGTACAGACTGGCCTCAGCTGCACCTACAGAACACTCAACACTCCTTGGTGTTGGAGTCTGAAATACAGACTGTGTGCCCTTGCTTTTAATGTTTAGTTCTGGGATTCAAGAGAACACTGAATTTCATATAATATGAAATTCATGAGCATGTTTTCATAGTGATACATGAAAACAAATGCTAAAGTTAAATAAGAAAGGTAGGTGTGTAGATTAAAAAGTTTCTTAAATCACTGGGTGAAAAAGTAGTTTAGAGAACAGGAGACAATATGGAGGATTTAGGGTGTTGTCCCTTGTCCTTCTTCTTTCTTCTTCATGTCCTTCTCCTGGAGGTTTTTGGGTAATAGTTAGTGATTGGATAGAAAATGCCGCAGTGCATCACAGAGGTGATGGGTCATTGGGTCATTAAGAAAAATAATATACGTGTCTATTGTTAATTGGATAAAAATAGATATAAAGATAAAAGAACTGCGTAGTTCGGGGCCATTTTGTGTATCAGACATGAAGTGTGCCACAAGGCCTTGTTTGTACCATCAGAAGAAAGAAATGTACCAAATTGCAAAGATTAACCTTGTAACCAGCCTGGAGAGACCTGTTAAGTTTTGTAAGGATCCTTCAATAAACACGAGAAACAAGATTCTAACGAGCTCGAGAGTTTACTTCAAATAATGAGAACTGAGATAGGTGGAACTCCCCACGAGGGAGGATCCCAGAAGAATTCAGCCCAGAGGAGGCTGGGGAATTAGAGAAGAACTGTATCTACAGAGAATTCAGCCCAGAGGAGGCTGGGGGACTATAGAAAGTTGTATTCACAGAGAATTCAGCCCAGAGAAGGCTGGGAGACTATAGAAAGCTGTATCTACAGAAAATTCAGCCCAGAGGAGGCTGGGAGACTATAGAAAGTTATATCCACAGAGAACAGAGCCCAAAGGAGGCAAAGAAAAGAGAGACAGAGGTAACACTTGGGAGAGCAAAACTTCCCAGCTCTAAAACAGGCATGATGGTTTTCACACATCACCTTTCCAGATGGATTCATCTTACCTCCCTGTGGATAAGATCTTCTCTTCCCAGTGAAGAGAGACAGGTGCTCTTACTGCATACAGCCACTAGACTGAGACGAGCCATTCCTTAGCATCCCCACTGATGACTTCAGAAGCAAAGGCAGCTACATTAGGCTGATTAACTGAGATGAATCCTGGCCCAGGAGCAAGACAGACAACCCACAGGCTACATGCAAACATCCAAATGAGGGGGCCCAAACAGCACTGCCTATATCCTCTGCACTGTTAGCACAGCAGTGTCCAGGCCAGGCAGCCCTCTCCCACACAGCACACATGCCAGGACACACTGTGGACAGGGACTGCTCCTGGCAAGCTACATGCCTGGGGCTACCTGGCTAAGGGGAAAGAAAGGCTGGGTGCTGAGCTGCTGTGGCTGGTCTCAGAATGAGAGAACAATCCCTACACCATTTTATTTACTAAATTGTGGTAGCCCTTCTGATGAAGATTTTGACAGATTTGTTTAGTGGAAGCTGAAAGAGCAGAGGAACAGAGAGGAGTCTGATAAGCTGCTCCTTTCTTCCTGCTTATCTTAGACCAGCATCTTCTGCTGACCCTCCTGCTACACAGAGAAAGGGACTAGCACAGCCTACAACAAAGACAAGCATTCAGATACTTGTTTCAGCAAAAATATAGGTGCAGCAGACACCTGCATACAGACAGCCTAGAATCTGGAGGAATGACTTGGTCATCCAGCTAACAAAAAAATTTAAGCATTTAGTATGCCACTAAAAATTAACATGCAAGCCACAGTCTGCGAGGAGTAACATACAGCCAAATCACATCCAGCCGCTGTTTTGAAAGAAATTTTGTGAGAAAATCCATGGAGGCAAACTAAGTAAATGCATTTACCCCTATACTGCCTGATTTTCAAAGGATAAATAATGTCATTTATATTTTCTTATTCTCTTCTCCCCGTCCCCAAAATAACTGTTTTGTTTTGCAGAACAGTTTCTCTATAGAAAGTTTTCCATTACTTTGCATTCAGCTCCATATTTGAGCAGGAGAGGAGCAAAGAATAACCCGCTATTCTCCAACACCTTGTGTCATTTGAAGTGCTCCCCTTCCATACATTGGGATATCACCTCCATGCTGATGACTCTCTTTCCTGTTCAGTATTCTGCTTTGAGCTTTTCTCTCCTTTATTTTTCTCTCCCCATTCCTATCTTTCCAAGAACTATTTAGGTAAGGGCCCCATCTCCAGCTCGTCCTCCCTTCCCCATACCCCACCATGGCTCAAGGCCGAGCACCCCCTTTCCCTGGCTTTCTGCAGAGGGGGACCCCTCACAATTGCAAATATTCACACAGCTATCAAAGCCAGGAACCATCAACCAAAGCCTGCAACCATCAGGAACAAGAGGAAAAGATGGGGAAAGCCAGACACATAACAGGACAATTTAAAGGCCTCCAATGCTAATTTTTTCTTGTTTCATTCCTCAGTCTTTTATTTCCACAGCAAAATTGGTGCAGGAGTCACACGGGAGTACTTCCAAGAACTAAGAAGCCCATACTTTGTCCCACCTGCTCATACACTCTCCTAAAACATCACAGGAGAAAGAAACTGCAAGCAGTGAGGAAAGGTTTACTAAACCCATAAATAACTTTGTTACATCTGATGCTTTCAGAAAACACTCTGTGAAACACAACACTGGGGCTGCTACCACATCCTCAAACACACAGAAGAGATATTTCATTACCTGTCTTTCTCCAAAGGACATCCCAAGGGCACTGAAAAAGCTTTCTATATAGGAAATAATGCTTCCATACACGACAGAGCTTCTAGGAGATCCAGCATCCTGTTTAGAAAACACTCAAAAGAGACTGTCCGGTCAATACATATTACAGAATCCAGCATCTCTCTGCAGCCTAGTCCACAAGGGAAAACTATAACTAATTATAAAGATCTACCTCCACCAGGAACAGCTGACCAGACAGGCAATCTTAGAGATACAAAAGCACCTCACAGCACAAAGGGAAGGGATTTAAGTAAATGAAGAAAGGGAAGAGCTTAGCACCAGCCTGTGCAGCGAGAAGAAGAGATGCAAGAAGCTGCCACGCATTGCTTGTGTGCAGTAAATTAGAACTAAAAATAGCACTTCTGGGCACGGAAGGGCTGTGTGTATGGAAACAAAATAGAAAGAACAAAATACCATATTAGTGGGCACCTATAATATAAAAGATTAAAAAAAAATTCTTTGAGTATTTTATTGATCTGATCCATGTGGAGACCACTTTGAGATAGCGTATGGTATTTTGTCACGCCCTGGTAGCACCAGCAATCAGCAGCAGCAGCAATAAAGTAAGGATTAAATGACAGACTGAGGAGCAATTTAAGGGACTAACCCTTGCCTAAAAAAATAAGAGTGATGACATGCACAAGCAAATCAGCAGCTAGTACTGGGCTTTATATAACATCTTCATTAGGGCCTGAGATAAGCTATAGTTTAAAATGTATAGGAAGATCTGAACTGGGAGGAGCTGGGTCAGGCTACTGGGAAAAAGGAACAGGAGTGTGCCATCTAAGGTGAGAAGTGCTTAGCAGGAAGGCTAAAGAGAGGAATAAGTAGTTATGTGGATTTATTCACAGTTCTTAAGAAAAAAAACTACACTCATAATAAAGAGGGAACACTCCAGACAGCTGGGCTGTACCCAGAAAAGCTCCACCACCTCAACGAGAAATCCATGTCAGCTGCCCCACAAATATCCCATCCCATTCTCAACAAAACCACTGACAGGAGGAATCCAGGGGGAACAAGCAGTGACTGACAAAATGGGGGTAGTTGTATCTGGGAGTAGCGATGCCATTACAGATCCCTGATGCAAAGTGTTTTAGGTCACGGATTCACTCGGAGACAGTTTGTAAAGATAAGGCTAAGGACAGAATTTAAAGCCAATGCCAAAACAGCATCAGAGGGAGGTAGGATTTCTAAACCAACAGGCTAGTTCTCTCTTAAAATCAGCTACTACCATGTACACAGCATTTCTTTTACTGCACAGACATGGTGAACATGATGACATCAGTACTCGAGGAGCACAGCAACAAGGCTGAGGTGCTTGCCTTGAGTGACAAAGGGAGCGGTTGTTAAGTGGAGAACCCCGAAGTGCTTCAGGTAGTGTTTACTGCTCAAGTCTTGTCCTTACCAGATGCTTTCTTTGTGTCAGCATGAGAGATTTTAACAGGGTCTTAATTTGCCAGAAGCCATCTGAAGACAGACTCATGCAGGAATGCTGATGCCAGTTACAGTCTGCTGACAGCAGAAGCCACTCAGTCCCCAACACTGAACTCGCCACCAAGACTGTCCAGTGCACCTGGGGCTGCTGGTCAAAGCCCCTGCAGCAACCACCCCCCACCACTTCCCAATTTAGCTTTATTTCTGTGCATGGATATTAAGCAAAGAAGCAGGGTAAGAACACAGAACCAGCACTAAAATTAGCAGCATGTCACAACAGCTTCAGGCCTTTCAAAAGCCTTAGGTATAAATAATACAATGCAGCAAGAAAGAAACATCCTCTGGACACAACAAAGCACAAAACAATAGCCATGCACAATTCCTGTGATAGGGTCAGGACAAATGGGCTCCATTAAGGTCAACAATTTATGGAGCTTTGTTTCTGCTGGTTTCTTATGTGAACAATAAACTAATCTGTCTGCATTAAGCAGTAGGACAGTGGACAGCTGTCATTTTCTGATCTCTGTATCCTAATGGGTTACCTTAGTAACAGCCTTAAGCTGTCTGTTGCCATGGTGAATGAGGTCCATAATTGCTGCAACAGCCCTGGAGGTGTCAAAGTCATCTGCAAACGCAGCCTTCACGGTTACTTTTGTGTTGGCTAGCCTTCAAGAAGAAAAGGTAACATTTAAGATAAGACAAACAAGATGCCAGCAGTATGCTGAATTCATCAGCCATTCAGCCAGAGGGAGTCATTGAAAGGACACTGCCATCTCCTTCCCAGCTTTCATGTGATGGGCAGTGCTACACTCATCAGGGAGAATACATCTTACTGCTGTGAAGGGAAAAATTTGATGCATGTCAAAATCTTAAGTGTTACATACATTCAATAAATATACATGGCTCATCAGAGGGGCCAACAACAACAGAGCAAAGTTTGTCTTAAATCATTTAAAAACAGATGGAAAATGAGGCTGATATTAAGGACATCAAAGATCTTACTGTGTTCTGTTTTTTTTTCCAGCGGCCCATTAATCATGCTAACAGCATGCTTCTCTTCCAAAGGCACATCACAGGCAGCACTCCAGTGCCTGGCAAGGAAGCTGTCCTGGGGTTGGCCAAGAATCCTGCTGTCAGGATCCGACTCAGAACCAAGCACTGCCTCCTCATTTCCCCAGAGAGCCCAATCCCAGTCTCAAGGGATTCCACTCACCATGGCCCAGATGGAAAAGTCCAGTGGGACCATTTGTGTAACAGTGCCAAAAGCCAGCAGGCAACCAGCACTGATCACCACAGAACCAGTGCCACCAGCTGCAGCCACTTGGAGAGGGAGATGAGGAGAGCAGCAGGGGTAAATGGGGAGCTGCAAACAGCTGCTGGCAGCATGCTCCCATACACAGCCAGGCAAACCAGAGCGTGACAACATTGGCCCAAGGATGACATTTCCCAAAAAAATGCAAGGAGCAGGGTTAGCAGAGGAACCTCAAGCTATGCTAGCATCTCGGGCCTCTCCTGAGCCTTATTTTGCCAGTTTCTGATTTTTTTTGCCTGGAATGCCTACCTCCCCTCAGACACTAGGTGGCTGCTGTTCTAATTCATTCCTCCCAACGCTTTCCCCTGCAAGCTTTCCCCTCTCCTCTGAGTATCTAACACTTTGCTAATTAAGAGCTTTGTTTCATTTTGGTTGTTTTTACACCTAAGAATACACAAGTTGTGCCCTCCCACACATCCCCTACTGATTATCCATTTCAACTTCCTCATGCCTCTCGGCTTTATCTTGCACCAACAGACCTCCTACACCTCCTGCTGAAGGATTTGCTTTTGCCAAATACCACAACTAGTTAATGCAACTCCACTTTCCTGTAATGTGCTCCAGTGCCCCTTGCAACCTTCAGTCAGTGCAGCCACAAGCTTCCCCAGCAGTGAGGTACCTGAGCCACAAGGAAGCTGCCTCTCACCTCTACAGCACAGTCTCCCCCCAGATTCTACAGACCAGAGCTGCCTGCACCAGCCTTGCTTCAGGGCACTCAACACCCCTCCTACCCTGACTCCAGAGCACCGTGCTCCTGCTCTCAGCTTTGCACCCAACACACAGCACACCTCAGTCCCAAAGATAATCTGGTTTTCATAATGGACTCCAAAGGATTCTCCTCACCACTGTCAGGGTTACAACAATTGTAATTGCTTCCTTCCCTGTGACATCCCTGCCCATGGCCAATCTCGCAGTAGCCCCTTCTCTCCTCTGCTGCACACTACAGTGCCAGCCAGCTTGATTACAAATTCATGTGCCCATCCTCTCTCTTCTCTGGTCACTAGTGCCCAGCTCTACTTACAAACTGGGGAGCTTCACAGCCTTGCCTCCTACATGGCTCACGAGGGGCAAAGATGCCTGTGTTAGGACAGGCACACTAGATAAGTAACCCAGATCTTAAAAACACAATGAACTGAGTGTAGCAGACTATGAGCAAAAACAGCTGGCTAGAAAGAGAATTTCTAAAAAAAACTGCCCTTGGTTTTTTGGCTGGGAGGAAGGACTGCTACTCAGCCCTCGTCCTGCTTCCTAAACAGAACTTCTCAGTCTGTCAGTGAACTACTGCTCACACAATCACAGTCTTTTAAGGTACAGGAGTTGCACTTACCTTTCCCACAATATGTCTTCTCTAACAGGGTCACACACCAGCTGTCCTTTTATATAAGCATTTGCATCTCTAATAAATGAGGAGATTGCCTGAAGAAGGTTCTTTGCATCTTCCATGCTCTCCTCACTAAATTCTACTGCTAAGAAAAAGGAAATGAAGGCATTATGATGGAGAGAATGTTGTCTGTCATACATAGGAACAGTATTTGGAGACAAAGAAGTTTGTAAGAAGCTTGCTATACAAATAATAACAATTAATTGCACATTTAATTAAAAGCTCTATTCTTCATGCACACCAGGTGAATTAAATCAATATAAAAAACAATCACTACATATGATCAAGTATAACCTACTGGGAAACACTATCAAACTCATTCAAAAAGTTGAATCTTGAAGTTTACTGAAGCAATCACTATTTAATTTTTTTTCCCACTATTGAATCTCTCTGCAAAGTTATCAATCCAAAGCATTATGATTTAATATACTTTAAGTGTTCTAGTGATGGCAACATATACCTCTAATTTTGTGCCTATTCTAATTTAGGTAGACAGAATCTGTATTTGGAGACCTCCAAAGAGACCTAAACATAACTCTCACCACTGACTGTTTAAAGGGCTGCTTCACCAAGATCTAAAATCTAGATGAACCTAAAATTTGTGGTCTAGCTCTTGAACAATTCCCTCACAACATCAATGCCAGACTGACCATACTACTTTGAGAAAGCAGTATTTAGAGAAAATACCAAATTGCTTAAACTCATAAGGGCACGTCTAGGGTGGGATTTGTTACACTCACACGTATCAAAGCCCCTCATGGCCACTGGAAAGAAAGATAAAACCTCAAAGTAAATGATTCCTTGAATCCACAGCTGAGCTGCACTTTACTATGAGATGCCCACAGAGCTTCTCTTCCACCAGCTGCAGAAATATTAGCCCTACCACTAATATAAAAAGTCATCCATGCACACAGACATCCCCACTGCATGCAGGGAGACCTTAACCTTTGGCAGGCAATTCTACTGTGGGAACTTCCAGAGTCCACTCCTGCTGGCAGTTCAGCAGGCTCCTCTCGCCTTGCAAAGTGCAGGTGCCAGACTAGCTCACTGTCACTTTTACTGGGAATTGCTATCAGTGAGAGGCTTTTTTTTATTTGCACAGTAATGTGCAATTTTCTGTACAGGCTTTTGGACCCCTCATAAGAGAGCTCACCTGACTTCAGTGGAAGTTGTGTCCACCTAGGACAGGCCTAAGTTTGAATGCATTCCTTCCCCCAGTATCACACCAGAGCCATCCATAGCCAGTGCAGTATTGCTTCACTCTTGTATACCTGACCTCTGCAATACGGTACATCCAAACTACAGCTGCCAGCATATTCCTAATATCATCAGCACTGAGCATCACCCACAGTCTCCACAGAAATCTCACCTCTGGTCCCGCCCATAGTACATCCAACTGCTTTATAGAATTACTCAATGCTGCCCAAACAGACTCTTTAGAGCAGACAGTCTTACCAAGAGGACAGACGTAAGAGGGAAAAAGCAGTCAGATGTGAGACCTGATCTCAGTTCCATTAGCCTAAATCCCAAGGAAACCGAATTGCTTAAACAGACTTTCCACAGGATTTACCCCAGTGTAACAAAGACATAAGTCTGGACCTGTATTTGTTAGATTTTTCACTTGCACATAATTAAAAATCTGCATTACTGCCTCATTAAATCAAACTTATTTCAAAAAGATAAATATACAGACCTCAATAACACAGTGAGACACAGCGTGATCACTTATATACACTAGGTTTACTTAATTGATTAACTTGGTTACAATAATTCTGCAAGGAACACTTGATAAAAGTTTATCCTGATGAAACCTACTTTGGTTCAAGTCATTCTTCATCCCCAGTTCAGGGCATACTCTTAAACCACTGCCTGCAGGCACTGCAAACCCACAATGCAGCACAGGCAAGCCTGGCCCTATAAACCTTCACTGTGCTCCCCACTCCTTCCCTCCTTTGCCACCAACAGCATCACCAATGCATCATCAGATTACATTTGTTTATTAGCACCAATAAGTAGTTACACACCAGAGGGGTCAAAACATTGCAGTTCACCCAGGTTCACAAAATCACCAGAGCATTTCTGATGACCAGGAGAGCATTCTGGAGACAGAACCCCACTGCCTGTGGCAGGGCTCACACACCCTGCCCTTCGCTGCATAAAGTGAAGCCACTGCTGATGAGATGCAAGAGGAAAAGCGCTGCCTCAAAGCAGGGTCCCACAGGAGTTCAGAAATGGCACCTCTCCTCTCAAGCTGCACCCTGAAGCAGCTGGCATGTTGGTGGAGGGTCACCATGCTGCTGCCTGGTGTACCTAGGAACCATTTTTCCAACAGCCTCAGATGTGCCACAGGGTGGTGATTCAGGCCAAGAAGGGAACAGCCAGAGGCACCAGCGAAAGCAAAATGCCCAGATAATCATCAGTACCCCAGAGCTCAGCTTCGTCCTGAGCAGCTCTGCCCCACAACCCCGAGCAGGCAGAGAGGGTGATGAAGCAGAGGAACCCCATACAGAAATACATTATGGAAGGATGATCAAAGTCTCCTTTTTCTGACTTTTCTCCTCTTCCCCACAAGCAAGGCATGCAGCTTTATCCTCCCTCTGACAACAATCATCACAGGAAGGGACTCCACTCCCACCAAACACATGCAGCTCCCTGCACACACCCCTTTCAACCCTTGCCCCTCCAAGGCTGCGGCAGTCTGGAGTCACATTTGTCTCTATTTGTGCCTGTCAGCACACACACAGACAGGGGGGTAGCCCAGACTATAAAAAAGACACGTTCCAAGCCAAAGAAATCACAGTACCAAGCATGAGCCATTCCCAACTGTCAGGACCTGCCTTCAGGCACATGCCTACAAAGATATTTTTTACAGATTCAATCCAACTTTTGCAGTACCACCTGACCCCCAAACCTGGAGTTTACAAAAGGCTTTCTTTGGCAGGTAGGGATGGCAGGAACCATCACCCATTGGTCTAGGCTATAAAAACCTTTTAAGAAACAAACAGAAGGCGCTTGGGATCTCACATCTAAGAAAAATATGAGCAGACAGCAAGATGAGAAGGAGTACAGTAAACTTATGTTTAAACCAAAGTGAACTGACAGCAGGGACACAAGCTGACAGGCAGCACAGTGAATACCTGGCTCAACAGAGGCTGACTCTGGCTCTTTATTGAGAAGCTAATAATGCACATGGCCTTGTAAAGTGGAGGTGGCAAGTGCAGACTTCTGAGCAACCCTTACCTGCCAACTGGCTTACGCTGTGATATAACACCACCATATCCTTTCATCAAAGCCACCTACATCCACACAGGTAGCACTTTTTTTACCTCAGGAAGGTGTTTATCCTAGAAGTAATACAAAAAGCACAGGTTCAAATGCAGCCAGCTGACACGGAGTGAAGAAAGCCTGCAGGTACCTTCCACTGCAGTGGTCCAGTGCCATTCCTTGTCCCAAGGCAAGGCTAGAAACTACCAGACATTTAGCTCTTGTTTATATGACAAACATACATATATGATAGTGTAGCAGGTGTTAGTCTTTCCTTTTGTTTTAAACACACATTTGTTTACGAGTCCCAAGTGCCCCCAGCCAGGGAGCCACTTAAGTGCACACAAGGTATTTCATCTCCTAAAAGAGGAAATCAGCCAAGTGTGCCACTGCCCTGCAGCATCATCCCAGAACAGCCAAGCATGCCACCAACCCACTGCCTGCCCCAAACAGGATGTTGTTCTGCAGCAGACTTCCCAACTGGATGCACACCTTTCTAATACAGTGGAGAGGAAGTTAATAACCACCTTTCCCTTTACTATTCCACGCTTTGAAACACACTGCAGGGATCTATTCCATTCCTGATGTCTTCAACTGTCCTAGGACAGGGAGGATCCACCAGGAAGATCACATGGGTGGCTCCTTCAAAGAAGCTAACAGTGTTAACAAGCAGAAAGACTTCTCAGTCCTATGACTGCACAACTATAAAGGCTGGCAGCGCACTGCACGCTGACAGGCACAAGCAATGCCCCAGAGCCCTGGCCACGCCAGCTCTTACAGTCACACTGCTACAGGTGCTTTACCCAAGGCAGATAGAGGCCCACTGGAACACCACAGCAGCTGCTGCCCCATGTTCCACCATTGCTTTGCTATGCCAGGACAGCCAACAAGCCAGGTGACCTGGGAGTGGCTAAGGAACTACCATCTGCTTTTGGCAGGCCCCAATAAACTGATAAGAACACCAGACGCTACCTGCTGGAAACACTATGGGGTAGACAGGGAAGCTGACAAAATCTCCTATACCTCTCCCCACCAGCAGAGAGATCTGCCAGGCTAAGATGTTCATCAGGTTCATGAGCGGTCTAAGCAAGCTGCACTGCACCACAGAACTGTCTGAACACTCAGGAAAGGAACTCCACAGGACAAAAATGGGAACACAGCAGGGAGATAAAAAATTATTAGTCAGCCCTCATCACACCCTACAGGAATATAAGCCACAGCTCCATCTAGATATGTCTCCAACGACAGCTGATTGTGACTGCAATACAACTACAAAAGATGCAAATCAGAGACAGAGGTAATTCATTAATTAGAAGTAAAATTAACTGAGAGTCACAACTAACTGCAGCTCAAGAAGGTATTTAAATGAATGGTTATGTACTGTGCTCAGTAAAGACAATTTTCTAAATGTTTATCCAAAGAGCAGCCCCACAGAGCACCACGAAAACCTCTCCACCTGCTGGATTCTGGGAACTGCACAGCCCCACAGGGGGAGCTGGGAAGGGTGTGTGGAAAGCCATGCACACCTCCACAGGTAATGGGCTT
The DNA here is from genome assembly GCF_030490865.1 of Poecile atricapillus. Lineage (NCBI taxonomy): Eukaryota > Metazoa > Chordata > Aves > Passeriformes > Paridae > Poecile > Poecile atricapillus. Next base: position 24,815,328 of record NC_081249.1, read on the forward strand.
TTCCTTACCTGAGCTGTATCTTCCACGCAAACAAAACATTCTGAATTGATCTGATGAACATTTCTTCAGGAAATCCTAAACTCCGTGCACAAAAAGACAGCTTTAGATTGATATCAATTTCTTCAGGAGCTCTTCCACTTCCACCCCCTTGTTTTTCAAACTAGCATGACAAATAACACATCTTTGCAATTTAAGATAGGCATAAAATCTTTAAACTCTAACACTGCTTTAAAACCTAAACTAAATAAAATTCAATTCCATATAAAACAGATGTGCATACATATATAAGAGATACACACACAATGTCCAATATAAGACAGGGAAAATTATTTTGCAAGTACAATCAAACACACACTGTATAAAGACCTTTGCAAAAGAAACTCAAAATGAAATTATCAGACTAAGATTGGGATACAATCTTACAGAAAGGAAAGCTCCTGAGTTTTGCAGACTTTACAAAAAAAAAAGATTTCTTGAAAAAGAAAATTAGCATACTTTTTCTGCAGGACTAGAATATGAAGAAACACAAGGAGCGAACAAAGATAAATCCTAGCAATATAAAAAGAGTTATCTGTGTTAATTATGAAGCCTAATAAACTCCACTCTAATACGTATCTAGCTTTACAAATAATTTACTCCATTAAACAGTAAACTATTAGTATTACTACTAGTACAATTAATTTATATTAATAGTATAATGAACTATTTAAATGCTTGAAAGGCACAATAATAAAACATTCAATCACTTCAAACCCTGCTCTCAGCACTGTGGCACTGGACACTGTGGTAGATTGACTGTGACTATTGCACTTCTGCCTTTTTTTTTCTTTAATTTGCAAACTGGTGAGGATCACAGAAGTGCCACAAAAAACAAAAATCATAAGAAGCCAGTACAATGAGAAAATATGGAAAGTGTCATTTGCTTAAATCTCACATTTTGAAATAAGGCTTCTGCTACAAGACTAAACCAGCCTGAGCAGTGGAAAAGCATCAGCAATGTGCTGTCTCTCAAGTGAAAACAGAAATAATTGAGGTAATCACAATAAAGAAACAGTGATACTGAGTGTTTTAGTGGGTGTTTGTTTGTTGTGAGTTTTTAAAATTAACTGGATATAAATGAGTGTACCCAATATGCCCAGAAGCTTTACACTAATATATAGAGGTAGAACAATGCAAGAACAGTACGTAAATAAATTCAAATTTGGGAAAGGACTATTCAAACTAGAAAAAACAACTCTGCATTTCATTAAAAACAGAGAACAGATGAAGATACTGCTCTTTGAAAGCAGGTTGCTTGGCCCTGTGCTATCACAATCTCTTTGATTTTTGGGGTCAGAATTAACAACTATTAAAAAAGGGAAAAAAAAAAATGGAGTAGGGTACAAGGGGGGAAAACCAGGGCAGCTGGATGCAGAGGATGCAGGGCTGTTGTGCCCAGCTGACAGCTTGGGATGCAGGTGGCAACTGCCTGGACCAAGGGAAGATCCTGGATAAACCTCCCCTCTTTTGGTACAGGCATAAAACCTTCCATGTAGGGCTTAACTTTTAATGTGCAAGGCAGCTGTACAGGAAAAAAATTGTTTCATTGGACTGAAAATCACCTCCCAGAAAGGATTAATACTTGTTAGCCATGTGTAAGGGCAGAGATGAAAAGCAGAGACCCACAAGGAAAGAGAGACAGGCCTGAAATATTTGTTTCCTCAACACAAGTTGTGCCATCATGGGGGACATGGAGGGGAACATTTTTATATGTTGTTTTTAACTCCATGCACTGCATTTGTGGTCATTTCTCTACTCTGTCCACAATGTCTGCTGAGACTCGTGAGATTTCTGTGAAAGTTGTTAGCTCCAGGGAAACAGGGCTTAACTGTACCCAGACAGCATCAGAAGACTTAAGAATAAAGCAGCTCATATTGAACTTCTTTTTAAAGGGATTTTAATTAATTCTTCCAAGAGGGCAAAGGAGAAGCTGCCTTTGGAATATGCCAAAGTTTTGTCTCAAGGAAGGAAATCACCCTATTCCAGCATCATCAGTGGAGCCACCCCAGCACCAAGCACAGCTGTATCACACACAGGTGGCAGAGAAACCCAGCTCTGGGCCACACCAAAGACCTCGGGACACAGTGAAATATGACATAGTCATGTGGCTTGTGGGTACCAAAAGGCAAAGCTTCTGTGCATCAGCAAGGTCACTGTATAAAAATAAAGGGTAATGGGAGAGACTGCTGCAATAGTGTGGTTCAGGATGCCCAGCAGCTTCCTGACAAAACACTATGTCTCATTTCACCTAAAGAAGGACAAGGAAAAACAGCCATTCTTTTCCAAGTCTATGCTTTTTCAAAGCACTATTAAGAATAGACTGATGAAAACCCATCACTACAGAACAGAATCATTCAGGTTAGAAAAGACCCAAGATTGTCAAGTCCAATCACAAATCTACACTGCAGGATTCTGGTACTGGGCACAAACTCTCTCCTACAAACACTCTCAGCTCAGCAAGATCCATTGTTATAAGCAAACCAATAATATAATAATAATATACAATAACACAATAATATATAATAATATACAATATTATTATACAATAATAATATAATACAGTATTATAATAATAATAATATAATCCTACACTGAGATCCACAGTAACAGATGCATCAGTTCTAGAGAAACACTGCAGCACAAGCACACACTCCAAAGTTTTCTCAAAAGAGGGCTGTGATTAATATTTACATAATACAAACCTACAAAATTGCTTCAATTCAAACAAAGAAATTACCTTAATCGTTATGTAGTTTTTTAATGACTTTGACATTTTTTCTTTACTTCCTTTAACATGCAAATGCCCTATAGTGAAAAAAAAGAAAAAGTAATTAATCAGGATAAACAAGTGTGCTTCTGAATAGGGAGCAAATTAGAAAGACTGCACTGAGACACTGTAAATGTTGGAGGCAGCATATGCTATGATGGATACATGCCGAGCATTACAATGTAATGGGTGACATTTTTCAATAGCTTTGCCTAGTCTTGCACACTTCTCCATCCTCAAAACTTCCTCTAGGTGAATTTTAAAATATAGACATTTAAAACATTAAAAAAAACCAACAAAAAATCCCCACTACCACCATGAGCCTCCCCGTTCAGAACTGACAATAAACTTTTAAGAACAAGCAAGCAAATAGCTTCAGTCTTCACAGAACAAGTACCTTACCTGTTACTCTTGACTTCTCAGAAGGATTTTAAGAAATGTTTTCCAGTGATCTCACGTTAAAAAACCCTTAAAACTCAATCTTCTGTACTTATTACTTGCTGGTGGCTGCTAACATTATTTTTTTTACCCCAAAGTTTTATAGCACTGGTTCAAAATATATTAAATGCAAAATGAATTTTCTACACTCATTGGAGTTCTCAGCTTCTCCAGACTTGTGAGAATGAGAAAAAGCAGGGTCAGGGAGAGATGCAGCTACAAAGCCTAATTTGAATTAGCTAAAACTTTCAATAGTCACACGGACCACTGCTTTGCAAGGATGTAGCACAGGAAGAAGGCAATAACACTGCATTTAAGAGAGTATATAGAGCTTGGCTTTAGGACTGAAAGCTCTGTCGAAGAAAGACAGGAGAAGTACAGCCTAAGGTTGACTGCTCCCAGGTCTCATCCTCATGAGCCATGGGAGCATCACTGATGGAAACCACCAATTATTCATAGCACTGGAAAGATGCCAAACATGCTGCCACTGAAAGATTAACTCAGCATAATTTCAGAAATGTTGTTAAAAGCCTTAATAGGCTTCTCCTAATGCAAGTAATTCTGTAAGTTACCAACCACCCACAACTAACATGGGATTTTAGGCACTTCTGTGACCTGCAGCATCCAGCACTTAATCATACTTTGAGGCAGATTTTTAAGCATCAATTTCTCTTGCTCTGTAATACCCTACCAGCACTGCATTCTTTCACATTTGGCAGCCCAGTGTTACCAATGCCTCAGAGTGCTCCACAAGGACAATGTACAAATCGTGCTCCTGCTCTTATGAGTGGTGACAGAAATGGCATTTCTTGCTCAGTAACCCATGCAGCTCTCTGCATTTTGTGCTACTTGCTGCACAGAGCTGCTTTGCAGCCTTACCTGAAACCCTCTTGCTTCTACAAGTAGATAAAACCCCCATTACACTGATCTGGATATGAAAACAACAAGCTCAGGCCTGATAGCTGGACCTGAAAAACTCAGTTTCACTTCTCAGCTATTTTTGATAATGATTCAAAGCAGCAGGAACTCGCCATGAGAAGACTACCTCCAGTCCTATCTTGACCACCTCGAAATTTAATTTTGCACAACATACTCTATGGAGGGTAGGAATGAATCAAAAAGTCTGTGGATGCAGAACCAGCTACAGCAGCTATCCATGATAAAAAAATAAAAAAAAATGATAAAAAAATCTTCCTTTCACTATCTGTCTGCTAGCAGATGAGGCCACTTTCACCACTGCATTGTTAAACCTGGGACACACAGTAAGCATATATAGGCTGTCAGACACAGTTGGACACCTGCAGCTCTTGTGACTCAAACCCACAGCCAAAATTCTCCTGGGAGAAAGGGAAGAGCCTGGGTAAGACTACTTTTTCTCTTTTGCAAACGTGCCTAAATACTGACTTACTTAACTTCAGGCAGACAAGCTTAAAATAGTTGGATTCTGTTTTCCTAAAAAGGTACCAGTAACATCTGAATTTGAATTAATATTCCTCTTCCAAGAGTTTCAGTACTTAGAATGATTTCATTCAAGAATACAAAATACAAAGATTTTCATAACTTCAGTTTGGCGCTCTTCCCAGAGTACAAGTAGTCTAAAAATAAAGTCCTTGTAAGATTTATCCCCAGTGCAGGGATTTTCTTCCTCTAATGGGGATTGCTCCTCCAATTCTGAGCTGCTAAAATTCTGGTCTGTTAGCAGAATAAATTGTTTCTGAAGCTGATTCATTTGCCCTAAATAATTCACACCATCATCCTCCAGCAAGACTTTTTGACTTAATGAATGTAATCTGTCAGCTCCTAGAGAACCTCAATGTACAAATTGCCCTTGGAACTAAGTTCTCCCTTTTTCTTTTTTTTTTCTTAATTGACTCCTCTTTATTTAGCTGGTATCAAAAAATATTTCCCCTACAGTTTCAGTTCCAAGTTTGAAAAGCCAGATTCACTAATATGTCAACAGAGAGCTCAACTTGGCAGTAACCTGTGCATCTCAGTGGAAGTGCAGAGGATTCCACAGCACCTCGGGAACAAAGCACACCCTGGAGGATGCACCAGCCTCTGGACAATTGCTATTGATTTACAACAGGCTCTGCACTGGGAACCGAAACTAGAATTCAATATTCATCCCAGACAGTACAAATATATACGAATGAAAGCTCATGTAATTCCCAGAGTGTACCACAGGCTTAACTCTGCAGCTCTTCTACTCAGAGAAGAAGCTCCAAGAGTTCACAGAAACATCCTGCCCAAAATACTAATCAGCAAAAGAGAGGCTGCAGACTTGAATCTGCCTTTCTATTGATTTCAGCTGTCCATCCAGAACCACCACAACTGCAACAGGAAGAACAAATGTCAAGGTTTCCATCAATGGGAACAGCACTAGAGCCATCAGTGTTGTAGTTCAAAGCACTGTACAGCACCAACTTCACTGAAGGAAGCACTTTTATGCAGAGGGAGCAAGGAGCAGTTCTACATAACGCCAGGCAGTGTAACTTGTTTTCATAGCATGAAATGCCAAAGTTAAAAAACCCAAACTATTGTATTTGCACAGGCTGCTCAAGTCATCAATATTTTACTTACCAGAATGCAGAAAGTAATTCCCCCATTGCTCACACTGATGATACACCTCACACTGTGCAATTTCATTTTCATGATGAGGAAATGCAAGATCTATTCCACCGGTATGGATGTCCAGCTGCTTTCCAAACACTGCACTGTAACAATATTTTCCTAATCAGTAAGTAGAACACCACAAAAGCTTTCCATAAAAAGAAATGCAGAAAATAATAAGATGAAACAACATAAATTTAAGTAAATTACAATTTAGTAACTGCAGTTTTAAAGCAAGACTTTACACATATCTTGGATACCAAAACTGCAGCAGAACTTGTATGGACAGGACCTGTATCTGTTCACAATTACTTCTCCTTAGCACAAAAATTATTTTTCTACCTTAAAAGAAGGCAAAGAAGGATGTCTCGTTCCTTGTTCTGCTACAGTTTCAGTATCAGACAAGTGCTTCTGTGTGCAAATCTAACAACTTATTTCTATAAATTTGGTATTACTCTTCCTTATCTTGTACCTTTTCTGTAAGAATTCACACAACAGTGTGTGCAGTCAGGTCAAGCTGGGCAGGTTAGCAACTTTATTTTGCCTATCTGTTAAACAAAGATTACACTTACAGCCTCATGGGAATGTGAGTCAACTGCTCAGAAACCAAGAGTGCTCAAGCAGGGAAAGATGCAAGGCCTACAGACAAACACACAGGCCTCCCATATGTCACCTTCACAAGGTGCTCCTGGTAGCTGGCCAAACATTAATACTTTGGTCCCTTTTTGAGACAAAACCCCCTGCTAACACTGTGTCCTGAGATGGCTTTGCAGAAGCTGCCAGGAGGAAAAGACAAGGAGAAGAGAGGAATGAAGAAAGAGTGGCTGTCACCATCTCCCCTAAGTTCATCCTTCTCGCTCCTGCCTGCTTCAAAACCAGATAAAGCCCAAATCTTCCCAGGACTGACCCTTGCCTCCTCTTGTGCCACTTACAGAGGAGCACTTGCTGTTTCCTCCAACAAAACCATTAAGAGCTGGAGAGGGGTGACAGATGGATCTGCCAAATGCACAGGGACAGAAGGAACTGCCCACCTCACCACAAGGAAAAATGCAGAGAGAAGATCATGCCTGAGGGGGCCAAAGCAGGGGATTCCCTCCTCCAGGGCTGCTCTAGAGACCAGAGACTCCTCATTCACAGACTTCTCAAAATGAATTCATCTAACTTAGTTAAAGTTCTTTGAGATATTTGGCAAAACAGACAGCTAAGTAAGTACTGCTTAAAAAGGGCCTTTAACAGCTGACTGGCACAGTAAACTGGTTTAGGTCACTTACCAAAGTAAGCTCTCCATTTTTCACAGTCCAAGACTGCTACATTTATACTCTCCATAGGTCAGCTTTTATTTATACAGCAGAAGCCTCATCCAACCTCAATAAAATACATTTTTACAAAAAGAAATGCAGACTATAAACAGCACTGCCTTAACAGACAGGCCATGTCATAACTGACATTTCTTACCTGTGCACTTCTGTCAGAGGTTGTACATCAAACACAGCACGATTTTGTGCACTTTGACTGCTTGAAGAGCTGCCTCACTATGCTGAAACTATTTACAGACAGAAAATCACCCTTATAAACACTTTTCACAAGCAGGTAGAAATGACTAACAATCCCAGGTGCACCAGAAAAGCATATAAAAGAGAAACCTAAAGCAGCTGGTTCCACCTCCTTTCAGCTTTAGCTGAAAATTTAAGCTAAACAAGGTCAGATCTAAACTATTTGTTATTAGCTTCCAAAAAAAAGATCTGAGACTAATGCAAAACTAAGTACACTATCAATCTTCCAGGAGAGAAGGCTTTTTCTCCTGTGGTGAAAATAAAACTTTAAATTAGGAGCAAATTACATCAAACCAACTGCAAGCAAAACACTACTCAGCAAGAAAGCTGAATAACACTCAGATTATTAGCATGAACATCCACAGCTGCTGTTAAGATAAGGCCATCAAGACCTCATAGATCAAGCTGGAATCCCACACCCTGTCCTCCTGACACATACATTCTGAACTAAGCCTGATGGAGAATGCTAGAAGTGGAAGGGAAGCGAATAAAAGAGGTGCCATAACTTTCACCAAACCTTTGGTTACTCAGTTCAAGTTAAAAGACTGCTAATCAACTGTGTATCCCATGTGCTATATTTTAAGCATCAAGTCTGACTCAAGAGAAGGTGCCAAAACATATAGACAGCTGTGACAGTAAGGTGAGGCAGAGTTTATCTGGGCCACATGTGACACGTCAGGTTGCATAAAATGTTCACATTAAAAACAGCGCTATCTACTGACCAGAAAACACTTTCAGTACTGTTGCTACAATTGTACTGTGACTGAAAACAAAAAAATAGCATTAGATTTATCAGAGTCCAAGAAATCTGACCTTGATATTGTGGAACATTCAATGTGCCATCCAGGTCGTCCTTTTCCCCAGGGAGAATTCCAAGATAGCTCTTGAGGCTTGGCAGCCTTCCACAGGGCAAAATCTTTACCATGTCGTTTATCAGAATCAACTGACAAGAATAAGTGATTTGTTAATGGGATATGTCTCAAAGAAAAAAAATGGCCAAATGAAAGCAAGAGGAAATGTGTGTTTAGTGAACTACTCTGATTTTAATCCCTTTCAATCAGCTTCTTTTCACTACAACTTCCCTCTCTTCCCCCTTATACAGGGGAAAACTGAAATACTGAAGTATTGGAATACTGAAATAGATTTTGACAAGCTGCAAAGACGGATTCAAGATTCCTTAGTACATCCTATCAGTCCTTTTCTCCTTCCCTGGTTTGCCTGATTTTTCATTCATTTAGTTACATATCAGCCAGTTTCCCCAGGACAAACGTCAGTTTGTACTGCAGCAGAAAAGGTAATAAAACCAAACCAAAACACACAGACAAACAAACAAACACCCCACAATTTTTTCTCTGTGACACAAGTACTTTGTGTTTTAGATTTTACTAACAAAGAAGAGGGAATCAAAAACTATTCTTGGACAGTAGCAGTTTTTTAGTGCCGTTTTCAGCAATGAACTCTCTACAAAGGTCTCCTCCCAGCTATATTTGCTCCTTCCTTCACTACACTGCCAAGGATGCAGTCCTTTTTGTCACAATACTGCAGGACTGATCATCTCCGCTCACCCCTAACCTCCAGTCAAATACACAGAACTCCCTGGCAGGAGCCACAGAACAGGGTTCTGGACTGTCTTTTTTCATGACAAATACATGACCTCACATTTAGAATCATATAATTCAAAATTCCTGAGAATTAAAGAGACAGAAATATAACCCTGGTTTTATCCACTGAATCTTCACCTGGGCTCTTTCACTAGATTACCAAGCTCTGACTGACCAGTATCTGCTGACTCCAACCCTCTTCTGCCCTTTTTTGAGTAGACTGCTACAAAAGAGCACTCTTCAACTTCTCAGTTGCAAGCAAAACAAGTGTCATAATCTTCAGAAATGAAAACACACAGTTGTGACTAGAGGGGAAGCAGGGTATAATATGTAATCAGTCACAGCTGAGGCTGGAAGGCACATCTGGGGACAGTCTAATCCAGGCCCCTGCTCAGAGCAAGCACAGCTACAAGCAGCCTGTCCAGGATGGTGTCAAGTTAGGCTTTGATTATCACCAAGTATGGAGACTCCACAGCCTCTCTGAGCAACATGGTTTGTGTTAACCATCCTCAGGGTAAAAAGGATTTTTCTTAGCTTTAAATAGAATTTCCTGAGTTTCAAGTTGTCATCAGTGCCTCTTGTCTCACCACCAAGTGCCACTGAGAAAATCCTGGTTCTATCTGCTCTATTCCCTCCATCAGTATGAGTACACATGGGTAGGATTCCCCCGAGCCTTCTCTTCCCCAGGCTGCGTATCCAAGCTCTGTCTGCTTTTCCTCCTATGAAAGATGCTCCAGTACCTCCATCATATTTGTGGCCCTTTTCTGGCCTTTCTCCACTATGTCCATACTACTGTTGTTCTGGGGAGCCCAGCATCAGACCTGCACTCCAGGCATGTCTCACCAGTGCTGAGCAGAGAAGGATCACCTTCACTGACCTGCTGGCAATGCTCTTCCCCGTGCAGTCCAGGAGGCTGCTGGCCCACTGCAGCCAGTAATTACCTCTAAATAACTGTTGACAAGATGCATTCCCTCTGTAAGCTGTATGCTGAAACAACTCCAGAGCAGAACTGTGAGAGGTTCTCACTGCATGTGAGCATCAGCCTCCAAGGCATTTTCAGTAATTACAAACATTTTTTTTTTTTTTAATGATGAAATATTGAACTTTAGTTTGCAAAAAGATACGGGAGACCTGCATCAAATTCTCTGACACAGAGACCTGATCAGATCCTTACAGAAACTATAGAGAGGTTCAGCAATCCTGCAAAGCAAGAACTGCAGCAAAATTCCCACAACCTAGGGTACAGGCCTAAGCTAGCACAGCCTATGAAGAGATTGCTCACCCTCACACAGAGTTTGCTTAGCCTAGTGACAAGCAGTGAAGAAAGCAATTCATCCAGTTAACTTCAGAGCAGTGCAACTGCCCCAACAATAACAGAAGGTGAGGCTTCTTTGTGTTTGCCCTTGAGTACCGCACTGCTGGATAGCCCAACAGCAAGAACACCACCTCACCGTGAAGTTTCTATGTACCACTGCCAAGTATTACTTAAAAATTGCTTACGAATCCTAATTGTTCTAAGGTACCAGAACAAAAGTATAGAGGGAAGGATGAAAGGAAGAAGAAAAACCAAGTTTCCTCCTGCACTGGCAACAATGAATGCCTTAAAAAGTAACTATGAAAACACTGTAATCTTAATTAACCAGAAATTTAGCTATACACAATGGGTTAGAAAACTGTTTCAGTCTGTTGAACGAAAGGTTGCACATGGATACAAAATGCATTCAAACAACACATTAATGCAAACAAGCTGGTGCCACGAACTTACCTGCTTCATCCTGAGTATGAGGGCCCACAGCAGTTAACACTCCATATCTTTTTCCCCAGGATTTAACATCAAAATAAACATTGCCTAAAACAGGGGAAATGTTTAGCTGTACAGCAAAAATGGGGCACATTGATGAGAACATGATGACATTTCCCTAAAAGCAAAACAAAGTGCTCTTCCACTCCCATTTGAAATTCCGATTTAGAAATTCAGAAATACTTCAAAAGTAGTAGCAGATGTTTCCATGTTATGCAGCTTTTTAATAACCTCTGTGCACATGCTCATTCCGCCCACAGTGTAACTTTGCATTCTGGAGATCTCCCAAGTTCTTCCTTGCCCATGCACAATCAGCAATCCCCTCCCCTACTGCAGCTCAAGCTACACCTAGTCCAGTTACAATGCACTTGAGTTCTTCTACAACTACCAGATCTACTAAAGAAGAAATCCACACACTGTGCTTTGCAGGCACATCTTTTGCAGCACATAGGAGATACACAGCTCCTCTTCAGAGGTTCCCCCAGCTTTCTTGCAGAAACCAGGCCAGAATTTCCCCAAGGAGTTTAGACAGCAGTTTATTACAGTAAACAATTATATTAAGTAATGAGCTACATTTAACTTAGAAATTGAGTAATAGTTGCTCTGCCCACTCATGTAATCACAAACAATTCACTCACATCCTGTTAAGCAACAGAAGGAAAGCCTGGCACAGGGTATCTCATTCCAAAACAGCATTACTAAGAGCAGTAACTTCCTATACATATGCTGAACAAGAAGTTACCTTGCTCAAAGTCTTACCTTGCGAGGTTGCATAAGCTTGTCCACTGGAAATTATTGTTTTTATAAAGGAAATTATTTGAGGAATATTCTCAGTCACCCTCATATATACTGTAGGAGGAAGCACCTTAAAGAAAGAGTAACATCTCAGTAACACACTGCCAATGAGTTCCTTCACTCTAAGAAACAATCTAAAAAGAACACTCCCCTCAATTTTATCATTAAAAAAAAAGTTGCAAGTATCATAAAAAAATCAGAAGCAGTATTTAAGATAATATACACACAGAAAAAAATATTTGAGGGGCGGCAAAAAAACCCCAGTGTCTCACTCCCTGCTTCTGACAGGGAGACAAGAAGCAAAGTCACCTGAAATCAAGGAAAAAAGATTTTGTGTTTCCTGTGCTTTCAATTAGGCTATTTCTGTACTATAGTAAATATGTGAGATCTGTGAATCGAGGATCTACTAAATACAGAAAAAAACTGTTCCAAAAGAAATTTAACTTGCTCATTCCAACGTTCAGGATTGCTTCTCCCTTACTCATTTCCGTACTCAAAAAGTGCATAATATTGTCCCAGAAGAATGAAAAAGTAAATCAGCATTCAGTTTCCAAGCAACAAATTTATTCTTTCAGATCAAACTCTCATAACCATATTTTTTATCAAAATAATTGCTTAGAAATACTCTTAAATTTAGAATCTTTAGTATTTGTACCTTTAAGGCAGCCATATCTTGTTTAAAGTCTTCTTCATAAATACGAGCAAGAGCTACAGGCGATACATTCATCTGAAAAAAAGGGAAGCAGATTAGCAAATCATAAATCAGAGTAATGATATAAAATACGGCAGTCTTTTCTCAGACAGCTAATAGCTAATTGGAAGTTGTAGAGAGCCCCCAAGGTAAAAAGCCAGAAAGGCTTATTATTAATCTAACATTAAGAGGGAGGAGATATAAGTTATAAATAACTTAGAAGTAGTGTTTCATTTATGTGTCTCAATTTCCAAAATATTAATATATCTTTTTTAAGAGAAAGCAACCAAAGACTAAAATAATAAACTCCTTCCCTCTCTTATTATTTTCCTCTTGAGAGGATCTTTCATTTCCAGTGACAAAATATACTAGCATACAGAGGACATAAAAACCATTCAGCTTACTGACAGGAAACACCAATACCACCTACGTGTCAGAAAGACAGATCAGAGACTTGCAGGATGAGACAAGATATTCATTTTCAGTGATTAAGAAAAATAAGCTATTTCAGCAGATCATGGGTACTCATAGATCTCAATACTGAAAGTCAGTTCCACGCTTTGCCAAGTCTGGCATTTCTCAAGCACCTTCTCTGCATTTCTCATTCATGGGACATGAACAGATTCCTCTTGCAGAGGGGATGAGGAAACGCAACCTGAAAGGAAAGGTACTTGCACATGGTAATGTACTTGTTCACAAATATTCAGAAGAGGCTAGGGATTGAAAGATGCATGACAGCCAAACCTGCCCTACTAGCAGCAGCATGGTATCAAAGTGTTTCAAATGCATGCTTTTACATCTTAGAATAAACTGCTGGGGAGAAGACAACATACTGTCAGTCTCTCCATCTTGCAGGTAGCTGAATCATTAACAACTTAAATCCCATTTCATCACTTCCAATTCATTACTGGAGCATCTTTATGGGTTCAAATTTTGAGAGAGCAGGTGGGTACCACTGTTTGCACAAACTCCTGGACAAAGCAGGAGTTCTGGTGAAGACAGTCCAGATGTTCATGCAGCAATGGAATGAGGACGATGCTCAGCACCAAAAAACAAAGACATGCTTCTGCCTACAGATCAGTGACTAGATTCATCTCCCTAGAGAGCTCAGCTGCTTCTCCGATCAAGAGAGAAACAAAGGTCCCTACAGAAAGAAGTTGGGGAATTTCCTCCCATCCAGACACATGTTCAACATACAAAGAGACTCATCTCTCTCTCAAAGAACCACTGATAGCATGCAGCACGTTCATCATAAACTAGTATCCAACTTTCAGGTTTCCCCCGGATGAATCCCACCAGGGGATGAAGAACAAGCTTAGGCATATTGATTCTACCACCATAATGCTTCAGGTGCACAGGTGCCAACAATAAAAGCAGGCACCTGAGGCAGAGGCTTTGGCCATCCAAACAAAATGGTTGAGCCAACATTTCAAAAAGCCATCAAACAAAAGGCAAGAAAAGATGACTTCATAGAACCAAAGAACGTAGTAAAGCAACACATCTTTAAAGAACATGTAATTTCCCGCTCCTCAAACATAAAATCTCTAAAATGTTCTGACAATAAGGAAAAAATTTAAAATACAAACACAGATTTAAATTTTGGACCATGAATTTTGGAGGGGGGTTGTTTCCTTTAAAATTGTTTACTGCCTTAGAAAACTGAAAATAAATGGGCTAAGGGAACAGACCTATTTCTGATATGAATGGTGTGCTAGTATTCATTTGAATGCAGAGGCCTATATTCAAGTGTGAAAGTAACTGTTTACTTAAAGATAAGTAAAAGGAAAAGCTGTCAAATTCTCTGGCTCCAAGAAACTATCTTAAAGCTTGCAACTGCAATTCAATCCAACACATCCACTTATGATCCCAAAGACATGAGTTATGGATTCTAAAATCAAATGGAACAAAAAGACTCAAAATGCAGAATAAAACTCAGAATACACTCTGAGTGCTTCACGGTTCAAAAAGTGTTTTTAAAACAATAAAAAAAAAATAAATTTGCAATAATCATTCACCAAGCTTGTCTGGTAAAAAAGGTCAGATTAAAATTTAGCTGAGAACCACTTACAGCCCCAGTCTTATCAAGACTTACACACAATGCTAACTTTCCCGTGGGTGACAAACTCAGACAGGCCTGGTAAAGCTTTCCAAGGTGCTGACAGTGCAGCTAGATGGTGCTCGGCACCTTCTAGGAACTGCCCTCAGCCTCACGTGGCACTGCTGTACTGCCTTCCCTGATCATGGCACACAGCACTTCTCCAGAACTCACTCAGAACCCTTCTGGCTGTTAAGTTTCGGGATAACCCCTGTGCTGAGGATTCAGGCAGGGCTTTTGTTCCCTGCTAGGCTCTCAGGCAGGGGGAGAGGGCAGGAGAATCCCAGCTGTGGGTGTTGTAAGGTAGCGCACTCTCTGCCTCCCCCATCACACAGCTCTGTACCCTTTTACCCCCACAGAGCTCTCCACTCAGCCCTCCTCACACCCAGACCCATTACAGCCACACGAGGGAACCAGAAATCTCAACATTTATTATCTACTAATTAAAACAAACATAACAGAAGAACGCCAAACCCAGGTTAATTTTCCTTTATAAGCAGCTTAGAAAATACCAAAAGGTTAGTCAAAGACTGCAGACCTACCTCATTGGCTTTTTTTATTATCTTGTCATCTATATCTGTGATCCCCATCACCATGATAACTTCAATTCCAAAAAACCTTGTCATTATCCTTCGAATTATATCAAACCTAACATAGGAGCTGGAAGAGAAAGAAACATGAGCTTTTGAACATGCAGTAGTAACAAACTTAAACAAAAATAACCAACAACCTAATCACCCCAACACTTCCAATGCAAAGATCTTCAGTGCATAAGGTGTTTCAGTGTTTTCCAAAACCAGCTGCTACCTGCACAAAAGTCAAACAAATTTCTCTTGAACTGGCCTACCCTCTTCTGGCATTAGTGACACATTACATCAAATTTTCTGTGTGTTTTCTTTTGTTGCATCTCTTTATTCAAAGGGCATCACAAGCTACATGAGCTAGGATACTATTTCAAAGCCAGCAGGACAAAATAAGACACAGAGCTCAGATGTTCTTGAAATACATCCCTTGGGCTTAGTATATCCTAACAGGTTTTCAAAAGTCATGCAGCAGAAGAACAGGAAGAAATAAAGCAGGACTCAAATGAACTTTTCTTAGGGTTGAGTAACAACAGATACCAGTCACCAAAAAAGTATTTCATTCACACACCACCACAGATCTTTTCTGCTAGCAAAGAGTAGATGCTCTATGGTTATTTTGTTTTATTTACACTTGAGAATAAAATTTATTCTAAAAATTATTCAGGGCTTTTGTCACAAAGCAGAATATTTAATGCTGATAGATTGATGGATATACAAGCTGTACAGGGCTGTTGCAGCTCCTTCTGCTCACAGACTCTATTTATAATTCTTAGAACACACTTTGACTGAGTTAAACCAAATTACTAGGTGGGGTGCTAGAAGGTGACTAAAAACTCTGGGTTTGCCCTGCAAGCCGATGAGAATCCTCAGCCTTTCTGGGCTTTGTTTTCTCCAAAGCCAGCAAGGAGGTTCACAGACCTACAGGTTCTCATTTCACCCCCAGCATCACACAAACTGCAACTCCCATGGCCACCAGAACAAAGTTTAAGCAACTACCAGAAGTGGATTTGCACCCTTCCCTGCAGGTACCAGGTAGCACTAAGGTATTGATTTACGGATGCATAATACCTTGATGAAGAAAAATACTTTTTGTTGTTGTTTGCATCGTGCTTGTGCTAAAAAAGACTTTTTGAAAGCCTTGCTGTCAGGGAGATAGTTTTTAATGAAAAGCAGCTCACTGGGAGTCAGGTTCATCTAATGTAGTGCCACGATTCCATAAGAATATTAAATTGGTCTTTGGATCCTGTTCAGAGGAACAACACCAGCATCAAAAGCTTGATATTAGATTTAACAGCCTCGCAGTCACTGCTCCTAGAGCAGGCACAAATTTCACACTGTTCTCTCTCCTCTCATCTTCCAACTGAATTAATGGAAGAAACTCTGCAAGAACCAGAGCAGATTTACTGACACCTTGGAAAGCAGGGTCTTTGCCACTTCAAGACTGATTAAAAAAAGCCAAAACAGTCAAGATCAGGGGGTGGCAGAGCATGCATAAGAGAAATCTCTTGTACTTGGTTTTACTCTTACTTCAAAGCATTCAGCCAGGAACCTGGATGCCAACCAGGCTGCAGGTCAAACCAGTACGATCAAGATCAGATCCAGAACTGAGGGAAAAAATCGTATTATTCGCCTGTCTTCCTTTTTTTTCTATATATAATGGGTGTTGGACGTCATGTGAAGGCAGACAGAGCATCTGTTTGTAAGACTGGAAGCATAACATACTAGGGAATGTTCAATTATTTAGAGAATTAAGAACTCCTAGTGGAATGGATAGGAGAAAAATAATGCCATTATTTCCAAATTCTCCTAGAGGACCTCAAAAGCATTTCCATGATCCATTTCTGGTTTCTTACCTGCTGCACTTGTGTTTGACACAAGTCAAATGTAAGACAGAGGGGAGAAAAGGGAAATCTAGTGAGAACATGTGTCAGGAGCACAACAAAATGATGGTATTTAACAAGAGCAGCAGAGTAGCAACAGCCACCACTCTATTTGACTTTATACTATTTACCAGCGCATTTTCTGGCCCCCAACAGCAGCATGCATTTCAGCTATTTTATGGTCTGACCTAGCTACTGGGGAAAAAAATATACCATTTTAATAAATAAATAAACAAATAGAACCAAGAGTGCTGCACCATCCTGAACAAATCAGCTGAGCAACAGGATGTCAACAGTGACATGTGTAAGACCAGAGATACTGGAAAGGAGCAGCCAACTCCTCCCACGTTAGAGGGTTTAACTGTTGAGAAAAGAGAGCAAAAGGTCTTCAGTGCAGACACCTTGTCACTCAACAGGAACAACATGAAGGTGCTTAAAGAGGTGCTAAAAGAGACAGTTATACCTGGTGTATCTGCATGATACACCAAAGACAATATTCAGCACTAACCATTCTTTCTTAAATCAGCAAGCAAAAAGGTTCCACCTGGGTGACACCAATGTATGGCAAACCTCCACGATGGAAAAGCTTGAAATTTCTAGTTTAGACATGGGTAAGAAAAGATGGGTAAAAAACCAGGAAAGTGTAAGCAAGGCCTTTCTGCTTCCTCTTTTAATCAAAAAAAATCTGAGGGCAAGAGAATCACTGAAAAAAACAGACATTTAAAAGCCACAGAAAGCTGCAAGACCAAAGGATTAAATTCTCCATCTGTATAAAACACTGTGGTCTAGATCAACTATACCCCTTAGGACAGAGGCACCTCTGCAATTCCCTTTTCTTTTACACTGTGTCAGGGAAGACAGGCCCTACCACACCAGAGGACCTCAGTAAGAAGCTTATAACCATGTTTTTTACACAGTTACTTTCAAGTGATGATTTTAAACCGCAATTATTTCAAGGTAAACTGTAATGGAGCTTGTATCACAACAGCTGTAGATTTATATTCACAAATTACTATGACTTTCAAGTAAAAGAAGTTCCCTTTAAGATACTAAGTACAAACAAAAAGTCCAAGATATCATTTACTTGACTTTTAGGTCACCAGTAAAAAGCTAGGTCAGTTTTCTGCTGAAACTTGACAAAAGCAAGGAGGAAAAAGACACCACCACACATATACAACAGTACAGTAGCATTAACATCAGCATTGACAACAGTACTTTTACATAACTGGTATTTTAAGTGTTCCTTTTTACAGAACAAAGCAGCAGTTGTGCAGTTACCGCAATGGCTCAGCTCAACGTAAGCAAGATTCAACAAAAGTTTCTGAATGAAGCTGAGACAGGACAAGAAGCTGTGAAATCCCTTACATTTAAAGGGAATTATTCAGTTACTGAAATGCACAATATCTGATCTTCATACAGATGGCAATTATCTGATAAACCCCTGCTCTTCCAAAGAGCCCAACACAACTTGCTTTTTAAGAATGCTGAGACAGCACCTTAAGAGCAGCCTGAGCTGCTGCAACTGCCCTCAGTTTCACAGGAACAGCAGACACTCTGCATGTCTAGTCATCAGGTGTGTTGCTTTGAAAGAAGTGGCAGCAACCTCCTCTGGTGTATTTAAAGTACTTTTTCAAAGTTACTTATAATGAAGTTACCTTATTGTTCAAACAATCCTAACGAACTACAGAGAAAAATCTGTGCTGTTCTGGATTGAGAAATGCAATTAAACATAATAAGCCACTGCAGTGCTACTATGCAAAGTTTAAGTAACCTGGACTTTCTGAGATTAAAGATCCGATGTGTTCATCTGTAAACCTTGAAAGTACTTTCTATTAGGCAACCCTGCATGGCTTTTCCTTGGTGCCAACATAGTGCCCAAACTAAACCTGAGGTGAAACTATCTTTTCACACAGCTGAGAGGCTCTGCTCCAGAATCACAACTCCTCCACATGAGAGGTCACATTATGCCGATTTGAAACAACTCACCCTACCCAAACAAACTGCACACATTCCTAATGCTTCTTCCCAAGACACTGTCTCTGCCTCAGGCAGACAGCAGAACCAACAGCCCCTTTACGGACTATCCCAGCCCAAGAGGAAAAAATATATAACAAACAGACTTTTGCCCTTTACACAGCACAGGAGGCAAAGGGTGGGGCCTCATGTCACAGCTCTGTCACCCAGACACACACTGCAGCCTGGGCACGTCTAGCACCGTGTATCTGCCTGGATGCCCCCACGCTGCAATCCACGACTCACCAGGCGTGCCCGAGGTGTGCGTGGTCGTACACCGTCGGCCCACAGCTGTACCTGCAGAGAGGGGAGGCAAACAGAATCACAGAAGTGTTAGGGCTGGAAAATCAGCCAGTCCAAACCCCTGTCAAGGCAGGGTCACCTACAGCAGGTGACTCAGGAACGTGTCCAGGTGGGTTTTGAGTATCTCCAGAGAGGGAGTCTCCACGAGCGCCCTGGGCAGCCTGTTCAGTGCTCTGCCAATCTCAATGTAAAGTTCTTCTTCGCATTGAGGTGAAACTTCTTGTGTTTTAGTTTATGGCCACTACTCTTTGTCCTGTCACTGGGCAATGCCAGAAGGAGCCCGGCACCATCCTCTTGGCACCCACCTTTGAGATATTTTATGTGTATTGATGAGATTCCCTCTCACTCTTCTCTCTTCTAGACTAAACAGGCCCAGCTCCTATAGCCTCTCCTCACAAGAGAGATGCTCCGGTCCCCCAATCACCTTTGTGACCTTTCTCTAGACTTTTTCCAGTAGCTCCATGTCTTTCGTGTACTGGAGCCCAGGACTGGTCACAGGAGCCGTTTCCGGACACAAGCAGCTCCTGTCTCCCCGCCACCCCCATGCCCGCCCGCCGCGCTGCAAGGCGCTACCAGGTCGCCACTCCCTCCGTGGCCAGCACGAGCGGCTCCTTGCTCCGGCTCCGGCTGTTGTAAGCCACGATCCCGCTGTCGCACCCTGCCGGAGGCGCCCACTGCCGCCGCCTCGCCGCGCCCGAGCAGCGCCGTGCCCCCGCCTGCCCCCGGCCGGCAGCGGCACTGAGGCCGAGCCCGCACCGCCGGGCCGCTGCCGCCGCACCGTGCAGCATGGCCCGCACGTTGCCCGGGCGGGGAGCGGGCACAACCCGCCGCGCCGCCTGTGCGGGGCCGACGGAGAGCGGGGCCGGCGCGGCCGGGGCCGGGGCGCAGGAAGGGGCGGGGCCTGCCGGCGGGGCCGGGCCGGGCCGGGCGCCACCGCCTCCCGCCGGGCCGCGGGGCAGCGCCACGGCCGCTCCGCCCGGCTGCTGAGCCGAGCCTGCGGTGCGGGGCTTGGGCCGGCCGGGGCCCCGAAACACCGCCTACCTAGCCTTCTGCTTCGGTATGACCGCAGCGCGGCTTCTTCTTAGCGAGGTTTTTAAGGCAGATGTTTGTAGGAAGTGTGTGACTAATTTAGCGAAATGGGCTCCACCGTATCAAGCCAATCCGGTCACTTGGGGGAGTGAATCTATATTTGCATTGCCTTTCAGGTCAGAGAACGGCTGGCGGCCTGTTAGCTCCTGAAAATAAAACATGGTGTGACATTCCCAAACTGGACTTAATAAATCAGAGTCTCAGAAACCACTTACGCCTCCCCTCCGATTCCCACATACTTGTATAAACTGTTACCTGACCTGGACATTTTCAAAAATGACAGTACTTGGTGAGGTACCGCAGCCTTTAACCTACCTGACTGTCAAAGTCTGCTTCCTCATTGGGGATTCCTTTCCTTTTTCCTTTCCTTTTTCCTTTCCTTTCCTTGGAAATGGAGCTTAACTGGCTGCAGTACCTTGAACCACTTGGAAAACTATAAGCTACTCAGCTACTGTGAATAACACTGTAATGGAACAGGCATAAGGGTACCAAAAGTATTTTTGAGCTAGTACCTTGTTTCCAAAAGCGACTATGAACAGGTACCAAGGAAACAAGTGAGAATTCCACAAGCTTATAATCACAAAGATGATCAGAGGGGTGGAACAGGTATCCTATGAAGACAGGCTGAGAGAGCTGGGGTTGTTCAACCTGGAGAAGGCTCTAGGAAGACCTTACAACACCTTCCAGTACCTAAAGAGGACTTTAAAAAGGGGAGAGTGACTTTTTACATGTACAGATAGTGATAATGCAAGGGGGGAAGAGTTTTCAACTAAGAAAGGAGAGATTTAGATAGATGTTAGGAAGAAATTATTTACTCATAGGATAGGGAGGTTTTGGAACAGATTGCTCAGAGAAACTGTGGATGCCCAATCCTTGGAAGTGTTCAAGGCCAGGTTGGATGGGGCTCTGAGCAACCTGGTCTAAGTGAAAGGTGTCCCTGCTCATGACAGAGGGGTTGAAAATGTATCATCCTTAAGGTCCTTTCCAAACCAAGCCTTTCTATGATTCTGTGAATATCTTCCCAGATATTCTTCTGGCTTCCAACCAGATGGCATTCTCAACTGAATTCCTAGTAGGGTTTTTTTTTTACTCACACCCCCCCCCCCCCCCCCCCCAGTTTTTGTACCCATCCTTGGTAGACTGCTGTACCATTAATTTCCCCTTTCTCTGTGAACCCACATCAATCTCGGGCTTTGCCAAGGATACTGCAGGTCTAGTGCCATCTTCAGGAAGCACCCTCTTGTCATCTGTTGAAGTCAAGGCCTGTGAGCTCCTATTGTGACCACCCTTGCTCTTGTACAAGAAGAGAGAGTGAACAGCCAGTGCCAGCACATTGTCTGTCCTGCTCCTGTCTTCCACACAATCATCTGAACAGGCTGTTGAGGGCAGAGCCTTTTCAGGTCTCTCAGACCACTGTGTTACCTGCTAAAGCACCTTGCTGGCCTTTGGGAGGAAGGGAATACTGAACGCTCAAGGCTTTTCTTGACTGGATGCTGCAGGTCTACCTGTGGTGAGCTGCCTCACAGAAGCATTTGTATTGTTTCCTCTTCTATCTGCTAGGGATGACTTTAATAGATTTTTCTCACAAGATTATTTAAAATTATTGCTTTTGCATACTTGATGTGTGTCTACACCCTACTTCATTTTAGAGTATATCAGATATAAAACCCTAACAGTGGCAAATGTTGGTTTTTTTAATAGGTATTTTCCATAGAATTTGCCATTTAACAATTGTAACTTCTTGATCAAATAAGAGATCTATTTTATGGGTTTGTTAATTCAAGACTACCTAAGATGAAACTCAAGATACCATCCAATAACCTTTGTAAATGTTTGCTTTGTATGTTTCTCAGGAAGCTTCACAAGCCAATTATTTCAGCTTCCATAATGAGCTGGTTTTAATGTCTTGCTGTTCAACACACACCTAGTTAAGAGCTGTCATTAACTCTGTTGTCTTCTTTGTTCTGTAAGGTTCCAAGCAGTTTGACAGAGTTCAAATCAATACAAAGTAAGAGTGGATGTTTTTTAGCCTTAATTCCAGGTTTAGCTATCATGGATGAAACTGCCAATGGATCAGAAGAATGCAAGAGCTTTTTTTTTTTCCCATTGGTTTCAGAAGGCTTAGTGTCTGTGCTAGCTAGACTGGCTTTTAGCGTTTAGTCCCGAAACCTCTACGTCCTGCTGTAAAGTGTTATTTCTGATGGTGGGAAAAACCACAATTATTAAATACCTGAAATAAACAGCTAACATCATTCACGCTTGAGATTTAATGCAGTAGAATACATACACTGGAACAGAGGAAAGTGTTCTTCAAGCACCAAAGTACAAGAAGAACCTAATTTTAAATAAAAGCAAAACTAATCCTGGTGGATAAAAACCATAAATTATTCATGTTAAAAATAACATCATTCTCAGAATCAATTGGTCTGTGGCTGTAAGCATACCTCCACTTTATGCCATCTATACCTGTACCCTTACTCCTGCTCTGGGACATGTGCAAGGACACAACAGTCCTCTACCAAAAAGACAGAAGAGCAGCAAAAGAGTTTTTGCCATCAGGAGACCTTTGCTTCCACCTGGAGTAGAAGATGCCTTTCAAGTATGCAAGCAGTTGGAGCCAAGGTACATATGATCAGTGCCAGGCCTGGGCCTGCTGCACTGTTACTTGTGTACTTGCTGAATAGCCAGGAGGAAATGTGATCTGCAGAGCGGTACAGCTCTTAGTCACAATCCCACTGCAGTATGTCTGTCTGAGCTTCAGGTAAACTGTTGTTTCAAGGGGACACACATGCATTTAATATTGTCAGGTCATGTTCTTATATTTTTCTTAGGAATCATTAAAGCTAAAACTTCCTTTAAATTAAAAACTGAAAACCTAAAGTAAAGAGGTGACTCCTGAACACCTTAGAAGGGATTTCTATGTTTTTTGTCCCTTTATCTACGTGTGTCAGAAGGCAATGTTTCCCCTCCATCCTTGATCAAGAAGGAAGCCTGTTAGAAGCACAGCTGTGTGTGCTGCCCACCAACAGTGCTGGCAACATTTCTGTGGTATGCAGGGAGGATCTTTGGGGACTTTGGCTCACCTGACTTCTATATTTTCCAGTTTCCAGTCTCAGGAATACCTGTAAGATTTGCCCCCAGAGGTAAGATTCCAGAGCATGTTTTGTATCATACATGAATAAAGCTAAAAACAATTTTCCATTTCCATTTATTATTAGGAGACACATGCTTTGTAATGTTTTCATTTTCCCCCGTTGCTAAAGGTGCTGTATTTTTTCATCTAAAAAGTTCAACCACACCATCTTAGAATTACTGACAGAAGAAAAAGGTTGCATTTGCTGTGTTAACAAGAGCATGTTTCCAGCATCTGTGGCCCTTCTCATCAAGTTCTAGTTCAGAAACCTTGCAAGGAAGCTGAACCTGAGAAAATACAGGGGCAAAGGTTATAAAGACAAATTACAAACCAGAAGCAAAGATGAGCTAAATCCACTGCAGTTGTCTGAATCTCTGTTGGTGCTCTGTAGTAATCTGTAATTACAGACACATTTTGACTTAACTTTTATAGTCTTTTTTACAAAATCTAGGTGCTTATTGGTTTGTTTCAGAATCTTGTTTGATTTTTAAAAGAAGACTAAAAATTGCCTCAATCTTATTACAAATGCTTGGCTCAGAAATATTGTAAATTTTGAGTGGTCATTCCACCAAATATTCACAAGATAAAGAGTATGTTTTATAGAAGGGAAATCATCTTGAGAAACCTATTTGAAAAGGGTAATTCTGGGGACAGGGAGTAACATTGCAAAAGAAAGTTCATTGGTGGACATATACAACTAATTAAACTTCATTGCTCTCACCAAAAGTCTATTACCTTTTAGCACCACCTACTACTGTTCTGAAAATCTACCCACCAACTGCTCTTGACATACACTGTTTGTTTTCCATCAACACATGTCTGTTTTCCATCAGAAGTGTTTGGGTCCTGCACCACAGATGACAGAAACAAGTCTGAGGTTTGGTATGAATTCAGTCAGGATTCAGACTGGTGTCTTTGTCAGTGGTTTCCAACTGCTGAGGTGTATCTCTCTTGAACTCACTAAAGGAATGTGGAGCCCATGGAATATGTGGCACTTGATCTGTATTCATTCCATTGACACTCTGGGACAACTCAGATGTACTTTTGCCTTGGCCTTCTACTGCAATGCACATTTACTTCTTCCAGTCAGAATTTTTTGCTCACCATTAATGTCAGTGTAATGCTGTTTAAGGTCACTATGCTTTGGAAGTGCACCAGTGCAGCAGGTGCAAGAAAAAGAAGGCAGTAGCCAGGAAACAGGTGAGAGAAGAGGCAGTGAGTGCAACTGCCTTGGGGCAAACAGAGGAGGAGATAAGGTGTATCCAGTGAAATACCTGTTTTCTTACTTGACTGATAAGAAAAAAAAAAAAAAAAAGTTTAGAATGGCAGGCCAGTGTTAGGTAGGCATTTGGAAAGTTCACAAAGTTCTTGAGCTTTTACTGAGAAGCAGAAAAAGGACAAACTCAACTAGATTTGTTTTCTGGATTTTAAAATCTATTCATCCAACATCATGTTGTGACATGAACAGGTATTTCTGGCCTAAAAATCTGTAAACAGTATATACTATCCAGGGCACAGCCAATGCATATTGCATAAAAGGTTGAACCAGGACTTTGCTGATCTTTGTACCTGCAAAACACAGCTCTGCTCATCTTGCATGTTAACTGTACTTTAGTTTCAAAACTTTTGACCCCAAGCAAAATCAACAGATTTGTAAAATTCTATTACCATCATCCACATAAGCATGAATTTAGTCTCATAAACAGACAAACAAGCAAAGAAAAAACCCTCCAAGCATATGTAACTATAGAAGAGGGATTAAGCTACTAAATGGTGCAGAAACAGCAATTCATTAGCAGGAATAAATCCATCTGATTCCTCTGTACTATGAAGTATAATGACAAATGATCAGAAGACACTATCTTTTCTAATAAACAGACACAGCTGTAATGATTACATAGTATTTCATATACCAATATTCATCTAAGGCAGAGGAGGAGAAAGGAGGGAGCCAGAATTCCTTGTACCAGCTACACAGTACATGCATTTGTGGAACGTTTGGAGGTTGGGATTTTATGTTCGTCATATCAAGTATTCTGAACTTTGTGCTGATTAACTGGAATAACCATAATGACTGGAACATCTACAATTACTAAAACATTCTATTATATGAAGTATATTTTGTATATATGTATGTGACACAGTAGTGCAAGTTGTCGATCTGGTTATAAGTTCCCTTGGTTCCAATTGCTGTGAGTTTAGATCAGTAGTAAGGCAACAGCTTCAAGAAACTTCTGAAAACCTCAGATATCTGGGTTTCTAAATTGGAAAGATTTCCTATGAACAGAGGTTTGGGAGCCAAAGGAGGAGAGATAGATACTTTTATCCTCTAGTCAAATATAAGAAATAGGAAGAATATGAAGCCTGGAAATTTCTTCCTTCTTCAGCATGTGACATTCACTTCTACTTGTGAATTCTTCTCCAGGCTAAGAATGGGCCCCTAATATGAAAAAAAAACATCTAAAACTCTATTCAAAATCTCCCATTTCTCACCAATTGTAGTTCAGAGGCAAGAGGCCAAAATAAGAAGAAAGCAGAGGAGGAGGAAAAGCAGGTAAGGGTAATGGGCATCGGCTCCATACCTTCTGAAACTTTCCACTCTAGAGATGTACACACAGACTTGATTTTATCCTTCCCTCCCCCTGCAGCTTCCTAAACAATGACTGACCTGCTGCTGAGCCTAGAGGGGGGTGTGCAGAGAATTAATATTTCTGGGTACAGGTATATATTACAGCACTATACAAAGCACTGAGCATCATCTTTAAGGGCTGTAAAAGAGGACCTTCAAAGTGGATATCAAATGCATTGTCAGGGGAGCTCACAGTCCCTTCCTGTCCCAGGGACTCGTGCAAAGTCCCATGATGGTTTTCTCTCCGTCACTCTTCTAGTAACGTAAGAGAAGCTAACAGAGGAGAATCTAGTAGACAGCACTTTTAAGAGCCAGATGATACCAAGCTCTCTAACCTCAGCACATCCAAACTATCAATATTTTTGAGCAGATTGCTGAAATTTAGCAGGCTACCGCTACACTTCAGCGTTTCCCTTCCTGATTTTTTTTTTTTTTTGCCCATTAGGAGGAGGGACAAAAGTTCCTGTTTAATAAATTAGCAAATACTTTTACAAACTCATTTCTTATTCATACGTGTAATTACTTGTGTGTGTCTAGAATGATAATTATCTTTTTTTGCAAGAATGACTCTTTTTAGGACTCATCTGTATTCTTTTCAGATGTCTTGTCTCTACTGAATCATAATTATTTGGCTTGAATTCTTACACTACCCAGGGGACTGTTAACTACCTTTAATTGCTGACAGTGGTTCACCTTTTTGAAGGCAAGGGTGAAACAGGGTCTAACTACCAAACTGGTGCCAACAATCTAGAATAAGTATTCCCAGGCTAGTGCTGCCATTAGACAAGCCACTCTCTATGCCACAGTAAACCAGAGCACACAGGTCCAGAAACACTGGCTTGGAGCACTGCCTAGGTGCCAGGGTGCTTCTAAGTAAAAAAAACAAAAAAAAACAAAAAAAACCCCAAAAAACAAAAACTACACGAAGATTTTTGTGTATGTGAGGTTTACTTTTTACTTCAGCAACTCATTTTGTTACAGCAACTCATAGAAACAGAAAACGAGAGGAAGACAATAACGGGAGAACTTACAGTTATCTTCAGAAAACAGGGAAGTGCCCTCTGACATTTGCCCGAAACAGCGCGTCTGTATCACTTCAAAAAGTTTGGTCTACTCTCCGTCTCCACTCCTCAGAAAATACTTGGGTGCATGTCTCCCACTGGAGGGTGGCAGGGAGGATATTGGTAGTATTGCTGAAGAGCTGCCTGTCCTTCCCTGAAAACCCCAGCTCTGGACGTTCACACACGAAGCTGGCTGATGGCAGCAGCAAGAACATTTAACAGGGGCTGAGACGCTGAGGTGCCCAGCGAGGCCGTCGCTCCCTGCAGCGGGCACAACCTCAGGGCCTCACTGA
This sequence comes from Poecile atricapillus, assembly GCF_030490865.1. Classification (NCBI taxonomy): domain Eukaryota; kingdom Metazoa; phylum Chordata; class Aves; order Passeriformes; family Paridae; genus Poecile; species Poecile atricapillus. The sequence goes on from NC_081249.1 coordinate 24,842,703, forward strand.
GCAGCGACTGCACCAGCGAGCCGGGGCGCTCAGAAGTGATGACTCAGTCTCCCCTAAATTAGGGGATTGCCAGTGACGTCTGCTAAAAAAAAAACAAGAGGCAGAAAGCGCACGTTGTTTTGCTTCAGCAGAGCTGGGGTAGGTCTTTCCAGCTCCGCCTTCCCCGCTCCTCGCGCCCCAATCCTGGCAGAGCCGGGTGCCTGCAGGCTGCGGGACATGACGACTCCAGGACACAAAGGCAACGCTGACCGACAGCGGGGTTCCTCCGCACGACCCCCGCGTCACTCCGGCGGAGAGAACGCGGGAGGCACAGGGCTGTACCCGGGCGCCCCTTCTGCTCCTCGCCAGCAACCATGCGGGACAGGGGCGTTCCGCCGCCAGCCTCCTCTACAACGTAGCTCCCGGCGGCGTCCCCTAGTGACCCTTCCCTCGCCACTGCGCCGGACAAGGGAGCCACAGCAAGTTCTCTCCCTCGGCCGCCCTCCCTCCTTCCCTTTTCCTCCCCTCCCGCCTTCCAGCCAGCCCGGCCTCTCGCGTGCGCAACCGCCGGGGGACCGCTGGGAAACGTAGGCGCGCTGCGTCCCTAACGGCTCCATTTTCTCCCCGTCGCCAGAGGAACGGCGCATGCGCAGGCCCGCCCCCTCCCCTCGGGCGTTACCGCCCCTTCTGCCGCGGCGCGCGGTATCCCGGGCAGCGGTGTTACAGCGGGGATTGGCCGAGAGAGCCGCGGGGCGGGACGCGAGGGGCGCGGTGATTGGCTGGGGCCGCTGTCAGGCGCCGCGGGGTGATGGATGCGGGTGCCCGCTGAGGAGGGAGGGACGGAACGCTCCCCGTTTCCCAGCGGCGTCCGGCGCCGCGCCGGGCACAGCCCAGCCCGCAGCGCGGGGTGGCGTCGCACGGTTCTCAGTGTTCCCCTCTCCTAGGAAAGGCCTCGGAGCCGCTCCATCCCGGAGCGAGCTTGCAGGAGGCGAGACTTCTCCAAAGTCCCGGTACCGTACCGCAAAAGCATTCACTTGCCCCCGTGATCCCTCCAGCCTCCCCGCGGGCCGCTCGCCTCGCAGCCTCCGCACAACTTCACCGGAGCCTCCGCCTTCCCCGGGGCTTCCTTCACCCCACGCCCACGCCGGCCCTGCGCCGCCCGCCCCCTGGCTCGGCCCGCATCCCCGCCGCCTTCCCTCCCTCCCCAAACGTGAGTAAGGGAGGCGGGACGATGGATATGCGGAGGTTCCGGGCGGGGGAAGGGATTGAGTGTGTGCGGTGAGTGTGAGTGTGTGTGTGTGTGTGTGTGTACACAGCGCTGGGAGAGAGCGCATGCGCCCTGGCTGGCGGGGCCGAATGTTTCCCAAGTGTTTGAAACTGGTATTTGGGTTTTCCACGTTGGATCTAGCGCGGCGTATGGGAGCGAGGAGGCTGCGTTGATATCGCCGGGGAGCGGCGGCGGCGGCGGCGGTGAGGAGGAGAGCGGGGAAGGGGGGAGCGGAGGAGAAGCGGAGCAGAGCGGCGCTGGCGCAGGCAGAGGAGCTGCCGCTGCCTCTGACAGACACTTTGCAGAGCACATTTTGTTTCCAGATTGTTTCGGAGGAGCTGGTTTAAGCCCCCCTCCTTTCTCCTCCTCCTCCTCCTTCCCCCCCCCCTCCCCTCCCCACACACACACACACACACACACACACACACACACACAAATCCCTCTGATTGTTCTTACCACCTCCTTCGTGAATTACCCACAACGACAGCCATTCAATCAGCTGCTGCTGGCTGTAGGGAACTAGCGGAGGGTGTGTGTGTGTGTCTCTCTCCCTCTTTTTCATACAAGAGGAGTCAGATGTAGCTTCCCTCGGTTTTTTGGGGGGGAGCTACCGAGAGAGGTGGGCAGGGAGTGAGACCTTCATCGGGGTTACCGTCTTTGAAGGGAGCAGCACTTGCTTCTCACACAGAGAGGTGTGGGGAAGGATTTTTTTTTCTTTGCCGGATGAAAATGTTGAGTCCTGCAAACGGAGACCAGCTTCACCTAGTGAACTATGTGGAGGATTATCTGGACTCCATCGAGTCTATGCCCTTCGATCTGCAGAGAAATGTCTCCTTGATGAGGGAAATTGACGCCAAATATCAAGGTAAGTGCTTTCTATATATGTGTGTGTCCGTGTGTGTGGTTTGGGGCTCAGGGGGGAAGGGTGTCTTTCCCTTTCTTTTCTTTAGAGCTGAGACTCGGCTCCGTTTGCCCCTCTGCACCCCACAGGGATGGTAGTTTTATTTTTGGGAGGTAAAAGGAGGAAGAAAGCCGGGAGGAAAGATCCGAGGAGAGAGAGGGACTGATCTGCAGCGTTAGCTCTTGTCATGGGGCGGAACAAAAGGTCTCCGGCTTTTCTTATTAAGCAAGGACTCTGCTTTTCTGTGTAAATTGCTGGCCAAGAAGGCGGGGGCAGGGAAGTGGGGTGTGCGGTGCACAAAGGGGGGCCGTCCCTGGCCGTGGGGCTGAGGTGGAAGGGTTTGGGGGTACGGAAGAAAGTGCTGGGTGGATAGAGGGGGAGAGATTACAGCACAACATTTAGGAATGTACAGTATTCATTATGGCTGTAGTAGGGGAGAGAGGCAGCTAGTGAAGGAGGGAGGGAGGAGAGGGGGGTTAGGCGAGAGTGGGGGGCAGGGTATGCTTTCTTTGCTCCCTTCTCGGTGGGTTTCGTTTCACCCGGTGAAACAGCCCCGCTCCGTGGGGCGGGGGGGCCGAGGGGGCAGGACCGGCGTGTGCGGTGTGAGTGGGTGGGGGGGACGACACACACGGTCGCGTTTACGGCAGGGCTGAAGCGCCCCCTCCTCTCCCCGCGCTCGGGGCACGCCGTCCCCGTCCCCACGGGCGGAGGGAAGGAAGGGGAGGCCGGTTTGCGGGACTCGGGGCAGCTTTGTCACTTGGTCGCTGGCGTCCGCTCGGGAAGGGAGGGGGAGGGGGGGGCTCTTTATTCTGTGCCGCAGGTAGCGGTGACAGCCGGGGTGCCGGAAAAGGAGGACCCCCTCTCCCTGCCCGCGCCTCTGTGCATGTGGCCTTAGGGGCGGTGGGCAGGTCGCCCTGCCTGCCGTAGCCTCAGCCGATCCTCGGGCAGCTCGCCCTGAGAGCCTGTCAGTTCCCGGGGGAAGGGTCCGGGGGAAACTTCCTCAGGAGCCCGCGGGGGCTGTCGGGGGTGGGAGGGGAAGAAAAGGACAAGGCGGGCATCGCGCCCCACTAATCCACGTCCAGCGGGCACCTCCGCGCTGTGCTGGGAAGGGGCGTCCGTGGTCTTTTTATAGACACCCCTCGTTAGCATATCGCGGTTCGCCACGCCCGTCGGGGGCGCTGATAGGGCGGGGGCGTCCCCACGGGCCGGCCGCGCCCCGCCTCCCCGCGCGGATTGGCTCCGTGGCCGGGCCGACCCGTCTCGCGCCCCCGCCCCCTCGTGACGTTTCGAGAAGCAACTTTTCCGTGGGGTTGATTTGAATATCTCGGCCGGCCCCGGCCGGCGCGCTCTGATTGGTCGGGTCCGCAGCAGGGGGCGGGGGAGCCTTGGCCGTCCGGAGAGTGAGTGACGTGTCCCGGGGGGAAGGGGGGGGGGCGCGCCGCTGCTCCAGCCGCACTTCGCTCGTGAATGGCCGGAGGGGGCGGGCGGGAGCGCGCTCCCTCCCGCCGTGATTGGCCGCTGCTTCGCGTCAATCAACTGCTTGTTACCCCGGGAGGGCCTGTTCGGGACGGCGGAGGCGGGGCCGTCCCGCCCCCCCCCGCGTCCCCGGGACCGCCGCGGGTTCCGCGGGGACGCCCCGGTTTCCTGCCCGAGAACAATGGCGGCTCCGTCACCTCCGGGGCGGCCCCGGGCGCCGCAGAGGGGCGGGGAGGGGGCCGGGCCCTCGCCCGTGTCCCGCTCGCCCTCGTTCCGAGGTGTCTGAGCCCCCGTGAGGCTGCGGAGCTGCGCTGGGAGTAATGCTCTGGCCGCATGGTTTCTCCCCGACTGAGTGGCGTTCGTGATGCCAGGAGAGTGCGTTCGCCAGTGGCTCAGAGCGCGGCTTTCCGCTCCCGCTGTTTGCAGCACGGGGCGGGAGCGCGGTTTCCTGGGATTGCCGCGAACTGAGGCTGCCGAGGCGGGCAGCTCCAGCCAGCCCCGAGCGCGGCACGGCCGCCCCGATGGCTCTCTGAGCCCCGAGCGGGCAGCGCGCTCCCGACGCCGGTGCTGAGCATCCCCGGCTTTGCAGCAGCTCCCGCTCCGTGTCTCACATACCAAACACGCCCGTGCCGGGCCGCGCTCGGCGGCGCTCTGCGGGATCCCAGCCCGCAGCCAGGGCTCCTCCCGCACAACAGCGCCGGGCCCGGAGCTGCTACCGGGCCGGAATGGCGGGGTGCAGTGCTAGAACCGAAGTTTTCTCAACGCCGAACTTCAGTCGGCAATTGTTTTATGCTGTTGAGACAGACTGTTCTTACTGGAAGATGCCCACCCACCAGATTCTGATGGGTTAAACTGATGACATCAGTCAAGTGCCAAAGCTTAAAGCATAAAACTTCTGCATTTCAGCCACTGAAAATTATTGACTCTTCTTTCTCAGCCTTCCTGGATGTGGAATCTGCTGTATGTTTGAAAGATCTTTTGGTGGTATCTTGGGTTTGGATTTCTTTTTGGTATCTTTTTATTGTTGTTTTGTTTCGGTATTTTTTTTAGGTAAAAAAAAAAAAAATCACCAGTTGCTTAAAATGGTTAATAGCATATTGGAATATTAATTTGGTCAGATAGGTTATATTACAGAACAGGCTGACAGGTCGTGCTTAACCAATGTGTGAAGCACAAACTGGTGGTCTAAAACCTAAAGTAAAGCTTATATAATATTTCCATGCCTTCACTGGAAAGCATATGTGTTTAAAAACTGCCCAGGAAAGACAAAACCTAAACCACAGGGTAACTCTTGGTTTGCATATGTGTCATATTCTCCTATTAATAAATAAATAAATATAAGTTTAAAAAAGTTTTGTTAACACCATTGGCACGTATGAGAGATCCTGGTTCCTGTTAGATAAACTGAGGTCAGATTTTATATCTCAGTATATTTTGCTCCTGTAAGACAAGATTATTCTAATCTGTGAAAAAGGGAAATTTCAGAGAAGAAAGGAGATGCAAGAAAAACATTTTGTGTGTTTTTGAGGGCTTAATATGGAGTGCTGAGTGTCCTGTATGCTGTTGATTTTTGTATCATAATGAAACTCAAAACCATCTTCTTAAAAATAAGTTCCCAGAGCCATTCTTGAAGCTTTAGATATTTTGTGCATTGTTGTTTTTTAGAACTGTTAGAACAATCTTTGAGGTGCAATTCAGGATAACATATTTTAAAGCAGAAGCTCTAGCTCTTCCCATTGTTGTCTATCATCTTTAATGTTATCTTTCAACTTTACCTCCTGCTTTGCAGTAAATATTTAATGAAGATAATATTTCTGTGTTTTAAAAGTAGCAACATGTATTTTACAGAAAGTATAGGTAGGAAATAATCTAAACATCCTGGATATTGTAGTCCTAATTTTGCAATCCAGGGATTTACATGCCTCATATTTTCAGCAGAAATAGCTCGACAGTATTGGCTGAAATAGCTTTGGGTCCAGACCATGTATTTGGTGCTTCTGCCTCTCCTGTTAAATAACCCAGCAGCATACTTCTACACTGGTTTGTGCTTTCTTTCTGTCCCATTCTTTCTCCTCTCTGTCAGTCACTGAAAATGTTATTATACTGAAAATGTCCATTAATTTCCCCTCTAATTTTGCAGTTAACCTTGGAACTTTTGATGGTACGTGTATTGGTTTAGTTAGTTCTTTTTAATTACTGAAAAGTTTAAAGGGAAGTGTTATCAACATACATAAAAATACATTTAGTCACTTTTTTCTTCTAAATCAGGATTTGCATTTCATTCCTGTGGGACCAACTAGAACAAAAGTTGTCCAGTGGAGCCATGAGCTGCTTGTCAGATACGAGCTTCAGGGTATCTGTCTTTGATCAGCACTGCATGTTACAAGAAGTTACTGCTGTATGGAAGGAAAAATGGGAGGTTTTGTTTTACCATTCTCTCTGTCAAAAATATTTATAGTTTTTATTTCTCCTTTGCAGAGATTCTGAAGGACCTGGATGATTACTATGAAAAATTTAAACGGGAGACAGATGCTGTGCAGAAGAGAAGAATGTTGCACTGCATACAGAGAGCCTTGATTCGAAGTCAGGAACTGGGGGACGAGAAGATCCAAATCGTCAGTCAGATGGTGGAGCTCGTTGAGAACAGAACAAGGCAAGTGGACAGCCACGTGGAACTGTTTGAGACTTGTCAAGAGACTAATGACACCACTGGAAACAGCGGGAAAGCCAGCCAGGATAAGTCAAAGAGTGAGACAATCGCACAGGCTGAAAAGCCCAACAACAAGAGATCAAGGAGACAAAGGAATAATGAGAATCGAGAAAATGCCTCCAATAACCATGATCATGATGACATCACCTCAGGAACACCAAAGGAGAAGAAAGCAAAAACATCCAAGAAGAAGAAACGATCCAAGGCTAAAGCAGAGCGGGAAGCTTCTCCCCCTGACCTTCCTATTGACCCTAATGAGCCAACATACTGCTTGTGCAACCAAGTCTCCTATGGAGAAATGATAGGATGTGATAATGATGAGTGCCCCATTGAATGGTTTCACTTCTCTTGTGTGGGACTCAACCATAAACCAAAGGGCAAATGGTACTGCCCCAAATGTAGAGGAGAAAATGAGAAAACTATGGACAAGGCATTGGAGAAATCTAAAAAAGAAAGGGCGTACAATAGGTAGTTTGTAGACTTTTCATAGTGAAGGAAAAAACCCACCAAACCAATGTATTTATTGTCAGTGTCACCTTTGTTGAGGTGAAAGGATTGTAAAATGTATATTTTTAAAGGAGGTTTAAAACTGAACCATTCCTGTTACAGGGACGGCAATAAGAAATTTTGGTTTTCATTTGGTAAGCTGTAACAAGAATGTGGTCTGTGGACGAACGTATTCCAAAAGTAAAATTATAAGAATATTTGGATGTTTGTTAAAAGATAAATGAATAATTTTCTTTATTTCTTTTCTTCTTTTTTAATTTCTTTTTTTTTTAGTGCTGGTAGCACTCTACCCATTAAAATTTTGACAAGTATCTCTGAAATGTAATTTTGTTTTCTTTAATGAAAAATGTTATTTACCTTTTGAGCAAAATTATTAAATAGTTTAACCACCTGGCTGTATCTGAATAAAGCTGCAATACACTGCAAATGTAACTTCTTTTGGTGATAAGCAAGAGCAAAGAAAAGGAGGGTAAAATTTGGTTCCTGCTACAAAGTGTCAGTATAACAGTTCAATAGCAAATGTTTAAATAGGCTTAGAGGATTATTTTTTAAAACAAAAAGTTAATGGTTAAATTTTAAACAACAAATATTTTATATGCTGGCCGGGTACCACAAAGGCCATTTTAAAATGATTGAATATGTTTTATATTTAACCAGGAAGTGGTTTAGTAATGAGACATAACATAAATGAAGCTTTATACTGTCACAGATAGTGGTGTAGCAATCCTTAATTTGTTTAAGTTGTATAAATGTACATTTTAAGTGGAGTTGCACTTACTGTATTATACTTGGAAATGCAGCCAAATGCCATTGTGTAACCAATGTGCATTTCCTGCTGTATGTATGAAAATTGTACAGATGTGATATTAAGAAATAAATGAAATGACTTTGACAGTTTGCTTCTTTAACAATCTTGTTTAATGATCATTCATATAGGTCAAAAAACCAAGAAGTTCATCTTTAACTTCAGCAGCTCCAAGCTCCTGTTGGTAAGCCTGAAACTGTTGTAGTGGTAACCAAATTACAGTTCTGATAATGAATCTTGGTAGTGCGTATGGCCTGCTAGGTCATAGGAGAGCCAAGATAGCATTTAACTTTCCATCCAAATCTTCTCATTTTGTGCTTGCAGTCACTCCCAGACCCAGACAGTTATCTGAAAATCAATAGTACAGAGCTGGTCTTGTTCAGTTGTTTCAATGCTTTTTTCACTGTGGATATAGATGACTCCATGTTTGTTATTGGGATCTTTTGTGTTTTGGCATTTTCAAAGTATTACTGCAGCTGTTCCAGGGCAGGCCTTTTTACTCTTCATGGTCACCCCATACAAAAAAGTACTTGCTGTACCCCAGGTGCTTTGCCAGGTATCCAGTGCTCTGTCCCTTGGATGGATAGTGAAGCTTGGTCAGACTGTTTCCTTCACCGGCATGGCTGGAGGGGCCGACATTCTGGCTGAGCAGATTTCATCTCCAGTCACCCTGTGGGCCTTCATCCAGGTGAGAAGGGAAGGGGACCAACAGTAGGAAGGCCATGGAATTGAAGGCTGTGAAATCCAGTGGGCCAGGCAAAAGATCCATCGCGTAAAAAGGTGGGAGCCTGGGGCTGTTTTTTTATAGGACACAGACTTCTCTGTATAATGGTGGCGTTTTGTTTCCTGAACCTGGAATGATGCTTTTTCCCCCATGTATTCCAGAAGATCCTTCTGTAGGAAGTAAGGTTTTGCATCTAGCCAAACACAAGACAGCTGAAGGGGTTCATTGTTTTCTAAAGATGTAGTGACGGGCCCCAAAATGCACTGCATAACCTTGCATGGATATTCCCTGCCAGACGGACATGCTCAGAGTGACAGGTAGTCCTGTTTTATTTCTATATGGGTGGTCTGAGTGTGTGCATCTGCATTCTTGATTCCAGTCCCTACAGACTGTTACGTTACGCTGAGCCACCTGTGCCCAGGGCAAGTGCCTGTTCCGAATCAGTCTCTGCTCCCAAGGTTTATAGTTGGTGTGTAATTTTTCTATTTTTTTACCCTTCCTTCTCCTTTCATCTTTTCTCTAAAGCCGCCTGGTTTTCCATTCTCCCTACACACTTACTGGTCTTTCCCACTCCTCTCCCTCCACCTGCTGTTGTAGAGGCTGATGCTGATGTTTCTGGTCTTTTCTGCCTCAGCTGTTCCACCGTTCTCCCACCAGCCTATGCTGAGAACATCAATACTTAGCAGCAGGACTGTACTAGCAAAACCCCAGTGAAACTTTATATAGGAGCTAGTGCAGACAAGGTTTCAAACCAAGCCTTTTCCACAAAATGTCTGCATTGATTCTGCAGGATATTTTGGATGTGAAAAGCCAGAAGGAAACAACAAAAATGCAAAAGAGGATAGTAAGAATGTTAAGCTATAGATGGATCAGTAGATCTATATTTATACTGCCCTTAAATAATTCCAGCTACTGAAGGCTGGCCATGGTCTCCCATTTTTCAGTCTTTTGCTGAAGAAAGATGCTGATCTTAGAAAAATCTAATAAAGAAGCTTGGAGTTATGTCCCTCTCCACATTTTTTTCCCAGGCTTGTGTTACCTTTCGAACTCCAGCTGTTGCAGGCTGCAGCACTGTTCTGCTTTTTGGCCCTGAGGGCTGAGTGGACTGGCACAGGACAGCCTCACAGGTCTGGTTTCAGTCGATGGGCACGATTAGCTGGATGCAAGGGACTCTGCAGTGGCACTAAGCTCTTTGTTGATGGAAGTGGAGCCATCTTGTGTTGTACTGACACACTGTCAAGTGCTGCAGACTGTGCAAACTTTGTCCTGGCTTCGGTACTTCGTCTAAAATGCTGTCTTAGTTATTCGCAGTGAATTTAATGGCCACAAGAATCTTCCATCTTTTGAGCCAATTTTTGTTATTTCTGCGTGACAGACCAGCTACTTTGCAAGCTGCCTTATTTTGCCCAGCAGAGTGATCTGGGGAGATCATCTGCCTGGCTTGACAAAACATGTGACTCTCTTGGTGACTCTTTCCCACTGGGGATGCCAACAAAAGGTTTGAGTGAGAGGGAGGTTCTTCAAGGAGCTGAGCTAAGGCTTCATCTCCATTTCCCATGGTTTAGTAAACAGCTCTCAGGTGTTGTGGCATTAATGCAAAGTATAAAAATCATCCGGAGTTTGCTGAGGAGGAAGTCCCAGCAGCAGGAGTCACAAACTTCTTAAACTTCTAATTGAAATCATTCAGGCAGCTGTAATTGCTGCTCTTCCGTGTGGTAGGGGTAGCAGGTATGTCTGTATTGTCTTGCTGAACCCTTGAGCTGATGATAAAGTCCTTCCAGCTATGGAAAAGCGCTGGTTTAACACTCAAGACAAGGCAGCTGACAGCAGGCCTTGCCCCTGAGTCGTCACTGTCCTCAGCAGCAGATTTTCTGTGCAGTGGGGCAGATGGCAGTGCATTACTGGTGCTGGAGGCACTAGTTGGGAAGTAAAGGCATCCCCAGTCAGCTCCAACTGCAAAATGTTTCCAGCAAGTTGGGGAGAGAGTGAGAGAACCACTGCAAGCCTAATCAGCAGAGCAGAGCATCAGTTTCAACAGTTATACCATCTGAAAGCATCCCAATTAAGCAGAACTGCTGTCTCCATTGAGCAGCAGCAACCTTGGCCATGCGTATCATTAGGTTTAAATAGGTTTCTTACTAATTAAGCACTGTTGCTGATAACCTGTATCCTAATTTCTTGGAGCGTGCAGAATAAATACAATCTAATTGGACTGCTCCACTGTTTTAATTTTTTATAGGATATTCTTAGTTAATCTTTTAAATTGTAATAACAAGGAAAGAGATAAAAATACTGTAAGCTGTTTCACAGAATATGATAAATTCTGTAAGAAAAATGCTTCATAACAATATCTTTGTAGTGAATTCCATTGTTTTAGTTAGATTTATCGTCATTCTCATGGCCTATTTGGTGTATGCACATAAAGCCCTCCCACCCTTGTGCAGGAATTGCTCAAAAGAGATAACAATTTCTGAGTGTGAAAGTAGTGTTGAGTGTCGAAAGAGTAACATAAGTACTGTAATGTCAAAAACAAATCAAGTTCATAATGATCCATGCAGTTTCCTACCTTTCCAGCTGTTACTGAAGTCCCAAATTTAACAAGGAGGAGGAATGATACGGTAAGGAGGAGCAGCAAAGCAAATGCAGTATGTATAGGAAGTGCTGTAAACAGTATTAAGGTTTTCTCCTGAGTTTAGGATTACTTTTCCAAGATTACTTTTCCCAGTAAGGTTTTTTTTTTTGTTAGTAATTAAAAAAATCAAAGGAATCTCTCTGCTGTCTCACATCAGAGAAGCTGCATTAGTGGCCAGGACAGTTGTGGGAGGGGCTGGTGGCGCTCCCCAGTTGCAGCCAAGATTCCCAGGTTAAATTATTCTTTTGGTTCACTTTATAAACAGCTTGCCAATGGTGCAAGGAGAAGAAAGGTGGGTGATACCAAACTTTTAAAAACAGGTACCTGTGTTTAAATTTCCAGCTCTTGAGAATTGTAGGTTAATTTTGTGGCGTAAGATCCCGCATTGGGTCTGACTGAGCTTTGCATTGGGAGCTAGAAAGGAGCTGATAACGCTGCAGTGTTTCGGCTGCTGCTGAGCAGCACTGGCACAGCCTCAGCACTGTCTCTCCAACATTCTGCCCCCACATCAGTAGGCTGGAAGTGGGCAAGGTCTTGGGAGGGGACACAGCTAGGCCAGCTGACCCAAACTGACCAAAGGAGTATTCCATACCATATGACGTCTACTTGGATATAAAAGCTAGGAAAAGGAGGAGGAAGTGGGGAACATTCATTATTTACAACATTTGCCTTCCAGAGCAACTGCTACGTGTCCTGAAGCCCTGCTTCCCAGGAAGTGGCCGGACATCACTTGCTGATGGGAAGTAGAGAATAAAATCTTCGGGGTTTTTTTCCTTTGCTTGTGCATGCTCAATCTTTTGCTTTTGCTTTGCTGACCTGCCTTATCTCAGCCTACAAGTTGTTTTCCATCTTATTTTTCACTCCCTTGTTCATCTGAGAAGGTGGGGTGTGATAGTGTGGCTTGGTGGGCACCTGGCATCCAGCCCAATACCCACCACAAGTCCTCAACCCACCACAGCCCTTTCTGGTGCCTAATGTGGGGTGAGACAACAACACCTATTTATATATATTGCATGCTATAGTGGTATTAGTTATCCAGTAGCAAGTTCCTGTGGGGAATACAGTTTGTCAGCTGCACTGCTTATCTCTTTATTTTGCTGAGTTTGGGAACATGTTAATACAAACAATGGCTCTGTGCTTTTCCCTGGCATTGATGGCCTTGCTGTGCTGGGGGAGCTATCTTGTGGAGACAATGAGGGAATACATCTCTCTCTTCCTACCCGGGATTGATGTGGATTCTTTTATTATGCAGGCTCCCACAGTCGTTGCTCATCCTTACATGATCTGTTTAATTAGTACTGTAAGCATATCATGGGCTTTGTGGAATCTGGTATCATGGTGGTGTATGAGAAAACAAATTTTGAGTGAGGTGATACCAAAATGTTCCCCGAAGAAGTCAGTTCCTGGGTGGCAGGGTGTGTGGAAGGATTTGGGCAGGTTCCTAGGGCGGTTATCACCTCCCATTGCCTGGGAGTTTACACCTGAGCAGGTAATCAACCCTGACAAACTGACCTGTCAGCTGATAGAGGGGTGCCTTGCCCAACCTGATGAAAACCAGCAGCTTCTGGCCCTGTGCTGGGGCCTGGCCTGTGCCTACCGAGCCACTGTTCAGCACTCTCAGAGGACTGTGACCGAGGCAGGGACCCAAACTGTGTTTGAGAACGTGATGGTTGAGACAGGAACCCAGACCACAACAACTACTGTAACTGTCCCTGTAATGGAAAAGAAAAGGTGGAGAAGGAGACCTACAAGTCTTTATTGTCAATTAGAAAGGGAGGAAGAAGAAGAAGAGGAAAAAAAAGAAGAGGACAAAGAAAAAGCAAAGGAAGAAAAAGAAGAAAAAGCAAAGGAAGAAAAAGAAGAAAAAGCAAAGGAAGAAAAAGAAGAAAAAGCAAAGGAAGAAAAAGAAGAAAAAGCAAAGGACGAAAAAGAAGAGAAAGCAAAGGAAGAAAAAGCAAAGGAAGAAAAAGCAGAAAAAGCAAAAGAAGAAAATGAAAAAGAAAAGAAAGAAAAAGAAAAGGAAGAAAAGGAAGAAGATAAAAAAGAAGAGGAAGAAGAAAAAGAAAAGGAAGAAAAGGAAGAAGATAAAAAAGAAGAGGAAGAAGAAAAAGAAAAAGGAGAAAAAGAAGAAGAAAAAGAAAAAGAGGAAGAAGAAGAAAAGGATGAAGAAGAAGAAAAAGAAAAACAAGAAGAATCAGCAGGAAAGGAAGGGTCTGATCAAGAAACCAGTCCTCCAACAAATAAATCAAAGAAAGGAGTGAAAGAATTCAAACAGGAGACAGAAATTACCCAGTCTCTGACATCATCAGAACTTCAAGACTTGCAGAAAGATTACAGCCGCCAGCCAGGTGAGCGGATTTCTGCCTGGCTGCTTCGATGCTGGGATTGTGGGGCTAATGGTCACCTACTGGAAGGTAGGGAAGCCCAACAGCTGGGATCCCTTGCTAGAGATCGGGGAATTGAAAGAGGAATTGGGAAAGAGACAGCAATTTGCAGTCTCTGGAGACGACTCCTCTCAAGTGTGAAGGCAAGACATCCATTTAAGGAAGATCTTGTGAACTCCCCAGGAAAGTGGACCACTGCAGATGAAGGTATCCAATATCTGAGAGAATTAGCAGTGCTGGAAATCATCTATAGTGATCTAAAAAATGATAACATCTCTAAAGATCCAGAGGATGTCCCTTGCACAATGGCCATGTGGAGGAAGGTAATTCAAAGTGCCCCTGCATCATACTCTAACAGTTTGGCAGCAATGTATTACCCAGAAATGGAGACACCGACTGTAGAGAGAGTGTCTCTTTGGCTCCAAAACGTAGAAGAAACTCTTTGTACCTCCTCATCCCTACAGGCCAGCACCTCAGCTGTCAAGGGTAGTCCAAGAAATCAGTCTTCTCCTGCCCTGATCAGAGGGAAAGAGAGCCCCAGACACATGACACGTGGTGCACTGTGGTTCTTTCTGTGTGATCAGGGGGAAGACATGAGGAAGTGGGATGGTGAGCCCACCTTTAAGCTGGAAGCCCGTGCTCGTGAACTGAGAGGGAAAAGAGCGGAGAAAGAAGAAAGCTGTGAGAGAAGAGAGAAGAAGGGCCATCCAACAAAGCTGTCAGTGTAGTTTCTGCAGACACAAAACAGCAATCAGAAACCCCCCCAGACATAGAAGAACTGACATTCCTCTCTTGATCCTGGTGAGGGGACTTCTGGTCTGGCACTGTAAGGGTCAGACAGTGAATGCTCTAACCAGGAAAAAGAATGGAGGGTCCCTCCCTTCTGCCAGGAGGAGGAAAGGGATGACTGGATTTTATAGCCTGGCACATCATACCCACAGAAGTATATAAGGCTTTGGTAGATACTGGTGCATAGTGTACGCTGGTGCCATTGGGGTACAGGGGCTCAGAACACATCTGGATCTCTGGATTGACAAAGGGATGCAAAAAACCATCTGTTTGGGAGGCTGAAGGGAGCTTAACAGCAGACAAGTGGGAGAAGTGCCCAATTGTGACAGAGGCCTTGGAATTGACTCCCTCAGGAGAGGGTACTTCAAGGACCTAAAGGGGTACCAATGGCTTTTTGGTGTGGCTACTGTGAATACAGAGAAGATCAAGCAGTTATCCACCCCACCTGGCCTCTTAGAACATCCCTTCCTTGTAGGATTGCTGCAAGGTTAAGAACAGCAGGTGCCAATTGCTACCAAGACAGTGCATTGTCAGCAGTATCACACCAACAGAGATTCCCTGGCTCCCATCCATGAGCCAGTTCACCAACTGCAGAGCCAAGGAGTCATCTGCAAGACTCACTCACCTTGTAACAGTCCCATATGGCCAGTGCAAAAGCCTGATGGAGAATGAAGGTTAGCATAGGCTATTGTGGTCTAAATGAAGTCACAGCATTGACTGTGGGAGTCAATGACCATTGATGGGGAGACTATCAAATAAACCTGGAATCAACTTCCCCAGGGGGTGGAAACACAGCTCTGCCATCTTTCAAGGGTGTATCACACCCCTTACCACCCAGAAGCCTCTGGAAATGTTGGGAGGTATAATGGACTGCTGAAGACCATGTTGAGAGTTTTTGGCCAATGGGGCATGGAAGCACTGGGATGCAAATTTAGCAGAAGCCACTTGGCTGGTTAACACTAGGGGATCTGCTAACCGCCCTGGTCCTGCCCAAGCTGTGGGAGGAGACAAGGTCCCTGTACCACAGATAGGGAAGTAGCTGAGGTAGTCAGTGTGGATTTCTCCCTTGGGAAAAGACAAACCCATTTGTGGGATTGTCTTTGCCCAATGACCTGGGTGTACTTGGTGGGTAATGTGGAAGGATGGGGAGCCCTGGTGTGTGCCTCAAGGAGATTTGACCTTGGGGAAAAATGATTTGCGGTGTGAGTTTTATGTTGCAGGAAGTAAAGCAGCAGGAGTGAGATGAACTGGTGAAGAGTGAATTTTGCAGGGAGCAGAGAGAGTGCAATGACAACGCGAGCCAGGCTGGTGTCCGTGCCCAGTGATCAAGTGTGCTGCTTCTCCTGTCCTGAGCACCCACCCTGATGGAACGGAATCCAAGTCATGGACTGTTTCTGAACGTCTGGAGGGGCAGAGGAAACCTGTGGAATGGGAAAATTATATCTGTCTGTGAAAGGACTGGGGACAATAGTTAATGAAAATGTATCGATCTGTATGTTTGGTATAAAGATGGTTTAAAGATGTAGTTTAAGGTGTAAGTGCTGGTAAAAAGGGATTTCAGTAATGAGAAGTAAATACAGTGGAATAGTTAGAAGATTAAATTTTGTGGGATCTGAGTATGACACAAATGGTATGGAATAAGGGGTGGAGATTGTATTTGGTCTGGCTGAGATGGATTTTGTTTTCCCCATTGCATTGGGAGCTAGAAACACTGCAATGTTTCAGCTGCTGCTGAGCAGCGCTGGCACAGCCTCAGCACTGTCTCTCCAACATTCTGCCCCCACATCAGTAGGCTGGAAGTGGGCAAGGTCTTGGGAGGGGACACAGCTAGGCCAGCTGAATGGAATTAACCAAAGAGATATTCCATACCATGTGATATCTACTCAGATATGAAACCTAAGAAAAGGAGGAGGAAGTGGGGAACATTCATTATTCACAACGTTTGCCTTCCAGAGCAACTGCTATGTGTCCTGAAGCCCTGCTTCCCAGGAAGTGGCCGGACATCACTTGCTGATGGGAAGTAGAGAATAAAATCTTCGGGGTTTTTTGCATTTGCTTGTGTGCACGCAGCCTGGTTTTAGTTTGGTTTTAATAAACTGCCTTATCTCAACCTACGAGTTGCTTTCTGTCTTATTTTCTCTCCCCTGTTCAGCTGAGAAGGTGGGGTGTGATAGTGTGGCTTGGTGGGCACCTGGCATCCAGACAGGCTCAACCCCTTACACACCCTTGAGAAGGTCTGCTGGCTTTGCTGTCCTCTCCAATACCTTGGTAGTTCAGGGTAACCATTTTAAAAACCTTGCATACTATACATGTAGTCACAGTAGAAGACTACTACAAATACTGCAGTAACAAAGAGTATAAAATTAATCCCGCCCAGATGGATGGACATGTTGCAGAAGTCAAAATTATTTTCAGTTGTTGGGGTACAAATCCAACCTCCATCCAAATTTTAGGAAACTAGTGATGTAGGGAGCAAAAGATGTTTCTGAAATGCAGAATTCCTTGCAGTAAAGTAATTGGAGTTTATATGTGACTGTGCTGTAAGCACAAATCAAATCAAAAAATGTTTCAAGGAAATTTCCCCATGTAGCCCTATGGACAATAACATTCTTTTTTGAGGTGCTTTAAGCTGTTAGTTTTATTTTCCATAGTTTGCTTTAATAAGTCAGCCCCCTTCCATGGCCATCAGCTGAGACTTAGGACTGGAACACGCTCCATGGGATGCAGACAGTAGGTGACTTCATGATGGTGGTACATCTGTTGTCCAACACTGACGCTGGCTGAACCGGACCTGAACTTCTGCTTGTGCTTCTTGCTCTGGGGAAAGGTTCCTGATGCAAAGAATATGGAGTTGTCTCTTGCATTTGGCTTGCTGACAAGAGGGGACCTAAAAAGTTAACATACCCCAGGCTCATAGCTCAGCATTATGGGAAAAAACCCTGAAACCAAAAAAACCCCAAAAATTTATAATAAAATTGGATCCATTAAGTGAATAATGCAAAACTTGGGTAAGACAGATGGAGTCACCTTTATGCTCTTGCTTTGTGAGAGAATGAATGCAGTTTAAGTACTCTTGGTGGTAGTCTTCCTGAATTCCCTCATCATACAATACACTTTGCTAGTTTGAATTTTTTTCAAAATAAATCAAACTTGGAAGAAAGAAAAGGTATTTAGTGATAAGGATTAGAAATACAAGTGAATTGTGTGTAAATTATTCACCTGCATACAGAAAGGAATGCTTTGCAGTGTTAATTAAAAGATGTATATCAGGGGACTTTTCTTTCTGACAGCCTCCTCTCTCCTTGAGATTTGTGTGGTTGCATCTGAAATAAAATGCTGTATTCTCATAATAGCTTCTTCAGTCTTATGACTTTGGGAACAGACAATTTAGCGAGAACCCTATCGGTAAAAGATGAATTGTTAGATTCATGTTCCACACAGTGATTTTATTCGACAACTAAAAGATTAAGGGCAATCCTTACAGGAAAGTCCCCTGAATTTGAATGCTTTCTTTTGTAGGTGTCTCTGGAGGACATTGGAAGTAGAAGGAAATAAATGTAACATGTCTTTAATCAAGTCTAATCTATGGTCAGAGTTACTTTAAAACTTTGATCATGATCATATCATTTTGGCATAGTGTCACTGCAGAAGAGTAATATGATTTTTGGGATGCCTTGATTTTTCATTTCCATACTTTATCAGGATTTTATTTATTTTATGTTTTGTCTCAGTTTTTTGTCTGCTGACCCTATTCTGCTTGTATTGGAGACAGCTTCAAGAAGACAAAAGTAGTATTTTTAAATTAAAATTACTGATAATGCTCTTCGTCTTTGTTACTACACTGATTTTTTTTTTTCTTCTGGGAATGTAGAAGGTGTGGTGAGAGCTCCTTTATACTGAGCCCTTAGAATCAACACAAAGGAACTTTTACAAAAGGGAGAGAGAGACTTGTAAAGAGTGGAAGTAAGGCTACAATACTGAGGTAAACAGTGGGACTTTGCTTTCAAAAGTAATCCTCTCTGGGATATAAATTGATTTAAAGGAATTCTATCTAAATGGGCTCAGGGGAAATAGGGCATCAAACTTCCAAAAAACTATAAACACAAATTATGTGACACTCCTACTGACTTTGATGAAAGGACTGGAGGCTGTTATGTGTTGGGTCAGCAGTGACATTTTACACAGCCAGAATTATGTCATGCTGTACAAGAGGATACAGAAGAACTGTTAAAAGTGGGTTTCCAGGGTATTCTACCATCCATAGTTGTCATTTTATGGAAGACACCATTGGTAGAAGGTAGCACTCATGTCCATGGAGATTTCCAGGGAAGCAAAGAACCTTCATTGTTCAAGTCAGGGGCCAGGGATTTTCTTATTGTGTCTGACAGAGTAGAAACAGACAAAATTATATTTGACAACTCACTGTCAAGCCATAGTTAAGCAAAATTCTCAAAAAAGCACAAATATTAGCTTCCATGAATAAACTGCTTGTATTTTCCATAGGTGACTGAGGCAAACATCAGACCTTTGTATTTCTGGAAATATTAAGTGAAGTTACCTCGTACTATTAGTGATAAAAGATGAAAACAAAGGAACTTCTGGAGGACAAGTTGAAAAGTTTGTACCAAAGCTCAGAAAGAACAGGTGTATCTTTATTTGTAAAATTGATGTAAATATTATTTTAACAGTTTCATCTAACTTTAGGAGGATTAATTTCCCCATCCTTTTTAACACAGGGCTTTTTAGATCAATTTCTAGCTTAAAGAGCTAGATCCACAGACTCATATATTTTATCAGTGCAGGCAGCTCCTTTCTATGCTGGACCTTCGCCTGTGTCTTCTTGGACAGCAGAGATTTCTCTCAGCAAAAATACAGGTAAGGCATCTCTTCTCTGTAGCAAGCAGCTGCTGGAAGCTGTTTCATTAGCACCTTGAAAACCCTGGCCAACAAATTTTTTGTTTCTGGGATCTCTATTTTTATGGAAACCAATACCAACACATACTCCTGGTAGGTAGACAAGGACACATACACTCTTTTTTTTTTCACACTGTGTGTGGGTGTGTGTTTCAGAAGGGTGTAGTAGACAAGATGAGTGGATGTGTTTCATTTTCTGCAATCTACTGAATGAACATTTGAAAGCTTATGTTTCTCCTCACCTGTGAATTGCTTCTGGTGGACAGTCTGCAGTAGTGGATGCACACAGTGGATTGGCAACTTCAGTACATGCTTGCAGCACGAGATGACAGTAACAGCAGAGCCACTTCTCCTTGTCCAGCACTGCTGAACTTTGACAGGCTTTAGGGGACAGGGTTGGGTTTCTGCAGTTGGAGCAGAAAGGATTCTTATAGGGTTGACATTCCCAGCTGTCTGAAAGAGAATTTCCCTTCAAAGGGACGTGAGAATTTCTCATTCCACCGTTCTGCTCCCCCCACATAATTTTAGGTAAACTGGGTTGATCAAAAAGATGGCCAGAGGAGAGATGTGAAAGAACTTTACATAAATTATGCCAGGTGTGATGACCTTTTGTATGTAGCAGCATGTGGAAAAGGCTGTTACATATGATTGTCTTCAAAAGGACCAGAAGTGAACTTTGGGAAATGATTGGCAAATCAACCTTGTTTCAGTCTCTTGGAGAATAAGGGAGTCCATTTCTGGGCACATGAAGAAGAATGAGAGCACTCAGCACAGCTTTACACAGGCAAATCATACCTGCCCAGCCTTCTGTGATAGAATGACCACAACTGTGAGTGTAGGGAGAGCATTGGATCTCATTTACTTCAGCTTTAATGAGGTGGGTGCAGTTCATGCAAACTTTAGCAAGGCTTTTAGGTGTTGTCTCTCATAATATTCGTGCATCTAAATTTGCTAGTCTGAATGGATGGGGATCTAGATGGGTAAGCATCTTTGGGCTCACAGGATCACAGTTAATGGGTCATATACCTTTTCCCTGAGAGCTGGTCATGAGGGGAGTACTGCAGGTCTGTCCTGTGGCCTGTCCTGTTTGGCACCATTACCCTGCAGGAAGTGATGGAGAGCCCTTTACCTTGACAGGGTTGCCAGTGTCACCGAGCTGGAATGATGGTACCATCCATAGGCTCGATGCTGCCATCCAGAGGGACCTGGACAGGCTGGCGTGGGCGTTGGGCTGGAGCCTTGTGCAGTTCCACAAGAACAGCTGAATTCATGCAGCCCTCCAGAAATCTGCAGGGAAACACCCACTAACTCTTACTTCAGGGATTAGAATCCACTGAAACATTGGAGACAAGTTTGTTGTTTCATCCGTAGGGATCAGCACAATAATGAAAAAGCAAATAAGCAGAGTAACCCTATTAGCACATGCTTAAATGACCTTGACACAAGTTTACAGCTCTGCAAAGTGTCTTTGTTTTGTTTTTTTTCTTGGACAAAGATACACCATGGTGGTTTCTGCCCAAGAGGAATGGATGAAAATATATCACCAGTTTTTCTAAACCCTTTCTGTGACTGGGATGAAGGAGAAGAGAATCCCTGAATTTTGTAATTTTTTATGTAATTATTCATGTTTTAGTTTTGCTGTGCCTCAGGCAAGTTCACAGCTTCCCACATCTTGTTTATGATAAATTTTAGACAAGTTTAAAACTTGACAACTATTTTGGGCTGCTGTATTTTTATTGCTACCTCAGCACCTGGAGGTAAACAGAGCCATTTGAAATGCTCACAGTGGTAGCAAGAAGTTTCATGCTGGAACACTGCTTCTGAGTTTCTCAAATAAACTTCCACAGCAGTGGGGTTTTCTGAACTTAGCCACCCATACAACTGGAGCAACGTGGAACTTGTCTGGTGTTGGAGTGGTGCTTTCATTATTGAAATTTTCTTTCTATATATCCTGTAACTGAGGAAACAGGAGCTTTCCAGTGAAGATACCATACTTATCAGAAGGGAAGGTGAAATCTTTCATTGAAAGGGTGAGAGAAAACAGCCTAGAATTGCACACAGGTCTACACTGTGTCTTGTGAGCTGGTGTCCTCTGTCCAAGGTGTGAACTCCCAGCCTGGAATGGCTCTGTTTTTTGCCACTGTGATATCTGGAGGTGTGTGGGTGGGCACAGCAGCACTACCACACCTACCCAAACTAAAGTGATGTTATAGGCTCTGGGAAGAAATGAAATTCTTCCAATGGAGCTGAACCTGGTCCAAGAGATACCTATGGGATGCCACTTGCTTAAGTACACAAGGCTGCATGTCCTGGGACCTGGCCATGAAAGACTCAGGCATTGGGGATGTGTGTCCACTTTTGTGTTCCAAAGTGTGTCCAAGAAGATGGGGAGAGAGTCCCACAAAGTAGATTTATTTAGGCACACAGTCATGTTTGGGACTCTTTTGGGAAACAGTCCTCTGCAGCAGCAGAGTGTTGCTGGGTATTTTGTCTCAATTTTTCTTCAGGTTGCCAAAAGAGAGCTGCAAGTGTCTGGCAAAGTCATGGAGCAGGAGAAGGGCACTTTAATCCTGTTGCAAAAGCAGCAGCTTTGAGCCTTGTGGAGGGTTGGCATGAGACAAGGATGGAATGAGAAAGTCCCTGTCCCTTTGTGTGCCCTGGAAGGACATGGGGCACGGTTCTCCAGAGGGCCATGGGGTCATGTTCAGCCCTAGAGAACATGCAGACCTTCAAGAGGTGTTTTTCTTGTGGTAGAGCGCCTGTGAAGCCACAGTTTATTGGTTTGCTGCAATATATCTGCTTTATGCTAATAGAGGCCTGTTTCTGCAACTTCTGAATTTATTTAGCCCAAAGCAAGACCAGACAGCTCTCTTGTGTATACTGGAAGCCTACTGTAAGAATCAGGAGTGAAGATGAACAGAAATGAACCCAAAGAACAGGTGCTGCTGGAGAAGACTGGGAATTGGGACTGAATTGTCATTCACATGCACAAGCACAATTCCTACTGATTTCATATCTCACATCTCTCCTACCAACATGCACAGTGTCTTGTCACGCTGTTTTTGCCATCCTTTCCATCTTCTGTGACCAAATTTGCCATGAAATTAACTCCTACAGCTTTCACCAAAGCCACTTGGAATTTAAAATATGTTTTACTTTATATTTTAAGTAGAAGTCGTTTTCACAAGGTTCAGTATTACTGGGAATTCATTTTGTTGTATTAGGAGGTCTTGATTTTTCACAATGCAAATGTTGCAGGGCTTTTCTGAGATTGGACACATTAAATTTCTCCTTATGATTTCCTCTGTCATCATGAAATGACTTGCTCACAATACCTGGGTAAGCGCAGATTTGCTAATCATACCATGGTAGAAGTAAAAGAAATTTGCTAAACAGACTAACAAGGAAAATAAAATGGTGTCTGTAAGCTTAGTTAAAATGTTAAAAATATTAATGTAATAGGATGGTATCACTTAAGATATGACTCTTTAGAAAAGGACAGAAGCAAAGATTGGAGTCGATATAGATAGAAACCTTGAGACACATACCAAAACACGTCTCTGTTCCTGGGTCTGGTTACCCACTTGAGCAAAGACCTGCTTATGCTTGCCTGCCTTACATCAGATTCACTTCCAGTATCAGTGTCAACACCTCTCCAGTGATCACTGTGTTGTGACACAAGACCTAAATTTCTGCCATGAAAGATCAGACACTGATGTGACCTGAGCCTGCCGCTGTTCAGGCAATCCCACACCTTTTCCCAGGATGCCATCCAGGGAATGGTGGCTACCCCTCTGCTGCAGTTTGCAGCTCAAAGTGATCTCTGCCCAAAGCAGATTTGCCTGCAGTCCATACTGGGCCCATGGAAGTCCCCATTCACGCACAAAGAGAGTCTGGAGACACCCTAAAGGAAAAGCTTTTGGACACCCCCAGTCCCTTCCCATGGGGCCAGGGCCACCCACGCTCTGCTTTGCAGGAGCTGGGTGAGTAAGCGTAGGTGAAGCACAGTGAGCACAAGCCCTATAGCACATTTTCTTGTCACTTCCCCAGCAGACCTGGCTGTGTTTATTTTGTGTTTATTTGGCAGATGATGAGCTGACCCTTTTAGCAGGAGAGTGAAGGAATGGCATCAGGAGCTAGGGTAGTAACACTAGCATTATGTCTCTTCCCCACTTGCAGGAATGAGATCTACAAGGGTGATGTCATGCTCAGCCTTCAGGAAGACATGAGATAAAAGAGACAGCTAGCAGCTAGTGGCAGAGAAAGAGAAGGAAAGAAAAGGAGATTTAAAAAAGGTCTCTATGAGTGGAAAGTTGACACTGGGATGCTGGTGTTATGTGGGATCTCTGCAACCTGGGATAACCATTGATCCAAATGAGTAGAGGTGCTGACTGGAGGCTGGTTCAGCTGGGCAGTGCCACTGGTAAGATGTTCAATTGCAGGACAGCTTTCCATGATTTACTTGTTGGCTACTGTTGTAGACCCATAAATTGTTTGTACATGGTTTTTTGTTTTGGTTTTTTTCCATCTGCGCTAGGTATTAAATAAGTTTTTCTCTCTTAGAAATAAGTAAATCAGCAAGCATGCAGTGTTAGAAGGGGTGCTGTAATGGAATGTGAATAGGCTGAGGTTTGAATGGCCAGGTCCCCCTTTGAATATTGATGTTCTCAGTCCATTGTTGCTCCAGCAGCTTCTCACAAACCTCTAACTCTTCTTCTTGGTTTCTCAGTTGTTGACCTCCCTGAAGAAAAGTGCTTGGAGAAGAAAATTTTAAAAATAGCAGCAGTGTTGGAACAAATTAAATCCATATTTTTGAAAGAGTTGAAAAATATTGATACTAGCTTTTAAAGATCAACAATTTGTTACTTGAGAATTTCTGTGTGGTCTGCCAAAATAAGTTTATCCCCATGTGAAAGTGAAGGCTGAAGGAGACAGGAGGTATCGATGTGTTCAAGGGGCAGAGCAAGCTGATGGGAAGCATAGATGGAACAAGCTGAGAACTTGTAGCATATTCTCAGGAGAGCAGAGCAGAAGGTGGTACTTTGGCAGCCAATGTACCTTTAAATGGGGCTGTGGTTACTATTTCTCTGTATCTTAAGATTTGGCTAAATTTTAATTCTGTTTTTTATTATTTAAAACACTGTTTAGCAAGCAGGACACTTACAGAAAGGGGGGTTGGCAGCCCCAGGGAGCAATGCCCTGTCCCTCAGTGTGGGGACAGTTTCTCCATGCACATTCCCAGCCTTCCCTGTCCAGGCAGCCATCAGCTTCCCTTCTCACGTGGCTGTGGCCAGGCTCTCCTGCGAGGAATGATGCTGCAGCAGGAGGCACCTGGGAGAAAACACACACTGCTGGGCCCTGGGCCTTGGGTTATTTGTCATCTTGCCTGAAGCCTGAGCTGCCAGTCCCTGCTTGGACACCTCCTTAGCTTCACTGTTGTTTCTGCTCTTGTGAAGCCTTTTATTTACCTCATTCATATTCTCAGGAAAGTGGCTAAATTAAAATAGATTCTGTAAATTGCATGGATAGTATACAGCTTCAGTGACATAGCCTGAAGCTTTTATTGGTAACTGTTGCATCTTACTGCAAAGACTTTTTAGCACACAATTCCTCCCCTCTAGGTTATGTGGGGAGGTTATTGCTGAGGCAATAATTTTCTCATGTACTTGTTTGTGGTTTTGTTCTTTCAGCTCACAGGAGAGAGAAAATAACTGTCCAAAAATGACGTTCAAAGCCAGGTGCCCAGCTTGAAAGTGTGATGCAATTTTGGTATGGGGAGAGTGTGAAGCAGGAATTTCTGGATGAAATTTCCCAATTTGTGCTGTGCAGAATTCATAGCCTGATGGATTTCCCTTGACATTACCTTTAATCAGCAAGAATCTTTTAGTCCCTTGCTTCCTGCCTCAGCAGCGCATGGACAGGTGTTTGGTGTATGACCATGACTACAAACAGTGACCACTAGGTGCAATCCTGCTGTTTGCTCATGCTGGGGAGGATGGCAGAGCCTGATTCCTCCTTCCACCTCAGGTTACTTCTTCTCTCTGACCACACCAGGGGCACTGCCAACAGCAGGCAAGAAAAAGTACTGTCACTTCAAGGTATATTTGCTTCCCAATTCTTATGTGCTAGAGTAATGTAAAAAAGATCTTTGCCTGGAGATCTACATTTTCAAGAGTTGCTACAAGCCTGGGGATGTAGTTTTGCAGGATGGTCAGACCAGAGCTGAGTGTCTCAGAGCTGGGATCACGCTTGCTAGCCACCAAAGCAGCACAAGTCTCTGCTCACATTTAAAGTTCTTGTACTGTATCAAAAGATATCCAGAAATGTTGCCAGCTGTCTCTGAGTTGTGCCAAAGCTGCCAGTGCCTTCGCTGGATCCAGTCATCTGGTCCACCTTTCACCTCCTTGGTGGACTTCATCTCAAGGGACTTTTCCAGCCATAATGATTCTATAATCCTTATTTTGCTGGTCAATTCGCTGAGCCCTGGCATCCTTCCAGCATGACAGTCCTGGGTACTTAAAAAAGCATTTGCTTTGGACACTTGCTGAAGAGGGTCTGTGTGTGTGTGTGTGTGTGTGTGTGTGTGTGCGCGCTCAGGGCAGGAGGGAAACAATGCCCTCAAGGATGGTATGTCAGATGCTTCCTTGAATTGCAAATTGCAATACTAATAATGGTTATTAATGTTCTAGGTACAACAAAAGAGATTGACTGACCTATTCATCCATTCTCTGATGAAAAGCTACTCATTTGGACTGGCCTCATTTTCTTTGTCTGCAGCTCTCTGATCACATGCTATTTAATTTCCTCTTCCATCGAGACACCACACATCCAAATGTGAGTGTTGTTACCATGTTCTGCCTAATTAGCTATAATCATCCTTGTTGAGGGAGGCTGAATTCAGAAAAGTCCAGTAAAAACTGATTATCTTTCCCCTCCCCCAGCATTAGCCTTGACTATCAGGCTGGTTTTTGTTGCTACAGTGCTAACCACAGCTGGTAGAATTTCCATAACTCAAAGGCCATCAGCAGGGACAATCAGCACAGAAAGCTTCTGGAATCTTCTGAAGGAGGGTGAAGGCAGGCTTGGGCACCATCCTCCAGCTGGAGGCAGGCACCAGAGACCTTGTACCAAAGCTTAGTTTATGGTATACTCCTTCCAGAGTGGGGGTTATGGCATTTTATTTCCAGTACCTGAAGGGTTGTATTGCCCATGTGTGGAAACCATGTCAGCAGGGATTTTAGGAGCCTCCAGACAACGAGGTGCCTGGGCTGGATGTGCTTACAGCTGTTACTTTCATGTGGAATTTCTTTGCACTGATATATTATTTGATTTCTCAATTGTTGCCCTCCTGAAAATACTTTTTTCAGAGGTTCACACCCTGGTCTTGATGGAGCCTTTTCCATACCTATGCAAACAGTCCTCCCCATGAGGGAGGAGCCCATACCAGGCTGCCATGGAGCTGCTGACCCTGCAGGTGGACACACCATGGATTTGTCACCTTGGATCCCACTGTGAAACCAGGCTGATAGCCAGGCATCCCACTGAAAGATGTTTTCTTGCAGAAACAGCACGTTGTCTGATGTGTAACTGCATTGTTTGACCTCATGTGACCAATGTGTGATTGGGTTGAGCCAGCAGCTGATCCAGCTCTGGATGGATCTAGTGCTGCTCCTCAGGAAGGCACCAGTGCCCCCCACTTAATGCTCTCAGGCACATCCTTCATGCTGTCCTGTGTAAGGACAGGATTGAGACTTGATGATCCTTGTGGGTCCCTTCCAGCTCAGGATATTCTATGATTCTGTGATTCACTTCTGGGGCTTTGGAAGCATTGGACCTACAGGGCAAGCAGCAGCAGCAGCTCTGCTGGCTGTGCAAGGCAATGATGCGCATGCAAGCTGAGGGTCACACCGTAAGGGCTTTTCCTGGGATTCAAGAAAGCTTTGTAAATGAACCATAGAGAAAAATGGCTGTAATTTTTCAAAGCTCACTGTATATAAAGATGACATTTACCCAGAGAAGAACTGTTTCCACAGCATACAGACATCTGGAATACACTGTTAGATTGATCCCTTGTAGCTGAAAATTACCATTACTGTTCAATTGCACACAGACATCTTAAATTATTAATGGAATTCCTGCCTGAGGGTAAACATTGTAGATTCACATTCTGAGATTTTCTAAGAGCTCTTTGATTGCTCACAACTAAGGCTGTTAAATACAGTTATTTGCTTTATACATCTTAAATGGATCAATATCAACTGAAGAAATATCAGGGGGATGGAGAGTGAGAGTAAAGGAGTAGGAGTAAAGCTACCATCAGTATCCCTTGTATTTTAAGGGATTTTTAAATCTGGCTTGAGGTTTTGTCCCTTAACTTCTGTGGAGATGTTTGGGAACCAGCCCCAGATCTGCACACTGCCCTTACAGCCACGGATGTCTCACAGGCTGTTTTCTGGGGTACCAAAAGACTGCAGTTTATGAAGGGGGAAAGAGAAGACCACATGGCTCCTGCAGCAGGGATGCTGTCCTGGGCAGTCCCACGAGCTCTTGATCATGCAGAGAACTCATCTTTGTGCTTTCCTTTCCTGAAAGGAAGCTATACTTCACTATGTATGGGATATGAAGAGCTTCTTTCTAAAGACACACCACTAGAGATGGCACACGGGGCTTCAGTCTGCCCTTTGCCTGCCTGCTACACCTTCACTGGGCACCTGTGTCCACTACTGTTGTTCCCTCTGCTCCTGCCCCCTCGCCTGCTCCTTAAAGCCCTGCCACAGGGGAAAAGCCAGGCTGAGATGGAAGAAGCTACTTTGCCTCCTTTCCAGGTTGCTGTTTGTGCCATTCCTCCTTTTGCAGCTGTCTTGGGGTAAGGTTTCCTAAGTTGGTGTGAGCCAACAGAGCAGCTCCCTGCTGCCAGAAGGGGATGGCTCCCATCCCAGCCACCAGCTCCCACCACCACCTCTGCCAGGGATGGCATGTGCCAGGCTCCTCTCTGAGCCAAGGCAGTGCCAGGTTTTGCCATTTTGGTAGGTGAATGGGAGCAGGAGAGAGTCTAAGAAGGTGTTGGCCATGCAAGGAAGGCGGTGGGGTAGTGGGGTCAGCAGCAGTAGAAGTGGGACCGACTTTTCTCAGCCATGGGCAGCTCTTCAGGCTCTGCTGGGCAGCTTCAGCTGCAAGCAGCAGCTCAGCTTTCTTCCTGCAAGTGCTTCCCAGGTGCCAGCTCTCTCCAGGCAGAAGGGAAGAGCCCTCAGGTTCAGGCAGACACACGCTGTGTGCTGGGTAAAGCTGCCAGGTACCCATGCTAGCAGGAGAAATGCAAGGGGGAATTTCAAGCCCTCCTTTTTGGCAGGGTAATGCTATTTGCTATTACAAACTCAGTCATGTAAAAAGAGGAAAGCTTCTCCAGACAAAACTGGCAAACAAGCAGGGAGAAGCTTTGAAAAATATTTATGTCTGGACTCTGAAGTATGTTTCATTTTAATTCTAACTTTCTCTTCTGGGAAAAGAGACCAACCCAGCTATTTTCTTTTTAATTCAGCCTAAACCTGTGAAGGTGCTGGCATATCCTTTCTTATATCAAGATTCATCCACCTTGGATTAACTCATACCATTTCTATCTATTCCATTCAGAGTACACATTTCTTCACAATCCTGCTGCCCTCTGACTTCCCAGCAATGATAGAAAACTTCATCACTGAAGTGAGGAAAGTGGTGATTAAGCATGCCCTGTAGGAAAAAGAGAAAAGGTTCTTCTAACACTGTGGCGAGACGTGTTGTTATATTTGATGCCCCATTTGCCACAAACAATACCTTAATACAAGCATGTTTCACAACACATTAATCTTAAGCATGAAATTATTAGGACTGATGTAACACACCTAGAATCAAAACACAGTAATTAGTCCTTACAGTGCCATTAGTTTAGAGCATTTTAAAGTGAATGGTGACATTCAGAGATATCATAGAGTATATTCACAATTCCCAAGCAGTGAATCAGATAATTTCATTCATTCCAAAGTCAGCAAACATGTGCTCTGCTGTAATACATACAAATGTATTTGGGATTTGAAAATGAGATTTAATTAACGAGATATTTGGGTCTGGAAAGATTGGATGGCGTTTCAAAGCTAGCATTTGAACCATATATTAGGTGGATTCTGTGCCACTTTGCACTGTGACCCACACACAGTGAACAAGCACAGTGTAAAGCTCAGAGGCAAGCAAACAAAAAAATTTTAAACCTCCCCAACAGCAACAACATTGCTTTTGATGGAAACACCTCTTAAAAAAATTTTAAGAGGTAAAGTAACACACTGGCAAAGCATGGTCTTTCCAAATTCCCCAGGAAGCAAAAGCATAAAGCATATTGATACTACAACATGTTTTTGAAGACTGAAAACTCAAATCTGACCCCTGAAGATGTATTTAGCTAGACTTGACATTCAGGCCTAGAAGGCTATGCCAAGTCATTTGGAAGTCCAGGACTTCCTTTTTAGCCGGCTGTTCCTTCATTACAAATGCACAAATGCCATTCAAATTTGACCTAGAAAGAATTACATGACACTGATATTGCAACATGAACCCACCTTCAGGAGATGTTGCAGAGCTCTGATTTTCTCTAATACATTATAGTAGAAAAGCTGAGGTTCAGAAGGGACAGTGCAGTAATTTGTTA
Organism: Poecile atricapillus; assembly: GCF_030490865.1. Lineage (NCBI taxonomy): Eukaryota > Metazoa > Chordata > Aves > Passeriformes > Paridae > Poecile > Poecile atricapillus. Next base: position 24,872,466 of record NC_081249.1, read on the forward strand.
GCACTGGAGTGCAAAAACCAACTGACATAGGGCAGGAAAATCCAAAGCTGTGATAAAGCTGTGATATTTCAGCCATCTACCAGGGCTTCTGAAAAAACTACCCCAAATCCCAAAAAGTGCTTGAGCACTTTGAATGTATCACAGTCCATGGTGTGGATATCAAGGTCAGCAAGGCCGGGCTAATGACCATCATCAAATCAGAGGTATTGCAAGCACTTTTCAGACATGCATGTGGTCCAAATCCTTCAGTGGTATAAATCAACCTGATTAGAGTCAAGGAGGTAATAAACAGTCCCCTTAATTCAAAAAACCCTCCCTTGCAAGTCACTCTCCATCAGAGGCATTTTCAAGGGCCGTGGGCTGGCTGCCAAGGCCTCTTTGCTAGGCAATGAATGGGAATTTGTGGGTGAAGGTACTGCACACCCAGGTTCAGACACTGAAGTCTCCCATTTCATGTGCCTTCCACTTACTTATTACTCACTGAGCACTGAACATATTCTCCTCAGCTGTGGAAAAGCTGCAGATTTCTGCCAATGATGTTGTTGGAGAAAATATTACTCCTTTAGCTATCACTTGATATTACTAGTTCTTACACTTGCCAGATGACTTATGACAGAAACATCTCTGTGCCTGGCATCCTCCAACACACGTGCTGAACTCTATGCACTGTTAGTTTGTCCCAAGGCATCCTGTCTAGCAGTTTGCTATTTCTATAAGGAATATCACCACCTCCTGGCTTACTTTATTGCTAGACAAGACTCAGAATGGAAATAAACCAGGTTTATTTGATCAACGTGAAGTGTTAAAAGAGTGTAAAGTTCTACTCTGCTTACAAAAGACTGTACCTGCTGCCCATTCAGTGTTTAACTGCTCTTTTCTCTTTGACTGTTCTCTCTGCTTGGACAGCTTTACTTCAAACAAAATACTTTTAGCAAGGAATCCTTTTCTTAACTTTTTTATCTCTGTTTGCATGTGGACTTGCTATGTTTGGTCTTGAAGTGCTAAAGCATATGGCTTTGCAAAAGTAGAGTACCTCCATGTTGTGTTGATATGTTGATACTAATGAAGCCTCTTTTAAATGTGAGCTGTTTGAGTAGAGAGCCCTTGATCTCCAGTTTTCCTCATCTATTTACCCCTTCTCTCAAGTGTCAAGCAATTTGCAACCATCAGCTGACTTTCTAACATTTTACAAATCACACATACAGAAGGAGCCCTGGGGGACAGCACTTTTTTGTCTTCTCAGAGATGATGGGAGCCCTTTCGTGAGCTGCATGAAAATTTGCCATTTACAGAGTCTAAAATGCCTGACTTCGACACACTTCTATTTGTGTAGTTCATGTGGTGCCCTCAGTATCTGCAGGGGCTGCACATGACTGTGGTATCACAGATGTCTGACCCAACAGGCCAGGTGCCAGGGGATTCTCTGGCAGAGCACTGGTGTTTAAGTTTTGTGAGAGAAGCACACTTCAGGAGAAAGTTGAAAAACTAATAAAGTCACCAACACAATGAGCCTCATTGTTTTGTTTTAGCTTTTTTGTCACCAGCATGATCTCCATCTCCCTTGGCAATTTTTTCAGATTTCTCCTTCTGAAATTGGTGCAAAAATAGACTAGTGAAGACCTAACTGGTGAGTTGTATTACTCCAGCCCTGACCTTTAAAATTCAATGCTAACATGGTTTGAGGCTAGTGAACAAAAAAAGTAAAACTATTTTTTATTTAAAGGGATTTTTTCTGTCTTGCACAAGTAATCATTCCCACTAAAGTAATAAAAATTGAAGGATCTACAGACCTCTGTCTTATATTGAGTAGTGAGTCCAGAATTAAGTTCTGTAGCCCTTTGATTAGGCTGTGGGAGAAACATCAGGCAAAAAAAAAATGAGTGGGCGAGCTGGTCTGTCTGTGCTCTGACAAACACAGGGTTAAGGGCAGTTTCCCTATTCACTTGTTAGCTTCATCCAAGTGGAGAGTAGCTCAAGAAATCCCTCATGCTTCAAGTGTTCCCCCAGCATTGGACATGAGAGACCAGGGATGGGCCACAGACAGCTTTTCTGCCTCACTGCTGCACACCAGCCAGGCCTAGGAGCGAGCAGCATGATGTGTACGGGGTGAGGATGCATCTTTGCTGTGGGTTGGAAACATCTGGAGCTCTTAATGGAGCAGCCTAATGGAGAGCTGGTCTCCATGCCCTGTGGTGAGAGAAGAGGTGTGCCCTGCACGTCCTGCATGAAGAAGTAAGGGCTCCTCCTTTTATCCTGACAGCCCAGAAGGCATGTGAAGGAGGTGGGCTTGCAGGAGAGCCCCATTAGTGAGTAATGTGCTTCTTCAGGTTCCACTCCATCTCAGACCAGGCTGTCCTTGGAGCAGTGAAATTGTGAAGCTGTGTCAGGCATTTCTGAGCAGTCCTCACCCAGGTCTCCATCTCAGCTCTCTCACACGCCTTTCACAGGCCACAGCTGGAGCAAGGATGGGCGTTTGACTGAGCCTGTGTGTGCACAAACACGAGCTCACACTCACAGAGTGCACAGGGCTGCCATGGAATCAGTTCATGGTCCTCCCTCAGGTGCCACATTTGAGATTTCATGGCAGAAGAGTGGCAGGGCCAGCACAGGTTATTTGGGATGACAGTGTAGAGGTCTTGTGGCTCTAAGGGGGATGGCCTCAGCTCCAGCATTCCCAACTTTCCATCTCCCTTGACTCCCCCAGTCCTTCTCTGCTCATAAAGAGGAATCACCTGTCAGGCTGGTAACCCACAGGGTGACAAATACACAGTCCTAGCCCATGTCAGTGAGCAGCTGTCTTCTGTCTGCTTCAGGCTTGCAGGATGTTTCTAGGTGAGTTCTCCTGATGGCTTTCCACTAAAACATGCACCTTCTCCCTGTTAAGAGAGTCTCCCCAGGTGTAAAAGCATTTCTCAAAAATTACAGTAAAAGGCATACAGGTGACACATTTACACCAGGTCCACCTTGGTTTCAGGAAGGTTATGGAAAAGTGCTGGGTTTGCTCCGGGCAGAAACTCCTCTTCCTCTTCCCTAACCAAGCCATAACTCTGCCTGCAAAGAGGCATGTGGTGACTGGCTGTGGGGCCTCCCAGCACAGAACTGGGCAGCCAGGGTCTCCACAAAACAGTATGAATGGTCCCCAGGGATGAGGCTGTTTCTCCTTGCAGACCCAGTGGGCAGGAACCTTCCCCTTCTCCACTGTGACAGCTGTATGGCAACACAGCCTGCAGCTCACTCAAGCACATCTTTCCTGAAGGAGGCTTTGTCTTGCCTGAAGGGAAGCACACAGATCTTCTCCTACCAGGGTTGCACTGATGTGATACCACTTACCTGTCCTGGTAAAACTTCATCCTAAGTACTTATTTAGAGCCTGCATTATTTGAGAAAGGCCAGTTCCATGTAGTTTCTAACAACTGATGCAAATTTTAGGTTGTGGGCACCTTCTGGTGCAGACAGACCATTCTCTGAAAAGTCAGTTCAGGCCAGTGGACAGTGCTGGCCTTTGGTTCTTCCCCTAGGTCACTTTATCCAAGATCTTTGAAGAAGCAAGGATATAGAAAAGCTTTAACAGTAGCTCTAGAAGTAGGTGTATAAAAGTAGAGGTAAATAAGCAGCTAAAAAGAGGATATGGGTGAAGTCTGAGAGAAATTTATGTTGTGACCTACATTATTCAAAATACTTGTAAGTGATGTAGGAGGAAAAACCTCCATCAAGAGGTGGGAGGGTTTGTCTGACAAAGAATCATAGGATTGTTTAGGTTGGAAAAGATCACTCAGACCATTGAGCCCACCTGTTAAAGCAGCGGCACGCCATGTCCGCCACTAAACCATGTCCCTAAGGCCACATCTTAATTATTCCAAGGTATCTGAGCTGTGGCCAGCTGCAGACAGTTGCAGAAGACCTCACAGTACAAATTAACTGGGAATAAAGGCAGAGGTGAAAGCTGGTGTTATGGCATTCACCACAGGTCACATAAGGAAAACAATCTTAACTACATACCCACAAGTATTGATGGGCTCTCTATTCCTTCTAAACAGATAAGAAATATCTGATAGTGCTTTGAGAACACCATTTCAGTGTTAGGGAGTAAAGAGGCTCTTGGTAATTACTAGGAAAAGAAGGGAGCACAAAACAGCATGCATCATTACACTGTAAATTTATGATGCATCCTCTTTTCACATACTGTCATCTCATCTCAAAAGGTTATCATGGAAATGGAAAAGAGGTACAGGAAATAACAAGAATATGCCGTATAGATCCACTTCAAAAAAGTACTGAACAGAATGTGATTCTTCTGCTTGGGAAACAGATGATTGAGGAGAAATATGATGTAGCCCTACAAAATTATGTGCTGCATAAGAAAATTTATTCACTGCTTCTCACAGAACTGTGGGTCACCAAATGAAACCGCCAGAGACAGCAAATGAAAAGGAGCACATTTTCATGAAAATTGAATTTTCACGAAATACTGACTTTTTTGAGCTCAATGGCGAAGGATGTAGTAGTCAAAATTATGAGTAGGTTCAAAAGTAATGAGACAAACTGATGGAGAGGAGGCAGTCAAGAGATATGGAAAACTGGTATGCAGATACACACTCTGACTGGCACAGCGAGCTGGGCAAGAGCTGGTAGCAGACAGGCAGCAGCATCTGAGGCTGCTGCAACAGCAGGAGCAGAGCGAGGAGCTCGGGGCAGGAGCCTGCCCAGCACTCGTTGTCAGAGCACATCTGGGCAGCAGCAGTTTGGTGTCCCCAGTGCAGAAAGGCGCCGATAACCGCGGTGAGTTCAGCCCTGCGGCACTCAGGGCTGGAGCCTGGCCCTGTGAGCAGAGACTGGGCTGGTCCAGCCTGGGCAGAGACAGCTTTGGGGGCACCTCACAGACACCCCGGAGCCCGTGGGGAGGGGAGGAGGCAGCTGAGCCCAGCAGGAACTGAAATGAGAGGGCCTCAGGCTGGGCACTGAAACCTTTTCCGTGAGCACAGGCAGGTCCTGCACAGGGAGGCTGTGCAGGCTCCATCCTTGGGGATTGTGAAACCTGGCTGGGAAAAGCCCTGAGCAACCTGGTCTGACCTCACTGCTGGCCCTGCTTGGAGCATGAGGCACCTCTTGAAGTCCCCTCCAGCCTGAATTTCCCAGCGATCCTATCCTCTTATGCTCTGATTCTCTAATCCTAATTTCTTTAGGGAAAAATTTTCAGAGGTCAGAAAGGTATATGGGGGGAAATATTATATTGAACAAGATTGCTCCTGATTTGAACTCGGTGCATCTGTTTATTTTTATTGTGTTGTTAGAAATAAATACATGTAGACAGTAAGAAAAAAAGTAAATTTTATAAAAAGTGGAGCACAATTCTGGGGATAACAGAGCACATGAGGAGAAACCCCGAAGCCTGAGAGTGACCTGAGCCTTATGACAGTATAAAACTGTAACTGCAATTGATTCATGTCTACCCTGCGGAGCTATTTCAAGGAAGAGAAAGTAGTTTAAGGCATCCATTCTGTCTTGTACATCTTCAGCTGGTTCCTTTTGCAAGTTCCTATTACTCAGCCAATCAATCACTCCTGCCCTGTGGCTTCAGAGGTGTCAATGAAAGCCTTCAGTACCCTGCACAGTCCTGAATGCACTCAGTGGTGTGTCAGGCAGAGGGAAAAACAAGCTCATACCTATGTTCCTTGGCTGAGTTTGTAGGTTTTGTGGCTGAACAGACCTAGAACAGGTGTTTTCCAGAGTGACTTGAGCTACTGGATCTGTAGTGCAGGAAACTCAGATATGTTTTTCACCTAATTTCACACAAGGCTGTTTTCACGTAATTTCAGCCCATGTTTTGGTACTGAGTGAATTTCTGAAAGGGTTGCAAGAGGAAACTATGGTGAAAGTGTTGTTGGTCTCTTGGAAGTCCCAGGGTAACGTTTCATAAATATCCATGGCACAGGGAGGCTGCAGCTCACCTACTGGTGCAGAACAGATGCTGTATGGACTGCAGGGTGGGAACAGTGTGAGAGACATCCCCAACCATTTCTTGGTTATAGAGAAATCTCTGTGCTATTCAGCAACATCCTTTTTTCTTCTTATCTTTATGTCTTTTTAGCTTTTTATAAGAAGGACAAGCCAGCTCCTCCATCAAGTGCTAGATAGATGCTGGCAAATGTTGTTTTCCTCATGCATTAGGACTCTCTGAGATAGTTGTGTATTTATGAGTCAATTCATGATGATGTACATTCATTTTACCGTCAGGTAAATTTTAGGCACAAGTGGGCTTTCTCCAGCAGAGAACAAAACCTTGGTGACATTACATCTGAAATCTAGACCTAGCACTGCCATCACAGAAACAGAGTCACAGAATGGGTCTGGTTAGAGGGGACCACAGGGGGTCATCTGCTCCAACCTCCCCGCTCAAGCAGGGTCATCCCAGAGCACAGGGCACAGGATTGCATCCAGGCAGTTCTTGAATATTTCCTGTGGGGGAGACTCCACCAGCTCTCTGGGCAATCTGTTCCAGTGTACAGTCACCAGCACAGTAAAGAATTCTTCCTCATGATCTGTTCCAGTGTGCAGTCACCAGCACATTCTTCCTCATGATCTGGTGGAACTTTCTGTGCCTCAGTTTCTGCCCATTGCCTCTTGTCCTATTTCTCAGCACCACTGAGCAGAGCCTGGCTCCATCCTCTTGGGGCCCTCCCTTCAGATATGACAGAGATTGATGAGGTCCCTCTCAGTTCTCTTCCTAAGGCTGAACAGGCCCAGCTCCCTCAGCCTTTCCTCATAAGAGAGATGCTCCAGTCCCTTAATCATCTTTGCAGTCCTCCACTGGACCCAATCCAGGAGCCCCATGTCTCCTTTGTGCTGAGGAGCCCAGACTGGGACACCTGTGGGGGTTCAAGCAAGGCTGGTACCCTGGCTGGAACCAGCACGGGCGGCTATCCTCAGCCGCGCGGTCCACATTCCACTGCATCAATGTGATGGATGGCAATATGGCGATTTATTGCAGGGAAACTTAACATTTTATAGCCTGGGTTCACTGTGTTACTCCCATCTGCTTACATCACAGTTAGGTGCTATTGGCTAATTGCAGGGGGGCCCTGCTATCCTAACAGAGAGGGGTGGGTTACTAGCTTTCCGTTACATCCCGATATCTTCCGCAGCGCAAGGCCTTAACTACAACAGACATCGTTGTATCTTAATCAATGCCTTGTTCCACTTTGTGTAAGAGCTGAGGAGCAGGCTTAGAGCATCATGTTTTCCTACCCCTAAACAGCACTGCCTGATTTCCTAGGGCAAGACGTCACACTTTCAAATTAATCGATATAGATGTTTCCAAAGTTTGATACTACAAACCAAGCAAGAAATTAATTTCAGAGTGCAGGAGCCCTGTACTTTCTTTCCCTCTCAAATCAGTTCCAAATGCTTCACTCAACAAGTTTCTCTTCTTTTCAATTACAGTTCTCCAGTGGTAGCAAATAAATCTATTTCAAACACACACTTTTCTCTTCTTTTCAATTACAGTATACTCTCAAGTAATTTAGTATCTTTCAAGTCTTCAATTCACATCCAACTTTCTCTCCAGCAAATGTATACACCTGGTAACAAAAATGCATTCTAGGCTCTATTTTTCTATGGAGATTTTAGAAGGTGGTTCTTTTCTCCACTACCTCTGAATTGACTAAAGCAGTTCAGCAAGAGATACTTACTCATAATGCATGAAAGCTGCATAAGTGGGCTTTTGTTTGGGCCATCTCCTTTGGTTCCAGCAGCTGCCCTAGTCCAGCCACAGGAGGGACTGGAGTGCTGAATGTCAGAGTTCAAAACCTTATTTTGACAAAAATTTATTGTCTTGGGTTGCAATTCGAGATGTAATCTAAAGTATGTATTCTATTACCATCTGTTAAAAACGGTGTTCTTTATCTCTTCCACAACCCATCCTCTCTCCAGGGGATATCTTCTGTTAATGGGCCATTGAGTCTCACTGCATGACTGATAAAATTACATCATCCCATTGTGAGATGCTCCACCCAGGGGGAGGAGCCAAGCATTCCTACCTGGATATAATCTGGGACTTGGAACACCACAGGCAGCCTTTTCCATTAGAGATTTAGACTGGACCCATCTACACCACCACTGGACCTTCAGAAGAAAACTATACTCTTCTACAGGATCACTGCTTCAACAGAACCACATCTGTCACTCCAGTGTCACTCTAATCAGACTGCTACCAACACCCTGACCAACACGGTGTCAGGTTGTATTCTGACTCTGTCAGTGGCTTTTTTGTACTACTGCATTTTTATTTTAATTTTCCTAGTAAAGAACTGTTATTCCTATTCCCATATCTTTGCCTGAGAGCCCCTTGATTTCAAGATTATAATAATTCGGAGGGGGGGGTTACATTTTTCCATTTCAAGGGGGTTCCTGCCTTCCATGGCAGATACCCGTCTTTTCATACCAAGACATTTATTCATTATGATTTGCAGCAACAGCTGGTGTGATAGTGAAAGCCAAGAAGGCCTCATCACCAGCTGCTGTAGGCTGATATTTATCTCCATCTAGTCTTCACTGAGTAACTGAAGCTGTGGAGAAGGACAGGGCCTACGATGCACATGAAGTATGGACAGAGGGGTGAAGGAGCTGGAGGTCAATGACTTCCTTGGGGCTGAGACTGAGATGATCAGTACAGGGTCTGGTTGGTCTAGGAGGACAAGGCAATCTGCTGGTACGTGCACTCTATCCCTCCTGAGAATAAACACAGGACTGAGGTGACCATTCGGCTACAGTGTTCCACGTGTGCGGCACTATATATTCAAAAGGGGAAAGGTGGTGAAAAACACACATAGATTCATTAAAACAAGCACTAATTTAAACTGCTCACATGACAATAGGGGGTTCAGGGAGTGATGTGGCGCATGGTCCTCGCAGTATAGCAGAGATATGTGGTTTGAGTCCAGGGTATTTGCTAATTCAGCCAGTTGAGTCAGTAACTTACTGAACAGGCTTGAATATTTCTCTGATGCTTTACTACAGCCACCTGTCAGAGGATGGGTAGAGCAGCCAGTAATCCACAGAGATCCCCAAGGAGCTTTCTGCTGCCTTTGTTCGCTTAATCACGGCAGCGAGTAACGATGATTCAGGCTTTCATTAGAGCCGTATGAGGGTTGTGAAAGTGAGAGACAGCTCTCCTGAGTCAGCTCTCCTGAGCTCCAGTGATCTGATCTCGACAGCTTGCACGTGGGGACTGAGGTGCTGTGGTGTTTTCACTGTTCCCACATGCTCCATCCCCTGGCAGGTCACCAAGCAGGCAGGATCGCTCCTCCCATGGCACTGTGCAGATCAACCTCAGTGCCTGAGGTGGAAAGCCACCACCAACTCCTGAAGGCCATGGGAAACAGATACTCACACTTGCTCTCATTCTGGACATTAAAAAAGAGAGCACATTTCTGTCTTCCTCCTCAGCTAATAGTGGATTATTTCTCTCTGGATTTGGCTCTTATTGTGCACCCCAATTGACACCTGCTGGTTTTATTTATTAAGCCTGTATTCAATGAGAGCATTTTCTTCTTTTCCCTTTCCCTTTACCTTCCTTTTCCCTTTCCTTTCTTCTGTTTCTTTGTTTGTTTGCTTGGGTTTGTATTGATAATTTCTCCCCATTTCACTGTGGTTTAAGTTCATTCAGTAGCTTCCTGCTTCTATAGCTCAGACCAGGGATCTGGCACAGTGCTCAGTCTGTCTCTTTGCCTATACAATACCATTTCTTTCCTTACAAAGGCTTGTTTTCCTAACATCTAAATTGTGCAGAGAGGCCCGTATGTTTCCATAGCCCATGTGCTCTGAAGCACAGCAAACCACTATTTAGAGTGCTCTGCAGTCCCCTGTGCAAGCCAAAACACACTCCTTGGCACAATGCCACTCCCATTTACAGAACAAAGCCGTCTCAGGGAGAAGGTTCTCAGGAGGGCACCAGAGCTGATGTGCACAGCAGAAATATAGGTGCAACCAGAGACCAACTCAGCCAGTACACTCAACATGTAATAATCTGCAAGATAGAAACCTCCCACATTTTAAATGCTACACAAGGCACATGCTGAGCTCCCCTTCCTGCAACGTGCAATGATTAAACTCCTTCAGAGGTTCCCAAGCACACTGAAACCCACCTCTAGCCATTTGGAGCAGACAAGGGATTATGTGGGAGTGCACAAAATGTTTGCTGGGGCTTCATTAGATGCCTTCCCCACTTTGCTTTTGTCCTTTCCCATTTTTATTCTGTGTCAAACAACTGTTTGTTGTCTTTATTCTGTTCTCACAACTGTCCCGCAATTTACTCCCCTCACCATTTGAGAAGGGTCTTTGTTTTTGCTGCACCAGCACACCTCCTTGAAAGTGGAGTGGAAATTATGGGAGTGACTGAAGCTTGCTTTTCATCTGCCACAAAAAACCACCTACTGTCTCCTGGAAGCTGTGGCTTCTGCTGAATAGGGGAACTGCCCCTTGCTAGCAGTCCCAGGCAGGGTGGGGGAACATCTGCTTGCTGCAGGCAACAGTGACAAAGGAGCTGTGCTGCATCTTGCTGGGAAGAGCCAGTGGTTCTGCACACCTTTGGGTTCAGACACTGGGAAGGGACAGAGGGACAAAGCAGCTGCTGGAAGGGTTCTTCCAACCCCTTAGCTGCTTGTCCTCTATTTCAGTCCTGTTTGATCCAGTTAATCCTTTCCAGGTGGGAAATTGGATGTGGAATCTGCTTCTCACTCCAGAGTCTTCCTGCAGCGCCTAGGTTTCCACAAAGCAAGGAAGCCCTCTCCAGGACTGAGGCCTCCTTCCCATTCTCCCTCCTCCTGTGAGCTATGCACCTCCATCACTGCAGTCTGATATCCTAAGTACTGTTTTTCCTTGTTTTGTTTTCTTTTTCCTAGCAGATTTGGAATAATCAGTTTTGGCTTCTTTCTCTCTTTGCTGGTGCCTCTTCACTTTCAGTTTTAGGGTTGCCCAAGCTCTGCACACCCTCAGGGAGCAGCAGAGAATCCAGGAACTCAGGGCTGCAGACAATAAACAGTGTAATGATGTATGGGGAGTCCTACAAATTTGTGTTGACTGAGAAGTCAGAAGGGGGTCTTAAAATGAAATCTGAGGTAAGGGATTTTTTTTTCAGACTGACATATTACAGGAGCACAATGTGGAGGAAGACTGTTCTTAAATGTATAAGAAATCAAATTTTTCTTGCACATAATCACAGGGGGACACAATCTGTAACATTCAGAGCATTTGATATTTTCAAATAGATTCCTATGGGAGAACATACAGAAGAAGAGGAGAAAAGACAACATCTCAGTGTTACTGCCTCTCCATGTTGGAGCTGCTGTTTTCTGAACTTTTTTCAGGATGAAAAGAGGAATCATGCTCATGTCTTCAGTCTCACACTACCCAGCTGACCTGTCCAAGAGGTCACCTGTGCATAACTCGGTTCTTCCACTCTGCAAATTGAGTCCAAGGGATGATCTTATTCTCCAGTCTCTCAATTCAGCAGGATTATTCCCTCAGCTGTTCTGCCTTTTACTATTGGGGTCATGGCAGGCTTAACCTCAGGCAGACTACCAAAGACATAATAAATAGGGCTTGTTATTTTGGGCTTGGTGCCACGCTAACCTGGTTGCAGAGCATCCAGCTGGAACACATCTGGCTGGGGCCGTGCAGTGCTGCTCAGAGCAGCTTATCAACAGCTTGAGGAATACGGGGCTGCTGCAGCCAAGTCTGTGCCGTTCCCATTGGCACCAGGGATGGGAAGGCTGCTGGTCCTGGTGGGGAGAGGGATCTGCCAGGGGTGAGAGCCATGCTGCCACTGCTGCTTTCCTTCCATCTGGAACCTTTCATCCTCCAGCCCTTTGCCCCCGCAGGCCACACAGCAGGTCTAGCACAACTCCACCCTGCTGATGGGCAGGGGCTGCCCACGTTAGGAAAAGCTGGCTTTGCAGGCACTGTGAAAATGTGAATGTGGGTGCTGCCACTGTAGTTCAGATCCTCGTTCCTTTTCACACCAGCGTGGATAATGGTGATTCTTTAGCTCCAAAAGAGCGGTTGGAATACTCTGGCTCCTGTAAAACTGCCACCTACCAGATGGATCAGGACAGCTGCCCCTACTGATGGAGACAGCACTGCTCATGTAGAGAATTGCTGTGCATTCAAAAAAGGGTGATCAGCAATGTTGTACTTGATTACTGTCAGCAGTGCCAACCTGTACCTGTACATCCTCCAGGATGATACTCTGAGATGAAGAGTGAAGATCTGTCTATCAAATGGTGACAGGTTTAGTGAAACAGTGTCCAACCCATCAGCTAATGGAAAACACCTCAGTGATTTATCAATACCAGAATTTCAGCTGAAAATGCAGATATGAATTATGCATATAGTCCAATAAATAAATCCTTAGGCATTTTATTAGATGTACTGTATATAAAAAAATCTCAAGGATTTTATACTTCCTAGAATTTATAGGATTATCTGATTGGACACCTTATAGGATGATTGAAGAGCTGCTGGATCTCAGGAACTACCATTTAAGTAAGTGCTTTTCTGCATCATGCACATACTTTTTGCTTGGTTCTTCTTACATTGTGTGCCTGCCTGATTTTCATAATTTGACTTTTTGGTGCTGATTTTTAGAAAATATTTGTGTATACTGTGTGTCGAATATGAAGTAGAATAAACTCAGGTTTTAAGCTAGGTAGCTAATGTTACTGACAATCCAACTCGTAACACCTTTTAGTAACAGCAAGAATAAAAAAAACAAACCTCAATTTCTCCTCCCCCATACAAAACCTGGCAAAAACCACAGGCACTATGAAGTTTGTGGTTTCCACAGAAAAGCATAAGTGTCTTTGGTGAGACTGAGCTACCAGCTAGCACTAACAAACAGCACTTGGCCTTTCAGTAACATCAAAAGGAGAACTCTACTAATACGTGGTATTTCCTCTGCAATAAGATTACATCCTGCCTTTGCAGCAAAAGACACTCAGACAAACTTACTTTTCTCCTTTAACTCACAGTTCTAGCTGGCAAGAAGAAATATAATTAAGACTATGCAACTTAATTTTGTGTTCAGCTTCAAGTACTTGGATATTTCCCTTGTGGAACACTGCTCATATTAGTGATCAAGCCAGGGCACTTGCTTCAGTGTCAGATGTGTATCTCCCCTGACTGCACTTCAGTCAGTTGAGCCTAATTCCTACTGATTTGGAAATGGTTATCAAGTCCTTTATGTGCAGCTCCATCTCAAGGAAGCAAAGAGAATTTACTCATCAACTCTTTCTGGTGAGAAAGATGATGCCCAGCTTTCATTCTCATACCACAGGAAACATTCATTATTGTTTTTGGGGGGTGGGGTATGATTTTGAGAGTGGTAAAGCTTTTAAACTGGATATTAATAATGCTCATAACAGAGTGAAGTAGATGGCTCTTTTATAAATTATTGCTCTGTATTAAAAAAAAAATTAAACCCAGATAAGCTTTAAAAATAAACCATCTGCCTTAAACCAGAGTTCTTTTGATCCTTGCCTGTGAACAACCAGGCACCAATATGAGACAGGAAACTCTGGGAAAGGAAGGAGAGGTGTGAAATGTCTGGGAGTCATTAAGCAGCACAGCAGAAATGTAGTTACCCGTTGCCAGGAATAGTAAATCCTGCTTACACAAGACTTTTTTTTTCTTTCTTTTTTTTTTTTTTTTTTTTTCCCTGATTCAGCTGGGTCTCAAGGATTTTGGCTCTGTGAATCTGCATTCCCCAGTCCTGCCGCAGCAGCAAAATGGGATGTTCCCAGGGTACCATCTTCCACTCCACTTCGGCCTAATTGCTGTACAGCACTGTCCAGCACAGGAAGATGCCACTTCTATTCCTTTTTGTCCCTGTAGGACATCCACAACACTGCTCCATCCCCAGGCTGTCTGACCCCAAACATTGCATCCAGGACTTCCACCCTGGAACATCAAGAAATTAATTTTAGCTGCACCTTGATATGAAGGCATACTTGGGATTTGGGGGCAAATAACAAAAACAAACAAAAAACAAAACAAACAAAACCCTCACAAAACACCCCAAACCCAAAAAATCACTTATTAGAGTGCCAGAGAAGGTGTGGGGTTTTTTTTTTGTCACAAAGGCCCCTAAAAGCACAATTAAAAAGAATTTCAGTGGGTTAGTAACCAGCGTGGAGAAAATCTGTCAGGTTTTGCTGCAGTGTGTGTCCCATGTAATGGAACCAGCAAGGGAGGAGTGGTCCAGCTGCCCAGACCTCTGCCTCACATTCCCAGACAGGGAACATAAAGGATGCACTGCACCACCTGTGTCAGCATGGAAACACAAGCTGGGCGGTTCTGTGTTGGGGGAATGCGGTTTTTCACCGACTGGGAGAAAGTGGCAGTACAGAAAATAGGTGATGTGTGCAAGGTTTAGTGTGTGTGACTGGCCACACAACCATAGGTTGGCTCTAGTGTGTGGAACAGCAAGGAATCCTTTTCCATCTAGCTGTGTTATCTGCTCAGGACTTATTTCCATGTATTGTGAGCCATCTCTTTTGGATGTATTACATCTGTAATCAGAATGGCAGAAGCTCTGTAGTGATTTATAACTTGGGTATAAAGAGGAAAGTGCGGTTCAGTTTCAGACTGCAGGAGGACGATAGCTTTTTAACGCAGTAAAATACACTGTGTTACAGTGCCCTTTGCTAACTTCCCAAATGAGAGCCAGAGCGAGGAACAGGATTTGATCAGTAAGACGCAAGACCAGCAATCAGGAAAGTTCACAGGGTTTGAAAGTATTTGCACCTCTCTTGAAGCCAAGCAGCATCTCATCTTCACCTAATACCCATCTCAGACAAAAGCCTTCCTTCATGACTATTAGAAGTTTAGACTAGTTTTCATTTGGAATCAAGGGATTGTTAAAAATATTAAGGACTGTAACTACGTAAGAAGTAGTGTAACACTTCCCTTTCCCTTCTTCCAGTGTTGCTAATTTTAACTACTCAGTCAGAAATATTCTGTATCAAAATACTGCCTGAATCTGTACTGACTTGTATTTTTGCCAAAACTCTGCAAATGGTTTTGAAAAACAAAATAGGAAAGGAGCTACATTTAGGGGGAATTAGGGCAAAAACATCTGCATCAGCCAGAAAGAAATAAACTGAAATTTCACACAAAATTGAGAGTTAAGAGATTATGAAGATGGTGAGAATATGAGTTAGTGAATTCCATATTCACAGTGGTACTACCGAGTTACACCTGGCAGATGGAAAGAAAACTTTGCTTTTGGACAGCCATGTCCAGAACCAAGGTTAAGAGTAAGACTAAACACCTAAAAAATGTTTGCTTGATGCAAATCTTGAAAATTCGAGACTTGGACAAAAGGCCCAAGTATGAACAGTCCTACAATACAACTGTCCTTGCCAGGCAGAAAGCTTGTGAGACTTTAACTCCAGGTGTTTAAAACCCAGCAGTCTCTTGAGGAATTGCAAAGCACAGCTTCATTCAATTGGCTCAGCACTGCTGTCAGCAGAACCTGAGACTTGGTAACTTGGGCCTGAGGAGGGTTTGTGATCTCTGACAGGCTCCTCAGATTACCTAGCACAGCAACACCAGGAAAGTCTTCTGTGTTTTAACAGCAAGATATTTAAAAATTAGGCCTCTGCATCATCAATAGTTACATGTACCTGCCCACTGCAGGAGGTGTGAAGTAGATGATTTTTAAGGTCACTTCTAACCCAGGCCAGCCTATGATTCTGTGATACAGAAAGACACAGCTGCACCTGGCAGAACTCATTCTGTGCTTGACAATTCTTTACCTACCAGTTCAGCACAGAGGTACAGCTGGATCTGCTGAGCTCATTACTTTTATAACTTACTGCTCACATGTATCTCAAATTGCAAGACCAGAAAATTCCAAGTAAGCATGAGAAGTTTTTTTCCTGTGAGTGTGGTATGGGCTGACAACAGCAGCACACACTTGGGTATGTATTCACCAACCTCAACCGCACTGGGATTCTGTGATTCCCTATTTCATGTTTTATTGAAAATTTATGGGATAATTTAAAAACAAGATTTTAGATGGCTTTTGCAGTAAGTAAATATATTGTCTCAAAGAGCACCTGCAAAAATGCCATCTTTGAATTCTCATCTTTATATTTAATGTTTTAAAATTGATACACCTCAGCTCTTGCCTGAGTCATACTCTTGTCACAGAGTTCTACCTCTGCAACATTAACTGTAGATGAAGACACCTGGGGGACACACATCGTGCACCTACATCATATGGCCCTCACTTGTCTTCTCCATGTAATCCAAATTTAACAACTGGCTTCAATGGGACCTGACAACAGATACAGACCTTGTAGTCTATCAACACATGGCTGAACACATGTGAAAGCACAGAAGTGCTTTTTAAAATAAAGCTCCAAGTTCTCCCTTTGAATTTGAAGTACAATGTCTTCCAAGGTATTTTAGGTGAAAATGTGTGAAGAGCAAGCAAATGAAAACCAAATGTACACAGATTTTAAAAATCTTGCCTTATGAAGAGAGTATAAATCTTATCATGCTAAAATTATGTACCTAACATTACACCCTCATATGCCAACTTGGTTGTACTCAAAGCAAACTCTCTAGGGATCAGTTTACAGCCATGAAAGTAAGATGGCAGTGCTTATTATGAACGGCTCTGATTTATCTGAAGTACAAGAAAGCATGTGGAGCAAACTTGGCAAATACTTAAGATCCCCAAACCCAAGTGCTACAGCAGATGAGCGTTGCTGTCTTGTGCCAGTACAATGGCAATGGCATGTGCTCCTCTGGCACTACACCAGCAAATTAAAGCATCTGAAAACAGGGCCCAGGTGCAGTTGTCCAAGCACAAGCAGGGGGTTAATGTGCATACCAGAGCAACCCATCCCAGGTGACACTCAGCTTTCACTAATGGTCTTTTTTTAATTTTTTCTTTTTTTTTTTTTTCTCCAGAAGGCACTGAGGAGTTTTGCTGGTCTGCAAAAGGACTGGTCAATTTTCCCCAGTCCTACTCTCAATCTGAATACACTGTGAACATCTTGTGCCTAGTGAACCATGTAGAGTGTAAAGGCTATTTCAAACACTGACTTCTCTGCAGTGAGTAGCATTTTGCTTAAAAATGTTTGAATGAGACTACAATTTTTTTTTTATTTACAGACAGGCAATATTTTAGCCAAGTATTTTTTAAGCTGAAGGCTGATGCAACTTGTCATACCCCAAATATCCAGTTTGTGTTTCTGTAATTCAGTCAAGGACAACTTGGGCTGCTCCCATCTGTTTTCATATACTGACAAAAAGAAATTCCACAGCAGCACTGAGAAAAATTATGGCAATTGTGGCTTATAAAATATTTAACGCTTTCTCAACTTGCCTATAAAATAATAACATCTAAACAAAATACTGAGATACAATGTAATATGTTTCTTTATTTTTTTTAAATCCAATTTGAAAAGGTCCCTTTTTAAACAAAACAAGAACAAAAAAATCAATACAATTCAGAGGGCTTATCTCATTTACCATATTCTTCCCCACTCTTCACTTATAACACAAGCAGCAACTTATAATATTAGTGCTCATATAGTGCACTTATATGAATTTTGATTTGTGTATTAAGCATTAAATACAATGTATTTTCCGTGAGCATAGCCCAAAGAGTACACAACGTTACATTTTCAAAGCCTATGTTAAAAAAAAAAAAAGACAATAAATGTATATCCAAGACAGTCAAACTCAAAATTTTTTGACTTGGCAAAATTCTATAACGAGTAACAGCAATTTTAAACTGCGTACAAAGCAGAACCGTGCCAACATGCCCCCAGTCTGTGAGCTATGGTAAAACATCAAGCACACATACAAAGGAGAGAAGCCAAAGAAACCCACCACAGAGCTAACCTGAGGCACACCCAACTGCGACCATACAAAGGCAGCCCACTTCCCCACTCTGTAATGCAAAGAGCCCAACAACAACAAAAAGCACTTCTACGCTACAGAAAGTGAAACAGCAACTCCTTCCAAATTTGTCTCCTCACTTTTAAACAACTTGTTCAAAAAATTTAAAGATGAACATCTAGCTATACCAAACAAATGTACAAACTATAAAGTCAGAGAAGCTCCAGAAGATTGCCACTTTCAACCTTGCATAGTGAGAGCTGGCATTGATATTGCTACCACAGCTTCAGCAGAAGATACGGGAAAGAAAAACCTTTACCTCTAAGTGATGCACATACGTAACATTTTCTTCACAAAATTCAGTTAAACATTGTTTTAATAAAAGGGAAAACAGCTCTAAAAAGGGAAAGATAGTGTTCACAAGCTTAGAAAAAAAATACAAAACCAGAACATTCCATAATAAAAAAATTAAAACAATAAACATTCCATCATGACAGCACCTATTTTATCACTAAATAAGCCCCATACATGCAACAAACTACAACTATTGTATAAGGCCGTCAAATTAAAGGTTTACTTTTCATATAAACAAAGTGTAAAAATAGCAACAAGTTGCAATCTTCAAATTTAATGCTATGTGAGGATTCTGTCCCCCCAGTTTCATTTGGTAGCAATTTCAATAAGTGTTTGATATAAATGTCATTCATCTAGGAACCGTGGTACAAATACATTGTGCCTAGGACAGTATTGTCGTATCTCTGTTCGACCTTGACAGAATTGGAATGCTCAACAACACTACTGAGTTCAGGGATGCTTTCAGCAGTATCCCCAAAACCATGATAGTGTCCATAGTGCAAAGTGTCTCCAGGGTCTTCCACCCATGAGGGCCGGTTAGAAACACAGCTACTCGGGCTTCCATTCAGGTGGAGAGATCCACACATATCGGTGGAATTACTCATGGCTTTTTCCGGCTCCTCGGTGCCGTTACTGGCATGAATTCGATGCCTACTGGGAGAAGTTACTCCAGGAATTGCTCCGTTAGGTGTTAATGCTAAGCACTCCTCACGCCTGGCATCCATCCCACTGAGCTGTTGTGCGGCGGTGAAATCCAAATGTCCATTGATGGCACATCCATTTGTCAGTGCATTCAATATGGAGCTACTGCTATTCATATCTGCATTAAGAAATACACCTGTCACCAACAATTAAGAATAAATCGAAATACATCAAAACGTCTCCACTATACTTAACTTACTTAAAAATGATTCCATACACAGCTTTGAAAATAAATCTATCCTTTCTTTATAACAATGTAGGTAGTTCCAAGTAATGAGATCTGACCAGTAGGTTAGTGGCATGGATTCTTATGTTGAAAATGCAAGTATCTATCCACATTTGCTTGGACAATATGCCTATATTAATCTTTGCAAAGACAACGTGAACTTCTCAATTTCTTTTTTTTTTTTTTTTTTTTCATTTAACTGTATGAAGTAAGTGCAACAGACAACATTCTGGGCAGTGTTTTCAAAGGCGGAATAAAAGTGATCTTTCCACCTTAACTGTAATACCCTCTTGGGATGGAAGATTATGTACATACAAAAAACGAGTATCTGTGAGAGAGTGAAGGGTTTTTTTTTTAATTTTTCAGTTGTAATTTAACGGTGGCTTTTTTTTTCTTTTTAGTTATAACTCTCACAATACAGAACACACTGAAGTAAGTCAAATAAAGAAATGTTACATTGGGGGGCTAATATAAAAAGTTTCCATGTTCCTTTATTCAGAAAGTATTCCAATGTACCTAGCAGCTTGCTAGATAACATACTGGGCAGGTTTGTATTTAATGCTATGTTTATAATAGCATGTGTACAACCCACATGCAAAATGCCATACAATAGCAACAGCAGAATGCACAGAAGACTAAAAAATAGTAGTAGGAAACAAAATTCTAAAAATGTGCATGCAAAAATTACTGACAACTGCTCCGAAGCAATTTCCCCTTTGAAGCTAGTAATTAGTACAGTAGGTTTTGTTTCCATGAACAGATTTCATCAGCCTGTCTGAAATGCATGTTTTTGCAGTGGTACTCAAAAGTACTAGCACAAAAAATGCATGGTATATTCTGCCTTTAAAATATAATTTATGTCTATATTGGTAAAGATGAGCAAGGCAAACATAGCAACTACAGAGCTATGTGGTGACATTTAAAGATTTTACATTCTGTGATTATCCTTGGATACATGCACATGTGTTTATGTCTCCATGAATGCATAAACCCATGTGCAAAACAGGATTGCATTTACTGCATGTATGCAAATTAATTCAGTTAATTTAGTCTGTTGGCAACTTCCCACATTTGTAAAACACTGGGTTCCCATTTAAGTGACAGATAATGAGTACCACTGTCTGACAAGGAAGAATCTGGAGTTTTGGTTCTCTCTCAGTTGTTTGCATGGCTGTTATTTGAAGTATGAATTACAACACTGATACTTTACAGACACCATGTAAGTTACACAAGAAATGTGTCCAATTTGCAACTCCCTGGATGTACTAACTGGAGCTTCCTGTTTAGTCTCGACATCAGTTAAAATAACCACATCAGCCAAACTCCCTAACCATGAATTCTCATTAAAAGTGGAAAAAACCCCCACAAACCCATCAAGACATCAAAGTTAGTACTTCAGTGATGAAAACGCACAGAAGGAGTTTCATATAGTGTTTATTAACTGAAAAGTGCAAAATTTTAACTGTTTCAAAAGAAACCATTATAGGCTGTTTTTGCCAAATCAAATTTAATAAATCTGGCACTTCTATTAGTTAATATGCAAAAGTAGGTAACGAATTGTTCTAGTGATAATTATAGAATGTTATTATCGGTTAAAAATGAGCACCTATAGTAATACAGTAATAGAGTATATTTATGAAAGAAACTAATTTTTACATAAATAAGAACACTTAGTAATTATCACTGGAAAATATAGTCTACTTTTAAAGTATTGACTATATATATGTATATATATTTATTCCTAATATATTAAAATATCTATTTATCATTCCCTTTGTTGAATTGGATCTGTGGTACAAAGCATAAACATATTTTTGGCAGAAAAAACTGGTAAATAGGAAATTAATTTCTGAATGAAATAATGCACTATTGTAGTAACTCCATGTCTTAACCTACAAAGTGCAAAAAAGGCTGACCCAAGGCAGTTTTAATCAAACTCTAAACACATCCTGTGACCACAAGCATCTTGATTAAGCAGCCCTTAAAAAAATCTAGAGCATTAATACTGACCAATCCTAGTTTGATTGTTTCATGATGATTGGTACAAAAAACAAAATCTGTTTTCCCAGGTCGACTAGTTCCAAATAGTGGATTAAACCTGTGATGTCTGGTCTTCTATTTACATAAGAAACCCCACAGCAGGATCCTGAACTTATGCCATTGTGTCTGAGCAAGTTCTGAACACAGGGTATATGTCTAGACTATTCTCTATAGTATTTATTGTACTATTTTGAATATAGTTTTGTCACAACATGTTATTTTCAAAGCTAGGATATGTTTCCCTATCAAGTCTTATTACTATAGACTCAATCAAAATTAAACAAGTAATTTAACTTATTTCTGAATTTCCTTTAACTCAAAATTTTAGCAACTAGAAGCAAGGCACAACGTAATACAAGCCTCAGGTTAAAAGTGAAACAGCCATCGTGGACTTCTGTTTACCTGAAATATTAAGAAATTACTAATAAACCTTCTCTTTCACCATTACAATACATTGCATGAAACAGCTAATTTTTGATACCTACTAAACCCCCAATATAATGGGTGTTACAGCAATACAATAGTTTTCAAGACTCCAGACAACAATGTGCAAAAATAAAGGACTAAGTTTTATACTTAAATTAAAAATAAAAAGCATATTGATTCTTGCAACGACAAGGAGTTTGCATTGCAGAAACAGTGTATATTTCAATTTCTTTTGGTCCAACAGAAGTACTCTCCTGTTGTTTGGTGTCTTCAACCATTTGAATGTTGTTGTAGTTAACAGGAAACTGTCCACTCCCACCTGATACAACAGCAAACTCTCTATCAACGTGCATATTGTCAGCATCGTCCTCAGCTCCTCCATTCAGCATTGGTATTAAGCCATCAAAGCTGTAAGCTGACAAAAAAAAGTCATGTTTAGTCATTAGTGCCCACGTGAAAACTCAGCCAACAAAAAGATGAGAACTTTTGATTATTAAAGCAAAACAGAATTACCAGGGTACCTATTAGACTTTGCACTTATATATGAAAGTTACTAGTCTGATGTACAAAAAGCTGGAGAGAAATTTAAGCTACTTCTATCTAGGCTTTACAGGAGATGTGCCCAAAACATATTTTTTGTCTATTGTCAGTTTAGACTGTTCCATTTTTCACTCCCAAGGGCCAGGTCCCAGTAATCCACCCATATCCACACCGACTGCTCCAGGGATCTCTCCAAGAGCTGAATAAGCAGAACTGTCTTCTGACAGAAGTTGCCAAGTGGTTAGACTGCTGGGGGGAATGCTTTAATAAGCAAGAGGGGCTTGACTTCACTATTACTTCTTGTACCTACCCGGAGCACTGCTCTACTACTATCAAAGCAGGCCCTGCCCTGCTCAAACACTGACATTAACACACTTTTCTACACTCACTGCACACACTTTTAATACTATGTTATAAATACCTGTTTTGGCAGATTTCAATTCAGCTTCCATTACCTTCGGCACAACCAAAATTTTCATAAACCACTCATTTTTAAGGAACCTTAAGGCCTGAATTGTTCCAGGGCCAAGCAGATCACTGAGGGCTTAAATGACATCATGGCCCTTGGATCAGAAGGCTTCAAATCACTCTAAATCAGGATGGGACTTTTTAAAATCATCTTGAGTAATATCTAAGTGCAGTTTCATGTTGGCCAATTCCAGGGTCCAGTTCCAGGAATGCCCTCCATCACACCTCACACAGAACACCTAAAGCATGTGCTGAGACTCGTGACACCAAGACACTGGTTGTAAGCAGCACACCCATCACAGAGCACAAGTCAACCTGCTGAGGGCTGGACTACAGGGGCCAGGATGGCTGACACGAACACAGCTGTGTGACCAGTTGGCCCAGTGTGCATCATCAGCATCTTTGAACCTGTGCACCATCCTCTGCTGACCTTCCCAGGAAGCAGGATGAAATTCCTGGAACTGATTCCAGAAAAATGGACATAAAATCCAGTTTTATGTTTCTATGTAAAAATTAGAAATTATTTGGCATATATTCTGAAAGTGGTCACCAATTTACTTGTTAATGACCCTTGAGTAATTAGTTTCTATCACAGTGTTATCATGTATCAGCATTATCTAATTTTGACATTTAAGACTTTTTTTAATACTATGCACCTGTTAGCAGATACACCTGTGTGCATATAAACAATTACCAGTAAAGCCTATCCAATGCCCAGTTTAGTTATTCCAGGGCAAAGCACACCTTAAGAATTTATCTTCTCTCAACTCCAGTGCTTGCAGGTTCTTGTAAGGAACATATGATGTCCCAGCAAGTAGTTTTAAAGCAGTGATTGTTCAAATTTGTGGTATGGCCATCAAACATGACTTTTCCCTGAAAATACAGGCTGGCTTTACTCTCTGAACATCTGGAATCTCCTGTGCAAATAGTCTTTAAAGGACAACAGACCAGTGTGATTTTAGTAAGGATTTAAAATTAACACAAAATTGGGCTTGTTCTGTAAAAAAGCTGAGCACAAAGATGTACTGATAACTCATTGCTCAGCTCTGTTGTTTACTCAGAATGCCTCAGGAACACTGACTCATTCTCAGTGCAAGAGACTTTTTACATCGATGCAATAGTTATTACTGATGCTTGATGTCTTTGAGGGCAAACATGTCAGATTAGAAACTGCAGCTCCCACAGCTGCAATGCATCTCTTAGTTACTCCAAAAACTTTCAAGCAAAAGCACCAAAGCTTTTGCATTTGTTTGTGAAGGTCTTAAAAATTCATATTGTTCAGAGTTAAAAAAATTACTCGGATTGCCTTTCCAACATTTCTGTAATTGCTCAAGGAGCACTTGTTCACTTCAAGCACTGTGTTTATTTGCTCAGTCTAACTTAGGTACTGGACCAACTCTGTACAGTGAAAGGTAATGCAGATACAATGCCATTCCCCCACATTGTGGGGAAATGCTGCTTATGGACTAGTCTGGGGCATATTCTGAAAGAGACATCTGCTTAGGAACACTCAGATGGAGCAGCTCTTCAAAACGCTAGGTAAGTTAACTTGACTTCAAGCAGAGCCTGTTGGTAGCAGATCAATGGACTGAAAACATCTTTCTGCAGTTGTTATAAACAATTGTGTACTGGGCAAGTTTTCCTATTCTATTTAGCTACTTAGGAAATATTTATTTCTGAAGTCTTTTATTTAATTGCACAGCAACTCTTCTCCATAATGAAATTTTTCATTTAGACCAGCTATGTGAAGCAACATATCCTGTTTATGATTGGCCATGAAGTATCCAGTTAAAGTCTCTGATCCTGGTATGTATAGGTGGTGTTTGGACAGCAAGTACTGAACAAATTGTAGTGTTGATATTGATGTGATTTATGTTGCCTATGTCGTATTTAGAAACATGATTTATGTCTCAATTCCCCCCTTGCTATCTGGAATTAAGCACTGTTTAAGCCCTTTCTCTTTGGCTCACTGAAAGTTACTTATGTTAGAACATGAACTTTAACTGAATAAAGTGTTTTCAATGAAGACATGAAGCCCTTTTCCTGACACTAAAGAAAAATATCCTTTAGCATCACCAGGAAAAAGGAGGTTTACGTGCAGAATTACTCCCTTGTTTTTAGTAAGAATTTAGTGGGATGACCAACAGAATGGAAGAAGGCAATTCTCCTCAATCATGTTACTCAAAGTGTTTCTAAAAAAAAGATTTCTACACAGAGCTACCAAAAAATATATTTAGATTGTTCTATTCTATCATTGCTGGCAAAGCAGCAGTACCCTCAACATACAAGGCTGGATAGAAAACCTTAAGATTCATTCTGGTCTTACATCCCTGTGTAAGATAGCAGTTCCCCATGGAAAACAATCCTGAAAACTTAGGGTATGTTGATTTACAGACATAACCCCTCTTGATTTGTGAAACCCTTCAGCATTCAATTTCTTCCATCCACCTTAAGTAGCACTTTTTGAACTGTGAATTAATCCTGGAATGGAAAATTACCATGAGAACATCCAGCCATCTCTGTGAATCAATGGAATGTCACTTGGCCCTCCTGAAGCTGAAGAAACTGAGGATGGAGTAGAAGCTAATTTAGCTCCTACTCCTCTGCATAATTTTTCTCAGCATCATGAAGCTTTAGCACTCTCTGGAAATAGAAATTTCTGAGCACGCCAAGATGAAGTTATAGGAAGAACTGGGATTTTGTGTCACAGAGTAACTGTATTAATATGCTTCCTGTATTAGTATGTAATTTAGATATGTGAGTTTGTCAATAATACTCAACATCCAAAAGACTTTAAAACGTTTATTTTCCTCTCTCAGCAACAGTATCAACCCATCCCTTTTACCTCTGGGGTCTCACCTTCTGTTCTAGCCTTCTTTACTCCAGCAGACTCCGTATCTTCAAAGGATCTCTTTCGACTTGTCCCACCACTGAATGGATTGGGACCTGCATTCTGATGAACCCCATTTAAGGTGCCATTGCTATAGAAACGATTCAGGTGACAGTTCTGGAGGTTCAAGAGAAACTGGGCACATTCTTGGAAGCCCTGGGTATGTGCAAGGTCTGCTGCTGTCAGGCCACTGGCATTTCTCAAGCTGTACAATACAAAGAAACTGGATTACACTCATTCATCAGGCTAGCTGGCTGCTGCTGCTGCCCTTACTGACTATCTATCTGCTGGCGATGAGAGAAAACATACACTTAGCAAATTTTCAATTAAGAAATTAGTTATCAATCTTAGTTTTATAACTATCTTAACTTTTTGCACATATATCTCACTTCTAAGCAAAATTTGGGAGACAATACACTTTCAAATAAAATCAATATACTATGTGCCTTAAACCATCTTCCTATTTAAACTTCTCAAAATGCTTTATTCTAAAACAGTCTGAAGTAGCTGATCTTTACATTAACTTCAGACTAATTTAAGTGCTGTATTTTATCATCTTCTGCAGTTTATTCTGCAATCTATTGCTTTAACTTGAGCAAAAGATCAAATACTCAAAACAAACTTAACATGACTTGGCAATTGTCCATGGCATTCTGGTTTCTAAGGTAACAACAACATCGCTATTTTTCCTAACAACAAAATATATACATATATAGTAAAAGATAAAAAAAGATGCTATACTTAGTTATGCTTTGCTTATACTTTTGTTTCTGGTTTGTTTCTCATTTCAAAGTGTGTGACATCATAAGTACTGGGACTTGCTTTGGTAATTTCAACCAAGACTTTTCTGTGCACAAGAGAATGGCACTGGATTTTTCATATTCTAGTGCATCAAGGAGGTTGGGAATGAAATCCGGGAGGATATGTAGAGGTTTAATTTGAAAAAGTGCTGTATCACATGCATTTACACAAATACACAGGATGTCTTGTGCTTAGCAATTTAGGATAACTTCATGAGGAAGAGCCTAAAAGTGGAGATAAGAAGGCCAGGAGTGACAAAAATAGATGGTGATGCAAAAGATACCAATTAATTTTTCCTAATATTTTTCCAGACAGATGTAACTAGTCAGAAAAATGGAATTTTTGTTTCTTGGATTCAGTCATTTAGACAAGTCCATTACTTATAAATCCAGAAACAGACCAGCTAACAGAGTAAGAATTCAGAAGATTAATAGGCCTGATTCTCTTGAAACTCCAGCTCATGAGAAGAATTTAAAGAACCAAGTCCAGATTTGCTTCTTAGATAACTGAAATTTACTTGATATAAGAAAACCTTTACAAACTGACTATTACAGCAAGACTATTTCCATGAATGGATAAGCCAAAATACTACAGAATCACAAAACCCATAACCTAAATCAGGTTTAATTTAATTCCATACTACCTGATTCTAAGTCATTATTTACTTGGACTAGTGAAAATTCACAGAACAGCAGTCAAGAATGCTCTAGAAAGTAAGACTTCAGAATACTGAAAAACCTAGTTAGTAAAAAGAAATGAAACTTTGAGGTGGTATTAGTTTTGAATACCTACAAGAGAGCTGCTAAGTGAATAATCTGCTCTGTGCATCCAGTGTAGGCAGTATATGAATGTGATTAATATGAACAAAGGATAATTAAAGCTAGCATCAGGATTAAGTTTTAGCATATAAAGGCTGCTGAATCTTGAGATGGTTCTTTTCCCCTCATTTTAAGAGCTACCCATGATATCAGATATTCTTCTGTCAATCCCTGCTGCACTGTTTAAGCTGCTGCTAAGCAAGCAATTTGACACTTCTTCAGTAATTCTGATTTACTTGTGCAGCCTAAGGATGTAGAATGATGAAAGTACAGCTTAGGAAAGAGAAATTTTAACAGATCTGTTCTGTTCAAGAAGAAAACTCAATTCTCTGATACCTTCTTTAAATTTCCAAGCCCCAAAAGAACAGTAAAAGAAATCTAAGCAAGAGCAAAATAAATGAAGTTATAGAAAGATAAAAATGACAAAACCAGTATGGTATTGAATAGCCACCTAATTTAACAGAATTCAAGGAATCAGTAATTCTATTACTTAGCAAGTACTACTGAACACTAAGTGCTTTCCAAAATTGACTGTAAGAGACTGCAATTAAGTCACTGTTTTCCAAAGGATCGTCAATGTAAGATGCAAGAGGCACTTGGAGATTTACAAACTCAGAACAAAATGTGTAAAGCTACACAACTGAACTTTCTGGGAAAGAAAAATTACATTTCCCAGAAACAAAATAAATAGGAGTTAGAATTTGCAAAATTTTAAAAGGTAATGACTTTTGATATTTAAAGATCTATCCCATTCCTACCTCTTCCTGAACAAATCAATTTTTTTTAAAAAAAAACAAATCAGGTAGACAAAGATGTGCTTGTTTTACAGAAATATTCGGGAAGCGCTGCATAGGTTTTCAAGGGACTCAAGCCTATTGGATTTAAGATTCTTGCTTCTGAAGTTTAGAAACACCTCTCCTTAAAGGTGTGAATCTGAATTTAGCCTATCAAGTTAGTAATGAAAAAAAAAGCTCAATGAAATAAGAGATTTTAAGTTCTAGATGACTCTAGAAACTGTTTGAACAAATGTCATGGAAGATTAACACAGCTGTTCTCTCTGCTCACTTACTGTGGGAACACTAATTTGAGTATCTTTTCTATATCCAGTTGTCCATGTCCATGATTTTAATCAAGGCCTGACTATTCTTGGACTTTCATATACTTTCAAATTTCTATTATACTGGCTTGCATTCCAGCATTAACAGGAAGGAGAAAAGGAAAAGCTGACAAATTCTGCAGAAACCTTTTGTCACTTTCTCAGAAACAGGCTAGAAAGATACAAAAGATCTACTTTTTCAGCAAATTTCTCTAGTTTTCTCTAGGTGGAAAAAAATCTGTAAGTGGGAACACAAAAGGCAGCAAAAGCTAGCTGTGCTCTATTAGCCTACCATAACAAAATCCAAGAAATAAAAAAAAAAAAAGTACTAATGTAAGTATGAACAAAACCAGAAAGAAAATACTCTTAACAGATACTATGGAACTTTAGCAAACTGGAAGAGCTTATGTAGTTTCAAAATTATTTAGAAATATTGTCAATTGCTGTAAGGATTCTGAGTCTGTAACAGAAAAGCAGTGTAACACAGTCCTTCCAGAAACCCTGGAGTACTTGAATGAATTAAAAAGCTAGGATATCTACTAGACCATTACTTAAAAGTGTTAATCTGAACTCAGAGTGGAGCTGTCCTGTTAAAAGTCGTAATTACAAGGAACTAGGAACACACCTAATGCTAAATCTGCTGCCCATGTCTGACAGTGAAGTGTCTGCCTCAGCTTATCCCAGGAGCTAAGAATTCAAGTGTCATTACTGTAGACAGACTAGATTATACGGATGAAAATAGAAATGATTCAGTCCCAACCACACGTAAGAGCAGTTCAGCCTCTTATGTGCAATCCCTATGGCAGCCCTCGGTTATGAACTCAAATTATATGTAAACTGAGTGAAAAGGAGGAAGAATAGTATGTGATTAATTTGGCTACAAAATGTAGCCATGTGACAAGGAACGTGTGGCTAAAAAAAACTGGAAGAAAAATCAACAAGCAGAAAATTCTGCTGACATAAAGAAATAAAGAAAAAGGATTGGTAAAGGATATTATAACTGAAAGTAACTTCAAGACCTAGGTCGTGAAAGAAAAACACACTGATAAAAGAAATAAAGCAGTGGACAACATAGACAGAACTACCTCAATGTCATGGGTCTTGGAAAAAAAAAAAATCTTCTTTTCGGCCCATCTCCTTTTTCTAGTAAGTTAAAAATCCCTTTGGTACCAGCTTTGATCTTTTATCCTGAACACCTTGAAAGAGTAGAAACTCCAAGAAGCTTGGAACACACTGATAATTAAATCTTCAGGCAAACGGTCCTTTTGTTCCTGTTAATCATACAGCAAATATGACAGGTCTATTTCTGCAACTACATTATTCAGAATTAAAAAATGAGTACAGAGATTTCTAGCAGGTTTTACATTTTGTTTTGTAGGGGGGTATTTGTTCTTATTGTCATTTTTTTTTTTAAAAAAAATCTTTTGTGACAAAGATGCCAAACTTAAGGTCAAGCTTATGTTTCTTTTCAGGGTTTGTCTTTAGGCTAGGCTTATAGCTGAAACAAGACAAATAGCAGGTTACAAACACTGCATTTTTCAAATGAATTCATTATGAAGAAGCCAGCAGCAAGGAAGGCATGGAGAGATAGAAGGAAGACCTAAGTCAGAAAATCAGAGTAAGTTTTGGAATGTGACATGTGCTTTATGTTAAGCCAGCCTTTATTAAACAGTATTCATTGACTTGGTGCAGTATTTTCTAAAGGTTGGCCTAGTTACCATCAAATCAGAGAGCAGTGCTCCAAAAACGTAACTCCTTCTCTCATCAGCAAAAAAGAAAAAAGTAAAAAACTGAAGACAATGCCAAAGGTGAATCTAGCTACAGAACAGGTGGAAAAACTGAAGAAAGGACACTGAAAACAAAAGCTCGGAAAATATAATTCCTTTTTTGGCACCTGCTCTAGACAGGAACATACATGAAGGCATGAATTGACAAACAGGAGAAAAATTCTTTACTTAACATTGCCCACGGCTAAAGGCAGTCATTAGAAAGTCAATTCACTCAATATTTAGGAAACATATCTTGCATCATGTCCCAGGCAATTCAAGTATCTGAAAAATGACTGAGTCCTGTTCAGGTTTTTTCACTTAGCAGTAATTTTTTGCTATATACTT
Source organism: Poecile atricapillus (assembly GCF_030490865.1). NCBI lineage: Eukaryota > Metazoa > Chordata > Aves > Passeriformes > Paridae > Poecile > Poecile atricapillus. Next base: position 24,902,854 of record NC_081249.1, read on the forward strand.
TATTCACTGTTTCCATGTAATTCTTATTACTAGAAACAAATTAAAATAATGAAGTATTATTATATGAGGGTATTATTTACCCTCAGCCTTCTTGTAGGCTAAAATCCAGGAGCTGGTAATAAAAACATCTCATTTTTTTCCAAATACAGGTGTATAAGATACTAACTCCAACACAATAGAAGAAAGCCAAATGTATGGAAAGATACATTTTCATTTTATAAAGTTATTCTAAATAGAAAATATCCATGAGAAAAGACATTGAAAGTCTGAATATGGATGAGTAGGTGATATTGAAGTTTCTTGATATATGACACTTGCATTCTTCTGTAGTGACAGGTGTTTTATAAATGAACTCAAAACGCACACTGATATATTGAGTTAACGCTCTGACTTTTGCATATACATTTATTCAGACCTACAGTGCTTAAAACAACACTCTTATAACATGTTTTTCTTCTTCCATCAAGTGACATCCACAGGCAGTCTTCAAAACTGACTGATCTTGGCATGAAGAGGACTTTTTTTAGCATCCATTTTTCTCCCTCTGGGTTGACATCATCTGAACTCCCATTCTAAATGCCCAGTTCATCTGAGAGTCCTGGTATCCAATTAAAGCAGCTATAAAGAGGACACCCATGAAGCACGAGTTTAGGTATTTCCTTCTGCTGAAACGCTTTTTCAAAAATGTTGGCTGTGAGTGTAATTCAATTGTTGCTCAAAACCAAGAGACAAGTGCATTATCTGGCCAAACAAGATTGGTGTACAGAAACATGAAGTTAGGTTTCAGTTTAGCTTTATTTAGGAGGAAATTTTTATTATTTCAAACTAATTTAAGAAGTTTACTAAAGGGAGGAAACAAATTGAGGCAAGCTTTCAAAAAATATTCAAGATGCTTCCACTATGACTAAACCACGGAAAATAAAAAAAAACCAAAAACCAAACCACCCAAAATTTAGAATTGTTTAAATATGACTTTGTGCAAGAAAGATTTACTTCAGTGTAACTTACAGAATTTACTCTTCGAAAGATCTGTAGAAAGAAAACAAAGACTTGTGCTTCTCACATTGATTATAAATGCTATTGAATTTACTTCAAAAAATTGGTTCCAAGTTGCTTTAATTGTTCATTTTTCATATTCGTTGGTGGGAAAAAAAACCAAGTAGATTTCTAGGTCTTTTTAACATAGAAATACCTTAGAAGTATACCATCTTTAACTTATAATGTCACATACCTTGAAAAACAAAACAAACATTTGCTATACAAAAAGTCAGCAATAAATATCTTTGAAAATCATATATGTAAAAAAGAATCTCCTAAATGTTTAATTTGAAATAGTGATTACAGCACCTACATCTTACTGTGTTTTTGTTAATGCCATGCGACAATCTAAGAAAATAAACCACAGTTTTTGTATATCAATGTAATATCTGTTAAAAATTACTGATCTCAAGTTATCTATTGTTAGTTTACAAATAAAAATGTAGATAATTGTAAATTAGGGTAAGCAAAGCATGCAAATCTATAGATTCTATATCTGAATTCCTAGATTAGCATTAAAACCAATCACCGCAACAAATACCTCAACAGTATGCCTTGTGTGCAGAAAGGAAGCGATACTGAACATTCAATGCCACAACTGTAAGGTTTTCGGAGAAGCACCTGTGGCAGTTTCAGCAGTTTCTATATGGAATGCTCCCCCTTTCTAGGATTACTTGAAAAAATCAAGTCAATTCGAATTACGTAGCTGTAAAACATTGACATGTGTAGTTTTTACAGTTTCAGAATCTTCTGTTTGATTTAAACGGGCAATGGTGCATAAACAGGAAACTTATATCATAAGGGATCACATATTTGCAGGCAACATTAAGATTAAAAGTACATTAACATACATAAAGTGCTGTAGCACATTATTCAATATGTAAGCCATTATCATGTGACCACCTTAACAACAAGATACTAAGCCTTTTATGCCTTTAAAAGCATTATAACTTTCATCCTGAAACCAATTTTTCAGTTCTTCACTGAAATTTATAAAGAATGGATTAAAGTTACCAGTCAACTCATGGCTTCAATTACTTTAAATTTAGTAGGCTGTATCTCAAAAGAATTAGTAGCTATTCCTATACAAAAATTAGCAGATACAAGGATTAAAACAAAACAAAAGAAGAAAGAGAAAAAAAGATCAGAACACTAAAACGCCCACAGTGAGAAAAATTGTTTCCTATATAAACAGTAGTATACTAGTCTAAAATTTCTAAAGCAAAATTATTTTAAAATACTAAACTTTAAGTGTTTTAACCCTTTGGTGTCCAAATACAGAAGTTATTAAATTGTTTCAAACTTTTTTTTTTTTTCCAGATACCAAGAGAAAAATAATCTTAACTAAACAGATGTGTGTCACTGCTGGGGCAGCTATACAAATTCATGCTAGAATTACACACTGGGCATCTACAAAAGCACAAGTTGGTGCCAAGTTTTTATTTCACAACAAAGCATTTGGCAGCTGAAATTATTTTACACTTTTAAAACCAGCGGTAGAGTTCTTGTGAACATCATCCAAAATCATAACAAGAGGAATGTAATGGACAGAAGGACTATGCTTTGTGAAGCTACTTTCTCCACTTGAAAATGAAGGTTCACTATGAATTTTGTATCTATAATTAGCTCCTAAAAACTTTCAACTCCTGACTGAGAAAACATTGGCAGAAGAAAGAATTCATTAACCGTGGTAGGCAATGTTGCAATTACCACAAACACCACTATCAGGATTTTTTGTTTTACCTGTATTCCCTTTTCTATGCTTTACTGAAGACTTCAAACAGTGCACCTCATTTTCAGTACCCTTTTGTACAAATTATTCACATTTCCAAGTAAACTTTTCCCTGAACAATATAGGCCTGACTTGGCTTGGTAGCAAAACCAATATTTTTAAATTTGTATCTCATTATTTAAGAAGTGATTCCTAAAAACGATTCACAAAGGGAAGGTATGAAAGACTATGGTAACTCTTGAAACAACAATCTGATTGCAATACAGCGTAACAGAAAAGACCTTTCCTACTAAAATGAAAGTATTTTCTAGATCACAAGTAAAATTAAATTCCAAATGAGCATCTTTATACTACTGCAGCCACTTTAAACACCAAGAGAATGTAAGAATTACTTAGCCGACCTTATGACAATGAGAACTATCACTGCTGTTGCTTTCATGTTTCTAGAAACATGAGCAAGAATTGCAAATAAAATTGCTAACAATGAAGAAAGTGTAATGGAAAAGTATTGAGGATAGGTTCAGAGCAAATTCTGACTTGAAAAGATAAAACAACCTTGCAACACAGATTTCTACCAAGATGACTCTAGCAGCAAATAAAATGACACTATTTCTCCTCAACATAGCAACTGAAACCCAAAGATAGTTTAGAATTAGAGAAATGAAGGAAGCAAGTTTCTCTCAAATGTGCCAAACCTCAAAGTTCAAGCTGTTCAGCACAAAAAGCATGGACAGTGGAAGATTGGAAATAAAACTAAAGAGGTATTTTTGTGCCAAAAGCAGGGAAAAAAATAAAGAATTAGAGGACTATAGGTGGTAGACGGTTTCACTATTTTCCCATAATAGGGACACTATGTAACTACTACATAATTTTTTTTTTTTTTGGTGTCAAAAATAATTTTATATGTTCAGTCTAGCAGACAAAATCTTTTGGATTAAGCAACTGCTATAGTGCATAAAACCAGTTTAAATTAGCTCCATAAAAAAGCTTTTCCAACTTAGATTCTTCTCCCTTTATAAGAAAATTTATCTATCACAATGAGCTCAATCTAGCAAAACAGAATTAAGCTGAAGAGTAGTATTTTCCCTAAGTTATAATTACTAAAGTTTTTCCATGGTTTGTTAAGCCTCCATGCCATGAGATACATCTTGTAACCAGTAGTGCATGACAGACATTAGAAAACTTTTCTGACCATGTTCTGAGCCACACCATAACTACCTCCTGGGTTTTTTTGTCCAGAGGCTACTAAGTACATAGTTGATCTATGAACAAATTTACTGAATATGCACAAACCAGAACAGCAAACAAAACCCAAATCAACACAGTAGGCTAGAACAGACATTGCAATAAACAATCCTCTCATCACGTATCTAGTCAAAAACTATTGCCAGATCAAGCATAGCACCTCTAAAGATCACCACCACTGACATCTGGACTAGCCATCAGAACTAGTAAACTACTGTATTGGGGATATAATTGTTTCTTTCACTGTATTTAACTCTGGCCAAGCTCCATAACACTTTGGTTTCTCCACCTGACTTAACTGAACCCAGGTTTCTGTAGACAGAATAACAACAGAATAGCTTATCTTGCAGGGGAATAAATAAATAAGTAAATAAATAAATATCTTGAGGGAAACTGCACACATTAATGTGAACATTAACACAATATCTTACATGAAGGCAGATCAATCCCAACAAAAAACCCCAAACATTCCTGTCAGAAATCTTGACTACCTGCATATAAAAGTATTGGTAACACTCCCATATTCTTTACCCAGCCCTCTTGGACTGAAGAAAAGTCAAGAAACCAGTGCAATAAGCCTTCTCACTAATGAATAAGCTAACCTATCAAGCTCACATGTATCTAGTAAGTTTCCTCTTTATGTTTCAGAAAGGTCCTAAGTATCATTGCTTTAATGATGGATTTTACTTTATTCATAAAAAGCACAACCTCTCATATTCTGCTATTTTCCCACTGATGTCAGCAATCACTGTTGTTATTCCACCCCCACTAAGAATAATCTGCAATCAAACTGAACAGGAATTCAGTGGTATGAGTTTGCCTCCGCTTCCTGCAATTATTAGAAACGTCAGTAACTCTGAAAACTGTTTTTCCACACTGGTTTACCCTAAGACTGAGCCTCTCATTTTTTATCAGTTACCCATGTATATATATTCTGCTTTGGTATTTAGAAATCTTTTGTCCAGACTAAATCCAAATTCATAATCAGAAGCTCCTACAAACCACCTCAAGTACTGCTACAACCATAGCAACCAAACAGGAAACCAAACATGGAAGAAATTACCAAGCTTTACTTGCAGCTTTTTTGAAGGAGAATTAAGTGTTTCACCACTGAAATGGACATGCCACTTTGAATTTGCCTTTCTGTAAGGATTTATATAAAATGGGAAAGGCAGAATAAATTCCAACACGTGTATCCCCTACAATGAAAAATGGTCACTACAAGAATACTACAGTAATGGTCCCTAAAATGCTTGTTACATGCAATTAAACAAGAACTGCCATATATTTTTCCTTAATTATACAGCAGTCTAATAATGCAACAACAGCAATTAATCCAGAAGTTTAACTAGTATCTGGAGGCAATCAGGTTTATAAAAAGGATGTGTATGAAGTGGTCAGAGTTTGGAAAGTACCAAACAGATTATATAAGCATTAATATACTAATTAACAGATAAGAACTTCTCTGCTGAAAAAGCACCTAAATCCAAATGATCAGTAAGATCCTGAAGCATTACTTTCAAGATGAGGTTAATTTAATGACTGTAGGAAAGTAGGATGTTGGTTCTTCTACACTGAACCTATGCTGTAATACAGCTTCTGAAGTAAAAAGGTGACACAGTCGTGGCACTTCACAAGTACATTAACACCAAAAATGGACTGCAGTTCAATATTTAGTTTGGTAGTTAAGTTAGCTAGGCAAGAAAAACAAGCTCACATTAAAAACCTGCAAGTAGGTCCTAAGATTTTACGAAATCAAGAAGATATCCATTAACTAAGGAGATTTCTGAACACCAAGATCCTTCAAGAGAACAGGCCATGTAAGCTTCCCCTCCAGACTGAAACTGAACAGAGCATTTGCATCACAAAGGAATTGCTGACTTCTGTTTTGTCATGAAAACACACATCACTACTCTTCTGTCTCTTCACTAGAGGTGACTGATTTTCAGCAAGTCAAGAAATCTCGAATGTACAAATGAGAAGAAAAGCTGAGATATCACAAGAGTGGTCACGTGAAACAGAAATCCAAGAATTTCACAAAGGACTAATCCAGCAGCGCTAAAAAAAATTGCAGCAGACAGATTCCTGCGATGGAGGATGGAGAGCAGTTGAGAAGAAGAAAAAAAGATATCAATATTGCCTTTTTAAAGGACACAATGCAGTTTGTGACACGAGTTTGAAAAGAAAAGATAAATTTAAGTAAGTCCTTGTCAAAGAATGAGAATAAAGGTCTTGCTGAAAAACTTAATATCAGCAATAGGACATTTCTGGCATTGAATTTATACACTCAGATGAATGCCAGACAGCTTTAACAAGAAAGTGGCTGAAGTGTCTGCCTAAACTAGATAAACATCACAGTATGAATCTGTCATCTGGTGGAAACAGATGTACTGGTTTATTTATCCCAGCATGTCACTTCTACTCAAACCTTGAGACCAGAGTATATTAAACTAGAAAGGAAATTATGTCTTTGGGGTCACACAACATTCCATCATGGTATACAACCCAAATTTACCCAAAACCTGAAGGTTTCTGTCAGGCAAATAAAAAGCTTTTCTACAATACTATTCAAGTATCACGATCAATAAAACCCTTAAACAAGCAAGAACTTGTCTTCAGTTGGATGGGTGCATACCAAGGCACACCCCATTCCAAAAGTTACACCTCTCTCTATCCCAGAATAATAAAGTATTTCAAACTTTTCTATTAGCTCTAAATCAAGACACTAAGGAATATACAACTGTTTAAATGCTGCAGAAGAATTTTTATCCAGAAATAAGTGGACACACCGCATAAGTGCACCACATGCAAACAGACATGAAACAAGTCAGGATAATCATCACTGGCATCTGCTTCTTTTTAATTCAATAGTGTCCTTAGCTGAATCTTTAATTTTTTATATATGCTGTGATACAAACTATGTAACTACATTAAAACACAGCACTTACATAACAGTTCAAAAGAGCAAAACAAAACATGGCACCAAGAAGGCTTTTCCTCCATAAAAAGCTGTGAACACTTGTCTGTCACCATGATAAATAATACACAATTAACCATACATAAATTGCATCAATATGCCTTTTAGTGAAAATCCAGCAGTAATTATGGATACTTTAAAAGGTACTATCCACATTAAAAAGTCAGTTACACAGCAAACCTTTTCACTCATATGAGGACATTGTGACCACCTGCTTCCCCCTCTTCAAGGGTCCATGAATACCATAGTTAGTGGAGCAACCATTTTTATGGCTGTAGGACATACTGTGCACAGAATATGCTTCAGCTAAAATGAGAAGGTAAATACCACAAAAAAATCAAAATATTTTCACTAGGGTACAATTATTATTTTTTAATATTATTAAAAATTTACACAGGAATAGAGACCCAAATTCTCTCTCATCAATTAGGAAAACAATGCAACAGCTTAATGAGATTTATAGACTGCAACATCCTGTCTTTCTCTGTAAAAACAATATACTAACAAGCCTGAGATATAGTAAAGTTTAGTAAACTAGAAAAATTCAAGTGAGGCTATTTTATTATTACTAAAATTCTTACTTTTATCCTTAACTTCACTATTATACATATTATTTGTCTTCCAATATAACCAAAGGAGGAAATAAAGTAGAAATGTGGCAAACACTCATAACAAGATTTCTCTAGTCCAAGTTACTTCATTTTAACAACAGTATCCTAATAATCACTCATTAACAAAAGATGTATTTATTGCAATATTACATTATTGGTTACTAGTGTTTGTCTAATAATGAAATCTTAGCATCCCTGTTCTACTTGCTATAAAAAACTAGGGATGATGGCATTCTGAACATATATTATAAATATAATGTAAATGTAGTATATTTGACTATTTGCACTCCCAAGGGGTATTTAATTCATCCTTATGAAACTAGACTTCAATACTGTTAACTATACTAAAAAATAAAGAAAAAACTGGATTAGAAGATCTAATCCCAGTAAAAATAAAAAGCACTTACTCATCATTAGTACAGATCAGTAGTTTAATTCCAGTGCTTAGTTCTGTATTTCATAAAATTCTTGCCTGGGTCTTATACAGTCAATTATAATTACAGTTAATATATACAAATTAAAACTCAAATATATGGCTAAAATCCTTCTCCATTTCCTCTAACTGGAGCCATAAAATAATGGAGTCAAAACTTTCAGAGCATCTGCATTTTCAAGTTTTTACAAAAACCAGGAAATCTACATAAACATTAATCAGGGCCAGCTTCCAAAACCAGATGACCCAAAATAAATCAGTGTCAAAAGCATATACATGAATTTGGCCTAATTTAACATACTGAACCTGGAAACTGGATTCTAAGGAAAAAAATCCTTACCCCTATCAGTCAATAGCTAACTCCCTCAGGTGACAGGGCCAAGTCCTTATCCTCTAAATGATTAAACTTGGGTTGCTCCACAAGTCTTTTGCATTTGCATCCCTGGTTTTACCATTCTCATGATAGGACCTGACGTTTAATTACCTATAAAACTTGTGACAAATCTACTGAAACAAAGATGGAATTCAAAGTTAGAAAACTGAGAATTCAAATTATTTTCTGTTCACTAAAACTGCTATAGACCTACACTGCCTCTGCTGCAAAATTAGCTTTGGTCAAAGACAGATATGACCCATTTCACATTATGCAATTCCACAACTTTTCTTTTGGTTGGCTACCTTGTAAAAACCAAAAGATTACAGACTAATTGATGATGATAATTAAGGTTTGCTCAATTCCACAGTAAATTTAATTCCAAGTTTATCTTAAAAATATCCAAAAGTGAGTGAAAAAATGGGAAATTATACATTTAAGACTGATTTCATGTGTTTGTCAATAACTGAGACAGCTTATTTCTTTTTCCTAAAAAGAAATCTTTTAATACAAAACAATTAGTTTGCTACTATTAACTTAAAAGGCAATATATTTCCTAAATACTCTATGACACCACTAAGAGTTAAATTTTATGGCAGATTTATCAAGGCAGCATTACAAAAACAGTAAGATGGAAACCAAAGGGTAAAACAAGAAATTAACTACATGATTCTTATTTCACTTACAACTTCAAAGTTTCATAGTGCAGGTTAAAATACAGTAACTAGTTACCATTTAAGATAATAAAGCTAGTTCTAATTAAAACAAATTGCTAAAGTATTGATATTATTTATAAGCCATAGAGCTTATACTCAACATTTCTAGGTGAAAACTGCATCCATTTTGTCCATGCTGTAAGTTTCAAAAGTTTGTGAGCTTTTCTGAATGTTTTTGCAGTACATAAACCTTTAAAGAAAAAAGTTAACAGGGCAAATACACAATACACTAACGAACAGTAATAAACTAATGGTGAAGTGTGTGAATTGCTGTTTTACACATAATGTTGCTTTTGCATTGTTTTCTATATTTAATCACCAGTGCAAGGTGTAGACTTCTTGTAAAAAATAACTACATGCTAAACAAAGTGTACAGTTTGGGGTCATTTGACAGAAGAACGTCAAATACTTTACTGTATCAGATGTATGTGCAACACTAATGTAGCACAATGGTATCATTTAAGGAAAATTAACTTCATTACTAGACATGCAAAATATCTTGGGCTTCATTACAATTGAACATGTCTAGCTGTCATTATTATTTTGATCACGTGTCTGTTTTGACTTTTCTTTCTGAAATTAGTATCTATGTTTACCAATCTAAGTTAGTCAGCTACACACACAACAATCAACAACAAAAAAAATCACCTCACTTACTCTATTTGCGCACCATGAGCCACAAGGGCACTTATGGAATCCATACTACCAGATCGTGCTGCTTTATGAATTGGAGTTTCACCAACATAATCCTGTAAAGACAAACTACATTTTGTCAAGCATAATGTTTCTAAAAAATAAAATATCATTATTACATTACTCACATTTATTAAGATAGAAGATATACAAAATCAGCATTTATTATTAGCTATCAAATACATCAAGTACTTTATCATTACTTTAAAGTCTGCAGTTGACTGTCATGTACATTAGACTTTCAGTAAGAAGTAACACTAAAGGCATTTAACTCTCAAGCCTTATCCAATAGCTTGGCAATCAGCAGACTCGTATTCAGCAAAACTGGTTAACCCTCCCAACAGATACCACCGTAACACGTTATTCCAACACGTTCCTCTTCCAGCACTTTCATTTCCCAATACACTGGACTGCTCAAGCCCTCTTGAACTCGGGTGCAGCAAGGCCAAGTCTGTGGGGCTGTGCTGACACACTGACTCAGCCCTTGACTGCTGCACCATCAGTACTTGGCAGGAGGAGAGAGCATATACGCAGAGCTCTACTGTAACAGAGGTATGCCCAGTGTTCATAGAACAGGCCAGATCTCTCCCAACACATACACATTGACTCACATCTTATATATTTGTCTTTCTGATTTTCTTTATCAACTTGCATTCTATTATTCTCAACCACCACATCCAATCATTAGATTTTTTTCACATAATGTGCAGACATAGTGGGGGCAGAGTACTGCTTTTCAGGCAACTCCTCCCCATTAACTGTCTTACAAGTAACAGGGAGGATCTACAACAATTTTACAAATCCAAGCAAGCAGCAGGTAAATTTGTGCATCATGATCTACAGGCTGGAGAGGAAATCCAGTACTTGCAATTAACCATCAGTATTAAGAATCACAGAGAAGAATCTGTAATCAAACATTGCCTTGGAATAGCAAGTAAATGTTGTTACTGGTTTGGTAATGTGATTCATCCTCAACACTTCTACAGTGTAGCAATGGCTTTTTGGGGTTTTTTTGGTTGTTTTTTTTTTTTTACACTTTGTTTTCTTCCCCCTTCTCTCTGTCTCCAGACTTTTGACAGACTTCACTAGTCTGTTCCAGATATTAAACATGTTCTAACTGTATGTGCCTCAGTTTAGCTTCCTTGTTCCCTTTACTAAAATATCAACATTAGCTACTAAATTAACACAGCACCTTTACTGATTCACCAGTGTTTACACACAACAGTGTTCATGCCTAACTCCACAGGACTAGTTACACTTTAGCTCTACTTGAAATGTGAATGTATGCAAAATATCATCATACTACCTAAAAGCAGTGGCTTTACTAAATACCTTAAATTGTCTGCCAAGCTTTTGAGAAATTTAATCCTATCTTCTAGACCATGTAAGTATAACTTGAAAATTAATTTTGGATTATAAGGTATGTATCCTCAATTTTCTACTTGACAGTTTTATTTCACAGTGAAGTATCTTTATAACAAGTTACAAATTCACTGAGGGTAACCCAGCTTACCAGTGCTTAAAAAACATATTCAGCCAAACTGTGAACTACCTAGCACATCCAGCAGGAAACAATAATGGCACCAAACAAAGTTTACTTTCTTATAAACTAAGGAAAATTGTTGAAGCTGACAAAGTTTGGACACAGAAAAGAGCAGCAAATGCCTTAGAGATTAGAAAAGGGTTATACAGCCCTTCTTCCAAAGTAGATGTCTGCAGCTGACGGATAGAAGACTGCCTTCCAATGAAGTTTATGCAATTTTTCCTATTTATAGCTTCCCCTGAAGTAACAGGGAGAGCAGTTTAAGAGACGATACAATTTTTTTAAACATTTTTTTAACTACCATACATAGAAATTTATTCAACGCTAATTTATCCAGAAAAAAATTTCTTTGTGTAATAAATTTTCCAATCATGAAAGCTGTCTTCGATTCATCATTCTGTTATAGCTTCCTCCCATCCCCCCTTTCATTAAAATGGTGAAAGTGTAGAAAGTGATTTGCCTCTTTTGGTCAGCATTAGTATCTACTAGCCCAACGCTAAGTTAAAAGATAATCACTCAATATGAAGTTCAGCTTAGGGTTAGTCAATCATGCAAGTGACAGAGATAACATAATCTCCCCTAGCCCCATAAACCTGGCACACTGCCCCACAGTAAGATCTAGAGAACTGAATTACAACATTGCTGTGGGGAAACACAAAAAGGATGAGAAAAGACCTTTGCAAAAGGACTCCCCAGCACTATGTTAGAAGAATAAGCTAAGCTTATAGCAACTACCACTTCCATCACCAAAGAGAAAAGATTAGTATTTCAGAAGAGAATACATGTCTTGAGAAGGGCTGCTTTCAATCACTGGCCCAGAAAAACATGTGTCCAAAGTTAAGGAATTCAAGAAATACTTAAAAAATTACAGAATACACAGATTTAGATTTTTATAGAATTCCATTTAATTACAGCACCCAAATTTCAGACATCGCTACTATTATGTCTCTTTGAAATTTTCCTAAGGGGCCAAATATATTTGCACTGAAACACTTTCCTAGCTCTCCTCAGAAATTCTCTCTAGACTATAAGCTAGACTAAATGGAAAATATATATATATCTCCCACTGAAAGACAGCTTTTCAATTTACTTATTTTTCAATGCATCCAAATCCATGCATACAGAAGAAAACAAAAGTACTCTGTATGAATCTCAGAACAATTCTGTTTTGATTCAGCAACTGGAATGGATATGACTGAACAGGAAAACAAAGTAACAGTTTTTTCTAAGAAACTTCTGAGAACAGTTCAGGGTCTACCCTGTCATCAGCACATTCTTATGTGTAAGACACTTCTTCCCTATCTCTTTTTAGCTATGTGGAGAAAAAGTAGTTTTTTATTTTGAGAAACTCTATAAATTCCTGAATACCCCTGGTAACACCCCATAATCCTTTAAATTGGTCACACTCCCCATCTGTGCTTGAGTCTGATACAATCCCTTTTGCAATAATATTCCAGGAAGGGAAGCATCAATGACTTGTACTGGCCTTTCACAACTAGAGCAGAACTTGTCCCTCTAGGGACAAGTTGCAACACTGCACCAACAGCCCAAACCTGTCTCACAATCTAGAGGATGCATTATAAATAAATAAATTAATAGAAACTAAAATTAAGTTACAATAATTTGGCATTCAAGATAATACATTTGACTGGTTCTGTGACTACTAAATATTTTGTGCACAGTGCTCTTGAAGAAATGGCAAAAAGGATTCATGAAGCATCACATACAAACTTAGTTTTTGCAACTCACTGCTGAATGCCTTCCTCTTTCCCCTTGGAAAGAACAGCTACCCCTTCACACAGACAAGGGCAGCTTTCCTCTAGCTTGGGGTCATGACTAGATTACCTTTGACTTCTATTTCATTTAACTGAATAAACATCTAGCTTCCTTCCTCATTCTCTTTTTATTCACGTGGCTGAAGAGTCTTTAGATTTACTGATTAAAGCCAAAAAAAGCAATCTCAGCTTGATTAATCAGTTTCCAGTTCCTCACTATGCTGTTTAACCTCAAAAGACATTTCCTCTACTGATTAAACACTTTTCTCAAACTCTCTTCCCAGACCTCTTTCATGTATGTGTATTTTTTCAATTCCCCCCAGGACAAGTCTAAAGCCATTTTTTACTCCATTTTCCCTCCTTCTGTCTTTTTGGGACCCAAATTCTGTTGGCTTGAGGATGGCCCTGTAGAATTCAGAGCATATTTCCACTTTGTTCTCCAAATTCCAAGTCCCTAGATATGACTTAATTGATTTCACTCACTGGTACCTTTACATTCCTTCCATTTATCAAAGAAAAAAACAAAACAAAACACAAAACAAAAAACCCAAAATAACCCACCCAACCAAAATCAACTTACTTGCAGGAATTTATTTTTAAATAAATAGCTCCCACACACATCTACACTGAAAGCTTTCAACTATGTGTAGTGTTTTGGCTGGGACAGAATTAATTTTCTTCATAGTACCTGGTAAGATGTTTTGGATTTGTGACCAGCAAAGCGTTTTTTTTAGTGCACAAATGTCTAGCTAAAAGTGGGCTGGGATGTGGCACACCTGGGACCACTGACCCAAATGGAATGGAGAATTATCCCACACCATACAACATCATGCTCAGCAAGTAAAACTGGGGCTGTCATTGCTCCAGCACTGGCTGGGCATCAGTCAGGCAGTGGTGAGGAGCAAAACGTTTTGGGCTGTGAGGTTTTTAAAAATGTTTTATCACTTGATTTTCTAGGATTTCTTTTTCTTTATTTCAACCCATGAGTTCTCACACTTCCTTTCTGATTCTCTCCCTCCCCTCACTGGGTGGGGGGAACAAGGAAGCAGCTGTGTGGTGCTTAGGTATCCACTGGGGTTAAACCTCAACACTATGAAGCACTTCTAAAATACTCCTAGTAATGATACCTGACTAAGACACAGAAGCCCTTTGATAAAAAAATACAAACTAATTCCATTCCTTAACTCAACTGACTGAATTTCGAGCTCTAACAGATGATCGCATTTCCAAACACTACTCATTTCTTAGTATCAGTAACCTACCCTTTCTAAAGCTAGGAAGTAGAAACTGAAGAACACTGAGTGTTTTTCCTCTTTTGCTAAAAAGGCTTTTGAGTACAAATGAGGACTGGTGGAATCTTTATCTGGATTTATCCTAATTGTTTAAAATAAAAACTGTAATATAGCAAAAGAATGTTTTCTTCCTCCCCACCAAGGATATACAGCTCTTGCTGCTGCGAGTAGTCTAACCCTCCTAAAACTATCTGCCACCACTGTCATGTGATGGTAACTGACTGCATGAATAGTAAGTTGCATCCCCTGTAAGGGTGCAGTATCTCTTTTCCCTTCTGTTTATGACAGGCCACACAACACTTCTTTTGGCCAATCAACAAAGGCAACATACAATAGAAATGTTTAATAGGCTGAGGCTAGAGGGAAGATACATTTAAATGAAATTAATGGTTTTCTAAATCAGAAAGTACTCATTATTATCTGATGTTAATATGTACAACAGCCCAGAATCAATCTGTGTTGTGACAAGGATAAAACATCAGAAAAAATCCTCACGAAAAGTAGCAGGGTAATTGCTTTGCACTGTTACAGTGAACTAGAGCAGGCAGGCAGCCAAATGCAGGTCCTGAGTCACACTACTAAGAACTATTAGCAGGCACAACCCGCTGAGAGGGAAAAAAAAAAAAAAAAAAGAATCAGAAACAGTGTAGATAGAACATTCTCTTGAATCTACTGCTGGGTAGAAACAGACAGACCATTGCTTGGCACTTCAGCTTTCCTCCTGTGCATTTTTATATGGTGATCCCAGGGGGAAAGAACTGCCCACTGATGAGAGACAGATGTGACTCTAGCCAGCACATACAGTTATGTAAGAGGGCTGGGCATGACAGGATATACTCACAGAATTTATTTGGGGAGCAAAGTACAGTTGGGACAAGCAGTTTTCAGCATTTGTCCTTCATTGCTGCTGCCTGAGAAGTGTCCTGGGCAACTGTCACCAGCAACAAGAGAAGACATTTTTAAGTTTTCCTAAACTTCAGGGCAGGCAGCATGAGCTACAATACCATACCTCAGGGCAGATATGAGAAAGCATGCATGCAAATTCTACTGAGTACCGGAGGTTTACGGTAAAACTGAGAGACTCGGGTGGATTCCTTTTCAGAAGCTATCCTTTTCTTTTTCCAGAAGTTAGTCTGTAGCCAATGACCAGAAGTCAGTTTGGAAGGAAAAGTTTACTAGTTTAAATATCAAGCATTCCCAGATCTTTCTCAGCATGTGTTTTGTATCCAGTGTCCATGGAACACTTGTCCTCACACAAGCATTAGCCAGTGACTATGTCTGTTTGGAGTACAGCATCAGTCAGCGAGCTGGAAGGAATAAACAAAATACACATCAGGAAATAGTGCTCCAAAAGCTCCCAAGTGTGGGTGGAAGCCCTAGATGATCACCTAAAAGTGCTTGCAAATTAAATAAGGAACCGAGATCATTTAAGGAGTTCAAATCAGACAAGACTAGTAGAATTGGACTGCAATTCAATAAACAGCTGAGGGAACTGGGGATAGCAAAGCATGCACTGTGCTTTACATAGTCATGTAGGAAACATTCCAACTATCTGTGGGATGAGTTTTCTGCTTTAGTTATCACCAAGGCACGCTGCCTAGCTTTCAGTGCTCGTGCATGTGAAAACAGTGTGACTGACCAGTGTGTGTGACTGCATCCTATGAACTTAAGAGACTTTCTTGTTTCTACTACCATTTTAATTAACCAGAGGTATCTTATTTTATCACTGACCTCTGGTCATATGTTCAACTAGTATTTTGTGGGGGGAAAAAAAGTTACTACATTCAAGTGTAACTTGAGCCTACCATTAACGACATACATGGCACCCACAGTGCCAGCTCTATTGTATCTGTGGTCTGTCATTGCCTACATCTGCTGCAAAAGTCTATAGGATACTATCTATAGGATATACATCACCATCTGAAAACTTGACCATGTGGAGGACCACTGGCTCTGGTGACAAGCCATCAATATAGAGACTTCCTGAGTCACTGGCTTGCCTTAGTAACTTCTTTAAGCTGGAATGAGTCTCCTGCCCATTTTTAACTGCATATTATACTACCTTCTGCTTCCTTTTATAGTCATCTGCATCTTGCCCTCAGCCCATGGAGAGATCTCTCCACACTCTTCTCTTCTTCTGGGAGCTAGCTGCTACTTTCTTCTTTGCTACAACCTCACTCACTACATGTGATTTTTTTTCCCCTCATCATGTTCCAGGACATCAAGAGCTTGTTCTTCAACTCCATTTCAACCTCACTGGTCAGTTCTTCTCTTTATCCTCATAGCTGGAAACTTTCATTCTTCTCATTCATTCACTTTCATTCATTCTTCTCTTCTCATTTAGCAGTTATTTGCATATCTTTATTCTGTGCATGCCATGTTTCCTCTCTCATCACAGTTTCTTTACATTCTTACCTGGTCTCCAGATGCATTTATAGTTCTTGTATTTTCTCTTCTGAAGATTCTACCACTATGCAGCAATAACTTATTGCATAAGTTACTTTTGTCAGGTATCAAGGAGAAGATGCGATCTATAGCCTCTGCATCCAGCCACCTTCATTTTTCTACAATTCTCCTGGTGTCTCACAGCTGTTCTCAATGCACCAGACTTCTTTTCTGAAAACTCAACACAAACTTCCCCATTTCTTATTTTTGCATAGCTTTAAAAAAAAAAAGAACCAAACTCTAGAAATGCAAATGTTTTAGTTCTTCAGCAGACTTAGCTTAACTCTACTGCATATAAAACGCAGTCTGGCCCTTAAATATTTTAAGAAAAGTACGATGCAAGATTAAACAAGCCAGACATTTTATGGATGCTGTGCTATACCACAGCTTTTAACAACAGCATACGCTGTAGTATTAATTACTCTCACGGAATATTATTAAAAATATTTTTGATTACCATTAAAAAGGATTTTATGTATGCCCAGCATACATAACAGATTCATTCAGTACTTCAAACATTTTCTTAAAAAACATGATAGTTTTTAAGCATTGATTCTGTTACTGTACCAGAGTACAATAGTCCTTTCAGGAATTTTGCTATATTAATGCACTATCTGCTATCAAATAAATTACATACTCAAGTAAAACTAATGAAAATTATAGTAAAAAAAAAAGCAAAAGAAATCTTTAAAATCATCCATTAATTCTTTCTTAGCAAGTATGTTTCTGATCTATTTTCAGAAAGCTCCTAGAAAAGGTTTAGAAATAATCTCAAAGAAAAACAACATAAAACCATATGCACCTTAAAATAAATCAATGCAGACCTTGCTAGTAGTTCGATGCATGAGTAAATCATGAAGCACCACAAAGGTCTCATGGTTCAGTAGCTAATGGTAATTTTTTTAATTCTTAGCATATTTAGTAAGTATTATGTTCCTCACTAGTCTTTTTCTTGTCCCTACAGCAGCACTACAATATCAAAGTATTTGCTAATGCTGCCAATACCAAGGCAACATGACCATTTTGTTGAAGAAGCAGCAAGATGTCAATTCCTAAAACAAATATCCTCCAAACCCCTAGAGGCTTAAAGGACATTTATTCATCCTAGCTCTACTGTAATATAAAATGTCTATAAGTGATCAAGTCATGTGACTTCAACTGATGTCAAAAATAAAGTATCTGTATGTTAATGTAAGGATCATACATGTCATTAAAAGGGATCAAGACACTCCTTGCAAAACTATGCATACGTGAAATACACATTAACCCATACCTGTTTGTTTATGTTGGCCCCCACTTGAATCAACCAATTCAGGCACTGTGGATGTCCTCCAAAAGCAGCAATGTGGGCTGGTGTTTGAGCAAAACGTGTTGTACTGGCATTTACAGAAGCTCCAGCTCTTACTAACTGCATTAGGCACTCCAGCTTTAAAGACATGAGGGAAAATAAAACCGAAAACGTTACACAGATGTGCTATGACATTACCATGTTCTAAATAAATATATAAAACCTAGAAGAACTAAACTTTCTAGTAAGACTACATGAATGAAAAACAAGACAGAATATGAAATTTAGGATTCCCTCCCTCCTCCTTCACTCCTTCCTCATTTGGTCATAGACCATACCCGAGGAGTATTTAATTCTCATCTCCAAAATTGAGTTCCACCTTTAATTTCAGAAAAAGGGGGAAAAAGTCATAAACACTTTAATCGTAACTACAAGAGATATTCAATTCACTTTTAAGAGGGTGGAAAGGAAGGAAAGAAAAAGGGGAAGAAGAAAAAAAAAAAAAAAAGAAGGGGGGCAAGTTCTGATCCAGCAAACATGATACTAAACAGATATTATTAGATAACATTTGCCAAAACCAAAGTGTTAGGAGATGGATAGATGCTTGGAATCATACTCTCAGGAGAATTTATAGAAAGCTGTATCAGAAAAACAAAAGATTTTTCATTTATTTAATGTATCTCTGGAGTGACAAAAGATCAGTTAAGAAAACTAATACTTAAAAATACATATAATATGCTAAATCTATAAAAATAATAAATTAATTCCACCATTTTCTTGTTATTTCAGATAGGAAACTGTTAAAAACAAAACAGGCTGCATGTTTGTGGCACCACTTTCAAAAAACTGCAGTATTTTGCCAAACTATAATTCTACCCTTTTTTCTTAACATACTAACAAGAAGTGTCAGATAACCAGATACTATTTTTAAAGGTTCCTAAGTTCTCATTTGTAGAAACTAGGCAAACCACCACTACGATGACCTCAGCTTTCAAAAATAGTCAAAACAACACTCCTTTCCTGTCACAGTTACATTGTTTTGTTGATAGGAAAAGGAACTCACTATGCTGAAATAAACAGTTTAGTCTAGGCATCCATTTACTGTGGGTAGAAAACAAATACTACTGCACACAAAATGCAATAGTAAAACAAAGACCCTTACACTGGCTCAGGCATTGGTTCATATAAAACAAATCTGTGGGTGGCTCAGCGTACCACAGTTAGAGAAAACATCAGCCACACCACAGCTGTGGAATAGTCTGTCCATAAAGGAACAATTAAAAATCATCTGAATGTAGGCTGGCAGCTTGACTCAGAAGCATCAACATCAGGGTTATAACATTCTTCTCTGTTGCTGCATGGCAGCCTTTCTCTCTCCCTCTCTTAACCTGTAAATCCTGATCTTGCCGAATTACACACATACATGAGATAGAAGTACCAACAACCACTGTCATTAAGTATTTTATATTAGTATTGCAAATATGTTGAGAACTTTATTTGTTTCCTTCCCTCATGTAATTCACACAAACACATATGAACCCCATCCTTTGTGACATACAGAAATAATTTTTTTGGACTGCAGTGGAGTTAAGGTTGGACACAGTTGTACCATGAACTCACTAACTGCAAGAGGTAAAGGTGAGGATAACCGGAATATTGGATATAAATTAATCTTGCTCCACTAACATCAACATTGCCAAAGTACCTTTTCAAAACAAAACATGCACTTGTGTTGGAAAAAAAAAATCACATCAAAAAACTAGTGTAAGAAAATTTCTAACTCCAACACTAGACTACTGAACTACATTTTGTATTTGCCAATATTAGACTTTTCTTGATGGTCACATGTTAGCACCTGTAATATTGCTGTTAATCCTTACTAATTATTAATTAAATTGTAACACTGCAATTATTAACAAGACATGTGATGGAAAACACCCCTCCAGCTACACCAAGAGGTTCCTCTGTGGAAACTGAAGGCAAAGATGTATTTCAGCCAGTTTTTAGAACAATAGACTTTACTAATAGAGTAAACTTGGAAAAACTTCCAGAGAACCATTATAACTTCAGGAAAGAATAATACTTCCTGCACAGGCACCAGGCTGAAAAAATTCCTTAATTACATATGCATTACAGCCCATCAACTGAAAAGGAAAAAGCACAGAAACTGATTCACCAGCACTGTCCTGCACTGCTTAAATCTAAGATGGCCACACACCATGATTATCCTTGCAACTTGATTTTTTAAACATTGGGGGGTTTTTTTGATTTATTTTTTTTTGTTTGCATACTCTGACTTTAGAGTCATAGGGCTTTAACAAGGAATACAACATTTCATCCCACTAAAAGCTTGAGTACATATCTTCTGTATCACGGCTGTCAAAAAAATTGTGTCTTCCAACATTATGGAAGGATGAGATGAATTACATCCATGAACAGGAAAAGTCAACATGACAAAAGCACCTCCCTTGATCATTTATGCCTGAGATCAGGATACACCAGTCCACTTTCATTAAATAACCTAAATTTAATACAGTGGATATTTTCCAACCTAAAGCAGAGGTTAAACTGATTTAGTGAAGAAAGACAGGCCTCCACATAGGCCACAACACTGGCAAAATACCAAGCAAGAAAAGACAGGCATTTTTATCTCTCCTACTTTTGTTCCAAAAGAAACAGAACATGTTTACTACTATTTTGCTTCCTATAATGTAAGCAGACAAATGACAAAAAACAAAAGCAGGAGAAGAGCACAAGCAAATAGATGTGGTCAGAGAAAATAAAAATTCAAGTGACTAAAAAGAAAATTAAGGTTAGTTCAAGACCAAGTGAATTAAAATTAAGACCAAAATAATTTTTTTTTTATGCAAGTCCTGTATTTTCTGCCTCTTTGATAGGTTTTTTAGATTGTTAATATTTTTACATTCTGACCCACCTTCTCAGAAATCTATGGAATAGATGTAATGGGGTGTAATTTAGGGCACTATAGAATTAACTCCAATTAAAATGCAGAAACTCTAATGGGAGTTGATTCATCTCAAGAGACAAGCACTTTTCTGTAGACAGGGAATGCCCTGAAAATGCAAACTCCACCACAGGCACTCAACACAGCAAGTAAATTTGCTGCTATCTCTAAAAGGAAGTCCGTGTTGTCATTAAATGCCTAGATATTATAACTAGAAACACAAGCTGCAATATCCATCACCTCCAATTGACTCTGCTGGTATTTTAAGTATTACCTGAAAGCTGTAGAAAGAAGTATGTTTTAGAGCAAGTTATTAAAGAATTTTGTGTTTTCACTTTTAGTTGTAAGAGACCCCATTTTTACCAGTACTGGTGTTATACCAGTGTTTCCTCCCCCATAAGCCACCTTTCCTCTTTCACATGTTCATTTATAACCATCTTGACCACTGCTGCTACTTCCTTCCTGAGGTATATCTACAGCTACAGGCAAGAACATAGTTTTAATACAGCTTTACTGTAAAATTATTCTGTACTGCCCTTTGATGCAGGGAGAGCCACCTTCCACATTCAACCTGAGCCACAGGCAGAGGGAAAAACTCTCTTTGAAGCTCACCTAACCTGGACTCCTGCTGTATGTGCAGGCATGCACATGTATGAACTGGCTTAGATTTCATTGCTTACAAGTAGTTCCAGAAAAAAAATTAATCATTTTTGTCTTTTCAGCCTCCTACAGAGCTACAGTGAGAAGCAATACACATCTTGGTGGACCATGTCTCTAACTGGCCCTCTATCAGACAGACATGAAGCTCTGTCATCACATTATTTCTTCCAGGAAAAAAAACCCAAAAACTAAACAAGTGAAAATCACACAAAATCTAGAAAAACAAAGAAGTGAAGAGAAATAGACCTGTTCAGTGTTAGTGAATACTTCAAAACAAAATGGAAAATTCTTCTGGTTTTCAAAGTACCACAGTTTTCAAATGTTTATTTCTGATGAATCGGAATTTGAGAAACAAAAAAGACATAAATATGAATGTAAGGCACGCATCTGAGCAGCTCTTGTGTCACTGCTGGCAACACTGTTAACTGGTGAAAGCTACAAGTGTAACTATGCCACACACACACAAAGCCAATAGGGCTTGCCATCCAATTACACTTCTGTAACTTTTTCAAAGTGTTGTGCAGTCTTTGGCTCTGAGAAAGGAAAACAACTTAACTAGACTACAAAGTATTTAGATAACCTCCACAAATTGCTGCCTCGATCTTTAAGATCTTTTAGGCTTTCAGGAAAAAAACATATAAGCAAAATCCTATAAAACCAATTTATAACCTATGTCCCCTTTTCAAGTCTCATTTCATCTGTCAGATTCCCCTCCCCCATATGTAACACCACTCCCCTTTAAATTTCACCCATAACTAAGAATGAATATGGCAAATACAAGCACACAACATGTTGCAGGCTGACTTGTTCCCTTTGTTTGCTATTTCTGCAAGAATCTCTTCAACAGAAACTGGAACGCACACAAAAGCTCACTCAGCCTCAGACAGCAGAAAGCTGAAGATGTCTAAAGGAAAAAACAAAACAACACATACACTATCCAAAATTTATATCCAATAACCACTACCTCGCAAAAGCAAGACTGCCAGAAGCTCATACTGAAAAGAAATTCTTACAAGACAGAAAAGAAACAGAAGACTGTAAGGCCAATTAGTACCTTAATATTTTCTGCGGGCATACTTCACAAGGATGATAAAGGCACTCCACTTTTTTCGGAGTGCAGATTATTAGCTTCTTTCTGAACAGATAAAAGACCATTCTACATTTGGGATTTTGTGGGTTTAGGGTTATTTTGTTTTGCTTTATTTTAAGACTGGAGGACTACTTAGCTAAAGCTGCTTCTAAAAAGCTTCTCAAAGAAGCAACTGCAGATACGATCACATAACGTATAGAAACCATCTCCTAATGTCCTTTTATAAACCATGACAACTGCCTAAGTACATCAATCTTCCTCCTCTGGCACACAACCAATAAGCAAATAGAAGTATATGGGAAATGGGAGGGAGAACAAGAACAAAAGCCCCTTGAATTCTGAAGTCAAACAAATCAATGAGGAAAAAAACCAGATCCCAACCCTCTAGGCTGGAATCCTGCATAGTCTGAGATACCCACTGCTTCAGAAACAGGAAACGCATATATAAAAATCAAGAAATTAAAATAACACTCATTCTAAGACGTGAAGTTAGCGTAGCTACTTCCTATGTTTAGGTCTTTTCTACAATGCAACAACGCCAATGCAGAAAATTCCACACGTATGAACCGTAATTTATTTTTCCTACTGAAGGCAAAAGAGGAGCGCCTTACAGGCACAACAAGCACCTTCTGCCCCAACTCCTAACGAGCCGGTTGTCATAACACGGGCACCACAACACATCGGTCTCCAGGTGCGGAGCCTGAGGACTGCACGGATCGCGCAGACAAAGCGCCCAGCGCCCCGCGAGGGAGGGCCGGCAGGGAAGGAGGATCAGCCGAGGGCGAGGAAGGGGTCGCGCCGCGGCGGTGCCACCAGCCCGCAATGGCCCCGGCCGCCGGGGATGTCCGGAGGGGATCGGCCGCTCCTCGTCATTCGCTCCTGTGCCGGTGGCCCGGGCGCCGCTTGGCAGCCCGAGCGCGAAGCGCGGAGCCGCCGCCGTCGCTCGGGAAAGCAGCGGGGAGGGAGACGGGCGGCTGCCTCCGGCAGTGGGGGTGGGATGAGTGATGCCGAAGCGGCAGGTGCCGCCAGCCCCGTGACCTGAGCCACCCACGCCTCGCTGACCGCGGGGTCCGGAACGGAGCCAAGCAGCACGGCTGTCCGCTCCCGTCCCGCCCGATTCCCTGAGGAGCGGCAGGAGGCGGTGAGGAAAGGGAGGGGGCGGCGGCGCCTCTCAGCACAGAGCGCGCTAGGGGCAAAGATGGCGCCGCGTTGCGCGCGAGCGGGAATCGCGCCCTCCTTCCCCTTCTCCTTCTCGTTCCCGTTCCCACCCCCGCTCCCGCCGCCGGCTGAGCCCGGCCAGGCCCCACCTTGCCGAAGTGCGCGGCCCAGTGGATGGGCGTCCAGCCATAGAAGGAATCTTCGGCCGCCAGGTCGGAGCGGGGCGAGCTCTGGAGCAGCGCGCACAGGGCGGGCAGGTCCCCATCGCGGCAGGCGCGGTGCAGCGGGAAGCGCAGGGTCAGCAGCTCCTCGCTGGAGAAGCCCGCCTCGGGGACGGCTCCCAGGGACATGGTGAGCGGGAGAGCCGTGAGAGGGAATGGAAAGGAATGGGGGAGGGAGAAGAGAGGAAAAGGAGCGGGCGGGCGCGCGCTGCCCTGGCGGGAAGCGGCGGCGACTGCGGCTGGCGCGCGCGGCCCCGGCACAAAGGGAGCGGGGCGGGGCCGCGCGCGACGCTCCGCCCCAGAGGGGCGCGGCCTCGAGGCCCTCAGGGAGCCCAGAGCGGGGCGGGGAGCGCACGGCCAACCCTCCCTCCCGTCCGTGCTCCTTCCTCCTCCCCCTCCGGCTTCGCCTGTCCCTCCTTCCCTCTCGCCATCTACTCCGCCTTTCCTACCTCCCGCCTTCCCTTTCCTTGTCCTCTCTCTCTCCCCGCTCCCTTCCCTCACCCTTTCCTCCTGTCCCTCTCTCTCCTTCTCGTTCCCTCTCCATCTTTCTCCCTCCTCCTCCTCTCCCTCCTTCTCTCCCTCCCCGCCCTCCCTCCCCTTCCTTCATTCCGCTCTCCTCTCTCCCTCCTCTGGCCCCGCGCCCGTGTTTTGCATTGTCCGGGGCGGCAGAGCCGCTCTCGCCGCCGCCGCCTCGGGCCGGTGTGGCCGCGCTGGCCGGGGCAGGGCGGGAGCGCTTTGAGCTGCCCCGGCGCCGCGGGTGACAGCGCCGGCCCGTGTGTCCGCAGGGAAAAGATGCCGGCGGCAAGGCTGAGCCGCGGGGCACCGGCTGCCGCGGTGTTTGTTCCCGTGCACCGGGGATGTGCTGTCGAGCCAGCTTCGGCACTCGGAGGTCACTATGGGTTTGTGCTGCTCAGTGGATTGCAAACCACAGGGTAACCCCGTCAGTGTCTGTTTAAAATGACAGTGCCAGATTTTAAATTGCAGCCAGAAACCATTCCTTGAGTAATGGCTCCACAGAATTTTTAAGGAACTTCTGTTGATTACTCCTAATTGTTTTCTTCCTAGTTGTGAACGACTTTTTCTGACACCATTAAAATTTAATTGATGATAATGAAGTGTACGATTGTTTAAATTTAGGAACGCCCACCTGTCCATGAAAATCATGGAATCATAGAAGCATAGAATGGTTTTGGTTGGAAGGGACAGTCCAAAACCCCTGCCCCTTCCACTAGACCAGGTTGCTCAGATCTCCATCCAGCCCGGCCTTGAACACTTCCAGGGGCATCCACGACTTCTCTGGGCATCACAGAGTGTTCCTTTTTCAGTATACGTTATTAAGCAATGCAAACCAGGAGTTATATTCTGAGGCAAAGAAGGTACAAATAAATTTCTGTTAAAAGTGTCAAGAGACCCAGGCATTAAAAAAGTGTTTCTTTAACATCAGGCTAAATTGATCATTAAGATACTGTGAAATATCTTTTTCTTAATACAGGACTTCTGACTTCTCAGAAATTGTGATTCCATAGGCATTCCTCACATTTATTCAGCTTCTTTGTATTTTGGCGTATATGAAGCTGTGTGTGTACAGTATCCAGTGCTCAGTGATAAGGTTCCAGCATAAAGCAAAACACCTGCACACAGAAAGAACTGCACCTTGGCCTATAGCCCAGCATGAAGTACCCCTCTCACATATGCATCCCATGGCAAGTACTCTTTTTGTACATACGTAAAATCTTAGAAAAGGAATTGAACAGTCAGCGTACGGGGAGATTTTTTAGCCTTCAAAAAGGTGATTAAGGCATTCATTCATTATGGAAAGGCACTGATAGAGTGGGTGTTTGGTGTTTGGATTGTACTGCTCTCATGTAGAGAATGTCCTTTCCAGAAAGCTGTTATAACACCAGACTGGAGATTTGGCTTGAGATTTGGCTTAAGATTTTCCTTAAAATATCACAGGGATGGCCTGAGCTAGAAACTGAGGATTTACACTATAAAAATCATAGCAAAATGAAGCATCTTTTTTTTGTGTTCTCAAAGTTTTGTTTTGGTCTCTACAGTCAACTAATAACATACAGCTTTCTGTATTTAGGACTTGAAGTGCAAGGCTGGCATCAAGATATTTAACTCTAAATTCATAAAAATAATTGAAATGTGGCTGTATTTTTATAGCTGTATCAAGTCAGAATATGAAGATGGAAATCTTGCTTTCAGATTCAGAAACTTTTGTTTTAACCTTAGCCTTTTTATTTAAACTGTAAAGGCTTATTTAATTTTTTTAATCTCCAAAATGGGAATAATCAAATCCTGAGTGGTGGTAAGCTCAATAAATCAAAGTGCTTTGAGGTAAAAAACATAACAACGTGATATGAAAATACAGACAAGGCATTTCAACATGAGGAATTACTGCAGCTAATATTTGTATCCTCTATATGTCATTATCTATTCACCAAAATAAAATATTGCTTCAGCTTCTAGAATGCTGCCAAGCTGTAGATCTTAGAATATGTGCAAAAGATTATGGATTTCAATTCAGCCCTTTTATAGATGGTGACGCTGAAGCGTGGGAAAGCTAAATGCTTTGGCCAGGGGAGGGAGTACTTTCAGCTGCAGCAGCTTTCAGTTCAGTCCCTTATCCTTTGCCTTAAAAAGACGTCCATTTTATGTTGGACCTGGCCTTTGTTTTCAAAAGCTCTGAAAGTTCATCATCCTATATGCATTTCTGATCCAGGGTTATAGGGATTTTTTTCCCATGTACAGCTAGGCAGATGCTAACACTGTATATCTGCATGCCTTGTTTGGGCATTAAATAATGCAGATCATGTATGATGGAGCAACTGAAAGAAAGAAAGGAAAAAATAAACCAAACCAAAACAAACCACTCAAAACCCAAAAACAAACAGGAAAAAGCAAAACCAAAACAAAAACCCCCTACCCATACCCCAGCTTATGTCATAAAAATGGACCTTACCAAAATGTTTGATATTAAAGAACACGGTTTCCCAGGTTAAAAAAAGCTCAATGCTTTTTATAGCGTAGTGTATAAGTACTGATATAGTTGTTCACATATTGTTTATAACTATCATTAAAAGCAATAAATGTAAAGAATGTCGGTAAGAGTGAAGAGGAACAAAACTTAAAAATTCCTGACCTTGAGAAGGTTAATATTCAAGATTTGCATGTGTTTTTTATCTCATACAGGGATATAGAAACTGCCACACCAGACAAAGGCAGGGGTCTATCTAGTTTCCTTATGGACTATGACTTCATTTACCTGCTAGTAATTCCTACAAGGTAGACAACTACCACTGTATTTCTTTTAGAAAGGGGAAGGAGAATGCAGAGAGGGGAAGACGCTTTAACAATGCTGTGCAGGAATTCGGCATGTGGAAATGAACTCTGGTATATCTTGTTTCGTGACTAAATTCTTCGTTATGAGGTCAATCTTTTTTATTTCCATGCTAGTGATCTACACCAAAAGTTCTAAAATAGCACAGCACAGTGCTCTCTATTTGAGACTGATTCCTTAATCAGTCTGTAGTTGACATATGACTTGTGAAATCACATTTGTATCTCTATATTTTGAAGTGTGAATCATTATCCAGATAAATATAAAAATGTGTATGTTTTGATATTCTGCATTTCCTTCAACTCCCTTAAAATATTTTGGCAATGGACTTTATAAGTTAATTAAATTTAATAGAAATAAAGTCTTTAACTACTGTCATATCTTATGAAACTAAGGTCATGGAAATTCTGTGGGTTTTAGTATTTCTTTTCAATTACATTGTATTTTATTCTTTTGTACTTCTCTGTCATTATTGTGGCTGGATTCTGTACAAGAACAAGACACGTCTTAAAGAGATTTTCATCAGTCTTGCTGTGCAAAAGTTGAGGTACATAAAAGATAAATCTGTTTTGTGATTCTAACTTCTTTCTAAATGATAGATTTGGTTTCCCTGACCTGCTATTATGGTCTGCTTGCACATGGCATAATTCAAGAAGTTGACAGTCATGGCTTAAACTGTAATTTACAAACTTTTATGAAAAAAGGGGCACTGTAATATGTAACATTTCAGGTTCTTTGCATTTTCTGTTTTGTATAAAGACACTTTGGCATTTAATATGTTTGTTTTTTTAATTGAAGTCTTTATTGGAATGCAGTAAATAGTATTGTAAATGCTTAAAGTATTATTTATTAAAAAATACATTCTTGATTTTTAAAATTACTCAGAGAATTCTCCTACTAAACTTAGTAGAACACATTTTTGTATATTTGAAAAAAAACCTAGTTATTTGCAGTCTTATTTGCATTAATTTCATCCTCAGTTCTATTCTTGGTCTTTTAAGGGAAGTGAGAAGCTTTGTTTCTGTTTCTGTCAGATCAAGGAAGTAGACTTCTTGCTTTGTTGGGGCGTTTTACAGAATTAAATTTCAAACAGCAAAAGACACAGAAGAGCTTATAGGCAAAGTGGAGTGGAAGAAGAGATTGGCTCTATTTTAGCTAAGTTTGCTTTTATGTTCTCCTTTGGCGAATGACATAGAAATAAAATGGTCTATAAATGAAGACTTCTTGAGTATTCACTAGTCTAACAAGTATATATTTTAAAAATAAACATGTTATTTTAAATGTGTGGTTTGTGAAAAAGGACTTGCTGTGTTACTTAGCTGTAGTGTAGTTGTCTTCTCTGTGCCACTCTGATACGTATATTTGCCTGTTTTTCTTTTCAGACACGTTGAATATGGAGCATTTAATAATAACTTGTACTGGGTTCAAGTTATTATTAACTTGACCTCAGTCAGGGTTTTGTTGTTGGGGTTTGTTGGTTTGTTTGTTTGTTTGTTTCTTTGTAAAAAGTACTCTGGAATTTAATAAAATGCAAAATTAATTCAAATTTCTCCATTCTTGCTGTAGCAAGTTTGCACTGGTTAACACTTAGGGCTTTATTTAGTTGCCCAGACATACATTTCTAATGCCATTTGAGATGCCCAAGAGTATTTGTCCCTGTTGCCAGGTGCTGCTGCAGAGCAGGATCAGTTGACACAAGTTCTCTGCCATGCCTGCACAGAGCTGATAGATATCTTGAGAGTCTGAAGGCTTCTTAGGCTAACACTTCTCCACAAATGCCATTTGAATTGATGTGCCCATTCACATAAGGAGTTCCTCCAATTTTGTCTGGTCCTGTCAAATTTTGAGTCCCATAAAACCTCTTGTCTTGGGAGGAGGTTGTCACAGAGTCACTGTTTTTATCCTACATTATGCCTGAATCTAGTTCTGAGTCTGTGGGTCATTGTGGTAGCTACTTGTGTTTCATTTTGTTTTTCTATCTTTGAGGGTGATTTTCCAAAAGGACAAACTTATTCAGATGTTATTCATCTCCCTTTTTTCTTTCTTTCCCCTTTTTTTTTTTCTTTTTTTTTCCCCTAAAACTCTCAGTGAACTGTGATGAAAATGTGACATTTCTTTAGATGCTATGATTTTTTTTAGCAATGGTGGGAACTTTACATCATTTTTCTAGTGTAAATAGAGGCTGACTCATAATTTTCAGGGAGTAGTTCAAAGATTAGATTTTCTTCCTATTTTTTTTGGTTAAATTTAAATTAAACCACTGCTGAGTGGTGCACCACTTGAAGTATGTTGTTCTTATCTAGACTTTCGGCTGTCTTCACCTTTCTTCAGCAAAGACCAAGTGTTCTATTTAAATCACTCCTAAAACAAAATCAGAAATCAGCACTTTTTATATTTTTTTTTTTTTTCAGATGAAAGTTGTTGGGTAAAAGAGCTGGAACATAAAAGCTAATTTCACAAAATTAAAAACATTGGTGCTCAAGTGCTAAAACTGAGTGTGAGTAGTATGTGAGGCCTCTGGAGGTACAAAGATCAGAAAATTAATAGCAGCAGTAGCTGCTAACATGGAAAAAAAAGTCATGAGTGGAAAAACAGTAAACTGAAAGTCCTTTATCCTCCTTTCCCCTCCTCAGTTCTCAGAGTTTTGTCTGGCAAGAAAAGCAGGGAATCTGTCTGACTTTCAAATAATTACTGATGTATTACTCTGTTGGAGGCTAGTAGCAAAGAGCAGCTGTGCCCTGTAGACAGAGCCAGCTTCTCCCTTTCCCATCCCCCATTTTTGACTGCCTTCCCTGGAGAAAGCAATCTCAATGTTAAATAAACTAGGGTTGGGTTGCAAGACAAACCAAGAGTTCATTGGGAAAATATTTACTCATGCATATAGAAACCCTTTTTTAAAACTTTGCTGCTTCGGAAACGATGCGATTTCATGGGTAATAAATAAAAACAGATTTGTTGCATTACAGTTGTAAAGCTGCCATCTTTTATGAGCTTGGGAAGAGTGACCTTTTTCATCAGAAGGCTTTGTCAATTCTGCCTCTGTGCGACTCTTCTTCATACATGTGAATCATCAAGGCTGTGCTCAGCTGAGAGGTCTAGTCCCTAAAAGATAAGGGAGTTAATTATAGTTCTTGGCTTTTTGACAAACTACCTTTCTTTTTCCCACATTTCTTGCCAGTTTTAACTGTAAATTAACATTTCTTGAATAGCAAAATACCAGTATTGTGCTTAAAAACAGTACTGTAAGAAATCAATACCAAACCATTTCCATTTATATTGAGCCTGAACCATAGTAACTAGAAGGTTCTTCAAGGTCCTCATCTTCACATTGTGTCCTGACTGTAAAAATAAAAATACAGGCAAAAAAAGGAGAAGTTGGCATTTAGGGTGAATATAAATCTCACTTACTGATTACTTGGATTCAATAAGTAACTCCATCAGGAAAACAAGATGGATCAATTATGTAGTAATCTAAAACCTTCACATGGGAAAGTATTTAATAAAGATGAAAATGCCATTTCCACTTACAAAGAAAGGAAACAAAAATCCAGAGAAAGGTGAAGAGTGTGAAACATCTGTCTCTGAGCCTAGTAAGTGTTCTTAAAAGCTGCACACCGTACAGTGAGATTAGATGCTTGTATTTGAGGGGTTTAGTTCTTACTTCTCAAAAAGAGCATGCTCCTCCCCAAACCATGATTTAACAAAGCATTTGTGGCACCACATTTTTGCTGGAGATTGGTGCCTGGTGTTTCAGTTGTTCAGGGAAGGGACTGGAAAAAACTGCACAGCCTGTGTTATCAGAAATGGTTTCTATTTCAGCTTGCATCATATGAAAGGAGCCATCTTGTGGTTGTCTCCTTTGCAAATAAAATGTTGCTGTAAGATTGCCTTGAAAAGCTGAAGTACATGCTTCTACACCTCTGTGATGATTTTTCTTGTTTTTTGGAAAGGTAACCTTCCAGGTAACACTTGACCTTACAAATGTCTTTACTCAGAGAATTTATTTTTATCAGATCCCAGTTCTATCAAATCTTCAGAATTAAAATAGCACATCTGTCTGTTCATACAGGATTAAACTAGATGTGTTCAGTCTGCATTTCACTGCTAGTCAGTCCATCCCAGTATTTGCTAGTCCTCTGAGCTCTTTTCAGACTGTAATCTGCACTCTAAATTTTGCTTTAAACTACAATCAACAGCATATCCTCTGAAATACAACTCTTAGAGGAGCTGTTTGTGATGCTAAGTGATATATCAATATCTGTATCTGTATCTATATCTATATCTATATCTATATCTATATCTATATCTATATCTATATCTATATCTATATCTATATCTATATCTATATCTATATCTATATCTATCTATATTGACCTATTTATCTATTTTTATATCTCTCTCTCTCTCTCTCCATATATATGTGATCTTCATTGAAATGTGCTCGCTGGGAACTCTATGCATTCCAGGCACAAGGCATCCCTACCCTTTGCTTCCAGACTTCTAACTTTTCTTGGGGAACCAACATTTAGATGATACAGCAGTCAGATTTCTTCACATCTTTGCTAATGCACAATGCACTTACCAGTTTCAGAGTTTGATAAATCCACACTATCCTGAGTAGATAAGCAAATTTATTTTATGTAGATTTGCTCACTGATGCTTGTATCCATCTATTTAAATATATTTTTAAAAATCCCCACCAAATAACCTTAGTTAAACCATATAAACACAAGTTTCAAACATAATGTTTCAAATTCAATTTCCCTAATAACTTTGAATAAGGTTATGTACGATTCAGCTTGGGTAGCCATCTGCCTAGTGTAGTTGTTAGTAACTAATGTAATATGCAGGCCAAGGATCACCGTAACTTGCTGAAAAAATGGAAAAATGTTACAGATTTAATTTGATTGCTTTTTGACATTGATTGGAAGGCAAAAAATGTATGGAATCTGTATTTCTGGCAAATTGGTGAACATATGACAACTAACAGATAAGTAAAGTCTTGCTTTAGAATGTGCCATTTGAGGTTTATTTTATTCCTCAGAGTTGAAGAAAAGATTGTTCTAGGAAAATGCAAATCTGTAGTTGGGGTTTGAAGTGAGATTAATATTTTTTCCTGCTGAAATGGAAGGTAGACTTTGAGAAAAGGAGAGACAGGATTAGAAACAGTTTTTGCTACATCTGGATTAGAAAGGCATTGTTAAAAATGTATTTTTTGGAAAGTATTTGAAACATTGGATTTAAATGAGACCTGATAAAATTTTCAAGCAGAGAATACTGATTACTTTTTTACTTTTTTAAATATATGTGTGGGCTCCTTCAGAATATGTTTTCTTTGCTAAGTATAACATTTTTTTGGTGAAAATATGATTTAAAAAATTACTGAAATAGTTCAAAACTTTACACTTAAATTGAAATGTTTTTAAGTTGTTGAATAAGATGCTTAAATTTCTCTGGATTTTTAAATCTTTTACTGATGTCTTTACTTTTTCTCCTCAGTTAAAGAGATGACTTAAGAAATAATATTTTTCTTGAGATGGAAAATATAATTTACAGTGTCACTCTAAATAAGATCAAATAGTCAAATGACATCTCACTGTTTGAGAAAATTACTTAATTGAATGAAGTTGTAGAATTGAACCACAGTTGTAGAGAACATAAGTAGGGAAATAAAAGGTATCATGCCATGTAGGATTTGAATATAATCTATCAGTAAGACTGTGTTTGCTCTGATGTAAGCAACAATAATTTCCTTGCATAATCATAGATCTTTACTTTCTGTTTTAATTACTGCTCTCTATCTTGCATCTAGTAAAGGAGATACAATCCCTGGAATGAAAGATGTAGGAGAGGATTCTTGCCTAGGAAATAGGTTAAAAGCAAATGAGTTAAAATATCTTCCCTCCAAAAGTGTTGCTGGTATCAGTGATGATTATTCTGAGTGCTGGGATAAGAGAAGCAACATATATATGGGATTATTTTTCATACAAATAATCTGCAGCTATATAGGAAAGTAAGTCTTTCAATGTACAGGATTCTGGAAGATAATGGATTAGAATAAGAATTAAAATAATAGTGTTTATCCTGCCTCATTTCTGTAGCTGTTAGGATACAGAAAGTCTCCTTTCAAAAATTGAATCTGTGCATCTCTCAAGATAACCACCAGTTACCCAGAAACCACAGCTTGACCTCAGTCTCTACATACTTGGATGGTACTGGAACCAAAAACTTATTTTTCATGTTTCCTCAAAAACATGTATTTACTTTGTTGAAACTGAAATCAGAGATTTATAAATGCCAGACAGATGTAGTTATGGAACTTTTTTACAAAAAGGCATATAAAATCCAGAAATTTGGCAATTGTAGCATATTCAGAGGAGAAGAAACACACATTCTAAGAAATGTGGAATGTAAAGAAGTTAAAAGAGGATCAAATGCAAGAATGGACTGCTTGAAAGAGTAACTTTTTAAAGTATTGCATTCCCTCTAATTGCTAAACTCTATGAAAGCTGTTGAAAAGTATCAGCATATACTCATTTAATAGAACTGATCAGAGTTGATTAGAATTACGTGGATTCAGCTTCCAGAAGTTTCTTGTTGCTAAGTGAATTTGTAGTCATAGATACGTCAGCACTTCCATGTTAATATACAAGAACTCGAGTAAGATTTTCCCTAGGAATAAATCACCACCATCATCTGTTTATGGAAGCTTTTAGCAGATCAGCCTTAGAGTTACCTTTGTCCAGATTTTTTAGTTCCTGTTAACTAGGATTGTGCTGAGTTGGCAATCAGGAATTGTGTTATTCAAAACAGTAAGGAAAACATTATTAAACTCTTTTGTGAAATAATTAAATGGCAGAATCTGGAAGAGAATGTTGTAATGTCACAATCTGGAAATTCATCCAAAAAAGAAACTATTTGTTTCCTCACTTCTCTTTCCACCTTGACATATTAAATGAACGTGTAACTTACTTGATTGAAATCTTTTGCTTCAATAGTAAACTTCTGATTTGCTAAAAATACAATACTTTTGACATAGAGAGACATTTCAAACATATGTGGAGGAAAATGAGCTTTATCTGTGCTCTGAAAAGTTTACAGGTATCATATATATGGTACTGAATATTCAGTGTGAGAGTCAGGTTAATCAGTGATATTCCCTGTGAATTCACCTTCAGATGAGTGTTGTCTGTTTTTGTCGTTTACTTCAGTATTATATTATAACGAGTATTTGTTCCTTTTTATAAGACTTCTAGATTTAATCTTGAGAAGTATAGTGTAGTTTTACCACATCCACTAGATGCTAGACATCATTTAAATCAGCTAAATGCTGCTGCAACCCTATTTCACACCCTTGGTTCTTGCAGACACCAGCCTGTCACCAGGGCCATCTCTTCTGCAATATCTAAGTCCAGGTTCTGATCTGATTGGAATCACATTAATTTTCACTGAACTCACCAAAATAACAGAACAGCTTTGAACTGTTACTTTTATTAATTAAATTGGTGTTTTTACTGTATAAATCTATGCCAGTGATAACTATTTGGCTGGACTGAGATGCTTATAGACCAAGTGCAGCTGTGTAGAAAGTGACTGCGAAGACCTTGCCTTATGTGCAACTTCAGTACATTTTCCTCAGTCTGCTGGGTGTATCAGAGTACTTTCTGAAATAACACAGTTCTCAGCAGGAGGTACCAAGAGTAAATGCTGGCCTGAAAGCAAAAGCTTTGGGCAAAGCAAACCAGCATGACAGCTTGGAAGCCCCTCCATAGAGTAGTTTTTATTCCATCAGATGCTGTCTAGCTGGCTGTAGTGGCAACATTCTTGTATCAAAGTATCCTAACATGATGATTTTCTTTTTGTTGACCAATCTTTCTGGCAGGTACAGACATTTCAGGGAGAAAAGATGTGTCTTGTTTTATCATGGTGTTGCCATTCTGAAATAGTTTCTGAAATTAGACCTAGCAAGTTTTATGGAGCATCATACAAGGAAGCTTAAACCACAGCCATTATTTATATCAACATAAAGTAGTGGTGTAACCCCAAAGGAATGGCAATGTGTTATTTTAAGCAATCAGACAGGACATGAGAGGCTGTCTGATATCCCACACTGGCATAAAAGTTAATGCTGAAGATCTTTAGCCATGCCAGGTTTTGAAATGACGGATAGTACCATGTCTAAAATGTGTTATATTTTGAAACATACATAATTTTCTCCCTCCTTGGGGAATAATTGTCTGCTAATCACAGTAAAGAATTAATGACCAAACTTGCAAGTTTGCCTTGACTTCCAAGCATTTGAGAAGCTGAGGAATACCCAAGCAGTTTGGATACCAGCCTGCATTCTGGTAGAATGGGTTTGGTTCATCCACTACTTGAGGTTTCTTGTGTTGTTCCAGTTAAGACATATTGGTCCAGACCTGCAAAGACTCTTGCTCCCATTTGTAGCAGCTGAAACCCTCTTTAAACAGCAGTTACCGCCTTCAAATCTTCCATGGATCTGCATCTAGGTCCATATTCATTGGGAGAATAGTCTGGGAAAACTGATGGGACTCCATTGTTCCTCAAGGTTTGTGAGGCTAAGTGTAATTTATGTAAAGTCCTGAGTTACTACCAAGGACACAGAAATAGAAATATATAAACAAAATCTTACAAGTTTCTATAATACATTACCCACAAAAAATCCTTGATACTAAATCTGTAATATATTCATATCAAAAAGCATATTAACACTGGGAAAAAAAACCAAACAAACCAAACAAAACCCCAAAAGTACAAGCTATAAAACTTTTGGGAAATATTTTGGGGTTTTGTCCTCAATGAAATGGCAGGAAAATAATGCCCCGTGTGTGGATAAGAGCCGTTTGGCTCAAATAACCTCAAAATCTGGTGCTATAAGCAAATTAGTATTGAAAGAATTCCAAGCTGTTGTGACACATAGTTACACAGAACAATAGTTCTTTGCTTTCTATATGTGTATCATTGCACTATTTTTTTCATACATTTCATACATTTATTAATGTATTTTCTTAGCTTAATACAATGTACGATTTGTATTCAAGTTACATAAATCATAACCTAAACAATTATTTGTTCACCTGTATGTCAGAATTAAGCAGTATTATTTTTCACTTTTAAAAATAATTTCTGATTTTATTTTTAATGTGTGAACTTGAACTTGTGGATTCCTGCTCTCTCACCAGGTGATATCTATTTTCCAAAGGACATGAAGCACTGGCATGCTTTTGCCTCTTGTGAAAGTATTTCTGCTGCCTTTTGAAGGGAGCAATGTAAGTGATTAATTACTCGCACTCACCTCACTCGAGCCTAGGTTAAGGCCATCAATTTGAGAGGTAAGTATATCAAAAGATATGTGATGCCCTTTGTCCCAGCATCACCTCTGGCTCTCTGAGACAAATTCAGCATACTGGATCCATAACCATTCTCATGGGAAGGCAAGGAACAAATCTGTGGTTAGTCCTCCATTCAAAGCTGCACTATATATGAACCAAGGTATGGGTATGAAAACATCCAAGGTTAGATGTTGCAGTGCTCCATCTAAATCAGTTTGTAGAACAAGTGTATAAGGTTTTTGGTACTACTAGACAGAGGAATCAAGTCCACCCCTTGTAGAACAAGGCATGTGCTAATGGCAGCAGCAGGACTACAGTGTTAAAAAATCACTGCCCCACCAGTCTGTTTTAGTCTTAACCAAAGACCAAGATCTTTATGATTCATTGTCAATGTCTGTTCTACCTTCAGTTTTGACTAAAAAAAAAAAAAGGGGGATGCTTGCCACTGTTTATGTTTTTAAAAATTTTAGACTAAATGTGCAGAGATGTGTGACCTCAGAAATTAAGTTATGCATGAGTCATGTACCATGTACATTGTATATTTGGAACCTTACCTGGGAGTCCGCATATTTTTCAAAATGTATAGTGCTTGGCATGAAAAGAAAGTATATTTAAACTTTTCAGTTTTGAGAAAAAGCCTAACTAAAATAGGAATATGAGTCCCTAAATTCACTGGGGAAAGGTAAGGATGGTTGATGATCAGGTCTATAGAGAATTTAGGAGAAGAGCTTTTAAAGGGAGATGTAGCTAGCAGACAGTTTGGGAATGGGCACAGTGCTGGAGTTTCAGACAGATAGGATGTCTCCTGAAAATGAGAATCAGGAAGGAAAATTATTTTTTTCAGCCTGACTTTCTATTTCCCACCTCTAGCCACCCCTTTGGGCTATTCTGACCAAATACTAAAGAGTTCTCTCAGGGTAGGTCTTATGTAATAAGTTCCATTATTTGAGTTTAAAAGAACAGTTTAGATTTGGGATATACTTAGCTATTTCTTAGAAGCATTAGCTCAATTTTATTCAGATTTTCCATGGTTTTACTGCCAGGCAGTTTAACTGAAAGTAACTCAGTTTTCCCTTGTGTCTTATATTATGGGAAAGAACCCAGAACTGCCAAGACTTCCTAAGATGCTTTATGATGTTTTTTTTCTAATACTGATGTAATTCTTGCACTATATAGGTGTTCTAGTGTCACCTAGACTCCCCCCTACAGTTACTGTTAAACAGATGACATAGTGCTAGGAATGCAAATGGGAAAGCCAATTGCTCAGAACTACGTATTTGTAAGAGCAGTGTGTTAAGAATAGGACCAGTGAGGGTGCTGAATCACAAGTGGTGAGGCTCATCTAGTGATGGCTGTGACACTTCCTGCTCCCAGCTGTCCTTTCCATCCCATGACATGTGGTTTTCCACCCTCAGTGCAAAGATGGTTCAGCTGTTCAAAGTAGCAGCTGCTGAATTTCTTTAATTTGCAGCCAAGCATATTAAGGTAAGCCCAAACAATTTTTGGCTTACCTTAAAACTAAACTAAATTAAAACTTAAACTGTTCTGCCAACAGTAGTACTTCAGTAGCAGCTTTCTGACTGAGACACAGCTGCAACAGAACAAAAATCTTGGGGGAATGGGAGAGATTACTTTTAACAATGTCCTCAATGGACACAAATTGTTGGATGGAAAAAAGGTTACATCATTATTCTGTGTTGAGAAGCTCAGGAACATTTCCAGCCTCTTTGGTGAGGGTACATGCCTTAGCCATAACCCAGCTAAATACTGTGATGAAGCACCCATGCAGGACAAGTCATCACTGATCTTGAATGAGAACTCCTAGAGCAGGGGTCAGCTCCAGACCCATAGCTCAGTTTAGGTGTCTACAATGTAGATTTCTACATGTGATATATGTGTTTAATGCACAAAAGATTCAGTGGATGCAGTCGATAGGTCTCTGAAATGAGTTTTGTATCTTGTTGTATTATATCCTCTCCTTTCATTCACCATTCCAGAAACAGCCACTGTACCATACTCATCTCTCTGTTTCTTTAAGTCCTAATGACTCCTCGGTGACCTCTCCCTCTTTTCTTCGTGAATTTTCCTCTGCTCCATTTGTAGGTAATACTTCTCAAGTCTGTTTGGGGTGTGCCTGCCAGAGACTTTGTAATAAAAATGTCATGAAAGTTAGCAGATTGAATAATGTTTACTCTGCATTATGGACTCAACTTGTAGATGTGATGACAAGTCTACAAGTAGAAGACAGACAACCTGCATCATTTGTTGTCTCTTCTCTCACACACAAACTGCCATGTGTCTCACTGAATCTCTAAGATTCTATTAAGGGTACATAATGGCTTGTCCTTTTTTCTGTCTTTCATACATATGAAAAGGCATTATCTTATTAAACATTCAGTTGTGCCTTTTCCTCCAGTGTTCTCTTTAAGAGCACAGCTGTTGTCTTGTGGTAAATTGCGGTGAGTCCTTTGTGGTTACTCTTATCCTTTGGTGACTTCATCTGCCATGAGGTTGTCTATATAGCCAGAGCACCTACAATTTTCTTCCAATATTCCCATCATCTTAATACTAAATGAATTCTCTGTAGATTTGTGAAATATACCCTTATGCTGACCATCATTATGTTTCCCTTCCCTTTCAATACTTTCCAGGGTTTTTCATTAGTTTGTCTTTTTAATGCTGTTCTTAACAAGTGTGCCTGAGATTAAAATGAAACATTGTTCAGGTAGAAAAGGGATTCTGGTGAAACAGATGTCACTTGAAGGACTATATAACCCTTTCTTTTGGCAACTGGCACAGATTCTGGCTAACATCAGTGGGCATCCTGCCCTCCAACAGATGGTGAGAAGTGTGGAGAGCCAAAAGCCCATCTATGAATGTGGAATATGTTGAAGAGTTTATATCTAGACACAAATGTTGAACGAGCTTTTTTAGTCTGAACTTCTGTGCCTGCAGCCAATCTGGAGAAAAGGAGAGCTTTTTAACAAAAGAATATTCTGCATCAACATATGGCTGCTCTGGTGTTTAGAGCAGATGATTGTTACAGGAGTGTTTGACAGAGGGAGATTGTGAAGTAATAAGCATATTAGAAGAGTGACTCCATTTATGGCTTCTTTCTATTGGGATACCTAGTAAGAGACCAAAATGTAGTGTTTCTAGTTCAGCTGAGTTTCACAGAATTGGTTCAGAAGCTGGAAAAGTCTGTACTACAGTTGCTCAAATGAAGTTAGGTAGCCTTAGAACAGAATTTGACATGTTTTAATAGAAAGTATAACTTATTTTCTTATAGCTTTGTCATGTTTGCCAACAATTCTGAGAATCAAGGATGTTTTTGATGTCACAAAACCATCTTGCAAAATACAGAAGTTGTCACATGGATCAGTGAGAAGTTTGTGTGTCTTCATATAGTCATGCTTAGGAACCTTACTGGTTCTTAGTTTTTTAGGGGAAAGGCAGTGATCTATGCTACTGTAGTTGGGCCAGGAAATGTGTATTGCAACAAATACAGATATACATAATTAGGTCAGGGCTTTTGCCTTACATTTTTCTGTGGCTAGAAACACTAATATACAGACTGTACTGTACACGTGATTTGTCTTGCAGGTGTTGAATCTTTACCCATCTGAACTTAAATATTGAGCAGGTTTAAGTCAGTTGCCTGACAACAATATCAAAACAATATCTTTATAGTGAAATTACTTAAACATTATACATATACCATCCATTTTAATATATGTGAAAAGCCAATATTATAATATGTATTTATAACAAGGGGAGACCTCATCAGAGTTTACAACTTCTCACATGGTGGAGGAGCATGGTAGATGGAGGAATAGCAAACTGTGATAAACACAAGAAATTTACTGGATAATATTGAAAAATTGATGGAGATTTACCTGAGCCATAGAAACTCATCTGCAGAATTTGTATGTTTTGTGCATAATTGTAGGGGAAGAACTGACTTTAGCTTTGAAGAAAAACAGAGGCAGGTATTAAAGGACTGTGAAGGGCACAGATGAGAAACTGAAGGAGCTGGTTTCTTGTTTGCTGTGCCCTGAGAAGAATGTTACAGGTGCTTGCATGCCTTGGAGCATAAACCCGAGCAAAAGAGAGGCAAGAGGCAGTCTGCAGTCCTCACAATCAGTGTATCCAGGCTTCTGAAGACTGCCTTTGTTATGTCAAAAGGGCAAGTTTGTCTTTAGGGAGTTCATGCAGAAATGAGACCAAATGCAGTAAGAATTTAGTAGTGTGTGTATGTTCTCTATGATGGCTTGTCTAGAGACTGTTGTAATTGTTCACGTAAAAGTCATAATATACAGCTATAAGGTAATAATGATTTTCACTCACAATTAAGGCTGTTTTGGTGACTGCGGGATAACAAGTCTTATTGTCATTTACCCATAATTTTTGGGTTCAATTGCATCCTTCTTTCACATTGATTCTCCCTTACACCTTTTTGTTACAATTAATGATGTTTTAAATTCTTTCATTTTTAAAGCAGCCAAAATCATATGCTTTGGGGTTT
This sequence comes from Poecile atricapillus, assembly GCF_030490865.1. Lineage (NCBI taxonomy): Eukaryota > Metazoa > Chordata > Aves > Passeriformes > Paridae > Poecile > Poecile atricapillus. Next base: position 24,944,333 of record NC_081249.1, read on the forward strand.
TTTTAAACTTGATTCTCTATGGATGTGTTATTTCGTTGCATACACGTTTCTATAGCTGATGATTATAAGGTCAATCCCTGAGCGAGCTCACTAGCAGCGTGCATTCAGTAGCACTCCTCATTAGTTGGTTCATAAAAGCATAGGGTTTTTTTCAGTTCTTTGTACATTGTACTGGAGTGAAGTGTCCCATGAACTCAGTACCAGCTTTCTTGTATTTACCAGCCTGTTTTCTATTCTTTTAGCTCACTAAAAATCACTGTGATTACTAGCTGATGCACAATCTCATGAGCAACATGAGATTTGCTTCATAATAGCATTTTATTTGAATAATGAAATTCACAATGGTGTTGAATTCCAGTGCTCGCTTCAGAGGTATTTTCAAGCTCCTTGTCTTTCTAATATTTAAAGCACACGCAGCAGGTGTAAAAAAGGAGAGGACAGAGCCTAACTCGCTGGGTAGAGAACTATGTCTTTGTGTTAGCACTGTGAAAAAGGCCCAATCAGGGACCTAATCAAGAGACTGCAAAAGCTAAAGGCTCTCTGTGACCCACAGGCCTGGCATGGGGCTATTGTGTACCGGTTTATAGCTGAGACATTATGTTTGCTATTCTGATGGAGCCCTGCATAGGGTATGAATAGGAAAATGGAGGCCAATGCCAGTTCCTGTTAATTTTTTTTCAGTACAAGAATCTATTAGTGATTTGCTATGCACCCTGAAGTCCTACTGTCATGTGGGTTTGTTTCCTGACTGTGTATTTGCCAAGATATTTTCGCCATCCTTTGTTCGTTATCCTCTCCCGGTGCACGTGCTGCACCTGTGTGCTTTTGAACTGCTTTATGCATCTGGAACTGTTTGTCAGACTCTGGACAGTAGTTTTTGTCCCTCAGGAAATCTGTCTCTCCCTACTGTATGAGCAAATCTGGCTGTGTTCCAGCCCGCTTGGAAGCATGGCTTTGCAGAGTGAAGTGTGTACACATGAATACTGGAGTGAGTGGTTAAGTAAATCTCCAGAATAAATCTATGTGTGTGTTACCTGGGTGAGGGCTGAGTGACAAATCAAATGATTATGGAGCCATATTTCACAATTCAACAATTACCTGCTACCAGATCTGAATCCATACAGTTTTTAAGGTGTGTTAGAGTTTTATTCCTTCTTGTTATGTCAGAAAGGAAGAGCTTTTCATCCTCATTTACCAATCTAACATAAATGCTACCATCATTAATGGAGAAATTCTTAGGTTTGAGTTACAGGAAAATTAATCTGATAGCTGTTCATACTCTTGCCAGGTCAATAGAAGGACTCTTAATTTTTAGTACTTACAGCACACACATCACAAGCTGCAGAGAAGTCTGAAATACCCAGTACTTTACCCACTAGGCTATAGGACGAGTTGAGGGCAAAAGAATTCATTGCTCGAGTTGAAGCTTGGCCAATGTGTGACATGGGAAGCTTAAAGACAATCTCAAGTGCTGTATCTTCAACTTGGGGACAGTAGGAAAAATGGAATATTAGATTCAAATGTACATGACTTCTGCATAGAAAATAAACTGATCATCTGAGTCTGAATATGTAGGAGCAGAGCCCTGCCTTTTTTTCCCCACTTAGAAGCTTCTTATCAAATTATCATGTAAGCATTCAGTGAGCAAATGTGTCATGTCAGTGAACAAATATTAATTGAATGCACTTATGCCTGTTACCATGGTTAATTCTACATCCTTATTGCAGAACTGCTGGGAAAATTAGAAGATTATTGACATGGTTGATTTGTATTCCACATCTAATGCATAATACAGAATTTTGCTTTCCTACTTGTGAACAGAACAATTGGGACTTGGTGTGGACTTGACAGAGCCAACAGGCATTGCCGTCTCATATCGGTTTGGTCTCTCAAGTAAATGCTTGACTTAGAGGATGCAGGGTTGCTGGTCTTCATGGTTCTAGTGCAACATTTGGATTTTCCTTAAGATTTCAGCCTTTTGTTGAACTTCAACAGAGAGTTCAACATGGTTTAGTTCAGCCTTCCCCTGCACTAAGTGGCAAATGACTGCACAGCTGGTCTGTGAGATGGGTATGAAATTGGCTAAGAGGAGGCACTCAGAGGGAAGTGATCAATGGTTTGTACTCAGGCTGAAAGCCTGCCACAAGCAGAATTCTCCAGGGATGAACACAGGGCCCCATGCTATTCAACATCTTCATAAATGATCTGGATGATGGGGTTGAAAGCAGCTTCACCAAGTTTGCTGGTGACACCAGCCTGGGTGGTTGAGGTAGACATGTCAGAAGGGAGAACCATTTCACACAGGGACCTGGCCAGACTGCAAGAGTGGGCAAGCAAGAACAATATGAAGTTTAATGAAGTGGGGCTGGGGAGCAGGCTTGAGAGGCCCCTGGGGCTGCTGGTGGACACAAGCTGGGCAGGAGTTGGCAGTGTGCCACTGCAGCAGCCAAGGCACGTCAGATCCCAGGCTGTATCCAAAAGGCTGTGACAGGCAGAGACAGAGATGCGATCATCCCACTCCACTTAGCGCTTGTCTGGCTGCACCTGCAGTGCTGTTCTCATCCCCACAATTCCAGGAAGTGGCAGATGGACTGGAGGGTGTACAAAGGAGGACCACAAAAATGACCAAAGGGCTGGAGAACTGCGCAGCAAAGAAAGACTGAAGGAGTCAGGTCTCTTCTCCCTGAAGAATAGAAGGCTTGGGTGGTACATCGTCACAGTATTCCAGTAAAAGCTGCACCAAGAGAGGTTTCATCTCCGTATAAGAAAGAAAATTTTTACAGTGATAGCAATCATTCACTGGAACAACTTCCTCAGTGTTGAAATCCCCACCAATGGAGATTTTCAAGATGCTATTGGACAGGATGCCAGATAATCTCATCAAGGCGCCCTTTCATCATGAAATGCTTGGGGCCAGGCAATATTTTGAAGTCACTTCTAATGTGGGATGTTTTGCAATTCTATTATTGTTTAAAAAACTATTTTCTTTTAAATAAAAGCAACCTTTTTAGCCTTACATATTGGAGTGTCTTGAAATGTTAAAGTGATAAGAGCTTGGAAGGCAAATAAAAGCAGCTGAAAACGAATCGTTGTAAAGAAAATCTGAAACTTTTTTTGCAAGCCAACCCTCTTTATGTTTGAGGAATCAGTTCAGAACTTGTAAAGGCATAGAGTGTTCAAAATTGTGAAAAGTCTCTCTTTGGTGCGGTTGGTATTAATGCTTATTGAGAGGATAACTGAGTTGGCACCCCAAGTGGCTTGCTAAGTTACCCCCTAAATTCTAGAGTTAATGTTTCTTGGCACCAGAAAAAATTTTTCTTCCTTTCTTCAGAAATGCTTATCTGTTTCCAGACCTTCTGCTGTCAGTTTAATTATGTCCTCCTCTATTATATTTCTAATATTCTGCTGTAGTACTAATTATGTAATCTTACTAATTTTTAAAAATATCTTCCAAATGTTCAGATTTTTTTGAGAAATCACATTTTGCTGTTCTGAATTACTACCTTTATGAATGCATCTCAGCTTTCATTGGACATAAAGTATCTACACATTTCAGTTTCTGAGGAAATGCTTGAAAATATGGCTGGAGCACACTCTAGAGGCTCAAAATTTCAATGGCAGATAAATTACTGCAAATTTATTTGTATATCAGATGTCATGATTTTGAAGCAAATCTCATGACTTTTTAAAGCTTTTCTTTTAATTTCTAATGAAGATTTGTGAATTCTTTGGGTTTTTTCTTCTTCTGTTCCTCCAGAGAAATATGTTTTATTACTCTTAATCTGCTGATAGGGACCTGGGTTTTCTATGTTCTGCTGTCTTATAACTGGGTCAAAGATGGATGGCATTCTGCCAGTTCATAAAGGTGCTGATATTATTTCTGTTGTGTTTTGCAAACTAGGAAAATTAATCTTGGTAGATTTTATGAAATAATTGTGTCCTGAGAAGGACAAACACTGCACTGTATAGAGTTGTTTGGAGGACTGAGGTACAAGTATACATATGGTAAAAAATTCTAAACAGGTTTGTGGATGTAGTAAGGTTGCATAGAATTTATTATGCCACCTGGAAAGGGTCAATACCCTACACAGGAGACTTTGTGTTCTCTGCTACTTTACATCATGTCATATGACTGGAAAGTTTAAATGAATGTTAGACAGAGCAACCTTCTTAAAAGTTCTGCTTTGTATGCTGTTTCAAATAATCCATGTGCCTATGCATCTTCACTTTGCAGATATATTTTTTTTTATCTGTATAATATTTCCAATCAAATGTGAAACTCTTGAAGTGTAGCAAAAGGATTAATGCATTTTTTGGACTACTGACACTTTAGGACCATATTTAGTAACAGGTTCATATTACTCTCTTGAAGGAAGCTAAATGTCCAGTTGAGTGACCTAGACAGCTGAATGCTGTCACTATATCTGAGCAGCAATTTGTGAAGTCATTCATGATGTTTCTAAGCTGTTAAATAGGCAGCTACCCACACTGTCAAATTTTTGTTATTATTTTCAGCTATTTGTTTAACATACCTGTTGCCTGCTTGGATTATGTTGATCCTATATTATTTTATGCTGGCACCCTAGAGCCTCAATGGTGAATGAAACTCAGGCATCCCTGTCTGGGTGTGGAGCCCACATGCAGTAATCACAAGACCTTTCTTTTTTTAAACTGCAGTTGCTGTCTCTGTTCCCACTTTGGCTGGTCATTGCTTCATTACACAGAAAATGTGCCCTCCAGTCCTCTGTCCTACATTGGCCTTGCTGCTTATTTGAAGAATTTGGGGCAGATTCAGGCATAACCAGTAGCAGCCCTCCTGGGTACAGGTTCCAGGGTGTGCAGCCGTTCTGCAGAGGAGCTGGCCTGGCATGGAGCCACTTGGCACACTCTTGCTATGAAGACTCTGCAATGCTCAAGACCTGGGGCTGTGGTCAAGGCAGCTGAGGGATGTGCTGATTCAGCATGTCCATGCTGGAGCACGGATTCCCAATCTGTAACCCCTGAGCTAACATTTACCTTCGGAACAGGTGGCTGGGGGTTATTTTCTCTAGTTGGCAGAGAGCCTTTACACTTTGGAAATTTTCTAAATGACTGTTCAGGCCTGTGAGCTGCTGTGATTGTAGTTACCAATCCCTGGCAGAAACGACATAGCTGAAAATCAGGGATAAAAGGACAGGGGTGAACTGGAAAATGCATCTCAGAAAATCTTGTCCCTAAAAGGTATGGATCACTACAAAAAAAATAATTTTTTTGATTCAAAAATGTCCCTGGATTCTGGCTTATAAATTGAGAAAGCTGAAGTATTTTCATTAGAAAACTCAGAGAAAAATTTTAAAAGCTTCTACTATTTTTTGTTTAAAAAGGAGATTTCAAGGCATATTTGTATGTGGTCAATATCCCACTTTTCCACCAGAAGATAGTTCTACCAATCTTACTGGACTGTTTTCAAAAGCAGACCAAATAACAAGTTTTTCTGCCTACAAAAACATGCAATTTCTTTTTAAAAAGAAATTTAAAATATTTTTTAAAACTGGCCATGGCATTCGTTATCATTTGATTCTGTATGCCTTAAAATCCTTAGTTTGTCTGACCACTGGTTACAGAAATGGTTTGGGCAGTACAAACTACCAATTTCTATGTGCATGTGCAGTCAAATTCCTCCAGGCAGAAAAGCTTATGTTTCAACAATAACTACCAGTAATGACAAAAGAAAAAGAGGAAAAAACCTACAGAGGATAAGTGAAGTGTACACAGAGGAGGGAGAGAACAACAAGAAAGAGAGTAGCAAATAATGTACCATGTGAGTAGAGTCAGAGAGGGAATGATTATTCTTGGGGTTTGATCCTCAGGTCTGGGATTTGAGCTTAAGCCTTCTATTCAGTTAGTGATTTTGGTGCCTAGCACTGATGCCAGGTAAGGCATCTAATACAGTTTATATATATGATACATACCATGCTACTTTCCAGCTAAATATAAGTAATTCACAGCTATATGTAAGACAGGGTATTCTTAACGGAGACATCATCTATACATGTTCTTTCTGTGAGTTTGCTACGACTCTATGGCTTTTATATTTTCAAAAGTTGATCCTGATTGTGCAAATGCAAATAATATTTTCTGATTGCACTGCTTTATGTGTGCAAACAGTACTGCCATATATATAGCTAAAGGCTAGGGAAAAGTGAAGGTGGAATGGACTTGTTTCTTATATGGAAGTTTAAAATAATATTTATTCATATACCACTTACAGTAAGTCTTAAGAAAGATTATTCTTTTTATCTATCTTATTTTAACAATTACAAAATCAGTAGGTTTATTTAATTGTTAGTTATGCTTGGATATTTTTTAAGATCTTCATATAAATAGGTTTTGTTTAATTACTATTTATTTTCTACAGGTTATCCTTCAGATACATTTATTTTTAACTGCTTGCAAAAATGCCTTGTCCATTGCTAAAGTAGAGGAGGACAATTACACTACAGCAGAATTAAGAGAATCATGCAGCAGCTGTGTTGTTTTGAGCTACTGTTGCAACATGTATGTGTAAAATCAGTGTGGACAAAATTCCTACTGCCTGAACAAAATTTGTATGTATTGAGCAGTCTGAACTCCACAGTTGGGGAGAGCCTTTCACTGCCAGAACGTGACAGGAAGGAGAAGCCGCTTCTGGCAGAGACACATGATGAAATTAATTCCCTTTCATTGAACTCATCTTACTGGTAAGAGGAGGCACTGTAAGAGTAACTATTAAGAGGCACTGCTAAGAACATCAGTGAGCTCAGCATACTATGCTTTTCAGCTTATGTGATTTTATTAGATTTTTGGATTAGATAACCTCTTGAAATAGCTGAGAAGAAGAGAAAAAGAAAAAGGTACTGGCTGTCTAACACCATCCTGCTAAAAAAATCCTATAGTCTCTTGCTAACACCAAGAGGTTAATTTTGAATTGATATTTTCTTTATCATGAAGAATATGTTAAAAATTTGGGATTGTTTTGGTTTGGTTTGTTTTGTCTTCTTTCCTTGCATATTCTTGAGTAGATCAGACACATTCTTGTGAATGCAACTTCTTGTCCTGGAAAATCATATGCAATCACCTTAACTGTTTCAGTCTTTCTGGTCTTTGGTGACCAAAGAGAAGTCCTGTTTTATGCCTACATTTTAAGACCAGACGTGAGAATGATGGTTATTTAGCCTGACATTCTTCACAGCACAGGTCACATCTCAAGTTAGAGTCACAGAGGTTCTGCTTGATAAGGGGATGCTGTCTCATCTGCTTATTCAATACTGAATATTAAAATGCCTTGAGCTTATTCCTGTATGGGCTTTTTTTTAATGTCAAGGTGATTACTATGAATTCTCATAAGCAAATATTATCACAAAGAAAGACTGGTTATTTTTCTCTAAAAGTCATTGATTACTGATTTTTAATTTATAGCTGTAGTTCTAGTTCAGATTTTATTCTAGATTGTAATTTAGATTTAGGGGATTTTTCATGGGTTTTTAAATTTTTTGATATGTAGAAGTTTCTGTATGAAATCATTCGCCTTGAAAGGACATCAAAGTTCATCTAGTGCATCTTTCTGTTGCCAGGCAGAAACACGTGTAGATATATCCCTTCTGACAGATACTGGTCTGGTGTTTTCTTAAAGGTTGCTAACAATATTAAAGTTATGGCACCTCTCCAGAAAACCTGTAAGGACCTTTCCCCATATCGGATCTGAATTTGCCTTGCTGCAGTTCTTTTTCATTGCATGCACCACAGACATGAAAAACACATTATTTCCATATGGTTTGCAATAGCCCTTCTATATATCTGAAGATATGTTCCATCTTTTTGCATAGGTCATATATTTTGTGTGCTGTGCTGTTGTTCCTGCCTTACATTCTGACTTTCTCCTTGCTATTATCAGTAGGTTCATTCACACATGAATCTGTTGTTATTCTTACAGTTCTTTAATTTTTGCCTCAAGTACTTGGAGTCAGAATCTCCACAGTGAGTAACTTCTTGGTAGTGAAGCATCAAAATTTGCTTTTATATTTTATCTAAATGGTTTTATTCCCTGGCAAAGACATAGGATTTGTAAGGTAAATGCAACCAAAAATTCTGCTAAGTCATTGGAACTTAAATGTTTTATTTTGTTGTTTTTTAAACACTGATTTCCATTTCCAGCTCTCCAGAATGAAAAGCAAGTATCCCTTGCATTTGCCTCTGTTTTCAGGATGTCAGACTGGACGATTTCATGCAGCTGCCATTCCTTCCATGGAAACAGCTTTGTGCAGCAGGGCTGTGTATCTCGCCCCTCAGAAAGCTTTAACTTTAGCTGGATGGTCTGTGCTACCAGCTGGTGGAGAGTCTGAGTAGTCTGCCCCTAGAAGACAGCTCTTGTTGGGCAGTAGTAGCCTTCCATGCCCAGCTTCCCACCATGAAACATCTGTGCTCCCTTCAAGAAAAATCTGGATCATTTCACCCCACATAATCTTAGAGCAGCATCGTGGAATAACTTAGGTCAGAAGGAAGCCCTGGAGGTCTCTAGCCCAGCCTCCAGTCTGGCAAGGCTTATAAAGAACTTCTTCTGGGTGGGTTTAGAGTAAATACAAGCATCTGATCTGGTCTCATCTACACGAGATAACACAGAGCCTGCTGTTTCCCAGGTGGAGCAAGCCCAGCTTTCCCAGCCTCTCATTTTGGATGGTGTGCTTCAGCCCCTGGATCATCTTTGTGGTCCTGCACTGGTCTGGTTCCAGATTGTGAGCAAGTCTCCAGTACTGGGGTGCCCAGAGCAGGAGGTACTCCTCCAGAGGTAGCTCCTCAAATGGGAATAATGACTTTACAAGCAAGAGAGGAAAAAACACTTCTCTAAACAACTGGTTACTCTCTGAGTGCTCAAGGCAACAGGGGGTTGATGTAGATGAGATAAAATTTTTGTATAGATTTAAAAGTTTTCATTTCTTTTCCCTTTTGCTTCAGGCCGCTTATATGAGTTTTCTTCAAAACAATATTTTTGCCTAGTCCCCATATGTGTTGCTTGTACTTAGAGTTCAGCTTCACTCTGAATGCCTGTCTCAAAAAGTCTTTTCCACTTCTTGCTACCAGTGCCCCACGCTTCCTGTGTGTTTAAACACATCATGGTACCTAATGACCAAGTGGGACATGGATACATTTGTAGGCTTGCATTGTCCAAAGCCTTTAAAGGAAATGCTGTCTGCACATCTCATTTGCTTCTAGAATAAGTTTCAATATTATTAACTGAATATTCAGATTATTTGTAGCATTCCTGCTGTCACTGTATTTATACCTCCCTGCCTGAGTAAAAGGCTGAGGCTTAATTGTGATGTGGTCTACAAACTCACCCTTATTTTGGGAGCTCGACTGGCTGTCATGGAGGGACAGTTTCTATTTCATCTGAGCACATCCTATGCAAGAGAGATAATCATGAACATATGTTACAGGAAGTACAGTTGTAGCACACTGGGGTTTTAAAATTTATTTTTAGACTTATGACTAAAGGGCAGCATCAAAGTTCATGGTCTAAAAGTGAATATTTTGTGACAGTCATCTTATTTTTAGGTCTCTTAACTTGAAACAGGATTTCTCTTGGCTTGAACAGTGATCAAAAACATATACAGCTGTAATTTCAGTAAACAATTAAATGCCTTTGTGGAGGCTAAACTTGCTTATGTGAGATTTTAGTATTTACAAATCTAGTAAAAGAACAATATTTGACTACAAAAAGTGGAAATCTTTCAAAGTTTGTTTGCTTAGTTTTTATTTTCGTTTTGGAAGAGGAAGGTAAATTATAGCCAGCTTTGTAGTCCTGCAGGCTGCAGGCTGATGTGCTCTTCTTTCTCTTCCTCATTTCATTAGGCTATTTGGCTGTAAATTAAATGCAAAAAATATGTATATTTCATATAACCTATACCCTTTAATAAATGCATCTCTAAAATGTACTTTAAAATAAAGCAAATTTTCTCTCTTGTGCTTTGCAAATTCAAAGGTACAAACTAAGTCTTAAATAAAAGTGTCTTGGGCTCAAATTCTGATCTCTTTATTTTGTGGTACAGTATCTGCTCCTCAAACAGTCCTGCTGTGTCTCTTTGAGGAGTAAAACCCATCTCCATGTGAATAAGACTATCCCAGCCTTGTCACACAATATTTAATCTTGTTTCATTACTACTGCAGGAGACTTGCTCTTACACTTGTTAAGGCAAAGATCTCAGTGTGTTTATCACGGACTGAATAAAAAATATAGGATCACTTCGTTGCTGGTATTGTTTAAATCAAATACACTACAGTTTTTGTGTAAAGTTTAAATAAGTATACATGGTGTTGAACTGCTTGATTCATAATTCTCTCCAGTTGGAGTCTTCAAAGGCTTACACCTTTCCTTTGAATCAACATGGATACTAGCTGAAAGAGCATTGATAAAGATCTCAAGTAGTTGCAGCATTTATGACTTTATTACTTTCACTTCTTATTTTTTACATATTCATGATCTTTAGCTATGGTCCAAACACCATGTTGCATTTATTAATTCAAAATTTGTTGCAACTTTTGCATAAATACCAACCTTTGTTTACATCAGTATTCAAAATCCAGAGAAATTCAGAACAATTTTCCCTGGACATGAATTATTTCTTCATGCATTAAAGATCTAGGAGAGAGTAAGGAAGGAAAACCCCTGTAAACATCCTGTCACAGTTCTCTCCATTGCTTTTTAGTTTGGCAAAAATTAAAACTTGGTATTCAACATAATAAGCTATGAAGCTTGAGAAATGTACAGTCTTCCTGTATCACTGTTTCTCTCATTCTTGTGCAGTTCTTCTACAGTTCAGGATAGTGCAGTGTTGTTTGGTGATGTATGAGCAGTCTCCTGTAGCAACTGAGGAGCATCCTTCCTGGAAGGACGAGAAGTGCAGATTCAGAGGGGTGTGTCCTCACTTGTAAACAGTCCAGTTCCTATTTTCAGGCAATAGCAGCAGTGAATGGTGTCTCTAACTTCTCATTTGCTGTTTCAGAACTGTATGAATGGCAGGAAACAGCAATGCTTTCCTTTTCCTTTGAAATATTTCATATATGGACGAAAGTTTTGTTTAAAGGACTATTTTTATATTTTTCTGAGCAAAAATAGTACAGTTATACAGGCATGACAGTAACCAATGGCATTTTTCCTCCTTGCTGGTTTAGAAAACAACTCCAAACTTGGAGTTAACTTCTGAACATCTTTCTTGTCAAGAACAAAATATTGAAACTGCACAGGGGAGCCCATTTGTGTAAGACCTGCTTTCTGTTGCCTCAGCCTCATTTGTGCCATACCAGTTAAGTTGTCTGAGCTTGAAATCGAAGGTGGAATAGAGCTGGTCAAAGTTTGTCTCTCATGTGTCTGCTCTCACACTGTCTGTATGGTATAAACAATACAGGTTTATATGGTGAACTCCTCAGCCTGGGAAACTGCACCCAAGAAAATAACTTTTTAAATATTATTCAGCTACAGGTTTTATAGAATGGTTTATTCTCATCCACAGAAGTTACCACAGTTGAAATCTGTCTGCTGCAGTGACATCTTTTGAATAAATAATAATATGAGATTTTATAGTTCATGTTAAGGACAGTATTTTTCCTTTGTTTTGTACTGAAATTTAGGGTAGGAAAAATGCCAGAAGTGGGCTTTGAATTTTTTTTGTTACTTCTTCCTCATGTAAACATCCTATATACTTTGTGCAAATTTATTTGAGCATGAACTTTGGTGTTTTGACTTTTGTGTTAGTTAAGTAAATAATCCTATTTTCAAGAAGGACTTGACCAGTAGACACAAATCTTTATAATGTAATGTAATGTAATAGTGTAAAAGTAATCATTACTGGTCCAGACAGTCTTGTGAGTTTGGGTGGAACAAAATCATGAGAAAACAATGCAGGTTTGAATGGTGAGAACTACACTCTATTTCAGGTGCTTCTTTTTTTTTACCTCCACACCAATTTTTTTTTTTTTTTTTTTTTTTAGGCTTTATCTCATTTCCTAGTATATATTTGGAAGGTTAAATAGGTGGATCAAGTTATTTTGGTGGTGCTATTTCTTCCCAGTGCCATTAAGCTGTGACATTCAAGCCACAGCAACACAGCAAAGCAGCATTTGAGCATCTCTGTGTACATTACTTATGTCAGACATCAAAGTAGAAGGCTCACACTTAGGTCTGATCCCACCCATATTATTAAATCTTAAGATTATGTTGATACTGTTGTGAGTTAAACATAAAATATGAATTGGTTACAAAACATTTCTTAATGTTAAACTACCTCAGATTGCCTCAATTGGTGTAATTAGAGGGTGAATGTAATTTACATGTTGAACAGTAGAAAAATTCTTCCTTATACTAACAAGGATACACTGAACAATGTCTCCAGCAAATTTCCTTCCCTTAACATTCTTTGCTTTTTAAGTTATTGTTTAATATGCTTCCTAATCCTAAATTAGTGCAGGTAGTACCAATTTAGTACTATATGGCATTGATGCAGTGATTGCACATTTTCTTCTGACTGACACACATGATAAGGAAATTTTAATTTCTGAAATGAACAATTACAGACTTGTTTTGTTACTGAACTGAATATGTGAATAATTATGAGGAAAATAGGCAATGCTCCCAGGAAAGCCCCTGGTTTCCAAGTCCAGTCCAATTAGTAAAGAAGGAAGCTTTTTTACAGTTTTTATCATGGTCTATTTCACTGATCAGATAGAGATTCTTGACAGAGATGGGACAGAACACTCTTCAGGTTGAAAGATAACTAGGTACAGAGACAATCCATTACATCAATTACTGATTAATCTAGTACAGGTTTATAAATGTCATCACATCAAGACATCACATGTAACATGCTAAAAATACAGAGATCTGCCGTGCTTTGAAGGTGCCCTAGAAAATTCAAGGTAAACACTGAAAAACTTACTTTGTTTAATTTAAAAAATATTTTATCTTATCCATGCAATGTTGTTCCTTTCTGCAGCTGGGTCTGATAAACATCTGGAATGTGCCTTCTGCTGTCTGAAGCATGAACACATGGCAGCAATGGCTGCAGAGCTGTCTTCAAGACAGGCTTTACATGAATATAGCAACTCTCTGTTGGGGGCATAGACAACATAGAAAATGAAAGGCGGCAAAAAATTCAGACAATCTTCACCCCAGGGTTCTTTCAATGTTTCATAGTCCAGTTCCTGTTTAAAAGCAGAAATAGCCCATTACTTGGTTGGAAACCAAGATTAGATTTAACACGAGGCCATCAAGTCATGAAAGCTTGACACTCTCCTTATAAGGAGCATTTTTACATGGGGTAATATCTTCAGTGGGATTACACCTGGAATTCTAGAATCATAAAATCATTATTGTTGGAAAAGATCTCAAAAAACATCAATTCCAACCTTGGATTGAATATCACCATGCCCAGATTGAAGTACCACAACTGCTTGTTTTTTGAACACTTTCAGGGATGGTGACTCCCGGATAGCTTGTTCCAATCTAAATAGGAAAGACTGTAAGGAGAATATGGCATGGGAGAGCATGGCCTATGAGGGCAGACCTTACAGAGAAATTGTTTGCTAAATTGTGGTGTCACCTGAGCTTGAGAACTCTAGGAAATTCAGCATGTCAGTAATCCTTATTGCTGCTTTCTAATCAGCTATGGTGTTAGTGTATGACCACCTTGGCTTTTATAACATTGTAGATCTTTAGGATTCAGGCCCTCTGGAAGACTTTGGTAAGATGCTTGTCAAGTGACTACTAATTTATCAGAACATACTTATTAGTTTTATTCTGCCAAAATTCGAAAGTTATAAACACTTCCAACAGGACTATAAAAGCCAAGAAAAAATACACAAGGTTAATGTCTTTAAACACTGTGAGCTTAAAGAGAAAATGGTAGAGAGCTGAGCCAAATAATCATAATCCATATTTGTTGGGTGGCTGTAGTTTTAATGAGCAAAAAAGAAAGTAGCCAGAGGTGCCCAGAGATTGCAGGGCAAAGCACAAGATTTCAGCTGTTGCCATCTGCGTATTCTGTCTGAGCAGTTTTCACAACTGGCCCTCTACCTCCTCTTGGTACCTGGTGACAGCACCCCTGAAAACCCTATAGTGCAGGGAGGTGAGGCTCCCATAAGCTAGCTAAGCCTTCAGCAGAAGTTAGTATTTGGTTTCTTCCAAAAGGAGCACTAGATGACCATCTTACTACTGATTGAGAGTGTCACAAATAAATCTGAAGTGAGCTGGTGATGATACAAAGGTCTATGAATAGAATAGAATAGAATGGAATAGAATAGAATAGAATAGAATAGAATAGAATAGAATAGAATAGAATAGAATAGAATAGAATAGAATAGAATAGAATAGAATAGAATAGAATAGAATAGAATAGAATAGAATAGAATAGAATAGAATAGAATAGAATAGAATAGAATAGAATAGAATAGAATAGAATAGAATAGAATAGAATAGAATAGAATAGAATAGAATAGAATAGAATAGAATAGAATAGAATAGAATAGAATAGAATAGAATAGAATAGAATAGAATAGAATAGAATAGAATAGAAATATGGGCTTGAAGAGTGCAGATGCTAACTGTAAGGCAGATGGTGACATTTAATGACAGTAAAATTTATTGACTGTAACATTTATCAATGGATCATTAGAAGGCTTCCAGTGCCTTGGCCCTTCAGTACCTACTGTGTAGGAAACAGCCATAGTCAACAAATAGTACTGTAGGACTAAAAATAACAGCTCCATCAGCTCACGTGGTCTCTTGCAAAAGTAATCCAGAGAGCTCTTGAAAGCCTGATCGAGCCATAGATGTTCTGCCCAGTCCTGCTGCTCAGCAGGCTGGGGCTCTGGCCAGGTGCCAGGGGAGCAGGTTCCCAAAACCCTCCCCTGAGCATGCCCTGCTCTCAAGGACAGTGAGTGCAACCCTCACACCCAAGAAAGAGCAAGGGTGACCCAGCAGATGGTGACACTTGCTGTGCTACAGGGAGACAGCAATTTCCCTTGTGAATGGGGACTAATCCAGTTTTACAGTTTTATCAAATGTATCCAGTACTTTGACACTCATACAACTGTAAGTAAAAATCCTTTTGAAAACCTCACCAGCTAACCAATTCCATCAAGATCAGTTTTCTTTCTCTTTACCTGAGCAAAGTGTGGAAATCTTGTCATAAATACACTGATGGAAAAGCTGTATATTTTGATGCTCCTGCTCAGTGTATTGACTAAGAGCTTCTATCACCTATGTTCTCTTCCTCTCTCTCATTCCCTGTGCTGCCCTTCCATCCTCACACATTCAAGAATGTCTTCAAAATTGTCTGTCTACTGCCAAGGATTTTGCAGTAAAGTGGAGGACAGGCAGTGATGCTCCTTCAGTCTGGTAATTGCTGTGTTTAAAAACAAAAGAGGCATAGATCTATAGCAGACGTTTATAGGATTGAAAAATTTGAATACAAAAGGGCTCTAAAAAAATTCCAAGGGTCACTATGTGTAGCTTCCAGCTCTGTGAACCTATATCTCAGAGAAGAGGGTTTTCTTCCATTAACCTAGTTTACTAAGTGTATTTTCCAAGCAGCAATGAACAAGTGTCATTAGCATTCACTCAGAGTGAGAGAATGGCTTTGACTGTGGTTCTGCTTATTTGACTTCTCTCACTAAACCTTATCCATCATGATGAATGCTTGGCCCACTTTGATTCTGGTAGGCGTAACGCACAGTCTGCTGGGGAACGGAGCCTGGGCGATGTCCAGTCCCTGCTGCTGCAGTCAAACCATAGAATCACTTTAACCTGCACATTTTACAACCTTCTAAAAACAGCTGGGTTATTTGCCCTGATCTTTCTTATCAGCATTAAAAATTTTTATGGCTAGAAGAAGGAAATATATTTTTCCGATATCCAGCATAAATTTATTCAGGACCTGTTTATATCCATTTGCTCTTGCGCTAGCATTGCCTTGAAGCTTAAATAGCTGCATGCCTATCTGTGATATTTACCCACTGGTGTATTTATAGACGGCCCTCCTGTACCCTTTCTCAGGCTTTGTTTCACCAGGGCAAACAAGCTGAGTTCCCATAAGATCACTGTCAGTCTTCTAATGACTCTATTGCTGCGTGATTTAGTTTTTCCAGAGAGCAAGTGTCCAAGTTTCTGTGCTGTAATCCAAACGAGTTTCTACTGATGACTCAGTAACACTCTTACATTTACTCTGCCCAAAATTCTTCATCAGATACAATTTAGAATCCAATTTGCCTTTTTTATGGATGGTCATGTCAGTCCCCTGTGATCAGAGCTCTTGGCAAATTGTTGAGCTCGTGGTTTAAAAATGTCATAGATTCATCAACTTTAGGGGAGCTGTGACAGCTTCCACCAGCTGGGGATCTGCATCTGATATTTCAGCTTGCAGGACACAGTTTTCTCTGCGTCTGGCCTGAAATGGTGGAGCTCACTGCCAACTCCCCTCCCCCAAGTCCTTCCACAGGGGAACCACAGATTTGCTTCTGTCCAGCCTGCAGTGTTAAAAAAAGCACTTACTCCAACTCATGCTAACAAAATATGTGGCAAAATTTGGAAAATACTCTGTTCATTATGCATTTGTTTAAAAACATCCAAGAATCTGAGCTCCTTTTTTTTGTTTGTTTAAATTCAAAACGTTTTCATTCATTCCAGTAATTTTGATTTCTTGCTGTTCAATTCTTGTCCTTCATTTCATTCTCAGACCTTATTAAATGTGAATAAAACTTTTGAAATGGCAATTAAAATAGCTTTCTTCCTGTGGAGAGAACCTAAGTGTGACTGCGCTGTTGCCTATTGTCCTGCTTCATTTCTTCCTTTCTCAGGTCTATCCTTCATCTTCCATCATCTGTGATTTAGACGAAGCTCTTCGTGGCAAGGACCTTAATTTTATATTCATCTCTGCCGAAAGCAGAGACATTTACTGGTTTCTGAAAGTATAAAGAATGTAGCGGATCAATGCCATTATCCTGAACCGCACTTAGAAGACAAAGGCAGATCTTGAATTGATGCTCTCGGGAGCACAGAAGCAGAGCTACATTCTGGGCTACTGCAGATTTGCCAGAGGACTCTTCTGTATATTTCCACCTAAGAACATAGCCAGGGTAAAAGCTACAAAAGCACAGGTGACTGTGATAAATCTTGTAACACAGGATTGCCTCATCAAATCAAGCAAATGATAACAAAAATTTTGACTGCTAGGATTAAGATAGCCAAAGAGCAGCAAGTCTTTCAGCTGGACTCTGAGCTCAATCAGGGCATGGTGTCAATAGGCTGCATTGATTTAAAGTAAAGATTTGGTGACAGTATTTCTGCTTTTGAGTAAGCCCTAAAGGAACTTGCACAGGAGGCAGTGGAGCAAGTGCACTAGATCCTTGAGAGATTTGGGATCTGTGATCAGGGGAAATAGATTAAGGACTTGATCTCTTGGGCACCTCTCTCCCAGCTAAAAGCTCTCATGATGCTAAGCACCCTTGTTTTCCCTCAAATTCTGCAACAGGTGTCTGCAGCCTCCATGGAAGAAAGTGGTTTAAAAGCACCTTCTTTCTTTGTTTTTGTTTTCCTTTTTGGCTTGGATGTTGGTGTATTCGACACACTGCATTCTGTGATCCCTGTTTGAAAGGTCCAAGCCTGCCTAGGCACACATCATGCTGCCCTGGAGCTGAGCACTGCAGCCCTGAGCATCATGCTGCTGTCACCCTTGGTCAAACACCTGCTCTCAGAGTCCTGGATTTGTGTTTCTGCATCAGCACTTTAGCTGCTCTCTGTATGGTACTCATTTATTTATGCTTGATTGACACGCCTCTCTGGACAAAAACTTTGCATTTGCCTATTAAAATACTTCTCAACTTGGAAGATAATGAAATAATTTTCTCTCTGTTGTGTTTTTGGGTTTTTTTAAAATTCCGTGACACTTGTGCCAGCACCACACAGTTCATTGATCTGCTGTCCTGAGTTCACCAACACAATCTTTGGTGTATGGGTTTTAACTGACAGGTAGTCAATCAACAGCAGAGAGAGCTGCTGATATTGAACTTGTGATAGCTTGTTTTGGGAACTGCAAAGGACTAGCTCTTCTACAAGCCTCAAGATTCTTTTGAAAGAAAGGTTTAAATGACATGGAAATACATCTCTGAGTTTAACACAGGAGTGTGCTTTGTTGAGGTGAGGCTTTTACTACAGAGAGGTGTAAACTCCCTAGGCTAAAACTACAGAGATAATTACGTATAGCATAGGAACCCCAGCACAGCAATTGATCCAGTATGACCCCTATATGGTTAATTACAGATTGTCAAGGCAATTTCTGTTCAAGCTGGACTGATATTTAATTAGTCACCTCCACATTGAAATCCTGACCTTGGCTTGGCACACAGAAAACAGAGACTTATGTATCTGGCCAAAGCATCTCATTGCTGCCCAGGGGCAGGTAGACAAGGTGTCAACAGCTGAAAATGGAAAATGGCAAATGAAAGTCCAAAATGAAAGAGTAGCTTTCTTTACTGGCTCTTTCCTTTCTTTCCTGCTCTCCTTCCTCCCAAACCAATTGCTCAGGCTAGAAGAATTAATAAAACACACAGAAGTATAATCATCTTTTGGACACTTTCACTTAATTCATACAGCAGAACAGAGGAAATATCTCTACTCATAACTTTTTTGGTCAAATTGCAAACTGGAAATTTATTCCTGCTGTTTTGTCTTTCAGCCATGGCAGAAATTTACCTTCTACCTTGTGCCTACCTGGTTTCCTTAGTAACTTCTCATAAGAATATGACAAAAGCTTGGAAAAGACCAAATAAATTGTCAACCGCTTAATCTTTATTTATAGAAAATGATATGCTGTTAAATCTACTAGGTCTCTGTCAAAGCTGTCTGATGTATTTCTTAGAACATTGATTTCTTTCTTGTTCAAAAGCGGTCCAGATATTATTAAAATGAGACACCTCCTCCACCAAATATAAGAATCTTTTTGCTTGCATAAACAGATTTAAGGCCTGGAAGTTACCAGAACCTACATATATGCTTCATATATATCCTTTGTTTATGAGAGTCAGTACCAACATTTTTCAGCTTTGCATGAATTTAAATGTTTTGCAGAAAAAAGTGGTTAAAATCATCCCTCTATGATGGATGATTTAGAATATTTAGATTATTCAAATACTATCAAAAAGAATTAGATTATTTAAATAGAAAAAAAGGATTTAGATTATTTAAGTACTATCAAAATGGATGCTTGAATAAAGATGTCATGAGTGTATGATTTAGAAGCAACAGTGGAACCAGAATCAGGACATAAGAGAATCAGAACATCTTTAATTGTGAAACAAAGGAGTGTGGACTTGCAATAACTGTATGTTTCATTGTTTGTGTTACTTCACAACTCCCACGATGGCATGGGTACCACTTGCCAGATGGTGCAGATGCAAAATATCTGTCTGTCCTACAAGGTTGCAAGTATAAATGGACGGTACTGGGACATGCAGGAGGAGAGAAAAAACAAGGGACCTGTGCAGAGAGTTCAGGTGCTTTACAGTCAATACCTTGTAGGGAAAAGTCTGACAAGAAAGGAAGCCAGGAAGGGAGTGGCATGCTTCTAAATATTTTGGGCAGTTCCATTTTTTTCCTTTAAAGTTCTTGAAATGATTTCCTGACCTGTGTCAAGCTTCTTTCAAAAGTCTCCCAGCAATCCCTCCATATGGCTTTCCAATGGCAAAGAATTGCCATGTTTGTGTTGTTGATAGCTGGCAAATTATTTGATCAGAATCTGTTTCTCCAAATAAATATGGAAGGGTGTATGTACAGTTAAGTGCAGAAGAATGGTGAGGAGATACATGATGGATGTCATTCAGTGGTAACCCAGATATTGCTTATAGTGAAACCCCTAATGCTTTGTTAAGATCACTGTTCTGTGTTGTAATATGTTGTTATTCCATTGCCTTTGGATGGGTTTTCCCACGACATGTCATGTATCATGTTCTCTACTGAAATCAGCCATGCGCTTTTCACTTCGATCATGTTTTCATCACATCTCTGACATAAAAAGCTTCATAAACTCATGCCCATTTTCTTCTACCATGGGTCAGTGCCAAGGATGTCCCCTGTTGCTGCTTACCTTGCTTGGGAAGCTACTGGGGAACCCCTGCTGGGGATGCAGAGGTAATAAGTGCCTTCTGACCATTGCTGTGTGCATTGTACTTGTTTATTCCATCCTGCTTGAGTGCAGGTGGGCATTAATACTGGCAGAGGCCAGTCTGCTGCTCTGACCTCAACCAAAACAGGAAGCAAAAGGAAAAACAAATTTTGGAAGAGGTGTCTACTTGAAGTGCCAGAATTTAAGAAAATCTGCGCCTATTATGGGTTAGAAGGAGATGGAGTGTTGAAATTAGATTATCTTGTCTCAAGTCGAAATTAATCTCTTTCTTTCTGGGCTGGCCCGTGGTTTGGGAGGAGATCCTGGGTCAGAAGAACCTACCAGAGCTCAGGGACTGTGATGGTGGTGGATGCAGTACGCCAGGCTGGAAACAGAACAGTTGAGATGAGTTTGGGTTGGCGTTATTCCCTCTGCCCCTGCCTTGAAGGCTTTTTGCCCCTCGAGGGGGACAGGTGGGGCGAGAAGGGAGAGCAGGGGCTGTGGTGGTATCTCCTGGCATGTATGCTGCATTCAGGGAGGCTGATGGCAACAGAGGGACCCTGCGAGCCCACACCAGCCGGCTCCTAACAAATAAATACTGATTGCTCATAGTGTCCTGTCCAAGCAAAGCCTTGAGGAACGGTTTTTGTCAGAATAAGAGGCACAGGAAGGCTCTGTCTCAGGTTAGCCTTCACAGTCCTGAGTATTTTGTTGGCTTCCCAGGCGGTGCCGCAGACCATCGGGCTGGAAGCTGGCGGGAGGCGCTCCGGGGATGGAGCATCCCGGCAGGGGCACGGCGGGGATGCTGCGCACCGGGGCGAGCCCGCGATCCGGCCGCTGGGCCGAGGCTCCCGAACGGTTTTCCTCCCGCAAGGGAACGCAGGGCAAAGGCAGAGATCGCGTTAATGCGGCCGGCCGGGCCGGAACCCGCTGCCGGTGCTCCCAGAGGTAGACGGTCCGGAACGGGTCTCCCCGAGCCTGGCGCCGAAGGCTTGTTGGGGTTCGTTCCCTGCGCGACGGCGCCGTCCGAGGAGGAAATGAGCGGCCGGGGGATCCCACAACTTTTCCCCTCGGCCGGCGGTGCCCGGCGAGCTCCCGCTCCCGCTCCCGCTCCCGCTCCCGCTCCCGCTCCCGCTCCCGCTCCCGCTGCGCGCCCGCGGAGGCGCCGCCCGCCCGCTAGGGGGCGCCCGGCGTCCGGCGGCCGGTGCGCGCAGCGGGCGCGGAGCGGAGCGCGGGTCTCGGCGGGCGCGCGGCCCCCGCCCGCCGCCGCTGCCAGTGATGTCATGGGGCGGCGGCGGCGGCGGCGGCCGCGGCGGCGGCGGCGGCGGGGCGGGGAGGAGGCGGCACTGCAGCTGCATGTGTCTGTAGCGGCGGGGCCGGGGCGTCGTCATCTGCATTCACATGGGGGCGGCGCCGCCGGCCTCCGCCTGAAGCCCCCGCCGGGGGAGACACAAAACCCACGCGAGGCGCGGGGCGCCGAGACCCCCGCCCGCCGCCGCCATCGCCATGAATTCGGCGGAGCAGACCGTTACGTGGCTGATCGCCCTGGGCGTGCTGGAGTCGCCCAAAAAGACCATCTCCGACCCCGAGGGCTTCCTTCAGTCCTCTCTGAAGGACGGCGTGGTGCTGTGCCGCCTGCTCGACCGCCTGCTCCCGGGCACCATAGACAAAGTAAGTGCCCGGCGCCCCCCGCTCCGCCGCCCTTTGTGCGGCCGGGCCCGCCGCCCCCGGCCCCGCCCGCGCCGCCCCCCGCGCCGGAGGGGGGACCCCCGGGCCCGGGGAGGGCGGTGGGGGGCGCGGGGGGCGGAGCGGGGGTCAGTCCCCGTCGGGAGGCCGGGGGAGAGCGGGGAGCGGCAGCCGGGCTGGAGGGGCTTCCCCCTGCGGGCCACTGTTCTGCGAGTGTTTCACAAACGCTCCTCTCCCCAAAGCGGAGTCCTGGCTGTGCACGGGAGATGCATTAATTTTGGGGCATGGACTATGGACCCTTTTCTTGTGTGCCACGAGCCGGCTGCAAACTTATCTACGCAACTGCTGGAACAGCCGGTGCCTCACCTCGCTTGGGAGGTGATTCACCCCATCCCTTCCAGCCTCTGAAGGACATTTTAGCGTTTGATGCTTAGTTTTCTTGAAGGCTGTTTTAGCGTTATTTGGGTCCTTCACTGTTCGGTAGCGTGTGGAAAAAAAAAAATATCTTTCTTTTTCGTTTTTTTTTTGGGGGGGGGGCTGAAAAAACGCGTTACAGCTCTAGTCTGCATTGTGTTTGAAGAAAATGTACTCTGTCAGGTAACTTTTATGTGTTCTGTGTGTGTACGTAATTCCCGTTGTAACTCAGCTAGAGCGAGAGGGGTTTGGTTGTGCCTCAAAACTTGGGACAGTACCGTTGTCTAACCTGATGTCCAATAACCTAGCGCACACAGAGATCCACATATTGACAAAAAACTTTCCTTGTGTGCCAGTCCAAGGTGGTGAAGGGTAGATTGATGAAGGTCATCTGCTATGCTGATGGGATGACTCTTTGCTTGAAAATAACATCGTATTTTTCACCTTTTGCAGTTAGCAGAGTACTCCACTCGTTGGAGCTTGCTGACAGTGGGCTTTTGTTACCTTCTGTGCCTCTATTTCAAGTAGTTCTCAGACCCACAAAGTTGAAACCAGTGCCTTGAGCCCAGCGGAACAGTGGACTGGGCTGTCCCTCTTCGGTTCTTCAGTTTGCCACCCACTAGGGTTGTTACTGTTTCATGTTGTACTGTAGCATGGAGATCTCGGTTCTGGGCTGGAGTCCCATTCTGCAGATGTAGTAGATCATTCTTGCCTCCCAAATTCACAGGTACATTAGGAGGTGGTATGGCCATATAACCCCACAGCAGTCCACAGTGCTATTGGCGGGCGATGGAAGTGATGAAAGCGGGCACAGTGTGTCGGTGGCTGTGTGAGCGTGGGTAACGCGGGGACCACCCTGGTGGCCAGTGGGGCTAGCTGGGACAGCTGGAGCCCCTGCCACTGCTGCTGACAGCTTTCTTCACCATCATTTTACCCTAAGTCGCTGTTCAGGCGGTAGAGCTGAAGAGGATATCCCTGCTCACAAGGGGCTGCAGCTTGGTAGAGGTAGTACATGAGGAGCAAACTGTTGTCCAGCGTACTGGGCTGCAAAGTGGGGCTCCAGAGCAGGCAAATGTCCTGTTCTGCCATCAAGTAAATGTCTTGTTCTGCCATCCGGGGTGACACATGTGACGTAGGGCTGGGGGCAGGTGGGGCTCCTCCACCTAGCTCTCCACTGGCTCTGTCAGGCTCTGCCCATGCCTCCTTGTCCCCAGGCTCTTTTGCCCGGTGGCACCAAGCCCGAGGAGGGTTTTGGCAGCCTGTCCCACACCGCTGCTCCAGGCACGCTCCCTGAGCACCTCTTGGACTTTGGGTTCTGAGCTTTAGGGCAGAAAAGGTCTTTCCCCTTTGTGTAGATGTCAAGCCTAGTAAAATGGGGTCCTGCACTCAGTCTGGGAAAGAGGCTCTAGTGAAAACAAAATTAAACAAAAAAGCATAACAGAAATAAGTGTTAAGAGTGTTTCCCAACTTAGTGTGCTTTTCTGTTACGGTGTAGTTGGGGACAGCTCGGTTAGTTGAATGAAAGGCTCTCTTTTCATCTCAGAGGAACAAACACCTCTCACGTTCGGGTGCGAGTCTCTTCACAGCCCCCATCCGCAGAGGAGGGTTTGCAGGGGCGCACAGCTCCCCGCAGGCAGCCACGGCCCCAGCGTGGCGTGAAGGAGCTGTCGGTGGGGCTCACCGTGCCCCTGGTGCTGCAGCAGCGCGGCTTCAGGGGGACCGTGCGGGCTGCGGTGGCAGCCAGGGCGGGAGGAGCCTCCCATCCTCCCCGAGCTCGCCCCGCGTGGAGCACGGAGCTGGGACAGGCGGCAGCCCTGGACGTCCCTGCTGACACCGTGTGTCTCCTCTGGCCCTGACTTAGCTGTAAGTCTGGGGAGAAATAGCCCTCTAAAAAAATTTTTTTAGGGGGATCCTTGGTTTTGTGAGGGTAACTGTACTTTTCCCCTGGGCCATTCACAAAGCACTTTCTAATTCATAGATGTGTCTGAGAGACTCACAAACTCCTTTTTTCGTCTAACTTTGTAAATATTCTTTTTCTGTAGGCTCAGGATTTATACCTCATATCTCTTTCATATCCTCATATCTTTGTTATGTCTGAGCTGTTTACATGTTACTTTATTCATTTTCTTTGCTTGTTAGTAAACAGATATAAAATTTCCATCCTCTCCTGTGCCATGGTATTTTTTCCAGGTCTTTTTGGCTACTACTGTTTGCTACTTTTTTTTTATACTGAGTACATTTAAAATATGAGCCTTTTTATTCCTTATTTGCCCTGAAAATCTTCAGTTAAAACTGGACATTTTTGAAGTCTAAAAGAAACAAGGTTTGTCCCACGGATGTAGACTGATTCAGTTCTTAAAATCATTTGAGATCATAACTTTCTATAAATATCTGAGATTAGCAGACACTTTGAAGATTCACAGAGCTCATTTTTCTGTAAATACAAAATAGTAACTATAACCAAAGAGAACATTAAAAAAAAAATACCAATTATAAATATGAAGAAATGTTTATCAGCTTGGGGTGCCTTTAACGATGTTTTCAAGAAAATGCTATAAATTTATTTCTTTCAGAAACAGATTAGAAAGAGGATTCAATATATGGAAGAATGTAGTTATATTTTTTTTGGCATTTTGTGCTTTTTAAAGCCTCTGGGTACCCCGAGAGTAATTAGTATGAGATTTTTAATAAATAAAGATTATGCGACCATAAAAGGAATCAAGCATTTGAAGGTCAAAGGACAGAATTTTCATAAGTAGATAAAACAAATTAGTAGGTTTCACGGCTGGTTAGTATATTCTTTCTTTAGATTGCTGTGTATTTGTATACCAGCATTGCTCAGAACAACCTACAGAGCTTCTTGCCAGGAAGTTTTGGCTGAATTTGTTTACATTATAATCATTTTATATCTTGAACAGGAAAGGACAGATATTAAATTCACTAGATTCCTGGAAGTCAGAATGAAAATACCTTGGAAAATAATGTTGTTACAGACTGTTTCTTATTTTTGGGCTTCCATTTAATGTCATAAACATTCCTTTGCGTTTTGAAAGAGACCATGACGGGGTAAAACAAAATAGTTGGGTTAGGCAGTGTGATGGTACTGCACAGTAACCTTCTCCTGAACACAGGAAATGAACAAAAGCGAGGGCAATTATTTTAAAAAAATAAAAAAAATAGCAAAATCAACAAAACCGACAACAGCTTCCCCCCCCCCCCCCTCCCCCCGTCCAAACCCAGCCATGTCTTAGTTTTTTTAAGGCATGGAGATCTGTGCTGAAACATGGTTAGTTGATTTGCTCCAAAAGATAGGGAATTCTATTGATTTTAATTTAATTTCAGTAATTTGAATAAAAAGCCATAATTTCAAGTTACAGGATTTCAACCTTGTGTGGTAAAACTGAATTAGTTTGATGGCAGGGAAGGGATCCCCGTGGAAGCATTGCAGTGCAGTTGTCTGCCGCTTAGATGCTTTTCCTCTCAGAGATCATTTTCCAAACAGATTCCTCCATCGCAGACCAGTTTGACCCACTTTCAACGTTGTAAACAGAGATCAGAATTGGAGCGGGAATTTTCCTTGTCATGTGAGGCTTTGCGCTTCATTAAGTTTTGTTTGTACTTTTATTTTTGGTCAGCTGTTCGACAGAAAGCGTCGTTTTGAGGACAGCTTTGTTCTTATTTGGGGAGAGCGGGGAAGACGCATCGGGGAATGCGATGCAGCAGCCATTTGACACCCCGTGGTGCCCCCCTCCCGTCAGAGGCTCCTGAAGGGCAGGAGAGCAGCTGGTTCGGTGCTTTGGAGCCGGGGGATGGCTGGGGGTGCGGCTGGGTCTCGCACGCCCTGGCCCCCCTCCGTCGAATGGACCATCCCCAGCCATCGCACTGAGCGTAGGATTGAGGAGCCCAGAAGCTGCTCTGCTGCGCGTGGGAGGCTGATCCAAAACACAGCCGCTTCCTCTTGCTGCTCCCGCATCGCTGAGGTGGGAGACGGACGGCACGGGGCTGGCCCCGGGAAAACAGATCCAGCTCTCTCTCTTGCTGGAGGAGACCTGGTGCATGGCTGAAAGGAAACGTCATTCCTATTCCCTGTGGAGGACTGGGTACTGGCGTTGACATTAATTTGGTTATTAATTGGGATAGTACCAGGTCTGATGGCAGCAAAGATTAAGATCTTTGTACAAATACCTCATACATCTGTATGATTCTCTTTTTAATGAGAGAGGTCTCCGGCTAAATGAGGCATTCTGAATTGTAATTTAGGAATAAATTAACCCTTTGGGATTCACAAGGCAAATGGATTGTTCTGTGTGAGCACAAGCACTGGGAGTATCCAAAAGGAGGGTTTGGGCAGCCACGTGTGGCAGCCATGTCACCAGCCTTGTCCCTTGTCCCTGTGAGGAGCGTGTGCACCTACGGCTCAGCAAAGGGAGATTTATGCTCATTTATCTCTGAATTCACGTGTAAATATCGGGGCTAAGTATACTTTTCTCCTGTTGTGACAAGGTGTGACCTGAAAGTGGTATTTCACATGTTGAGAAGGAAGAAGAAAGGAAAGGTGTTTTGGACCCAGAGTTAATAACAAGTGATGATTTTTGTAGCCCAGTGTCATTGCAGAGGGTGCAATGCTGGCTGAATGTGGAGCCCAGAGCTTGAGAACGTCCCACCAGCAGTGCAGACATTACTCGTAAGGTGTAAATTTCCAGGTGCTAGTTGGCCCTGAGCAACCTACATTTTGGAAGTTCTGGCAGGATGTTCTCACCCTGAAGCCTTGGTGAGGTTTTTGGGGATTGTTTGGTTGACCCCAAAGTCTGTCCTGCCTTCTCTCAGTGAAATCTGTTGGGAAGGTATTGTGGTTGCTTGTATTGCAGCAGCAGCAGCAGGTCATCACAGGACTAGACCTGGGAGGCAGGAAGCAAAATCTGCATTTTAATGTGCATATGCTCTCTTCCTTCAGCAACAGTCCTCCCAGGGAGATTATTGTGCTTCTGGCAAGAATAATCCGTGCCGGACAGGTGTGCCTGCTGTGGCTGCGTGCTCGGGGAACACCGCTGCGTCTGTGAATGCTGTTGCTCCAGAGTGGAAGCACTGCAAGGACGAGCAGTGCCTTCCAAAGTTATCCCAAACAAAGTCATTAGAGTGCCTTTTTCCTGCATATGTGCTGTTCTCATCAGTGGTACTGTGAGCTGTGTAGGATTTTTTTGGTCCAGTAACAGACTTGTGATTAACCATGTTACTCCTACTGCCTTGTGAGAGCAGGAATGCACGAATGCTTTGAAGGAGAATGCCCTTGCTTTCCTGTCTATGTACTGGCTCTATAATTCTGATGACTGGGATATTATCTGA
Source organism: Poecile atricapillus (assembly GCF_030490865.1). Classification (NCBI taxonomy): domain Eukaryota; kingdom Metazoa; phylum Chordata; class Aves; order Passeriformes; family Paridae; genus Poecile; species Poecile atricapillus. The sequence continues at coordinate 24,971,941 of NC_081249.1, forward strand.
GGAAATATGATCTGCCTGTGCTCATTAGGAAGCAGAGGACTTGTATCTATGTGTGCTGCCTTCTTCCTTGAAAACCAGATCCTGTCAATGCATAAAGATCTAGAATGGCTTAAATGTGTGCCAGATCCTGAGAAGAGAGGGCAATTAAGAAAACTGTTGGCCATTAAATTGTTTTTTGTGAGAAAATGTGGAAAAATAATGTGGTTCTGCTGGTCTTACTCTCATTACTGTCTTTTCCAGAGTTTTTATATATGTTTTTTCTATGCCTGTACACAATATGGACAAGAGAAAAAGTGATTATTTAGCCCTCAGGTGCCCTACTGCTACCCAGACTATCCTCCAGTTGCTGTGTCTCTGTGGAGAAAAAGAAGAAATGTGGGGATGCCACCAGCAGGCTCCTCTCTGGTTACACTGCATGCTAGTGGCTGATGGCACCACATTGTTCAGCTGAAAACATTTAAGATTGTAATTCCAGCCTTAGAAAACTGTAAGTTTGGCTTTAAAATTGAAGTTTGCAGACTAGGTATGTATGTAAGTGTATTTATGCATACACTGACATATATATTTATATATATTATATATAATATGCATATATAATATTAAAATCTGGCTATCACTGAGGGGAATTCAATATACATCTTCCTTAAATAACAATTTTAATTAGTTGTTATCCAATGGCTGTGATTTAAAGAGCTGGAACCTTAAAACATTTAGAGCATGACAGGACTTACAAAAATAGTGTGAGCTGGCAGAATGGAAGCAGTGGCTTGCACCTTGGCTGGCTAAGCTTTACTCCCTGATCCTCAGCCAGTGTGACACTTCTGCTCTCTCCCTCACTTTGCTGCCTAGAGCAAAGCCATTTTCTCTCCACATCTCTCAGTGTTATGTGATTGCTGCCATTACCCACCATCAGAGTCATAGAACCATAGAATGGTTTGGGTTGGAAGGGACCTTAAAGATCATCTAGCTCAAACACCCCTGCCATGGAACACCTTCCACTAGACCAGGTTGCTCAAAACCCCATCCGCTTTGCCTTGAACACTTCCAGGGATGAGGCATCCATGACTTGTCTGGGCAACCTGTTTCAGTGCCTCAATGCTGTAATTGTGATGGGGAGTTCAAGAGGGGTGGTCAGCTTCATCTGCAAGAAATTTCCTTTGTGCTGCTCCTCATCACAGATCACTGACACCCTGTGGGCCCCTGTCCCTTCTTGGCTGATGAAACACTGCTTGGGTCTAAGTGCATTTAATACAGGTCTCCATTTTCCTGCTCTGCAGTGAGTGCTATTGGATGATGTTGGCAGCTTGCCCAGAAGAGAATCCATCCCTTCTGTAGGGCTTTGGTAGTCCTATGGAATATTTTCATGGGGTGGGGGAAGGGGGAAAGCAGTAAAAATCATATACCCCCCACTGGTGCAGCTGTGCTGTCAGGGAAGTGCTTTTGTTGGCTTTGTTAATGTCACTGGGGGAAGTGGTACTGTTAGACTGGCAGAGGAATTCCCTCTCTGGCATATGTTACATCCACACTGAGGAGCGATGCCAGCATATCTAGCAGCAGAGCTCTCCCAGTGTAAACAAACCCTGAGTGATTGGACTCCTGAAGCCTGAGCTTGCGCTGCATCAAAACAGCGATGCTCCACAGGAAACACTGCAGGGTTTACGTGACAAGGGGGGCAAAATCCTTCCCCATTAGCCTTCCTTCACAGGGGAATCTCTTCAGTTCAGTTCCTGCCAAGCCCACACCTGGAGCTACACTTCATCGGGCTTTTTTCACCCACTGACTTCAGGGAAATACACGTCCTGCTTTGGACGCTTAATGCTGGCACCCCTGGAGCTCTGCAGCCTGAGGCTGATGATGCTGCTGGGGGTTGGGGGTCAGTTGCATGCTAGCTGATTTCCTCTTTTTCTTTAAAATAGCAAGAAAATAAGCAAAACCACAGGAATTAGGAATATTAGTTCTTAGTCTTTAGGACAGAAGGGAAAGCAGATTACTGCTGCAGCTGCAACCAGTCTCTCTTATGTGTGTATATCACATCCTTCAGGCACACTCCTGTGCATGTGTTCTGGTAGGACTCCTGCCTAGCTCAGGTCACAGGTGGGGGGCCTGCAAGATCCTTGTAGCAGTTGCAAAGACAGCTTGTAAGTTTTACATGCATGGCGTTCTCATTTTCTTAATGCTGTCAACCCATGTTTTCTGTATGAAAAACAAAAATTTGATGTAAACTTGAGAAAATAAAAGTATCGTATGGACTGCTCTGGTGCCCTTAGGCTATCATGTTTGTAACTTAAGGCTGGGTACAAATCTGCCTCATGGGAGTCAGTTTATAGCATTCCACAAAATCACAGCATCAGTTAGGTTGGAAAAGACCTCTGAGATCATCCAGTCTTTGAGTGAACACCACCTCGTTAACTAGGCCTTGGCACTAAGTGCCCCATCCAGTCTTTTCTTAAACACCTCCAGGGAGGGTGACCCCACCACCTCCCTGGACAGCTCATTCCAATGTTTAATCACACTTTCTGTCAAGAAAAGCCTCCTAATGTCCAACCTGAACCTTCCCTGATGCAACTTGAGTCAATGTACTTTGATGGGAATTTAATCAGGGTCCAAAGGAAGTGGCAAAAGTACTGTACTTCTATTGCAAAAAATGTACTGTTTTCCTGAATATTGTTTAATTCAGGTGCATATCTGAAAAGATGAGCTCAAACAGCTGAATTACTTTTACAGAGTAATTTTTGGAGGGCAGATTAATGGAAAAAAGCAGCTCTAATTTTTGCATAAGGTCCTGTTAAGGTCCTGTTTATAAAGGCTGCCACAAGACCCGGCTGGCATTTTAACCAAACTGTACATTTCATTTGCAAACTTAGCTGAACTTAGGTTTTGAGGGCTATTACACTAAAGAACTGAAGCAGCTAAAGCAGAACATTTGTGTGTTTGAATGTAGGTCACTGTTGATGATGGCTAGTCAGGCAGAGGAGCATTTCTGAACATGTGCAAAGGAAGATATCAGAGGAGTCTTCAGCCAGCTAAAAGCGCTCCTGGTTTCAGATAGCATCGCCAAATGGAGGTTGAGGGAACACAGAGTGTTGGCTGACAAATTGATGTGGCCTGTGGCATGGTAAAGAAAAGGCAGTGGGTTACGTTTGTGTAGCTAAGTGTGGGATTGGGTTTGATAGTTTGGAAGGTGGTGGTGTGTGGTCTGAGGTGAAAGAGATGGAATACAGGGACTAGTGTGGGGATGTAGGATGTAAAGCAGAGGAGTGTCACATATGGGGTTAGTCATGCTGATGGCTTTGGAGTGCAACAATGGGATCTAAGAGCTGCTTCTGTGGCTGTCATTAATAGTGGTGTCCAAGGGCAAGAGGTTTGGGAACCTTTGTACTCTATTGTTAATAAAAAATGGACATTAACCACTTTTCAGAGAGTTCTTCGAAACTACACTCAAAGGACTCTTGTAAGTCTAGAAGACTGGAGTTTAAGATACTAATTAGATACCTGCTCTTACTTTCTGCTGTATTTTGATTAACTTCCTGGCTGGGTATCCTATTCAGCAAATAAGAATTTTAGGGCATATCATAAGGCACCTTCCTTCCTCTTTGTATTGTATGTAGAGCCTAGGTGAGTTGTGGAAATCTGAAATTTTGGCACCTTTATGCATAACCTGTAGGAGTGTCAGTCTTTTGCTGGATCTAGCTCTTACTATCTGTGTGTCTGTCTGACTGCCTGCTGCTGTGCTGTCAGAGCATGGGTTCCCTCAAGCCAAAATGCAGATGTCTCACCCATGCTGACTGCTGTGAAAATTATTATTGAGAAGTTTGTGGGTCGCAGGCTTTATAGGGTGGGAAAAGTCAGTGCTAAAGAGCTGCAGTACTGCAGAAACTGTATCATGCTAAGGTCTGGTGCTCTGTCAAGACACCTGATTTTAAAGCAAAACTGCACTTTGCTGAGAATCCTGATCTGTGTTTTTAGTTTAGTTATAGCACCCTGCTAATGTGCCATCAGTATGGTGTGCGATCCTTTAAGTGATTGTGCTCAACTGCAGGGTGCTCCTTACTTAGAGATGTGGAAGATGTGATCCTTTGAAGTGCAGCTGTGCCTCCTGCTGTCCTGGGAGGAGCACGGGGCTCCATCTGCAGTCCTCTCAGCCCAACTGCTCACTGACTGTGGAGGAAGTGCTGCACCTGCCATTTGTTCCTAGCGGTGGATGCTTCCTCGAGAAGCAGAGGATGTCCTCCTGTGTAGCTGTGTAGCCACTTTTTCTTTTCCATCCCTGCTGGGTGCAATTTGTGAGGACCAGTGGTCGGGAAGAGAGCAGGAAACCCGAATGCCGAAAGGGATGGGCCCTGCTGGGCATGGGCGCAGGTGCAGGCAGGAGGCAGCAGCTGGGAGGGGTGGGGAGGGAAGGAACGTGCAGGAGGTGTTGGACAGTTCAACACCTGCAGCTTCACCACCCAGACTGGTGTGAGAATGGCCAAGCTTCCTCCTCATGATGTTTTTAATCTTGTTTTTATCCCTGAACACAAATCCTGACAACAAATCCCAGGCTGTAGTGCTTGTGCAGGAGGTGTTTGCTTCATTGGAAGAGCAGTTGCCCTTGACCAGTCAAAGGGGTTGGAAGCAAGGGAAACACAGCTGCTGTGGGACTGAATGCTATCCACAGGACCCTTCCGTTAGCCTCGCTGCGTTGTGCAGTTATGATATTTTTACTGATTAGATTGCAGTAGTGTTCTGTGTGTACAAGGTGTTCTGAAACATGGAGAGAAAACTGTTTTGTGCTGTGAAGGGAATCTGATGTAAAAGGCTCCAGGCAGGATAAATAGGATTTCTCACTACTTACAGGCTCAGTCACTGAACTTCTGGCTGGAGCAGCCTTACACGTGAACAGGGCAGTTTTTACATGTCTGCTGAACTTGGCTACTAGTTTGCAGCTAATGTTACATTCCGCATTAGTTTCTGCTTCTTAGTAACAGAGATAGTCTTCTTACATACTAAACCATGTTGCACTTACTATATGTTGTGCTAGATAAATGATTGATTTAAGTTGCATGTAGGAACCGTGTTGTTACTCTGTCTATCTGGTAGATTCCAGTTTCTATGTAAAGACCTTGTACAATTCTCACTCTGTGACCCAGCTTGTCATATTGTTCAGCAGATGAATGCAAGTAAACAGCTAATTTTCCATATATACAGCTGAAGATGTCTCCTACTTTTTATTAATGTTTCATGTTTAATTGAGATTGCAATCAAACAACTGTGGGTTTTCTTGTTCTTCTTTTTTTTTTTTTTTTTTTTTTTTTCATTATTATACACATTCCTGCTTATTTTCTTCATGTAATTTCCCTGTCCAAATAAACTAGTAGTAGCCTTTTTCATTTTTTTCTAAGATCACCCACCATTCTTTTTCCTGATGCAGCCTCTCTGCATTGTCCTTTATTATTCACTTATGTTGTTTAAAACCATAGATTCAAACTGATCAAAAGGGATGTAACATTTAGTTAGGTACCATCTATTTGCATCACACACTTCCCTGCCTTTTCTGGATGGTGGGAAATTTACTCTGCTCCTTGATAGCTGCAGTGCATCACGTAAGTGTCCTCAGTGAACTAGCTGTGGTTTCCAGCACTGCTCCCCAAGAGATTAAATCTTAATCAGAACCTGTCCCTGAATCATCAAGAAGTGGTTTAAACAGTGGCTGTTCTGCATTTTACCTTCCTCTTGTCTCTTTGGATTCCACCGTGGCACCCTGGTCCCTAATTAAGAATCTGTCATGCCCCTCTGGAATCCTTGTCTTTTCTAATTACTATTAACCTTTTTTATTTGTATTACTAGAGGACACAGAGGTTCCAGTTGGACACTGAGGCCTCTTTGTATTAAGAGCTGTGTATACATATAAGAAGTAGACAACCCCCATTAATGAACTAATGGTGTTGCTCTGTGGTAGGGAAAGGATAAAGCAAATACTGGAGAGAAAAATACCCAACCTCTTTATTTCCCTGGCTTTATGTACACTTAACCTACTTTTTATTAAGCTAAGGAATTTGGAAATATGACCCTACTTTTTTTTTGTTTATCCTCTGTCTCTGAATGTATTTGCTGTCTTTCAGGTGGACTAGGACTTACCTGCCTGTGGTCTGCTTGAGTGTTATTCTGGTACATTTTGAATAGTGTGTGAGGCTATGAATGTGATCTGTGTGAGAGGTCATGCTCCTGAGCTTCCTCTAACTGTAAAGGATATCATGTACCATATGTGTGATTTTATCATGGGCCTGGCCCACGTAACTGCACTTCAGCATTCTGTTGCAGGGCTGATTTTTGTTCTTCAGGTCCCTTACTGTGTTTTTCAGCTGTCTGTAGGAGAAGGTTGCCAGAATCACATTAAAATTTTCCAGGTAAATAGTGGGTTTGCTTCATTTTATGGGATCATTAATGCTTTACATCTCTAGCAGGATGGAAATGCTAAGATATTTTTAAATTCTTTACCCATATGCTTCTGTCTTCTGTTGTATAAAAATGCCACTGCAGCCACAGAGCTGAGAAAATGTACCCTGCTTCTTTTATCTCTCCAAAGTCTTTTCCCTTGTTTTGAAGGAAGAAACAGCATTTCTAAAGATTTACTGTATCTTACTTTATTGTTTTGAGGAAGGTGATTTTTAACTGGAAACGTGCATTACAGTGCTGGCATGGCTAAGGTCTCAGTGGTGTATTTGGCATGTATTTTAAGCTTTCAGATCTGACAGGGAACAATTTGCAGTGCTTTGGTTTTCTTTATTTGTTGTTTCTTTAATCAGCAATTTAAAGTTTTTGCCTTTCTCTAATCATATCTCTCCTTACCCTCTCCCTTTTCTTCCCCCTGGACCTTTTTTTTTTGGCCTATTTCCGGTTATTGTTCAGTCTTTTATGAATTATGTGTAGCCTCGTATGAGGTAGTAGTACACGTCTGAGTTTCTTAGAATTACTGAGTTTAATGTGTTGGAGCCTTTGGGACATTTTATGTTAATGTGGGTTACGTTATGAGACAAGACATTTGCTTCTTTTAAGAGAAACCTGGATTTACTGCGATTTCTTGGGAGATGTCATTTGTGTTTGAAGAGCAGAAGTAATGTTAAGGTTTCTCAGAGTGAAAAGAGGCCTTGATGAACAAAGCAGATGAAAAAGAAAATGGGGTGGGTACAAAAAAGTGACTAGGAAGTAGCACGTGTAAAAGGAGATAAACCTCAGTTATTGTGCAAATAGTTTAAGATAAAACTTATAAATTGCAACTATATCATTGTTGTGTGAATATTAAGACCATATAGGAGAGGGCATAGAAGAAGCATCAACATCGAAAAAATTCCCAGCATCTTATTCTTACAAGGGATGTTGGCATGATAGTTTTAGATTTCTTATTGTAATTAAGAAGTAAGTTAATAGAGTAATCAAAAAGTATTTCTTACAAGAGACATGAAGGTTGTGGTGTTTTCAGGAGGGCTCTCTCACCTCTTGTGTCCTTCAAACTTGCTGAATTTATCTTTTGGGCTGTAGTACTTCCATAGGGCTTCTTTAGGATTCCCTTTATCTTTTAGTGTAGTAAAGGGTTATGCTCAACCCACAGTGATTTATCGTAGTACCAAACAATTTGAGGAGTTTGGAGGGGTGTGGGTATGTGTGCTTTCCTTGAGGAAAGGAAAATTCTTCAACTCTTATTGTTACAAAATTCCTTGTATTACAGACTAGTGGCTTTAATTGAAGACTCATCTGAATTTTGTGTAGAAAATGATAGTGACTTGTGTCTTAAATTTCTTTGTGCCAGGTTCACCCTGTCATGCTGTCACATTTGTTATTTTTTGCGGTATCGTGGGGTCAGAGGTATCTCACATATAATCGTGTGGGAAGGCACTACCTTGGTTTCACCTTGGTGGAATGTTTGGAGTCAACCTTATGTGAAGTTCCCAGTGCTGTGCAGGTGGATTATGCTGTGAGTTTATGTAACCTTGACATACACGTGTGTTTGACAAAACCTCCTCTGAGTGTAATGCATGATCAAAGGCCATGATGCTGTGTGTTGCAACACCTCGGTTTCCAGCGACTTGCCAGTGCACTTCGGTGTTAGGCTTTCCCCTTCTGACAGAACGAGGTGTTCAGTTTGGGGAGTGATTTGTTTGCTAAACTACTTCACAGAAATCAATGAATTTATTGTGAAAGGATGCTAATGTGCACACAGAGTTTAGTTAAGTGGTGGTACGTTAAGCCATGTCCCCAAAGCTCTTGGGGCTGGCTGCTTTTCCGTGGAAGGGCTGCACTTTGCTTTTGGGGTAGACAGAGGTTGAGCTGAAGGCACCGTGAGTGCGGCTGCAGAGAGCAGACAGCAGTGTTGCCAAAAACTGTCTTAAATTCAGTCAAGGCTTTCCTCTTTGTGAAATTGTTTTTCTGCTGGGGTAGGAAGGGGCTGTTTAATAAACTACAGATAAAGGTCGCTAACATCAGACCCTGGAATTGGTAGATTATTAACTCCGAGTGCTGGTATTTTCCGCGGGGGTTTCCGGTGCATTTCTGGTATGTTTTCTCGTTAAAAAACCGATGCCCAAGGGTGGACCGGAGTCAGAACGAGGGCACCGACAAGCCCCACCGGCGACACCGGCCACCCGCGGCTGCACCCTGTGCGCGGTCACTGCTCGTCCCGGGGAGGGGCTGTCCTCGGGCTGCCCACCGGGCTGCTTCGCCCTGCAGCCAAACCCGCCACGGCACCGGGCTCCGTGCAGCACCATTCCCAAAAATTCAGAAGCCCGGTGCGGCGAGGCCCGGGGCCGCTCCCACCGGCGCTCCCGCCCGCGGCCGGGGCGGGGCTGGGCAGGGCCGGGGAGGGGAGGGCCGGGCTGGGCTGGGCTGGGCTGGGCTGGGCAGGGCCGAGCCGAGCGGGGCCGCGCCTCCCTCCCTCTCTCCGCCCCTCCCTCCCTCTCTCCGCCCCTCCCTCCCTCTCTCCGCCCCTCCCTCCCTCCCTCCGCCCGCCCCTCCGGGGCAGAGCCGCCCGCGACCGCGCCTGGCCGGGGCACCCCTGCCCGCGCTCCTGCCCGCCGCCCCCCGCCCTCGCACGCCATTTCCTGTGCTCCGTGTTTACTTCCCGGTTCAAAGCCGCCAGTGGGAGCGATCGGCGCCGCTGCCCGCCGAGGGAGCGGGAGGTGAGGGGAGCGGCGGGGCGGGGGACGCCGCTCCGCCGCGGTGCGCTCCCATCTCCTCCCCGCGCTGAGCCGCCCGCCTCTTCTCTTGCAGGTGTACCCGGAGCCGCGGACGGAGGGCGAGTGCCTGAGCAACATCCGCGAGTTCCTGCGGGGCTGCGGTGCTTCCCTGCGCCTGGAGGTGAGTCGGGGCTGGGGGCACTCGGCTCGGTCCCGCGGGCGGGGGGTTTCTCGCCCTCCCTTTGTGCCTGGGGACGCGGCTGACAAGATGGTGGCGGCCGCCCCTCCCCTGGCTGCGGGCCCGGGGGGCTGCGGGGAAGCCCGGGATACTGCGGGGAAGCCCGGGGCTGTCTCGGTGCCGCGCCCCGGCGGAGCCGCGCTGGCTGGGAGCGGGGCCCCGGCACCGCGTGGAAGGGCCGTGCCGCTCCTCGGGCAGGGCGCGCCCCGTCCCTCCGCCACTGCCGACAGCGAGTGCCGGGGACGGGCTCTGCCCGGCCCCGGGGCCGCTAAAACCGCTGCTCCCCTGTCCGAGTGAATTCTCGGTACGTACAAATTGTGTCCGATTTATTCGTGGAACCGCAGGGGTCGGCTTAGAGAAATTAAGTTGCCTACTGCCGAGTGAAATGCTAATTGAAGAAAATGGCAGGTGCTGGTTCTTCTATTTAAATTTGCGTTACATAAAAGCCCAGCAAACTGCCATCTTTTCCGAACGTGTGTTCGCAGGGTTGCAAATTAGGTTCTCGAATATTGCTGGTATATTTAGCTATAGCAAGTACATACTGCTGTCGAGTTTACTTGATGTTGGTGTGTGGGAAGGAACTGATGAGATTAAAAACAGGTTTCAGCTTCTCTGCGTTGGAAAGTGAGAGGTATTGTAATTTCAGTTCTTGGAGACATTTTTTTTTTGTGTGGAAAAATTGGTTTATAGTGCTTCTGAACTTAAATTAATGTATTATTGTGTTAATTAATTCACAGGGTCTTTTGGTACCTCTGGTCTTGCCTGTGATTTTGCCAGGCAGTAACTGAATGTCATTAAAAAAGACTGCTTTCCTGAGGCCTCTAAACAGTGAAAGATCATTAGTGAAATAAATGATACTTGCAGGACTTGTCCTTAATCTCAGGTTCCCACATGGATGAAGATGGAAATTAAGACTGCTTTTAGCACTCCTCTTGTTAATAAGTCCTTACATTTTTATCTCCCTTCTCCCATTCAAATACACAGAAAATCCCTTTAAGATTTCTTGGGAAGAAACCCAAATCAAGTTCTGAAATACTCAGAAACCAGATTCTGGGGTGAACAGTGCTTTATATCAAGCATTCTTTTTGCTTTGGAGCAGCTGTCACTCCCATTTGTATTTTCTAGGGCCACACTAAGTTTTCCATGTTTTGAACATTCATGTGTGTAAGCAGATCCAAACTTCACGTGGTAGTCATTCATTAACTGGGGAGGAGGTGCTTCAGATCGCAATGCAGAAATAAAGTGAGTGTTGTAAGTGTTAAAGAGGGGGATGTAGCCTTTTCTAATTTCCTTTATCAGGTCTGTCACACAGCTGGAAGCTATTGCGATTGTGACAGGCCGGGAATAGTTACACTGTTGTAATTTGTTCTCTTGTCTAGTTGCAGAAAGTTGCAAAGAGCTTTTGTCAGCTCTTTTCCTTAGGGTGACCAGAAAATGAAGAAAAATGATTAAAAGAGGAGATAATTTTGGCCTTGTTCTGAGAGCCTGAATATTTTTGGGAATAGTCAAATTGTTAACCTGGCCTCAGGGGCTTCTCAGCAAGACTGCCGGAAACACCTTTCTTACGTGGAGGTAACTGGCAGCAGTAGCTTCCAGCTCAGCATGTTGGAACAGGAATTACTCCCAAGCTACCAGAGAGTTCAGAAGCTGGCAAGAAAGGGCACAAATGCTTGGACTTATGGAGCTCTTGTGCGTGTATTTATGGTTTGTACATTGTCTGTTCCCTGTTGTTTTCTCATTAATTTTTCCAACCCCCTAACTGTGGCCAAAGATGAGGGCAATGGCAACCTGGATTCAACCAGGGAGGAGCTGGCAGGGGCCTCTTGGCCATCCGCTGCTCCTGGGCTCTTTCCCTCTGTTAACAAGGTGTGAGTCAGCCCTGGAGAATCTGTGCCTTCCTCACTCTGGGAACTGGGAAGATGCCACAGCTCCCCTGTGTAGAGTCTATGTAATGCTTCCTGAGGTGCAGTCAAGGTTTAGAGATTGCATTGAGCAAAGAGTGTGAGGAGCATCTCTGGAACCGCTTTAGGGGATATTTTCTGAGAGGGCAGATGAACGAACGAAGAGCTAATGGTGAGTACAAATACTTGACAAAGGGGTGGATGCGTATGTGGTACCTTAAATAACAGAAACATTTGGACAGTATGGGAATCAGAGGGAAATCTAGGTTGCTGTGGGGAGATGTGATGTTATTCTGTGCACTAATTTGGTGCTTTTCCTAATTAGTATTCCACAATGTGGAGATTTTGTGACCTATAAGGGTTGTGCTTGAGCCTTACACTGAATGTGAATTACATGTAGTTGGATCAGATGATTTCTGTGTGTGTAATTTTGTGGGCCTGGTAAAGGCATGGTAGTGGTTTGATTAGCCTAAGATTAGCATTGCACAAGCACTTTTTGCTCTCAGATCTGAACTCATCTTGGAAGCAGTGGTGTTGTATTTTTATGAAGCCATGTCAGAGCTTCTTGCCTTGCTGGAGCTCTGTAGGTCCCCAGTTTTGGAGACTTTGTTATGGCATGTTTGAGAATTGGATAAACTGCTGTGGTTAATGGAAAGTTGCACAGCAGTAGATGGCTTCTTAGAGGTGCTTTCATCTGTGGATCTATTTATTAGAGGACACAATAACTTTGGTTGTTTTCCTACATGTAAGATAAGGGGCAGAGGTGAGAAAATCTGTTGGTTTGAAAAAGTGCTGGTGTCTGAAAGTTGTTCTTGTTTTCTTCCTCTTGCTTCCCAGTAAGTTTGGGTGGTTAGAAAGATAATAAAACATTCAGAAAGGGTATTTCAAATTCTAATGAGGAGGATCGCTGTTCCTCAGAGGAAACCAATGGCTCCCTTCCCACACCCCCTAGTATTTTTTGATATTTAAGTGTTCCAGAGAAAAGAGAATACTTAATTTGGAGCTTGCAGCAATCTTTGTAAAGCAAAGCATGATTCCAGAAATAACCAGAAGAATGTGCTGCAAGAATTGGGCTTTTAAAATTATTTTTAATACAGTTTTCTTGTATGAGGATACAAAGAACTGAGACCTACTAATTAAAAAATGTTCCTAAGACCTCCACCAGGAACTGAATTTCCATATTTTTTCACTTCAGAAAGCCATTAATGCTTCCTTAGTATCATTGTCGTGTTGAGTAGTTTATCCTACTTTGAGCCTTCAGTCCTGTTGCTGAATGTCTTTATAGATGAGACTGTAGAATAGCTACTTGTGTTGTCACTTCACATCTTATTGTGCACCTTTTCCTTGGGCAAATAGAATATTTGCTATATACTGTTTCTTGCCTTTTTCCTTTAAAGGCTGTTTTCCCATCCAGTTTTTTTCTTTGGATGAGAAGACATTTAACTGTACTCCCTTCTGAGGAGCATGACCAGCTTTTCAAAACATGGTCCTAGATACTTGTACTGGAGGGACTCTGATCTAGAAGAATATGGGTGGATATTTATAGTTTAGAAGGAACTCACCGCAGGTATATCTTCCACAGAAGTCTGGTAAAGGAGAGAAAAATGAAAAAGTGATGGCTTATTTTTGCCTGAGCCCTAGCAAGTTTTACCATTGTGATTGTCTTGTACCTATGTCACGTTAGTCTAGTTTTGTTCTCTTTCAAAAGAGCTTGAGCTTCCTGAATATAATGCACTTTTCTTATTCTTTGACCTAAGCTGTTTGACAGCTTGCAGGACCAAAACAAGCCCTGGAGAAATCACTGTATAGTTCAACAGCAGTGAAGTTTGCTGGAGGAGCAGTTGAATGTAGAATAATAACAAAAACAGGTTAATGGAAACCATTTAATATCTGCTGTTTAAAGGGCAGAATGCTTGATATATCCTGTGAACAGTGTCATGGTCTGTGTGATCAAATTCCCTAAGTAGCATCTTGCAGGATTTTTTTTTGCTGGCTTTCATCAAATAAAATATTAATGCTTGCTTATCTGCAAATATCTAATGTTAACAGGTTTCTTGAGCTCAAAAATATTTTTTTTCTCTGACTTTTATACTGATGGGTAAGATAGCAACTGCTTAATGGAAATAGACAAGCCATGGATCTGAGAATCTTTACCTGCCAAGAGACCTGCTTGCCTCTAGGATTCAAGGATGGTCATTTTATTACAGAGGCAGCAATGCCAAACCCAGGACTTTTTTCCATAATAAACAAACCAAAGAAGAAATAAAGCAAACCTGGCAGTCTTACACAGTCTAGGGAGATCCTGTGTTTGTATATTATAAACTCTCTTGTACAAGAGGGATTTGCCCTTAAGGTTCAGAACACTGCATGCAAATTAGTAAAATATAATGCATAGCACTCAAGATTTAATCAAGATATACAAATGCCTGTGAATGTCTACAATGGAGCTCTGGCCTTGGGGAAATGTTTGTAGGAGTGCCAATGTCCCTCTGTTAGAGCAGGTAATCTTTTGGGAGCAAGGGTACCTATCTGTGTTGTTCCCTCACACCCACTGCTAACACAGCTGTTCATCTGTTAGATGATGCTTCTTTCACCTGAGCCTTGCCCACTTCTTTAGATCATTACAGCTACAATCCTACTACCAGTGTGGACTTGGAAAGGTATTTTGCCAGTTGATTTTCAAAGACCTATTTGAATAAGGAAGGTGTAGAGCTGTGCTGCTAGTGTGGATGGACTTAGCTGACATTCACTTGTTAGTGAATTAGGAATAAATAGGTTTCTAGTACTGAAGAGCTTTATGCAGGTCTTAGGATGATGATACAGAAATTAAATCACCGATCTATTCCTTTCAGCCCTCGTTCAGACTATCATTATTTTGCAAGAACAAGATTCCTTAGATTTGCTCCTGGGTTTGTTCCAACACAATGCCTTTCTAACCCAGAAGGTGTGCTGCCAAACGCCTTCATGATTCTTAAATGTCATTAACATTTTCCAGAATGTCAATGTTTTAAAGTTACCATTCTTTGCTTACAGAGTGCACATTGTGAACTTTTATTTCTAGGCTGAGATCTTACTGGTATATTTCTCAAAGAGGAAAAGTTTTATCTTTAAATTAAGATGTGTCTACTGTATTCCTTCCCCCAACTCCCCAATTTCTACTTGTTCACAGAACTATTTTGAATATGTTTTAGATATTGCTTACAGCAAAATGTAGTGTGACTGCAACTTGTCTGATACATACAGATTTCCAACATATGACTACTTCTCTCTCCCTCACACCCTCCATTTCTATCCTTTTTCTCATGTGTAAATATGTGTTTTTGAGATGGGGAGATGCTTCTGCTTGACTTATGTTATTTTCATAAGAATGGCTTCCTGTGATACGAATAATTTTTATGATGCACATAGTAGCAGGCCTAGGACTGAGACTGTGTTTCATGTGTTTACCAATCCTTTGTATTCCTATTGAAGAGGAGCCTTTGAATACTACTTTAATGGTGTCTTACAGATAGAATGGTGGAAAATCAGTATTTTTTTTTTTTCTGAGATTAAGCCAGTTCCTCATCTTGTATACTATTCATGTATAGTGTCATGCTGGCTGAGAAGGTGACAGAGAGACAGGAACATACGATATTGGACAGGAAGGAGTGTTAGTATCAGAAACTGTTGCAGTTTTATTTAGTGAAACCCAGTCTAAAGCACAAATGTCCATGGTAGCTTTTCAAATCCTTACACAGTTTCCTTTTCATTTAGACCTTCCTTCTGTTTCCATGAGAATTTATTTCTTGTGATTCTGCCTTGTGTGGGCTTCTTGCATCAACAGTAGCATGGAATTATGCTATCACCTCTTGGCTAAAGTGAGTCCAGTGGCTTTCAATAAAGAGGAAGAATGAACCTCCTTATTCAGGTGCATGTTCAAAATCACCTGATATATGAATATTTTAAAAAGACTTAGAAAAAAGCTATCAAGTAACAAAGGTGGGATTACAAGCCTGCCTTTGTAATGAATAATGTAACAAATAGCTGGGAGATGTACCTTTTTTTTGCTACTTGAGGTTTATGTTCAGTATTTTCCAAGTAAAAAATATTTTTGAATTAGACCATTTTAGTTCCTGGCAGTTCTTTTGTATTGTATGATTTGTGGTACTTTGAGGAGAAACATATAAGACAGTGTGCTTGTAGAGTCTGGCACAATGGATCTATCATGGGTGCAGATTCCTTTCTTTGCTGCATGAAGCATATGTGAGGGTGAGTCTAGTGTGTCAGAATTCATCCAAAATGTTTCGGTCATATATTTCGGTGGCCAGTATGCACAAGGCAAGTTGCAGTGACACAGTAAATACTAACTAGTCCTCCTGGTTTTGGCTGGAATTGAGTTAATTTTATTCCTAGAAGCTGGTATAGGTGCTGAATGTTTGATTTAGAATGAGAATAATGGCAATAACTCACTGTTTTAGTTGTTTCTGCGCAGGGCTTACACTAAAGCAAGGACTATTTAGATTTTTGTGCTGTCCTGCCAGGGAGGAGATTGGGGACAGGAAGCTGGAAGGGGACCCAGCCAGGACAGCTGATCCCAGCTGACCAAAGGGATATCCCACACCATGTGGTGTCATGCTCAGCATTGAAGCTGTCCCACCCATTGTGGGGCGTGGGTGTCCACCTGCTGTTCGGGGGCTGGCTGGGTCCTGGTCAGCAGGTGCTTGTGCATAATTTCTTTTCTATATTCTCTTATTGTTGTTGTTATTTTTTCTTCCTTCTCTGTCATATTAAACTGCCTTTATCTCAACCCATGAGTTTAACCTTTCTTTCCAATTCTCTTCCCTATCCCACTTGTGGAGGGGGCTGGGGGATGAGTGAGTGAATGGCTCAGTGGTGTTTAGCTGTCTGCTAGGTTAAACCACAGCACTGGTATAGATCTGTTCAGAGCAGTTTTGCAAATGAGTTGCTCTGTGGTTTGTGAGAAGCTTCTGTGTAACTGCTTCATTTGTGGTGTTTGGGTCTTGAGAATAAAATGAACTTTCATCTAGCAATTAAAATGTATTGCACGATTAATTGAGAATGCACAGAAGGCTTCAATGTTATGCTCATGTTCAAATATAGCAAAATGTTTTCACAAGAGGATTTCATTGCTTCTGTGATAGAGTTAATCCTCTGAAGGAAGGTGTGCAAAATAGGAAAGTTGGGAGAAAAGTGTGGGTAGAGAGAGTTGGAGGGTTTTGAGCAGAACTTCAGAGTCCTTAAAGCATAAAAAGGGAGCAGAATCTGCTTCCCAATTTAGACGCTGTTGTCCTGACTTTTCAGAGGAGTTCTTGCTCTCTGATTTCTTTAGCCTTCTCGTGCCCTCCTTTGTTGTGAAGCACAGTGAGGAAGGGCTCATCTATTGGTTTTCTGAAGGGTGGGAGCTGTGGGAAGGGGGACCCTTCTGCTTAGTCCTGAGCAGGAAGCAAGCCGTGCAGAGGTGGTGGGGATGCCAGGTGTGAAGGCAGGTCCTGGGAGGAGAGCAGGTGAGCTGCTGTGTCCCTCTCAGCAAGAGAACAGCAGGGACAGAGAGAGGAATGGAGGTGGCATTGGGACAGTGTGACATCTGCTGTGAGCCCAGTGCTCAACAGAGAAGTGCATTTCAGAAGTCAAGTCTTGTTCCTATCAGGACCTGCCTGCCTTTTTACTTAACAGAGGATTGCTATGGTCTTGTTAGTTGCTGTTGTAGTTTTTATGAATGCCTTATGAAGTTGGACTTAGGAACTGCCAGAATCCCTCCCTACACACAGACTTTTTCTCTTGAATAGTTTTGAAGAGACTTTTTAGTTGGCAAACATACTGAAAATAGAAATGTAGGTAAATCTTGTACTATACAACTACAGTTGTGTATACTGAACACATTTACATTGTTATTAGGTGTCAGATAACTTCCCAAGCACGTGTGTGACAGAGGAAAACCAGAAAATATATAAAATAGGTTGTAGGTGGTGGTATATCGTGTAAAGAAAACTTGAGTACCTGCAGATCTTAATGACGTAATGTTGTGTTTTCTTAACGTATGCATTTGGACTAAGAAGGTCCTCAGAGCTGAAGTGCATCCTGCAGTATGTGAGATGACAGTGCTCTTCAGGAACCTGGAAAACTTTCTCTTCTTGTGACAATGACTGTATTGCATCATTTTGGCAAGGGAGGAATTCTGGCAGAACAGTTGCTTTGAAGCTTACCTCAAATGAGGACTGTGCAGAAGAGAGTCCAACTTGGCAAAGCAGGCTGCTGCTTTTGTTTACTGTCATCTTGCCAGAGTCTTTTGATTCTACTTTGAACTTAAGAGTCGACATAAATTACTTCAGTTATCTGTAAATGATGGAGTACCAAATCTAGGTCTTTTGTGAGTGGCTCTGAATTTTAAAGTGCTTCCAGCTTTGCAGCTGTTCCTGACTTCTGCTTGCAAGTAAATATCCTGGCATGTGTGGGAAAGGTGATACACATTGTGCTGTGGAGAGTAGTTTTCACAGGCTTGATTTTGAAGGATGATGTTGATGAGAGGGGAAAAGCACCTTGCTCTAATTAAAAGGAAAAGAAATAATAGAATATGGTGATTTCTACATTTCCTTGAGGGGAGTTATCTTACTGTGCTCAGCTGAATACACAAATGGCTCTAGAACTTGCGTGTTTCAGCTTGAGCCCTCTATTTCACTATAGTTAACTGTGTTTAGATGTTTTAATCGGATGCTGGGCTGGTCCTGTCAGTATTACTGAGAGCTGGAGTTTACCTGTGTGAAGAGCAGCATGCTTTTTTGACACTTCTAGCTTTTCTCAAGTCTTTCTGTTTTTCAGTAAATACTAAAAAATTCTAGGTAATGGGGAAAATTGTAGTGCTGAAAACCAGGGAGCCTTGTTACTGAAAAAAGCTGCCTTCAGCTGTGTGCCTCATATTCCACATCGCGGATGAAGCCAGCAGGATCCAGCTGGTTGGGTAACTTGGGGGCAGGTGAGGAGGGAGATGGAGCTATGTGGGAAAACGATATGGTGTTTTCAGTAGGTGGCAGTCCTTCTCTGAGTCAGTGCAGGGCCAGTGATGAGCTTGGTTACAGAGGCAGGGGGAGAGGAAAAAAGAGGGAGCAAAGTTTTTCTGTCAGTGCCATCTTGTGGGCCGAGTGTAAGCACGAGCCTGAGCCTGGGAAAGAAGAGGGGTGTTCCTTCTGGTGCAGGGCTGGCTGCCTGCGGGGTGTCCTGGGGTGGCTCTGCCCTTCTGGCAGCTTTTGCTGGGAGCCTGTGTGGGAGCAGCCCAGCAGCTGCCCTCTTTACTTTTGGGGCCAGCAGGGAGAGGGTGAAGCGTTCTTGGGGTACCCATTGCTTTCTGAAGGGCTGGGGCTAGAGGCTCTTTTTTAGCAGATGAAATCCTCATTAATTCCTCTCCCCCCAAACTTCAGCTGAAGTCATAGACTTCTTCCAGTTTTTTGACTGTTGCTGGCCACGCTTCTTTGAATGGAGTGTTTAAAACTGTTAAGTAGCAGTTGCTTTTGAGTCCAATTTAGAAATAAAACATTAAATATTGAGCCAAGCTCCTTTGATATGAATCCTCAATGCTACTTGCTTCACCAGCCCTATGGAAGGTAGTAGTGCAGCTGTCTTAGGCTGTGAAATAATAAAGGAAAAACTAGAGGTAGGGGAACCAAAAAACAAATACATGCTACTACTAGCTGATGTAAGGGCATCTTCACAGATTCTCTCCTGCTAGTGAGTGATTATTTAACATCTAGATTTAAAAAAAAACTATTCCCACGCTCTCTACTCTTATTTTCAACCCCTACCCCTGACACATTTTCTTTGAGGAGGGTAGAAGTCTTGTTATCAGAGACAGGACTAGTGATGGTTAGTAAGAATATGGTGATGACATGCTTAATAGTTTTTTCCAGATATATATATACTTGTTAAATAATGCGTAGAATTCCTGCCTGTCAAGTCTTCTCAATGTGATGTCCACTCTTGTTTCACAGCAATCCCTAGGCTGTTTTGCATGATGTTTTTAGGAGAGTTTTGTCTGGAAGTGCCAGCAAAAGCAGTTCTCCTAGGCAAGTACTGCTGCAAAACAAATCGCTGCCCTAGCTTTAACTAAATTATCTCTCCTATTTCCTCCCCCTCCCCTCTTTAAGCTCCCCTCTGAAAAATTTCAAGAATGGATACTCTGGGTATCTGTTTTCTTGTTGCCCACCTGCCTGGCAGTGGCTGAGCCTGGCAGAGAAGGGCACACTGGTTTAGATCAATGTGAGTTGCAATGGGAGCACCCCTAGCAATGTACAAATCAGTTCCATGTTTCCTAACAGAGTTGTAAACTTTGTAAGCAAGTGTGTATTGTCTGTGTGTTTTTACATCATCTAGATGAGTTTACATTGTGTTTCACGATTCTTTCTAAAGAAATGGGAGCAGAAACGCATCTTGCTTTGTGTTTAGGTGATCTGACAGACTCCCAGTGAACTGTTCATTGCTTCCCTGCCAATCTGTGCATTAGATTTTTCTTCCAGTTGTAACTGACCCTCAGAACTGGATTGGTTGAGTGGTTGGCACAGAAGACACAGTGGAGAAGGGAGGAGTCTGGGACGTCCTCTTTTGACAGCAGCCATCCAATCTAAAATAAATAGATCTTTACATACTTTTTAACTGGAGCAGACTATTCTTCAAATGTTTTGAGGTTCATTCAGTCAGTACAAAGCAAGGAGACGGGGAGAGGGGGTGGAATTTATCACACCCCCCACACTTGTTCACTTAATTAATGAATAAAAATGAGATAAGAAGAAGACAGTTCCGAATTCTTAAGTCTCTTAGCAGAAGGTGCCTGGAAGCAGTTGGTTTTAAATCATCAGGCACAAAGATTCCTACTTGTTAAATTCACTGGTTTTCGGTTCCAAACATATTGAAGTGCCTTTTTTTTTTAATGTTCTATATGTTTGTTAGCTTCACAGAGTGCCCTCAAAATGTACACTTGAAGCAATTACCATGTTTTGTCTAAAAGCAAGCCTCTGCAGAAATCATGACATAGTTAATCATATTTTGTTCTTCAATCAAAGTCTTTGCTGTTAACACATTTAAATCATGTATGTTAAAGCATTTAAGTGTGTGGGGATGGGGTAATCACTCACTTTTTTCCTCTGAAGATGGATGCCAAATGTTTAGGAAAGTGTTTGAATTACAAACATGGAACAGGATGTTAATCTATACTAATCTAATCATTATTTGAATAGGCTATTTAAATCCATCCACCCTGTGGGCTTGTGAGCAGCATAAAGTAAATGACAAGAAAATGCATTTTCACACCCTTTGCCTTAGGCTACTTCTTCATCCTGGTGTCACATGAACATTTTGCAAAAGATAAATTTCACGGATAAATGCAGCTGAAGTTATTTTCTGTACTTGGCAATAAAAGTGAAAGAGCAATTCCTCATTGTTCAAATGCAAAGTTGTAATAATTACCTGACTTTGATATTGTAAACTGCTGATAGTTAAATTGACCGCATCTACGTATTATTTATGGCCTAAGTTAATTAGTTGGCTTGGAGGGCTCAGCAGTTTTGAGGATGCCAGTCAGCTAGTTGTTTTCTTTTCTGCCTGTACTTGCTTATTAAGATGGCTTTTCTCTTATTTTTTTTTGTTAATATTTCTTGCCAGATGTATTTCAGGTGTCACTATAGCATTCAAAACTAAGTGAATGAATGTAATTTTATTTCTAACTGTTGTCAGCAAATGCAGAAGAGTGTACATGTGCCTTTAGAGCACTCCAAAAAAATCTCAGGTCTTGGGAAAGTACACTTTGAGACAGAAATGAGACTTGTAACTTAAAATGCTGCAGTCTGTTGTCCTCAACTGACGCACTCAAAAACATGTAATTTGGGGTTGTTTTAAAAAGGTGTAAATAAATCAGCTTTTGTATTAGTTTAGTTTAAAATAAGTAAGTGGAATGCTTACTTTTGTATTGTAAAAGCATTGCAAGACTAGAGCAACTGTAGGCTTAACCTTTGCACACCACACTTTCCTCAATTCCATTTCTGATGTGGATGTTACTAAAGAGATTTTGTCTGTTTGACCAAAGAAATTGTTATGCCAAACCCAAAAAGTGTTGTTGGGCCCCCTCTTTAAGTGCATTGTGCTAAATAGGTAATTGCTCTGTTTTTTCCAGGAAACTTGCCTGGCTCCAGCTGGAAAGCTGTTCATTGCTCTTCCTTTGTTCATTGGATGGTCTCAGACTTGGATTTAAGTATGAGTTTGGAGGCAGAATTAGTAGCTGCTGTATGAATGTAGTGCTTTCCACAATACTTTTTTTGGTTTGGTTTCTGAAGGAGTGGTATTACCTTTGTTTCACAGTGCTTGAGCTGCAGCCTTGAGTGTCTGTGGTTTGACACAGCTCCTCTGGGCCTCATTTGGAGCTGTGAGTGCAGAACATGACGCAGAGCAGGCTGTGGTCCTAGGGCAGATAAACCACTGTGGCAGTAGAGCAGCAGTGACACATGCTATCACGTGTTTCTTGCCCATCCACAGTCTAGCATGGGTGCTTGGCAGGCTGCAAGGTGAGATGGTGCAGGAAGGTCAGCTGGTGGAAATAACCCTGCTAACCTGCTTTCTCTCCTACCGAATTGACCTTGTGGAGGTCAAGAAGGAGCTGGGGCTGGCACAAAGGGGGAGGATAGGTTATTGTACAGTGAATATGTAGATCATCTTTAGGTGATCCTAGACTTCAAAACAAGTAAAGAGAAAGTTTTGTGGCAGCTTGGTGATGTGTGGGAGATCTGCTGTGTCTCCATCTCAGCCTCTGCACCTGAGCTGTCAGCTTATCTGCCAGTGGTGATAAGCTCAGGTTTCTGCTTTGTGCTGAGCTGGGAGGAGATGGGCATGTTCTCAACTGCTGTGTTTTCTAAGTGTTGATAGTAGAGGGATGATGTGACTTGGCTTCTACACCAAGTTCTTAGTAACTGTTTCTCCTCTCCCATTCTCTCTTTTCTCCTTGGCTCTGGTTTTCCACTTGTGTTTTGAGTTCTTTTCTTCCTTCTGCAATGTTTTCCTAGGTGTCTTGCCTCTGCTTCCTCATTCCTGTCATTCCTTGTTTAGCATCAGCTATCTAACCCTGATTTCTGATGCTTGCAAGGTCAGTGCTGTGTCAGATTGAAGAGACAAGTATTTTTTCATCTGTTGCCACTACTTACTGGAGACCCTCTGTAGTGCTGGTCGGGTGCTCGAAATGCTGAGAACTACTCCAGGAAAAAAAACTGGATTGATTTATTTTTCAGCCAACTTGGTTTGTTACAGCAAAGCAGGTGAAGGCCTCAAAAACTAGTGGGAGAGTGCAATTTTATAGCGGAGAGTGTAGTTAAAGCAAGTGGGTTTTGAAAGGCTGCAGGTGTCTGTAACACTAGCCTTTGCCCCACTTGGCTTCAGCACTGTCTTATGGATCCCAGCTAAAGTTAATTTTGGACAGCCTTCCTGTTATAATCAACAACAGAAGCCTCTCTAGAGGATAACCTGTGGTGGGTGAGATCAAGTCTTTAGGGACACAAAAGAAGACAGCATTGACCCAGACACCTGAAAAATACTTTCCTCAATTTAGGTGAAACTTGTTACTGACAGTGTAGTTTTTTGTCTGGCATGCTCCCCCCCATCATTTCTGGATGTAGCTTTTGTTTTACATAGTTTTAATTGGGCAGTTGCTTTCTCTTGGAGGTGAAGCTTGTCAGACCTCTGCTCATGCCTCTTAAGAGACTTTAACTGTTGGAGGGATGTAGTGCAATGCTCACTCCTTCAAATAGGGTCTTAGTTGTTTTACTTCACTACTGAAAGTGCTGAAGCTGGATTGAATTCTAATTGCTGCTTGTAATTGCTCTCAAGTTCAGTCTGTTCTTGGTAGTAGTTAAGGCAGGTCTCATCAAGGAGTGTCCTCACTACCTACTGAATACTAATATTTTCACTAGATAAATGGCCCAAGGGAAATAATTATATTTTCATGGCAGTGTCTCCTCTTAGGTAACTGTGGTGATGCTTGAAGTGAGATATACCAAGGCTTGTTTGAAATAATCCTGATTTTAATATTAAGACAACTTTTTCATCTTTGTGCATTTATTTTTCTTCTGTAGAGTAGGGAAGCTTTGTAGTCCAGAAGACAAAGCCTTGGGTACCCTTCTTGTGAGTTAGTGAAGAATGTGAAATCACAGCATGAAACTCATTTCTCCTTTATTTTCTTGCATTTTAAAGAGCCTTTCGGAGGGAATTTATGCAGGCAGATGCAGCCTCCCCACAGGCAGTGGCTTGTTTGACATTCAGAAACTTGTTCTCAAGCAACTTGGAGAGAGCATGGCTGCTCACCTGCTTTCATGGCTTGAAGAGTTTTTGACAGAATATCTTGGCCACTAGTTAGGGTGGCAGTGGGAGGGAGATAATCTTATGTTGGAAGACCCAGTGGCTTCTAGTACTTGGAAATGAAATTGTTCAGAAAGCATTAGAATCATGGAGTTTAGGGTGGTGAAGTGCCACGAAGCAGGACTTGAATTGCTTTGGTATGATACAGATACTGCATTATGGCTTAACTCCATTTTAAAAGGTGGCATGAAGTTTGGGATTATGGTTTGAATGTCTGTCTGAAAGGAATTGCTTGTAAAAGGTAGCGTGGAAACCATTGCTTGCAAGCTTTGAGCACAGTCTTCATGGGTGGATTTATTGTTGGGGTACACTAAAACTAAATGAGTTGCAGTGCCCAAATATGAGGAGTATGCACTGTACCTGTACAGTATATGTGTACTGTTTTATCAGGTGTGTTGTACTGAGCAACAGCCCAATTGGTGCAAAATAAGGCAGGCTCTTCTAGAAGCCTGGCAAAGGCTTGGGCAAAACAAATTCTGCTTGGCAGTTTGATAGTACAGAACAAGCATTCAGTCAGTTCTAAAGAAATAAGAAGTGCTTTTTAATAATTACTTTGTGTCAGTTTTTTTAAAACTTATGTTTATTTCCAGAGCTACTGTTACTATGTAGAGTTTAAAAAGAGTGTTCTCTTGATACTGTTCACTAGAAGTTGTGATCTGTTGGAAAACTTCAATATTGTCCTAACTTGCGCTTTGTTTGCTTTGCGCTGTTTCTTGCAGTGTATTTGAAAGGGTTTCTCACCCACAGAGGTGAATTTTCATTATATTTGTTTTGTTTTTTGGAACACAAGTCACTTTCCTGATGATGTTGTCCATAAAGATAAGATGCTGGCAGTACCATTTTGAGTAGCAGTAACATTTTGGGATAACTTTGCTGAAGATTAAGCAATTCTGCTTTGTTGCAACCATGTCTTTACATTTCAAAATGCTTCTGCAACATCCAATTGGAAAGATTGGCTTAACTTTTCAACCTTCTTCTAGAATGGCACATTGTACTCCATTATCCACACAGGATATGATGCTTCCTTTTGCCAGGCACAGAGCGCCTCTGAGTGCGCTCCTCTGAGGCTGGATCTTTGTGATCACTGCCCTAGTTACTGTTTGTAATAAATGACCTTTTGCTTTTCTATTTTGTTTCATTGGCATATTATGTGTTAATAAATCAGTATGTTTTGCAGTCAGCATGTCTTGTAGAAGTTAGATTTCCAGTGCTGTGTGACTCTGGAAATAAGTGGACCTCTACTTGGGAGTCATGGCTAAAATGTTGATGTCTTGAGACTGATGTTAGTCACATTAGTGATCTCAGCAGGGATTTTTGAGGAGTGTAGTGGAAATAATAATCTGGAAAGGATCTATATGTGCTTTTAATTTGGCTTTTCCTGAGACTTGTGCTAAATGCCAGTGTTACGGCATTTATGGCTTTACAGTGATGACTTGTGTTTCTGAGGATGCTGTAGATCCACGTGATTTGATTGGTATCCTTTTATCTGAAAGTATTATGTAAATCATAGTTTCAGTTTAGAATGCTTTCTGAAGCAGGGTTTCAGTTGTATTTGAAGCCTCACCATTAACTCAGCAAACTTGCCTTGACCATGTGTTAACGTATCACGTGAAATTTTTATAACAAAATGCTACTTCTGTGCAATAACTTCAATATATTGGTATAGTGATATTTGGAGCTGTTTCTTCTTGCTCATCTCCTTGCTATTATTTAAGCCTAGACGTTATTGCTAGCTAATTTTGAAGTGGTGCAAAGTTGTGTCAGTGTTTAGGTGGTGTATTTAGTGGTATTAGCATTAGTGTGTTTGCCTCTCTTGGTGGTGAATAAGGTTTGTTGCACATCTTCTGCTCTGGCTATGGATTGCTAGTGTAAAATTGGGTAATCCCAATAGTCCATAGTCTTAGACACAGCCCTACCGCTTTCTGTGACTCACCCCATGATTCTGTGATCTGTGAGCAGATCCCACACTGGAGAGGTGTGGGTGGCACACCTATGGGAGGCATTGAGCCAGCATTGGCCATTGGAGTAACGGGATGCAGTTAGACAGAGCTAGGTACAATGTTGTCTGTCTTCTCAGAAGTAACTCCTGTCATAATATTTCTGTGTCTTCCAATATGGCAATTTAATTGCTTAGCTCAACTTTTGAATCCTGTAGTATTTGTGAAACAAAATTTGATGCGTGGTTTTGAAAATTTGGGGAAAAAATTTTAATTACCGTTACTAAAAAAAATCCTCCGTAAAACACTGTTTGAGTAAGAGCACTAGCATAAAAATCTTTTTACCTAACTTGGTTGTGGACATTAAAAGTGTTGCAATAGTAGTCTTACTGTCTTCAATGACGTAAGGATAACTATGCAAGTTCAGATCAAAGGCTAGCTTACCTTATCTTGTGAGATGTGGGGCTATAGTAGTTGACTGGAAAAAAGGGTAAAAAGCCCAGATAAAAATAAAAAATGGTGAAAATAGAGCATGATACCTGCTGTTAAATCTTTCCAGCTTCTGACAGTCCCTAGCTGAGGAGCTATAGGACTCTTGTAGAGTCAGGGATGTATCCCTATATATTTAACAGCCCAATGGAACTCATTCTATGGCTCATTTAAATAGCTTTCTAAAGGTATGTTGAGCTCTCTTTACCTTCACAGTATCCTATGGCAGTAAATTCAATGCCTAAATTATGCATTTATTGTTATAAGTTTCCTCTTGTTTGTTCAGCTGCTGCAGCTGGTGGCAGTGAGTGCCTTTGTTTTTGTGTCAGAGATGTTCTCCACACTGTATCTGAGTTCATATGGCGTTAGGGTACTGCACTACATCCCTTCTCTTTCCAAGATGAACACATTTAGTTTACTTTTTCCTCATGTGAATACTATTGCACTAATTAATTTGTTTAAACAGTTTGTATCTCTGTATCCTTTCTTGTTTTGTAGTATCACAGTGGACCACAGCTTTATTTAGGTTACATAAATACTATGGAAATAGTAAAAAAAGTCAGTTTGTTGCCTCTGTCTTTTCTAATTTTCCAGTATTGTTTTTCTTGGACTCCATGACTCAGCTGATTAATGACCTGAGGTTGTTACCTTACTGACATCTTTTACTTGCCAGTGTAAATAGCTAATTGCGAGCTTATTTCTGCACAGGTATAATGATGGAATTTTGGTGGGGTTTTTTCTATTATTTTGCCTTTGGGTAGGTTTTGCATTTGTTGACACTGGATTTGACCCTCCACTTTAATGTTTGGCCATTGACAACATTGTGTGGTGGCTGTTCTGTGAGTTCAAGTTCTGACTAATTCAAATAATTTGATATTCTCATCAAAGTTCTCTCTTCATACCTTTTGTGAAATTGCAGGTACATTGTGTTGAGTAATGTGGCTCCCAAGCTGTATCTCTGTGGGTCACTTTTGATATTCCCTTCATAGTGAAACCCAGCTGTTTGTATACAGTTGTCATTTGTTTCTTCTGTAGCTCTTCTGAATCTTCAAGAGGAGTCTCATAGCTCCTCTTGGAGGTAAACAAATTACCTTTGTTTAAAATAAAACCAACCCCTGCTGTGCTGTTTTTTCAAAGGATATTCAGATATATTGTATTAACTGAACTACCCTACGTTTGGCTAATTGCTTTAAGAAGCATTTCTGGAAAGGCTTCTTCCTTCTACCAAGGCAATATTAATTCTATTCTTTTTTCCTATTTATGCAAACCTATTTATGCAAAAATTATTGCATAATTTTTTTATTTTATTGTATTATATCTTTTATCAGTTTACCAGGCTTAAGTATTTGCTTTACTGGTCTATAGGTCTCTGGATCTCTTCCTTTCTTTCCTTCCTTGATCTTTAAAGGTTTGGGTCATGTTTGCTGCCTTCCATTCCTCTGCTGCTGAGGCTGTGCCAAGTATTGTGTCACTCTCTGTAGTTAAAATTTCAATTTAGTGTGTGAATTCTTTTACTGATGGGTGTCATGGAGTCCTGGCATATCACTCCTGGCTTGGTCACTCACTATTCTGTGAATTGTAGCATCAAGATAAATTATATTTACAGCAGTGCTTGGGAGAAATGCTATATTTAAAGGAAATGGAATAGTCTGCCATTTCAAAACTTAACAGAACCTGTTACAAGAAAATGAAGGAATTGAGTCTGTGTGAGGTGCAGATAAATTGACTCTTCTGTCAACAGAAGAGATAAATATGTGAGGTCAATAGGATCTTGGTAGCAGGCAGCATGGAGAGCGTGGAAAGGTTTTCTATTTCTCTTTGCACAGGAACTAAGGCTTAGTCAAAAAACCCCAAGCAGTTGGCAAGGTTATAATAAATGAAAGGAAGTGATTCTTCACCCTGTAACTAAACTGTGCAAATGATTTCTGTGATTTTTGTAGAAGTTGAAATAGCATAGTTTATGAAGTAACTAAAGAAATGGAAAAAATCCATTTGAGATTTTTAGATGCAGATAGTCCCTGAGACAAACTGTTGGGGAAAACCTTGAAGTATTACTACGTAATATTTGCCTTTCTCTATTCTTGTTTATTGGCAAATCTGAGATGCAGGTTTTGGGCCTGAATAGGCTGTCACTGATTTTTCCTAAGTGCTTGTCCGCAGATGGCATTCCTAGCTGCTGCTTGGAGGAGAGTATGGCCCTCTGCTAGAAATTCTTGGTGTTGAGGAGCAGCAGTTACATTAGCAAAAGAGCTCACACCAAAGCAATCTTTGCCAGTCGCTGAACTGTTGTAACTTGTAAAAGGACAAGGTAGCATACCTGAATCTTCCACCAGATTCCAAGCTCTTGTGCCTGTGTATTGACAAATTCCTGACAGTACAGGGCATCAACTACCAGGGGCCTGGACTCCTCAGCAGTGGGTGCCTGCATTAAGGTGATAGGATGGGGCTGTCTCCATGGTTGCCATTGCTCTGATGGTGGCTGGGGCTCGCTGTGTTCCGCGGATGGCTGTAGGAAACCCGGGATGTGCTTGCTGGATCAGGATGCTGGATCAGGGCCCAGGCAGCACTGGTGAGGCAGTGTGTGCTGTCAGGGGGAGGCTGGGCTGGGGACTCTGTTCTGTGAAGGTAGGAGTGGGAGCGGCTGTGTTTTGGAGAGGACACTGAAGTTAAGGCACCTGCAGTGGGGGAGGTGATGAGGCTAGAAGAACCCTGGACTGTGGAGATGAGATTGTTAAGAAGGAATTAAGATAAACTGTTGGACCTGCCTGCTCGCAGTATCACCTCTAGCTGCCCTTGTCAGCTTGGCTACCCAAGCCCATCATATAGTGTATCACCTGATGAATCAGAACTATCAAATTCTTGCAATAGCTAGTTCCTTGAAGGAAGTTATCTTTATTTCTTTCTGACTGAATTCCCAGCCATTACTATGAATAAGCAGAATTGGTGTGGATTGAATTTTTGCGGTTGCTTGTAACCTGCTAGAGGGCATCTTTTATTAGTTTGAAATGTGGAAAATTGTATAGATATTCCCATAAATGTTAAGCTTGAATTTCTTACAGAAACTTACTAGTGAATGATGCTGGATGATTGGCTGTGGCTGGACTGTAGCTAAGTGTTTGGGTAGGTTTGTTTTTCTTTTTTTTTTGTCCCTCTGGCAGATAGGATATTTCTCCCCCATGTATTGTTTTAGGTGCTGGTCTTGTCTGATACTGGACTGGTTTAGTTCATGAGATTTGCAGCAAGCTTTCCACTTGCTGGATTAATTTTCTATGAGTTTAATAGCCCTTAATTTCACTTTTTCACCCTGAGTGAAGGCAGTATAAGGTGGTGTGAAAGAAAGTCTGGGAGATTTTACTCCTGAAATCTTACAGTGATCTGTGGTCTTGCAAATCCTGAGCAGGAATGGTTTTACCTAGACGTGTGCTGCATGTCTCTCATGCACCCTGAGGTGTCTGCCTCGTCCTTCAGAGAGGTGACTTGTCTGCTGTCCTGGCAGCTGCTGGATGCCCTCAACTTCCAGGCTGTTGCATTAAATTGGCTTCAGTTTTGTCTTGGCCAAAGACACTGGGTCCCATGGCTGTCCAGGCAGCTCCACCAGCCCTGCCGTGGCAGGAGGGGCTGGTCACCGCAGCAGCTGGTGGTGAGGCCTGTTCCTGCTTCCTGCATAAAGTCTGTGCCTGCTCTTTCGAAATGAGTATTAATAAATGGTGGAGGGTGCTGGATCACATTGTTGCAGGTACCTGTGAGAGAGGGAGAGATCCATCCCTAGGTCCCTTTTTAAAGAGTATTTGTACTGACTGTACTGTCATAATGGTAAACTATGGATGGAAATGGGTGTGCTTGGAGGGGGAGCTGTAGCTCAGGGATTGCATACAGCTTTGTGTTCTTCAATCAACTTTTAACAGGGAAATATTGAAGTGAATTTTCTCTTGTTGAAACCTGAAGTGTTGGTTTTGGGGCTTGTTCATTTCTGCTAACTATTTGAGAATTACTTTTTTTCCATTTTGTGATTCTAAATTAAATGAAAGTTTCAACAAGCTATATGAAAATTGAGTAAGCCTTTATTAATTTTTGGCACTCTCTGCAGTGTATTAAGGAAGCAATTGAGATTTGATTAAATCCCTTTTTAACAGAAAGGTCTAGCATTTCTTTTTTCATTTTTTTCCCTTTAATTCTTGCATTTCTTTGTTATCTTTATACCTCTCCCACTTCCTTTTCCACATATTTAATTACATTTAGTCAAATTCTGACTGTTGTCAGAATATCAATTCCCCCCCAGTCTTTCTTCTTTGGCTACTAGTACATATTTAATGTTACAAAGATTTTACTATTTGTTAATATGTTTATTTTAAAAAAATGCATGCCTACAGCAAAACGAGACTCCCAAGCTGATAAGCAGT